>NC_134245.1:29691491-31083991 GCF_965152275.1 Natator depressus
AGCCTGGGAGCTATCATTTCAATTTTTGCTGACAGGAAAAAAATATCCAAGTTTTCTGGTAAAACTGAAATTTTCCTGAAGAAAATTCTGATTTTGCAAAAAGGGCCTTTTGTGCCAGAAGATTATTCCAATACAAAATCTCCTACCAATGCTACTGTTGATCTTCAGGCTAGGTCTACACAAAGATTAAAAAACAGTGTTTGGCCTGGGTCAGCTGACTTGGAGTCCAGGGTTGAAAAATCGCTGTATAGATGCTCAGCCTGGGGTTGGAGCCTGCGCTTTGGGACCCGGAAAGGGTGAAGGATCCCAGAGCTTGGGCTGGAGCCTAAACCCAAATGGCTACACAGCAATTTTTAGCCCAATAGCCAAAGCTCTGTGAACCCGAGTTAACTGGTTTGGGCCAGCTGTGGCCGTGTCACAGGTCTTTTATCTCTGTGTAGGTGTTCCCTCAGAGGCTGGGGCTTTGTCCTGCACCACAGAAGTCAATGGAAGTTTAGCCATTGACTAGAGCTGTTTGGGATTTTTCTGAAGAAATGTTATTTCAACAGAAAATGCTGATTCATCAAAACTGAAACTGTTCAAAGGGAAGGGTCAGTTTTGATAAATATGCCAATTAAAAAAAAGTTTAAAAAATGTTTTTAAATGATCATAATATCCCATTTTCTGCTGAGTTCTACGATTGACTTCAGTGGGAGCAGGGGAAAGCCCATAATTCAAGATGTATTTCTGGTCAAACATTTGCTTCCACATGCACAATGTATTGTTTATTGGGGGGGGGGGGGCGGAAGGGGGGAAGAGACTCTCAATCGTTGACTGAAGCAATGCAGGACTAGTGTGTTTAAGATATCTACCCACTAAATTTGTGTATGGAGTGGATGCAAAATATGTTAAATGACTATATTCGTTATTGTGCTTCTGGGTTAATTCCCCATTCTCATGGGTATTATCTATGTATTTTTATGGTCCCCAACATCATTGTATCTGAGAAACCATGGGATAATAGAAAATTATGCTCCTAACTGCTCCCCAGTCACCTGATGAGCAGCCCTAAAGTTGAATTTAAGAAATCCAGGTGTAGTTTCTTTACAAAATATGAACACATGTATTGTGGTGTGTCCATCCCATGGAAGGCAGAGCAGATTGTTAGGACAATTAACCCGATAGGTTGTATCTGGGGGACAGTCTCAGACCGAAAGACCAATTGATGAGGAAGCCCAGGTGGGCATGGTCAGGCTGACCTTGTATAAAGCCAGCAAGCTGAGAACAGAGGAGGGCTGCAGTGTGGAAGCTAGCAGTCACTCTCTGGGCTTAGAGAGGGAAAAGGAGGAAACCCAGGGAGAGAGAGAAGCCTTGGGATCCTGGCTCTGAGGGAAAGTTTTACCAATAAGGGTGGGGGAGAAGGAAGCCTCTGGGAGGTGGAGTAGGAAGCAACCCAGGAAAAGATCAGCAAGGTTAAAGATAATGCTGAGCTTGGCTCTTATTGTAGGGTCTTTGGGCTGGAACCCAGAGTAGCAGGCAAGACTGGGTTCCCCTACCATCTACTGGGAAGTGGCACAGGATTGTGGGAGATACCATCCAGACAGCTGGTCTAGAGGGACTTTGATACACCAGAAGTGGGGATTATATAGTGACCTAGCTGGAGAGCTCAGTCATGCTTAGTATTAGCAGGAGTGTTGTAAGCAAGACTCAAGAAAAAACTCTTCCAGTCTACTCAGCATGAATAAGGCCTCAGTTGGAGTATTGTTTTCAGTTCTGGGCTCCGCACTTTGGAAGAGATGTGGAAAAACTGCAGAATGTCCAGAGGAGAGCAGCAAAAAATGATTAAAGCTCTAGAAAACATGACCTACAAGAAAAGATTGAAAAATATGGGTTTGTTTAGTCTGGAGAAGAGAAGACAGAGAGGAGATAACAGTCTTCAAGTACATAAAATGTTGTCATAAAGAGGTGGAGGATAAATTGTTTCCCCTAACCACAGAGGACAGGACAAGAAGTAATGGGCTTAAACTGTAGCAAGGAAGATTTAGGTTAGACATTAGGAAACATTTACTAACTGTGAGGGGAGCTAAGCATTGGAACAAATTACCTAGGGAGGTTGATTTGGGCATAAAAACTTTCATGGGTAAAAAATCCCACTTCAGATGCATCTGAAGAAGTGGGTTATTTTACCCACAAAAGCTTATGCCCAAATAAATCTGTTAGTCCTTAAGGTACCACCGGACTCCTTGTTGTTTTTGTGCATACAGACTAACACGGCTACCCCTCTGATATTATGGAGGTTGGAGGTTTTCAAGAACAGGTTAGACAAACATCTGTCAGGAATGGTCTAGATAATACTTTGTCATGCTTTATTACAGGAACTGGACTAGATGACCTATCAAGATCCTTTCCAGCCCTACATTTGTAAGATTTCTGTGAAGAAAGAGAGTCTGTGAGGTGAATGAACAACAGAAGAGAGTGTCAGATTGAAAGAGAGCTGATTCCCCAGATGTAGCCACAAGGAAGCCCCCAGCAGCGAATGAACCCTGTGACAATACTATTGCTCAATATAAACTAATGTTAATCCAAGCTATTTCCCCACTAGCTTGGTTATATTATTCTGCTCTTCTCATGTTATTCAAGTCTTGTGTTCTATTGTCTGTCTTGGTCTCAAAATCCCACACCCCGCCAATGGACACAGAGCAATCATGTATTGGAGGAGAGGAAATGATTCAGAGCAATCCTGTTAGCCAATTAAAGAGTATTGTCAAGGGAGCTTTGTCATCTAACTCTGCTCTTTCAGAAGGATGGTGGCCATGACATGGGACCTTGAAAGTATGAGATAGGTGAAATGATAATGAGGATGCTTAAGGGTTTGGCATAAATATGGAGGATAAGAGGGAATATATGATTACTTGGTTTGATATTGCCAAAAGGGTCATCAGAGACCATGGCTGCTCAATAAAGCATATTGTAATTTCTTTTAAATACTGGAGTTTCATTTTGGTCAATATTTTCCAACATAGTGATTATTGGACCATGGAAGGGTATGGAACGGCTTCCATATAAGGAAAGGCTAAAAAGACTAGGCCTGTTCATCTTAGAAAAGAGATGGGTGGGGAGGATGGCTATGTTAGAGCTCTATAAAATCACAGTGTGGAAAAAAAAGTGTTATTTAACCTTTCACACAATACAAAAACCAGGGAACATCCAATGTAATTAATAGCAGAAAGTTTAATACAAACAAGAGAAAGTATTTTTTCATACAACACGCAACTAACCTGTGAAACTCGTTATGTTCTTACCAGTGCCTCTATTGTGTAGTGCCTAGCTTGAGGTGCCTTAAAGCAACCTAGTTATCACAGGGTGGGTGTTTGGCATGTTCTGAAAATTAGTAACATCTCAGAGGTCTGAAGATGAATGCTCAGAAGACTGAGGCACCTAAAATCACTCATTGCTTTGGAAAATGTTGGTGTTGGAACTCGCCATCTTTGATCCTGTTAATTTATGCAAGAAATATTTTATGACATGTCAGTTCCTCTTGCAATAAACATTTTCAAATGTTTCCAGAGCCCCATGTGCTTTCTTGACTTTAAATACGGTTTAAGGCAAAATGTTTAAATAAATATTTCTACAAATGTGACACAGTAGCAATCAATAATTTCTATAATATTTCTTGAGGTCAAACAGTTCCTTAAACTATCCCACAAGTAATTCAGCCTTCCCAGTTTAAACACTTGGGTAATCGTTTCATTTCTAAACATTTAGAGTTTGCCAGAGCTCATTTATTTTTAATGAGATGGTAGATATTTTACAGTGTGTATCTTTTTTTTTCTTCATTCTGTGATATAAAGGCTAATGACAGATTTGTGTTCCTTCTGTTCAGTGAGGAGAACACAAGCTTTACTTATAGCAACATATTTGGAAGAATAAGACAATTTAGCATTACCCAATTTCCCATGGAAGTCAGACTTCCAAAAAAGCTTACTATCCCTGTTTGTTTTTAATTCCATCACTGAAATTGGAAGGTACATATCTCAGAAGCAGTTTCAAATGGAATATTTGATCAAATCCATGGAGCCCCTGTGGACACAAAATAGGTAGAAAACACCCACTTATATTATTCCATACAAAAAAAGTAAGTTGCATCACATATTGGGTACAAAAGACATTGAAGACACTGGCTCATCACTTTTAATACCTAAGCCAGAAGCATACACAGATCTGCAATCACATAAAAGAGAATGTCAAATATTTAGTGGCTCCCTTCACCACTATAAGAAAATTCCAGTCTGACACAATGGGCCTGATTTAAAAGGGGAAAAGTAATTAGTAGTGAAATTGTACTTTATTTACACATGCAGTTACCACCACTGAACTGCACATAGGTAACTGTGAGCACAAGTTACAATAATAGGTCATAAGAACAACAGCCTATAATAATAGGTCATGTAGGTATACATTTAACCAATTTCCATGTGTAAAGGAGGCAACTGTCCATAAAAAATAAGCATGCAAGTGTTCTCAAATTTTGCCTGTGCAATTATGTACCTAATACTTTAGCAAACAAGGCCCATTTTGTTAAATGTCAATGGTCCTTTCATAGAATAATAGAAGGTAGAAAACTGAAAAGGCCTGTTATAACATCCAAGTCAGCTCCCTGCTAATGAAGAATTGTTCACTCACTCCAGCTACCAATATATATTTTTTTCTGTCCACCTTAGCTTTAAAAGTTTTTAAGCAATGGGACTTCCTCCAAATTCCCTTGGGAATGTATTCCAGAGCTTAACACATCTTAGTGCTTCGGAGCTCTTCCTGATATTCAGTTTGATGTTCTATACCAGTTGACTTTGTGAATGTTGCCTTATTTTTTTTAACTAAGCTTCTGTGCTTCACTGGAAAAGTTTGCAGAAGTTCTTATTTTAGGGACAGATGAAAGCTTTGTCTATAACCAATAATGAATCACTAGAATGACCCAGATTTGTCAGAAAATCAACCACTGAAGTGTTATTACTAAGTCAATATTTCCTTTTTCATCAAGTCCAAGCAAATTATACCCATAATAGAGGCATTTGCCACAGTAACATTTTCATCATAACTAACACAGGCTAATATTCTGTGTAAAATTACTACCATGAATTAACTTTATGTCTGTAGAAAATGAGATTGCATGTAATTACTGATTTCCATTCATAATAAACTAAGCAAATTATCTCCACTAACATAAATGCACCATAAATTTGTTTTGAGGCATAATGAAGAAATAAATTTGTTAAAGAAATATGGACTGAATCTGCCAAATTATTGTAAATGATAGCTTCTTAAAAATTAAGGCATGTAATTGCAATTGGAAAATGTTATCATCTTAATGGTCGTATTATTATTTAGGTAGACCAATAATCTTCTTTGCTGATGCTTCATTTCTAAACAATTGCCAGATTTTATGCATTTTAAAAATCAAAATACCATGCAATCTAAAAATGGAGTGATTTACCATTGGTAGGATTTGGTTGGTCCTAATGAATTTTTGAGGATTTTTTAAATTGAGATTTAAAAAAAAAAATGTTTAGCAGAAAGCCTAATAAAATGAGCACAAAAATGTGAGACTAAGTGTACTCATTCAATAGACAAGATTATTTTAACATATGGTTCCCTGCATTTCATGTTAATGAGTGAAAATCACCTTATTGAATGACCTTTAAAATCAAATAAAGCAATCAGAGTTTTATGACATTTTATCAATTACATATTACATTTTGTAATGAAATTGCAAAATTAACTTCTTTAAAATGATATGGATGTTAAAGCCTGATCACATTGTTGTAAGGCAACAATGTTATCTGACAGTTGGGGGGAAGTTACAGTATTGTGTCTATCGATCCCCACTTATTGTCAATGACCATAAGAGTTGTTAGTGTTAAAATATCTGACTTGATATCATCTAATGGCTGGATCCTTTGAACACTTACACATGTGAGAAATTTTATTCACATTCTAGCCCTGCTCAGTTCACTATTCAGTACTGTAGCTCACATGAGTAAAATTATTCACATCCTTTCAAATGTCCTGAGACATTTCATAACATTCTGTTCTTATGCATTCTAAAATAAACCAAATATTTCTGAAATAACATCGTCCTCATTTGAAGTACTTTTCAGTCAAATTAATAGATATTTCTTAGGGCAAAGATGTCATAGAATATCAAGGTTGGAAGGGACCTCAGGAGGTCATCTAGTCCAACCCCCTGCTCAAAGCAGGACCTCAGGAGGCATCCACTCCTGCCAAAATACTTAGTACCTTTCTAGAATAAATAAGCCATGTTTTTATGTCATGAGCTACCAGAAATATATTTGTGTCAGTGAGTGCTAATGCTCTATGCTGTTCACTGCATACTATTATACAGCTATATCAAAGCAGGCATGATGTTCCAAATCTTCTCCCCAGCACACAGTCCCAATGAGCATCACATACAGTGTATTGGGGAGAGCTGGTGGAATCTTCCTACACACACATGGATCAGCAGTAGAACTGCACCCCTATTACAGGGATAAGGCTGCTCTAGACCCTGCAGCTCAGTTCTCCCCTTCCCATGCAGTGACTGGACCACTCCTCTAAACCCTGCTGCTCTCCCATTCCTCATCAGGACATAGATCTTCCTGGGGGTTATGGTGCATGGAAACCCTACTGGAGCTGAGTTGTAGGGTGAGTAGTGGATCTGTTGAGCTGCTGCTCCTTCTATGTAGCAGAATGTCATTGGTACCACTGCATCTGAGGCCTGGTCTACACTGGGGTGGGGGAAAATTGATCTAAGTTATGCAACTTCAGCTACATGAATAACGTATCTGAAGTTGACGTACTAAGATCTACTCACCGGGGTGTCTTCACTGCAATGAGTCGACTGCTGCTGCTCCCCCATAGACTCTGCCTGTGCCTCTTGTGGCGGTGGAGTACAGGATTCGACGGGAGAGCGCTCGGGGGTAGATTTATCTGATCTAGATTAGACGTGATAAATCGACCCCCGCTGGATCGATCGCTGCCTGCTGATACGGAGGGTAGTATAGACATCCCGAGAGATACCATGGCCACTCTTTAGGCCCACAGGAGTTGCCCAGTGCACAGAGACATGCTCAGAGTAAAATAAGCAGATCAGGGATTTTTAGGTTTCTTTTCAAAAGAGATGGGGAGAGAAAAAAAAAAAAGACAGCAACATGTTTGATGTTTTTATCTAATGAGTTCTCATCATACAGCGGAAGCAGGTTTTGTCAAAGTGACTGCTTAGTGCTAAGTGGAGACATAAGGTGTGCTTTATAATGGAATATGGGAGTTCAATTATTCACTGCATGTGTTCATACAGCACCTAACACAGTGGAGCAATAAGATCCAAGGCACAGCGTATCCATTACTGATACAGAAGAGAGTGGAATTCTAATCTGTAACTAAACAAATGTGTGACCCAGGCAAAATGTAGGGGGTGGAAATAGGGGGTTGCCTCTGTCACCATTTTCTCTTGTGAAAATAGCTTGTGGGGGACAACATTTAAGGGAAAACAAGCCATTTTTTCTGGCTCATTTTCACGGTTGATGCACTGGTTTCTTCCCTAGGTCTAGATACAAAAAGTCAGTCTTGCATTTAGTAGCATTTAAACTCTCAGTAGTGAGAGCAGAGAAGAAAACAACAACTCTGGCGGAAAACTCTGACCCTAAAGTAGCTTCATCTGTATTAAGAATAAAAGAAAGTGGCAACAATCATTAGGACAGTGGTTCCCAAACTTGTTCTGCCGCTTGTGCAGAGAAGCCCCTGCCGGGCTGGGCCGGTTTGTTTACCTGCCGTGTCTGCACGTTCGGCCGATCGCGGCTCCCAGTGGCCGCGGTTCGCTGCTCCAGGCCAATGGGAGCTGCTGGAAGCGGCGCGGGCCAAGCGGCGGAACAAGTTTGGGAACCACTGCATTAGGGAGTTGTTGCTCGTACAAATAGCAGCAACTGTCACATGACCAGCAGCAGGAAGACTTAAAGTACTTTGGGTAAGAAACCTTCATTTGAATATATGGGCTGTGTGGAGGTGGGAAAATTTAATTTCAATGTGTTTCATTTTCCCAACATTTTTAACTGATTTTTTTACAAAGGTATCAAAATTCTCTTTTGCCAAAACCCGGTTTTCATTAAAAGTTGATAGCCATTTTGGCAATAGTTTCTGTAAGATTTTTGATGAATCAATGCTGTTAAAAATAGATGAAAACACCTTGAAAACATGGAAGATGGATTTGCTTTAAACCCTACAAGATATGAACTTCCTTGAAACAGTGGTGGCATTAGGCACTGGCAACCCCTGCAATCACAGGGGGCCCAAAGAAAGCAAGGGGCCCTCTGAGAACCAGATCCAGTCCACTGGGCATCAGCTGTTCCATTCTGCTGAGTGCCACCGGGGGTTCAAAATGGCACAACGTGATCTTGTACTCACCTTGCCCCATGGAGGACACCATTTTGGTCTACAAAATGCCATCCTCCACACAATGTGACCTTTTATGCACTGTACACATGAGGTCACTGCTGGGGCCCCCGGAATTGAGCTTTGTAAGTGGCCTCCCATAGGACAAACACCACCATTGCTCTGAAATTTCAGTCTCTTTTGTGAATTTTAAAAAAGTGTTTGGGCCAAGTTTAGCAATGATGCTTATGTGACTCCATTGAGACATTTTATGAACTTTGGATCCAGTTGCCTGCCCCATTTGTCCCCTCCCTCCCAGGATTACCCATGCTGGCCTCACAACCATCAAAGAGCTCTTCTGCATACTGTTCAGGATTGACAGAAGTCCCCCTGTATGACTGCTCCAGCCATTTCCAATCTTCGTGCATGAGTGACGCAGTGGTTCTGCCATACACATGGTCCCTCTGACAATAGGTGGGCTTTGCCATGTGATCACACTTGTATCTGAATCCAAAGGTTAGGCTGCAATGTCCCTAGGTATGGCATTCTGGTCAGACTAGGTGTCTCCTCCTGTGACTTCAGCAGTATAGCCAACCCTCAAAGTGGCATCAGCTAAGTGAGTGTTCCTGGCAAGCACTACAGAGAGCACAGGTAGTAAAACGGATGATATTGAGATTCTTGCATAGTAAATTAGTTCCTAATGAAAAAATGACTCTCAGCCATCCAGATAATCAGGAGGAATGTTGTACTTTGCCTGCTGCCCTTAGGCATAAGAAGAAAGCCATTGGCACTATGGGGTTTGAATCTTAATATAAACATTGTTAAATCAGTTTTGTTTTGGATTTTGAAAGCTAGCACTGGGAGTAACAGCAGGTAACTGGAAATTATCAGTAATTAATATTACAAATTAATATCAAATATTAATTGCAAATAATAATTGGGGGAAGAAAATTGGGATGCTATAACAGTGAGTAGGATACACATGGAATAAAAGAGTTATGTTAAGAACTCATTAAAATTGGGGACCACACATACAAGGGAAAAAAGGTAGTGTCACCTAGGTATATGCTCCCCCGTTATTTTTATCCCTGCAAGGCCAGGATTAATTCATCTACTCATTGTAAATCCATATTACATTCATTGAAGTTAATCTGGGTTCCATCATACTAAGACGATTGCTCAATTAATTTTTTTTTAATAGCAAGAAGGTTAAAGAGTGATTGCATACCAGAAGCACCAAGCTCACCTCCATAAAAGGTGTGTGTTTGGGGTGGGGAGGGTTGTTTGTTTAGTAAGAGGGCTGTTGATTCATGCTTTCTTATTGCCTTGTTGGACACCAAAGCGTAAGACATTTGATTCCAATTAAAGTAGATGTAGCCTTATTCTACTTACAAAAAAAACATGTTTCACTTTCAACTTTATTTCTACAAGAATAACTGAAGAAAAGTCAGCATCTCAGCAAAGCGTCAGAAAAAAAGTGCAGCAAAGGAGGGAACGAAAAAGTGAGAAATTGCGTTATTTTAACTACCTTTTGTGAAATATCAAGGAAATCTCAAATCAACAGTCAGAAAAAAAAATTGACATTATGCCTTTATCTAATGTTTTGCCTCTCAGAAAAGAGGTATACACTAAAGAGAGAGAGTCTTAGACTAATTTATTACAAAACATTTTACCATGTTTGTTTGCATACAAACATTCTGCAGGTTTTCATCCCTTTAAAAAAAAAGAGGTAGAATATCTCTCTCTCTCTAATGACTCTAGCAATTCAATGGACTTTCCAGTATTTTGGGGTGAGATGTGTTTAATAGAGCTTGTGGAATAGAAGTTGTTGGCTTTCACTGTGGATCCTATCTTGCAGCCCATATGCAGATTAAAAGAGGTCAGTGGAAGAATGAGAATTGGTTCTAGGTGCACAGGATCAAATGCTTCACATATAGTGGATCTGATAGAGAAAATATTTTAAAGGTAGATGGTGTGTGACAAATTGCCAAAGAGTTGCAGCATTCATGAAAACATTCAAGATTTCAAACCTTCACCCCCCCCCCCAATAAATATTATTATTTATTAATTATTTGTATTGGGGTAAAGCCCAGGAGCCCACATTCTGGTCCAGGACCCACAGGGCTAGCCATCCTGGAATCACAGAACACAAAGACACTAAATATATTTCTTCTCCCCTATTTAAGGGAATTCAATTAAAACCATCACCACCAAAATAACCCAAATAATCAATTTTATAACTAGAATCATAGGCTTAGAATGAACTGCCAGGGTCATCTAGTCTAACCCTCTGGCAAGATGCAGGATTTGTTGTGTTTATACCATACAAGATAAATGGTTACCCAGCCTCTTTTTGAAAACCTCCACTGAAGAAGCTTCCATGTCTTTCCTGGGCAGTCTGTTCCATTGTCCTACTATTCTCACAGTTAGGAAGCTTTTCCTAAAATGTAATCTAAATGGAAGTCTGTGCCTTTTGCTTGGGATTCAAACAAACAAACATTATTATTTCCCTGAACTGTCCTGGAGATGGCTCGACATTGCAGAACACACAGTTTTTGGGACACCTGGGACTGGGAGTCTGTTGGGGTCACCTCACTGGTTTTAACCAAGGCCGTTGGCATCCAGAGTGGGATTGTAGACAGGCTGGTGGGGTCAGAGCTGCTGAACCAGGGCTGTCTAGCACACGGATGCATCAGGGTGTGATTTGGATGCTTGTAGGCTGGTTGTGAGCATCACAGGCTGGGAGCTACATAGAAAGACATTCAGAGTTACAGGGCAACTGGTGACAACCATTCACTGGTCTGGATTGCCCCCTGAACACTCTGATACCTAGTTCATGGGGTTATTGCAGGGATTAATTAGTTAGTGTCTGTGTGTTTCAAGCATATGCTAAGTGCTAGTTACTATTGTTATTTATTTTGGGGAAAATGGACTGCTGCTCTGAATAAAGCAACTCTGCCCAAGTGATTACTGTGCTGTTTGTCATGTTTATAATTTCGGAGTCTATCACAAATCAGAGTAAGAAAAGAGGAAGTGAAATGGAAAATAAATATACCTTGTTCGTTTTTGGAAAAGCATTTACAAGTATTCTATAGAGCTATCACTATCATATTTAACAACATGTAACTAACTGAAGAGCTAAGAGGTAATATAGATACAATGTACAGAGCCTGCTAGTGCTAATACACTCAAACACACCTTTTGGGCATAACAACAACAAACAACAACAACTAATAACGCAAGTGAGAGCTGAGAATACTATCATCACATCGACCTAGAACATAGGCAAATTGCTCTTTCTGCAGAACATAACAAAGATGAGACTTCTAGAGCTGCTAATTTAAAAAGTTAGAAGCTGTAACAAGTGCCAGAAAAAAGCCAACAAATCATCAGCATCTGCCACCTCCGAGTACTTAAATACGTTCCTCTATTTATTGCATGGCAATCACTTCTCATTTAGAAAGATACTCAGAGAAACAGATTGTGCTTAAGACATCATTGTCTGCGTTGGAAAAAACATTTCCAGTTCAACACGAGTAACAGCAGCTGGGCCTTATACTGCAAATTATTACAAACAAGTAGTGCTTACTCATATGGGCAGTTCCTTGATGTTAATGGGGCAAATTCTTTGTTGGTGTAAATGACTGTTGCTTCAAAGGAGCTGTATCCATTTGTGTCAACACAGAATTTGGCCCTACATTAATTACACATACAAGAGTTATCTAATGGAAGAACTGAAGCCATAAATACATAAATATACATTTATGGAGAGTTAAAATCTTCATCCTCATGGACAAAGGCCTGAGTTAAATTGGTTTATGCCAATATATATATATATATATGTGTATATTTAAGAGAAAAGTAAGGTTGCACAATGAAGCACTCAGAATTTAGGCAGTGCCAGAGGTGCGGGTGCTCAACAACTTTAACTCAGGCCTTTGTCCATGAGGATGAAGATTTTAACTACATGATCACTTCATAGTATTTCATCAGGAACGGAGCTTCATTCAGGTGCTGATCAAATAAGGTGCTGAGCACCTCCTGGGAAACGTTCAGAACCTTAAAGTCCCACTGAAAGGAATGGGCACAGCAGGGTGAATGATGCATGGGGTGTATTGAAGCAAAGGATTTTGTGGATATGCGCCTCATTCTGGATCAAATTATGGCCCCAATCTTGCAAATCGTGAAGTATTGGCATAACTTGACTCACATCACTAGTCTCGTGGACTTTAATGGGGTTAACGTAGGCAAGTAAAGTTGCACATGTGCATCAGTGATTGTGGTCTGTATTCTCTACTACAAAAGTGTAAATCCAGAGTAAATCCAGTGGAATTACACAGGTGTAACTGAAAGAAGAACTAGGCACAGGATAGATGATGTACAGTCAATGAGACAGGAAACTAGACAGACCCGATGGTCATCTGTGCTCTTCCCATGATCAGGTTGGATATCATGTAGTGAACAAAGCTGGGATCTGCTCATTGAACGGGGAAAATAAAAGTAACACATACTAATTTTTTTTTTTTTAAAAAAAGCCAAATTCTTAGCACAATAGAACTGCATTGTTTGACACCAGCTGAGAGTCTGCCCAAGGAAGTGTTGTTACTGTCTCAAACTTATTCAGTCCTGAAGTATTAAAATGCCACGTGTTGTGCAGGAAAAAGAAAATGTCTTGGAACCCCCCCCTCCCAAACCAGGAACTCAGTGTTATTCAATGGCATTCACATTACAAGGCAGGAAAACCTCTCCAACACAGGCAAAATATCAAGACTCCACAACTGTACCTGTAGAAAAAAAATCTTTAAAAAGCAATTAATATATATATATTAGTCATTACAGTGTAGAATGTGGGTGAGAGTGAGAGAGTGATTTCTCCTCTTTATGCCAATAGAGAATTCCTTCCACCCCTCACACAGACATTACAGCCACCAAACACAATAAGCCTTAAAAATAAGACAGTTGACAAAAAAAAAAAGTTCCCTTTGCGGTAAATGCCAAGACAGAACACATTGCACATTAATTGCATGTCTCTCAGTCCAGACCATCTGTCTCTGCAATGTAATGAATGCTGGTATTGGTATTTGCTCAATAACTAACACTGGGTCTGAACTGAACCCTCCTCACTGTCTTGTTATGCTATCACTTTGACTGTTTATGGACTGCTTCTAAATGGAGTGCAATGCCTGAGCCGGGTGTAATGAAGCTGAAGCTGAGAACTATACAGCAGGACTAATGAGAGCGAGCCAGAACACCTACACACGTGAAATCTCACTATATTATAACTGCTATGCTTTCCCACGGTGGGAATGTACTACATGTACTGGTGGTGGCCGCTTCTGTATATGAGTGAGCCACTGTAGGGAATTAAGACTCGCTACAGTAGTAAAAGAAATGGGGAATACATTTCTACTCATGTATACGGGTCATATAACAACACATATTTCACTAATGTATGTAAGAAGCTGTGAATGCTGAAGTAGTCTTAACTGAAATCTAAGGATAATGAAATAGCAGAGCAGCCTGGGCAGCTATCAAAAGAGTCACAAGTCAGGTGACCTGCACCGTGGTCAGAGACCTGTAAGGGAAGGAGCTTTGATTTAGCATTTAATGTTGCTGGGCAAATGCAAATATCAAAGGTTGGATTGCAGTATTTAGACACAGCCCTCAGTAGACGAACCATGCTATCTACAAAGATTAGGGTGAGGGACTGTTCCCCTCACAGGCCCCAGGTGCTTAAAGGGATGGTGCAACCCCTAGGACAATGCAGCTTGCTGCCCCTTTTGTACCCAGCCAGCCATGTGGGAGTGGAGTGGAGGAAAGCAGAGCAGTGGCCCTGACTCCTTCTTACCGATTTGGAGAAGATGTGCATCCTAGTGGGCATTCAGACAGAGCAGCCTCTCAGCTCCCTGAGAGAAAGGACTGGGACTGTCCCTGGATCTTATCCCTCTCTGAGTCTGTGCCTTCCCTTCAGGGCAAAACTTTCCCCACCAAAGACAAAAGCAACATATATCACTTAAAAGACAACAAAATACAACAAATATTAGTACAACTCTGCAATCCACAAATGAAGGAGAGTGATTTGACTAGGGCTGTGTGCCAGCAGTGTCCTTTGACCCTATTGTTAGTCCTGTTAACACTAAATGTTCTAGGGGGAGACGACGGCAAATCTTTGATACACAATTCAAATTAACCAGTTTCTCTCTCGTGCTCTCTCTCTCAAAAAAGTGGCTGTCTTACTACAATGCTTGTCCTCTAGAAGCTGGATTTATCATTTCCTAGCCTGCTGAACATGATTAATGACTTTTCATTATTTTCTGGCTTCAAAAGCAACTGGGAGAAGTCAGTTCTACTGCTTTCCTGATTTTGCTCCAGGAAATCTGTTCTCATCATGGATTTTTTTTATTTAAAACAGTGCCAGGACAGTCTGAAGTGCTGAGGTATTTGGGATTCACATAATCTCAATGATATCATATGGGGAACAAACATTTTTCACCATTAATTAAAATCCTGCAAAGATTTTGACAGATGGAAGCCATTGCACCTACCTCTGGGGAGAAAGGTCAATTCTATTAAAATGATTTCTACTCCAAAAATGAAGCAATGACTGTTGATGATGTCATTAGAGTCTGAAGAGTATTGTTTATAAAGTTAGAACAAATGTTTGAGGAGTTCCTATGGGCTGAGTAAAGAAGTAGGGATTACACTACCCAGACACCAAGAAGCAGGAGAGAAATGACTCTCCCCAATTTACAAGAAGAAGGGTCAAGTGTTGACAACTTTTTAAATTGTTTCAGTCCAGTTAGAACATATAATTAGTAATCATCAAATTGTTCAGAATGGGTGGAATTCACATTTGTGCAGGGAACCAGTACAAAACTCCCATAAGGAGAATGGACTGTTTGTCCCCCTCTAATGGCTGGTTTTTAGATATACACGAGTATGTATAGGATTCTGCTACTGCTTCCAGGTAAGGAGCTTAAGCCCTAGCTCTGTCTGAAGGACCACATGGATAGAACTGGTAAAAAAAAATATCCATCAGAGTGTTTGATGGCAAATGGGTTTTCGATTAAATTTTTACAGATTTTTACAGATTTTTTTTGTGAAAATTTCCCTGTGTTTAATTGGGAGGGGGGGCGGTTTGAGAAACCAAAAACCTGACAAGATTTTTTTTTAACTGAAAAATGTTCAGTTTTGGAAGATTTGTTTTTTTCTATGAAGACCCATATAATTTCAAAGAAAAGTTATCAGTGATAAAGTTTTCTTCAAAATCTTTTGTATAGGAAGAAAAATCTCTCGACCAGCTCTGCATGTAGCTGGAGACACATGGCTGCAGTGGTTGAAGACAAGGGGGTTTTTACACAGTAAACCTGCAAGCTTTGAGTGGAGAGTTAGTCCTTTAACTCAAGTGTTAAAGGCTCACGCTTTCAGTGCTAAAGGTCCTCAGCTCAGAACTAGAGCAGGTTAAAAAGTTTTTCACACAAACCATTTACTGTTGGAAAATGTGGCTTTGTCAAAATATTCCATGGGGAAAATATCAGTTTTGATGATGTTCTGACACTCTGTTGGGGAACAAATTGCTTGGTTTCAAAATGTCAATGCAGAACACAATATTTCATTTAGAAATGTCAAACTGTTCAATTTCAATTGAAATTGACATTTTTATTTCAACATTTTCTATTTTTTGAAGACTTTTTTCCCATTAAAAAATTGTATATTTTGACTTTTCAACCTAATTTGGAAGAAAAGGAGATGTCAAAATGTTTGAATTTTCCATTGGACAAAAATTCCAATTTTCAACCAACTCTATTTCAAACACTGCTGTCAGTCAAAGTGAGGTGATGATCTATTCACCATTTTCTATGCTCTTAAGTTCTCAAGACAGGGCATAAGTGGGACTTAATTAAGCCTGGATTTTGAGCTCATTATGTATACAAAGTTTATTACATCCAATAAATTCACCTTTATTATCTTCCCTGCCACCTTACAGGTATTTGACGTCTCTCCTTGGTATGTCTGTATTTGAGCTGGGAAGTGTGTCGTTCCCAGCTTGCACAGATATACCCATGCTAGCTCTGCTCCAGGTAGTGCACTGAAAATAGCAGTGTAGCCAGGATAGCATGGACAGCAGCTCAGGCTAGCTGCCTGAGCATGTACCAGCCCAGATCCCCTGGATATGTAAGTGGGTGGCTGTCACCCATGCTATCATGTGCACACTAGCTTAAGCGGAGCTAATGTGGGTATGTCTATGTGAGCCAGGAATAACAATCCCAGCTCAAATACAGACATACCTTTTCTGTGGAATTTAAGCAGTAACCAATCTCAGTGCAGATACAGTACAAGATCATCTATCCCTAAATATATTGCAGATGCATAAATGCACGTAGGGTTGAGTGGATTATCATTGTCAAATCAAAGTGATCACCCTCATGCTCACATGCACATTTGTTTCATCTGCCCCATGCTCCTGATTTGTGCAAACTCATCTTTCTAAATTCTTTGGTACCCATTTCAATATTTGGTAGTAGATGTGGAAAAAACCTCGGTCTCACTCACAGGTAACCCAGCACAAGACACAAAGAATTAACTGTTCTTCAACCAGCTAATTTTTCAGGTTGTTCATTGTGATATGAGGACACAGCCCATAATAAGGGGCAGGAAATTGCTGTACTGTCCCAGGAACATCCAGTGGCGGCTCAGAGATGCAACAGTTCCCCAACCTCTTCACCGTTGTTCCTGCGCAAATTATTCACCCCCTTCCTCACCCCCAAACACACAGGCCCATAAGGGTGAGAGTTACCCTCTCTTATGTCCCTCCACAGGTGCCTAGACCAATGGACAATCTTGCTCATTGTTTACATCACTGCTAGGTTGTTAACATTATTAAACCCTTACTCATAAAAGGAAGTCTGAGTTGGAATACTCAGGTTATTTGAAACACCAGTTCTGATCCAATGTCAAAACAACTGTGTTTTCTACTCCCCAGTATTTATCTGGGCTACCAGAATAATACTCTAGAAAATGCCATGCCTTACTAATGCTTATCTAAGAGCAATTACAGCAATGGGTCTAAACTTCCTAAATAATTTTGCCAAACATGAAATTTGCCAATAGACAAAAAATGTTCTATTTTTGTAAGTTGCCTGTTGTTCCATGGTGTGGTTTAACTAACATCCCACAATAACCAAAATTTGTAGATGTCTGCATGAGCAAATTGATATCTTTAAAAAAAGGAAAGAAGCAGAATCCAGGGAATTACAGACCAGTCAGACTCACATCAGTCCCTGGAAAAATCATGGAGCAGGTCCTCAAGGAATCTATTTTGAAGCACTTGGAGGAGAGGAAGATGATCAGGAATGGTCAACATGGATTCACCAAGGGCAAGTCATGCCTGACAACCTGATTGCCTTCTGTGGATATGGGGAAAGCAGTGGACATGATATATCTTGACTTTAGCAAAGTTTTTGATATGGTCTTGCCAGCAAGTTTAAAAAGTATGGATTGGATCAATGGGCTATAAGGTTGATAGAAAGCTGGCTAGATTGTCTGGCTCAACAGGTAGTGATCAACGGTTTGATGTCTAGTTGGCAGCCAGTATCAAGAGGAGTTCCCTAAGTGTTGGTCCTGGGGCTGGTTTTGTTCAACATCTGCATTAATGATCGGGATGATAGGATGGATTGTACCCTCAGCAAGTTTGTGGATGACACTAAGCTGGGGGGAGAGGTAGATACACTGGAGGGTAGGAATAGGTTCGGAGTGACCTAGAGAAATTGGAGGATTGGGCCAAAAGAAATCTGATGAGATTCAACAAGAACAGGTGCAGAGTCCTGCACTGAGGACAGAAGAATCCCATGCACTGCTACAGGCTGGGGACCGACTGGCTAAGTGGCAGTTCTGCAGAAAAGGACCTGGGGATTACAGTGGATAAGAAGATGGATACGAGTCAACAGTGTGCCCTTATTGCCAAGAAGGCTAACAGCATCTTGGGCTGCATTAGTAGGAGCACTGCCAGCAGATCGAGGGAAGTGATTATTCCCCTCTATTCAGCACTGGTCAAGCCATACCTGGAGCATTGTGTCCAGTTTTGGGCTCCCCACTACCAAAAGGATGTGGACAAATTGGAGAGAGTCCAGCGGAGGGCAATGAAAATTATTAGGGTGTTGGGTAATTACCCAACAGACATCTGCGTAATTGAAGTTCCCCATCACCACCAAGTCCTGTGTTTTGGAAGATTTAATTAGATTTTTTAAAAGTGACCTAAGGCCCAAATTCTTATTTAGACTAAGACTACTTCACATCTCTCACAGTGTGAAGGGACTGTCAAAGAAATGTAATTATAATTTACACTCACCTGAAGACTCCTTTATACTGATAGAATGGTATAAAGCAGCCTTAGCGTAAATGAAAATTAAGGCCAAAATTATTCAAGGTGTCTTTCAAACTTTGGGAACACACACAAAAGAATAAAACCACATGACATTCTCAAAACCCATCTCCTTCCAAACAGGACAGCAATGCACAATAAAGTTATTATAAAAGTCATAGAGTTGGAGTTTATTTATCTGAATAGGTTGTTGAATTAAAAACAAATTAGCCTTGTTTCCTAAACAATCAGTTCCACATATGACTTGAATGAGCTCTTCAGATAGAAAGGAAGAAAATAATCAAATGTACTTAGGTGAAACAAGGACTCGGATCTTTTTTCCTATTAGCACTTCTACCCCAATCAAATTCTTTATTACAAAGCAACATCCCAAGGATGAAAAATATATTTTGATAGATTTCAAGCATACTCAAACATTTACATTCCTAAATTCTAAATGGAACCATATGTATGGAGTTTTGTTTTCGATTTTTCTGGTAGCCAATATGAAAGCGTCAAGCTCAGGCCAATATTTTGCTGGTACTTGAATGAAAATGGGGCGTGGGGAAGGTGGAAGGAATCATCCACCCTGCCTTTCACTCCCTCCTCATGGATGGCCATAATTGCAGTTCCTCAGACTGCTCCCTGCTAAACTCCTTTTCATAGCAAGCCACCCCAAAACTTATGGGAAGGAAAAGGAAGGAGGCAATTAATCCGTTATTCCATAGTTCACTGGAAGAGCTGGCAGGTTTATGCAGGGGTGTGAATTCCACCCCTCCTTAAAGGGTGACACAATTAAAGCACTTCACCCATCTACCAGATTGCTCCAGAAGGTATTGCCTGGATTCATAAAGCCTTGTGTGTTCAGTGGAACAGTGAGCCCACAACATGGGGCAGTAATTACACCTGCAATCCAGCCCTAAGCAAACCATAAAGAGAGCTAAGTTAGTTGACAGTCACCAGTCTGGATCCCCAGATAATAATACTTAGCTCTTACATAGATTTTTTCCATCATTAGATAAAAAGTGTTTTACATTATCCCTATTTTATAGATGGGGATAATGCACAGGAAGGGGAAGTGATTTGTCTAATGTCACCCAGCAGGCCAAGCCAGGAACAGAACCCACCTTTCCTGAATCAGAGTCCTGCATACTGAATATTAGACCACACTGCCTCCTTTTGACCTAGGAATGCAAAGAGAAGAAGGGTGAAAATTGCCCCATTTTGCCTACTGTATGTGTTTTGTTTTTAACTGGAGTCAATTAAAGAAAATTAACTGGCCACGGTTGACTTCTCCACTTCATATTCACTAAAGAGTGCAGCACTGAAATATGTTTCTACCTACACACATGATGACTGATTCTCTCTAAATAGAGTCCCCCTCTTTTCTCAGTCATGTTGTGGGAAGAGGAGGAAAAAGTTTGTGGAAGTGTCAAAGTACTGAAGGCTTGAAATAAAGATCTCCACTACTGTTGGACTACATACAAACAAGACTATTGCTATGATGATATACACAAAAGTACTATAAGGCTCCATACCTCTAAGTGCTGCTAGAGCTGATTGAATAGGACAATGCATAAATATTTGTGCAACTATATATGGTCAACTCAGTTTGCTGGAACTTGTGAGGTCGTATTATTCATAAGTATTTGGACAGTCCCTGGTTTATTCATGAAAACATTCGTGAATCACAACAGGTTCATGAAGTTTAGCATGAATGATTATCTGATGGAAATTTCTGACCTGAAGTGCATTATTTATTCTTCTGTTTAAAGTGAAAGGTCAGACATCAAATCATACAGAAGACAAAATACTACAAATCCCTGGCATCTAGTAAAAACACCACAGGAATGCCAAGCTGAATGTGGAAATGGATAGGTCACAAACAACCCTTTGGCCGGTTTCCGCAAACATTTGGCAAAGATAATAAATAATAAACACATTTATAAAAATCAGAATCTGTTTGTGAATAGCTCATGTATAGAAAACATTTTTTTTTTTAAATCAATGGGTATAATTTCCATTTTCCTTAGTTAAAGCTCAAAACATAAGACGTGTTTTTCTTTTCTTTATAATTAAGATAATTACAAATGACTGTGCATGAACTGCAATTACTCCCATTGACTTCAATGGGATAAATCACATGAGTAAATAAAGCAGGATTAGCCATAGTGTAATAATGGCCATTAAATGTCTCTAAAAACCCCAATACAATTAGCCATTTTTATGGGGCTCTGTGTGGATGTCAGGATCCCCCCCCCCATGTACAGCTAAATGCACATTTGGGATCTAAAGTAACATGTTATTTTCCAGGTTACACATCTATTTTCCATCCATTTTGTCTAACAGTATTTATTACAAGCTAATGACAAAGTTGTGCTGTAGTGCAAAGAATAATCAAAACTCCTTTTTTGATTAATAAATATAAATCCTATGCACTGGTATTTTAATGCCCTAGTTTCAAATTGTCAAGTCTTTTGTTGAACTCAATCAGAATGCAGCAGTTTAACAAAGGTACAGTGAGCAACTGACACCCTCGTGCACTAAAAGAATGATTACACACACCATGCATCAATCACCTGGCAGAACAGAAATATAGAGTCATAATACAACACTATCACATGATAAATACCTTGTCCCTTGAAATTCTTGTGCCTCAGTGTTTAGAGATGATACATTACTAGGCTCACTGACATTTTTTCCTAGAAGCAGACCACTGTCCTGTGACATGTTTCTTGGAAGACACCTCATAAAAAACCAAAATTTAGATGAAACTGTAAAGAAGTGACACACCTACAGAAACACACAACAATTTAATCACAAGTGTACACAGTTGCTGGCATAATTTGCTATCTAAGACTAAGGGGAAGCTTATTCTGCTGTTCACTCTAGTTGAAGGATGGACTCTGCTTTACTTCCTTCATGAAGAGTAGCACTTACACTAGTAATTCCACGGAAGTCAAGGGTTGAAGAATTTGACTGGTAGAACCATATTCTCCCCCTCACTGTGGTATGTAATTCCTCTGACATTGCAGCCACAAACTTGCACACTGCTCCTTCCCCTTGGCCTCTACTCAATGAGAGAACAGCTCTTCTACCTCTCCTGGGCAGAATGCTGTATGGTAGGGGAAGAAGGAAGCCAAATTCCACCACACCTCAGCTGCACCAGCCCCTGCTCCCTATCAAACCCATCACTGCCATAAGTTCACCAGTCTCTCTCATTCCAACCTTTGCATTCACTCCAGCATCACTATACTCTTCAAAACCACAACACCAGCAAGACTACCAACCACCCCCCTTCTCTTTTTGATCTGGATCCCACAAAAAGTCATCCCATGACCCAACACCCACAATCCTTTGCACCCGAGAAGGATCGTGAAATGAAGTGGGGCCTAGGTCGATTTTTCAGCTGTTTTATGTGTCACAAGCCAAAAGAGACTCAGAAAAACCTACAGTGGAGCAATACTGTGCACTTTAGAATTAGAGACAACACACTAAGACGTGATTTGGCATGAAAGAGTTATTGGAATGAATATATTACATGCAAGTGCTGAAGCTGCAACTGATTTATGAGTCATGTTTAATTGGTACAAGTAAATCTTTTGTATCATACTACAATTTTCTGGATTTTTTTGTGTTATGTACTTTACAGAGAAACTTTTTGGAGTATTTGAAAAAAAATGATATTAATATTTTTCATTTCTTGCCCCATGTAAAGCCACTGTGCATTAGTACTAGGAATTTAACCAGTGCAGACCTTGATGGGGGGGCAAATTGTAACATACATTTTAGAAGCCCTGAAAGTGATCTAAAATATCTATTTAGATACATTATTTTAAAGGTCCAATGTCTCATCATCTGCTAGGACTAGAAACAGTCATAAAGAGGATTGTAAGCTCTCCTGTGGTTTAAAGCTTTCATTTTAGCCCTACTGGCCCATGAAATAGTAGGGGTTTTTATTTTGTTTTGTTTTTTGTCAATTAATTGTATTACTGTAGCACCTAGAGGTGGCAAATGATATCTTGTCTCCATTGTGCTAGTCTCTACGTACACAGTTTGACCTGACATACACAGGAGTGATGGGCAGGGAAACAGAAGCATAGAGATGTGAAATGACTTGTGGTAGGCCGTTCAGCAGGTAAATGACTGAGACACTGAACCCAGTTTTCCCAATTCCTTGTCCAGTGCTCTATCCAGTACATGATGTTGGGTCTTAAACTTGTGATTAGTCTAAAACTGAGTATAGAAAAAAATTCTCTCTATATATATATATTTCAGTTTTAATACAGAAAGATGACCCATCAATGTTTTAGTCCTCCAATAGAATTATATCCGTGACACAAAATTCTATGGGAAAAATTAGCAAGTTGGTAATTATCTATTAAATTCAATTTTTAGATAAAATTGTGAAAAAAGATGGAAAAAGTCTGATTTTTTTAAGAAGAAGAAACAGTGGTTATTTGGAATGCTAAAAGTAGTTTGTTGAGACAGGTTATGGGGCAAACTGCAAGGGAGGTGACCAAAACTGAATGTTAAATACAGGTTGTCACGTGGCTGTACAATTGCTCACATGACACTTATCACATACATGATATGGTAATCCCAAAGTTATAGCATAAATTAAAAGGTCTTTAACTTCCAAAAGTCTTAGTATATGAAGGGAAAATGCACTCATAAGCATTTTAAAGATGTTTGCAAAACTATTACACATTGAAGTTCATTATCACTGGTAATACAATTGGATTACACAAAAACAGTTTGTAAGTAATTGCAGATGAACTGCACATGATTGCACATCGTTTACACATGACTACAGTTCGATTGCAAAGACAACCATACAAACAATGAGCTCAATTTACCAGAGAGTTGTAAATGTTTTGTAAATGGATTATATGCTCTTAAATCCATTTGTTTAAATATATTCAGTAAATATTTTTCAGCTGTGAATTCATGCAGGATGCTGGGTGAGGATTTTGTTTACCTCAAGCCTGAGCAAATGACTTTTCTACTCCTCATACCCTATTCAATTTTCAAATGTTTTCCATTTGTTCCTTCCCCCCTACCCCCCTCTTATTCTATTAGGGTCTGATCCATAATCCATTACAGTCAATGGAAAAACTCCCATTCACTTCAATGGGCTTTGGATCAGGCCCTTATTGTTATGATCAGATGAGATGGCACAGATAGAAGCAAATTATACGCAACTATTTACAATGGCAGCCATGTGCACCTCATAGGGCTAGATACACATGGTGGACTTAGACATTGCAGTGGCTAACTTTTGGGTGCCTTGCGGCCTCATTTCAGAGTAACAGCCGTGTTAGTCTGTATTTGCAAAAAGAAAAGGAGTACTTGTGGCACCTTAGAGACTAACCAATTTATTTGAGCATAAGCTTTCGTGAGCTACAGCTCACTTCATCGGATGCATACTGTGGAAAGTATAGAAGATCTTTTTATATACACACAAAGCATGAAAAAATATCTCCTCCCACCCCACTCTCCTGCTGGTAATAGCTTATCTAAAGTGATCACTCTCCTTACAATGTGTATGATAATCAAGGTGGGCCATTTCCAGCACATTACCAGCAGGAGAGTGGGGTGGGAGGAGATATACACACAAAGCATGAAAAAATATCTCCTCCCACCCCACTCTCCTGCTGGTAATGTGCTGGAAATGGCCCACCTTGATTATCATACACATTGTAAGGATGGTGATAAGCTTTAGAAAAGCTATTACCAGCAGGAGAGTGGGGTGGGGGGAGGTATTTTTTCATGCTTTGTGTGTATATAAAAAAGATCTTCTATACTTTCCACAGTATGCATCCGATGAAGTGAGCTGTAGCTCACGAAAGCTTATGCTCAAATAAATTGGTTAGTCTCTAAGGTGCCACAAGTACTCCTTTTCTTTTTGCTGCCTCATGGAATTCACAATCCCAAGTTAGGCACTCAAGCTCCGTGTGCAGTACCCTGGGTGAGAGAGAGTTAGGTGTCTATAAAATGGATTCACAAAGCCAGCAAACTAAACAGTAGGAAATGTTGAGAAGAGTGGTGAGGCCTAACCCTTACCCTTCAAAAGATGTCTAGGTCACAGGAGGCACTATTTGCCACTTGAGACTCACAGCGGTGAACCATCCCAATGAGTCAGACACCTAAGGCACATCAGCCCTTTCCGAGCACTCACCTGGAATGTGGGGGACCCCGCTTCAAATCTCTTCTCTGCCTGATATGGAGCAGAGATCTAAACCCAGGGTCTCCCATAGCCCAGGAGACTGCCCTTACCACTGGATATTCTGGGGTGGATCTCTCCGGATAGGTCTACATTAAAAGTCCTGCAGCTATGCCGCTGTATTCTAGGTTCTTGCTACAGTGATGGAAAAGCGTTTTTTTTTCCCCATTGATGCAGTAAATTTACCGCATTGACAAGTGGTAGCTAGCTTACTCTGTGGCTTAGGTCAGCTTAACTATGTCTCTCAAAGATGTGAAAAATTCACTCCCCTGACATAGTTAGGTTGACATAAAATTTAGGTATACACCAGGTCTCACTCTCACCCATTGAAGCTGTTCCACTTTCTATACAATATTTAAATAATAAAATATTTAAGCAAGTATATGGGGGTTGCAGCACCACCAGACAGCAGCTGAGTAGTGATTTTATGAATGCTGGTGGCACCCGAATATTGTACTTAAAGTGGCAGTTAGGCATGTACATCCCTCCTTGCAAATGTAGCCTATAATGTCCTACTATAGTGATACAGAGGATAAGAAGGATTCCCCGTTATGGACCAACTATGTATGTATGATACTGATGGGAAAACTTCCTGCAGTCTGAATACAGGTTTGGTTCTAGTATCCAGACATTTTGGGATATTGCTCAAAGTATCTGAACTTTTCCAACCTATACAATTAGGCTGAGAAGTCACACAATATGACATCTCTGAAATAGCCACTTCCAGACTCAGCTAGAAATATCATAAGACCATCCTTTCTAGCACTATTTCAGGGCTTCTGTCTCTGGCATCAGGCACATCCCAGAAGTGTTACGTCACAAAGTAGCTGAATATTCTGGAACTCCAAAGGAAAAAGATTTTAGTTCAAGTGTTGAGACCAAGTGAAATGGAGGCTTGTCACAACCAAAGTTATCATCTGAGGAAACAAAGCAACCAACCCAAAAGATGCTGAATGTTTGCAAGATTTGGTAGTTGAAGGTACTTGCTTACAGACAAGTATTCTGGTTCTACTCTTAAATTATTTTTATTTTTTAATTAAAATAATTTTCCCTGAGCAGATTTTTTGGGGGGAGGGGGATAAATGTTATTTTAATTTTGCCTTGATACTTTTCAAGTCAACAGTAAGAACAGACTGATGTTATTTCTAACATGCTGAGAGAACGAGATTCTTAGAATATATTATGCCAATGACAATTTAATTAAAAAAGAGAAAGCTTCTTTTCATTGTCTTCCCCCTAACCAACTCACACCTCCCTTTATCCAGGTAATTAGAAAATGACTCTCCATACTAGTTGCATTATGTCAACAACAAAAGACCCAGAGATGACGACAGAGCTGCATACTTCTCAAAGACTCTTTGTGTCACTTAACATACTTCTGTGGATACAGTCTCATTAGATCATCTTAAATTAACAATCTACCATACTACTTGTTTCTATAGCTTCTAAGTGCACTGTAAGGTTTTGAAAACAAGAAAGGCAGTGACTTGCTGGTATGCTTAATATCCTGAATGTTAACATGGGCCAGTTTTACTGCTGCTGTAGGAAGATAGCCTTGCTAAACTCAGTGGATTTATGCTTCTCTATACCAGTTCAGAACTTGATTCAGAATTGTGTCTATAAGTTACAAATTCACAGTAGGTTCAACAACTGCCTCCCACTCATGCAGGAGAAATGTAGTTATGATATTAGAAATGTATTTTACAGAAGGAATTAATTTGAAAAAAATGCCCTCATCTTTATGGGGAGATAAATATTCTCGTTAAAAATTAGAAACAATTTCACAATTAATTATGTCTACTGAGACTTATGTAGGGAGAAAAAAAGCAGAAATACAGGCATCAAAATGATTGGTTCAAAACAATTTGGGGAATTACCAGAATTATTCTTCATATAGTCTGGAATTCATTTTTAAATGATTCCTTTAAAGAGATATTACCTTGTTGTCATGAATTAATACTAAACAAATCCTAAAGAATAATTATTAGAGTGGAACAGGCCATATATCTACACACACACACAACGTGTAAGTATCCTTCAGTTTTTGCCCTGAGAACGTTAATTTAAATTGAGATTTGTTTTGGGATCCAAGTACAGGATATAACATGAAACACTTACTATAACTAAAGACACTGAGGACCATCTTTTAAGTAACTACTGATTTGGGGTTCCTCAGTCTTTGACTGGCCAACTTGAGACACCTGAAAGTGGCCTGATGTTCAGAAACTACTGAAAATAAGACCTCTTTAAAGGTGCCTCAAGTTGGGGACACAAAAAATTGAGCCCTCCCCACCCCAAGTCTATAAGCCCCCTAAAAACATTTATGTATCACCTCCATCTGACTACTTTTGAAGACTCTTTGATAACTGATAGGACTCTCATAAAAGATATGCAATTTTTTTGTTTTGTTTGTCCTCCTTCCCACTCCTTAAAGGCAAAACTTTAGCTAAGAATGCTAGGGGCAAGTTCTACTATCCAAGAATCTGCCTGCATTCATTTGCAAAACACAAACTCCCACTGAAAGCAAAACTGGACTCTTGGTAGATTTTCTGTAAGTTGGATATATTTCCCAATCCACTGACAAAATGTTTGTTTACTTCAAGGATTTCTTTTCCATCTTTCTCTTCCCCCTTGCCCCTTTATAATAAACATTTAATTTCAGTTAAAATAAAAAGCAGAATGAGCTGACAAGGGGGTTGATTCAACAAGCCAGAGATGCAGCGTATAGAAGGGCAAAGAACAGGCAGTGAAGCATCTGAGAAGAGGAAAACCCCCAGATAAATGTAGAAATGCTCACTGAGACCGAAGGCCTTTGTGACCTCCTGTATGTGTCATCCAAACAGTGTGAAGAAAATATCCAAGGAATGGAAAGAGGCAGAACTGTTAGAGCAGGGCCTTCTACATCTTCTTTTCATTTCATTAAGAAAGGTATGAGTTACAGTTTAGATTCTTCCTAATTCCATATATACTTGATGGACTCTGTCTTATTCCAGTCTGAATGCAACAACCAGTAAGGAATGCAAGGACTTGAGACACACAGATATAGGATAAACATATGTCAGCGACATGCAGTGGCATGCTGTAAGGGTTTTAATAAGGCATGCAACAACTCACTTGCATGCCTTAGGAGCTCCAAAAGGGCAACCTCAATGCAGTGTGACCTGTCATGTATCGTGTATGTGAAGTCACACTGTGCAGAGGACACCATTTTGTTCTGCAGAATGGTGCCCTCCAATGGGGATGAATGGAATCATCTCACAGGCCACCAAGTGAACAGCACACAGCTGGTCGAACATATGCAGGCTATGCAAGGCATACAGAGACAGCACACCACTAGTTGCATGTTAAGTGCGTGTATAATAAACTAGTCAAGTGGATCTTTGCTCCCCCTCCCCGCTTCTGTTTGACCCATAGAAAACAGCTGGTTGCTACTGCGTTCAGCTAATGGTCTTTTCACTCAAGTAGTAGAAGTCTAAGATTTACACCGAGAGATACAAGGTTCGATTCCCCAAATTATAGTGTGATGCACTTCTTCCAATTACGTGTATAACCTCTTTTTAAAGGAGGGAATGCATTCAAAACAATGCCAAACACTACCTTTCAATACTATAAAAAGAAGTTAGGGCATAAGTGAAAGATGCACATGAATAAATAAAATGAACGTTAGAACCATACAGAATGTTACACAGGTTTGCACTGTAGTTTTAGGAGGTTATATTCATTTTGGATCAGTGTGCGGCTGGCTACCCCATTCCCCACCCCCACCACAGGAAGCATGCCTAATACACAATATCACAACATACCAATTCATCATTCATGGAGATAAGAGTCTTCCTCTCATCAAGTATTAATCATTTCTGAACATCTAAGAATGGTCTTAGACAACTTCTTGCAACCATCAAACAAATTAGTGGTATATTATTAAACCAGTAATTCTCCTATAAGTCCTCAAGTGCTTGCTTAGTAGTCACTTTGTAAACAAAGTATACATCTAGAAAAAATATGATAAATTAAAAAGCTGATACTTCAATATTTTCCTGGGTAATGCTCATCGTTTGTTGGCAAAATGCCAAAATTGGCATATCATTTCAGGCAAGATGCCATAGTATCATCATTTTTCTTGATGTGCTACAAGAGCTTTTCCCTCCCGCTTCTTATGCCCACCCTCCTCCCCATAGTTTACCAACACTTTGCTTATAAAGTGAAGAAAATGACAAACTAAGGGTATTCAGACATGCTGTGCTTAAAACAGGCTTTTCTTAAGATTACATTCAGCATGGAACAGGAAAAATATTGCAAGAGATTTTCTGCACATGTACACCTGGATATTTCAGTGAATTTGGTTTGTTTGCCTTTGCACCCTTCCTGCTTTTGCTTCCATCAAACATGCATACAATCAAGTTTTACTGGTGTTTAGTTTCACAGGAAGGAGACTCCCAAGTGCATGAATGACAGATTCTTCATGGAAATTGAATTTTAAGTTCATGAGTATTCACAGAAGGAGCAAATTCATCAAATCAGTAAGCAGAAACAGTAGTATGAGAATTATCTGACCAATCACATATAAGTAACTACTGTATACTGAATATCAAATACTCAGTGAGAACTCAATCCTTAGAGTTAAAAATATTCACAAAATAAAATAAAAATTAAATTAGAAAACCCTCGATGTTTGGGAATAACCCTCAACCGGAAAAGGTTAATTTCACTGAGTAAAATTTTCAGTTTTAAATAATTTCCTCACCTATGTTCAGCAAAAAACAATCCATAGACTAGGAACGTTAGGCACAAATTGACCAACCTGTTTCTGTAACGAAGATTGATTGCTACTTGTAACATGCTTATATTTATTGACACAACTCTATTATTTAGTATGCTTATATTATCGGGTTGTCCTCTGATTCTATGTGTATTTGATGGTCTGCTTTGGGACATTCCACCTTCAAGTCTTCTCCTTTTCTAAATTTCTTTAGCTAGCTCTTCATTGGGTGGCACCACTTAAAATACTATCTATGAAGCAGAATAATCATGATCATCTTGAAAACCCATGGTGGGGGATGGGGGAACAAAGCCACCTGAAATTAACTCCTTAACCCTTTTAGCACCTACTTTAGCACAGAGCAGTAGTGAGCCACCACACTACAAAAGCAAGTACTCATTAATATACATAGGTGGCATTTCAGCCATTACCTTTAAAACAGATTCCTCTGCCACCAAGGAGGGTTCTATTGTTCAGCCTCGTAGATAATTTTATGATGCTACAGTTTGACTTTGGCATAACTCTGGAATTTGGTTGTAGATCTCGTGTCCAGTACATGACACTAATGGTTTGTCTTCACCTTGGGACAATGTGCTCTAAAGGGCTGTAATTTCTAAAACACACACATCTGTGTCATACTGCCTGGTATGTGGCTGCAACTGGGAGAGCAAAACTCAGATCACACTGTCAGAAAATAGGGGAGACACCCCAGACTGGCGGTATATTCTATAATTAGATTTCACCAAACCAGTAGCAGAAGTGCATTCCTGGATTACTCTGCTACCCTCACCATGGAGTCACAGGCAGTCCCCTTAGCTCTCTACCCTTTTTTTACCACCCAGACAAACCGGACTTTATGATGAAAGGTTATTAAAACCAAAAATCATCATATGTTAGGATCTTCCAACCCCAAAGGATCAGTCACTCTCCACAGATCACCAGATACTGAGGATCTTACCAAAAACAATGCTGTCAATTCCTTTAGTAAATTAAAGCCAGAGATTTATTCACCAGGAAAAAGAAATTAGAGTTATTGAAAGGTTAAAGCTGATAAAATACATTATAAGTGAATCAAAGCGGTAGTCCAAATGATGCAGAGATGTGATGTCTCCTAGTTCTCCATAAGCTCCTCAAGGTTTCCCAAAATGGTGTTTTGGGGTACTCTGTCCAATCGTTTAAGATCCCCTCCCATCAGAACCCAAGCAGCCTAGAGATGATGATCCCCCTCATACGCAATAACCTGATGATTAGGCACTCACTGGAAGGAGGGAGATCTGGGTCCAAGTCCCTGCCCCAGTAGGGAAATTTGAACATGGATCTTCCCCCTCACATGAGGGCCCTAACCACCAGACTATGGGGTATAAAGAGAATACCACTTCTTCTTCCTTGAATGGCACCTAACCCTACTTCTTAATATAGACCTTCATTTCCTTTGCTTTTATTAAAAACAAAAGATAAAGATGCCCACAATCAAACCACAACATTTAATTTCAGGTCAAACTAAATCTTTTGTTTTATCCTAAATGATCTCTCTCCTCCCCCCACCCACCCTGACTTCTCAATTTGCCCTTTTTTTTTTTTTTTTTTAAAGAACGGTTTTGGGTAGACCCCACATGAAATTTGTTTCATTTAAAAAAAAAATCCTGACAGTAAACAAGAATGCCAGTTATTTGTACATCTCTAGCTTTACTTTATTAAAAGTCTGTTATACAACCTACTTGCAAACTACGTATATATTGTCCCCTGCTCACATCTTATGGTAGGGTTCCTAATTAAATTAGACTGAGCAGTATGTAGTATGCTGGACTTGCATCAGTACATTCATATCTCCTCACAGTTATAGCACAGTGAACTTTGGTACAATTACACTCTCCTTGCTGGTATAGATTCATTTAAAACTCAGTTTAAGCGTTCTACTTCAGATCCTTTCTATCTTCCTCAAAATGTTTCGTATTTTCCTCTCTCATTTATGAAAAGAAAGTGAAGCCATGTAGCAGTTCACATTATCACTCAAAGTGTCTATAATTATCCAAAGAGAAAATTAGAGGGAAGAAAATTCTCACATCTTTTTACCTAATGTGAAAGTGACTGGTTTATTCATGGATGTTATTCAGGATCCCCCTCAGGCAAACCAACCATGCTTATTTTGGTACAGTACAATGGTAGGTGGAGGTTTCAAATCACCTCTGATGGAAGAAATGTCTTTCAAAAGCAAGGGGAGGTGGAGAGGAACAGCTGAGTAGTGACAAATGTTATGTATCAAGCCGTGTTGGTAGTGGTTATAAAACACTGTAAACAGTTCAGCTCATTGAGAAATTGAACATAGTGATTATGAATGAAGCCATGGTTCAGGAGAGGAGTGGTCAAAGCATGGGGATTTGTATGTGCTATACAACAATAAAATAAGATTTAATCTTTCATTGAAGTCATAACTACAAAAAAAGTGCCATTGAATGGATAAATTGAAGACAACAAAAGTTACTCTGATGCAGAAAACACCAAAGTGAAACAAGCCAACTAACTGACTATGATGGTTGAGTGGAGCTGTATATTGACAAAATGGCTCAGTTGACCAGAGGGGGAAGATCCAAATGATATTGTAGGGGCTTCTTGTCTAAAAAGCTACAGCTACAGTGCAGAGATGAGGTTCTTCCATTTAATCCAGTAATACATTGCTACATAATCTATATATCGGCCTAAATGTGCCTGTCTGACAGAGTGTTGAGATTTTGCCAAAAATGTAATGATTTATTCTAGATTTCACGTGGGAAATTCTCAGTCACTTCATATGCGGATTTCACAGCAGAAATGCAAGGTAATGTGGCAGTCTGGTAAAACTGGCTAGTTTACAATAGATTTGTTTATACCAATTATAACCATACCTCTTCCAGATTTGACTCATCTCAAACAGACTCAAAGAGGCTTGTAACAAACAAAATAAAAAAAACTACGTTTAATAGTCAGATCAAAAGCTATGTTCTGACATTAAAAAGGGAAGTTTATGAATAACGACACAGCGAATTGAAAACTACAGAGCACTTCCTACAAAATTAATGATCTTCAACAAGCACAAAAAAAAACATTTGACTCTTGCTCCACAAAAAAGGGAATCTGAGTACTACAGCCAGATGGAATTGGCCACTAGTTTTGAAGCTAATGCATTACCTTTGAAGTCTTCGGTCCAGTTGCCACAATATCCTCCCCTCTGGTACAAAATTCAGCATGCCTTTTGAAGAGTGAAAATATTTGCACATCAAGTTAAATTGAAAGGCTACCTTTTAAAAATGGACCTCAGTGTTACAACAAGGTGGACTAGGTATTCAGCATTCTTTTGGTGTTAACAAATTGGAGCACTCATCAACTGGTAATCTCTCTGATTCTCCACAGTGTGGAAGAATATGCAATCATTTACACCTGTGGAAAGTAAGTGCTATATGGATGAAAGTGATGCCATTTTGCATCAGTAACATTTATAAGTTTAAGGCTTGGTCTACACTACAGAGTTAGGTTGGCCTGAGGCAGCTTACACTAACCTAATTATGTCAGCGTGCACACTACAGCCTTGCTCCTGCAGATGTAAGTGCCCTACTACACCAACATAATAACTCCACCTCCATGAGAGGGGTAGGGCATATGTCGTTCTAGTTAGGGCAACGATATCTACACTACAAAATTAGGTCAATTATATGGAAGTTGATGTTTAGAAATCGATTTTATACAGTGAATTGTGTATGTCCCCACTAAGCACATTAAGTCGGCGGAGTGCATCCTCACTACCATGGCTAGCATCGACCCATGGAGCAGTGCACTATGGGAAGCTATCCCACAGTTCCTGCAGTCTCCACTGCCCACTGGAATTCCGGGTTAAGCTACCAATGCCTAATGGGGCCAAAACATTCTCACGGATGGTTTTGGGTACATGTCGTCAGTCTCCCCTCCCTCCCTCCATGAAAGCAACTGCAGACAATCATTTTGCACCTTTTTTCCTGGGTTACACATGCAGTCGCCGTAGCATGGTAAGCATGGAGCCCGCTGAGCTCACTGCTGCTGTTGCGAGCATTGTAAACACCTTGCGCATTATACTGCGGTATGTGCAGAACCTGGCTAAGACATGGCAGCACTAGGACGATTGTGAGGAGAACATGGACACAGACGTTCCTGAAAGCATGGGATGAGGCAATTGGGACATCATGGAGGCAATGGGGCTGGCTGATACAGTGGAATGCCGATTCTGGGCCCGGCAAACAAGCACAGACTAGTGGGACCGTATAGTCTTGCGGGTATGGGATGATTCACAGTGGCTGCGAAACTTTTGCATGTGTAAGGCCACTTTCCTGGAACTCTGTGAGTTGCTTTCCCCTGCCCTGAAGTGCGGGAATACCAAGATAAGAGCTGCCCTCACAGATGAGAAGCGAGTGGCAAGCTTCCATGGGGCTATTGCAATGTCTGACTGCTACCGGTCAGTCGGGAATCAATTTGGAGTGGGCAAATCTACTGCGGAGACTGCTGTGATTCAAGTAGCCAATGCAATCACTGACATTCTGCTATCAAGGGTAGTGACTCTGGGAAATGTGCAGGTCATAGTGGATGGCTTTGCTGCAATGGGTTTCCCTAACTGTGGTGGGGCGATAGACAGAACACATATCATTATCTTGGCACTGGACCACCTTACCAACCAGTGCATAACTGTAACGGGTTCTTCTCAATGGTGCTGCAAGCACTGGTGGATCACACGGGACGTTTCACCAACATCAACATGGGATGGCTGGGAAAGGTGCATGACGCTCACATCTTTAGGAACTCCAGGCTGTTCGAGCAGTTGCAAGAAGGGACTTACTTCCCAGACTGGAAAATTACTGTGGGGGATGTTGAAATGCCAATAGTTATCCTTGGAGACCCAGCCTACCCCTTGTTCCTATGGCTCATGAAGCCTACATAGGCAGCCTGGACAGTAGTAAAGAGCAGTTCAAATATAGGCTGAGCAAGTGCAGAATGGTGGTAGAATGTGCCTTTGGATGTTTAAAAGCTTGCTGGCGCTGTTTGTTGACTAGGTTAGACCTCAGCACAACCAATATTCCCATTGTTATTACTGCTTGCTGTGTGCTCCCTAATATCTGTGAGAGTAAGGGGGAGATGTTTATGGTGGGGTGGGAGGTTGAGGCAAATCGCCTGGCTGCCAATTTTGAACAGCCAGACACCAGGGAGATTAGAAGAGCACAGCAAGGTTTCATGACTGCCCAGGCTACGGTATGACAGGTAGACCGGGTGGGGTAGAGGAGGAGGGGAAGACAAGGCCAGATTTGATTTATAGTGTAGCTACAATAAGCAAACTGTTTGAATGACAGCCTTCCAAATGGCTTGGTGCTCGGAGCCTCCCCTCCCCCCGCGTTCTTGGGCATCTGGGTGAGGGGGATATGGAACTTGGGGAGGAAGGCAGGCAGTTGTTTAGTGGATGCAGCAGTGGTCTGTGTTCTTGTTGGCTTTCCTGTAGCTCCACCAGATGCCTGAGCATGTCCATTTGCTCCCCCATTAGCCTCAGCATTGCATCCTGCCTCTTCTCACTGCGCTCACTTAATGCTTTCCTGGACTCTGCAACTGAATGCCTCCATGCATTCTGCTGTTCCCTATCAGTGTGGGAGGACTGCATGAGCTCGGAAAACGTCATCGCGAGTGCATTTTTTTTGCCTTCTAATCTGTGATAACCTCCAGGATGGAGATGATAGGGGGAGCATAGAAACATTTGCACTTGTGAGGGGATAAAAAGGGAGAGTAAAATTTAAGATGATACATTTCTGAGAACAAAAGGGAGACTCTTTCATAGTGAATCAAGCAATTCACAGCAGACAGCACATGTGCTTTAGGTACAAGGTCACATTTTGCCTTTTATATTGAGTGCCTGCCGGTATGGTGACACATCACACATGGCTGGGCAACAGAATTCGGTTTCCAGGCAGCCATCGTAAACCAAAAGGGTACACGGGTTTGGCTTCTAATGCCTTCATAACTTGTGGGAATGTTTTCAAACTGCAGCACCCTCCTTTCCCATAGCAAGCAATGCTGGTTGGGTTTGCCATTTAAAAGGAGGGGCTGCGGTTTTCAGGTAAATATGCAGCAAACATCTGCCCCCACCCCTCTGCATGGCTATTTAGGATGATCCCTTCATCCGTTCCCGCGCCACATGGCTATTCTCAGGGATGATCCCTTTTACCCAAGCACAAACAGCTCAGCATGACCGGGGTCCTTTTACTGTTCCCTTTCAAAAATTCCCCTATTTCAACCAGATGACCATGAATGATATCACTCTCCTGAGGTTAACACAGAAAGACATAGACCAAATGTTGCTTGAATGTGACCAAAACCCAGGACCATTCGCTGCCATGCTTTGTGCTGCAATGATTCCAGATTACTTGCTACAGGCGTGGCGTGGTAAAGTGTCCTACTGTGGAGGACGAAATAAGACAGCCCTCCCCAGAAACCTTCTGCAAAGGCTTTCAGAGTACCTCCAGGAGAGCTTCATGGACATAACCCTGGAGGATTCCCGTTCAATTCCCAGACACGTTAACAGACTTTTCTAGTAGCTGTACTGGCCGTGAATGCATCCCAAGTCTTCAGGGTAAATCAAACACTATTGCTTTAAAACGAACAAGGTCAGCTCCCAGACTACTGCACTGGGCAGCACAGCATGGGGAGGAGGTGGCCAGCCCTCTGTGAAGGAAGTGGTGGTTTAGGACTATTTAGAAAAACTGGACGTACACAAGTCCATGGGGCCGGACGTGTTGTATCCAAGAGTGCTAAAAGAATTGTTAGGTTTCAGAGTAACAGCCGTGTTAGTCTGTATTCGCAAAAAGAAAAGGAGTACTTGTGGCACCTTAGAGACTAACCAATTTATTTGAGCATGAGCTTTCGTGAGCTACAGCTCACTTCATCGGATGAAGTGAGCTGTAGCTCACGAAAGCTCATGCTCAAATAAATTGGTTAGTCTCTAAGGTGCCACAAGTACTCCTTTTCTTTTTGCTAAAAGAATTGGCGGATGTGATTACAGAGCCATTGGCCATTATCTTTGAAAACTCATGGTGATTGGGGGAAGTCCCAGAAGATTGGAAAAAGGCTAATGTAGTGCCCATCTTTAAAAAAGGGAAGAAGGATGATCCTGGGAACTACAGGCCGGTCAGCCTCACCTCAGTCCCCGGAAAAATCATGGAGCATGTCCTCAAGGAATCAATTCTGAAGCACTTAGACGAGAGGAAAGTGATCAGGAACAGTCAGCATGGAGTCACCAAGGGAAAGTCATGTCTGACTAATCTAATTGCCTTCTATGATGAGATAACTGGTTCTGTGGATGAAGGGAAAGCAGTGGACGTGTTATTCCTTGACTTTAGCAAAGCTTTTGACACAGTCTCCCACAGTATTCTTGTCAGCAAGTTAAAGAAGTATGGGCTGGATGGATGCACTACAAGGTGGGTAGAAAGTTGGCTAGATTGTCAAGCTCAATGGGTAGTGATCAATGGCTCCATGTCTAGTTGGCAGCCGGTATCTAGCGGAGTGCCCCAAGGGTCGGTCCTGGGGCCGGTTTTGTTCAATATCTTCATTAATGATCTGGAGGATGGTGTGGATTGCACCCTCAGCAAGTTTGCGGATGACACTAAACTGGGAGGAGTGGTAGATACGCTGGAGGGTAGGGATAGGATACAGAGGGACCTAGACAAATTGGAGGATTGGGCCAAAAGAAATCTGATGAGTTTCAACAAGGACAAGTGCAGAGTCCTGCACTTGGACAGAAGAATCCCATGCACCACTACAGACTAGGGACCGAATGGCTAGGCAGCAGTTCTGCAGAGAAGGACCTAGGGGTTACAGTGGACGAGAAGCTGGATATGCGTCGACAGTGTGCCCTTGTTACCAAGAAGGCCAATGGCATTTTGGGGTGTATAAGTAGGGGCATTGCCAGCAGATCGAGGGACGTGATTGTTCCCCTCTATTCGACATTGGTGAGGCCTCATCTGGAGTACTGTGTCCAGTTTTGGGCCCCACACTACAAGAAGGATGTGGAAAAATTGGAGAGAGTCCAGCGAAGGGCAACAAAAATGATTAGGGGACTGGAACACATGACTTATGAGGAGAGGCTGAGGGAACTGGGATTGTTTAGTCTACGGAAGAGAAGAATGAGGGGGGATTTGATAGCTGCTTTTAACTACCTGAAAGGTGGATCCAAAGAGGATGGATCTAGACTATTCTCAGTGATAGCAGATGACAGGACAAGGAGTAATGGTCTCAAGTTGCAGTGGGGGAGGTTTAGGTTGGATATTAGGGAAAACTTTTTCACTAGGAGGGTGGTGAAACACTGGAATGCGTTACCTAGGGAGGTGGTGGAATCCCCTTCCTTAGAAGTTTTTAAGGTCAGGCTTGACAAAGCCCTGGCTGGGATGATTTAGTTGGGATTGGTCCAGCTCTGGGCAGGGGGTTGGACTAAATGGCCTCCAGAGGTCCCTTCCAACTCTGTTATTCTATGAGTCTATGAAAATCCTGTAGTGTAGTTACAAATGTGCACTCACCAGAGGTGCCTTCTGCGGCTTCAGGGTTAGGGATCCCACCTTTGGAGGGTATTGGCTCCAGGGTGATGAAAAGGTCCTGGCTGCCAGAGATAATGGATTCACCACTTGCTTGCTGCTTATTCTCCTCTTCCTCATCCACACAATCTTCTTCCATGTTGCATTAGATTCCCCCCCTGCAGGTGTCCACGGACAGTGGTGGGATACTGGTAAGATCCCCCCCTAGAATGCCATGCAGCTGATCACAGAAGTGGCATGTATGGGGCTCTGACCCAGAGCAACCGTTTGCTTCCTTTGTCTTTTGGTAGGCTTGCCTGAGCTCCTTGACTTTCACGTGGCACTGCTGCGTGTCCCTGTTGTAGCCTCTATCCATCATGCCCTGTGCGATTTTGGTATATATATTAGCATTTCTTCTTTTTGATTGGAGTTCTGCCTGCACAGATTTTTCTCCCCATACAGCAACCAGATCCGGTGTCTCCCGTTTGCTCCATGCTGGAGCTGGTTTGCGATTCTGGGAGGACTGCATGGGCACCTGCGCTACTGAGCTCGCTATGCTGACCAAACAGGAAATGAAATTCAAAAGTTCCCAGGGCTTTTCCTGTGTACCTGGCTAGTGCATCAGAGTTGAAAGTGCTGTCCAGAGCGGTCACATTGGAGCACTCTGGGATAGCTCCCAGAGGCCAATAACATTGATTTGCATCTGCAGTACCCCAAATTTGACCCAGCAACGTCAATTTTAGCACTACTCCCCTCACCGGGGAGGATTACAGAAGTTGATTTTAAGAGACCTTTAGGTCGACAAATGGGGTTGCTTGTGTAGACGCATTCATTATAAAATCAACCTAGCATGGCTAAATTTGACCTAACCCTGTAGTGTAGACCAGGGCACCGTGTCCTTTGTGATATGCATACTGGTTACAATGGGGTGGGTCTACTTCCAGTCATAGTTATCCATCAAGGCCCATCATCTCTGAAAATGTCCCCATGAGCTCAGATGCTGCCATCATGTTTCATTAGCAATGTGTGAAGCTGAATGCTGGTTAAGTTGAACAAACAGAACTTTATTAAATCCCAAGCACTGCTTGGCCCATGTGGCTGCATTGCTTCCAGCCTCACTCTGTACCTTCCCCAGTTCCCCTGGTGTCCAGTTCATAACACTCCCTCCAAGGAACAAGAGCCCTCTGACTCCCGTTCAACTGATCATGATACACAGGGGGAATAAATCACTAAGCAAGGTCTGAAAGGAAGGTGAATCTAAGGGAAAGAAGAGCTCATTGTCAGCATTCAATTCATGCTGGGCTCTTACTCTCCCCATACAATCCCATTATCTCATCTCAATGACAATAGTACAGAAAGAACCTTCTAGGAAGGCCAGCACAGCTGACATTGTGGCTTTGGAAACTGGACTCCAGTTCCATTAAATAGATATATTCAACATCTTAAGTAGAGCTTGTATTTCCATTATAGTTTAGAACAAACATTCAACTAGTACATAATTACCAATCCAGATGAATTATGAAAACAAAACCAAAAAAATCAGCATTCTGAGGCCAAGTTCTCACTCCATGAAATTTCCAGTGATTTGCTCCCTCTCTCCTTGAGTCCTTTAATTTAATTGGGGATTGGTCCTGCTTTGAGCAGGGGGTTGGACTAGATGACCTCCTGAGGTCCCTTCCAACCCTGATATTCTATGATTCCTGTGCCAAGCACAGCTGGATCCGAAGATTGGACCCTGAGAAGGTCCAGGTTTAAATTTCTTTCAGTTCTAGGTTTTGTCCTTGATCTGGAAAGGTTTTAAGCACCTTCAGCTGCCATTAATTTCAATGGAATCCAGGGCACTCAGCAAGTGCACAGGACCTTTCATGCTAGAGGCTATTATCTCTGTTATGAAAGCGTTGAACAGAATAGATTTGCAATGATTGTGATTGTTTGGAAAGCGTGGAAATGTTGCCACACAGGATGCTGTACTGTGTGATAACCTTGGCAAGCATGTATATCTTTCCCCGATTGAGTTGCTACGTCCTAGAATCCTTTGTCTATAGGTGCCCTGTAATAACATTTTTTGAAACAAACACTCTGGAGCAGTGGTGGGCAACCTGCAGCCCGTCAGAGTAATCCACTGGCAGGCCACAAGACAGTTTGTTTACATTGATCATCTGTAGGCACGGCTGCCTGCAGCTTCAGGTGACTGTGGTTTGCTGTTCCTGGCCAATGGGAGCTGTGGGAAGTGGTGGCCAGCACGTCCCTGTAGCCCTCACTTCTTCCCACAGCTCCCATTGGCAGAGAATGGTGAACCGCGGCCAATGGGAGCTGCAGGCGGCTGTGCCTGCAGACGGTCAATGTAAACAAACTGTCTTCTGGCCCACCCTGGATTACCCTGATGGGCTGCATACAGCCCGCGGGCCGCAGGTTGACCACTACTGCTCTGATGTTCCTTGTGTGATCAATTGATTACCTGGATTCTTTTTCTAATATGTTCTTTAGCCTGACACTGCACAAGGCAGTCATAGAATAGATGCATTCTTTCAATAATATTAACCTTAAAAAACCAAGGTGAACTCCAGAAAACAGCCAATTTTAGTGTTTTTAAACACAAAAACAAGAAAAACCCACAAAGTGCCACTTTTGAATTTTTTATTCAGACTCTTTGGGCATCAATTCTTTTTGTGAATGTAAAGAAAAAAGAGTGGGTGTTCAGGAGTCAGTATTTGAATTTCAGAATTGGTCACCCAAATATCTAGGAGGTTGACTATAAGCATTTTACCTGAATATGTAACTGCAACTCAATGCATTTATTCAGCTTATATTTATCTGCAGTCAAATCCATGTCACTACTTTTCAGAAAAATGTATGTAACCAGGTTAATTCCAAACCTTTCTGATATCAGATATGCAAGCCCACTAGCATACATTTGAATTAAACTCAATTCTTAGGAGAAGTTAATATTTTTTTCCAGTAATTGACCAACTCTACCTCTCAAAAAAAAAAATCAAAAAAATCCCTACAACATAACCACGTTCTCCAAATCCTAATATTTTTCTCCTGTTCTGAATGAAATTTTAGCAGTGTTTACTGTTGGGGGGCAGGAGGAGATTTTACATCTGTGTTCATTAGAGATATCCCAGGAGTACCTGAAGACAATCACTGCAATGCTGCTCCACAGATGTTTGGCAGATATTGTTTTCTATTATACACAATCAGCAGCAGAAATACCACCACAAAGTAACGGTTTGCAAACTACAGACTAAAAGTATATTTGCATTAAAAAAGTGCACCTGGTGGTAAATTCCTAAATCCTTGAATACTATGCAAGACCCTTCTGTTATTGTTTCTTTGATTTATCCTTTTCCCCAGGTTTTCTTCCACTATTTCCATTGATTTGATGTGTCCTTGAAATATGACTAGCAAATATTTCCCCCTCTCTTTTAAAGAGTGCATTATAAATACAGAAGTGAAGGAAAGAGGGGAATTCTGGGTTTGTCTTTGGCTGCTATGATCAGTAGAGTGGTCCATTCCAACATCAGCCAATTCACAGGGTGTTACCACTCCTATGAAGTATGGCTCAATTCTCCTTTGTAGTTCTTGCAATTTGAAGTGACTTCTTCCCTCTCCTCACATGGATTGCATCCTAGGTAGTTGTTTTTTGGTTTTAGGGTTTTTTTTTTTTTGTGATGGCTGGTCCCTCCACACAAGGTGAGTCCTCACTATGCCTGAGATGCTGGGGGTGCTGACTCTTGGGGAAGTGAATAATGCCATCCCTGCTTGTGAGTATAAGAACTAAAGTATAAGAACAACAAACAACACAGTACATCAACACATATCCAAGGGTAAAAAAAAAAAAAGAAGAGACCACCACCCCCAAAAATATAACAATCAAGGACATTATTGGGAACAAGAATAGGATCTGGGGAAAGAGAGGGTTTGGTTTAATTAATAACGACTTAACACATTAACAAAACAAATCTCATTTCCCAACTCTCACAATTCTTCCCAAGCAGATGGTATGCTGAGGATTAGTTCAGAGATCAGTGCTGCCATGCTGTGAACATTGGCTGGCTTAAAAAGTCATCCTCTTGCAGTGCCTTAACCCCTCAGGCCCTGGACTGGAATCCTGAAGATGTCTTAGCTGCCTCTCAGTAGCTAGCACCAGGTTGGATCTCTTCCACTCTGGACATAGGTCTCTACAGGACTGGAACTGTGGACCCATGTGCTAATTCCCACGGCAGTTCAAAGACTCCCTTTGTGATGGGGGTGGGGGGGGGGAGTTAAAGCGGACTCCCGAGCTGTTCTGCTTCTCTCTCAGGTCCCAAACTCAAAGCTCAAACAAACTAAAACTAGTCTTGGGATCAGGCTATCCCCTCCCACTGAGGGGGCCAAGCAGCCCATGCTCATTGCTGGCCCCGCAAACTGCGTATTGACTCATGCAAGAGCCTCCCTATTGGCTTTAGCAGGAGTTTCTAGTTCATTCTCTCCCCACACCTGACTCCACGTATGCTGGGTATGGTGTCTGAGCTCTGTAGCCATTATTGTTGTAGTCCATATAGCAAGACTCCCTAGAAGCTCAGTCCAGAGTGCTCGATAGAAGCCTGCACTTGAGGACCATTACAATTGAAAAGAAAAACACTATTTTTTTTAAACAGTCACTTTTGCATGGTTCATCACAAAGTGAGCAGTCAATATTCTGAGTTGAGAGTTTCCCATTACTTCAGGGTTTTAGCAACTTCCTTGCTCACTAAAAAGCCTACATCTTCCAGTGTTTGTCATCCTCTCTTTCAGAATATAAAAATCACAACTTCCAGTGATAATTTGCCTCCTCCAGTCCACTTTCTCTCTCTCGGTACAAGTATATGTAGGCCAAAGGTTTTCATTTCTCTCGTAACTTGTGTCAGTCTACCTGTGCTCCAAAGTGACCTAACATGCCAACACCCAATTCTTGTCTTAATCTGAAATGAGGTATCTTCACAGGTAAGATTAAGAACTTCTTTATTACTTTGATTCTCCATCGTAGCATCAACTGGATTTGCTGATTGACCAGTATTATCTTTCAGAGTAACAGCCGTGTTAGTCTGTATTCGCAAAAAGAAAAGGAGTACTTGTGGCACCTTAGAGACTAACCAATTTATTTGAGCATAAGCTTTCGTGAGCTACAGCTCACTTCATCGGATGCATTCTGTGGAAAGTATAGAAGATCTTTGATACACACAAAGCATGAAAAAATGGGTGTTTATCACTTCAAAAGGTTTTCTCTCCCCCCACTCTCCTGCTGGTAATAGCTTATCTAAAGTGATCACTCTCCTTACAATGTGTATGATAATCAAGGTGGGCCATTTCCAGCACAAATCCAGGGTTTCACAAGAATGTCTGGGGGAGGGTAGGAAAAAACAAGGGGAAATAGGCTTGAATATAGACTGGGAGTGGCTAAGTCATTATGCAAGGTAACCTAAGTTAATTGTATCCAATTTGCAAATGAATTCCAGTTCAACAGTCTCTTGCTGGAGCCTGGTTTTGAAGTTTTTTTGTTGTAATATCGCAATTTTCATGTCTGTAATCACGTGACCAGAGAGATTGAAGTGTTCTCCGACTGGTTTATGATGTTATAACTCTTGACCTCTGATTTGTGTCCATTTATTCTTTTACGTAGAGACTGTCCAGTTTGACCAATGTACATGGCAGAGGGGCATTGCTTGCACATGATGGCATATATCACATTGGTGGATGTGCAGGTGAACGAGCCTCTGATAGTGTGGCTGATGTTATTAGGCCCTATGATGGTGTCCCCTGAATAGATATGTGGGCACAGTTGGCAACGGGCTTTGTTGCAAGGATAGGTTCCTGGGTTAGTGGTTCTGTTGTGTGATATGTGGTTGCTGGTGAGTATTTGCTTCAGGTTGGGGGGCTGTCTGTAGGCAAGGACTGGCCTGTCTCCCAAGATTTGTGAGAGTGTTGGGTCATCCTTCAGGATAGGTTGTAGATCCTTAATAATGCGTTGGAGGGGTTTTAGTTGGGGGCTGAAGGTGACGGCTAGTGGCGTTCTGTTATTTTCTTTGTTAGGCCTGTCCTGTAGTAGGTGACTTCTGGGAACTCTTCTGGCTCTATCAATCTGTTTCTTCACTTCCGCAGGTGGGTATTGTAGTTGTAAGAATGCTTGATAGAGATCTTGTAGGTGTTTGTCTCTGTCTGAGCAGTTGGAGCAAATGTGGTTGTATCGCAGAGCTTTGCTGTAGACAATGGATCGTGTGGTGTGGTCAGGGTGAAAGCTGAAGGCATGTAGGTAGGAATAGCGGTCAGTAGGTTTCCGGTATAGGGTGGTGTTTATGTGACCATCGTTTATTAGCACTGTAGTGTCCAGGAAGTGGATCTCTTCTGTGGAATGGACAGTATTATCTTGCTGATCATGGTCCAGCAGATCATGGTTTTCCATAGTCAATCACATATGCAAAATGGTGACAAACTCACCCGGTCTCTGGTTTGTTTCTGTAACAGAAAGCATGTGTTGGGGAACGGGCAGTTAGAGGTTGTGAGTTGAGCAATGAAGAGGTGAACTGCCTTTAGTGTGGCTCCTGCCCTTCAACCTGCTTGGCTTGGGTGGCCCTCCCAGGGGTTCTATTTCCACCAACTTTGCTCTGAATGTCAGAGCATAAGCCTTCCCACACCCAGACAGTAGGATTGAGCCCTCGGGGGGGAAAAAAAAAATCTACATATTAAGTTGTTTTGATCCTAAATGTAAATCTAAAATAAGCCCCCAGTGCTAGTATGCACAACATGCCAGTGCTAGGGTAACACCTTGCCAGACCCAAACATTCAAAAATAATGCATCGGGCCACCAAAGATCATGACACTAGCATGAAATTAATTGTTGGGTTTTTTAATGAACACTTTGGGTTTCTTTATCTGATTCAAACCATTTGTGTGCAACTCACTTTATGTAGTTCTCTGAAACTATGAGGGCTATTTTTTTTGTTTGTTTTTTTTAAAAGAGGGACCGTTGAGATTCCCCCCCTCCCCAGTTTCTTGATTCCAGATGTCTGTCCTGAAACCCCAACATTAAATATCAGTGACTTATTGCAAGTCTCCTGGAGTTGGTAATACTGCTTGTCAATAGTTCCATGCTGTTCCTACACCACTCCAAACTCCTATAAACCTGTGTTCATATCCAAAGCTATGGCTTTGTAATGGTACATACTAGGAAATGAGCATCATCATCAGAATGGGAAGTGCGCTGGACTCTCCACATAAATAATGGAACCCAGCATTAGTGTGGCTATATTATCCACAATGAGACGACTACCTTATTAGGTTGCATCTATTGATGTCCACTCCGATATATAAAATGTTGGGTGCCATTGCTTGTTTAGGGTTGTAAGTCTCATTTTTTTTCCTTTTATAGAAACTTGGCATGAAAGACTAGATTTGGATAAAAAATGATAGCTGGCTAATGAGTAACTGCTGGATAACTGGTGTTTGCGGCTAATAGATTATCCGGATGTTTCCTGAGCATTCATTCTGCTCCAACTTCTTTCCCTGGCACAAAGTCCAGGTAACCAGCCAGGACACACAGTGGCAGTAGCACTCCTCTGTGGTCCCATCTCTATATTTAAGGCTGAAGCATCCTTTGTACCACCTACATTGGTTGTCCCTACGGGAAGGAACATTTGGTAGATCCACAGTTATACCCCTTTTTTCCCAGCCTACTTGTAAATCATGCATCTCTGCGGCTTGGCAACAAGTGTACATTAACTGCACATCTCTGAGGGGTACTCCAGTACCCAAGAACCTTAGGCACTGGATCTACTCTTGGCAAAGCTCTGTGACCACAGAAGGGAAGGCAACAGGTTCAGCCCATTTTACTGTGTTGAATATTCCACAAGATCATATGAGGAGATTTCAAGTTCTTGTGAGCCTCTAATAATGTTAAAGTACACTATATGCAATTACAATTAATAGCCTTTAAAGACTCAGTTCAGTTAATTTCAGGACAATGGGCATGGTTTCCTTCAGTGACTAATTGAGCTGACATTTGTAAACCATTATGGACTCTAAATTATTGTATGTGACAATCACCACTTCTCCACCCACTGCTTTTTCATCTGACTAGAACTAGGTTGATTCAAAAATGTGCTTTTTGAGCAATAATTAATTCAACTCATAAAGCACGCCTAAAGTAAAAAGCACCTTTAGGGAACGAACACATAATAGTGTGGAGCTTTTAAGTAAGCTGTCCACAGGGCAATACCAATTTAAACAAATTAAAATAATTGTCAGTGGGCTAGCTATGGAAATATCCTCTTCGTAGGACTGTTGTGTTAGGCCCTGAGGGTCTGGATGGCACAGTAAGATTTTAAAGTGATCCCAGTCATGACTGCTGGATAGAACCTGCACTTACATTCTCTCCCCAGCCATATATCCTCAGGTGTTAAAGTGCCTTCCTGCAATATTCCACATGGTTGTTTTAAAAACCAATTAACATGCCACTATATAATTTATACTAAAAGTTGTTCAAGTTTTTATATACCTGCCAACCCATTGGCGTGCTCATGTTGCCATTCTTAACTGTGGTGGCTTCTCCCAACTGCTATCCCTGCTTCACCCATTTAATCAGCCCAAATGCTTATGTACAAACAGAGACCATTTATACAAGCCAGAGAACTCAGGCTCAGATCTCACGCTGGATATGTGCCACACTGGGTGCAGCTTAAATCTTCTCAATGGGGTAAAGGTGGCACCAAGGTTAACTTTTACCCACCCTAGATTGGGACTATTTGCTTTATATTAAACTAGCCTAACAGCTGCTTCATCTTGCACCAGCAACCAAGACCCCTTAAGGACTGTTCCATAAGCCAGTGATCACCAGGGTATTGAAACACGTAGGCTACACTCCCCATCCTTTATACTACCTGCCATATGGGGGTTGAGTGTGCATGGTTCAGAGTCACTGCAGGTCTATACCAGAGAATTGCTCCACACACAGAGAATGCTCAGGGGAGCAGAATCATTGACATTCCATCAGCTTTCTATAAAGCATCCTGAGTGGGGAAGTCAGGATCTGACCCAATATCTTTGACTAGGTCCTTACATGTAGGATGAAGTGCAGAATGACTACTCCCTAAATGGAGTAGAGCCTGTAAGAGACACCAATTACTACTGTACCTGTTAACACGCATAGATTTCATAGGGTAGTCAGTTTATAGAAATGAAAACACAACAGCAATTTAGATTCATTATGAAAACCTCACATACAGCAGAGTTACACGGCAATTAAAGGCCTGATCTTTTAAGAGAGTTGATGATTTGGTTCACAGTTGAATGCATAAGGAGTGGATGCAGACGGCAGGTGTGGGTGTACAAATGGCCAGTAGAAGGCCCACTCAGTCATTTTCCCATACAAATGCATGATTGGCAGGTTAGGTATTAAATTGCCCACAGTTGGATGTGAAACTATGCAAACAGGTTTGGAAAAAAAATCAGGCACAAAGATGCATGTATGGAAAAAAAAAGCCACTGGCAACAGATTTGGTACATTCCAGGTGAAAACAATTTTTTCCTGCAAAGTTTACTCCACAGACTTGCAACATCTAGCAGCAGTGAGCACCCAGGCTTAATTTGTGTCAGCAGGTTCATGGGGTAACTAATGACTTTGGGATAATGCAAGTATTTTGCCACCTGTTATCAGCAACAGCTTCTAAAAATGAAACCCTCAGAGGGGGAAATTTTACAATCTTAGCAGAATAGATCACATTGTACCAGGTTACATGAGGAGAGGGTAACGTAGGTTTGGCTGTGCACTGCTTAGAACGATCAGAAATCATCATTAGTTGGTCCCCCCCCCCCACAATTATATAAAGCTATTGAAATACCAGAGAAAGAGTGCAAGATATTTTTATTCTGCCTAAGGAGAGAAATGGCAGCTTTATTCAAAATCAGAGTAGCTCATTTAAAAAAAAAAAAAGGGGGGGGGGACCTCTGATATTGTCACTAAGGAGAAACATTCAAACTGCTTTCAGTGTCTGAGGAAAAAGTTGCGAGATCAAATCCAGGACATAAGTATGGCTGCTAATACACACATAAGGCTGTAGCCTTTTGAGCTGCTAAGAAGGTTTTCACCAAAACCTTTTTGAATAGAAACACCATATTGTGGTTCCAAAAAAACCCTACAAAAAATAAATTCCACCCTTCAGGTTTTAACTGAAATACTGTAAATGTTTGAATTTTCTGGGGTTCCCCCCCCCTTTTTAATTTTTCCATTTTCTGTGGAGACAAGGAGGGGGGGAGAGAAACACAAAAATAAGTTGATAAAAACAAAACAAAACATTTTGTTTTACATGCTTTTTTTCCCTGCAGAAGATATTTGCCATTTTTACTAGTCCAAGAAGCATGGAGAGCCCTCTATAGTGCCCAAATATGCTGAGTATTGTGAACAAGTTGGGATAGAATCTAGATCTCAGCCATCATACCACCCTTTTAGAGATTTGAGTGAAGCCGTCTTTGTGCTACTCAAGTATAAAGTGTATGATTATGTCCTTCTGAACTAGGCAAGGACAAGCTTGTGGGGTGGGTTCCTTGTACACATTCTTATGAAGGTGTGTGTCATCTAAATCATGTCCCAGATTCTTTTCATGTGCTGTGTGTTACTTTTATTGCATGTGAGGTGGTGGCATACCCCTAGTCTGGTAGGAGTTGCTGGACAGTTTTTAAGTAATTGTTTATATTTTCCCTGACAAAACCTTTTGGAAATTAAGAAGTTTGTTGATTTATTGAAGAAAAAAAAAAAAACCACCTCTCCCGCCCCATAATTCCTTCGGACATTTGTTGCATGTTAACTTGATGTTTTGCAAGCACATGCTGAAGTGAAAAGCAGAGGAGAAAGCTTAGAAGAGTTCAAATCCTAGTAGTTTTGACTCAATTTGTTAGTCTTTCTACAGTAGGAAAACAGGCATCAGTTTCAGTGTCCTAGATCCACCAGGTGATGAAAAGCCCCACATGTTCCTCACATGGACATTTAAAATGCTTGAGTAGAAGGTCCCTCTGTGTCTGTTGTGCGGTGCACAGCACACATGCTAACTCCCTGCTGCTCGTGCTCCAGCCTAGATGTGAAGACATTTCAGTAGGGAAATCATTTCTGAATGTGTGGTAAATAGTGTCCCAATACCTCTCCCCTTTACCAACTGGGATTTGACTGCAGAGTGCTTTCTAATGAAGAGAAAGCCATAATTATTAGCATCTTTTCTGCATAGCACTCTGTAAACAGTAAGAATGTCTTCCACCAGCCCCAGAAGTATTGAAATCCCCATTTAACAGCTGGGGAAACTAAAAATCAGATTAAAGTAGGATTTGCCTTTGGCCAAGGCATCAAGATTAAGACTCAGGGGGTGAAAGCCTGACTCCACTGAAATTAAGGGAAATTTTGCCTTTGACTTCAATGGGGTCAGGATTGCATCCAGGATTTCTTGACAGAGGTATATGCTCATTCCTCCAGAGCAGGTTGCCTCTCTGCCTGCGGACAGAAGTTTAAGCAAAAAAATTTCTGTTTATTCAATATTTTATATTTAAGGCCTTCGTCGGGGATTTACAACTTTATGTCCTATAGATAAAGAAACCCCAAGTAAACAGGTGTATGTCTAGAGTATTTCAGAAATTTCCTGTTAATTACCTCCAGTCCTCTTGGACAACATGGCGTCTCTTTTCTGGAATTCCAGAAGTATAAAGGATACTTTAGGGTCAGTTACACTTCCCTGGGTTATCAGTTAGAAGCCTTTTTAAAAATAAAATAAAAAAAAAACAACCAAACACCAGTTCCTGCAAAACTGTGTTGGATTACAAGAGAAATTATAAAGCCTCTGGTTTAGAGAAACTGACTATCCCAGTCTACTCCACAATACAGCCCTCCAGCTTGAATAAGGTCAAAACTAACTCTAACTTATTTATAAAGCAGTTTTCCAACAAACTCCAGCTCAACTCTCCTCCTGCAGCGTCGATGCTTCTAGAGTTCTTCCCCAAGGATTGTTTACGTGTCCCAAAAACCTCATCTGCAACCTCCCTTGTATCTGGAGATAAACAGTAAGAGATAGAGCTGCTTACCAAAAATTGCCTCCTCTGGGGACCAGGATGATGCTGGCTGGCACAAGGATTGTGAAGCAGAAGTGTGGTTTAAAGTCCTTTTCCCCGACCCTCCCTCCAAGTTTGTGCCAACAGATATAAAGAATCCAGTCTTACGTAATGCAAATCATTGAAGATCTGGTTTGTCACCAAACATTGATCGGTAGCTTGCTACCTGATTTTGTGTCGAGAGAGCAGGTACAAAGACCTCCTTTGCTTTGCCATCCCTGTGAACAGGAGTCATTTCATCCACACCCAATCATTATGGATAGACTTCTCAGCACTGTACAGCTTTAATGATGTATCATGAATTCAGTTTGAACAGAATTTCCCCCTCTCCCCCTGCCCAACATATAGACACTTTTCTACATTTGACCCCTATTGTGACTCTCAAATGTATTAAAAATGGCTTATGAAAGCAGTGTCTTATGGAGCACACACAACTCTGTATACATAGACATTTACTCAGAGTATTTCAGGAGATGAAAATGGATGAACAAAATACACTCTATAGAAGGAGAAATAGAAAAAGGATTAGCAGCAACCTTTTAGCTATGAAGCTTCAGGATGCAGGAAAATTAAGGTTAGAGCAAAAATCCTGCAGAGTTAATATGTATGGAAAGATTAAAGAGGGGAGAGAATGGGAGTGTGAGAAAGGAAGGGAGCAGCTCCAAAAGGTCAAGACACACACACAGAAGAGATGAACACCGTATCAGAGAGTAGGAGCCTTATAAGTAGAATCAAAGTTTGAGGCATCAAGGCTTGCAATAAACACAAGGAGTTTTGTAGAATGGTTATTGGATTAAACTTGAGCAGTGATCTTCCTCTTGTGCATGGGAACAAGAAATGAATTTAAAACATTTTACAGGAGAATAATGAGCTGTATGTTTCCTTTTTCTCATTACTTAAGTGCCTATTGCTTTTGATCCTTTCCTTAATTTCTACGAGCTTTATTTGAAGAAACAGTAGAATGAATAGATCACTAAGAAGCTTTCCAGTGTTTTTTCCCCCTCCAAACCTATTTATAGTTTGCATTACCATAGAATAAATGCTCTTGCTTTTTGACTATTTGGATCTATATTTAATTACAGAGGGATATCTGTGTACTCAAGGAGGAGACTGACTAGTGTGGAATAGTCAAAGAAAAATTGTTGTGGATACCACCAGATATACTGTATAGAGTAATCCAGCACTCTGAGGGGAAGAGATTAAATGACATAGTTAGTCTTCCATATCTAACTTTTATATGATAAAACAACCAATTTAATATTTGAGAGCTATGAAGATTGTCCCCTCAAAGAACCTAATCCTATATGAAAACTGGTCCAGACTTGATACAGTTTCAAATTGCTTGATTTTAGTGGTTCTCATTTTCATTACAAAACTTTTTTTTTTTCTTTCCCCTCAGTTGGTGGAAGAGTGTTGTGACTGTCTATATAAAAAAAAGAGGATGGCATTTTCCCCAGTTCGTTTTCACTAGCAATCCATAGAAAGAAAGTTACAGTACTTTCTTGAAGCCCTACAGGCCAGTCCAACTCCCACGGAATTCAGCAGAAAGACACCTCTGGACTTCAGAAGGAATTTTATAAGGCTACAAATTTTGCCTCATCTGTGTCTGAGCTCCACCCATCCAGGAAGGTAGAAATGCAAGGTTCTTCAAAGACATTATAAACTGCTAAATGCAAGATAAACTGATGCCTAAATCTCCAGATATCAAATAACAGGAAGATAAAAAACAAACAAACAGATTAGGATTATAATATGTATCCTTTGTCATTTTAGAAGGGGACATGCATACAGCAAGCATGAGTTCTAGTAATCATTTCTGCCTCTGGGTTTACCTTCAGCAACACCTTTGCAGCAAAACAAATGCTTCATTTAAGTATTTCAGTGTTTGATACTGTTTGATTTATAGGTATGAGACACGACACTAACGCAAAGATGATCCACTTTAGGTTGGTGGAAAATGACAGTTCAGACTACTATTGGCCATATTCCTCTCAGCATTTTGATCTTACATCTGGTGATTTTTGCAAGAGGACAGACAGCTGTGGATATACCATTACAGTCAGGACTCATACATGTCAGGTACATAATGTGGGGCAAGATGGCAATATAAATCTAGTGCACACTAGACAGGGTAGTCACTACATACAGACTCATCAATGAGGACAATGGGTGTGAAGCTTTTAGGTCAGAAGCCTTTTTAATCTGCAGCCATGGATGCAAGTAGTTAGAAGAGCTTCCATCCTCCCTTGTTTAGACCATCCCATCAAGGGCTTTAAACACAGGTAAATTTTAGTTTAAGGCAATAATGAAGACTGAAAGTCTCCATGGTGTCCCAAAAAGACTTTATTAGTCATTTCAGATCATGACGACTTTTCATGTCGTTTGGAAATACAGAAATGCTCACAATCTCAGTGTCTGCCAACCAAGGTCCAGTAGATCAGAATATTGTCCCAATCTTGTGTATGTGTAATTATGAGGTCAACACAGGAGACTACCGCATGACGGTCAGTCACATTAATATAGCAGACCATAACTCCTTAGGAACCACAGCTGTCTAGAAGATGAGAAATTCACTCATCCTGCAGATGGTTAAATCTCACACTGCATTGTTTATTCATGCCACTGAAACCTCTATTTTATTTTTCCCCCTTGTACCTTGACACAATTTCAGATGAAGTATCTGTTAGCTGGAGGAAAGCAAGTAATTGAAGTTGTTTACTTCACAACATGAATGATTCTCCACTCACATGAGCAGAAGCCACATGATGTAGCTCTACTGGCATCAATAAGAGAGGGAGAGGAGTCAAGCCCATGTTTTCCATGGGCTGTAGTAGAATTAGAACTGTATGACATGCACTAAAGATCACTAGAGATGCACAACTTATGCACACAAAGAATAGAATACCAGCCTATGCAATTCCCCTTTACTACTTTGTAGCTGGTAAACATACATAATCCACATTTGTCCAAAAGGGTGACATTTGGGCAAACAATGAAAAAAATTCTTTAACACATTTTTCTCTCATTAACTTAGTACTGAGCCACACCCTAGCACCCCCATATTCACAATGGTGATACAATTATGATACTTTGTATAAAACATATGCCTTATGAGGTATCATTTTAAATGTCTTGATCTGTTGAACATTAATATCCAGTTGGATTGTATGTGCTATCACCGTATGTGGCGTTATGAAGTTTTGCTATGCATGTATTCCTGAAATATGTTGCAAGATTGGAAACCCACAATCGGCCTTTCAGGTACAACAATGGAGCAGCCAGACACTGATGATGGCCCATTAAGGGGAATAAACATTCACAAGGACTACCCCATGAACTGTATAAAATGGAAACCTCTCAGAGACAGCACATAAGCAATGGAGACTGCTTGACTCACATCATCATATAAGATCTTTCCATCAAGCTGGAAGAACCTATAAAGGAGGGGAAGTGAAATCATAATTTGGCCTCACTCCCCCCCACAACTCATCTGGAAACATGTCTGGAGGTCTGTAGCAAAGTGACAACTCACCGGTGCAGCACCTCCTGCTGGTTGTCCTGGGAATTAGCTCTCCAGCATACGAAGTGCCCCCTACTGGCCAGTGCCTCGCCTGCCATTGGCCCCCATGTCCCTCCCAGACCCCAGTGCCCCTTTACCTTGGAGTCCTGCCCTCTGTCAGTACCCCCACACTCTCTGGGTCACCCCTCCCAGGGGAACCCCAACCCTCTAAATCCACCTTGCCTCAGTGGCTACTGCCAGTCATCATCTAACCCCTGCTCCCATGGGCAGGCTGCAATCTGTAATGGCCTCTCATCATTGGCAAGGGGTTAGGACCTACTGCCTTTGCCTTTGCCCAGGCTGCCCCAGTACCTTTCTGGGCCTTTACCAAGGCCTGCAGCCTGAGGGTTTACCAAGCTGGAGCTAGAGCTGCCTAGGTCAGGTCCCTTGCTCTCAGGGAGCTAGCCCTTCCCACTCCAGGGCTTGAGTAAGACTCCTTTAGCTTCCAGCCCACAGCTCTCTCATAAGGGCCAGCTGTGGCCTGATTGAGGTGCAGCCCCAGCTGTGCCTGTTTCCCCCATCAGCCTAGATGTTCTCTGCCACAGCCTTTTCCAGGGCTGCTTTAACCACTTCAGGGCCGGAGTGGGGTGATCACCCCACTACAAGGACAAAGACTGAACTGGCGAGGTGGTCCCAGGCTGGAAAGGAGAATCCCAGCCTGTGTACTATTAAGGAACTCTACTATACCATCAGGGTGAGACACTCCTTGATTTAAATCCTGTCTTAAAATGTATCTTTCTGTAGTTAAATCTGGTTTATACTTTACCTAAAACAGTGTGTTTTGCTCAAAGTGCTTAGGGAATCTGCTCAGGAACAAAAACTGGTGAATGTCCCCCCCACATTGAGGGAGGGGCAGACTGGGTAATAAACTTACACTGGTTAGGCTCCTGACTAGGGCAAGATGGTACAGCTCTGGGATCCTAGGCTGGGGAGCAGTGGGAAATTGGCTGGAGCCTCTCTACTGTAGGTTCATGAGTGGCTGGCGAAAGCATTCATGTAATGCAGCTGGGTGTGTCCCTGCCTGTGGATATCTGTGTTAAAATGCAGTACTTGGAGAAGTTTGCAGCTTGTCACAGCATCACAGTGTGAGAGGGAGCCCAGGTTAGTAAGACAGAGGGCTCAGCAGTACACCAGGGGATTGCACCCATTACAACCACTCATAAAAGATCTTGGAGTCAGTGTGGATAGTTGTCTGAAAAATATCCACTCAATGTACAGTGTATAGCTTAGAAAAGAAAGAGATGACTAAGGGAGATATGATAGAGGTCTATAAAATCATGTATGGTAAGGAGAAAGTTAATAGTGAAGTTTTATTTTATTTGACTCACAAAGAAGCAAGGGTCATTCACTGGCAGAATTTTTTTTTTTTTTAAAGGAGGAAATATTTCTTCACAAAACATAGTCAACCTCCCTGCTCCCCAGCCATTGGCTCTGCACCCAGGACTCCAGTCCCCGGCTCCACACCCCGGCCATTGGCCCTGTGTCCAGGCCCCACACTCCCAGCCCCGCACCTGGGGCTATACTGCTGGGACCCCAGCCGCCGGCCCCACTCCTCAGCTGCAGGCCCTGCGTCCAGCCCTGCCCTGCCCCCCAGCCCCGTGCCCTGCCCCTGCTCCTGGCCCCCACACCCACCCCCAGCTCTGGCCGCAGCCTCAGCCCCCTTACTCTGGGTCCCGGACTCCCCCCGGTCCCGGAGACATAGCCCTGCTCCCAGCTGCAGCTCTGGTGGGGGGTGCGGACAGGGTAAGGGGCTGGCTTCATCACCCCCACTACTAAAAATGTTCCAGCACCACTAATTCCCTCTTAGCATCTGGCACTAGCCACTGCTGGAAGACAGGCTACTGGGCTAGATGAACTATTAGTAGGACCCAGTATGGCCATTCTTATGTTCTATAAATCCCATGCAAGCCCAGCTCCACCTAATTTTACATTTGGCATATCAGAGTACTCAAACTGTGATGACTGTTGTGGGTGATATGAGAGGTACGGATATTGATATATCTTGGATAAACTGAATTGAATTTTGTGCACTTGGGGTAAAGTGTTTTTGCCTTACAAAGCTGATGTCCGTTTACAAAAAGATTGCATACAGTAGTGTAAACTATAACCTTCTGCTGGAAATGGAGTCATACACACCTGCTTGCAAAAGCTGTTGTATACTCACAAAAGAAAACAATGTAGTGGAAGGCGACGGAGACTTGGGTTCAAATAAAAATGCAGATTTCTTTCATGGCCTGAATCTGGAATATAATAGACATGTGTATATATCATAAAATCACCACTACATAATTAGATACGACTGATCACAGATCTTAAGGTTAAAAAGAAGTTTGGCCTTTTGCAGATCAGGACTAAGATACAGTGAGAGAGCTAATAGTGTATGTAAGGAAACCTTCATAACATAAGAGTGGGCAAATGTTATCAGTCTGCCTTTTACAGTCACTATGGAATTGAGCTCTTTATTTGCAACACATTTAAAAATACACAGAGCTCATAAAAAAAAAAAAAGCAAGTATGATTTTAACCATGTACAACAAGTTTGAGTTACCTTAAAGAGGGGGTGATTTTATGCTTGGCATTGCAAAAGAAAGTGATAGCCTTCAACATTGAAGGTTGTTGTCACTGCTAAAGACATGGTGCTTGTAGTCAAATTCTCTGAACTTAATAAGTGACATTGCTGTTACCTTTCATTCTCTCTGTGGATTGTAAAGTACATTCTTAAGTTCCTCAGAGCTTTGGGACAAACTAACATTTCCCCTTCCTTATTCAGGCACCGACATCAATGAAGCCTATTATGTGGTGTTTATTCTGAAAATGAAAACTTATATTTAGAGGAGGTTTTGAAATGCCATCTTTCGGCGCACACGTACGCATTTAAAAATCAATAAAAATCCAACACCTTATTTTTTTTGCAATTCAATAGCAATAATATTAGAATTGTCTTTAAATGTCAAGGATGTTGGAAGAATTAAAGATAAAATTACAACAGCACTTCCCCTGTGAAATGGTTATTCTTTTAGTAATCTTGTAAACAAAAGCACTTATAAAATTCTGCTCATCTGTTATAAAAGTACTTTATGACAAAGATGTCTCTGTGATAAGAATTAATTAAGGGAAGCCATCTGGTTTGAAAAAGGACTTTTCTCAAGAACAAGTATATAGCAAATCCAAAGAATAAAAAGGCTTTTCACATTAAAGAGATTACAATTTGAATTAAACATTATCCTATTTTAATGTTGCTCTACATGTGTGGGTGCATCTACAGTGTGTTTCAGGTGCTTGTGCAAGTTTGACAGTGAGGGTGGGGTCTTTCTTAACTCAAGGCTTACACCTAGCACTGAAGAACGTAAGTGTATATATGTTTGTATTTGCCTCTGTATCTACAGCACATTAAAAAATCCATATGATAATACTTTATGCAACTATTAAAACCAATGGAATGAATGTCTTTGGCACTACATTTTCATAAGAAAAGCCACCTTGATTTCTTATTTTATACCCACAAAGGGCATAATTTAACTGACAATCAATGGCAGACACAAATTGCATTTTAAGGATTAACTTTTCAAAAATAGCCTTGAGCTTTGCACCTACAAGTTGTAACTAAAATAAATTGTTGACATAACTGATGTTAGACAATTGTAATTGAATTTATGCAAGCATCTGACTAATTTGTTCACAAACCACGAAACAGGCTGGCCATTAAACAGATGTATGATTTTTAAGTTGACTATGTCCCTTTAACTTTCCAAGATCTTAACATAGAACTAGACAGGTTTCACTATGACAGTGTAAAACATTTCCCAGCTAAGACCCCAAACCTGCTGCAACCTGTTCCATGAAGGCAGTCCCTGAGCCTGCATAGATGCCTTCAGTGGTGCTTTGCCTGGGGGAAAGAGTCTGCCCACGTAGAAGAAATTGAAGGACTGGAGTGAAAACTGGAGACATGAAGGAATCATTGGCATGATTTGGCATCAGGCCCAGAGAAAATAGCTTGTACATGACCACCTGCCAATGATGCAACATAGGAGAAGGAGGCAATTAAATCATACAGCTAGTAGTTAAAACTGAGTACATCATTCTCTTGATAAAAAGGGAAGGACGCTTACATTAGCATTAAGTTGCAACAAGCATCATTTTGAAAAATAATGTGAATAGCAATGTCAATAGGATCATCCTCACCGCACTGACTGGGGCTTGCATGCAGAAATCAAGGGTAGTTTTTATTTTTCTTTCTTCATCTTTGGTCCAAAATAGCTAATTTGTTTTTCTTTTTCTTTTTTTTTTTTGGGGGGGGGTGAAGGAGGGCAAGAGTGGTCTCACTATTAGTTTGTTATATCTACCCTGCCACCAACTCCGGTCTCTTTTCATTGTCTTGTTGGCATCTACCCAATTGTTTTCCCAGTTAGGGGTGCTGGAATGGGGAGGGTCAGGGGGCCATGGCCCTCCTATTTTTCACCACGGGCCCTGCCCTCATCTCCCCCCACCCCCAAGGCCCTGCCACCCTGCCCAGGCTGGCAGCTAGAGCTTAGCCAGGGAGCCCGGGCAGCTGTTGGGTGCTGTACTGCGGACCCTCCATCTGCCCAGGGTGGGAAGCCGAGAGCAGCTTCCTGCCTGTGTTCCCGTCTTGTGGGCCCCCGCCATCCAGGGCAAGTGGAGGGTCTGTGGCTCCTCACAGCTGCTCGCATGTCTCTTACCATGGCCGGGCTGTGGCCCCCAGCTGGAGCCAGGACGGGGGAAGAGCCATTTGGACAGCTGTGGGCAGCATCAACCCTCCCGCCCGGGGTGGGGGACCCTCAAGGTGGGGACACAGGCCAGGGCCTGCTCTTGGCTCCCCCATCGAGGGCAGGTGGAGGATCCATCTGCAGCTCCCAACCCACTCCAGCTTGGCGGGGGACTTGAGCAGAACAGGAAGGACAGGGATGGGGCCATGGAGGGGGCAGGGTCCCTGACTCCACCACTTTTGGGAAGGCTCTGCTGCCCCTGTTCCCAGTACAGATCTGAAACTCACCCCATCACCTCCCTTGGTTTGTGACTATTGATTGTTTGTTTGTTTTTGACAGATATACTCAGTCCATCATATGGGCATTTTTCTTAGAGGGCATGGAACGATCAGACCCCATTTGAAACTCATCCAATTTAAAAAAGTATTATACTTAATTACAGTCTACTGATCAATTAAGATACTACTGATAACTCTTTGCATTTCTACAGCACCTTTGCTTTGCAAACACTAAAGCAATGGTTTTCAGACTGTGGACCGTACACCATTGGTGCCTGCAGAGAGCTGAGTGATTGCATGAACACATGAAAAAGAAAAACAACCTAGAAATCATTCTTTGTGATCTCTCTATTTTTAAAGGAAACTAAATACAGCAGGATGAACTTTTTAGAGACTTACCACATGACAATTGCTTGCATCTGTTGGATCACGTTTAGGACAGGGCTCTCCATTTCATTTGTACATGCATATCAAGTGTTAGTCTCTCTGGGATGCATCAGACTATCACTACCACAATTCTAGGGAGAGGGGTCTGTAATTCAGTTCTAGGGGGTCTGATTCTATGTTTCTAAAGTAGAACTCCCACTGAAAACAATGGGCAGTCCAGGTACGGAGTGGTTGCTGATTTGGGCCAAAAGCATGTTGCTCATGAAGGGAGAAGAGGGAGATAAAGAACAAAAACCCCAATCTTACAAGGCAAATCTGTGCCATAAAATTCTCCCAGCTATAAAGCTGCTCGAGCAGAGACAGATTGTGACATGTATTAATGAGGACTTGGAAAATACAAGTCAGAATCTTTTTCAGGTTCTTCCACTCCATGTATATTTTATTCTGAAATTATGGAAAGTAACTTTGAAGCAGCATGTGTGTGGCAAGCAACCCAACCAACTTAAATGGAGAAGTATAATCATTTTGATATATTAGGTTTCAAAACACCATACCTTGGGCAATACCTCACCAAGAGGAGGTTACTGTACATTAATTCTGAGAGTGTTAGGATCTGCCCACCACTATTTCAGCAGCAAATGCCATGGACTGCAGTCGTCATGCTGCTAGAGTTAGAGCTCCATCAGACTTTCCATTATAATTTATAAATCCACACACACACACGCATGCCCACACACCCTGCTTTTTAGGTACTTGCAACTTGATACTTTGAATTCATATTGTGCAGCAATTTCACATGCAAGTTCAGACCCTTGGAGAAATATTTTAAAATAAATATAATTTGATTTGTTAGGTATGTCAACGGACAAAGAAAACCCAGAATTGCTGAAACAAAGGCCTGGTCTAGTTTTTGAATTGGTTCAATTATTTTGATTAGGAGTGAGATTTTTATACCACTAGTTATATTGGTACAACCTTTGTTGTGGACATTTATACCAGTATATAGCAGTGTCACCAAATCTGCATTTTTACCTCCACTCTCTCCAAACAAAGAACAGCATTTTGGGCAAAACAAACAAACAAACAAAATTGCCCTGCTGTAGTAGATAATACTGAATGAATAGAAGAAAGTGAATCAGCAATGAATTGGACTAAGAACAGCTCTTTCCCCCAAAAGCAAATAAAACTAACCAGTCAAAACCATGAAAATATACTTGTAAATGAGTGGGATTTGTTTACAGGGAGAGAGACAGTGTGGGGGGGAAAAAAGCTCACTTTGCTCTTCTAGTTTGGGCAATAAAACGTGAACATGTTTGGGCTTATCCACACACAATTTTTGGAGTGATTTAACTGCGTTGGTTTAGAAAGCTCTAGTGTGGATCCTATATAAAAGGTGTTTATGCTGGTAGAGTGTGTTTCCCCTAAACTTGCAGGGATAAGTTATCTTGTTAAACCACCTTTATACCTCAGTTGCCAGTAGATGTCACAACAATTTACTGGCCTGGGAATATACATTTGATATCTCCCTCAAATGGTTAAGGTACCTAGCCAAAATAAAACAAACATAATTAGGGTTCCTATCTCAGAATTCATGCAAAAAAGGAAACAGGAATTTCAGAAATACTTTGTAATTATAAGGGAAAGCCAAAGTCTCAACAAGTAAGGAGTACAAAAACTAAGGAGACTCTTATCAAAATAGAGTTGCACCAAAATAGGAGAACAATATTGTTACTGTATGAACAAGACTGACTCCAATGTAGAACTTGTCAGATCTAATATCATGAACGATAAAAAACCTGATGTAGGGAATCATGACCCTAACTCCTCTGCCACACTAGACTTCTCCCACCCAAAGGAACCTAATTAATTAATTTCCACTGGAAAATGTTCTCCAGTTCTGTAATTAATAACAAGCAGCCACCACACTAATCCTCTCTTGTGGGAAGGGTGTCCAAGGTGATTAGTGAAGGCAAATTATAGCCTATTTTCCCCTCAAAACTCAGCTGTTATCAGCTGCAATCAACTTTTTAAAATCAAGATAATGTCATAATCGTATTGATTTACATGTACCAAAACACAGCAAGCACTACAAAGACAGACTATATTTGCATTTTTTTTGACAACTAAGCAGCCTAGTCACTAAAAATAATTGTTTATAAAGAAACAATGTCTGTTAGGGTGCATTATAGGCCTACCGGAACTCTAAAATGAAGTCCTTCCTTTCTATATTAGTTACTGTGATAGTCTTCTCATGCAAAGAAAAAGATTAGAGGTGAAATCCTGGCATGATTTAAGTAAATTGGATTTTACTTTGGCATAGTAACCAGAACTCCACATCCAGGAAATCCTACAGCTCAGCTGTTTATTATTCAATGCATACAAGATGATAAAATGTAATGAGCCAATAATTTATTATATTTACAACAGCAAGAATGACTTCTGAGTAGGGCAATTTCTGGTAGTTAATGACCAGCTATGTAGAGAGCCACCAGTTTGTCATTAACTAGAATGAATGACTCTATCTTGTGGGCCAACCCTACTCCTTATGAAGTGGATGGGAGTTTAGTCATTGACTTCACTGGGAAGAGCAACAGGGATCTGTATGATTATTAAGTATTCCCTTTTAGGGGGCCACTAGCATCATTAGCACTGAACCTATCAGCAAGCAAAATTCCCAGCTGGGAGAACTTGGGTGGTGTAGAAGGGTAGACTCACATCTGCAGTACTCTTTCATGGGTGAGTGTAACATAACAGGCTCTTTCCTCTAGCATGGCCCACCGACATTTGCTCCAATCCTGCAGTAGCCTCTCTTCTCATAATACAGCCTTCTTGCTATGTCATTCTTTAGTTTCACCCCTTCTAGGGTAACAAAGTCCAACAGAAAACAGCCAATTGTCCTTACAAAAGGTCTTCAGCCCTAACCCTGGGTCCCATGGTACTTACGTCCTTCTCTTGAGGGCTCTCAGGCTTACTTGTTCCCTTTTCAGGGGCCTCATGCCACCTTCCCCAGTGGCAGATAGGAGAACAATTCCTCCCCCCACCCCACTAAACTGGGTTCCAGCACAGGGACCCTATAACCAGCAGCCAATGTCTTCTCCTTCAGACTCCTTGCTGCTCAATTCCTTTACTTTTTCCTACTTTAGCATATCAGCAGGCCTTTCCCGTAGCACTTCACCCTCTCACAGGGCCAGGACTCTTCAGTAGAAACCCCCAAGAAAAATCCCAAACTAAAAGTACAATATAAATCCAATTCTTCCATCCTCTGGCAGGATATTTCATTCAAATTGGTTCCTCAGTTGAACACGTGCCAGGGCACTCTGTCTCTAGAAGTCCAGTTCCTGCTTTTTTACCAGGGTCCCTTATCACCAGTATCTTCTCTATAGGTCTTCTTACCCCCTCCCAGATTTTCCTACTCAAGAAAGAAATCACTCAACTAACTCTCCCTAGTCTTTAATCACTGAAAGTAACTGCAGAGTTTCTCTAAGGAGTCCCCTATGCTTATCTGTACTTCTCTTCTTTATAGTCAGCACCAGCTCCTTTCCCAGAGTCTTCATCTTTTGGTGAGCCTGACTCTCCTCCCTCACCTCCAGGTGCAGCCTGGTAGCATCATTGGCTGCTCAGGCCCATGTTAATTCTCTCAGTGCCAGGACGGGGCATACGCCCCATCACAGTGGATTCTGTCATTTTGCACTGCCTGAGATGTGCAAGAAGGGTGTATCTGCCTCAAGGAGTCAGATGACATAAGATATTTGAGCCAAATTTAGCCCTGGAATAAGCAGACACAATTCTCATTGAATCTAGGGGTAGTAGTACCTATTAACACCAGGTCTGAATTTGATCCATTGATTTTTACCTAAATTTCCCTTGAGCTTTGAGACTTCCTAATGTAAAGAATGAAAATGACTCCTGAAAACACACAGTAAAATGCATATAAAACCAATTTTGCTACTGTTACTAAGAAGCCAGGTTTTAGCAAAACTGCTAATATAGCAAGGTGGAAAAAGCAAAGCATAAGTTTTAGGAGTATAGTGTTAAAACTAGCTTTCCTTTTTTTGCACATGGGTAGAAAGAGGGAGCAACTAGATATGACTTTTAAATAAGTCTTTAGCAATAATTCATTTGATATACTATGGGTTTTTAGAAGAAAATGTGGTCTATTCAGGAACAGGGTGAATTACAAGGAGGACACGTAAATAACAAAACTGATTTTCATTTTGAGGTAAGAAAGTTTAGTTTCTATAAACTAGCTTTATTGAGTTCTAGGAGTCTGACTCAAATATAGGTTAGGAAGTATCATGCTGGAAAACCACCTGCCTCTGTGTTATCTTACCAAGTTAATCCCCAAGGTTGGAACTGATTTTGTGTACCATTATTGAGTCAAATAAAAGTTGTTTAAAATAGTTCTGCTTTGGGTTGGGTTGCCTGCCCACCCACCCCACAATTATTTGTTCATAGCAAGGAAAGTCCAAGACTCTCATTTACTGTTTCACATACTGCTTACATAGAAAAGAAATATGAGGAAAGTGTTTAATGTATTTTAGCTTTTAATGCAATTTAGCAGCTGGAAATAATAAACAGAAGCCAGCAGTGTGTGTCCAATCAGCTCCTTAGGGACCAACAGCAGCAAGTGCTCTGTGGACTGCAGTTAGGGAACCACTGGTCTAAAACATCTTGATCATAGGGTTTTTTTCTTCTGTAATTGATGTGGTGTGCTCTACACAGAATACATGATGCTGTGGTGGCGCACAAAGGAACTCCTGTGGCATGCCCTCATGGCTTATCAATACAGACATCCGAAAATCATGCCAATAAAACCACCTTACCATGCCTCACCATCCCCTATTAGAGTACGTGTACCATGAAGTATAAAGTTCATACCTGCAAAATCATACCATTATAAACAAGGTTCTGAATTCTGTTCTGTCTCATAGGTATAAATCTACGGTGACTCTGTTCTAATCAATAATTTCTAATTAAATGTAATTCTGCTGTGTCAGGGGCCCTCCACACCTGCAGATAGAGGGGAAGGATTTGTGCCTTGGCATATTAAAATTCCACTTCTGCAGAGAAAGGAGAATGAGAAAGGTAGAACCCGCCTTGAATTTCATGGAAAACTTTGAGTTCCTCTAAAACACATACTCCTTTCCTGCAAGATACGTAGCATTTTAAAGCTCCAGGACATATTTTCCCCTCATCCCAGAGCAGAAATCATTGGCAAATGTGCTAGTCACATACCAAAAACACTGATAAAGGGTCTTTCATTTAATGGTTCCAAGTTATTTCATAAAATGTAAAATTAAAGGAAAACTCCTATATAAGATGAAAGTCCTTGTAAACAGTCTGCCTTGATGACATTCATGCATACGCCTCTTTTCATCGCCTTGTTTGTACACATTCGGAATATAGCAATACATCAACAAATGTTAAATATAAGGACTTCAAAATAAGAACAGCAGTGAGCTGTTTATTAGAGATTCAAACTTTGGCAAATAAACCCCTCCAGGCATCTCTTGGAAAAGCTTTCAGAATTACTTCTGTTTTCCTGCTTGGGATGAAAAGCTGCCTATTGGCTGCCAGTTTTTGTATATTTTTACATTTGGACTATCCGTAGTTGATTCTGAAAGCACAACTGGTTCAGGAGAGAACATATTTGTGTGCCCAGAACAAAGAACACATACACTTTAAGTACTCACAGCCCTTTTGTACCCTACCATACTTTACTAAGGATGGGGGGCCCAGACATTTTGTAAAGTTCATTTGTGTGTTTTGCTCCAACCAGGGACAGAAAGAAGTTGAGTTGGTCATGAAGAGAGTAGAGGCCTGGGCCTCTAACCTACAGAGTCCAAGGATCCTTGCCAAACACTGTGATACCAAAGCTTCCAGCTGGATTGTCTTCCCTCGCTGATGATCCATGGTATCCACAACTAGCATAGCTTTCTAAAAGACTTACTACCATTTTAACCTACCCTTCTCTAGCTGCCCAGCAAAAGCCACAGAAAACACCCTATACTTACAGCAACATTGATTTCCTGCATAACCTTCCTGAGCCACGATCACACACAACTAGAGCAAATACAGTGTGAGCCAAAGGCTTAGTGGAACAGGCAAGCGTCAATGCTCACCCTATGTTCCCCCATCCAGTCCATCTCACTTGCCTCCTCTCTGCAATTTTTACTGGAGCAATGGCTCTTACTGTCCTCAAAGTCAGACAAAATATCTGGGTAGCAAACAAAGACAACAAATACAAATCCAACACAATAGTTGAATTTCCATTGTGATTTCTTCTTTTACTTTAATTAACTCTAGCTTGCAAGCTTTAGGTTTGCTATACAGCTCTACTAAAAATTATCCTATGCTGATTGAAGGTTCCAGACCTGAAACCTTTTCTCACAGGATTAGTTGTTACTTTCACAACTGATCCCATTGACTTCAACAGAGCAACTCATGTCAATATGAGAGTATTCTCAAAATTTGGATTTATCATTCTGAAATTTTCCACATTACTGACTGATTGATTAATATTTGGAAAACCTTCTTTCCCCCAAGAGGGAAGCAAAGATAATAAAGGATTATCAATTAATGAATTATTTTTAGTCCAACATTTTGGTCTAGTATTTTAAATATAATACTGTGTTAAAAGTTAACCAAAGTATTCATCTCTTTTATATGAAGCATTTTGTTGCAAATGATTTAACTTATCAACACTATCTTATCTAATCTCAGCAATACTATTTAGATTATGATAATACATGACCTGAACAGTACATTATGTTATTTCAGATTCTCACAGAGGTTGCTTCATAACAAATTGACAGCAGTTGAATTTCCAGCTTAGCATAAAGACTTATCACTTGGCATTAAATTGGATTCTGTAATTCAGAGCTAATTGTTATATATTGATTTACTACATTGAATTGTTTATGCTGTAGGAAGACAGATCTAAAAAGAGTCCTGGAATTATTATATGACTATGAATTATCCATGTTAATATCCATTTGATTGTTGTTTTTAAAGGCAGCTTTTCCTACAGTGCTGCAGGTTATGTACAATAGGAATATAGCATTTTCTCTCTCCACTGCTGCAGCACACTATATCATACGTTACAACACATGTCACAGTCCAAAGTAAAAGGGAAATGATATCTTGGCTCTTTCCAATTAAAATTAATAACATATGCAACTGTATATTTACAACATTTCAACTCCATGCAACATTTTAAATAGGAAAAACACCTCCCTGAAATTTCAAAAGGATCCTACCTTATGTATATCGATTGTTCCTGCTTTGTGCCTTTTGCCTCATGTCTTTTACATGTTCAGATGTTATGGGGAATTGCAAATTATAATTGTACCCTCTTGTGGTGAAGCTGGTTTTTTTTTTTGTTTTGCTTTGTGTTGTTTTGTTTTTCCACAGAACAACAAATAGAGTGTCACTGTATTCATATTCATTACTGTTAAATTCCTTCCTTCTGCACAGAGATGGAGTATTCTGGCTGCATGAGGGCCAAGTGTGGAGCAGTCGGGATACTGGAATAGCATCTGCAGCCCTTCTACAACGGTTATGCAGAGCCACCGGAACTACATAAACACAGGTCCACAGCCCTTCTCTCAGAATGACACCAGACCATCCCTAGCTTGCTCCCAGTGTGGCTGGCATTGAGACTCTGACAGCGGTACACAAGGGGTCCTATGCATGGGTGCTCAGCACTTAGACCCTAAGCAGGGTTTAAGTGGGAAGAGGGCCATGTGATGATCCTCCAAACTGGGGTGAATTTCACCCAATCAGAGAAGTCTCTTTACCCAGCACCAAAATGAAGCCACCTCTGAAGAAGAACGTAGTAGTTATTATGACTCCAGCAACCCAACACAAGAGTTTATGGATAAAAAGTAAAGTGAGATGAATACAGAGCCTTCATCAATGTGCAGAAGATTCCTATCTGATATGTTGAAGATGTCTTCCCCATGTCTCTATCTCTCAACCCGAGCACTTTCTTGTTTTTTCTTCAGCAATAATGCATTCAAACATCAAATGTAAAGTGTGTCTTTCTTTTAAAGAACAAGCAAACATAATGGGGTGAATCAATAATATCAATTATCATTAGCACTACAAATTTGAAAGAGGCAATTTGAGTTCAATTACATTAACTCTGAAAACATACAGGGCTGAACACTGTGTCACAGGTTTAAGGTAAATTGATGATCTTTGTAGTTTAGAAAAAGAAGAAACACAACAATTTTGTTGAAGGCAACTGACTGAAGAGATCCCTTATGTTTTCAGAGAAGGGAGGCTGGGGGGAACTCTTTTAGGACCCAATCCTGCTACCCTGTGTGGGACATTAAATGGGAAGTTAGTGAATCTACAGCACCTTAGCTTGCTGAGCAGGAATGTCCTGTGTGGACACAGCTGCAGCTCACTAAAAGTTCTACAGTGTGCATTGATATACTCCTTGACTTGCCATGCACTACTGTTCAGTGTAGACAAGCCCCCAGATTTACCAAGGTTTAGGCATCAAAGGATATAGATAGATGCCTAGTGAAATTTACAAAAGTACCTAAGCATGTTAGGTTCCTAACTGTCAGTGAAAGTCAGTGAGAGGCACCTAACTCATTTATGCAACTTTGCTAATCCCACTAGATGCTATCTGCATTTTTTGGTGCCTAAAAATACCTTTGCAAGTCTGGTGCTTTTTATCTTCAATGCCCATTGGCTTTATCATCACAGGATATATCATCAACTTGCAGGATCAGGTCCTACATTTTAATATAAATATTTTCTTAGAAATTATTCCTGATTCCAGTTGCTCGTAGGATCTTCCAAGCATATATTCATTACCAACTTCTTGAAAAGAGAGCATGCATTTACCTTCAACCTATGCGCTTGATTCAGTTATCTATTCAATATGTGTATTTCATTTAACTTCAGCTGATTTGAGATACCTCATTCTCTATTGTGAAGCACTTGACTTTTCTCATAAATGTGCACTTTCCAACTTGAAGAAACATTTGCGCCTTTGGGGAAGAACGTATTCTCTTTCTCCATGGTTTTTAATTTTGTTCACTTTGTTAAGTAGCCAACAAGAACATGCAGCAATATTGTACCAGACTCCTGTCAGGTCCAAAGCATATATTTTTACATGTGAGAACTCTGAGTTTGCTATAGAAATGCAGTACAACATAATTGATCTAATTTATATCCAAAACCTAGATAACATACTTATCTCTCAATAGATAGGTAGTCAGACTACATAGATAGAAAAAGGGATGACTGCAGCAAATTGTTGTCAGTAGATTTGAACTGTAAGAAGCCTGTTAGATCACCTAATAAATCCAGGGCCGACTATATCTTCATTTGCTCATTAGGTGCTCAGTTTAAAAGAAAAAAAAATCAATACTTTTTCCTGTCCCATTTCTGAAGAATAGCATTGAGCCATCTGAGGTCTAGAGCTCCTTCAAGTGAATGACATGCTCAGGTAAAGTTCAGAACCTCAATATCACCTCAGTTCATTTGGAACATCAGTCACAGGATTCTGATTTTTGACAGAAACAGAATTAAAGTGGAGGGAGGAAGGAAAGCATGGACTGTGTATCTGCTGTGAAATTGTCTCACTTCTGAAAGGAAAAGAAAACATTCGGTCCAATTCTGAAGTTCTGCAGCAAAACTCCCTTTGTAAGATCAAGTTCATTATTCTCCTAATAAATTACTTCATTGTGGATATTAATAGAGAGAGCCTACAGATAGATAAGAGAGATAAAATAGATAGATAGGCTAGCTAGACTGTTAAGTTTTGTGACCAGAAAGGATACAGTGTTTTACAAATGCTCTATTTTTTGGGTTGATATATTTGTGATGTTATTGACATGAACTGTGAAAGTATATATCATTGTTGCAACCAAGGTCCTATAGTTGCACCAAATCTTGTACAAAGAAGGTCAAATAAGATGTCTATAGAAAGGTTGTAATTTGCTGGTTATGATTATTTTGTCTGTATCGATTTTGTATATATTGGCTATGTACTTGTATCTCAATGTGTTTGATACTAAGTAGCCTCAGTGAAGCATTTGGTCAGCTTCTTGAGAAAGGACTGTTCTCAGTAAGTGCCCAATCAAGAAACACTTAACTGATAATGGACTTTGGGAGAAGCCAATCCACATCTGAGCTTTCCTGGGAACATTCAAACTAACATGTAACCAATGGTGTCGGCCTGCAAAAAGCTGAATCATTTATGGACATGTGACTTGCCCAGGTGGCTACAAACTCCATCTTGTTGCTGTGATTTTGCACAGAAGAACAAAGGGGTTTCTGCCCACAAGAGAGAGAATATAAAAGGCCCTGGAAGCCCCTCCATTTTGTCTTCAGCTGGCACAAGAGGTGGCCTCTCCACCCCAAAGAGATGCCTGAAAGAAACTGGAACAAAGGATTTGTAACTACAGGGGTGTGAGTGATTGCTGGACCCAGGCCAAAAGAACTGGGCCCAGACTAGGAAGGAGTCTAGTCTGTGAAAGAAGCTTATTGAAACATCTCTGAGAGTGAGATTTACCTATTTTCAGTTTCCTACTGTATTAGGCTTAGACTTGTGTGTTTTGTTTTATTTTGCTTGGTAACTTACTTTGTTCTGTCTGTAATTACTTGGAACCACTTAAATCCTACTTTTTATATTTAATAAAATCATTTTTTGCTTATTAATTAACCCAGAGTGAGTAATTAATACCTGGGGGAGCAAACAGCTGTGCATATCTATCAGTGTTATAGAGGGCGGACAATTTATGAGTTTACCCTGTATAAGCTTTATAGAGAGTAAAACATTTATTTTGGGGTTTGGATCCCACTGGGAGCTGGGTGTCTGGGTGCTAGAGACAGGAGCACTTGCTAAGCCATTTTCAGTTAAATCTGCAGCTTTTGGGGCATGGGTCAGATACTGGGTCTGGGTTGCAGCAGATTAGCATATCTGGGTCAACAAGGTAGGGTTCTGAAGGTCTAAACTGGCAGAGAAAATGGGCTCAGATGTAGTCTCAGCACATCAGGTGACAGTCCCAAGGGGGTTTCTATGACCAAACCCATCACAATATTGTAACAATAAAAGTTTTCCTCCCCACCCCCCAATTCCTATAATCCCATTTGAATGAACCAAGCATTTCAAACTTCCAAAACCTGCTTTGTTGAAATTCAGAATCCATATGTTCTCTCTACTCCTTCCACCTGGAATTCCAAGAGGTTTGGATCCAGTTGTCTGTGGGCCCCTTGACATTACTACTGAATATTAGGTTGAAGCTGCCTTCTAGAACTGTTTAATTCTACTATTTTTTGTGGGTGTATCAGTTATTTTCATGTAAAGCTGATACAGGCCTGAGTCATTAGAGGTGGGATTTTCAAATAGTATTGAACTAAATTTGTTCCCATGGAAGTCAATGGGAGACTTAATATTCACTTCAGAGGGATCAAAAGTAGAGCACCTCAAGTGCTTTTGAAAAGCCCACCCTAGGTGGTTTACATTGGATTGTTTGATTGTCTAGCAATGAACTCTGCCATCTTTCACTATAATCAGACTGTGATGTGACTGCATCTCATGTAGACATATTCAAGCTAGCTTTGATCTAGCTAGTTCAGGTACCAATAGCAACAAAACCATTACAGCATGGGAAGCATTACAGGCTAGCTGCTTGAGTATATAACCAGAATCCTCGGTGAACTTGTATAGCCTGCACTGCTGTGGTTTCATGGCCATTGTTATTTGAGATAGCTAGATCAAGGCTAGCTCAGATATGTTTACACATGCTGAAGTCACACCTGTGGTTGCAATGTAGACATAGGGTATATCTACAATTCCAGCTAAGAGTATGATCCTAACTCAAGGAGACATACTCCCTTTAGCTCTCATTCAGCTAGCACATTAAAAATAGAATGTAGCCACTGTAGTGACCTGTGGGATGGGCTAGTTATCCCAGATACATGCCTAGGGTCTCAGATGTGTAAGTATTTGGGGTGGCTAGCCTATACCACTGCCCATGCTGCCATGGCTACACTCTGTTTTCAGCACACTAGCTCCATGACAGCTGTTGTGAGTATGCCTCCTTGAGCTGGGATTCACACTCCCAACTCAAAAGTATAGACATACCCATAGGCTGCTATTTTTAATTCAGCCCAGGTCAGGAGTGAATACGAGGCATTGTCATCTGATACCTCCTTGATAAATTCATGGTCTCTCTCAATTTCTTGGATGACAGATATTAACATTATGATTATCTTCTTGGCTTATACAGTCAACAGAGAGGCCAAAATGCTCAGATTTATTAAAACAATCTAGAGCTGTTCTTTGATTCTTTGAATTGTATGGTCACCGTACACCCTACTGGTATATCCTGTGACTAACGGTAGTAATCTTATCAGGATTTGGTGTCAGTGTATCTCCTTTGAATAACATTTCTTTTTTATTGAACAAGAAATAAATAATAAAACAGATCTTGCTCTCAACCTTCCATGTGAATGAGAGAGAGAGAGAGATTACTAGCAGCAGAATGGGCAGCCTGAGTGTCTGCCTTATTTGAGAGCATCAGGAGTGCTGGGAAGGAAACATATTAATCTCTTCTGGTCAGAAAAAATCATAAAGGGGAGGAGGTAGAGGAGCAAGATGATTTTATGGCAAAGTTTCTCAACCTTGTAATTTCTAGCACTGAATAGACAGTCCTCCCCCAAAATAAGTACTTTTCAAGGAAAATGTTGGTACAAAAGGAACTTTTGCAGTAAAATTTTAAACCAATGGACAGGGTTTCAGAAAGGCAGCAGCATGTTGCCCCTGAATGGGACACGTGGGATGGAAATGCCGCATGATGTCAGCTACAACTACAATTAATGACATTTTGCATTTTAAATAATTTACAGTTGAATTCTGAGTCACAATAGCTGTTGGCACAAGCTGGTATAACTCCACTGGTTTCAGAATTGTTGCACCACCTTTCCAGTTAGATTTGTCATTGTTTTTCAAGTTCTCTTACAGTCCTTGGGCCAACAACTGGTCAGATTCAACATGCATGCAGTATAATCATACAAAGAGATGAGATTTTGCTACAAAAGTTAGGATCTGAATTCAAGCTTCTCCAAAGCAGCCAATACTCACATCTAGTATTTTGGCTAAGGCTATGACGGTTACCTGTGTTGTTCAAGTAAATAGGAGTTTTTCCACGATCTGGAAAGGAAGCAGGATCAAGTGCTTAAAGAACAGTGATGAAAACCAGATTCAAATTCTAGCCTTACAAATTCTGGGGATCTCAGATCAAAGGTTTGGGCTTTTCAGGCATTTATGTACCATCAGCACGATTGTATGTTTCCTTTCTTTGGAAGCTGGAATGTAAACTTTCCCCACAATAGAAGCTATGATCCAGATGTTCAAAACAGCAGATTTGTCAATCTGCAATTCCTTAGCACACATAAAAGTCAGGGTTTGTTCATACAAATCTCAACTTGTGCACAAACACAGAAAGTTGTGTCTGCACAGATCAGACAAATGCAAAATATAGTCTTTTGAAAATATGTCCCTGTATGGAAACATGACACGCCTTTCCCTGTCTCATGGCTATTCCACATCACATGTCCTAGAGACCTAAGATAGCAGGCTGTGAAATGCCACTTCTCCATTGTCCAGTTTATTTAGATTTATATGATGCACAGGTAACAATTACTGACACAGATCAACACCTGCGATGTTAACTATGGACTCAGTAGATAGGCAAATACCTGACCCTGCCTAGTGCCTACTGCCTACCTAACCCTTCCTATTAACTCCTCAGAAAAACCCAACTATATTCAGATTGATTCTGCCCACTGAGAATTAAGAACAGTGATAATATGAAATAAAGACCATTGGCTAAACTGCTGATATATTTTAACAGCAGAATTGATTCAAATAGATTAGACCATTAGAGAACATACACTTTTCAGACAGACATGCAAAGTTGACACATCTAGATTAAAGAAATGTTTTGATTAAGTAAAGACACTGTTCACAGGTTAGCATAGCATGATTAGGACACAATGCACTGATTCTAAGGTGATGGATCCACTATTAGTATTGAGGGAAGGAGGAAATATCACCTTCAATTTCTCTTAAGTGAGGATGGCTAATAAAGTCTATAACACTGAAGAATCTTATGGTACAAATAAAAACAGGATGTCAAGATAAACTCTATCTTCTGCTTGAAGTCATTGAAAGAATACATGGCTCACTCAGAAAAGAGGCCTACATATAACAGAAAATGGCCTGAACATGCTGTTCAAATATAGCTACTTTGTGCCTTCTACAAAATGATGGCTAGACTTTGTAATATTCAATCGTCAGTTCCAAATGCCTCTCCAAATGTGAAAGCTTCATGTGCTGTTCTGAATCCAGGAAAGTATGTACCCTTAGGGGTTGTATTTAAATGAGTCTTCCAAGTTACTTATAAATGTTAGCTCAGACACTGTTTATCTAGTGCTGGGAAAGCAAGGACTCAGTTTCGTTGCCAACATCCTTAATAACCATGAGCCACTGGCACTGCCCATAATATACCAGATAAGCAGAAGTTATACATCCCACTCATTACCATGCTGTATTAAAGCTTAGCACAGTTGAGAGAACAACATTTCAGAAGTTATTTACAGTGATGTGAAAAATTTTATCCATAAACAAATGAACAACAACATGCTAGTTCAGGAGATTTTAAAAAAATTAAAAAATAGCTGTTGACAGAAGAGTCAAAATATATATTTTTAAGCAAACCTGGATTACCAATGAAATGTTAGCACCTTGGGTCTATTTATTCTAGTTATTTATTCATTTGATTATGTTTAAACTGCTCATTGTTCTGGTTTCTTGCTGGGAGACAGTACAGTGTTGTGTAGGTGATATGATGACTAGTTGGTCCAGGCTTCTAAAATAAGTTGAATTTTATAGAGATGTTTCCTGTTTATTGTTGTTCATCCTCTTGTCAATACCAACTAATATGACCCACAAAACAGTCAACCAAATTCAACTCTTTTAATTACATACATTTTTCTGAATAATTTTCCTTTTTACCCCTGCACAATTTGACACTCCCTACTCAGATGCCCACTGTTTACCATACAGATTCAGAACTTGAGGTCTTGTTGTGTCCCTCCATCACTACTGCTGAAAGAACTGGCCTGGACATCTTTTTACAATATGAGACTGGCTAGAGAGTTGTAACTACATCACAGATGTAAACCTCACATATTTCCACCCTATGTCATTCTGAGAATGCATAACAGCAATGCCCTCCACACCGAAGACTGTTCAGAAATGTATGTAAGTGCAGAATGTGGCAGTCAACTCTTTTCAGCCATACTTCACATGGAAATCACATCATATCTATGCACAAAGACATGAACAGGTTTCCAATTCATTTCAAAATCCAGGTCAAAGAGTTTATTGCTCTATAAAGCCCTGATTCACCAAAGCACTTACACATGTGTTTAAGTTTAAATATAGTCCTTGTAACAACCTGCATAGAACTTGGAGGGAAGAGCACAGGTTGCAGGAAGTAAGAGTATGGAGAAGGCACAAGGAAGTCAGTCTGTGTACACATGGCATGAATGCTAGTTACAGTTGCAACATCTCTGTAAATAGCTTTCTTAATGAAGATAGTTTTAGACACACTGAGTCTTCTTATGTGATGATCTAGTGCACATGGTACATGAAACAGTCCTAAGTCCCATTGATTGAATAGGGTTTGACTTAACCATGTGCTTAAAGTTATGGATATGTTTAAGTGCTCTGCTGAATTGGGACCCTGGATGTTTTATACCCTGGTTGTTTGAGAAACCATCTATCTCCTTGTTTGATATTACTGCAGTTGAGATCAGCTGACAGCTCATTGGGTTAGCCATGAGAAGGCAACTAGAGTTCACTCCCTGCCTTCACCCAAATCTGTTGATCTTCATGGCATTCTGCAAGATTTATCTGTTCTCCCAGATAGATAGGCATATCTTTAAAAATTAGAGTAAGTAAATAAATCACTATGAATGCATGTGCAGACATGGTAATTACACACACACAAATCATGTACAGGGATTTTTTTGTGCACAGTTCCCAAAACATGGGCTGTAATATGCAACTATCAGAATTCTTTTAAAGCTGAGATGTGACATTTAGCATTCTAATGGTATCTTGTCTCGCCCAGTCAATGGTGTATGCCATTCACCCTGTACTGTCTAGATAGTTTAATGATGTGAATAGGTGTGAAGCCTATATTCAAAATTATGATCTCTTCCTGTGTACGCAATGCCTCCCCAGCACTACTTGGATTTACGTATATACACACGCACACATCAGAATGAAATACCACAGGACAACTTAATTTGGGAGCCAAAAAGATTTGTGTGTATGGCTGCAGACATGTAATTATTCACCAGACCTGAAACATTTTCATAAGATGCTAAGGAAGTGATATATTTTGCAGTTAAAGTAGTGCTTTTGAGAAAATAGTGAAAATAGCTACTGCACAAATACTATTATTTTCTGTTCTTTGCTCCTACTGGGAAACTTAATTTTTCATGTAAAATATATTTGCATTTTTAAAGACATCAACGTTTTTTGTACAAAGAAACGTAATATGAATTCTATGATCATGGCTAATTCTATTTTATTTTATTTTTTTCTGAGAGAACAAATGACATAGAAAACAGAATGAGACAAATGTGAAATTTCTGGAATTTCAATAAACATTATTATTTTCTTATTTTTTATTTATCTTAATCAGGTGTCTTTTTTCATCTACCCACTAATCCAACTTTCTTTACCTTTTGTTTTTACATAAATAAACATTAAACATACTTTCCTGCCATAAGCTTTCTTTTATATTCTCTTTGCTTTCTGTTCTTCTACAATAAATCTATTAATTTTTCATATTTTATTTTTTGAGATGCTCTTTTGTTATCCTATTCCTAATTAATTCTCTCTCAAGCTTATAATACCAATGCTTATTTATTATGAATGTATTATACAGCTTGGCTTTATATGAAAGTAATGACAAAAATCCTTGAGAAATTATGCATGCAAAATAAATATAGAGAATTCTAAGAAAGAAAGAAAGAAGCGGTGATAATAAACTGGAAAATAGAGAAAAAAATCCATTAGAGAAGGTAACTCTTCTTAAACCTAGACATGAGGTTCTTAATATTATTATATCACCTTTGCTGCTTTGAAATAGGAAGGAGGTTACTAAAGTTTGGAATGGCAAGAAAGGGTTACACAAATGTCCCTCCATTTTTTAACTTGAGAAAGGGGAGCAAGCAGGGTCAGACAGTCGTCATTCACACACTTCAGTGATGGGTGTCAATATAAAAAACAGAGAGAGAGAGAGATGTAGGAAGCAAGAAGTACACAGAGTCATCATCATCATATTATTATTATTATTTGTTTGCCTTACTGTAGTGCCTGGGAGCCCTAGTTATGGTCCATGATGCTACTGTGGTAGGTGCTGCATAGACACAGAATAAAAGAGACAGTCCCTGTCTCAAATTGCTTACAACCTAAATATAAGACCAGAGACAACTGGTGGATGCAGACATGCAGATGACAGATCACAAGGAAACAATAAGCCAAAATTGGTCAGCATGATAGGCTGTGTTTCCAGCACACCATCAGCCTAGATGTTGTGAAGCTTTCTGTAGGCATTTGTCACATTTCAGGGCATCTGCACCTGTATTCCCCCTCTGTAGTCCTGCAACGGTTCCCACTCTAGCTACTGGCTCTCCTCAGCCATCATTTCTCTTGGAAGGAGACATGCATCTCTCTTCCTCCTGACTGGGGATTTTCTAGGCTGCACAGTTCCCTGCCTATATTGTGAATTCCCCAGCAAGCAATCCTGCCTATGCAGGCCTGCTTTGCTTTCTCCCCAGGGTATGTCTACACAGCAAAGAAAACCCTATGGCTGTCCTGTGCCAGCCGGATCAGGCTCACAGGGCTCAGGCTATGGGGCTGTTTCATTGCTGTGTAGACGTCTGGGCTCAGGCTGGATCCCAGGCTCTAGGACCCTGAGGGGTGGGAGGGTCCCAGAGCTTGGCCTCCAGCCTGAGCCCAGATGTCTACACAGCAATGAAAGAGCCCCGCAGCCTCAGGCCCGTGAGCCTGAGCTGGCTGGGTTTTCTTTGCTGTGTAGACATATCTTCAGAGGCTACAAACAACGTAATTGCTTCAGTTATAAGGTACTTTGAAGCTCAAAACACTTCTCAGTGTTTGCACTGGTCATGTTGCCTTCCCCCCCCGGCCCGACCCCCATAGACATTGCATACAGTTCCACAATAATACATAAATGTCGCATTTTTAATACAGTGGACTCCAAAAATATTTTAAAATTTCCATAAAGTTTAACTTAATTCAGTAAAGTTTGCCCAGGTCCATACCTGTCACAAGCATCACAGCACAGGAGAGTTCTAAGGAGGATAATGAGGTAGATAATTTTTTACATATGTCTGCTATCCACAGAAAATTTAGATTTTTTTCCCTGAAAACCTGAAAGCCCCCAAACTGAAAAGACAAAATTGTAAATGATTTTGTATGACAACTGAAATATTTTGGCTGAAAACCAAAATCAATTGATTCAAAATGGTGGCACCATGCCTCATGGAGTTGTCATTCAGATGTCTTATGCTCTCATTCTCCCTGTTGACTTTGCCCACACTACATCTCTCATGATACCCCACAGGCTCTGACTTCTATGACAACCCCACTCCCTTCATGAAGAGGGAAGAAAATAGTGCATCCTGGGAGCTGTATTCTGGTTTGTAAATCTGTCCCACGGAATAGAATGGGAGCATAAGGAACCCGGACTACAAATCCCATGAGGCACATTGCTACCATCTTAATAAAAATATTTTGGTTTCTTACAGAAATTTTTGATATTTTGACAAAATGTCAATATTTTCTGTTGCAAACTTCAACAAAAATAATATAAATATAATATAATATAATATAATATAATATATGTATATATTAGGGCTGTCAAGTGATTAAAATTAATTGTGATTAAATGCACGATTTAAAAAAATGAATCACGGTTAATCGCATGGTTAATAATAGAATGTTTTCTATGTTTTCAAATATATTGATTTCAATTACAACACAGAACACAGTATACAGCTCACTTCATATATATTTTTATTGAAAATATTTGTGCTATAAAAACAAAAGAAATAGTATTTTTCAATTCACCTCATATAAGAACTGCAATACAATCTCTTTATCATGAAAGTTGAACTTATAAATGCATTCAAAAACAAAACAAGTAAAAATTCAGAGCCTACAAGTCCACTCAGTCCTACTTCTTGTTCAGTCAATCACTCAGACAAACAAGCTTGTTTACATTTGCAGGAGACAATGCTGCCCGCTTCTTGTGTACAATGTAACCTGAAAGTGAGAACAGGTGTTCACATGGCACTGTTGTAGCTGGCGCCACAACATATTTATGTGCCAGATGCATTAAAGATTCATATGCCCCTTCATGCTTCAACCATCATTCTAGAGGACATGCGTCAATGCTGGTGGTTCTGCTAGATAATGATCCAAAGCAATGCAGACCGATGCATGTTCACTTTCATCATCTGAGTCAGATGCCACCCGCAGAAGCTTGATTTTCTTTTTTGGTGGTTCGGGTTCTGTAGTTTCCACATTCGAGTGTTGTTCTTTTAAGACTTGTAAAAGCATTCTCCACACCTCATTCCGCTCAGATTTTGGAAGGCGCTTCAGATTCTTAAACCTTGGGTCAAGTACTGTAGCTATCTTTAGAAATCTCACATTGTTACCTTCTTTGCATTTTGTCAAATCTGTAGTGAAAGTATTTTTTAAATGAACAACATATGCTGGGTCATCATCCGAGACTGCTATAACATGAAATATATGGCAGAAAACAGAGCAGGGGACATACTATTCTCCCACAAAGAAGTTCAGTCATAAATTTTATTAACACATTATTTTTTAACGAGCGTCATCAGCATGGACATCTGTCACGTAAACATCTTGCAACAGTGGCTACAAAAGTCCCATGAAAATGCCTGTTCTCACTTTCTGGTGACATTGTAAAGAAGAAACAAGCAGCATTATCTCCTGTAAATGTAAACAAACTTTTTTGTCTTAGTGATTGGCTGAACAAGAAGTAGGACTGAGTGGACTTGTAGGGTCTGAAGTTTTACTTGTTTTGTTTTTCAGCACAGTTATGTAACAAACATAAAAACCTATATTTGTAAGTTGCACTTTCATGATAAAGAGATTGCATTATGGTATTGTATCAGGTGAATTTAAAAATACTATTTCTTTTATAATTTTTATAGTGCAAATATTTGTAATAAAAATAATAATATAAAGTGAGCACTGTACACTTAGTATTCTGTGTTGTAATTGAAATCAATATATTTGAAAATGTAAAAACATCCAAAATATTTAATAAATTTCAATTGGTATTCTATTGTTTTACAGTGCGATTAAAACTGTGATTAATTGCAGTTAATTTTTTTACTTAATCATGAGTTAACTGCAATTAATCGACAGCCCTAATATATATATTGAACTACTGAGTTTCACACAATGTCAGCCATAAACTTACTCCTGGGGGAATTCTGTGCCACTGTGCATGTCCCCTGCAGATTTCTTTGCTTCCTTGCAGAAAAATGACAGGCAGGTCTAAATTCCCCAGCACAAGAGGAATTTTCTACTGCTGATTTGCAGCTGGATTTACAGCCTCTTTGCACCAACTGAGCTAAAGAATAAAGCCCTCTATCTCCCTGTACTCCAGTTCCCCATTTAATAATAAAACTTCTATACCTCACAGGGGTGTTGTAAAGATTAATTACTGTTTAACAGGTGCTCAGATACTATAATGTTGAGCAGCATAGAAAAGCCTACATAGAAATAAACTTTGGAGACCAAACACACCACTCATTTCAAAATTTGCAATCACAGAATATGTACAGTAAGAACTCAAAGTTATTTCTCATACACTGTAAGCTCTAATAAAGATGCCCCTGTTTCAAGATCTATATTTTGTAACTTCAGAAGATGTTGAATTTAAGGCATGTATAGGCTGAAATGTTATACAGTGTAGACTCAGTTACTCTGAATACTGCTTACCTACTAAGTAAACATTATCAGGAATACACCAAGTTTCTCTTTTAGACAAGGTCAGTGATGAGAAATGAAGGGAAATGCTGTCAGCTGCTGAATTAATATTACAGTTTTGACTAGTCGTGTTGTAACATGTTGCTTTGCCACAAAACAAGACAACCACTTTGCCACATAGGAGAGTATGTAACAGTTGTTATCTTTCAACAAGTCTTCAATTCTGATCAAAAGATAAGAAGGTTACTTTCTGAAATCTGTTAATCCAAAATGCTTAGCTGTTAATAGAACCCAGAATCCTTTCTATATGTCTGCCATGTTTGCACTGATCAAAAGTAAAGGAACTGTACTGATCAAAAGTAAAGGAACATGTTATCTTGACACTTGCAGATAAACTTTGCTTTCTCTGCTGATGAGAATTCAGGAATCACATAACTCCCCATAACCACCCAATATGTACACTAAAGAATGCAAATCTTTAGCACAGTATAACATCCACAGGGAGTGAAGAGTTTGCATTCCCCTTCAGGTAGTGAAAGAAATTTAAAATGCTGTAAATTATGTATGGCCAGACAGTATGTAAGGAAAATATTCAATGTTTATATCTAATGCAAACAAATAGGAATATGAATTTTACCTCAAGTAAATCTTCTTATCGAATGCAGAGCTTGCCAAGACAATTTGCAGTAGCCTCATCAGTGAAGTGCAGAGCCCTCAAACTACCATCAGTGGACAATCATCAGTGATGTGTGACCTCTGTCTTTGGCCACAGCTGCATGGAGGAATCCTTTCCTTTGCCACAGGTGTGAATGCTGGTTGCACACAGACCCTGGTGTGACGCTGTATGGAATATGTGGAACACTTTATGATATTATTGATACCAATTGCAAGGAATCTGGCCAGATAGGTCGTGTAAGCCAGTGGTTCTCAAGCCAGTCCGCCGCTTGTTTAGGAAAAGCTCCTGCTAGGCCAGACCAGTTTGTTTACCTGCCGCGTCCGCAGGTTCGGCCCATTGCGGCTCTCACTGGCCGCGATTCACCACTCCAGGCCAATGGGGGCTGTGGGAAGGGTGGCCAGCATGTCCCTTGGCCCGCACCACTTCCCGCAGCCCCCATTGGCCTGGAGCAGTGAACCACGGCCAGTGGAAGCCTTGATTGGCCGAACCTGCGGACGCAGCAGGTAAACAAACCAGTCCGGCCCAGCAGGGGCTTTCCCTGAACAAGCGGTAGACCCGCTTTGACAACCAGTGGTGTAAGCTATCTATGAAAATGTTATGATTTGCCAAGTATGATATGTTTGTTTCACCTTTGTATTGTGAGTTATAGATATGTAGGGTATATTTGTATTTCAAAACTGGTACTGTGTTTTTGGGTAACACCCCAAGACAGAATGGCATCAGCAGCACTAAGTCTGATTGATGGTTCATTGGGGTCATCAGCTGTACAATGAACCCATTGAAAGGAGCCAGGGGATACACCTTATGAGTCAGCCAGTCATGTAGAGGCATGCTGGTGGACAGAGAGCTATAAGGCTTTTCCATGCCGTGTGCTGTGGAGCATGTGTTTAGGACAAAGGAAGTACCAGCCACATGGCAAAAGAATATGAAAGGCAGCTGCATGTTCTCCATTTTGTCTTCATTCCTGCTTCTTACTTCTGGAGTAACCTTTCTGCAAACTGAAGCTCTGAACAAAGGATTGAATGACCCATCCAAGCTGTGATGTGTTCCAGGGGGAATTTCAAGCCAGCAAACTCACCAACACTGCTGAGAACCTGATATATGGACTTTGAATTCTCTGTCTGCATTTGAGTGCTTTATCATTTAACAACTCTCTTCTTGTTCTTTCTTTTTTCTGTATAATAAACCTTTATTTTCAGGTACTAAGGGATGGGCTGGCAGCATGATATTTTGGGTAAGATCCAAACTAATATTGACATGGCAATGTGGCTGGCCCTTTGGGGTCAGAAGAACATTTTGTATAGTGAGCAGAGTTTTAAATAACTTCTCATTGAACTGGGAATATGTGCTGACTGGGAGCCAGAGAACTGGAATGCAATAAAGGGGGCTGTTGATTTCTTTTTTAGCTTCTTGATAACCAGTATGGGGGATCAAGAGCACAGTTTGTGTCTGTTGGTGAGTCTAACTTCAGTGTTAATCACCAATTTTGGGAGAATCTGCTCTCCTTTTCACAGCCTTCCCTGCCCTTGGCATTTTCAATGATGGCTGCCCCAAGCACACCAGGTCACACCTGGCCCGTTCAAAATTTGTTCGGAAGGCCCATGAGTAGTGTGGCAAATTAACTGTGGGTGCACGCATGGACTGGTTAGTTATAAAAGACTGGTTTCAGACCATTTTTATGCTACATCGATGTTGCAGGGAAAGTGGGCCCACAATAAGAGCCTCAATGACAAGAGCACTTTTGGGTTGTCAAAGAGGTCTGTGTGTACTGGTAGGCTCAGATTTGGCCTGATTTTCTCAACCATTCTGGCTGTAGCATCCTCACAATGGAGTGATGTTGCTTAACATGGGAAGCCACGGTACCGGGGCGGGTCAAATCATCCGAGTTACAATATGCATATTTGAGTGTAGTTGTATGTCAGCCAACTTGACATGAGGTGAATGGAGCTAGACCACAGCACTATATTCTTCTTCAGAGTAATGGAGGGCTAAATCAGATGATCAGAGAGTTTGAACATTTGCTCCCCATGGAGTTCCTACCAATTTTCTTAGAAGGATATTATGCATCCCCACTTTAGCCACAGTTTTCCTCAGGTGGTTAAGATATGTGCAAGATCTACTGAGGTTTATTCCAAAGTAGACTGGATGGGATTCATATTTCAAGTGAGGTCCATTGAGAAAGATACTTAGTTCTTGATCTGCTGTGACATTGTAAATATAGAACACACTCGAAACGGTCTTGGTAAATAATACCAACTATATCAGAAACCAAATATTTACTTCAGGTAAATAATAGGTCTTGATGGAATAAATTTACTAGTCACAAGCACAGCTCATGTTTACCTAATTTTTGCAGATGTCGGGGGAGGGGGACAAAGTAGGTTGAAATAATAATTGAAGTATGGCTACAAGTCATGTCAACAGAAAAAAAAGGATTTCTCCTCAGTCATTTCAAAAAAAACCATAGGTGGTCTGTGTCTAGTGCAGTCTGAATTTGTTCATTGTTATGTAAGCAAAAAATATACTCAGTAATCACCCCTGGTAATACGACTGTAGCAATTTTTTTCCCTCTATGCTCACACACTGTAAATGCCTTCTACACATGCATGATTTTAGTCATGTGCAGCTGTAACAAATTATCAATATAGATACATTTCCTCACATGCAAATAGAAAATGTCTTCTTGAGAAAGAAGTAACCTCAGGCATTCCAGATGTGTGAGAAACTAGTTTCACCAGAATCCCTTTGCATTGTTTGCTCAAAGTGAAAAGCAGCCCCTGACATTCTCAAAATCTCAATATGTACCCTAGGATTTGTCTGTTTTGTGCAGTTTGTCAGGGACATGCCTAGTAAGTTATTTGAGCAAAATCTTTGAAGCTGGATCAAGCACTAGAATGTATAGATCTTGGGTTAATAGCAGATACATACAGCCAGCTATAGTATTAGCCTTTGGGGAGGCAATTAAGCAGGAATCACCAGCCACAGCAATAGCTAGGGTTATTAGCATACTGATGGGGAAAGCCACTAAACTCTAGCCACAGGTAAAAGTTTCTTCCCATTTCTTTTGAGATGTCTGGAATATACAAAACTCTCTCCCTACATAATTTTTTCACTGTTGAGCTTGTTTCTTTGCAGGATTACTACAACCAGCATTCCCTCTCTGTAATCCCCTATACTCTCTTGTACTATCCATCATCCTCAGCCTCTCCTTCACCACAGCACTCAGTCTTTTCATAATTACCACTAAATTTACTGCCCCCGCCTTTTCTCTCTTTCTCTTTGGCCCCTCTCCCCACCTCACATTCATTATTTCTGCTTTCAGCTCTGCTCTGTGTTTGACTCCTTCATTCCCCTTCATCCATCCTGTTAAACTCCTTGAATTTAAAATTTCCCTATATTCATTGCCTCTTCTCTTGCTAAGTGCTTTTGTGGAAGGTTTGATGACTTCCAGTATATATAGCAAAGGCTCTGTAAAGCTTTTCACCATGTATATCTCTGCTCTCACATCCTCTCCAGTCTCTTGTCCTTACACGCCTCACAATTCTGTCACTTTATTCCACGCTTCATCATATTCTCCCCCTCTTCTCTTTGTGCCTGAAACAATCCCACTGATCTTGTATGCAGGTACCCACCCTCTTCCTTTGAATCCCTCACTGAAACCCACTTCTTCAAACAGCATTCTTACCCTTTACTCATAATCAGTGATCTCTACTCCCTCCTTATCAAAGCTGTCTCTTGTCTTGTTTTCATCTTGTCTTAGTTAGATTGTAAAATCTTTGACAAAGGGAACGTGTTTTACCACATCTTTGTAAAGCACTTCATAAACTTACAGTGACAATAATAATGATGTATTTATATGTTTTCACTCTGCTTATTTATTCTATCATGTACACATTCCCTGGGTTGGTGGAGTCAGGTGTATGTGGGCACTTCACTATCTTGATCATCACAATAGCTAATTCCATTATCAGAAATAGTATAACTGTTTCCTGTGTTACTTCACCCAACATTCTCCTGGCCTAAATATGTCTGTCTGTCAAATGCTGTGATTCAACTGATGTGGAGTATGCTAGTTTTGCTGCTGCTCTGATGGTGGAAGAGTGGTAGACAACAGTAGAGAAATTTATTTGCTGCTACTGCCTCCAGATGATTGTTAAATATGTCTTCTTTCCATTGTACTTGAAAAACAGCCTGTGTCAGATGTTGTGAAGGCGAGACTGGCTCGAACCTTTCATCTTCAGTTCAGTGGCAAAGGATCTGCACAGAAGCAGCAAGAACTTCTTTTTCAGCCTTGCTTCTCTTTATGAAAATGTAGCAGCTGATCCTTCTACAGGACTGGAAAGTTGATGAGAAACTTTGCTGTACACATTTAATAGATGCAAAATGCTGTTTATCAGAAATTTGGAGGCCCTATCAAGACATTTCTGTACCTCTCCTGACTGCATTTATTTCAGGCGCTCAGTGAAGTTAGCCTCAGTGAAGAGCCTCTCTTCTTTGGAGCTGTACTGTAATAAATCATAGTAATGCATTATATCGTACTTCCTACTTGTCAGTGACTGAATGTTTAAACTGCCATAACCAGCAACTGATATTTTTCGTTGTGGAAAACAATGTAATTTTTCTTCCCAATGTTACAATGTAGTGTTGATAGCAATTCCTGTGAAGCTTTGAAGACCATATACACAGCACACTGGTAATACATATTACAAACTATGCCAAACTTTTGAAAATATTAGTTCCAATATTTACAGTGGAAACAGCTTTCTCCCCTACAGTGTGATGTATTTCAGCTTTTGTCCACCAATATTAAACTGAGTTGAATTTCTGCAAATAATCAGTAAACTTGTAGTTATCTTTTTGCTATTCAAAAATGCATCAGGACAGTAAGATGCTCACAGTTGTCTTAGAGGTTCGTTTCTGCTCATTAACTGAGGCAGGGGTGGCTTTTTGAAGGTTTAGTTTCCAAGAAAGAAAGTTAGAACTTGAGACAAGGGGGTATCAAGATGGAAGTTTTAGACAAGCTAAGCCTTGGACTAAAGTTTAGGCTAGAGTCTCTGGCCTGAGTCTCCATTTATGTTCATGTAAAGATGGAGTTTTATACTGAGATTCAGGGCTTTGCACAGTGCAAAACTGGAGTGAGAGGAGAATCAATCCCTTTCCAGTTTAGTTGTTCTTACTTTTGATAAAAAGTCCCCCAAGAAGAGATAACTTTTCACTTTAGACTCGGTGTAGCTTTTGGTTGAGATAGGCTGGGGATTCCAGCAGCTAAGAGGAAAGCATTCTGGGTCAGGTGTAAAACATCAGCGTGAGCTGGCAACACTTTCCCTATGAAATAATAACCACATCATCATCATAATGCTTCATTATATTAGTATCTGGGGTTGACTGTGCCCACATCCAAGTCAATGGCAAAACTCTCACTATTCAGTGGGAGACTGAGTTCATTGTAAAGGTCTTTGATTTGTTTTTCTGCAGTTAGATGTATTTTTTCAGCAGATCACAGCAAGATGGTATGGTTACAGACCAAGGCCCTGAAACACCTAAGCACATGTGTAACTTTACTCTTTAGTTTTTCGATTACAGTCCATGAGACTATTCATGTGAGTAAACTTACACACAGGTTGAGTGGTTGGAGAATTGGCACCTTGATTATATTTGCAAAAATGAGATATTGACTTTGGTGTAAAGTTATGCATGTGGCTATGTATTTGCAAGGTTGGGGTGTTAGCCTTCATTTTCATTTTGTCTTAGTTTTGTGGATTTAGCATTGTTAAACCATATTGTTTGTGACTTCTGGTCCTGATTCAGGGAAGCATTTAAGTGTGCTGAACTTTAAGTCCCATTGAAATCAATATGACATAAGCACATGTTTGAAGGTAAGGATGTATCCAAGTGCTTCCTAAATCAGGGTAGTTTTAATATGTGCTTAAGTGACTTCCTGAATCAGAGCTTCTGCAAGTCCCGTAACACACCGTAAAAATACTTGCCTCTACAGCTAGCTATGATTATTGAAGAATTTGCAGTTTACTGTGTCTCTAATCTAGGAGATACTGTGAATGCTACACTATTAGTAGTGACTTACAAAGGAATTTGTAAAATTGTAATGGTGACCACTGTACCTTTTCAGCTGCATTTTGTCCCAGCAAAAAAAAAAGTGTCTGGAGTATTACATTGCAAACCCATTAGTAGTGATTTGCAATAGTCCAATTTAGAGGTCACTTAAGCATGAAAACAGTGTACATGAAATTGTATAATGAAACAATATCAGTAATAGCATATTTTAAATGTTTCATTAAGTCTGAATTGTTATACTGTAGTACTGCTGCGTAATAGCCTCCACTTTCCGTAACAAGCATTTTTTATATTAGTGACACTATAGATTTACACTGAGACCAGAGGAATATAAAAATCAAAATATTTCTTTAATCGTATGTTTTGGAACATTTGTATCGCGGATGACTTGTTTTATATTTCTTTTATGTATTCACAAATTTTAGATTAGGGCCAATTAATATAAATTCAATGTCTCTTTTATAGAGGCAGCGTGAGTTTCAACATTTCATACCTTCACATATGAAATTAAAACAATTAAATACTTTTTGCATTGCATTCAGAAAACTTATCACAGCAGTATAGATTTTCTGCATCCTGCTTTGATGGTATAAAAGAATTTCATTAAAAAGTGCCCTGATAAGTTATTATTTTTACTTTTTCCAAGAAGGACTGTCTCATTGTACTGGGGCACTGCTATTGCTGATGAAACAGTGATGGACCAGACCACCACGCTCCTGGAAAAACTTATAGGGTTAAAGAGGGGACATAAATATACCTTTACAGTTTTCCCTAAAGCATCCCTTTGGGTGGAAGGACTAAGGGAGCTATAGATTTTGCGGGCTTCTTTCAAGCTGATGATTCTTGGGAAGCAGCAGGAAAGGGAACTGGTTATGGTTCAGGGGTGAGCTATATTTTCATAGACTTTAAGGTCAGAAGGGACCATTATGATCGTCTAGTCTGACCTCCTGCACAATGCAGGCCACAGAATCTCATCCACCCACTCCTGTAACAAACCCCTAACTTATGTCTGAGCTATTGAAGTCCTCAAATCGTGGTTTAAAGACTTCAAGATGCAGAGAATCCTCAGCAAGTGACCCATGCCCCACGCTGCAGAGGAAGGCGAAAAACCCCCAGGGCCTCTGCCAATCTGCCCTGGAGGAAAATTCCTTCCCGACCCCAAATATGGGGTCTGTCTCTCTCTCCCTAGGCACCTCTTTCACAGAGACTGGCTGTCACCTGCATTCCATTGTTGACTGTATCACCAGATTACAGCATCCCCTGTTTACCAACCGGGTTACCTTTAGCAGATCCAACTGGGTTTGGCCCACTGCTATAGATTTCTCTCTGAGCGCTGTGACCAGCTGGTAAACACAGTGATAGAGAACAGCTTGTTCAAAAGCAGAGTATGATTTCTCTGTCCTTAGGAACACCACAAGCAGAGAGATATTGATTAAAAATGACAAAAGTCTAAATGCCAGTTGTGTTACCTAAATTTAGTATTTGCCTCATGCAAGTAGCTTGGCTCAACTGAGCCTTGGTATTCCCTTTTCCATTTTTCTGGGGTCCAAATTATTGCCTGCTTCTCTGCTGACTCTCTGTCTCCCATTTTGAGGAGGCCATCTTTTTATCCATTTAAAAGATCATTTGTCTGCCCTAGGCCCCTTGAATGTGGTCATTCCAATATATGCATCTCAGGCAGTATGGTTGGAGGTAAACTTCCAGCAATGGATTCATTGAAATGTCTCTTAAGGACTAACAACTGAATTAGAGTCATTGTCTGCCTTCTTGGAGAGGAGTAACTCTCCAAAAAATTGAGAATATCTGAGGAAAGGCAGAAAACATAGTGTGTTTCTTCCCCCAAAACAATATTGATGGGGAAATTTCAACTTGTCCTATTATTTCCATCAGAAACCTTTTCTGGCAAGTTTATAACCTCATCAATAAACTAAGTTATGTACAATTTGTTAGCTAGAAGGTAAATTTCTTCTCTTTGTTAAAAAAAAAAGGTCAGTCAGCAGTCATTTTTTGAACTGGCCAAAAACTCTTTTTATAGGTGTCTATGGTTTTTATTAATTATTATTATTATTATTGTTATTTTATTAAACCTGCTCTAATTGAAAAAAAAATTTCTAGCAGGACCAACCTTAAGGTCATTCTAATCAAGTTGCCAACAAGACTGACAATGTGGGAAGAAAATGTAATCTTTCTTTGCATCAAAACTTGGCATTATTGACAGGAACTAAGAATTATACCTTTTAGTGAATTCATGATTTTCCACAAAACTGTTAGATTTGGCAAACCAACAGTGAAGATGTGAAAATTGGATTTTTTTCAAGAGTTCTGCTAAACAAAGTTGCTGCAATTTCTAGACTTTCAGAAATTCAGGTGCACTTCCTAAACATTTAAGTATAAATTCTGACCCTGCATCTTTTGCCCAGATGTCTGTCATAAAAGAGAAGGCATCTGTGCTGTTGAGGAATGTACCTTCAGGACTGTGAGAAATTGGAAATGGGATACAAATTACAAACATTTTTGCTTCTAGCAATACACAGTAATGTTGTGCCTAAAACTAATATGCACTTCCCAAAAAAACTATTTAATATTAAAATCCACCAACTGGTATCAAGTATTGCTCCATGAATATACATAATACAACATAATTCCAGTTATCCAGATTCCCTTTATCTGAAAATTCTAGTTATTTGAATCCACAGAAGCTCCCCCATGTAGCCCCATGTTGGTTAATCACCTGCTAATATTTTCTCAGTTACACTCTTAGGACTAATCAATGGCTTTGTGTTTCTCTATTGGTTCTGAGCAGTTACCTGCAGTTATGGAGATCTAATCCCTTAAGTAAACATCTGCATCACTACCTGCATTCTGAGGATTTCTATGTCAGTGAAACTGAAGCTCAAAGCAGCATTTCTGCTTATTCAGATGCCCCTTTAACTAAAAGTTTTAGATGTCCCCCTGTCGGGAGAGGGATTGGTGTGCCAGCAGTGCTACTTAGTGGTGATACTCTGAGCTGTGAAACCTAGCAGCAAGAGTCTACAGCCCTGTCACCCAGCAGCAGGAGTTGACGGCTACATTGCCCAGAGTTGAGAGTCAATGGCTAGGGGATAGGGGAAACCTGGGCCCTCCCTGCTCAGCCAGCTTTGAACGCAGGACCCAATGAAACAATAATTCAAAATACGCCAACTAGGGGGCTGGTGCCCCTACACCTGCTCCCTGGACCACTTCCTACCCCAGCTTTGGTTCCTCTGCTGGTACCACTGGTTCACTGGCGAGTTCCCCCGGGAGTCCTCTCTGGTCATAGCCTGGAGGGTCTTCCTCTCTCAGTCAGGGCTCGTCATTGCCATCCTCTGTGACTAACAGGTCTATGGCCACCTGGATCCCCAGCAGCTTCTTGGCAGGAGCCTGCATCACACAACTGCTCTCCTGTTCAGTCCACCTAGACTGAGATGAGCTGCTGCCCTTTTCAGCTCAGCTTCCATGGTGAGCATGCCCAGCAGGGGCAGCTGGGTGGGGCTTTCTGGGCCCAGAGATGCTCCTTAACCCTTTCCTCATCAGTGTGGCATTTGTAACCCCCTCACACCGCCAGGCCCCATTCAGATAAATGGAAATATTTTGTATTATGCAGCATGCATTCTAGAAATATATAAGTACTACAGGTCAGTTTATTTAATACATTTCTTAGATTCTAAGGGCAGAAGGGGATACTATAATAATCTAATCTGACCACCTGCAAAACAGAGGACTTAGAATATTCACTCACTGATTCCTTTGCTGAACTGAATCAGCTGTAGTTGAATGAGGGCATATCATTAGAAGGCATCTATTCTTGAGGTAAAGACTTCAAATACTGGAGCCTTTCTTGCATCCCTTGGGTATCTGTCCCAGTGGTTACCCTCACTGTTAAAAAAATGCACAATTTTTCCAGTTTGAATTTTGCTGACTTTAAATTCCAGCTATTGGATCAATGTTGACTTCAACGTCCAGTCATTTAAGACAGATCAATCAAATAAGTGTGAACTACTCTTAGTAATGTTACTGGGAGCTATGCTTGGGTAGTAGGGGTATTATATTTGCCATACTATATCTATTACTGATGATACCTGAATATAAACAGAGATGATCACATATTACAGATTGATATGATAACACATGTTGGGCATTATACATTCTTAATATGAGGCTCAATTGTTCTTTCTTTTATTTATTGGAAAGTAAATGTGATGCTGGCAGACCAGGTCATGCCTAAGCGCATTCAGGCCAATTCACTTATGTATTAGTCTAAATCAGTAGTCCCAGACTTTTCATGGTCACATGCCCCTCTGTCTGCACCGCCCCCTCCAGGAGCCAGGGCCGGGAGTGGGGCCACAGCTCCTGAGAGGGGTACATGGACAGGAGCAAGGGGCCAAGGCTGGGGCTGCAGCTGGGGGTGGATCTTGGGCCTGGAAGGGGGAGATTTGGCCGGGGGCCGAGGCTGGGAGCGGAAGTTGTAGCTGGGCCACAAGCAGAGCTATGGCTGGGACTGGGGCCGGGGCTGGGGCTGGGGCCGGGAGCAGAAGCCATGGCCAGGCCTTGGGCAGGAGTCAAGGCTGGAGATGAGGCTGGAACTGGGGCTGGGAGTGGAGACGCAGCTGGGACCATGGCCAGAGCAGAGTTGGGTATGGTGTAAGGCTCGGTGGCAGTCCCGCCCCGCTCGCCCCAGGGGTTGGCCCAGGTCCACTGCACCCCCCCCCCAAATATTCGCATAGTTTGGTCTAGATTTCAGTGATTGTTGACGTTAGAACAGTGTATTTGGCGTTAAGATGTTATAAAACTAATGAGACATTACTTGCATTGTTTTCACTTCTCTGTAGCCTGTTATAATGCAGCAGCAAGCATTTGTGCATACCCCTGAAAGTAAATAACCCATCAAAGAAGACTTGTGGAATGCTAATGAAGGACTTTAACAGAAAAGAGCTAATTTCAAAGCAAGTTGCCATTGTGTGTGATGCCTGGAGGTCAAAGACTCAAAGTGCATTCCTCACTCACTATCTTCAAAGAAAAGGCCCATGTACATAGTGACACTGTCAGCTTGCTTTCTGTCAAAATAAGTTATAAATACAGATTCAAGGAAAGATCCTTCGTATCTGGATTGCTTGGACTCTTACAGGAAAATGTACCAGATGCAAAGTGGAGATCCCCAGAGACAGTCTAGGTACCCCGAAAAGACTTTTAGGAAATTGGCAGTTTATTACATCACTGACACCATTTGGAATTACAAACTGTGACTCACTGCATCGGACGAAGTGGGTATTCACCCACGAAAGCTTATGCTCCAATACGTCTGTTAGTCCATAAGGGTGCCACAGAACTCTTCGCAGCTTTTACAGATCCAGACTAACATGGCTACCCCTCTGATACGTGACTCACCAGTGCATGTATTGTACCTGCTTTAACCTCTCAATAACTCTTATTCCTTTTCCATAGCTAATAAACCTTTAATTAATTTACTATAGAATTGGCTACCACAATTGTCTTCGGTGTAAGATCTAGAGTACCATTGATTTGGGGTAGGTGACTGGTATCTTGGGACTGGGAACAACCTGATATGGTGTGATTTTTTATTTGAGTGACTTTTTAGCACAAAGTCCAATTTGACTGGGAGGGTGGCAAGATAGACTGGAGAGTATAAGGGGACAGTCTGTGACTTCATGGTAAGACTGGTATAGTGATCCAAGAGTTCACATTTGGTACTGGCGTGCTGAAATCTAATTATAGAACACACCACCAGCTTGGTGGCGTCTGCTCTGTTTTCCGACAGTCTGCCTTGAATTAATCATAGAATCATAGAATATCAGGGTTGGAAGGGACCTCAGGAGGTCATCTAGTCCAGCCCCCTGCTCAAAGCAGGACCAATCCCCAACTAAATCATCATTAGTCACTCACAGGTATGAGCCACTCCAGACAGTGTGACAGTAAATACGCATCCACTAAAAATAAATGCCTATCCATTGCTAATTTATGTATAGGGCATTGCACAGGCCATCTGCACTGGCATGATTTTCACTGCATTAGATCATATTATTTTGTTTAAAAGTATACATTCAATTTTACTACTAAAAGGAATAAACAGTATAAAAATCACATCCAACTACAGGACATAGATTTTTTTTTTTACATTGAAATGATGAAGAATTTATATCTGACTGAGGCCAGTTCTATCCAGAAGCCTTTGAAATGTTTCTTCTTAAACAAATTCATGACAACAAACTGACCAACAGATTGGCATAAGTGCATACTATATATAAAACACTGCAGGAGACAGTAACTTTTCTGGTTCTTGCTTCTTGTTATACTTGGGTTGCTTTTTCCCCACTAAGATATGCATGTACATGTTATTATTAATTATTATCATATATATTAAAATATATATGAGTTCCGTTACATAAACATATAGTAAATGACAGTATCTATCCTAAAGAGCTTACATTGTAAAAATACAAGACCTAAGAGCTCAGCAAGACAAACAAGTATGAAAGGGGGAAGGAGGATGGGGTACCAATAATAGCAGGATGTTTTAGAATAGACCATGCTGCTGTAGTGTAGACACTTCCTACAACAACAGAAGGGTTTTTGTCTGTCAGTGTAGGTAATCCACCTCACCCAGAGGTGCATCTCAAGTGCATGTTAGGTCAATTTAACTATGTGGCACAGGGGGCAAAATTTTTCATAGACCTAAACAATGTAGCTAGATCTAATTTTTAAGTGTAGAGTAGGTAGCTTTGCACACAATTCATAGATGTAATAAGCCAGTTGTTCCCTTTGCTGTGCCAAGACCATTCCTGGACTTCATTCCCATCTACCTGGGATCTAGAAGGAACTCCTCTCATCTCAACTGCCATTTAACCAGGATGTATTTCTAATTCCCCTGAAGGTTGTGGCCCCCAGGTTTAGAACCTCTCTATCGAAAGCCAATCAACAGCAGCAGTCACATCTCATCAAATACATACAACAAGAAATTAAACTGTAAAACACTAGTATCTTTATACCAAAGAAAACCAGCTCAGCTGTTTCAGTAGATATTTTATCATACATTTGCAGAAAACTAGGTTCATTTTGTCTCTGCTTTAGCATTCATTTGAAATGTTAACACTGTTGAGTGGCTAGATCAATTAGGTCTCTCTACCAATCAGTGATTTTAATTTCTTTAGCCGTCTTCTAGTTTTGCAGAATTAACTTTTACAATTAGGATATTAAAACATAGAATCATAATCAGCATTCTAATTTGTATATTCCATTTGGGGTTTGGTTGCAGAAACCTGAAGGAAAAGGATATGATACAGAACATAATATTTTGGATTTTTTCACTCTGTTGGGCATTTCTTTTTTTATAGTGTGTGTCTGACAAGCGAAGGGAAATGAAATACAGAAACTGAACAACATCTCTTCTTTTATCCATACCTAATTACGCATTTTCTTCATTGTATCAGATGTCCCAAAGAAAAGTGGAAGTGATTGGTGATAGGTCATATCACATTGGCAAGGCTATGGCGCTATTGCATCAAAGAAGTCCAATTCACCCTTCAGGTTATGTCTCTTAATATTGTATGCTGGTTGGAATCTGTCTAATGGACCTTTTATGATACAATAATTCCTCTCCATTTGGGCTGCATCTGCTGGACTTATCAAATCATTTTTGAGGGCTTAGTACTTTATGGTTTTTAGTTCTCCAGAGTAAAAATGTGGAACACGACAGCTGAATGAAGATTACCTTGGGGATCTACTTGAAGAATTAGGACTTTTTTCTCCCTTCAGAGAGTGAAAGGAAATAGTTACAGTGACTAGCTGGAGGAGACTAGACATACTTGTGAACTATGATAGTAAATTTTAACTCTGTGGCAGCAGGAATTGTGTTCCAACAGGGGCTGTTGATAATACACACACTACCAATACGGCACTAGAAGATTGTGCTTTCAAAGGATGACAGCCAGAACCAAAGGTTTGCTGGGATACACAACCCTCTTATTTGCCTTCATTTGTATGTGGAAAGAGTAGCATCAAATATAATCATGATGGTTTGTATTAAAGTTGAGCCTATAGACCCCAAATGAGATCAGAGCTCCATTGTCCTAGGCACAGTACATATCAAAATATGACGCTCCCTGCTGCAAAGAGCTTAGGCCCAGACTTTTAAAGATATTAGGGTGATGCTATGCTGATCCTCACAACACATAACTGATTTAGGAGCCTAAGTTTCATTTTCAAAAGGGATTTAGGCACTCAGGAGTCTAAATTCTATCGATGGGATTCAGATTCTTAAGTGCCTAAATCACGTTTGAAAATGAGATTTAGGCTCCTAAATAAATTAGATGTTGTGACACTAAGCACAGGTACACCTAAATACGTTTAAAAATCCAGGCCTTATACTCTAAAAACTGGTGAGAGGTAGAAGAAAGGCAAGATTATCAGCATTATCCCTATTTTACAGATAAGGATTAGAGGTACAGAGAGATTAAGGGCATTTTTCAAGAAAGCTGAACACCCAACCACTCCCCTTTAGGCACCTAAATAAGGTGACTTACCCTAAGTCACACAAGAAGTCTGGCAGAGCATTGAAGCCTAAGCTCTAGTTCAGTGCCTTAATCACAAGGTAATCTTTGCTTGCTAACATAAATATAACAGATATATTTCTCTCTATCAGAGTATGTTGAAGCTTTTTTCTTCTCCTCCTCCTTCTTCTGACCTTTCCATCTCCTTGCTTCCTTCCGTTGTCCTGAACTCCATCCAGCTTTGAGAACATGTTTTCTTTTATTTTTTTTAATCCTATTCCATGCTCAAATGATATCTTTCTGTAGCCCCTTCTGGATGCATCACTGGATGCACTGTATTGTGGGTGCTTTTTCTCATCAGCTCTCAATCAGGGCTAGTAAAACTTGACTGAGGTTTAAATGGTTTCTCAAGGCCCTTTGTCCCCTGGTCTATGCCTTCTCTTATTTATATCAATCACTGACCTCAGAATAATTTAACCAAACTAAACAACGAGAATAAGCCTACCAATTATGTATGTCCTCTCATTACAGACGGGTGGGTAACCATCAAAGTGGGGTGGTCTCATTGATGCCCAGATACACATACGGTAGGAGTCATTTTCACTCCAAGCTTATCTTTGCAATGTCAGACTCTGAGCTTTAATATCCTCATCAATCATCCATGTAACTCACTTTCCACCGCTTCCTGTATCTGTTTCAGTGCAAGTTCTGCAAGCAACTGCTGCTGGCCTTTGCCAGTGCCTCAGTGTTTTGACAAGGGAAATAGCAGTTCCAATATCTAGTGGTAACTGAACCTCAAAATAAGAACTAGTCACTAGTCGGTATCAATAAGCACTACAATGTTTGGATGCTTATGAAAAACAACATTGTGACACGTTCCTTGCGCCATCTACCGCCCCATCTCTGTGCATCCAGCCTTTGACTTGTGCACACAATGTCTTGCCCTAATGCTTAGACTATACCCCACTGAGTTGCTTCCATTTCCCTTTGTGTTAATCCATTGCACTACATCATCTCCATTTGACTGGACTCATGTACAGTATAGTCCTGACACGCCAAAGATTAATGTTTTTACCCTGCCACCTTTAATTTTCATTTCTCAGCATTCAACCTAATAAAACCGCATTTACTGCCTCCCAGATTTTCCCTTCCCAATATATCATCAATCATATCAAATGCATTACTTAATCCTAAATCTGGCATTGTTCACTTTCTTCATAGTTTACCCACATACAGTACTAATAGAATAGTGTTAGAACAGAAATCAGATCAGCAACCTTATCATTTCCACCATACTCTGATCAGCATCTGGCTTTGAAAAAAATCTCTTAGTGCCACTACTTTTGCCTTTTTAATTTATTTTGATTAGACTCATCTCCCAGCCCAGTTGTCCATTTCCCATTCCAGCTGTGGATAAATGACAGTGCATTTATTTAAGTACATGTGGGTGATGTTCTACGTTCATTTGTAATTTTTAATGAGCTATTTTAAAGCCTGATGAATTAAAGCAGCAACAGTAGCTTATACTATGAGAAAAAGTAATAAGTTCCAAGTTAAAACAAAACAAAGAAAACAACTCTTTCCTACAGTATTTTACAGAGCATTGGAAGTATTTAGAGCACCTCAGTGGAAATGAAATGAAATGAAATGAAATGAAGTGTAGTTTTTATTCAGGCTGGAATTTTCAAGGGAGCCAGATTTCAAAAATGTATTATGTCCAGATCCCCAGAGGTGTTTCGGCACCTAACTCCCATTCATGTCAATGGGAGTTAGGAACCTAAACGCTTTTGAGGCTGCCAGCCTAAGTGACTTATTGGAAGCCAGTGGGTCTCATACACCTAACTCACTTAAGTGCTTTGAAAGTCCCTCCCTCACCCCAAGTCCCAAGTAAAGTCAATGAGGTTTGAACACCTAACTCCCTAGCTCTGTAAAATCCCAGCCTAACCAGTGTGTAACTTTATGTCTGTTGAAACTGTAAATAAAAATAATTTAAAAGCCCCTCAATTGTCTTATACAAGAGATCCTTGTGGTCTGTCTACTGCAATAATACCCCCTATCTTGAGGATGCACTTCATTCTGTTTTCTCTCTGCTCCTCAGGCTTCCCGCTTCTTCTGCGAGCCCCATCTCTCTGCTTAAAGGAGCTTTTATCACCATTTTAATTTCCTCCTCTTCCATCTGCACCCTCCCTGCCTCCATTATTTTTTTCCTTGTAGCATCACTCCTTTGCACCTACTCAGGCTCAGAATAAGGAGCAGCCACTACAGGCCCTTTCCTACAGCTTCAACTACTGGAGTCCTGTGATCACATCAGAATCTCAACTTTCATTTAAAAAATAAATAAGAGGGAAGTTTCTAGCCTTCATGGTCAGGAATCAAAAACTTAAACCATGAGCTGAGTGTAAACATTGCAGTAATGTCTGCCTGAGTATGCAGACAGCCTAAAACAATGCTCAGAGAAGGGTAATGGTCTCATGCATCTCTATAGGGCATTGACTCCAAGACCCTCTGTTCTGGGGGATCAGCCTGCCAACACAGGTAAACACACCCCAGCTGCAGGGGTAAGTACTGAGAACCCACTATTGCCACCACACCTCTCTGGGGAAAAGATAATCTCCTATTGCTGATTAGGTGCAATGAGACCCTGCTGCCACTCCTGGGGAGAAAGAAAGGAGCCCTCTCATGCTGCTGCCCCTTTTCCTCTGGGAGGGAGACCCCTGTCACTCCCTATGTGAATGAGGCTCACAGCATGGGGGTGGAGCTATTGGGAGCCCTGCATCATCGTGTGCCTTGTGTCTTATATGGCCTTAACCCAGTCCTGCAGTTAGCAGTTCATCCTTCTGAGCAGAGAGACTCGGCTGCCAGTGGTACAAGGGCCTGACTGACTCTACTGACATCGTCGTAAAGCCTACCCAACTCTGCTGCCTGTAGCATAGCTACCCTGGCTCTGCACTAGGTCAATGAGAGCAGGATCTATCCCTATGACTAACTCATGGGGCGGCCTCATTTCCTACTCAGACTCATTCCTTCTCCCCGACTCAAATTTTAAAGGACAGCTACTTAATGGATCATAAACCTCTGTGTTTGGTTCTGTTCCAAGATTTTCAAACCCACAGCCTTTGAGTGAATTTGAAGGTTCTGCTGAATCTGATAAATGCTCAAAACTTTGGGCAGCACCTATCTCTCTATACATCTGTTGAGATAGCCGTGTTAACGGCAAGGCAATACCAAGGTATCAAACATTTCTAGGCAGTAAATGCTTCATTTCAGCCATAAATGAATGTTGTCAGAGGTGATTAACTGTCTCATTGTAATAGTGCAGGCAGCTCTCCCTGTGTTCCTTGAGCTAACGGCATTCTTTAAGTACTATGCATTGTAAAGTAGACCTAGGAAAATGCAGGGACCAGCTAAAGGAGAGAAGCGGGCCACTGACTGGTTCAATGTACAGTTCAGGGCCTCCATGTTGTGTTTCAAGTATACTATTCCACCCTTTGGAAGCCGAAGTAGGCCTCGTATATTACTCCCTAGTCACCCAGGGTTTTGAAGAACCCTTTACCTTTTCTGACGACAAGTTTAAGGGACACCTCCCTGCCTTGGTAAATCAGCTAATGCTGTTTATTGAGCGCGGGCTTCTTCTGAGTTGTCTGCCATTGCACAGTTTATATCTGTATAAGTGTGTAAAGAGTGTGCCTTCACTTCAAGAGCACTGCTTTGTGCCAGGAAGCTGCATTATTGGGATCTCTCTCTAGCATCCCTTACTGACCACTTCTGGCCAGGTCGCTTAAAATTTCAGTCCCCTTCTGAGAGTAACCGAAAGTCCAAATAAATATAGAAACTAATAATTCTTCTGCCCCTAATGAGCTACCAACAATCTCTGCCTTTTTGCCCCTATTTCTTCCCCCTGGAGAGTTACTTCTATGCTGCTGGTTCCAAGCATGTTTTCCCACACTGTCTCCCCTCTGAGGGACTCTGTCAGCTTCCCCTCAGAACAATTCTTGCCCCTTACAAGCCCTATCCCCGGGCTCCCCACGGGAGCCAGACCAGCAGGTATCTTCCAGTCTGACTTCACTAGGTCTTTCCCAGAGAAGGAACTTGTTCATTCCTCCCTCCTGGGCCTCCTCTTGGCTGAGTTCATGGCTGTTTATAATGCCTGATCCTAGTTGTGGGGAATCAGAGAGATGACTATATAATTAAGTCTCCCACACATTCAGTTGGGGGTCGGTCATAATTAAGTCTCTCATGCTGAGCTGGAGGATAGCTGTTCAGATAAATTTCAAATCTATTGCAGGAAATGACAGAGTACATGCCCATGGACAGACCTCTCAGCTTGTTCTCAGACCTTGATCATCATCCTGTTATTGCACATAAAGTATAGCCGTGAGATGGACATAGGTATGTTACTGCACTCTTTGTAGGTGGGACCATTTAAAACCCATGGACACAGCCACACTACAGAGGTAACTAAACAAGATAGAAAAGGATCTGACTATGCATATTGGAACTGCACACACAGGGCATATCAACAATGACAGTAATTTGTGCGAGTGTGATGAAAGAAAGTTAATTGTAAGTGACACAGATTCATAGACTTTAATTTCAGAAGAGCACTATAATCACCCTCAGCAATTTTTTTTTTTGGGGGGGGGGCAGGGATGGCCTAAATCAAGCTTCTCAGAAAGAAGAAAAAATAAAATATCCAAATAAATTCCCTAATCCTGCCATCCCAGCTCCCTTTAATTCTGCAAACTGTTCCCATGCTTGCCCTAAGAGAATCAAAGCCCCAGAATAGTAAAATTAGTTGAACACACTTTTCACTGCCAGTTGTCCAGCTCCTCTCACAGCACAATGTTTGCAATCAGCCTACAAATAAAAAAATAAAAAAAAATCATTGAATAAATATATCCAAGGAAATCCCAGGCTCTCTCTATTCTCTATACTGGTATAACAGAGCCTGGGATTTCCTGAATCTCCTCCAGAAGTTTTCTTCACATCATGGTGATAAATATTACTCTGTGAAATCATTTAAAATGTACTCAAATTACCTTGCTAAAGGGCCTGGGAGCTCTTCTGTTTCATTAAGTTAGACAGGAGCACAGTTGCCCATAGAGCATTGTATGACATAGTCATCAAAGTTCCCATGTATACTCACTCAGTCTACTCACTGGAGTTTTTTGAGGGGGTAAAAACCAATAAAGCACCATTCACCTTTTCAGAAAGTCTTAATTAACTGCATGAAATGCCAGCTCCCCAGTGACTCCTGCACTCTTTGCTCTGACCAACTATCTGCTGAAATCAATGGAAGTTCTGCCTGGGTAGGAGCTCAGCAGTAGGCCTTCCATGACTGACCATTACTGATCATTAATCAGACTTATTATGGGCCAGATTCGGATACACTAAATAGACCTTATTCCACAAGTAATCCCACTGATGAAAAAAAACGTTGCACAAAATGAATAGAGTGGAAGAACCTAACCGTTTAATTGCATTGACAGCATGCAATGAAGCTGAACGTTAAGGTAGTGTCCTAACTTTGTGCCAAAAGAACAAGCCTGAAAAAAACAGTCATGGCTCGTATTAGATGAGTTTTGTTAAATTACAGGCTTTATGGGTAGGAGGAGCCTATTTTAACCCCATGTTGCTTTATCCTAAAGTTTCAAACCATACTTGAAATTGTTATGGCAAGAGCAGCAGACACTATAACCAAAGAATTTGATCCTTCTCTTGTACCAGACTGTAATTCCTGATAAGCATTTAGTTCCCATGAAAGGCTGTTGAAAATAAGACCCATGTTCCCAGTTTCTTATCCCAAAGAACAGGACTTCTGCATTAGATAATCTTTAAGAATAACAGAAGCTACATCGCAGACATGAGAGGAAGGCAACTTTTAAACAAAATATTTGACTGGATTATGTAGTATTTGCATTATCCAAGTTCTGAATATAAAATGAACTTTTCATTTGGGATGAAAGGGATGCCAAAGTCACATACAAAGAAACAACTAAAAATGTCTGCTGTTCAGATAGGGCTAGATTGTGCCTTTAGGCACAGCCCTGAGCAAGGGGTGGTAAGTAAAATATGCCACCTCTGGAGTAGCCCTGGGAAGTATTGTGCCTTGGAGCAACTCCTCTCAGGTACAATTCTTCTCTTCTTGCTCCAGGGAAGGAAATAAATTACTATAGCCCTTCAAATGGTACAGTTGACTTTTCTCCTCATGCTTGGCCAGCTATTCTGGTCAGTAGTAAGCACTAGGATGGAGCCATTCTCTGCCAACTCTCTTGCTGGAAATATCTAGAGAGAGCAGAGCACTAGATCTGAATCCAGACCTGAGTAGATTTTAGCCAATGCAGGGGTTACTCTGCTCAGCTGAGTAGAGGGATGATACATAACGTAGCCTCCGGCAGAGGGCATGTCATTCTTATCAAAGTTTCCATGTATACCACAATATATTTATATCACTAAGATATGTAGTGATGACATTATAGTGCTGTCTTCTAGGCTGACTTGGGGAATATTATAATTTATCTACTCTAATTATCTTTTTTTGTATCCACATGGGCAATTCAGTAGTTTGAAAAGGATTTTATTCAATCTACCTTCCCTGAGGGTACAACTGGGAGCTTGATTCTGGATGTACTTGACTCAGAGATATCATTATGACATTCTTGTCATTCAGTAGGTTCTTGATGAGTATTTACCAGGATTGAAGTGCACTCCTGAGAAAAGAACAAATTCTGCTCCTTCCTTAGGAGTAATTTATTTGTAAATACAAGCAGCTATTGTCGCAAAACTCAGCTTCTTTTCTATTAAAAAGAAACAGCAACACAATATATGGATGGGGGGCGGGGGAAGTACTCTGGTCTGCTTCATTAGCTTAACATAAAAAAAAGTACAGCACATGCCATAAAGCAAGTGCTTGACATAGTACAGTACACTGCTTTTAGCACAGAGATATTTCTCTCTGGCAGAAAACACTGACACATACAGTAACAAATAGTTGTTTTTCCTCTTTTGTTTTTCAGGCAGGTATTCTAGCTCCAGGGATGTTTTGTGCTAAAACTACTAGAACATACTGTTTGTATGTATTCTTGACTTTAGTAGCATGTCAGCTCTGATGGAGCCTAAACTCCATGAGAAATAACGTTTGCTAATGTATTCATGTATGGGCCTATCCAGCACCCACTGAGGTCAATCGGAATCTTTGCATTGACTTCAGTGGGCACAGGGTCAGGTCCTTAGCATATGTGTGGGTACGGAAATGGGGTTGCAGAGGGTAAGAGGACCCCCGGGCCTTTAGATCAACACGGGACCCCCGGGCGGTGCAGGCCAGGTCGTCTGGAAGGGCTGGCTGGGGGATGCTGACCCCCCCCCAGCCCTGCCCCTTCCTGGGGCTGGAGCTGCCCTGCCCCATACCGGTAAGGGTCCTCAGTTAGTTTCACCCCTGGCCGGCGCGTGCCCACTGCTCAACCCCTGGCTCTGCCACAGGCCCTGCCCCCACTCCACCCCTTCCCGCCCCCTCCCCGCAGCCTGCTGTGCCCTTGCTCCTCCCCCCCAAGAGCCTCCTGCATGCCACGAAACAGCTGATCAGGAGGTGTGGGGAGGTGCTGATTGGCGGGGCTACCAGTGTGGGGGAGGCGCTAGGAGCAGGGTGGGAGAACAGATGGGGGGCTGTTGACATATTACTGTGGTTCTTTGGCAATGTACGTTGGTAAATTCTGGCTTCTTCTCAGGCTCAGGTTGGCCACCCCCGGCCTATTTCATGGACATAACCTGGGAATCAGTTCAAGACAAGTCCCACAGACTGCACTTTCTTCTGAATACCTGGTATTTCTTAATTTTGTCTACCTAATATAAAAGCCATCCAGTGCGCAAGTACATGTTTTCTCCTTGTCTGTGGAATAACATCACAATTTTGTGTAGTGCTATTTGATGTGTGTATAATGCTTAGCCTTTCTTGTCAGCTGCTTTTTTCGCAGCCTGGGCACTGATTTGCCTTGTGCAATGGCTAGAGCTCTGCTGCCAAGTGACACAAATATCACAGGAACTATCACGTAAAAATAAACAGAGAACAGCAAAAAGACAGGCTGAGTATCTTTGCGTTTATTTAATATAAATGAGGTTATCATATATAATAAAAGTATGTCTGATACAAAAATTATGTATATGCAAGTAGGAAACAGTTTGTTGTAAGCACTAGATCTTGCAGGGCCTCAGGAGTTCACAGGATCAGGCCCCATGTTTGTATAATAAAGGGCCAAATTCTATTGTCATCTGCAGGGGTAACTTCATCATAGTCAACAGGGTTGAGCTTATGCAGGTGTTAAGTTTTGGCCCAAAATCTTTAAATCCTCTATGAAATATGTTATGTTAGTAATAGGAAAAAATGCAGTTGAAATGAAACTTAAAATCTTATATAGAGGGACCTGTCCATCAAGGAGTTTCTTGAACAGGCTCAAGGGAGAGGAAACATGCTTTATGTGTTTGTGTACGTCTGTCCATTGTAATCCTGATTTAGCATGAAAGCAGTGTGAGTGGGATACACTTGGGATAAACTTTTAACACTAATAGAGATTTATGTAGGACATACACATAGATACGAAATCTCTCCTTTTCATGCCAAGGGACCTACCTGTATACACATTCCCTGAGTGAATTGCCAGGTAATTTATATAGGTGTATAGAGTGAGCACATAAAAAAATGGAACCAAAGATGAGACACTCAACCATTCCAAAAAGAAAAGGGCAGCCCATCTAGCAGACTAAGCAAGTCAAGCTGTAGATAGAGGCAAGTAACTCAAAGCCACGCACATTGCCTAGACAGTCTGCCAAGAAGACAGATGGTGCTGCTTGTGAAATATCTTCAGATGTTCCTGATAGTTTACAGCATACATTTTATGGTAGAAATAAATGGAAAAGGAGTCTTTTATTCCTTACATTTTATTGGCTACAAATGTTAGGTTATGTCCTATTCAATCAGCATACAGGAAGAACGGCACTTAATTAAACCCTTTAAATAATTGCTGGGTTTTAGATTGCCCATAGCAATTTGATCTCCATATTTGCAATTTAATGTCAAAGTTTTGATCCAAATTTATTTTTGTTAATGGTTTGATATTAGATAGCTGCCCAGTTAGAAATACTCTGTGCCTTCTGGGGACTAACAAATGCTCCTCCCCCAAAACTAAATAAAGGTACTCAACAAGGTGGGGGTTGGCATGCTCCTGGACATGCTGCCTCCCAAAGGTGATGTTACTGGAATGGTATGGAAGGCATCAACAAACTGGTGACTTTCTATGTTTGCAATCTCATTTCTGGAAGCTATTGTCCTGGGGTTGATCATAAACATGATGGGGCCTACAGACTATTTTGGATTTAGGAGAGGTCTCACGTTTTCCACAATGTCTCAGGCACTTTAATGCAAATACAGACACACTTCACTGAATGGATTCATTCCTCTCTGGTTTCTTATAGTGTGTGCTTTCACACCAGAAGATTTGGGCCATTCACCAGCTGGTGGCATTCAAATCATTAAACTCTAACGTCCCAGGTGAAGACAATGGGAGCTACTTGTATCCTGCAGAATGGGGTCCTAGGCTATATTTTTCAGAAAGTAAAACAAACTTTCAGAGAATTCAGAGTAAGAGTATTAAGCCAAAACAAGCTACCCACTTTTAGATGAAAATCTGCTAAAACCTAGTGGTGTGCTACTATGCATTGATTACCAAATGAAAACAGGGCTGAGAGATTAAATAGATCCAGATATTGAGGATTTGCATAATACCCTCTACACTGATAAATTCCATGCCTCCCTTCCCGGGTAGGAAGAGAATGTCGACATAGCTCCCTCAAAGGCCACCTCTGCACCACAGTGGGCTGTGGAGGTAGCCAAGGGAAGTGGCCTGGGGCAGCCTGAATGAGGATCTACTGGATCCAGACTTCACACGGACCCAGTGGTCCACAACTCTCACAAAGAGGGTCTGAGACACTATTCCAGATCCAGAGGCTGGACCAGAGACTCTGAAAGGGCTTTGTTGCAGCCTGTGTGCTAAAGCTGTGTGTGCAGGGGGTGGGGAAAGAGAGGCATGAGCCAGAACCTCTGTGAATAGACAGTCAGATTTGACAATATACTGACATGGATCCAAAATTATTTTAAAGTTCTTTTTCATATTTTTCATTCATAATTTATTTTTATAGGACATTCTCTCTCTGTCCCTGCCTTTGTCACGGTTTGAATGGGAGTTATCAGCAACGTTCAGTGTAGGGGAAAAGGGATAGTGATTTGCACTTTAGCTTCACTATAGCATTACCATCATATAAAAATTACTTTTGCTTAGTGTTCACATACATTCCCTGTGATCACACTAATTCTTCTGTCAAAAAAGAAGGCTTAAGTGCAGCTATTGTTTTTACTGCCTTCATTTGTAATCACTCTTTTAATCCTATAATCACTCCTGAACAATCAGAGGCTGCAAGCCTCATTTTGAAAGGCTCACAAAACACCACTTGTACATGGCAAGAATTTTCCTCCCTATTCAAAACTTCCTACATCCATTGTTCTGGATAATTTTAGAGGTTTTTATGAGCAGCAAAGTAAAAATTCAAAGGCCAGCTGGGTTGGCTTTTAAACTATTCAGAGAGAGTAGAATTTCTTCTGGTCACAACCTAGAGAGTTCTCCCCCTCCTTCAAATACTTTGATTTTGTTTTAGATATTAAATTTAAAAATTAATATATGACTATTAGTTACTTCCTATATTAAGGGATGAGCAACGGGAAAATGGGTACATTTACCTGTTTCACCAATGATGGGTAGATAAAAACTTCAACACTATAATGAAAGCATTGTATTTTTCCACTATAAATATTACAGTGCATGTCCACCTGCCACATTCAGATAGTCATAAAAATGTGACGATGCTTTATTCCAGTGGAAAGGGCATGGTACAGCTATTTCAGCACAGGGAATCGTGCTGGGGTTCAGTGGGTTATAGTCTTTCTTCTTTCAGAGTAACAGCCGTGTTAGTCTGTATTCGCAAAAAGAAAAGGAGTACTTGTGGCACCTTAGAGACTAACCAATTTATTTGAGCATGAGCTTTCTTCTGTGTCAATATTGTACATATACAACAGGCAGATGTTAGGAAGCACTGTGCTGCGTGGGGTGCTCTCCTTGGGAGATGGTATAAATCCCCTGTCCTGAGCACTTGTGGCCTTTAAAGATTCTAGTTCACTTTTCATAAGGTGTTAAAAGCTCAAGCGCCTAGCCAAATTTCAGTTCACCAGAATCCTCCCTTGCAATTGGATATGCTCTTCTTTTCCATCTCTTGTCCGAAACTGTGTATGAGACCAGCTCTAGTGGTCTGTGCGTGGGAAGGGAGAGGAAGACAGGATACTTGTCCTCTACTACCTTTGCTTTTGAAACTAGCTTGGAGCAATTATTTTTGCTCTTTGTGTGCAATGACTGGGATTGTGTCTTGAGCCTACGCAGTAATTTAAGGGAAGGGAAGACTCTATGGAATTTTCAGTATATCAAGTATTGAAACACTTGGACTTATTATTGCTGACCGATCCAATAGGAACATCTAGTGTTCAGTATCCTAGCAATGTTACTGTACTTATCTGTAGATTCTGGTGCAATAATATTGTACTTTTCAGCTCTGGTGGAAGCCCCGGAAATAGAAGACCTCTGTTCCATCACAGATATTCATTTACAGAAACAGGTACAGCACAGTCTTCCTAATTCTTTACTCTTTAATTTCAAAGGGTCCACTATACAAGGCTACCTACTCATTTTGCAAGATGGTAACAAATCATCACCGATCAACCTATGTTTATTATCTTTGTCATTTCCAAATTCAAATAGCCATCTCAAAACTGTGCTCCCTTGCTTTCAAACCTCATAGGCACCTACCTACTCACTTATTTCACCCCTCCTATTTTGGGCTCTTTTTTGCTACTTCCCTAATGAAAATTCCATTTGAAGTGTTTGGCCTGGCTGTGTTTTGGCATGTAAGCTGTGTAACAGACCCAATTCGTCTACTGATCAGTCTGCACTGGGGGCTGTTCCAGTAGAAAACAAAAGGGACCAGTTGACACAAGATAGGCAAACTGAAAGATTCAAATGGAGCATGAGGAAGATTCCACTGGGACTCCCCTGATCCTCCAATCACTGTATTCATGTTCATTTGTGCTACCACATGACTATAAGACCCAAATGACTATGAAACCCAATTGTCAGATCAGGTTTAAGTGAATTACATCCCTCTTCATAGGTTGTAGGAAGGGATTTATGGTTTCATTTGCAACTGAGCAAAACTCCGTGGTGTCATATGGATTTTTCTCAAGATGGACCAGAACCAAAGCATTAGATTAAACAACTATAAAGAACATTACAGTATATAGAAATTAAGCACCAAATTCTCTAGTCTGCCAAGTCCACTTTGCATTAAGCTAAGCTTTCATTTAATGAAGAACGGAACCCTAAATTTATTCTGGTAAAAAGTACTTTCAGATTTGTAAAATAAGGGACAGTTGCTTTTAAACAGCAATAGTTGAGAAAGTAAAAATACTCTAAGTAATACAAAAACAACCAAATAGAATGTTATTTAGGCTTCACATAGAACAACCACAAATATTAAAAATTAAGGAAATAGTATTGAAGAATGGTGCTTTTAATCAGGTATATGCAATTGACAGGCCAACTATATCTTCCCTAGGGATACAAACCTGCATATATCAATGCCTTTGTGACGCAAGATGATGAAAAGCTAGTTCTAGCTAATTCTAGCTAGTAACTTACACATCAATAGCATGGAATGTTACAGTTGTGTCTTGTAATACATTACTTATTACAAAATTATTTTCTGGAATACGCTTTCACCCAATTTTGGAAATATGCACACAGTAACAAAACATCCTATTGGGGATTTATTTTATTATATTTTGTAATTACACAAATGAGGTTATATATCAGTATTAATCATACTAAATGAAGTTATCTGTTTCAGTTTGAAAAGCTGAATAATTATTCATTAGCAGTGACTGGTGAAGGAGCCTAAATCAAATCAGATTGCACTTTAAAGAAGTGGCTTGAAAAAAGTTTCCTTTAGTGGTTTATTTATTTATGTATTTATTTATTTATTTATTTTTGGCCGCAAGTCTAGTATGCCATAATGTTTGAAACCAGATATGATTTGGGAGAAAACCTGCAATAATCATATGGGCTTTCAAAAAAATCAGTTAATATTTACAGATCCAGTGTTTGTCCAGTAGAGAAAGAGGTAAAAAATAACTTTGTTTTAACATTTAAAAAGTGAGTATTACTGATCACTGGTCTTTTCTGCCAGCAGATTAGCTAAATGCTTCGTCTAGTTATGTCATCCTGGAATGCTGTTTCTCAATGAGTGTATGGAAATCCAAGTATTAGATACAAAATGAGATTGTTTCCTGCTATTGGGGTTCTGAATATGTTACTACCTCAGAGCTACGCTGTTGGAGAGAGCAAATCAAGTCACTTGGATCTAGCATAATAGATGGGTCAGAGTGAATTGATCTCTCCAGTTTCACATGAACCTGAACCCCGGGAACAATATCCTCCTTTTCCCGGAACCAGAGACCTTCTTCATTGTCTTTAATATCTTCAGGATTCCCAGTGGTCTTCTCCACCCCACTTCTGCTGTATTTCTGTTGCCCAATGCTTAAGTCTTCTCAGGGCATTTAGTACGGCTCCCCTCCAGCAGGCTTTTCTGGGAGCCCACCTGGTATGTGCTGTTCTCACCCTGGTCATTAGAAGAGTCTTCTCTGTGTAAAGGGTGTGGCACAATGTGGTCCATTCCCAGTGACCAATCATGCAGTGGGAGCAGAGAAGCTACCACTGCTGCCAGTGACTCAGGCCTTGTCTATAGTGGAAAGAGTTTATTTTACTATACTGGTAAAGCTATACGGGCAAACTCTCCTATTTTACAGAAACAAATTATGCCCCTTTCACACCAAAAGAAAAGAGTTATTTTGCTGATATAGCTTATACCAGTTCATGGGAGAAAATAAGCTATATCAGCAACAGGACTTTTTTTGCCAGTGAAACTGAATCTACAGTAGGGCTTTTGCTGGCACAGCTAAGATGTGATTTTTTTCATATTCTTAAGCAACAGAACTATGCTGTCAACATATTTAAGTGTAGAGTAAGCCTTACTGAATAACCTCATGGCCAGATGCACCCTATATTTCCCAGCACAGTAGCTAGATAAATTCAAATCTGGACCATTTCTAGAGCTGGGATGAAGTTCATGGACACACCAGAACCTCCAAACACTCTGTCTTCAGGTGGATTCAGGGTTAAAGGTAAACTTCACACAGCTCTGCTCAGAAGATTCCAGCCTAGCTATGGCTCCCATGCCTTACGGTATAAACTAGAGGGCACTAACACCAGAAGAGACATATAGACCTTGTCCCATTCAGCTCCTCACAGGACTCAGAAGTCACATGGGAATGGAAGGAGAGTGAATGTGGAGTTATGAAGGCAAAAGTGCCTACCAGAAAAACTCCCTTTGCTCCATGGTTTGCCTCCATCACTATTGGAGACCAATGAGGAGTACTCAGCCCACAGAGCCACTGAAGAGGAATCCTAAATAAAAATGGAAGGGCTCCCCCAGGAAGAGGAGTATCCAGTTTAGTCAGTGAGCCAGCTGAGAATCTGTCCCTCTGATTCTAAAAGAAATGTCAAACATAAGTGTGGACTGAACTCCTAGGGGCTGTTCTACAGATCCCATATGTAGAAAGCTGAAAGAAGCATGCCTTGACAACTATCATAATCTGACCTTTATCCTAACTTTACAACCACCACCACCAACCACTTATAGATAATAATAATAATGATATGGGAATTGTGCTTTGGGAAGAACCTGAGGGGGATGCACCCTCAAGTGACCTCTCATTCACCAAGGAGAAGGTCAGTGATGAGCGGGGAGCTGAAGTGTATAAAAGACCATCAAATTTCTAGGGAGTCCAAGAAAGATCAAGGAATGAAACCATGAAGTGCAGAAGTCATCCAGGCCCTCAGGAACTTGGAAGACAATAAGTAGTATTTTTTATTGTTGTAATAGTAGTGTTACAGCTTTGGTTAGATATGGTGGTTTCAGAGTCCCCTGGGCAAATGGAAAGGTTTCAAATGAAGAGGGTTTGTGAAAGTAAGCAAGAAAGGCAAATAAAATCGGATGCATGAAAGGTGATTTCTTTACTTATGGCTAAGGATGATCCTACAGGTTCTTTCTGAGACTGGTAGCTACATCCTCGGTAGTCACCTCAGAATTAGAGATGCAACAAAGCTATATTCTTGAATTTGGCTCCTTTTGAATTTCAGGGGCATTTGAATATCCAGATCAAAACCCAGCACCTGGTTGCAGCTTCAAGTTTTGATACAAAGGAGGAGGATTGTATTCCCAAGTTCAGACCTGACCAAAATCTTTCCAGAATCTTAATAAAAATATTAATGTCATGGTATGCCACTTAAACAACTGCTTATTACAACAGCATAAATGCAATATACATAACATTACACTGGCACATCAATCAAAACTGTGGAAATTATCCAAAAGTCAGGACACAAAATGACCCTCTCAGAAACTGCTAATTAATAAAAAATAAGATGTAGAAAGAAAAAGTATCACTTTTTTAAATGATTTTTTTTTACTGCCTTCTGTCACTGAGAATGCTACAACGTATAACCCTTCCCTCTTGGCTCCCACACTGAAATAAAGAGTCCTAAGCACTCATAAAGTCAAAGGGAAAGAAAGGTATCTTTCCATCAGCATGTCTGCATTTTTATGAGCAAATAATGGCTAGAAAATGGCTATTAATCATACAAAAGAGAAAGCCATTTTAGGAGCATTTTGCAGCATTGACTCCCAGTGTTTGCCATACAAGTCACTAAAGAAAAAGACTGAATCGTGTTGTTATAAGTGTGAAAAATATACAGTTTTTAAATACAGGCAATAGGTAAAGAACTTATAAAAATACCAGTAACAAAACATCAAAATAACTACTTGTTTTGGATGCTTCAATTCTTAACTGTCCAACATGACACATCTTAAAGGACACGGATTCTCACAAAATGCTGAATGCTCATGCTCTGAAAATTAAGCCCTTTTAAGCTGTCTGATATTGGGCATCCAAAAATTTAAGCCCCCCAAATCAATAGTCACACTGGAAATATTGGCCCACACATGGGACAAAGTGAACCTAAGGAGCAACTGTTTCCACTTAAACACACAAGAACACACACCAAATAGTAAAAAAAAATTAGTCCTTGTCTCCGCAAAGACTTAGATATATGTTTAACTTTAAGTACATGCATAGTAAAGCTGGTCAGGAATTTTCTGACTTTTTCTTTTGGTCAGAAAATGCCAATTCGCTGAAAATGAAACTTTTAGCAGGCAAGGGCCTGTTTAGACTGATTTCTGGACTCTCAAATTTTTGAAAAGTTTGAATATTGTTGAAATGTCCTGTTTCAATATTTTCATAATGAAAAAATTCCAGTTTTCCAGTTCAAAACAACTTTTCATTTAGAAATTTAAGCTAACCAGAGTAAAAAATAAATAAATAAACAAACAAAACAAACATTTAAAATAGTAAAAATCAAAATGAAATGTTTCAAAAGTATTGAAACATAATATTTTGATTAATCCAAATTGAAAACTTTATTTTTGGCTCATGAAAATTTCAGATCTTGACTTTTCATCCCAATTCAAATGGGATTTAAATATCAGAAACATTTTGTAGGATGGTGTGTAATAAGTGACTCACCACAGGTGTGCCCCGTCATGGCTGGACATGCTGTAGCAGGCTTTCCTCTTCTACCATCCCTGGTCAACAGTTGCTCCAGTTCCACAGTGGTCTGCCTCTTCTCTTGACTCAGCCCTCTAGCCAGTTTTAGTTCCATCCCTTCTGGAGTAACACAAAGTCCAACAAATAACAGTCCAGTGTCCTTACAAAAGGTCTTTTGGCCTGACTTTGGGGTCCATGGTCCCCATACTCTGGGGTCCATGGTCCCCATACTCTTCTCTAAGGGCTTTCACTCATCCTTGTCCTCTTCTAAAGGGTCTCACACCACCTTCTCCGTGGCTGGTAGCAGAACCCAGGCCCACCCATGACACTAGTTTCCAGTACAGGGACGCTATGACTACCAGCAGTCTGCTCCTTCGGACTCCTGGCTGCTGCATTCCTAGACTGCTTCCTACCATAGCCTATCAGCAGGCCTCTCCCATAGCTTGTGTAAGGTTCCCCCTTGTTTCAGGGACTTACAGGACTATCCCTTAGAATCCTCCAATAAATCCCAAACCAAAAGTATATATATTAAACCAAACTTCAGCCCACCTCAGGCTAGTCCTTTCATACCTCTCATGTTCCCTTTGATCTGTTCCTCCACTAAATGGCTCCCAGGGCTCTTTCCCTAGAAGTCTGCTCCATGCTCAGTGGCTGCTCCATGTCTCCCCTGGCCTCCTGCCAGATTTCTCTACTTAGGAGAGGATCCCAGAGCCAGCTGCCCCCAGGCTTCCTCCCTGAACTTCCTGGTCCCTCCCCTCTTTAGACTGTAGAGTTCCTCCCTCTCTCCCTGCAGCCTTCTTCTATTTCTTATGTTCTGTGGTGAAGCAGACTCCTCTACTGAGTCTATATCACCTACCATATTCCTTTTACAGTCATGCCTCTGCCCTCTCTTACCCGGCTCTATATTCTTAAGAAAATGTAGCAGAGCTTTTTTATAATATTACCCTGCTTTCCCAATACTCTCACTAAAGCCGTATAGTCTGTCACCTTAAAGCCTCTAAAGTTCTTCATAAAGTGCCTTTCTTTCCTGGGAATGCTCTGTGCATTCCTATGTCAGGTGATCAACTGTTTCTGTAACCTTCCATGTATTACATAATCCATCTTGGTGTCTATTCAATAAATATAAATTAATATTCAAACCACAGTGGCCAGTTTCTAAATATGAGTACATTGATCCCATCATAACCTTGGTGTATCACATTATCCTCTATTTTAGGGCATACTTCATAGAATCATCTTCTTCTTTCCTCCTTGGTCCATATTTCTTGCCATTACATTTTTAATCCCTTTTTTAACTAAATTAATAAATTCCTACTAATTCAAAGGCATTTTTATATCAATTTCTTCATTTTTCACCTCCTTCTCTGCCATTTCATTGCATGTGCTGGAATACATGCTAATGCTATGTTCATACCCAAGCCTGCTAACTCTGTAGACAAAAACATTTCATTTAGTAGATGACTCCTGCTTTCTGAGGTATCCCTTTTAACTGCCAATACACGTGATAATGATGCTGAAAATCAGAACAGCTGTAGGACAGCCTCCTTTGGCTCCAGACTTCCTTTCTTCATAGTCAGCGCTCAGCTCATTGTCCAGCTGAACTTCATCTTAAATTAAACTTGGCCCACATTCCAGGAGCAGCCAAGTAGCATAATTGGCCTCTCAGGCCCACCTTCACCTTTTAGTTGCCTGTGTGGGGTGGGTACATGCCCCATCACAAATGGGAAAAATGTTTCCTGCCCAAATCTAATGAGTCATCCTATTGAATTCAATGGGATTTTTCATGCATGTAAATGTCTCCAGGACATTTATAGAGGATATTGGACTGTTCCTACTAGAATATAACTTTTAAATCCATTTTTAATATCATGTTTTTTTCAATTAATTCTGTGATATGCTAAATGCCTAATGTAAGGAGCTAAAATGCCCCTAGTAACTACTGATTAAACAGGTTGTAAGAATGGATTGGGCCCTAATTTTCCAAATCAATTCCAAACACTCAAAGTGTTTCTGAGTAAGCGTCCAGACTTCTGCACATGTATCCAAAGTGTACTTCTACACTCTATTATTAACATTTGTGTTACAGTAACTCCCCTAGACCACAGTCAGGGTTGGGGCCAAATTGTGCTGAAGGCTGTACCAACACACACAGTAACAGACAGTTTTTTCTCTGAAGAATTTACAATCTAAGCCCCAGATCCTGCCAACATGCAGGTGGACCCTTGCTCCTACTGAAACCCCCCGGACAAAAAAGATGAAGGGTGAGGGTAAGAGATGCAATACAGCAGAAGTGACAAACCTCATTTTCTCTCAGCATTTTCTCTTTAATTATCTGTTTTGTTGTGGTTAGGTTGTCCTCTTCCCAATCCAAACATTAGTCTCTCATCATGGTCTGATCCTTTCCCCATAGAGCCCCCAGGGAATGGTTGCTGTGAGTTTAAGGAGAGTGGGACAGGGAATCATCATTGAATGGAACTGGGCCTGTGTCATCTGTTTGTTCAGCATCCAGAACAATAGGGTCCTAATTCTGACTGGGACCTTTAATATTTGCATTAAAGTTGCAGTCAAATGAACAACAATAACAGACTTTATTTTATTTTGTATAAATACACAGCATATGCTCTTTCTACTTATGGCTGATGTAAATCATACTTGCAAACCCATTTCGTCAGTTCTTGCTACTAGAGTTGAGTGAAAAATTGATTTTTCAGTTTGATAGCTGAAATAAAAACTGAACAAAATATTTTTGTTATTTTGGGTTATGTTTTCAGGTGTTTGTTAGCCTTTTACAATTTTTAAAAATCAAATCTGGTGAAATTTTAAAACAAAATGTTTTGAAACCAAATATCAAGACATTTTGTTTTCAAAAGTTTGACTCATTCCATTTTTTTATTCAGACAAAAGTATTCAACATATTTGACCCAATTTGCAAATACTCTTGTTTGTGCTAAATAGTTTATTTGCTGAAAAATGTAGTTTTAACTGACATATTTCACCCTGCACTACTTGTTAGTATGTAAGCATGTATCCTGGGAATTTTTGTTACTAATCTACAAAAACAATGAGGAATCCGGTGACACTTTAAAGACTAACAGATTTATTTGAGCATAAGCTTTCATGGGTAAAAACCCCCACTTGCATGCATCTGAAGAAGTGGGTTTTTTACCCACAAAAGCTTATGCCCAAATAAATCTGTTAGTCTTTAAGGTGCCACCAGACTCCTCGTTGTTTTTATGGATACAGACTAACCAGATTACTCCTCTGATACTTGTTACTAATCTAGAGGCTGATTAAGTTAAAACACATTGACACGAAAAAATGTCATGTAACTAGAGGGATTTTTTAAACAATGCCAGTGGTAATCACGGTACTCACAATTTAGCATTCTGTCTTTAAACCTATAAGAGTACTTCTGAATGGGAGTTTTGTTAAGAGAGTGTTTCTTGATTTTATAGTGATTGAGCTTAACAAACACAATGTAAAGTTTTCTGTTCTACTGCATTTTTTTCAAAAGTAATATAAAGCAATTTCACCACTGCTAAATTATTACAGAGATTATGACAACATTCTAAGCAATAAGCCCAGGGATTTGCTTTTGTTTTTTTGTGAAAAACTTAAAATCAATAAAATCTTTTAGTACTGTCAGGAAAAAATATTTTTATAGTAGTTACTATAAGCTTTAGACTACAGTTTAACTAATGGTCATAACTGTAAATTATATTAAAACATATAACATTAAATAAATAAAGACTTGCAAAGTATAAATTTGCTGCTGGCAATCTAAAAAAGGATTTTCTTGTTACTCACCCATGGGAGTAGGGGTTCTATCAAGGAAGCTTTCCTACTTGTCATACATCATTTCAAAGAGACACATATAGCCTGGAAACTGCTCTAAGGCAGCTGCAAGCAAGTGTCACTTTGAGTTAAATGCATTATTAAACTGTTGGGAAATTTTACATCATGGGTCATTTATCTATGCTAAATTGGGTCAAAAGCCTCTACACATGCCTAGATAAATGAGAAAGAAGAGCAAAATTCTCCCTTGGGAAGAAATACTTTGACAACCTCTTAGAGTCCAGGTTGTTATTTTTTGGTAGATATGGAGAAAAATGACTTGCTAAGTATATTTATTCATAAAAGAGGGTGCCAAATATTCATAAAATAGGTTACCAGATATTCCCATATGCTGAAATTCTTCCATGCAAAATGTAGATAAACTGAAGTGTTACTGGTTTTGGGGTTTCTGTATGTTAGAGTTGCTAATAGTAATAAAGCAACATGACGGATATATAGGAGTTGACCTCCTCAGAGCAGGGTGAAGATTCCTGACTCACTCCTCAGAGAGTGTATTTTAAAGAAGGCATCTTTGTAATGAAAGCAGAGTAAGAAAGTTTCTGAAACTTTAATGAAGTATTGTAACAATGGGATTTAATTTAGTAAGTGAGACAAATGTTATGTTTAGTAAATCACATAGGGCCAAATGTTCAGTCGTTGGCACATACATTGCCAGACATTTCTAGATATCATGATGTATTTCATTAAACAAGTTACAGCGTATTCTGGTAGCCAATTTAAGAAAATTAACAGAGTTATGAACTCACATATGAGAAATGAATTGAGCCAGAAATGGTTCTTCACGGGATATTGAAATTCTTTCATTTTGAAAGATGAGGTGTGACATATCGTTGCACTTTGCCCATTGCACAGAACAGTCATCAAGAATAATCAAGCAAACAATTGTAAAAGGGGGCTCTAGGGTGGGGGAAGAGACATTGCTGTGACTTGGAAGCAGCTTCACATGGTGCGTTTCTGGTCGAGACAAACATTTGGTATTGGTGTCAGGTTTGCTGCTCCTTGCGCTAGCTGAATTCATGTGTATGCTGGACATGGCTTTGAGTACAATAGCCTCTCACAGCACAAGCCCATTCTACCAGATGATCCATAGATTATTATGGGTTCAGAGAAGTGTTTGGGAAGGAATTTCCACTGAGATTACATCTAACATTCTGAACCTCTGAGTAACTTCAAGGGCCAACATTTAAAAAACAAACAAACAAAAACCCACACCTGTGAAATTCCTGAATATCTACTCCAAAATGCTGTAGTGGGCATTCCCGTAAATTATACTGGCCTCAGGCTGATGATAGGCAATATTTAGTCATGAACAACTAACAGGTTTGAGCTCTGGTATCTCACAACCTTTTTAGGTCTAGTAAGAGGAGATTTAGACCATCAGAAATCCAGGAATGTGATTTTAGTCCACTCCAGATAATAGTCCAGGTCCTACTTTCACATCAAGATGATGGAAAATGAGCTCACCAAATGGGCAAATGGACATAGGGATAAATTTTGGCAGGATAAATTAAATATTAAGTGTAATTCCAATACATTTAATTGTTTGGAACAAATTTCGGAGGCGTTCTTAGCACTATCTTTCCAATGAAAAAGTTATTTTATAAATAACTAACTCTTAGTTCCTATACATTTCAAGATATATCAGTCCCTAAACCTTGGTATACTATCTGTTGCCTGCTAAATGACTTTTCATTTTACAAACTTGAGCTCACAGGATATGAATGGCTCAAAAAGAGATTTCATCACAGTAGATGGGATTGTATTGACTCCATGAGAAAAAGAGGCATTTAATTTTCTTTTTAATTAAATAAACTGCCAACATGAACCTTTCCCAGAAGTGAAGAACTCTGTGATACTCAAAAACATCTTTCTTTCACCAGTAAAAGTGGGTCCAATAAAAGAGATTATCTCACCCACCTTTTCTGTATTATCCTGGGAACAACAGAGCTACGGCTACTCTACATACACCATGAACCTGAACACTCCGGGCGGGAATCCATAAAATACTCCAACAATGTCACTGCTGATATGTTCATGGCATACACACAATGATTCACAAAGAAACTTAATGGGGATGATGCTCAGTGTCACCACAGCTAAATTTTAGGCAACTAGAAAATCCCTGGGATTCACAAAACCTGAGTTCAGCCTTTAGTCTTCCTATACAATGGATGGGGAGAGATGAATCCCTCAGAATGGGATTCGGAAAAGTCAGTATGCTAGGTGGCCTCTCGCATAACCTAGCCAACATGGGGCAAGGGGGGTGCCAAGCTGAGGGAAGTGTGCTAAGCCCTGACCCTCTCTTCAAAATAGACACCTAAGGTACCTTTGCCATTTTTATCAACAACCTGGGGGAGGAGAAGCTTTCTCATAATGTTTAGCCCAGTGCCTAGGAGCCTCACTTGGAATGTGAGAGATCCCCAGTTCAAGTCCCCCACCTGCCTGAGGGGAGAAGGGATTTAAACAGAGATCTGCCACTTCTCAGATGAGTGCTCTAGCCATTGGGCCACCTCCACTCCCACCCCCATTTTGTGTATGCTTTTCAATTTAGGAACCGATGTAGTAAGCAAGCTCTGAGCATGCTTACCAGATCAAGCCCTACAGGCAAATTAAGTAGAGGGACACCTTTCTTCCCCTGGCTCGTGCATTGCTTTGGGGCTAACACATCTGGATGTTTGGCATGGGGCTGCAGCACACATTCACAGAGGGAGAAGCATAGACCCTAGCTAACATTTACTTTAGGTACCAGAGGAGTTAAGGCACCTACAGGTCTTGGGGGCAACTGAGTGGGGGTTTGGTGAATCCCACTGGGGGCCTGATTCTGGGATTTAGGCACCAAAAATAGCATTTAGGCATTTAGCCCAAAGAATCAAAATATAACTAGTCCATGAGCCATACCTTAAAAAAATAGCCTATTAGTACCATTTGGGTGGGCATAATCTCTTCTTGCATTTTGAATAGCTCCATGTCACAACAAATGATAAAAAGTCATGGTGGACCTTCCTGCAGAGTAGCTTATTGGTAGAACTGAGCATTTTTTGTTAGTCATCAATTTTATGTAGATTTTTCTTATATAATGACTTAAATGAAAGGAAACACAATTTTATTCAACACATTGTTCATTAATAAGCAAAAATGTACATTTTGGTATCATGTTGTGGATATTAATTTCAAATCTAAAATATATAATTAAACCACTCCTGCCATCTAAATACTACATAATGCAATAGAAATGGTCTCTCTCCATTGGTTTTGGAAGATTTTTCAGTGCTACTAATATTATGATATGTTCTGTAGTAATTACACAGATGAGTGACATATCAAGCCCACAATAATATAGAATGGATAATTGACTAACAGTCCTGTAGTCAGTATATGACTGGAATGTCATCTCCTTTTGATTCACCGTCTTCATTATCAAAAGCTTCTCCATAGTAACTGTCACATTCTCCTTATCCTCATTCATGTTCTCACACTTTTGCAGCCTACATGCTGGAGAGCAGTGGATTACATTAGCAAGGCAGTGACAATTAGTTAGTTTACATTCTTTGATGCATTTACAAGCCATCATATGCAAGAATACCTCAGGGACAGGTAGGCCTTTCATCCATTTTATCGTCGGCTAACCCTCCTCCATAAGCCAGTCATGCTGTGTTTCATGGCTGGATAGGATAGGATACTTCTCCTGGCTCCTACACCAGACAGCAGTATATGATACACAAAGCATGCAGGTAGAGGTAGTCTTTGCATGAAGGCAGATGGCCATATTCAAATTGTTCAATAGCACTCCAGGACCTGGCCTTCTATTTTCTGAATCTGAATTTTTAATGGAGATGTCATTGTACACGTCAAAAATCACATCTACCCTGTCAATGTCAGTTGCAGTCTTCAAGTCCAACATAAAGACAGATCATCATATGTTTTGTTCTCAACATTCATTTTGTGTACAAAAGCCATTTCATCTTTGATACAGGCAGAAGAATTAGGGATTGTGTCAGCTGCTGTTACTATTTTCTCAAGATTCCTTGACAGGGCTACTTTATTTGTCTTCCTTGTGGTACCTCAAAGTTAGCAAGAGCCCAGGGCAATAGACTTCAGTAGTGCTGCAACACCTCCCAGATGTCCAGATTCCTACTTATGGATACCAAAAGCATATGCCCAAAAACCTTGTAATCCGACTTTAATATAATTTCCTTGTTTGAGGCTTTTGTTTGCCTGGATTCCTTTATGTCACTGAATGTCTTCAGTTTTTACTTTGGCAGCCTTTTGTAGAAATTCTGGGTTGGCTGCTCTTGTTTCTAGTCTGTTATGTCTAAATGCTGTATATGCATCTTCTCCTTTCTTCTTTGCATATAACAGGTTCTCTCAAATGTCTGTTGGAGCTACACAACCAGTGGAGAGAGAGAGCTATTAATTTGGTCCTGCAGAGGAATTGACCCATCTTCTCCAGTGCATCTGTCAGTGACTGCACATCTTTTTCATCTCTCTTTATCCTTGATGGGTTAAGATCTGCTTGAGATATGCCAGGTGTCTGGACCTATACCATTTGCCTTTATTTTCTAAGACAGGTACTTCTGTACTCCACAGTTAGATAATACCCACTCACTGTCCCAGCCTTCAGACTGAATCTTTTGGTTCCACCTGCTGTCTGTATGTTCTTATTGGCTGTCACTTCTATGTGCTGATCCACAGGAATTTTTCCAAAAGGGTCTCATGACCCCATCTGTATAGAGAAACCTTCATTTTTGAAATAATACATCTCAGGATGTTCCATTACCAACCATGTCATTTGTGTGTAGTACACTGGCAGATATCTTCATAATTCTGCTTGTCATAAGCAAAACACCAAAGTATTATGGCTCTTTACGTAGCTAGGTGGAGAAGCCGGTCACCTTCTCTGGATGATTAAATAAACCCAAGAACCAGATCACCCATACCAGTGTAACTCATCCAGAATGCTGATAGGTCACTGTTTTCATACCTTAAGAAGTTCAGGTACACATTGAAAAGCTGAATGATCCAAACACAGGATTATGGTTGAGGACATCATTCAACTGGTCCTGTGTAACGTTGCCATGAAGCTTCTCCATTGGTATTATTGTGTCATTCACGCCTTGTAAATTAACCAGGTGGTGTTCCTCCATCCATCCTTCTGGGCTTATCTCAGCAGGGCCTCATGCTCTGATTTATGTAGTCTAAGAGCTCAGTTGTACTGGAGTCCCTCCATTATACCACTGATGGAACCTTCAGCAATAATACCGGACTAAACTGCAAGATCTCTGAGACCAGCATCTTAGAATCTTTTCCCAATGATGGACATTATATTGCCTATTGTATGAAATCCTCCCATTCTGATAATTATGGACTGGAATTTATCATTCTTCCACAGTAGTTCTGCAGCCTTAGCATACAGTGTCTGGTCAAAACAAACATGTTATCTCTTTCAAATCAAGTTTTTCCAACATTTTCAGAGCCTAATTAAAGATTCTGCAGACCATGGACATCTCCATTGCCAACTATGAATAAGCCAGCAAATACCCAACATTGTTCTGAGTCACATTGACCTTTTGTCTCTCTGGATGTCCAGGAGCTGACCCTGGTTATTTGCATCTGTTTGACTGATCAGACACAATACTTGATTTTTAAATTGATCATCCTGAATGAAATCTTCATAGTTTATCTCCACTGGTTCCATCACAGCAGGGTCAGCTTGGTTAACTGCATTTTAAGGAGGAAACAGTAATGGCAGAGAAGTTATGCTGTGATTTTTGACTTTCTCTGCGTGTGGAGGCTACTTGGGTTGTCCAATAGTTGGTATGCGAGGTTGCACTGCAATACCATTTAGTCTCTGTGGTGTTCTTACACTGCTGAGTATCTCTTCAAGTCTGTCAATGTTACCATATGCCATAGTTGTGGGGATGCAGGGATGTGCTTGGAAGGTTTCTGGACACCTGCACTAATGGCATATATGCAATCTTGTGAAAAGGACTATCTGAATCTTTGAATTTGTGAGGGTGGCATAATCTCTTTTGTGTCCCCTGTTTACAACACCTTAAAGTCCATGAGAGGTTTTGGTATTGTTGTTAATCGTTATCAAGCCTCTCTGGCTGTGGAGGCCATGGTTGATCAATGTTAGATATCCCATGGTCATACGAGCAGATTTAAAGATATCGCTTAAAGACCTGATCAGGGTCTTCTGACAAAAGGTGAATCCAGCTCAAAGGCCATTCTTAGATTCTCCTTGATTAACATTGCCAGAAACAGGTTGCCGTTAGCATCTGATGATGATAATCTCCAGGCTATTACTGAATTCTGCTTCCATTTTTCTCCAAATGAGTTTCTTTGTTTGTGTCTTGATTTTTTCAGCACCAAGAGTGCTCATATTGGCCAGTTTCCGTGTGAGGTTCACCGTCGATACAACATGAGGCACTGAAAACAAATCAGTGCTGATATTACTGAATAACCTACCATATGCCTCTTTGTCTCTAAGAGAGTATGTACTCTAGGCATCATCTTCATCTTGATGAGACTTGTGCTTTTCTGTTGGCCTTGTGCAGGCTCCGTAACCAGATCCGGGATAGTGTGCCTCTGCTGCTACCAGCTCTCTTGATGCCACAGCCAATATCTTTCTGTTCATCTCCTCTTCTACTCTTTTCCGTGCATTTCTATCTGACCTCAGAGCTAGCGATTGACACAGTGGCTCTCAGGAATTGGTCCTTTTCAGATGCTGTATATTTTGTGACATAGTATCCAAGACTTTTTCATACACACTGGTGAATGATGATCTCATTCCCCTTATTGATTTGCATGATTCACGGCCAGTTTCTTCACTACAGCTGCAAAGTTCTGCTTGTTTTTTCAAGTTGTTGCAGCGTTTCCTTGTGTGTGAAGATCTTTCTACAATGTTGGTGATAAGATATACTAGGAACATCACTGGTATCTTTATATGGCCTAATGGCAGCACATTTCTGGACTGCTGTCACTCTTAAAAGAGTCTTCCATTCCAGGTCTCTTGGTTTGGTCAGTTCTGGGAAAGAAGCCTCCATTTCACATCATACATTTTTTTAGACCTTTGCTCTGTTTGTGGACATTTTTTGAGAACCTCTGAATCAGATTCCATTATTCATTCAGAAATCATAACCGCATCACTGTCCAATCTGAAGCAAAGAGAAAATATATAAATCGTAGCTCACAGTACTTTATTGTATGCAACACCTACACATAAGTTGATTTAGAGTTGAAAACTAATGATGCTAATGCCTGTGAAGTCAAAATATTTTTTCACATGGAGCATGCCTCACCCTGTTGTTAGCAGTTGATGTGGCAACCATCAGTTCAAAAGAAACTAATGTGCACAGTTTTCATTATTTTAGTGAAAAAAGTAATTACCCCAAATTGGGTGAAGCTGTATTCATTTTAGCCAAAATACAGCCCATACCCATTTCTCTCTGAGTGCCTTCCATGTATGATTTCCATCACGGAAACAGGCCTAACTCCGTCTTTAAGCTACCTTGCAGAATTAGTACATATTTTTGTAATGTGTATGCACAGACCCTTTCAAAAAAAGAAGATGGGGATTTGCCCACTCAGATAGTACCAAAAAGTTGTCTGGCTCACTGTTTCTGAAAGGTTGTAGTATAACACTACTTTATTTCTAAGAATCTGGAATTCTAACACACAACAATTAAATACAGAATGAGAGAAAACAGAGACATACAACTCAACACATCTTGCTCCAGGCTGGCTCTTTTGCAGACTGACTGCTCATGATGCAGATCACACGCTTCCCTACAGACCCTCTAGCCTGCAAGCAGGACCAAGGAAATCTTTAAAACTTAAAAACTGATAGCTTGTAATTTTAACACTGTATTCACAACTGCTTTGTTCTTTTTCGTTTAGACTTTTCATTTTTCTTACCATAAACTAGAGTTACACAGGTCTCACATAAAATCAGTTAAGCCATACTTTAAAGTGTTAAGACACCTGTAGATTATCAGAGGCAGATCTTAAGCATTGAACATGTTTTTTCATCTTTAAATATGAAGGCAGTTTACTTGAATGGCCTTGCTTGTATCCAGGGAAGCTTAATTAAAATAAAAGTCTACCAAGGTAAGTGCATAAATAATTTGCTGTGAGTCCTTTTTGAAGTGCAAATGTAAATCCAAAACTGCTAAGTGTTCGTTACTTGAAATAAGAATGATCAGTTGTTAAATAGCAGGCTAAATCTTTTGTGACGATATTGTTCTGAAACAAGTTATGGGCAATAGTGAACCATCGATTCTGAAAATAGGCAATAAAAAATCCCATGCGTGATGACTGGAAAACAACAAACAAATGTTGAAAGGATAAGATGCAGCTAATTTTGTTCTTTAATTTTGTTCTTCTTGAAATCCAAAGATTTCAAGCATCCTATATTCCTGTATTAACATAATCAGATAATTCTGAAGAGTTAGTTAATAGGCTAGATTCTAATGCCATCTGCTGCATTTTTTTCTGGTTATTATTGACCCCTGGGCCATTTTGGCAGCTGGGGATCAGCATCACCCGAGACATATCACCTGTGCTAAGGGCTGTAGTGTAGGAGCCTCTTTGGCAGCAATTCAGCAGGAGAATATTTTCCCCTGGCTCAGGAATCCTCAGCGTTCAAATCTGCTCTGGGGCAGGGGACGAGCAAAATACAGAATTAACAGACCCAAGAACTGGCCTGTGTAGGATATTGCAGGTAGTAGCTAAGAATCTTGAGAATCTCTGGGAAACTATGATGGACTCATGTAAAGAAACCTGATTGTCTTATTTGTAAAGACATTTTCTATTTCTCTCTAGTAACTGATGGAACCTGTTATTTTTCAAAATTCAGAATAAGCACAAACCATTTTTCAATCACAGCTACCTCACTCTGGTGGTTTTGTAACCTCCAGGTCTCATCCTGAGAAGAGCTGATCACCTGAGTTGACTATTGACTATGAGAGCTTATGTCAGATGATCAGCATGCATAAGGGGCTGTCCAAGACACCCAGGCCTTCAGTGTGCTTTGTATTAAGCTCAGTGGATATCCTGGTTGATGACACATAGAATTTATACAGTCAACATGCATGATCTCTGGAACTCTACAGAATGATAATGAATTTAACAACATTAATAATGAATTTATTATTGTACTAAATGACAGTACCACATGGTCATTGCTGGGTGTCACCTGGAACTGTGCCTAGTAGTGTGATCTGGCAATGGTTCAGACCAAGCTTTTGATCAGATTTTCTTTCACATAGATTTGCACCATGGAGTTTCACATTTTCAAACTTCCAAAAGTTAAAGTGAATTTTATTTAAAGCTGCCTGAGTTCATCAGGTTTCAGGTTGGTGAGAAACAATTGATTTTCACAGGGTTTCATCCTCAAAGAACAACTCTGACCACAGATTTGTGGAACTCGGAGGAATTTGTAAAGAAATTCTAAAAATGACCATTTGTTGTGTGGTCTTGGGCTTCTCACAGAAGTTTTATAGAGCTCAGAAACCTGATTCTTATCTCATTTACACCAGTTTTGCATCCATTAACTTAAATGAAATTATTCCTGATTTATACTGACACAGGGTCTTATTGAGTCATTATTGCAGAACAATCTTGCTTCTAATTTGCCATCTCATCTATAGTTTTGTGGATGAACATTTTCCAGTCTGTGGTTTATTAGCGTCAATCTTGATTAGTAAGACTGACCATTTTCACTCATCAAAGTTTATAGCAGGGATGGGCAACCTTTGGCATGCACCCCATCAGGGAAATCCGCTGGTGGGCTGGGACAGTTTGTTTACCTACAGTGTCCGCAGGTTTGGCAGATCGCAGCTCCCACTGGCTGGGATTTGCTGTTCCAGGCCATTGGGATTGCGGGAAGCAGTGGCCAGCAAAACCCTCGGCCCAGGCCGCTTCCTGCAACCCCAATTGGCCTGGAACAGCGAACCCCAGCAAGTGGGAGCTGCGATTAGCTGAACCTGTGGACACTGCAGGTAAACAAACCATCCCGGCCCGCCAGCTGCTTTCCCTGAGGGGCCACATGCCAAAGGTTACTGATCCCTGGTTTATGGAAATAAATGTAAAGTAAATCTAAATATTGTGAAATCAGTTTTAAATTTTCTGTGTCTATTTTCCCCTGCCCCCAGGATTTCCTGTCTCAATACTTGCTTTTCAGAAGTGAGTGTGCTGTGAAGACATTGCCAACAAAACTCAGAACTTAGCAGAAATTCACCAAGAGGTTTGGAAACCATTTTTTCACATCAATCTGAGCTTCATTTTGAGCAAATCCCTTCTGCTGCTTCTGAGGAGGAATTTATCTGAGGAGGGATTTATGGTTTGGTGTTGAAAACTAATTAACTAAAATAAACAAAATTGTCTAAGCCAACACCACTTGAGTTGTAGAATATTGCATGCAAAAGTATAACCTGAGCTACCAGGACATATTACGTATAGGACAATGTTTGCATTGGCAACAATGACAAGAAATGTTAAGCCTCATTAAAAACGTCCTTGTGTTCAAATTTCAAAATTCACACAAATATCAAAACTACCACACATGATCTGGATGAATTCATTTTCCTATGTGTGAATACAAAGTCCCTCCACCTCAGTCTATCTCCTATATGTTTTTTGGTTGGCTTCATTCCCATTTAACTGTCCTGCTCATTTACTATGCTTAACTATTTCACTATTTCACTAGAAATAATCTATATTTCCACTCAATTCTCAGTTTACTACTTGTTTTAGACCTACCAGAGCTACCAGAGCTAAATCAGAGCAGTTAAGCAGTTGCTTGGCTGGAAAATATTCTTTTTGATGAGGATGATATACAGCATGAATAAGATATCCTTATAAAAATTATTTTAACATGTTGGTCTTCCTTTCCATTGTAACTATATTCCCTCTGTATATGATACACTCGTTATAACAACATACAGGAATTTACTAATGCTTACAGTGTAAACAAAGGCTACAAATTTAATAAGCTAGATTTACTTCATTTCTTCAGGAATAACAATACTATTTTTTCCACAAAATGTCTCTGTCATGTCTGAATAGAAATAAGAGGAAAGCAGTAATTAGAGTAGGTTAAAATATATCCTCAAAGGATATTAAATATGCAAGAGCTCATCCATGAAAATTAGACTGCAATAGGTTACACCATGTATTAGCTTATTTTGTAACATATCAAATTATCTCTCATGAATAAATATATTTAATAATGTTTAACTCTATAATTTAATACTACCCTATTAAAAAAACTCTCTGATTCAACCTAGCTGTGTATTTGATCTTCTCTGATTATTAGATTTTAAGTACACAATAATTAAATGTGCAACTTGTACTGACTTCAGCAAACATTTCAAGAGACTATGCACTTTAATCCCTTTTAATAGATAATTTCAATAAATACTAATACCAGGGCTTGATAATTTACTTGGATAATGGTGTCAGTTAAAGAATAGAGAGTGCTATGAAAGCTTCTGGATATATAGAAAGTAAGCTCAGCTTTATCTGTTTTCTTACAGCAAAACAATTGACCACTTTTTGAGTTATTTTGTATTCTTGTAAACACCCACAGTACAGAGTTCCCTTTCTGGGCAACAAAACTAACAAGAAAATCAGCTTTCTTAAAAGGCCTGAAACGACATCAAAGCTGGTGGTCTGAAACCCTCATGCTGATACACTGCATCATAAAGTAGTGTGTGACCCAGCTTCATGCCAGTTCATCTACCAAACAGATCTGAGCTTAAATGATCATCAAAACCTTCCTAGATTCCCTTATGGCTGAAACTAAATTGATCTGGATAACCCCATTGCACAGCCTGCTACCAACGGCACAAAACTGAGGGTCACTTTGAAAAGTGACTTTTTGTTAACAAGTACTCATAAGATGAAGGTAACTTACAGGGGACCCCATAGAATACTAACCTACAGCCACCACTGCTTCTCTTCCTCTGGTATCCATAACCAGCTGGCCAATGGTCAGGCCTGTGCTCCAGTTGCCATGGAGAAGGTCATCAAAGAATTTGTGACTCATTCTCCTTTTCCTAGGAAAGGTTGAAGGGATTAAAGGTAGATTCTGGTCCCTTTTTTACCCTGCTGCTGCCCAGGAGGAATTAAGATTTGCTACTGTTTGCTAGTTCTTTAAAATTAAATTCATGAAGATATTAGCCCCCTGTGCCTTAAAAGAAATCAATATGAAGAGTGGAGCATTCAGCTAATTACCCCCCTTTTCCAGGCACAAAGAGTCGCATTACACTGTGACATTGTGCTGCCCTCTTTTTCTGAGATGCTTTCCTGGCATATCAGAGTCTGAACTATGCAAGGACCCCTTACATCTGCTCTTGCAACCTGCTAATTACAATATTGTAATTAACTGCACACTAAAGCAATTACCTTCATATATCACTGTGTATGACAAGCAAAGAGCAACTTCCAGCTGAGGGGGCTTAGCTCAGCTCTCACCGGCTCAGCCAGATGGGGCCTCTCTTTTTGCCTCACCTCATACAGCTGCTGCCTGAGGACCATGAAGTGCCTGATTATACTTTGAGCTGTAATAAAGTGCAAGATTTGTGCACACACATCATGGTCCAAATTCACTATGAACATACATGGCACAACTCCACTGAAGTCACTAAAGCTATAGTCTGGGTCTTTGAAGATAATGAAGTTAACCTGTTGTCAAGGGGACCTCTCATCTACTGATTCCTCCATCTGAACCTTCTCATCTGCCTTTAAATTGCTGTTTCTGATCTTAGGTTCCTGCAAAAAAATTGTGAGATCCCAGCAATATCTCAAGCATCTCTTCATCCTTCTGGTCCTCACAGAGTTCCTCTCAATCCTGATCACTTCAGTGCAAAGGTACCTGTCCAGGTCACCTCATGTGCTGTCCAGGTCACCTCATCCTCAAGGAAGGGTGAGCTGTGAGGATTTGATCCTATTCATCATAGAACAGATATCTTTTATGCCTTACTGGTGTGTCCCCAGGCCTTATTATTTTGGACTTTTAAGTAGAATCATAGAATATCAGGGTTGGAAAGGACCTCAAGAGGTCAGCTAGTCCAACCCTCTGCTCAAAGCAGGACCAATCCCCAATTTTTGCCAATCCCTAATAGCCCCCTCAAGGATTGAGCTCACAACCCTGGGTTTAGCAGGCCAATGCTCAAACCACTGAGCTATCCCTTCCCCCAAGTACCTTGATCTTCTCTCAGCACTGCTTACCACCCCGAGTGATGCTCATCTCAGTAGGTGCTAGATAACAGACTCATACACCAGGGTTGTGAATGATCAAGTTCAGCTGGCCCTGGATCTCCCTTGATGTTCATATGTCAACCTCCATTCGAGTGGGGCACACTCCTAGGAAGGCCATCTTTGAGACACGATAATGACAAAAGCAGAGTAAAGTCAAAGAAGTTGATCAATATGAAAATAGCAAACAACTGAATTCCACAGTCTTTGTGGCACCAAGTGGCTTCTAGCAAACATGACATCTGTGCTGTGGAGTCCAGAGAGAAGATCAGGCAGGCCACTTAAGCAGTACTGTGGAACTGTAGTGGAGAACTATATGAGCTATGGGGGCTATTACACAAGCCATCCCTGTCCACATTAACATTGTGCTGGCATAGAGTGGCACAATGGAGCACCATCTAGTGATTAGCCTTCCTCAAAGAAAATCTAATCCAAACAACGTGAGCACCTGTGTGCCATTGCAAACAATTTTGTGTGTGAAAATGAGTGCTGCAGATGAGACAGGAGGACTGAATGTGGTTAGTCTGCCAAATGCCTCTAGTGCAGACCAGACCACCTCTTGCTGTGGCACTCCATCTTGATGGAGACACTTCAATATCTAGCTAGGCAAGAAGAGCCTGCTGCAAAATGTTAGTAGTATCCTTTGAAGTATGGAAAAAATGCAGACACGTCAAAGTGCATTTTCTTTCTCTACACCTTCTTAAAATCAAACAAAGTGGTCAGCTTTAGTCCTTGGTGCTGCTGGTCACTTACATTCTGGAAGTGAGAAACAAAAGCAGCAAATGTGTCTTTCTTCTTGAAGTACTGCTTGCAGCATGAGGCAGATCTAATCAAAGACAAATCACAAAGGTTCTGATTTCTTCTGTTCAGTACTAACACCTAGGGGCAAGGTGGAAGAAGGAGACGTTTGATATCAAGGAACCATATTTCCCCACGCCATTTACCAACTGATTTACTGAACACTGAATGGATTTATTCTACAAGGGAGAAAAATGTATTAAATCATATCAAAACCTTTACTTTGATGGCACTTCTGTAGCAGCATGCCACAGCTAGTCATATGTATTACATTTTTTATAATAGTTCCCTGGGCTGATCCAGCCAAAGGTATGCGGGTGCCTTTCTGGAGATGTGTAGTCCAACTGAAACCAATGGAACTGCTCGCGTGAGGAAAGTTATGCAGATGTATAAGTGTTACAGGATCAGGGCCTATCTCAGTAAGAACAAAATAGCAGGAAACAAACAGCAGGGTTGCCATAAGAATGAGGCTGCCTGCATGCAGTTCTTCGAAGTATAATTACAGCCGCACTGAAGCATGAATGTAGCCTAACATATTTGGAACTGCTGTAATCAGTGTAATCATGCAGCCATTTCATTTACTTTCACACATTCTGTTAAGGCATTAGGACTGCTGTGTAGGCTGCTGGAATGATACAGTTAATACTGCCCATTTATTTTGTTCATGCTGTTAAATAGTGTGGTTATTCTGCTATATTCATGCTGCTATCATATGACTAAGTCTAAAGCAGCATACCTTCTGTAGAATAAGAATGGAAGGTAAAAACTGTTTTTATTGGATTTTTTTAACCTTTATATAACCTATCAAAGCTGCTGTTAATTAGCAGCACTGGGACCAAACAAAAATAACAGCCAATTCCCTCCAGAAAACTTGTTTCTTCCAATATCTATTATTTAGTAAAAAATAAAATAATAACAAGAACAACAAAAATAATCAGAAGAGATCTGCTATTTTAACCTTCCCAGACTGCCCTACTTCCAGTATGTCTCCTTTAAGCAGGTGCATTAGCAGAGTAAAGACTTGTGACAGGAATTGCCTTTGCGATAGGGAGGATAATTAATTAAAATAGTACAGTTAGCTAAGTGAAGTAACAGCAGCAAAAGCAAGTATGCAAGGTTTGACATCTGCATTGCTACACCCACCCTTTGGAAAAGATGACAGGTGCTGACTTGCAATATAATAAAATACTAATGCATTATATTAATTGCTAGGCAGCTCTCAGTCTTGAGACTCTTCAAGGAGTTTGCATTAAACATAACAAAAACAAGCTAAAGTAGAATAGCATAAAATCAAATCAAAGGTGCTGCTGCTGTGTTATTTTTATTTTTGTCAACTATCACATACATGATTTAATTTGTCTGGAATTGAAGGGCAGCAGTTAAACACATTAATGGTATTTTCCATTAATAGGGGTGTCACATTTCCAGGACAACTTAAATAACATGTGAAAAAATAACAAATTGAGATTTTAATTAAAATCCAACACTGTGATGTCTAAGAATTTAAACAATAAATAAGTATGCTAAAAAGAGTGAAATCTACAAAACAATTAAAGAAATAATACTCTTCAAATCAGTTAAGCACCTCAAGTGTGCATCAAAAAGTAATCCCATTAATTGTACATTTATATGCTATGTGTATCCTTGCAAGCATTTTGAAAGAAGGTGGTGCAGAAGACACAGGTGCCTAAATTAATAAACATTAGAAAAATCAGCAAGAGATTTAACTACATTGGTTATTGTTTTCAATTATTAAATAATTAGTTTGAACATCTTTGAATCCCATGGTTTGAGACCAGGTGTACAATTACCTTGAATGGCTTTGGGCTTCTATTTGATCACTTAGCACTGAATTTGCAAAGTGCTGGGCAATAAGGAGAATATTTGGCAGAAGACATTGAGATTTCCCAAAAGTTTTCCAGAAAAAAATCACCAATCAGAACATTCAGGTTTGCAGAGCTGTGGCTGTAATTAATAAGGAAAGTTTCATTAAAGGGTTTAAAAAAAAATCAGAGCTAAAAAATCATGTTGCAGGCAAAAGGTTGAGTAACATCATTTAAGAATCCTTCCACAGAGATATTTCTCTTTCTGGCACATACATGTTTGATGTGATAATTAAAGAAATTTGTCACACATTCCTCCCATTCATCCTTTTTTTACAGTACACGTTGTAGCAATGCAAAGGTTTGTCTAACTTTGCTTCCAGAGCTCTGGCATGCATCATTTACTCTTGCCCTGAGGGCTGCACTCTGAGAATTATATATGCAATTGAAATATCCCAATAGATTTGTAAAACAACATAGTTTAGAGGATTTGTGATAAAGATTTTTTAAAATCTCTAACTTATCTTCAAAAAAGCTTCAGTACAAAATTTCAGCTTTAGATTCATGTTCATATAAAATGTACGGGGCCTGATCCAAAGCCCACTGAGATCAATGGAAAGACTCCCACTGACTTCAATGGACTTTGGATCAGGTCCTGATGCACATATATTTTCCTAGATGAAATTATTATTAAACTCAAAAAAAAACCTACCCATATGACCTACACATATCTACTGAATCCATCAGAATAAACTTAAACATGAACTGCTGGTGTTTTAAATGGGAATTTTCACACTCTGAATATGATCGTCTATACGGACATGAAATCAATCACATGAGAAACATACTTGTCTTCGCACGATAGGTCTATAACTCAGGATGTAATAAAGTATTTTAAAACTAAGCAAAGTACCATCTGAAATGCTCCAGTTAGATTAAAAGAATAATTTTCAATTTATAACTGCAATATAATATAAATTAGGTTCTCCTTGGTAACCAGATAGTTTTAATGTTTTCAGACTATGCATCTCATCAAGGCATCCATCCCTCAAAATTTTACAAGTCAGTAAACCCATTAAACTGAATGGGACTACTAGCAGGCATCTAGTTATTTTTCTAGGCATGTATGTTTCAAGGTCAGAGCCCTAAAAGGGCATGAATTAATCTGCTGTAAAGCAGGATTTCTCCATCTTACAGTGCAGGGTTCCTTCTAGAAATTGCCATCATATAAGGAACTTACATTATTATATGGAATAACTATACTGTATATGAGGTTTTCAGTTTTACACACTGGTAAGGAGTGGAAAATGACGACTTATTTTTTGTATTTAAAAAAGTTCACTCTGACCGCTTAGAGCAAGCCACCGATGTTCAGATTTCTAAAGGTATTTAGGCATTGCTGAACTCAGCACTGGCTGTCAATGGGATTTTGGCTCTTAAGTGCCTAAATCACTTTTGAAAATTAAATTTAGGCTCCGAATTTAGTTAGGCATTACAATGCTGAGCACAGCAATGCCTACTTACCTTTAAAAATCTGGTCATGAGACCTTAAAAAAAGTACAACAGAGAAATTACACAGTGGTAAGTGCTTCTGAAGTGGAAGAGTGTTTCCCAAATCTTGAAAAACTCTAATTGTCAAGAAGCACTTACCCCAATATCAAAACATAACAAAGTAGGCAAGAGTGATGGAGAAACAGGGGTGATTTTAGTCTAGGACTGTGTCCATATAACATCCTGATACGTGGGCTTCCCACTGATACAGAAGCAATGACAATACTAACAATCATCAGCTACAGCCTCAGACAATGGTATTTGATTAAGAGGACCTTTTGGAACATGGCACAAAAATGTACTGTTTTTGAGGTATTATTTTAGGCTAGCACAAGGATCAAAAGTCAAAGCAAGGTATTTCGAGGTCTTATAAAACTTCACAGCGTAGATTTCTGAATGTGACTCTTCATGTGCAATCAGAACAGCTTTGCCACTAGGACAGCTGAACAAATTATTAACAAGGAATAAGTTCCTTGAAGAATGTCACCTTTTTTTTTTTCAGCTTAAGTAATGTCAACAAGCAGAGTGTGATTTCCCAGAATTAATTCCTTATTTGAATTCATTCAACAAACTTTTATGCAAGTTTGTTGGGGGATTTGTTCTACTCTGTGGATTGACTGTGAGCAGTTCCCCAAAAGGATTCAATGCTCAATAGATGAGCTGAGTTGGCTAATTGTGATTGGTCCCATAAATCAGATGGCATTATTTCTGACCCTCTTTTGGGTGAGTATGTGCATGAATGCTTGCATGTGCACACTGAACATTTGCTAACCCCAAGCATTCGTATGAGTAAAACTTAAGAGTTGCATAAGAAATGACACAGAATCTCGGGATTTGGAAATCCATTATCTCTGCAATGACACACAGGTTCTGTCAAGGATGATGGCAGTAATAATAGCAAATTAGGGTTAAAAGGCATTTATCAAACTCCCTATTAGCTACAAATTGATGGTCTGCTTGAAAGTTCCAAGCAGAATCTTAAGGCCATGCTAACGAGGTGGCCTTTAACATCAAAGAGATTTGTGGCTGTACTCAGTCTCAGATACTGCAAGCTTTAATGAGGTATTTACTATTTGAACTACTGTAAGGTAGGCAAGTGCAAATGCCATTTCTGTTAAGATTATTGACCTTTGTCCTCCAAATAAGGTAGGAGCTGGAAAGAGTGTATGGCCAGTTCAAAAAAACTTCTGTGAAAAAGGCAAGGAGGATCAAAAACATGTTTGCTATCAGTGTGTGTGTATATATATATATATATCCCCAATAAGATATCTGTATATATGAGAGCAAGAGAGATATGCAGGTAATTATTGTATAGTGAGTCATACTTAACATCCAGATCCATCATTATATTGTTAGAAATTGATTCAGTAACTTGACATCAGAAAGTCAACTTTTATTGTGATTCTTTGATAGTTAGGTCTATAGATTGTTTATGGAGAATCCCTTTATATGCCAATAACATACAAAATGAGGTAGGAAACTAAAAGTCTCTATTTCTACACTTGCAGTAACTTTTAAATGTAAAATTAAATATACAGTCCATTTAATTGGGACATATTTAATCAAGACAAATGTTTTATTAGAATATCTACCAGGTGATTTTTCATCATGACAGTGAATGGCATGTCACAGTTCCAAGAATAGCTGCACATAGTCCCTTTTGTGGTCTTTCTGAGCTCACACCCAAGTGTGTCACATGTCATGTCTAGGACTGGCTGGGAAACAAGAAGCTCAAATCAGGTGTTCAGAGAGGTCTGAGAACCTTGCAGCAAATCTTAGCTGAGTTTTACGTGAACCTGGATGCTTTTTTTCAGTGCTTGGAGATGATTTATGGTTTGGAGTTGAAATTGTGCAACTTCAAACCAAGCAAAACTGAATTGTTTTTCCTCCTGTTGTTTTGTTTTTTGTCTGAGGGTAAGAGAAGTGTTGGTTATTTTTAAACTGAGTTTCATTTTGAGCTTTTGGGTTCAAAGTCTGCAACTCAAAGTTAAATGCTGTTAGCTTGAATCCATGAAAGCCGACATCAGAAAATTGTCCTCTTCAACCCCATAGACCTGCAAATATCAAATTTTGCATAGATCTAGTTAAAATGTGCTGAATTATGTGTTAAACAGGTGAAATCCTGAGCTCCAGTCTTTTAATGCAAAAATTGTCAAATAAAGATTAAATGAAGACGAGGTTAAGATGAAACACAGCTATAATCTAATCATAATCCTTTTTTATTCATGATATTTCATGTTACAAGGGTTATTTTTTATTATTTCTGTTATGTTTTTCTCCTGTGTATTCAGTGTATCATCTTGTATCTTAAGCAATCTCCTAATTCAGTGGATTCTATTGTAGTTTTTTATCATCTTTAAGATACTTTTATACTTGTAACACTAATAAATGTCCCAGTTGTTTAAAATCTTTGAGATATAACAACTGCCTGGGACTATATAACATTAAATATTATCAGTCAGTCTGCACTGACTGCATATTATCAATTTCATGTCACTAATAAAAATGGATACATCTCAAAAAGGTTCAGAGGTGGAGATTGGAATCCTAATCCCTTTCATCTGCAACTCTCACAAGAGTGCTTTACAATTACCTATTATTTCCAGTACTTCCTGTTGTAGTTTGGTTCCAAATACTATGAAGATAGATTTTCTTGTGGTATTTCAGCATTTCCTCTGTTCAGTGAAGGTCAAAAATCAAAATGTAGGATGGTGTAAAAAATAAACAGATGCACTTTTTGAAGCTGCCAGATTTGGCTCATGTAGTTCAGTCTCAGCTAGGGTTAGTGGGCCATATCAGTTATTCTTTTCACATTTGTTTAATAATAAATCAAATTGGGGGCAGGGGGCATTGGTCTAGTCTGCAGAAGCCAAATTATAAAATTGTATCCTAAGTACAACCCACCTATTATATATTATCCTCTCCAAAATTGTGCCCCCATTCCCCACCTGTCACCTGTTCACAGTGAAATCTTGCAGCAGTTAGTGCCAGCCGCCGAATTCTCTTTTGCCCCCTTTAGCTCTTCTTCCCTGCCAGCCAACCTTGGCAGGGAGCAATGCTGGGGAGGAGAAAGGCTGCTCCAGGCTTCCTAACTGCCCCAGAATCTTCCCTAGTATCCGTTGACACACCTGCCTGCACACCACCTTATCTCCAAGTCAGATGCAGTCAGTTTGATTTTGTGCCATAACACCAGTCACTTCGTGGTAAGTAGAATTATTTTAAAGTCTTTTTTCTTCCTTTTCATGGTCTCTCTGAGGCCATACCCAGAGCCCAAATCACCCCTTGAGCTGCCTTCTCTCCAAACACTGCACATTCACCTTTTGTGACTGTATAAAAGAGAAAACCTCTGCTCTTATGAAAGGGATAAACTGAAACAGTCACTTATCTGGCTGAAGAGCTGCACACTAGACCAATCTAAAACCCACTTCTCAAATGCCCTCTGCTGGATGCAGCCAGCTCTCTTGAGTTGGGATGTCTCAGGCACTGACAGCATCACTCTGATACTTGCTAATGAAGACTGTATTAAATAAGGTAAGCTGGGTCCTGATGCTGATCTCAAAGCTGTGTGGCTCCACAGGAAACAGCTGAACACAAATGCAATAATAGAGTATCAAATATCAAGCACTGGCCCTTTAAGAAATTTGTCTTTTCTATTGGGTCTCTGTAGTTGCTCATTTCTAGTTGCTGAACAAAGGGCTTTTCTCCTTACTCTCCTTCATTCTCCCCCCAGGTTATATTTTTATTTTTAAACAAGAAAATCACAATTTTTCAGCCTCCAGGAAGGTGTCTGCTGCAGTGCAACACTTCCTGGAACTCTTGGGTAGTGACATTTTTGCACCCTTAGGACACTGGAGTTTTCAAAACTGCAGGTCCACTGAACTAGTATTTAGAAGTACGTTAGTCTATAGTAAAAAGGAGTTAATGCCACATAAGACCCAATTCTACTTCCATCAGAGACAACAGGAATTATGCCATTGACTTCAAAGAGAGCAGAGCTATCCCTTTAGAGTGTATTTCATGCTTCCACAGTCTTGGCTAGCTTAGCTCAACATTTAATTTGCACTATCCTGCCAGAGCCCATAAGCATTCCATTAGACTCTAGAGGATTTGGCTAATTTCAGTCCAATACTTACCAGTTTACAGAGTATGGCAAAATTCACCCCTGGGATAAACCCACTGAAGTCAATTTAATGCCACTAATGAGTTTGGCCCTATATGACCACAGTCTGTATGGTTATACAGTGCTAGAAAGGCATGACAGATGTATGCACGCTAACCACTCTTCAGAAACAAAGATTACACACAATACATACTAAATATTTTAAGAACTGTTATCATAAACAGTCATCATATCATATGTTGAACATAAAACAAGATTGTTCATGCCTCCAGGTCTTTCAAGGAACGGCCAATACAATGCATGGTCCTATGACTCGGTAAATGTCACAGTGCCCAAGGGACCTACAAGGAATGAAATTCTTCAGCTTTCAATCATTTCTGCTTTACATAAAGTACGCTTACAAGCAGCCAAGTAGTGTCTCCAGAGAGTCTCACCATGGCACAGGGATGCTAACAATGTATTTCTGAAATACTTTCCCCCAAAGTAATACCTTTCTTAGTGGAAAGACATTCTGGCAATATCATTGGAGTCAGGATACAGGGGTTCCATCCCCTGGAGCTTTGCCAGTGACGTGCCATAAGACCATGGGCAAGTCACTTCACCTCTCTTTAGATCTTTCATCATTTGTCATGTAAGCTCTTTGGGGCAGGAACAGTCTTTTACCATGTGGTTGGGGAGTGCCAACAACAAATGGGCCCCAATCTCAGCTGGAGCCTCTAGGGACTGTCATAAACATCATAATCTTCTTGATTTTGATTCCTTTATTAATGATCTACTGTAAAGTAGATATTTGTAAAGGTAGAGAATAAGGGCTTATAGGCATGGGTGTGCAACAAATAGCATGGAAGTATCCTTCATAGGGGGAAGGGAACAAGCATGATTCTGCTCCTTTCCTGAGAAACCATGCTCCAAATTCTTTATATAGAAACTTGATCATTCAAGCAGCTGTCAGCAGGAAATGTTGCTCTACACATTTTCTGAAATGTTTTAATTATGCAATGACACCTTGTTGTCACACAAGTATTATAAATAATGCTCAATGTTGCTGTTTGTTTGAAGAGCACCACAGGGTCTTTCCATATTACCACTCCTCTCTGCAGGGAGGGAGGGAGAGATTATTTATAATAGCATTTCAGAGGTTATTAATTATTATTTGTATTATTATTAAAAAAAACTCTTGGTTCCATTGCTGACTGCTGCCGCAAAATTGGGTGCTTCAGCAGAAAGTTTGGTTGGGGAAAACAAAAACAAAAGAAAAAAAAAGAAAGAAATCAAATGTTGCTTCTAAATAAACAATTATTATGACTTTTGAAGCATAACAGAAAGTGTCTCATTGATTTTGTCCCAGAGGACAGGTGTAAAGAATGAATAATCAAAGGAGCGATGAAGCATATAATATTAGTGCATGCAACAATACTTGTGCAGTATTTCTTTTAATCCATTCGTTCACCTTTGACCCTCTGCAGTCAACAGCTAGCAATGATGGAAAGGCAGGTGCAAGGTACTAATACGTTTTCATACATAACAAAATCATTCAATTTCTAGCCAAATACAGATAAAGCAGCTGGGGATGTAATGTCACTCAGTTACTCATATTATTGTTCCTTTCCTCAGCCTAAGAATGGGACATCAGGTCTGTACAGCCTAGATTTAATATAAAAAATAATAAAGGGTAATATGTTTTCATCTGGAAACGTTGTGTGTGTTCTCATTCTCAAGACAGGTATTGTTAAGGGTGCAAATGCTTTCCTTAAGAACAGATTTACATTTAAGGTCCTAGCCCGCCCTATTACTAATGCAATGCCCCTCCTTCCCTCTAGTCCCACATAAGGGGAGCTCTCTGAGAGTAGAACTAGAACAGCTGCACTGTACAAGGGATGTGGATGGGACCTGCCTGTGGGGACAGCCATATAATATGGTGCATATACCTTCCATGGCTTGGAGCTCAGCTAAGCAGAGGCTGTCCAATAAGGTGCAAGAAGGGAGTTGGAGGGAGGGAAGGGATGGTCATAGGATCAGACAATCCACTCCTGCATAGATCCTTTGGTCATTATCCCCTGGGCTGTGATGCACTAGGATTAATTGGGCTGTTCCAACCATTAGGTAGAAGCAGCTTCAGTGGAGCTGTTCTGTAGCCTTGGGGAGCTGAATTTGCTCTATAAATTCTGCTCCCCCCCCCACAATAAATTAAAAAGTTTAACATCTGATGCAGATCCGGTGGAGAAGGATGGTAGGAGAGTGGTAATGATTATCCTCAAAGAAAGAGGTGAGTGTACTAGTGGTGATAGATGTGTCTATATCCTTAGAATTGTCTTCCTTATCTTAGCCTTAGAACATTGCAATCATTCAAGTGAATGATCTCGCTTTTATTTTCAAGGGTTCCTGTGTTGCTTTCAGACTCTTATTAGAATCCCCATTTTCTCCATGTGGCACCCCATCTTTGAGCTATCCTCTGTTAGTCTCTTTGGTGCAGCCATCAATGATGCAACATTATTGAGCGGCACAGATGGTGCTAAGAAACATAAGCCACTCCTTAAGCATCAAGAGCTAAATAACCTAGGTGTAGCAGAAGCCCTGACACAGGACAGATGAATAAGAAATAAATCTTTTACTGCTATTGCACACACGTGTGTGTGTGTGTAAGCAGTGACTGTTCATTGCCATTTGGCTCACAGCTGTGCTATATAACTATATAAACACTGCAGAGAAGACACCAGATGATAGTGGTCATCAATGGGCTACTTTAGGTTCACAGTTATTATAAACTGAAGTTTGAGGGCACAAAGTGGCATTCTAGGATACTGAAAGTTTTCTCTTTGGGTCACTTGTACCTCTTGGTCTCCCTAATCCTGGTCTCCTGCAAAAAAAGAGCAAAACTTTCTTCCCAGGCTCTAATCTAGAGCCTATTGCCAATAAATTGGCATTTGACCCTAATTCTAGACAAACTTTGAACAAATGTTTGGCTTCTATATAATGTAGGTTGTATATTAGCAGCTTCAGTGTATTCGATAGTAATGTGGTCATAAACAAAGGTGTACAATTAGAAAGAAAAAATAAAGGCTTTGATGTTTATGATGACAGTATTTTTAAATGTAATAATGTATGTGTAATATATATTATATAAAGGCTATATGCAATGGTTAAATCAATTTAAATAAAACTTTATAGCAGAGATTGGAGCAAATGGTTTGGTCTAAGTAAATAAGATAATAAATAATAATAAAATAAAAATAAAATAAAATAATAAAAAACAACCACTAGCTCTTATATGTCATTTTTCATCTCAGATGGGGAAACTGGAAGTGGAAGTGACTTGCCCAAGATCACCAAGAAAACCAGTAGCAGAGCCAGAAATTGACCTCAGATCTCCTGAGTCCCAGTCCATTGCCCTAGCCTAGGGATAGTGGTTGTTATCCAAACATCAAGTTTTGCAAGCAATTACAATTCACCATACTGCAGCAGTCTTAGATATTAGTGTACCTTAGACAACACTCTATGATGCTTCTTAATGGTGAACACTATCAACATATTTTCACTCAATTTTAACTAGGAACAATGCACAATATTTGCATATTTAGTATTAGTTTTTAGAAGAGTACAGTAAAGAAGGATTTAGCGAGAGAGAGAAAAAGTACTTTATCCAGGCTTGGTCCTTTGAAGTTAAGCAAGTTTCTTTCTATGAGGAAGCTCCTGAAGATGACAAACCTGACATTTTTCTCCCCCTCTATAATGCCACAAACATGGCTGCTTTACAAAAGACAATCATTCTTAACAGTGAAAGCATTATTAGGTTTTTTCTGTTGATCTTCAAGGAGTGACAGATAACTTAAATGCCCTGCCACATTCAAAATTTCTTTGCAAAACATCTCCCAGAAAATTTGATTCCCTGTTTTACATAAGACTTCACATTCTAATATCATGTCTAATCCTCTAACGTGTATCCTTTTGTTTTCTCTTTACCTGCAGGATTTATTGTGAGTGGTGTGTGAGGCTTCAAGACTTTAAGTATTAGAAAAGTAAATGGGGTTTTGAAAAGCAGAATTAAACTCATGTGCATTCTGTACTGATAGCAAGTTCACCTCTGATATATATTACTCCAGACAGTTGTTCTACTAATTCCTGGAAACAGACAAATATCGATCTAATCCCAAAAGTAACAACTGTCACTGTAGTGAGTTTTCTGTAACCCATATCTGGTCTATGTAACACTGACAAGACAGAAAAGGAGCTCTCCAGCTGGGATCAGAATAACACTACTGTTTTCTGACATTATTCTCCTTGATTTTCTTTTGTCACCCTGGTTGATCAGTATGTGATGTATTAATATCAACCACTTGGCCAGCAACAGCTTATACATTTGGAATTGTGACAGGCAAGAAGTCAGGCTATAAGAAAAGAGATTAGGGTCAGACAGGTTCAAAGGTCCTTTTTTCTTATAGAAAATTTAGTTAAGCATGCCTGGTCACTTAACGTTTCCTATTTCGATGACGATGATACACTGGAGGGAATTCAGACAACAGCAAAGATATGCTTTAGTCAAACACGTTACTGGGCTCAACACAGGGCTAACTGGGTAAAATTCTATGTTCTGTGTTACAGAGGAAATCAGGCAAGATTCTCTAATGGTTCCTTCTGGGCGAATTAAGTGACTGGAGGGACTGATTTGTGAGGGCATTTTTTAAAAGACCCATAAAATATTTATAGTTTGGCTACCCAATGTTTACTCAAGGAAGGAAAAAAGGGTGTAAACACAAAGGAGGCAGCTAATGTTTGAGGTATAATGAACATGTAATGATTGGGAGGCATTGAGGTTAAAATATGGAGGAAGCTAGCGAATTCAGTTCTGGAGATCCACGGCTGAGGCAAAGATAGGTGATTGGGTATGCAGTTAGAAGCATATAAAACTAGTATGGCGAAAATAAAAACTGACAAGTGCACATCAACCAGTGAGCTGCCCAAATATCAGGGTTGCTGAGGAGCCATGGGGGTGGAGTTAAACAGCCTGTAAACGAGGATCTCAGCTCTCTTCACTTTTCCCAATTATGTCTTTAGCAGCTGGGCTCTGTTTCTGCAGCAGGACAATGGAATATGGAGCTCAAAATATGCCTACACATGCCTTGTTGTATAGACTGAGTCATTTAAGTTTAGAGTCTATCCCAAAGTATCATGTCACTAATTCTCCCCACAGTCCATAGGCCAGCTTTGTGCACAGCAACAGGGAGAGGCAGCACAAAACTGTTTTGCAATCTGCCCCAAAGAGCTACGGCTAGATCTGCTTGTTAAAAGACAGACCTTGCTGAGTGCTCTTGCTGCTAAAATATGAATGGAGCAGCATCTTCCACCCGTCTTTATAGATGCGTGGTCTGCACCTGTGTCATTAGCCACTCCAGCAGCACATGAGGATGAGGACAGGAGATGGGGTCAAGCTATTGCTGTCCTGGGTGGGAATCCCATAACCACTCTGCCATACATCTCTTCCTGCCATCCCTAGCTGCTCAGCCCCAACCTGGCTTCTGAAGAGTTGGTAGTACAAGGAAGTAACCTGGGGCGCTGATTCCCCATCCCTCAGGCTGATGAGTCCACTGCCCCACACTAGCTAGAAGAACAAAAAGATATTGTATCTAGAGAATACCATATACATCACGAAAAAGAGAGACAATATTTGGGGCAGTCCTTCAGAAAAATATTGGAAGCTTATCACTGGTCAGTTTACACATTAAGAATTTTTTCTAACACCCCATGTAGTTCCAGACCTCTATCTGGAAGAAAGAGCTGTAATTATAGGTCCCAGGCCCCTCCTCGCCTCATATTGCTTTCTGTCTGGACAATCCTCTGTCAGTTACTCTGGGTTCAACCTCCCCTGCTCCAACATATTTATCAGAGGGGAGTGGGAGACCTTTCCTATGCAACCAATCATTTTAAAAAATGCATCTGTAATGCTGGTCTCATGTTCCAATATAATGACGGTTAGCCAGTTTCCTCTGGAGAGCAGACCACAACAGGGGAACTTATTGGCTGCTTCAGGTATGCGTCCTTTAAGATGCATCCTTTAAGAGCTAGTGCCTGCATCATCTAGCCAGCTCAGACTGCAAGCTAAATAGGAGTGAGAATGGGGGTGAGGGAGAGATTACTAGCATCATCTGCCCCACGATGAGAACAACACTGAGAAAAGGAAACAAACAGTGAGATCTGTTAGACTGTGAAATGGTCAGAGATGGCTTGGAGCCAGAAACCTCCGTTCCAGAGCCAAAAACTTTCCTAGAGTTCAGGAGTTCTTCTATTCAGAAGCTCGGTTGAGGCTCATCTCTAGAAATAGCATCTCACTGACAATAGTGTCAAATCCATTGCTTTGCATCATAACTAAATAGCATTTTGCATTCTAAATCATCAGCAATAGCACATTAGTATTCACTGCACACTACTGATCTCTCGCTTTCATTCATAACACCATAAATTGGTGCACCTGAATATGTGCAACATAACAAAATAAAATCAAGTATTGAGCGGACACGCCAGTTTTGCTGAAGAAACTCTAGAACACTTACCAACAGCCAGTCTCGTTGACCTACCGTCCCAAGAATGTTACACTTGATTGATTAAAAGTATTATACAAAAGGTTCAATTTTACCTTATATTTACATCCTGGACTAGAGGATATTGTTTGATGCTTGACGTTTGTTGAAATCTCAGCTGATTGGTAGACTTCAAAGAACAGTAGCTACTTCCACAAGTTCGTACAGTAGTAAATTCTTCAGTTCCTTCCTTGTGATTTGTTAGGGCTTTGGCACAAGGAGATTGAACCTACCTGCAGAGCCAGGAATGTGTGCAATGGTAGCAGATTGCTGCGTATCCTTTTAATTGCCTTTACTACGATGAACCCATTGCCTGCCATGAAGAAAGTAACTTTAAAAGTTGGGTTCTAAATTTTCAAGGGTAACTGATGGCTTTGGGTGCTTTAATTGCTGGGTTTCCTAACTTGAGACTAGTTAAAGAAGTCTGATTTTCAGAGGGCTGGTTTCCAGCACTTTCTGAAAATAACACCCAATGGAAATGCCTCAAATTGAGCATCCAAAATTAAAACAAGAAACACCACTAGTCACTTTTGAAAATGTAGGTCCTAGGTACCTACCTTGAAACTAAATCACTGACATTTCAGATACCAATGTGAGAAGATTCTTATTCTTTGTATCTCACTTTTCCCTAAATGTCTAGTGATCAAGGGCTTGTAAAACATGAGATTTTTAATACAGTTTTCATTCCTATCACTCTGCTTCACCTGCTGCTACAAAACAGGCCACCCTTGGATGTGTGCATCCAGAAAAGGAAAAATGGTGTTTTCTCACCATTTGTCAGCTAACATGTGGCAACTAACATGAGATAAAATGCTGGTGAAAACAAGGTAGTCTGTAGTTTTCACATTAGCTGACTAAGATAAATAGGAGGGGGAGCCTAGGGTTTACTTTACCCTGATAAAACTGCAATGGTCTTGTCTTCACTGCCATTTTACCTCATGTTAGGTAACACATGGTTTGAAAACACCTTTTTTTCTTAGTGACGACAAGGCACGTCACAAACTGTACTTCCTTCTGGCATTATGCTGAAATGCTTTGCGTGTGGCCATTCAGTCAGGCTCCATCTGCATCCCAACAGATGCTGTGGCCCTTTGAAAATATAATCAAGATCTTATTTGCAGGGATAGGAGGCAAGTGGAGGGGGAAGTTCCAAAATAATAAAAGAAAAATGGCTGAATTATACTGCTGCTAGATCATTACAAACATTAGATAGTGAAATAGGAATCAGTGTAAAATTAGTTAATAATTATTTGTGCATAAACTCATCTGTTTCTTTTGCTGTTTCTCTTATTTATATGGTCCAAGGATAAAGCATTTTGATATCTGGCTCCTTAATATTGACACTTCTGGTACATTTATATACACAAGAGCTTGAATCGAAATGTTACTGCACTTATTTTGACATGGATTCCAAACAGATAAAGGGCAAATCCTGAGAATCTCCTACAAGATGCTGAGTGAGCTTGAATCCTATTGAAGTCAATGGTAGTTTAGGTGCTCAGCACTTAAGTCAGACTCAATCCTTAAGTCAGCTGGAGTCTGGTTTCTCAGCAAACTACTAAGCACAAAGCACAAAGCAGATCCTTGAGCTAGTCAACAAATCATGGGCAGAAATTCAGCTTCAGAGGAAATCTAAATATTTTTATAATAATGACAATGTTTGTTCCCAAAATATGAACAATATGGAAATACATGTCCCTGAAACTTAATTGAAAATGAACGTTGCAAACAACACAATTAAAGATTCTGTACAAATTAAAAAGAAAGTCATCAAATATTTATTGAATGAATATATCCAATTTCAGGAGCAAATGCTCAAAAGAGAAGAGTGTTTCAATATGATGTGCTGTAAAAAACACAATGTCTTCCATATGGAAAGAAGCACACAAGAGGACTGGTGTAAAGTGGTGTAGCTGCATTGAAGTCAGTGGAGCTATGTGCATTTACACCAGGAGAATATCTGGACCAGAGTGCTTTTTCAGACAGATCCAAGAAACAAGTCTTTAGTAAATATTTACGAGTAGATTTGTTGTCTTCCAAAGCAAGTTATTTGAGTAAAATAAAAATATGAATATGTATGTTGCTAATTATTAATCTTATTTTGTATTTTGCTGTAGTGTCCAAGGCTCCCATTCAGTATCGGTCCCCACTTTTTCTAGGTGCTGTACACATGTGGAGGAAGACAGTCTTTCTTCTGAAAAACTTACAATGGAAGAGGACTTCTTTGCTGCATCAGTCTGTAGATGTTGAGCTTGAGTCTTCAGGTATTAAATGTTGTCGTTCTGATTTGGAAACGTTTTACACTCATGTTGCACAGCTGTGAGAGATGATACAAGGTTCTAGGCGCAGGAGAATCAGACCCACGTTGGAGACAGGAGTCAGATCCCAATCTCTGTTACAGTTATGTCAGTTCACTGAAAGGAGGATTTGCTTGGATGGATGGCAGGCTATGGTATCAATACTGCATTTCTGGCTGTACTCTGCACTACCTCTGGCCTTCTGGGCATACTTTGTGAACAGCTCCAAGTAGACAGCTGGTGCCCTTCCCAACAGACTTTCTTCTTGTAGAAAGAATCAGGTCTATCAAGTGAATCAAGCCAAATGGATCTTGGGGTTCACACTGGTGTCACTCAGAAGACAATGCGGTACAGAACCTTGAGTGGCTTTTGCCACCACAAAGAAATTCCTGCTTGGGAATAGATCCCATTGCATTCGGCCTCCTCTTCAGGACCTAAAGTAACTGACATCCTGACTTTGCTGTGGCCAAAGAGGGCAAAATGAAGTCATGAGATACAAATCCTACAAAACTTTGTTAGCTGAGTCAGGAACTAAATGTAGAAGTCTGGCTTTACTTTAAGCAACGCCCCTCTGAGATAGGTAAGCATGATGCAATACCCAGTGCAGAGGTGAAGAAATTACAAACAGAAGTAGGGGCCAGTTACAGCTGGGAGAGGCAGCAGGATGACAAGGACTCCCTGCCCCATGGCTGCTCCTTCAACATGAGCCAGGAGCCAATCAGATTTGTGAAAACAATGATCATCAGGGATCGTCCAGCCCCGCAGCCTGTCTATAACTGCTCCATGAGCTCCCCAGCATAGAGCTGAACACAGACAGAATAGAAGTCTTTACTCCATGGAGCTCTAGAGGAATCCGGGGAGCAGAGGAAGTATAGAGAGGGGTTGAGAGCATGCTCCCTGCCAGGATAACTTAAAGGGAGAGCATGGAGGCAGCAGGAGGGGAAGGGCTGTCTCCAAGCATGTTTGTTGTTGTGACTCTCAAACTCATTCAACTGCCTCCAAAGAAGGGCTCTGTGAAGCAACAACTCCATGAATAAAGCTTATATAAAACAGGGATTTAAAAAAACAACAACAACAACTACCCTATTTAAAGATGAGAATGTCCAATTAAGCTGTTCACCCAACACCACTCACTGACTGAATTAGAGAGTTAAGACTGGGATTTAGCACTCCTGACACCAAGTCCTGCCCCTAGACCTTTAGATGCTATTGCCTAAATTGTAACGACCAGAGACCATTCCTGAAATCATAGAAACAGGATATGCATACTCTAAATGGTACCTCTCTCTCTCTCTAGATAAATTGCATAAAGACAATCGTATAAAGGAGTGTCTCCAAATTACATCTCTGGTTACATGTGACCCACTCATTAGTGTAAACATTCCCGGTTCTTTTATTTCTGTAAAATAAACACCATGGTCACCTTGATCGATTGATCCTTCAGCCCTCATATAGATTGCACCGACCACAATGCGTTTTCCATTCTTTTCTTATCCTGGCCTTCCTTCTCCATGTGCATCCATGTCTTTTCAAAATTAAATCTTCCCATCTCTTTGGAGGATGGCTGAGTGATCGTTTCAGAATGAGTCTGAAACACATTTAACAAAAAAGTCAAATACAAAAACATTTGTAATTTGACTTTTTATTCAGAGTGCATCTGAATGTGCTTGCAAATGGAAACACCACTGTGGGAATATTGATAATAAGGTTTTGATGACACACTTTGATGTTTTGTTGATGCTCTTTAACACATATGTGGGTTTACTTCTTCCTTCTAGGGGATGGAATGTTTATGACAACATGCCCCTCTGCTGCCTAAACATTTCTTCTTTGGGCAATGACATTTAGGACATGATGTTCAAAAGTACTCAGGAACCAGTAGCTTGCATTCTTCCCAGTAGGAGTTGCTGAGTGATGAGCACTTGGAGAAATAAACTCTGGTTATTTCATTTAGGAGCTGAGCTCTTCTGAAAATCTGGGCCCAGTTGTGACTGATCAACATTTTGAAGATCTGGTTCCTAAGCTTTGAGGGGTTCTGAGAACCCTCAAATGCCATTACACTGAGAGAATCCAGAACTTCATAGGATAGGTCCTAACATGTCTAAATCTAATTCCAAAAGCCTTTAGACTTAGTAGAGAGCAAAACAGAACCCTGGAGGGTTAGTATTTTCAAAACAAGAGCTAGTTGAACACAATCAGTGCAGCTTTTGATAACACTGATCAAAGGGTGATTCTTGACAGTTCAGAAACATGAAATGCTATTACTTGCCCTCTTTTAGTTTATCTCTTCCTTCTCATGAGACCAATGTTTGTTGTGTATAGTGGCAAACACTCTTCCCATGTTATTTAACTGTTACACCAGAATAAAAACAATGAGAGATTAAAAGGAGGCTGTTTTTGTTCTGCTATATTAAGACCTTTTTTTTTTGCAATGAATCTTTCCCCCCCTCTCTCAACCTCCCTCCATCTGGGCCACAATTCACACATCAGTGTCTTCTCTGGTTTTCTTTATATTGGAAGAGATTAATTTGCCTTTGTAATATCATTGTAATGTTGTTATTTCTCCTTTTTTCGATACTTTCAAGTATTTAAAGTAATGTAATTCTAGAACAACCCCCCCAAAAAGGAATGGAAGACATGTCGTGATCGGTGAAATCTATACGAGGGCTGAAGCACCGATGGATCAAGATGAATTCTAGAACAACACAAAATTAGCGTAGTTATTGCAATAAACTGAAAAGACCCAAGACTTGAGCATGGATAGGTTGCTGTTGGTATGGAACAAGGATGAAGAAGGGTAAAGGTACACTTCCTTTATGATCCCACTTGAATCCTGGGGCTTGGTAGGAGCCAGTTCAGTTTTCAAAGCAACTTAGGTTTCTCTAAGTCAGAAAGAAACTAGAGAACTATAGCATAGTTGGACCCATTATAAGGTGGGTACAAAATTGGCTGTACTCAGGGAGTAGTTATCAATGGTTCACAATCAAGGGGGAAGGGCATATTGAGTGCGGTCCTGTCTAGTTCTATTAAATATCTTCAAAAATGATTTGGATAATGACATAGACAATACACTTTAAACGTCTGTGGATGATACCAAGCTGGGAGAGGTTGCAATCACTTTGGAGGACAGAATTAGGACAGGACAGGACAAAATGATCTTGACAAACTGGAGAAACAGTTTGAATTAAAAAGGATGAAATTCAGTAAGGACAAATGCAGAGTACTACACTTAGGAAGGAAAAAATCAATTGCGCAAATACAAAATGGAAAATGACTGCCTAAGAAATAGTACTGCAGAAGAGGATCTGGGAGTTACAGTGGATCACAAAACTAAATAGCAGTACTGATAGTAACATGGAGTAACATGTTCAGATTTGGGCACCACACTTCGGGGAAAGATGTGGACAAATTGGAGAAAGTTCAGAAAAGAGCAACAAAAATGATTAAAAGGGCTAGAAAACATGACCTACAAAGACAGATTGAAAACATTGGGTTAGTTTAGCATGGAGAACAGAAGACTCAGGGGGGACATGACAGTTTAGTCTCCTAGCTGCCTAATCAATTTTGTGAATGAAACCTAGGCTCCTAAATCGGTGAGTTGTTACAATGTTGAGTGCAGCAACTCCTAAATAACTTTAAAAATCTCAGCCATAATGCTTATGTGATGGCCTGTGATGGGATGTTAGATGGGGTGGGATCTGAGTTACTACAGAGAATTCTTTCCTGGGTATCTGACTGGTGAATCTTGCCCGTATGCTCAGGGTTTAGCTGATCACCATATTTGGGGTCGGGAAGGAATTTTCCTCCAGGGCAGATTGGAAGAGGCCCTGGAGGTTTTTCGCCTTCCTCTGTAGCATGGGGCACGAGTCACTTGCTGGAGGATTCTCTGCTCCTTGAAGTCTTTAAACCATGATTTGAGGACTTCAATAGCTCAGACATAGGTGAGAGGTTTTTCGCAGGAGTGGGTGGGTGAGATTCTGTGGCCTGCGTTGTGCAGGAGGTCAGACTAGATGATCATAATGGTCCCTTCTGACCTTAATATCTATGGATCTATGTGCTGTCCTGCATAAGAATGGACTGAAGCATATGTCTGAGAGCTATTACCACACTGGGGCACATATAATTGTGAGTTTGGTCTTGCTGATAATATCTGAGCCTAGCTTTTGTGTGGCTGAGGCAGCTGAGATATATAAACCTTAAAGAAACTCTGACGGCAGTGGGGCTACTCATGTGAATAAGACAAGAATGATTTGACTCAAGATGTATTGAGGATGGGCCCTAGTTTAACCAGGTCTCTTTGCTAGAGGGGCTGGGCCTTTAAGGGAGGACAATATAAGAAGGAAAACAGTGAGGTTTAGCAGAGCTCTGAAAAACTCCACTTATTCCTAGCAAAGCAAATAATAATAACTGTAGACTCTAGCTATGCCATGCCAACCTTCACTAGGGGCCTAATCCAAAGCCCACAGAAGTCAATGAAAAGGCTCCCACTGACCTGAATGGACTTTGATCAGGCTCTAGCTGCATATCATCCCTTTGGTGAGCATGCCCTAAAGGCAATTAATTCTCCAAACTAATGTGTTTAGATTTAATTTCCCTCCATTCTGCCTGCTTCTGAAGTACAGTGGTCTTGTGGACCCAGGTTGTTTTTATTTCCTACCAGAATCACCATGGTGGATTAAACTCAATTTGCCCTCTACCGCACATGGCATTTGGACAAATCCCATCTAAATTTATTTCTTACTTCAGTAAGGGCATTGGCAATTAGATTTACTGGTTCGCTCAGCTTTGGCATTTGAAATTCTGTACTATGAAACAAACCCAAACAAAAAACAAAACACCTCAGTAAGGACAAATCATCTCTCTCTTTTTATCAATTAATAATCTTAATAGCATAATGCAGAGATGTTTATCATAGCGGTAATGCTTCATTCTTCAGAAACTAAATTAGACAGAAAAAGAAAGGCAAACAGCAAGAAAGAGGCTTCATTTATATAAAATCAACATGCATTTTATTCCTACACTTCAAAACTAATTCTATTCTCAGACATTGTTCACACAGACACAAATGCACACACATCTACAATATATGTAACCATACTTCTTAATGTATCCGATGAAGTGAGCTGTAGCTCATGAAAGCTTATGCTCAGATAAATTGGTTAGTCTCTAAGGTGCCACAAGTACTCCTTTCCTTTTGCGAATACAGACTAACACGGCTGTTACTCTGAAATACTTCTTAATGTACCGCTCTGATTGTACACCACATTGCATTCATTAATGCTTCCCTTCAGAAGTTAATAGATCCTTAAGATTAGTGTTATTTTTGATGAGTTTTTATTAGTGTTTTGAATAGGAATCCAGATTCTTTCAGCTTCTATATGTATAGTAAGAAAGTAGTTCTCTTTCCTTCTTTTTCACAGCATCCTGAGAACAGCCAATGTTCCCCCTCACCTTGAATTATCATTCCAACCTTGTGACAGTCTTTCCCTTTAACCTTTTGTTGGTTTAAAAAGAAAAAAAAGCCACTGCCTCTGCCCTTTAGAACTAACCTCTTTCTCTCTGTTCCTTGTTGCTCTTTCTTTAACCTCTATGATATTAAACTCAGGCTGTAAGTGGCAGTGTCAGGTCGCTGTAATCATTGGCTTAATCCTTTTAAATTTCTGTGATTGGTTCATCTGATAGTTGCTTGAGCATCTCCTCCGAAAAGAAAGATAGTTTTTAAATCCACTTTCATTTTCTAACCCAGGGCTGTAGAAAGGATTCATTATGCTGCCTGTAGTCTCAGACTCCTTCCTGGCAAATTGACAAAAGTTGCCTATTTTATTTTTGTCTCCTTTGAACAGTGTCTTTCTTTGGTAATATTATGTGTTCTCCCTTCTCATCACTTTTCACTGTGGGGCAATCTGATTAAGTGTCCAATCCTCACTCTTTGGGCACTCAAACCCCATTAGATCCTCACCTGGTGTAAATCTGCATAGCTTCATTTAGAATTTACACCAGATGAAGACCCAGCCCACTAACTTCAGAAGAAGTTTTTAAGTTAGCAAGGAACTTACAGGATCAGACCCAAAATGTAGTATTTCTTCCCACATCTTTGGGATTTGCACAATTTAACCAGTAAGTGAAATTTGTGACTTACTGAAACTCCACAATTTGGTATTTCGTCAACCTCAGCAGAACTTGTAATACAGAGTAGAAAGCTTAGACATGTTGGATGTAATTATTCAACATAGCCTCACCTTCACCCCAAATCTGAAACAGAACAACATTCAATCACTCTCCTTGGTGGATGCTGTGATAGGGCTGGCTGAATCAGTACTGATAAAAACAACTGACCTGAACGTTCACCAAAAATTCAAACAAAACCCAAATTTGTTAAGGTCCAAATATATATATATAAAATTTAAACATTATTTTTGTAGTTTTTTCATGCTCATACTCTCCAAGTTCCAGTGGAACTGAAAACAGGAAGCACCAGGAAACTTAGAAGGAAAATCAGGGGTTCAATTAAGGTTTGGAGAAGCTTCACCTAAAACAAATCTCACCCCTTTTTTGATGTCTGCTCTTCATTAGCTATGACACCATCCCATTTTAACAGGAAGGTGCCTATTCAGAGAGAGCGAGAGAGAAAAAAAAAACAAAACTATGTACGGCGTGGGTGTGTGGGAAACTATGGGTATGCCTGCACTGTAAGCCAAGATGTGATTGCGGCATCTGTAAACATACCCACGCCAGTTTTGCTCTAGCTAGCTTGAGTAACAGTAGCTGTGAAGCTGCAGCAGCATGGACTCCAGCATGGGCTAGCCGCTCAGATGCAGTCTCAGGTTCCTGGACAGGCCTGTATAGTTGGTGCTGAAGTCCATGCTGCTGTAGCTTCAGTGCTATTGCAACTCAAGCTAGCGGAAGCAAAGATAGCTCGGGTATGTCTCCATGTGATGCAGTCACACACCCGAATTGCAGGATAGATTTAACCAGTTAGTCACATTACTGTATTACCTTCCCTTCAGTAGAGGGCACCAAATTCTGAGAATGATGGGAGTTCCCCAAAAGGGGCAGGAGGGGCTGAGTCAGGGTCAAAGGGAAAGGAAGGATAGAGATGGAAAGGGGCAGGGAACTCAGAAGTCCCTTCCCTCTCCTTGGAGCAGTAACTCCTAGAGCAGCTTAAGAAAGGGGGAACAGATTGCATCTCCCAACCCACAGGACAAGTGGTACTAGTAGTAACTGAGGAAGGGGGAGACCCAGGTTTCCCTCATAGTCTTTCCAATCACTTGTAAGTTCCTGGACCTTACCTATAAGGCCCTGCACAATTTATCTCTTGCTGCCTCCTCTGCTCTTCTGTCATCATTCCGCCCTTACTCTCTTCATTTTGCCTAAGGGGAAAAACTAACTGTATTCATGCCTGATACCTACTCAATTCCATGCAACCTCCTCTAACTGGAGCACTTGCCCTGACCTCTCAGCCATGTCCTATCTTCTTCTCCTTCACACACCCCCTGAAAACATTTTATAGCTTCTAGTGATCCTTTTCAAAGACATATTGACAAAATAAACACTCAGAATTAAACAAAAAAATCCTAAAGTAGTGAAACTGGCAAGACAGGTCTAACTCCACTGCTGAGATGTCTCATTTCATTTACATCCCATCCTTTATGCTTTTAACTGCACACTGTCTATTAAGCCCTTAGAGTAGGAGCTTTATCTTTTTACCTATCCATACAGTTTCTTGTCTGCTTATATGGGTTGTAAAAATAATTACAATTTAGATAAAGTCTTTAATATAAAAACTCAGTGTAATCTAGAATGTTTGTTTAAAAAAAACCAACAGGATTTCAATTTAATGTTTTTGGTTTGGTGCAGTCTCCCTTTCTGCAGACTCTCTCATTAGAAATTGCCCTGGAACAATTTGGAATATGTATGCAAGCAGATCATCTCAATCTGTAAAATATGTTAGAATTTAATTTGGCTGTGAAACTGTCGCAGAAGGTTCAAAAAAGCACTAAGAGTACTTGGATGTCCGAGTCTTCCTTGCTCATTGAAATATCTATGAAAAAAAGTGTCAAAGACTAGCATATTGTCAAGTAAATTACCAAATGGACGCTTCCTGCCATGGGGTCTTAATATCAAAGCATGTTTTTAAGAGTGTTTAAACTTCCAGATTCTTTGTGACTTTTCAAAATCAAGCAGTGACAATGAAGCAAGACTTCACATTGCACTTTGAGGAAGGCATGTGCTGAAAGCCATCAAGTGGTGTGTGCCATCTTTCCTGGACTTGTCAACAGCTGCTGTATTTCTTCAGATTTTAAATGAGAGATCTTATTGTTATGCATGTTCTTTCTAGCTCCTTCTTGGAGTATCTCTCTTCATGTAGGGTGTTGAGAATATTGACTCTTCCTGATTTTTACAGGGGTTACTTTGTCTATGAGAAAGTATATTCTGTCATTTTGATCCCTTTCTATAGGATGTCTATAATCAGTGCAATTACTCATGATAAGAAGTGAACAAACAGTGCAAAAATCATATGACTATTCACTGGCCATTTTGGGTACAACCATAGTCACAACTCTTTCTTGCTCACTTTCTATGAATATTTGTGTGCACAAACTTGACTTAATGGTAGCAATAACAAAATGTAAATTTTAAGCTAAAATAGTTGCTAAAAATCAAAATTAGGTTTGCATATTTAATTGTAAAATGTACTGCATAGTATTGGTTAATTTCATAAGTCATCCAAACAAGAAAAACAGAATATATACCATGTGATTTATGTAATGACGAGCCAAATTGTGATACCCTTACCTACATTGAGTAGTACCTTACTACACTAGTGGTCCCATTGACCTCATTGGAACTGTTTGCATAATAAAGATACTACACCTAGTAAGAAACATAAGAATAATCTGGCATCAACAGCCACACATATCATACTTTATATTTGCAATGTCGGATGGGTTGCTTATTATTAGTTATTGATAATGCAGTAGCAACCACAGGCCCTAGCTGAGTTTGGGGTTCAATTGTGGTAGGCACTGTACAAACCACAAAGTCCTTACAATCCAAATAGACAAGGCACATTGTCATATAAAATACCGAATGGACAAAAGATTGGGAAGGAAGACAGAAGTGCCTTGTTTCAATCATTCAATACAATGGTAGCCGATTTAAGTACAGAATGCAGGCCTTTGGGCTTGTCTACATGGAGTGAGGGTGGGAGGAGTGATGCACACTTGTGATTTCCGAAGTCCACGAATGTGCTGTGCATGAATTGGTCTGTGTACACCTTGCTGGAGCATCCAAAATGATCCTTTGTGTACTTTAACGTAGTACTGTACTACGTGAAAGCACACTGAGGAACATTTAGTCCATGCAGGGTCTACATGGACCAATTCATGCACAACACGTTAATATAGTTTAGAAATCACACTCCCACAATACACATTGCCCCACCTCACAGACAACCCCTTGGGCTAATGCCCTACCCCGTGTACCACATACAAGTCAGAGAACAGAAGCAATACCACCTACCTGAGAGACCCTGACTGTGATCTCCTTGTACCTGAATTACTTCCAATTTAGGCTAGCGTGAGATGAGAATCAGGCCCGCAACTAATGAGTGCAACACACATTTCTAGTTTCAGATCCTCACAACAAGCTGTTTCTTTATGAATGGTATTACTTTTTGTACGGGGTGGAGGGAAATGGTGAACAATTTCAAAGAATGAATAAATTTGAGTTTTGAGGTCTGCTATGAACAATTTGAACAATTTTTAAAAAGAACAATATGCCACATCATTCATTTGTTAGCCTTTTTTTTTGCTCATGTCTTCTCACACACCATACAGGCTTTGTTGTATAATTTTTATGAGGAAGATGAATTACAGGCATGACAGCCATTCTATGACATTCACTAATACACATCTCTGTCAAACTGTGAAGTTAAATGTTCCCATTGTTGAGCTAAAGAGGCTTAACATTACAAAGTTATGGAAACAGCCTTAATACTGAGATTTACTTCTAAAATAGTTTTGAAATGTAGTATCTTTGGGTAACTTATTAAAAAAAAACCAGGAACCATATGCAATAGCTTTTCATGAGGTTTTTAAGCTATACTCATTCTCAAAGCCCAGAATGTGCCATTATAAATAATTAACCAGTTGGTACTGTTGTGCTTGCAGGACAGATCTGTTGCTGAAAAGTCATTGTGGGCCTGATCCTTCACCAGTGAAGCCAGTGAGTACTTTACTATTGACTTCAAGGGGAACAGGACTAAGTTCTATGGCCCTGATCCCTCAGAGCACATAAGCACACACAGTTTTAAAAGCCCCTAGGACCATTCACATGCTAAAGTCAAGCATCTACTTAAGCACTGTGCTGGACTAAGGCATAAATGAATGAGTCATCCTATATATACACATACACACACACTTAAACAGTCTAAACACTTTTTATAAAAGGTAAAATATACCGAATAATAAATACCCTAGCATATTCATTAAAGTTCAGATTATACCTGATTGTTACGTAGGTGGAAAAGGAGGCTGAGTTGGGAAGGATTGGAAGACTGCATTGGTATCACATTCAGTTTGTTTCTCAGCTTGGGTTTGCAAACCCAAGCTAAGTGTGGCTTAGATCTAGGGTCCATTTTACTGAAAGCACCAGACTGCAAAAGGTAAACTAAATGGTTTGTGTTTTATTCCCCATTGCATAATGAGCAAGTCTGACAAAACAAAACGAACCAAAGTAGGGTTGCTTTAGATTCAGGTTTTATTTTACCTATACTCCCAATGTTTGGGTTGGGGAGGTATTTAAAGATACGGGTCCCAGTTTGGGACCATCTCTAGTATAATCTATTATCACTCTAAATTCACCTTGCTCAGCCTCTCCATTCCAAGCTCCCAAGGAGCAGCACAAATACAGCCATAGGGTGTGCCTGGTCTTTGTTCATCGGGTACATAAGCATCCACAAATTCAGAACTTCTTCAAATCCCTTCACCTCTGTGTTGTTAGGGAGAACACTAACCTCTTGCACTTCTCTGACTCATCCCCTATTGGCCTAATAACCAAAGCACCATTTCAAATGATCAAACACTAATGAGCAGTTGAGATTCCACTCCTCATCCTCAGTCTTTGGCTTAATCTTCAGGGTCAGATCTTGCCTCCTTCAAGCCTATCTTTAATACTTTCTCAAACCCAAACATAGATTTAGAGAGAGAGAGAGATTACACACACACATACGCACACACACACATAGAGTTTAATTTAACTTCCTCTAAATTTAAATACAGATGGCTATTGCTGTTTGTACCGGACAGAAGAGAGACCCCACCAAAGCCCTTGAATGCATTTGATTAGCTGGTATATCTAGAAACACCACCATGTAGCTTGGCTCTCTTGTTTGGACAGGGCAGCTACCCAGGACATTAAAAGGCCAGGAAAAAAAATCATCTTTATCAGAGCTCATTTCCAAAACAGCTGTACATATTTGTGTAACTGCCTCTTTTGTTGTATATGAAGATGGTGTAAGGCCCTCAGCAGTCAGATGTGCCTAAACTAATCCTGGAGTAGTTTTCAGACCAAGAAGATAAAGAAGCTTTAAAAAAAAAACAATAAAAAACAGAGAGGCTAACAACTGTATTATTGCCATCTTCAAACCTCAAAATATACAGCTTTTCTAAATCATGAACCACCTGGCACCTTGCACTGCTCTGTGAAGAAGTCGACACTATTCTGGTCACTGTTTTCGAAATCATTCTCTAAAATTCAGTGACTTTCTCTCAAGGAGATAGCACCATTTTCTCAGGGTGCAATTTATTTCAGACACCCTGCATGTTTGTGGGTTTTAACACCCACCTAGCCTCATCTCCTGTAGGAATCTGTAATTAATTCAAATCTGAGATTATGATTGTGATAGAAAATAAGAAAATGGCATTTTTCACATGAATTAGGGGAATGAAGAAGTCTTCTTATAGTCCCTGTGAAATTTAGCTATATTTGTGGCTATTAAAACCACAGCTAAATCCCAAAACTAAACTCTACCTCTACGTCCCCTACCAAAACCCCTTAAGTGTACTTTCTCATGATATTAGCACATAGTATGACTCACATTAACTCCATCCTATGCAAACCTGCTGCTTCCTCATGGTTAATTACTGACAGAAATATTGACTCTTGAAAGGGAAGATAAGGAAACCTAGTGTTAAAAAAAGAAGAAAAAGCAAACTCAATCATTTAAAAAGAGTCCTCTTCCATCTATTTGTATATTAATAACCAGTGAACATACCTTGAACTCATATTTGCATGAACACTGAAAGTAAAACCGCTGCACTTATGTTACAGGTTCCTTATAGTTGTAGTCCTCATCTTGCTAGTTAGTCACATATTTAATGGCAGTGAAGAGCTCCTTTGGGTAGACTTTGCTTACCTTGCTTTGTGCGAGACCCTGTGTGATCCTTACATCGCGTTACAAATAGTTTCTAAGCACACCTCAAGGCATCTGTTTTTCATACCCACCTCTTGCATAAACCTGTCTCCACTATCTGGAAAAATTGTGTCACAAATGTAGGTCCTGCTCCTACAAACTTTACACACACCAGTATTCCATGGTGGGACTACTCACATGCATAAATTACTTAGCTACATAAGTGTTTGGAGGACGGGGGCCTGAAATTGTTAAGAGCTCTGCTCCTACCTCTTGCAAAAAAGGAACATAGAAATGCTGCTGCCTTGAGCATGTAGTACTGCGCAACCAAGAACATGTGGTTAATGAACAAAAGCCTTTTACTTTCTCCCTCTAACTCAGACTCTCGCTATCTTCCTGTTTATTTGCCAGATGCATCCCAGCTGCTAATTAAGCTTGAATGAATTAAGGTGAATTGAATCTTGCCTGAGCATCTGCTGCTTCCCTATTAGCGTGGCAGGCAATGAAAGGAAGACAATGCTACATGTTAAAAAAGGCCATTTATACTTAGAAATACCTCTTGCAATAAACTAATATACATAATTTTTTTCATGACACATGCTGTATAAGTAACAATAAAACCTTCTGCAGGTGTTGGTGTGTGTAACCCAGGTTATATTTTTAGCAGCTCTTTGGGTGGCTTTCCATACCATGCAGAATTGGAATTAAGTTTCAGATTATATTCAGAGATGCAGAAAGGGCCAGAGATATAGCAAGTCTGAGGATGAGTGGGTGGGCGAGGGGTAGGATGGACTATTCCAGCTCTGTCTCAAATATATTCCACCCCAAAGATCATGCAATATTGGGTTGCATTATATTATCTTTGGCATGCTCCTCCACAGAGGCAGCTGAATCCCTGGGAAATCCCACATAGCACGGTACAATGAAGAGGTGTTGGGGAGCAGACCTGGTGTAGAACTACTATGCTAATAACCTTAGCTTCATGCAGATCCCCAGAGATCCAGTCCCCAGATGGGAGAGCAAGTCCTGTGGCATATTACATAGCAGGGTCAAACTGTACTCCAGGACATAGCATTCAGGGTGGCATTGCAAGGAGATCTCATGGAGATTTCCTCGGTGCGGGATGATCCAGGCCATGGTTTGGAGCAGAAATCACACAAGGAATTGGCAGGAGAGGGGTATGATTTTGACTTGCAACTAGGCTTTGCAGCATTTCACTTTGGGTTTTGACTCACCTGATTCCCCAAACTCAAGGGGTTCAGAACTCACATGAAGTAAATCTGGGAGGGAGAAAATGGCATGAACCCCCTGTAAACTAAACCCACTGAGGAAGGGACAGCTTTAACAATAACCCTTTCTGCCTCCTTTGTTATGAAGAGATACATAGGGCAGGTCTACACTACAGGGGTAATTCGAACTAAGTTACGCAACCCTAGCTACATGAATAATGTAGCTGGAGTCGATGTATCTTAGGTCAACTTATTGCGGTGTCTACACCATGCTGGGTCGATGGGAGAAACTCTTCTGTTGACTTACCTTATGCTTCTCATTCCGGTGGAGCACTGGAGTTGACAGGAGAGCTATCAGCTGTTGCTTTAGTGGGTCTTCACTAGACCTGCTAAATCGACCCCCAGTGGATCGATCACCACACGATGATCCCCCGTTAAGTGGAGAGAAGCCCATAGATAGTATCATAGATTGTAAGGACAGAAGAGGCAACTAGAGCATCTACTCTGACCTCCTGTATAATACAGGCCAGAGAATTTCATCCACTTACCCCTGTACTGAGCCCAATCACATTACAGATTACTAAGCACTAAGATTGCGGATTTATTTTAGAAACATTTAAAATATCATTGTGCTGTGATTTTTTATTATTATTTATTTTAATGTATGTATTTCACACAATCTAAGAGGAAAAAAGAAATCTTAATAAAGGTACGTACAGTAAGGCATGTGCCTATGCCTGTATGTACCAAATACACAGCTATCATCTAAGGAGCTTAAGAACCTGGCTTCCTGTAAACTACAGTTAATATAGTATTAATAAAAACCAAACATTAAAATAGTTATGAAAGAAGCAAACAGTAAGTCATTTTGATCTTAGAGACACTTTTAGGTTATTTTAGATGCAAGGAAAATCTCTTTATAAAGGAGATAGAAAAGTGATTGAAACTCTGAGTCTTGAGAAGGTGCACACTTAGCTATTACAGAATTTTGAGTAAGTCTTTAGAGCAATAAAATCATCATTATTATTTGCAAGTTCGTTCAGGCTTTCATTTCATTTTTAAACAGAAAGAAAGAAAGAAAATAAAAATCACCTGGTACAACTTCATAGTAATAAAAAATGGCAATAATTGCCATTCCTTAAATTCTCTATGAAGAGTTTGTGCTGTCTTCCAGCGAGTAAGTGAAAATTAACTAAAGAGTGAAATCAGTAAGTATATTTACTTATTGCACAAGAAACAATAGGATTGTGAAGTTTATAAATGTAAATGTCTAGATGTGAAGAAGACACAGTTCCTCAGCTCTAAGCATGATAAATTTAAGCTCTATAAATGGTTTATTGTGGCAATTAAAATGAAAGCCTTACAATGGTAAAACTGCTGAAATAATGTTTTGCGCTATGTGCCTTCCCAATGGAATATATTGTAGAAGGAAAACCTAATGGACTTTACATCTGATAATGTTTTTGTGCTTTGAGACAAATGAGACTTAAATCACCATTTCCCAGCTAAAGATGATTAAGTATTAATCCCCATTGGTTTTAAAAAAAATACAACAAAAACAACAACAAAAAACACAGCTATTGATCCAAAGTCAGACAAGTGTGAGTATTTTTTTTGAATATGCATAACTGAACTTTTGCCAGTTCATAATGGTAAACTTGACCTCACAGAAAGTGAAGTAAATGGTTAGAATCCCGAGATTTTAATGATGCTTGGAATTGTCATGTACATTACCTGAAATATGAGAAGAGTATATTTTCAGACTAGGACAAATTAATCTTCATCATTAAATTCTTTTTGAATAACAGAATGTAGGGGAGGGCTCGAATATGCTCGGTGAGGGAATCTCAAACATAAAAAAACCATAGGCGTGGGAAGTAGAGGTGCAGAGGGTGCTGCAGCACCCCTGGGTTTTGTATCCGGCTTCCTGGCCACCGGCCCCGTGCCCCTGCTGCCTAGGGTCCCGACCACCAGTCCCGCTGCTGCCCTGGGGCTCAACCGCCGGACCCGGGTCCTGCTCAGTGACTGGCTCTGTGCCTGGGGGCTCCGCTGCTGGCCCCAGAGTCCTGCCCAGCCGCCAGCCCCGCGCCCAGGGGCTCCACTGTCGGTCGCTGGCCCGATGCCCGGGGCCTCTACTGCCAGCCCCAGAGTCATGCCCGGCTGCCGGCCCCATGCCCGGGGGCTCCGCTGTCAGTTGCTGGCCCAGTGCCCTGGGCCTCTATGCCGGCCCCAGATGTGGGGTCCCAGCCACCAGACCCATGCCCGGAGCTCTGCACCCACCCCCAGCTATGGTCCCAGCCTCTGCTACCTTACCCCTGTCCACATCCCCCCATCCTGGAGCCATGGCCCTGCTCCCAGCTCTAGTGGGTGGTGAGAGGTGAGGACAGGGATAAGAGGGGTGCAGCTTAGCACCCCCACTCCGAAAACTGTTCCAGCACCACTGTAAAAAACTCAAGCACGTTACCTGTGCTTGAATATTAAGTCATCCTCTTTCCCCCATTCAGACAAAATGTAAATATAGAAAGGCTGGCAGCTTTCAGTATGTTTCCTCCTAAACCAGTACACACTGAGCTGGAAAAAAAAAGTCTGCAAAAGAACATTCCATGAATATTATGCATGCTTTAGATGTATTTGTGTCAGCCAGTTTTGTGCCCCTTTCGTGGTAAAAATGTGTACAAGACAAATTTTACCCTCCCCATTTCAAACAATTTCTTGAAATGTATTTCAAGCTTCCTTTCTGTGGGTATTTGTACAAAAAAAAATCTGATTAGAATGACACTCATCCAGTCAAGGAACAGGAATACCATGTGACGAACCACAAGAGAACAACAGATCTAAATTTGGATTTTCAGTTTCAAATAGCAAGCCATTGAATGCATGAAATATATGCTGTAAAATAAGAAAATAAATTCCTATATAGAAAGCATCTCTGCATTACGTGAGATTATATCAGAAATAAAAAATGGTTTAACTATGGGGGAATACAGTTAAATTTAAGCACATGCTTGAGTGCGTAGCTGGCTCAGAGCCAACATGTGAATCCCCTGACCTACCGAGAGACCTCCATGGGTCTGACAATATGTCATGAATGAGGGGAGGTCCATGCAGGGAGGGTCCTTGTGAATTTGGCCAGGGGCATAATGCCAATGACGTTTTTCAGGTATATAATGAAGACTGAAGTAAGATACAAAAAGGGGAAAATAAAGAAAGTCAATTTAATCAGAGCAAATTTTGGAAGAATATATTAAGTGTAGAGTGAAATTGAACAGGACAAAGCAACGAGGTGAGGAACACAGAAATGAAATGGAAGTATTCAAAAAAATTAATTGAATCTATCCTCAAGGACTATGTATGTCATCTCAAAATAAATACGTATGGGATTATGTATGCCATCTAGGAATAAATATATAGAGATTTTTTTTTAAAAAAGACAGCCTTTTCTGGATGAACAAGAGAATGCAGAAAGTAATCACAAGCAAAAAAGTACATGCCATTCCTTGATATATGTCTTTCCATACATCAGTTGTGACAGGTGTTAGGCCCCTCTGGCTTTTCCTGGAACAATTTATAAAAATACCTAGTTTTTTTATTGCTATTTCTCACTGTCGTCATTTTTATCTTTCTCTTAAATTCTTTTGTAAGCTTTAATTATATTTGCTCAGGCTTTCAAGTTTACGTAGCAGGGTTCCTTTTCCTCCTTTGTATCCAGTCCTTATGGTTCCAGACACCAAACACCTTAATAGTAAGTGGAGGAAAAGTCAGGGTCAGCAATAGATCATAGGAACAAAAGGCATGATTATCTTATTCATATCTTCTCCGCCATTCAAAGAGTGTGTTCTAAAGATTAGAAGAGGATGAGACTCAGGACTCCTGGGTTCTATTCCTGGTTCTGCCACAGACTGGCTCTGTGACTTTGGGCAAGTCACTTTAAATCATCTGTACTCATGGGTAAAATATGCAACATTAGTACAAAGGATTACTATTAAAAGTTATTGCAGATACTGAGACTCTAGGCAGCTATCTATTTACATTAGCCATTCAACTATGGGATTTTTGTGAGAATCTCATCACATGTGACAATTTGATTGGCAAGATTGTGACTGTGTTAGTCAAGTCTTTTAGTCCTACCCACCCTAGCACCAGCATGGAACCTCGCAGGGTCTTTCACTCCCAGTGGCATCACAGAGAGCTCAACTGTTGTCAGAATGATTGCCACTTGTTCACTTCAGCCCCCGCCCCCCCCCCAAATATGTGTGTGGTATTAATAAGGTAACATACACACAAGACAGCACGTTTCAGGAGTGGATGAAGAAAGGGATAATTGATGTGGGAAAGAGAAGAAGAGTGACTGTTTGGAGAGGTGGGTTTGAAGGAGGGGGTCTGAAAGAGAAGTGATAGGGTGCTTGAAGAAAAGAACAATAGAAGACATTATGGAAGAACTGGGATAGGTTGCAATGAAGTGCAGACATGAGCAAGGTTTTTTATATAGGGCCTTGTAGGGGAGGGTAAGGAGCTTAAATTTGTAACAGACAGGAAGCCACGGGAGGCATTAAAGGAGAGGGGGCATGGTCACAATGGTGGGAAAGGAAGACACCACTTTATATGTTGTTTATTGACAGAGGGAGATGGTAATAAGGGGTAAGTTAGGCCTATGCCCCACTAATGAAACCCTCTCTTTATTGCTTTACAAGCCTGTCCATTCCCTCCTTCCTGCTCACCCACTGTCCAGCTGCTCCATGGGGAAGTATGAGGTTCTCAATGTCCACTTATTCAGGTGCACCTGGACCCAAGATCCAAGTAGCCTTTAGAGGAGTTTAAGGAAGGTCTTACTCCCTCGCATGAGAAAAAATGTAGTAAATAAAGAAATAAAATCACATTCTGGCCTTAAATATCTGTGCTACAGTTTTGCACGTGGCTTGGTGGCAACATATTCAGCATCAGCGCTACCAATGACATTCTCATAGAGGTTTAATTGTGACTAAGGGTTCTATTTTCAATGCTCATCTGCATTGCACCGGACCAAGGAGTGAGACCAATTTACTCCCATTTTCCTGGGTTTCCCAAACTGCATTCCTGGTGCCAACCAGTGGGATGCCCTGAATGTTAAATATATCTAAAAATGGAGTTTAGGGTCTGAATCTACAGCCAGGAGGAAAAAGGACTAAGGGGAAGGATAACTTTGGTTTGAAACACATTTCATGCATAAGCACTCCAAAATGCTAAGTATGCCATTCCTAGTGCATCTCTGCTTTCAGCACATGAGTATCACAGCTAGGTGTCAGAGCAAAAGGAATGTAGCATTCAGAGATTCATTGTGCTGACTGGTAGGTGAAGTTCTTAGTCATTAAATTAACTTAGGCCTTTTAAAAATAACTCAGCACATTTTCCAAACTGAGATTTTAGGTTAGAGCTCATTGTGTTGTTTAGCTGTGTTTGAATGATACCTAATAAAAGTCATGTTTAGGTCTAGTACTGCTGAAAAGAATCTCTGATTCATAGTGGATTGCAGATTGAAGATGAGCCAACAATGTGATGCAGTTGAGAAAAAGGGTAATATCATTCTGGGGTGTATTAACACGAGTGTTGTTGTAACAGAGTTGATTGCCCACTCTTGTTGGCACTGGTGAGGCCTCAGCTGGAGAACGGTGTCCAGTTTTGGATGCTACACCTTAAGATGTGGACAAATTGGCAACAGTCCAGAGGGGACCAACAAAAGTAATAAATGGTTAAAAAACCTAACTTATGAGGAAAGGCCAAAAGAACTGGGCATGTTTAGTCTTGAAAAAAGAAGACAGAGGGGACACCTTGATAACAGTCTTCAAATGTGTTAAAGGCTGTTATAGAGAGGGTGGTGATCAGTTGTTCTCCATGTCCACTGAAGATAGGACAAGAAGTAATGGAACAGCAAGGGAGATTTAGGTTAGTTAGAATGTTTTATTTCTCACATCTATCAGGATAGTTAAGCTCAGGAATAGGCTTCCAAAAGAGGTTGTGGAATTCCTGTCACTGGAGGTTTTTAAGAACAGCTTAGACAAAACTGCCTCTGCACAAGGTGTTGGACTAGATAACCTCTCAAAGTCTCTTCCAGCCCTACATTTCTATGATTCTATGTCCAAATCACATTGGTAAAATAAAACAGAAATTGCCAATCAACAAATAAAAGGTCATTGATCACTGTATTCATCTGTACACAGAAAACCGATAATCTCAATTGTATATGTACACATATAGATATTATATTTAAAGCTGAGGGGGGTTCACATCCATTTTTTCTAGTTAAATTTCAATTTATCTGGAAGTATGTCAAGATGACAGAATCTCATTTAAAAGCTGTGAAGACAGCTGACAGAAAGTGCATTAAAAATTAGATTTTGAATTCAAAGAATGAAAGCTTTAAATTACTACAGGCATGACTGTTGGACAAGATTGATACCAGATGCTATTTAGTACATGTTATTAACAAACCATTCAAGCCTTGAAGGGACCTTTTCACTACATAACTTCTGTCTATGTAAATAAGACTGAAGCAAGGATTTATATTGCTAGCAATAGCAAGCATCCAGTACATCAAAGAAACAGGACAGCAAGTATTGCTCAAGTTAAGAAAGTACTAGTGAATACTAAAATCTATGACTTTCTTCTGACTTTGCTTGTACACATAAATCAGATTACAGTGCTGCCCAAAATGCTCTGAAAACATTACCTTGCTTCATGAGAACAAACATCTACAAATGTCTGTTTACTAAGGAAGAAGCAGACAAGAATTCATCAGGCAATGCTGGATTATTCCAAAACAAAATGTATTAGTGCAGATCAAAGTAAATTAAGTAGTTAACTGAAAATATTTGTCTTCTATATCCCTTCAGACTTTTTTTTCCATTTTGCAAACTTCTTCCTGTTTTGTTAACTCTTCTCCAACAAAAAAATCACATAGTAATGTTAAATATGCACCGATCTGGGGCATGATGTAATATATAATGGTTATCCAGAATGTGAAATTGAAACAGTAGCTAAATACTGATCTTAACAGAGGGTCTGTTAAGGGTCTGCCCATAACCTGAATTTGCATAGCCACTGAAGGTAAAATTGGTATAAATCACACAAGCTTTCCATCTACATCCACTGTCTGTCTAATTTATACCCAGCTAACCTAATTTTCCCCTACCTTGCACCTAGTGGAGTCATTCACACCTGTACAAAGTGGCTGTAAAATATTACTGAATGAGAATGGTAGTGTTTTTCATCCACTGTGCAGTCACTTTCATATGGTCATCATTTTTAAGGCCAGATGGGACCATCATGATCATCTAGTCTGATCTCATGCATAACACAAGCCAAAGACTTTCACCGAGTATTTCCAGCATCAAGCTATAACTTCCAGTCGAGCTTAGAGCATAGTTTGGAGGAAAAACATATCCAATCTTGATTTAAAGACTTCAAGTGATGGAGGACCCAACACATCCCTAGGTAACTTGTTCCAATGGTTAGCTACCTTCACTGTTAATTTTTTGGCCTTATTTCTAGACTGGATTTGTCTATTTTGAACTGCCAGCCATTGCAAAAAATACTGCACTGGGTACAAGGCGATGGGGTATCAGGCTCATCATATAGGAGAACTGAAGGACAGAATTGGAGGTCCTAGTTTAAGAAGACCTACCCATCTAAGATACTTTCCCTTTCTATGTGCTGGACTACCACAGTGATGATCAATGTAAGCTACAACTCCACTTATATAAGAGAGTGGGCAACAGGCAAGGTGCTCTCTGTGAGGGACTCTCTTGTTCATCACCCACCTCAGTCCAAAATCATCCTGATTTTTTGCTTTATCAACCTTCAGAGCATACTGCAGAGGTCATTTGTTTTCCCTAGCTAGGAGGGCTCTGCTGTAATGCTTTTGAAGGGTCTTTCAGCTGCTGTGTCCTTATAAATTTATCATCAAGTGCCCTAGTTTTATAACTGCCACCTCAAAATGTGTCGAGAAGCACCCAGAGCAAAGGACAAGGAGCACCTCTTTATGGCGGGAGGGTACAGATCAACACCAGTGAATACATATTGACATAATTCAATGTGGCTAAAAGAAAGTGAGGGCCTGTGCCTTGGTGTGGTGGGGACCTTCTTTGAATCCCATGTGGTAGGGTTTCTCAGCCACTTCTCTGGTACTGCTGACTCCATGGAGGTTCCTCTCAGGCTTGAGGGAATCTGTATGGTAGATGGTGTTGGGACTGAGCAGAGCTTGGAGAGGACAGGTGGGGCAGGGGAGGGGCAAGTTCAGGAATGAGAGTGGTCCACTCTGTCCCCCATCCAGCCCCAGGCATGTTACAGAGAATATCCACAGTGGGACTCCCCCTTTAAGAGAGTTTCTGGGCTAGGAGGAATCCATGGTAGCGTGGGCTCCACTGGTGTCACGCTGGCAGAGTGGGAGAGTTGCCAGGGGGCAGAATGGCAGTGGAGGCATAGTTTCATAGGCACCAACTCCAGGGGTGCTCTGGGGCTCAAGCATCCATTGAAAAAAATAGGGGGTGCTCAGCACCCGCAGGGACAGAATAATCTTTTGTGGACCCTGCTGTCTGGACCATGGCCCTGCCCCCTGCTGTACTGGTGCTCCGCCCTGAGGGCCCACCCCCACTTGGCCTCTTCCCACCAAGGCCCTACCTACTGCTTGTGCATGGGTGGTGGAGGGGGCAGAGAGGGGCAAAAACAAGTCAGCGCCTCTTCATTTTGATTCTGAAGGGGTCAAATCTTGGCTCTAGACCGAAGGATCAGGAAGGAAATTTACAAAGGGTGCATTCACTGAGGTTTACTGCCCTTAAGCTCTTTGTGGGCTTTAACAGGCATGTGGTGATCCAGTGCATGTTAATTATTCAACATTTATCTGCCTTTGCATATAACAGATAAGAATACCATTTGTTCATTAATTCAAAACTGCAGAAACTCTGTTTGCTATCCATTTTATGAATCCAGCCTGCAGACTTTACCCAAAGCTGAATGCCTGCAATCTGGATTTGGTGTAATTCCATAATGTCTTTCCTTTAAGCTTCCTACAGATCTGTCAATTTGGAATCACAGTGTTACTGGATTTACACATATTATTGAGATATGAGAGGCTTATCCAATGGTGTGTCACAAAGGGTGTCAAGACATGGAAAATTAACTTTCCTATGTAGTTTGCCATATTCCCGAGAAGTGTCTTATCAGTTTTTTTTTAAATTAAATACTTTCTCTTTATAAGACTAATTCATTATAAAGTCACCCCTCAGTTGACTATTAGACTCATTTCCAGCTTTACTGAAATCCACATAAACATCCTTGACTTTGAACAACATCCAGCAGGTTTAAATTCCGCCATAAGTTTCAAACAGCAGCATTTTATTAGCACTTCAAGTTCCTGAGAATTACTGAGATTGCAAAGTGCCATTGTATTTGATCTAGTCATCCCTTAGGGTATATGAACAGAGAATATTAGTGACTGCACCAAGGGTAGAAGAGACTTTCCAAATATTGAAAGGAACTTGGCTTCATTTTACTTTGAAAAGAGAAGGGGGGTTGTTTTGTTTTTTTAGTATACATCATTCCTGGAGTGAAATATAGTGAAGATGGCATTTTCAAAAGGATCCTCTAATACACAGAGCCTCAAACTTTGGTTTCTCAAACTTGAAGAGCTCACTTTTGCCCTCCCCTGTTGATGCGGTCTATGTGTACTGGGCTGATTAGCAGCAAAAAATAGAGGGCTGCTGTAATTTACACCAGGTGCTAACAAGCCACAGGGGCCAAAATCATAGCTGAGAATAACCACATTACAGAAGTATTCCAGCCTCACTTCATGTCTTGCGGCTGTGCCCTCTCTATCTGCAGCATAGGAGCCTTTATTCCAGTTAAGAGTCCCTGGAAGTGAGTCTAGCACAGTGGTAATCGTCCCAAACCTTCACCAGTGGTCAAGAATAAAGCAAACTCAAGGACCTGATCTGAAGTCCATTGAAGTCACTTTCTTCATTGGATAGGTACCAGATGATCTTCCCAGTTGAATGACTGTTGCAAATAAACCATGAATTTAAAGCACCAGTTTAAAGCTTACAATCTTAAAAGTCATCTTCACTTTCACATGATTCATACAAAAAGTAGAAGGCAGTGAAATGACAATATATAAACACAAATCTCCTCCTTTCAGTTACTGTTATGAAGCAGAGATTTACAATCAAACCCCACCATGTTATGGTTGGATACACTTTCCAGCTAACAAATATTTCAGCCATTAAGTGATATATTTTACAGCATATTGAATGATTGCTTTACTATGCTCGTAATATATATTTCACTGAGAAAGAATAAATTCTTTTTTTTTGACAGAGAGAACAAGTAAATTCTAACCCTCTGAAATGAGAGTTTGATCTTTGAATACAGTTGTCTTGTCTTATATTTATTATTTACACTGTCCTTGGTAGGATGGAATTTTATTATTAATATTTTCCGTAAAACAATGATAAATGCACCTTCTGTGAAACTTTCAAGACATAAATGAATCCAAACTATGAAAACCAACTTCAAAAATGGCACAGAGCCTTTCCTATAGGATAAGGGGCACTTAAATCAGAGATAATGGAAGAAATAGACTAATCCAAGCACAAATCACTAGAGAAATTACAGAAGAAATGTAGCATACCAAAACAGGTGAGAATGAGAAAATAAATATGATAACTTCAATTAAAAAATAGAGTATTTAATGGACTGGAAAGGGATGTGGGACTTACCTAAGCTGATGGATTTCAAACCAGTGAATTAATTTTATAATATCTATTTATGTTGTTATATTCTAGTGTCTGAGTTTGCCAGGAGGTCACCTTCTAGGAAACAAAAAAGATCTATAAACATCACTGTGTCTAAAATAGTTCTATTTACCTCTGTCAGAATCTAATTGGAACCATTCTGTGCAATCACATATGCCAGCGAGAGCATTTATGCTTTTAAAATAATAATATTGGTTAAAAATCAGGCTGATCTTGGGAGCAGGGATGTTACCCAATGAGCTTTGCTCATGTGGAGGAAGAAGCAGATATGCACAAACTCAAGAGTCCATTAAACAGAAATTAAAATGTTAAATGGAAGTGCTGAAAATTGTTACTACAGAGCACTACTATGTCTGTGAGAGGCCTTGGCTAACTTCAAGGACTTTTTGTTTGGGACTGCCATTTGCAAAAGATTTCTGCACTGTGTGTTAACAAGGGCCAGATTTCCAAATCCTGGCTACTTTGGCTGTTTGGAAATTTTCTGTTGAAACTTTTTTCCCCCAAAACAGAACATTGGGTTTTCATCTAAGTGAAATATTTTCATAGACCGTATCTGTTTCCTCAATCATTTTACATTTTTTGTTGAAATCCCAAACAGACAAAATGGAAAACTTTTCAGTTTTCTAGTTTTCCTTTCTTTAAAATGGACAAAAAAAATCAATATTTTTCATGGAAAAATATAACAAATATAATTTTCATCCCCAATTTTTTTTCTTAAAAATGTTGTTTTCCAACTGACCCCTCATTGTGCACCCTCTGTTTGCAGGAGCAAAAAAACTGAAGGTGCAGTTTTGCTCCCAAAACTATTTCTGAGCATAACTTCAATATCGAAGTTCTTGATTGTATATGCAAGATATTTACTGACTTCTAAAATGACTAACGTCCTACTTGTACATAGACGTAAAATTGCTCTCACAAGTACCTGTGCTTACAAAAATGCAGAATCAGTAAGGAAGGACCAGCTGAAGGCTGAAAATGAAGACAAATATGTCTAGATCATATGTTCAAGAAACTTATCTTCCTACCTATCTTTTTCCCTTCCTCACTTTCTTTCCCCACCCACCTCATCAGTGCAGTGTTAAGCATACGATGAACATCCGATTATCAATGAATTGCCTGGACTCAGCCCACACAGAAATAAGTCATAGGAAAGAAAGCAGCTGCTATCACATCTCTTAAAATTATTTCTTAGCTGGAAGACACAGAATTTGAATCAAGGTGGATAATTATACCAGTATCCCATACCGTAAGGCAGATGCTCTCTCCCTCTTCACAGAAATTAGGTCAGAGATGACACCAAAACTATGTATGCAGACACCTCTTTTCATCCCACTGCACTAGTAAAACTCCATAGCCGATTGCGTTGGAGACAACATTCTGATTAGCATTAATGTCCAAAGAAGGGACAGTTCCTGTTTTGGAATTAAAGCCTGGGAACACATATTTAACAAGTTCTATACAATGAGGAAAACCCTGGGAGAGACAGTCCATGTACAATGACATTTGTTGGGATTAGAGCTGACTGAAACTTGGGATTTCCAGTTTACAACAAATTTCAACGTTCAAAAATTTGGTTTAGTTCCAAAACCAAATGAAAGCTTTTCAGAATTTCTCACAAATCGGAAATCCTCCCAAATCTCCATTTTGGCATAGTGTTTCCAAAACAAAAACATGCTTCCTTGGATTGGCAAGACCATTCTTATCACTTTCAGAGAGCATCCGCAGGGGGTCCCAGGGTCTGTGGCTCCTGGGCAGACCTCCCAGGTAGACTGCTCAGGGCTATTCTAGAGCTGCAGACCCTGGAAGCTGTCCTAGGACCTCCAGGTTCCACATCATGGCAGGACTCGTGGAAGACCTGGGGCCAACAGCCCTGATACAGTCCATATGATGGGATTACCTCTGAACCTGGAGATAGATCCAGGGGAGCTGGCAAGGATCCAGGCAGGCCTCTGATGGAAACCTGCCAGTCAGACAAGGCAAGCCTGAGATTTTTTCTGGGAGATTTTGGGTTCAACATATAGGCATTTTCATCAGAAAATTTCTAACCACCTGTAGTTGGGGTATTGAAGTCAGCAATTCACTAGCTTGTGTCCTTTACTTTTGTGTTGGTATTGATCCAGTGCTGTGGCAAGGTTAATGGCACTGTGTTTTAGGGAGTTGTGTCTTATTGAGATCTTGTCATCTTACTTTAAGCAAAAGAGAAATATTTAACAAAATTTCATTTGGTGTGACTTCAGTATGGCTACCTAAAAAGCAGTCCCTGAAGTTTCATGGTCTGTCCTCAAATGTTGTGTAATTAAAAAAGTACATCTATCTAACTTAGGGATCATATAAGTACCTATTACCATAAAAACCAAGCACACAAAAATTCTAATGTATTTATCCTCACATCACTGCTGCAAGAGCATGCTACTACCTTTATAATCAAACTGACACTTTATGTTTCAAGGAAGTACATAACAGAATTGATTCAAATATAACACTTTCCCTTTAGCCTTAGAGACCAAAGATAGCTCCTTCAAAACATGGCTTCAATCATGTTCCACAGATTAGATGAATTATTCAGGCCTCTAAATCTACATTTTTCATAAAAATTGTTCACAGCTTTAAAATAAAATTATAAAAGTTATCATCTTTTCTGCAACCTCACTCTTAACCAGTGCAGCTATGGGCAAAAATAAGGGGGGGAAGGACATAGAATGTATACATATTATTGAATTTATGACAGTTTTATTTAAAAAGGAGGAAACATTTTTGCCTTATATACTCTAAAAAATAAATTCCACCAATTCAAATAACTGTTTCCTGTTATTGTAATTGCGGGGAAATTTCTAACTCGTGCATCTCACAACAAAAAGGAGACTGCAAGAAAGATCCATTTCTTCTAGTTTAGGGCATATAGTAGAATCTCAGAGTCACAAACACCTCAGGAACAGATGTTGTTCGTAACTTTGAACAAAATGTTATGTTGTTCTTTCAAAAGTTTTCTACTGAACAGTGACTTAATACAGCTTTGAAACTTTACTATGGAGAAGAAAAATGCTTTTAACCATCTTAATTTAAATGAAACAAGCACCAAGGACAGAAACAAAACAGTTTCCTAACCTTTTCAAATCTTTTTTTTTTAAACTTTCCCTTTTCCTAGTAGTTTACGTTTAGCACAGTACTGTATTGTATTTTCTTTTGGTAGAGGGGGTCTTTTCTGCTGTCTGATTGCATGCTTCCAGTTCCAAATGAGGAGTGTGGTTGACTAGTCATTTCGTATCAACCGTTCTACTGTATCTTTTTCTAGCTGAACCTTATGCACATTCATAACCAGGATATCTGGGAAGATGCTTACCTTTGTAATATACTGCATACATTTTAGTAACCAAACCCTTTTTTCCCCCTCAGATACCACAACTATATGAAAAAAGGTCAAAGTCATTTAAATAATACTTCATGTTTTATGTTGCTCTGTTTGCAAAATAAATCCATTGTCTGAAGCTTTTCCCCTTTGATATGCTGGGTGAAAGGAGAAGAAAGTCTGGAGAATTGATTGTGGCAGGAGAATTGGGAATGTTTCAGATTGCTTTGGAGAGAGGAAATCCTTTGTTCATTCCAATGCCTTTTTGAGGGAAGATAGCAAATGCATTCTTCATCAGGGTAATCCAGTTTTTTATGAAGAGGAAGAAACCAAGATGCAAAAAAAATACAAGTGACATGGATAACAAATGAAGTAGAGCAGACAACACTACACAAAAAGGTTGCAAAAGTATCTTCCTCACTCTCTTTTTTGGCTATCGTGACATGTGTAACAGCAACTGTCACCATACAATCCATTGGGGTTGCTTTAGGATATTAGTCCCAAACAAGATTCCTCTCAAATTCATGGATTAAAGTCTAAAGTTCTGTGCTGCATAAATAACTTCAGTGCAGACAGAGAAGAATATACCATTCTGGAATTCTGAAGCTGTCTGTAGAGATTGCATCATTGAACAATTACAGCCCTTATTTGATAGGGACCACAGCCTGAAAGAAATCTTTCCCAACCCTCTTTTCTGGCCTTCAAACAGTCCCCCGACTTTGTCAAGCTCATTATCGTAAGAGCATAAGAACATAAAAATGACCATATTGGGTCAGACCAAAGGTCCATTTAGCCCAGTATCCTGTCTTCTGACAGTGACTAATACCAGGTACCCCAGAGGGAATGAACAGAACAAGCACTCATCAAGTGATCCATCCGCTGTCGCCCATTCCCAGCTTCTGGCAAACAGAGGCCAAGCTCCCCACAGACCTAGAAACTACCAACACAAAGCAGCACCAGCCCCTGCCAGAACAACAGATGCAAAACTTGCAAACATATTTCCACTGCTACAATGATCAATACCTCCACAACACAGATTTTAAGATTCATGGGTCCTTGACATACTTATCTCATCCAGTGCCTCAAATGCCACAACAACTATGTGGGTGAAACCAGACAATCACTATGCTCTCAAATGAACTCGCACAGAAAAATGATTAAAGAAAGAAAGAAAGAAAGAAAGAAAGGAAGAAAAACACCTTATCACCTGTGGACAAAGCTTTTCACGAAGTGGTTACTCCTTATCTGATCTTCAATACTTGTCCTCAAAGGACACCTGTGCAAGATATTCAAAAGGGAAGCCTGGGAACTTAAATTCACAACTCTGCTAGAAACCAGAAACCATGGACTTAACACAGACACTGGTTTTATGGCTCATTAGAACAATTTGTAACATACAACACTGCCTGTTCCCTTAATGCCCACTTCAGCTCCTTTATAGCATAACAATCTCACCCACAATTGCCCACTTCAAGTGTCAGCCTCCAACATGCCTTACCCCTTCCGCTTAGCAATCTGTCTCAAGGTCTATTTGCTCAGACACTCTGCTTCCTTCCCCAGACCTGAAGAAGAGATCTGTGCCACTCAAAAGCTTGTACCTTCCACCAATAGAAGTTGGTCCACCTACCTTGTCTCTCTCATATCCTGGGGCTAACACAGCTCAACACAACTACAAATAACAGAGATGAAATCATGTTCAAACATTTCCAGTTACTACTGACAATCAGGCACTTTAGTTATGTAATACAAATAGCCCAGCAAAAGAGCTAACACTGCTTTTTGCTGAAAGTTGCACGATGTTAAAGACACCCCCACTGATAGCTAAGCTTCACGATGACAGTCTAACAATGAAAACATCTTTCAGGGAGAAAACTGTGAAGCCAAGGATAAATATTTCTACTTGATCCATCATCTGTGACTGATATTGCTCATACTTGGAGATGGTGTTGCATTTAATTGTATACTGCTGTATTTGTTTTATTAAACAACTTGTGTCAGTTATGAAGGGTTTCAACATCATGGTTACCTAACAGCTTTATAGCTACTAGTAGCTTCAGAAAGTCATTTTAACTGATTTGGGAGGATGTTAACTGACAGCTGAGCAAAATGTAAACTGTCAGCTAACAGTTTTGGTTTTATTTTATATATAGTAACTTGTAAAAAAAGAAAGGGGTGGGGTGGGGGGAAAATCAAACATTGTCAAAAGTAATTTCCCAGTTTTTAGTAATTGAGTTATTTTGATGAATACACTCCAATCTGCTTGAAACTGTTGCCATAAAGAGGAAAAGGAAGGAACAAGTTCTGCTTCCTAGTCATTGTTACCCCTCAAGAAGGACAAGAGTAGGATTTTTTTTTTTTTGGCCATTCTGGTCTCAATTTAGCTTTAGTTTGTCACTCTCCCCCCCCTGCAATTTTAGGTACCAAATGTTCTGTAACATACCAAAGGCATACACAAATTCCCAATGAGTGAGGTGTAAACTTCATCACTTAAAAATGCACTGATAAAGCAGTAGAAAATTCATTGTGGGACACAATCTTGAACTAAACTATCTCTTACCATATGTCTTTTCTATTTCCAGTTCAGACACACACAGTTCTCCTGACATGGTTTTATTACAGCTTATTCTAAGGGGAGATTTGTAACTATGGCTTGTGTATATTCATTTTATTTACTTCATCTGTGCAGTATTGGGTTTTCCTGTGATGTGATTGGTCAGAATCACATGGTATTGTTTTTGTTTCATGATTGGGTGACCAAAACTTTTTAAACAGAAGATTATCAAATGATGAACATCTATAAATCTTCAGATGATTTATGCTAACTGACATCCAAATATTGGAATTAATTAATTTTTACACAAAGATCCAGCAGTCATCCAAATATGCCTGAATAACATGGTACCTGAACACCAGTACCAGAGAGTCAAACTCCATGTATTATTCACGAAAATATTCAGAAGTCAATTGGTTGGCATTTTGTTTATTTACTTTTTTCAACTGTGCAACCGCTTTATTCTGATGTTTGGATGTCATTGTACACCCCATTTGCATGATTCTGCCCTCAAAATGGGTATTTTTCCAAAAACATGCCCATAATCCACCAGTTGCATATGCAACTGCACAATTGTTATGTGTAATCAAAGTAAACACATGTACACATTTGGCATATAATTACACTCCTAAATTGATTGAAAACCTGGCCCAAAATGGTCACAAGCTAAGACTTGGTTGCAATGAACAGACTGCATACACAAACTTGAACAAGTAACACTTTTTGCTTTCCCCTTCCCCTGCCCCAAGAAGCCACCAGTGCATCTGTGCAAGTTAATTATGATAAATGAAATGCAGCCCTGTAGTGCCCAATGTTCACAGAAAGGCATTTGTCTCCTCTAACATCATTGTCCATCAATAAGAAGAAGGAGCTTATTTTTTTCTTTTAACAAGGACGGATATGCTCATGAGTGACAGTTAAATTTGTTGGTGGCATTAAATTGCTAATACTAATGCATTTTACAATCTTCTGAACTGATTTAATATATTAGACTGCCACTCAATGTCTTAGTAAACAATTCTACACTCTTAGTTCAAAATCATTCTGTCAGATTTGGAGGTTCTGTCAATTGGCCTCAATGGCTAATGTGATAGTAGTTTACAAACAAATGACTTTTTTTCCCCCTCCCAAGGATGTGGCACACAACAGTGATGTTGAGATTTAATGGGTGTTTTATATTTGTTGTGAAACAGCTGGGCCATTGCTCAGCACTGAGGAGTTGTGCTTTTACATCACCTGTACCATAGGCTGGAATTTTCTCTACAGTGGAATTAATTTACTTACTCAAATTCCACCAAATCTCTCCTTTCACCTGAAAGTATTTCAGTGTAATTAGTGTGCAACTGAATAGACTTTTCAAGAATAATTTTATTACATTTAATCTTATATAAATCTATTTACCCCATGAAATGCCACTTTTGCTTGTAAGTCTTATCAAAAGGCATACAGCTACAGAAGCCTGATGTTTGCAGATGTTAAAAACAAAAGGTGTTCATTATGGTTAATAGATTTCAACGGGAAGTCACTGAAATTACACACTTTTTTTTAGTTTTTTTGAAGTAATAAGAGCAATGTGGAGTTAATTTTATGAGAAGCATTTATGAGGCAAAAATGTCAGAATTTTTTTTTTTTTAACCTGGAGATACAATTAGTGAGTTACTATCCTCAACAAATTCAGAGTTTGGTTTGAATAATCTGCTCAGCACATTCTCTGTCTGTTTTATGTTTTCCCATCTGAGTGCTGAACTGGTACACTATGAGGACATCAAAAGTAGAATTCATAGAGGATTCAGCCTTTAACCTGTATTAGGAAAGTCTTCCTAGGTTTCACTTGTTCATTTCTCACATATTGGTTATGGTAGGATTGCATCTGTTAATAGGTGGATAAATTGTTTGCAGTGTGCTTTAGAATGTATAAGACTTGGGTCAGTCCAAATCCCTCTGGCATTTCATTCCACTAATTAACTCATTAATTTAAACATGCATCAATCTCTGGCTCACGTGCACTTCAGCATGGCCTTTGTCAGCTGAGCTGTCCCAGAGGATGGAAGAGAAATCTCGGATACAAATGGGTCCTCAGCCATGGATGGCTTTCAGGATTATGACCAAGAGTTTGAATGATCAATGAAAGCAAAGAGGAAGCCAGTGAAGGTAGCAGAGCAGAAGAGTGCTGTTTTCTCATCAGCTTAACCCCCTGAGGAGGTATGTTCTGCAGAAGATGAAGCCTTCATGTTACTTATACCATCAATCCACACCTATCAAGTTACAGTAATCTAGCCTGGAGGTGACAAATGTATGGATCACAGTGAATTGCTTATCCAATGCTTAGTTAAACAACAGTTTCCGAACCTCAGGAGGACAGGAATCTTCTCAAGTAGGCTCTTTTTAGATAGATCCAGCACCCCCGCTCTGGCTCCTGGCTGGCACTGGCACAAAACAACTTCTCTTATTTTGGTGATTCTGGATCCAGTTCCAAAAACAAAGTAAAAAGTGAAGAAAACCTACTTACATTGTTCACTAACTTTAAAAGCGGCTGCTCAGAGTTTTCAAAGAAGGGAAAGGGTGCTTTAGCCAAAATGATTTGTCCTGCATTAGCTAACATATGTTGTCTCAGCCACTTATCCAAATGTTTTACTTTCTGGTTTCCTACCTGTCTGGTGTAAAAGATGTAACATTGACTCAGTTAATCTCCCAACCTATACATCTCTCCTATATTATACATTAGTTTTCAGACGAACAGTAATTTCAGCCCAATAAAGCAATGGAAAAAGCATCCAACAGTGGTAGTGAACACTGTGTTATGAAGGTATTACCGAGGTCTAGTCACACAAAGATGAGATAACTCTACTAATATATAGCGGTAATATACTATTGAATTTTATGGAGCAGATCCTTAGCTGGCGCAAACAATCTGACTTCAATGGAGCTGCACCAATTTACCCCAGCTGAGGATCTGGTCCCGTAGAAGTTAGTGTGTTCAATATACTTATTTACTACCCTAGCTGGAAACTCATATCCACTGTCTAATCAGAGCATATTGAAGTGATATGTTTTACTCCTTTAGGTAATATGATCATAGGCAGTGATAAAATATTTTAAGGGAAAATATTAAGAGTCCTAATTTATCTTTGGCTGTCCTAGAGACCACAAGTATTAACATTTCTCAAGCTGTCATGCTAAGTTTTTAGATGTCACATCTGGTTGCATCAGTCACATCACTTTATATTACATTCTAAAGCATGACTGATGCTACTGGACAAGATATTTTACTAAATATTCTGGTTTTGAGATTGATGGGAGTTTGGGATTTTTTTTTTTAAATCTGTTGGTCCACATATGTCTGAACTGTTCTAAGTAGCATATTTGCAGGTTGCCTGCGCCCAAAAATCCTTGCTTTAGCAATACTTTCTTTGACTTCAGTAGGAGTTTAGCCTGAGTAAGGTCTGTAGGCTTGTGTTTACACGTCCAGTTTCAAACGGTATTTTTTAAAAGCCTTCTTAACCTTTTGAAATCTTATAAGAAGTCATATTCTGGAAAGATCACCCATGCTGTAAACTGCTCACCCTTTCAACGTGAACAAGTGTAGGAAGACACTATCATTACTATTCCAACATAACGATTCTGTTACCCTTGACCAGCCTGTATTGTACAGTATTTCCTATCAGTGCCTAAAAATCAAGGAAGTCACCAGTTAAAGCAATATTCACATTCAGACCAATGCAGGTGCCTGACCTCAGATCATAATACCTTAAAAACACCCACAGACTCTTCAATAAGCGCTATTTTAATTCCAAGATACAACCACCCACAATACACATGCCCAGTTCCTCACATTTAAATGCACAACCCTAACTCCAACTTCAGTAAGACTGAGATTTTAAAGTACTTTTACTTTAAAAAGGCATGATGTCTTATTAGTATTTTAGAAAAAAAATTATTAGGTCAAAACTAAGTGTTTGTGGGTATTCATTTCTTCAAAAACAAACGGAATATTTGCAAAAACAGCCTCTATGGGAAAGTTAAATTATCCAATCAGATATGAATGTTATAGATACAGATAAGAAACTGACAGGAGTAGGATGGGATAGAATAGAAGACTTAAAATAAAGATATTGCCTTTATGTTCATGGTTTTTATGCTGATTACTTTGGAGGATAATCTGCTTTCCATTTTGTTGAATAGAGTCATATTATCAGTAGACTGGATTATTCACACACAAACTAGGGACACAAGGTAATGGTTCTATTACACTTGTACTCTTATGATGATGGCCTCCATAAAATTCCTGAAATAATCCTCCTCCTCCACTGGTGAATTCTTCATTGCATGGTTAGTCTTGCATATAGTTCAAGCCGTAGTACCACTGGTCTGCTATTAGTTACACTGGAGAGTGGAGGAAGTCACCGAAAACGGACTCCCAAATGTAACTGGCTTATTGTGACAGTAGGTGTAACAGCCTTCTTTGTTGTTGCCTCCTCTCTTATGGAAACAATTCTGCAGCTACACTACATGCAGCATTCCCAGTGAAGTGTTTGAGAAAATGTATAATTGGGCCCTAACGTACACTTAACACATTTGTTTTCATTCCTATGCTTTCTATCTAAATGTTGGAGGGGTTCGTTTTGCTTTGCTATAGGCTCTAAAATTGCAACACAAAAATGTGAATTATTTTCCCCACTCCCCATGTGTACAAATTTTAAAAAGTACCTCTGTGCATAAGCTAAGCAGAGTCAGCACTTTTTTCCATAGCACTCTGGAAATCTTGTAGAACATTAAGACATACATAAAGATTAGGTTCTTCTTTTGATCTTTTCAGAAAGGAGAAAATGGAGAAAGACACCAATTATCTTTAACTAGCTTTAAATCAGAACCTAATTTTGCATAGAAAACATTTTTATTTAATAAATCTGCAGAACAAAATAATTAAGTTTATGGAAGAAGTTTCAATAGATTTGTACATTTTAAGATATGTTCCAACCTTTAACGATAGAGCATTTCCCAAGGCCTTGAAGAAAAGCAGATTCTACACATTACACGTAACGTTTTTTTATGTGCATCATAGGTGAAATCCTGGCTCCCTTGAAATCAATGGAAAATTTGCAATTGACATCTATGGGATCAGGGTTTTACCTCCTATGTGCAACATTTATTTCAGTGCAGAATAGTTTATATTTTTCAGAATGAATGTTAGCAGTGAGGCATATTGCCTCATGCCATATACCCACGTCTATAGTTTTAACTATATATTTAGCTGCTTAGATTATCAACTATTGGAGGGTAAACAATTTAGAAATTTTGGGAAGAAAGAATGAAATGCAATTTGCTGACAGGTTAGTCATTTTCACATGCAAGATTGTGTTAGGCCATATTTTTACTATGGAATATGATGCAGACATAGCAGCAGCATTTGATAAATAGAGGGCTTTTTTTCCAATGCATCTGAATCACTTGACATTCAGTATACAATTTTTGAAAATGATAAAATCATAATTGTAAAAAAGACCTGCAGTATTGCCAGTCAGATTCTCACTGTTATGTGCACCCTGGCACATATATCTTACTGTCCCCCTGCAGAAGAAGGAATGAGCATAAAGAAAAGAGCAATTTCCCTTCTGTAAATTGGAAAGTCTGCCAACCAGCTAAGTGATCTACCATCAATCAGTGTTAAATTCTCCTTAGCTGCAGAAAATTCAAGGGCTAACTATTACTGAGAGATTTCACACAGTGACTAATGGTATATGACAAACACATTTAAAATCTGCATAGACCAGCACCAGTTTAAAATATAACAGGAATAATAAATAATTGTAAAGAAATCCTGGTGTGCAAAATAAGATATAATCTTCTCAGACACATATTGTATGTAGAATATTACCATTTCAGAAATCCATTCAATATTAATACAGAACAAAGTATAAAATAAATTTTAAAAAAAGTCCTTTGGCAAAGCTTCTTTCATACAAAGTATGCCCCAAAGTTGCATGTAGGGAAGAAAAACAGGTTAGTGAGACAACTGATGGTATAAATTAGAGAAGACAGTGAAATAAAAACATTGGTCCAAAGATTTGATTTCTTTACTCACTGAAGAAGTCTGAAATCTTTGAAGCCCTAATTCAGATATCTGTTCCATGTGGTGGGCATTCTAACAAATCAGCGATGGTATCAGCACTTCTGTACCAATATGGTTGTTTCTTGACATGTTTCTCTTGGTCCAACTTGCACCATTTCACTTTACGTTCCTTTAAAAAAAATTTTTTCCCCAGTTAAAACGATATGCAAGAACTATTTATAAGATAGAGGAATTGCTGCGAATAGGAATCTCAACCCTGGTCCTCAAAAGGTATTTGGACTCTGAACTTCCATTGAAATCAATAGAACTTAGGAGACTATGTTCCTTTGAGGAACTAGGCCCTCTTGGCTAATCAAAAGTGTTGCTTCTGCAAGTAGAGGTTAACTGCTATTCAAAATATCTCTCACATTGAAGAAGTGGTCCACTGATTCAGAGATACACTGTACTAGAATTATATTTTGAAAAGCATGGCCCTTTTTTCATATATTTTCTGTAATTCTCAAAAATCATACCTTTGTCATTTAAAAAAAAATCCTATTAATAGTGATTGGTTTAGGTCAAAATTTGTAACCATTGAAGTCCATGGGAGGTTTGCCTTTGATTTTAATGACCAGAGGATTGGGCCTGTCCTTAGTAAATTTTGACTTTGTCCAGTTATGAAAAAAACACAACAGCTTGGGGCAAAGAAGTCTTCCTTCTGAATAGAAACATATTGTGAGAGAAATAGAAATGTGTAAGTCAGAGGTATGCTATGCTGAGCAAAGGTATGCTATGCTGAGCAAAGCCAGCATTTCTTGTAACCCCCAAAGTCTGATGGAAAACTCTGAATGAAGTGAATTACACATACCTTTCAGTGAGAGTGAGCTATACCAGCCAAACTACCCCCATTCCCAGGAACTCCAACAGAAGCAGAATCAAGAGGGAAACAATAACCATCATGTTCAAATACTTATGGCGTTCAGGTGCAAAGCTTGCAAAATCTGGTTTATTTCATTCTATTTCATCAATTACCTTCCTGCCTCCCAAAACTTAAACATTCACAGCTAGTTTCTTCGACAAGAAAAAAATTAATATGCTGAACCTGTCCACCTCTGAACTGTGCCTTTCACAATGACTCAGGATCAGCTTACCTAATCTTCTCTCATACAAGCTCAAATACCTAATGTTTAAATTGGATAAAGAACCTCTGTATATGTTAAAGACAGAGCAGTACAGACACCAATGCCTCTGTAAACCACAAATTTGGAAGTGTTTTTTAGCAAACAGCACAGATAATGCAATAAAATCAGCTATAATTTCAGCTAGATCAGCTTCTGAACCAAAAAAGCAAACTATCCCTAAACCCAAGTTCACTAAGAGCAAATCTGGTACGGATAATGCTTGCAAATCAGATATTAGGTCACACAGAATAAATGGTTTAAACAAGCTCCCCATTAGCTGAATTATATTAATGGCTCAGTGATTCATCTCTATTATCCAGTCTCATTTACATGTACAGGATGGCTAATAAGTAAAGAAATTGAAGATAGAAAGCAAAAAAGTATTTTGACGTAAACATTCAGTGCCATTTTATGTAACTTTATGTAACTTTATAGGGCAATAAAGGATACTTTGGAAATGTTACTAATGCAAAACAGATCAAGGCTCTAAAACTTCATCAAAAGCCAGGCAGGGGCCAGGGGCATCATTTCATAAAATTTCAGGGGGAGGGAAGCAAAAGTTGTGTCAGCATATAGACCTATGAAAAGTTTCAAGAGGCAATTGTCCACTTTCTCCATAGCAACTCATGCTAGATTGTGTTACCCTTACTCTTGTGTAACCCCAGTGAGGCCAATGGGACCTCCTGTAGAATAAATTACTACACAGGGTGGGTAAGTCTCTCAATCTTGGCCAAAATGTGTACGATCCATTTAGGATGGCATATAAACAATGTCAATGTTATAAGAAGCTTATGTCAAAGGAAAACTATGTTATGTTTTTGAGATGATCAGTATTTCCAATTATTTTCCTTTCCCCAAAAGGGAAAAAAAAGTATCTCAAAAAATTTCAATTAAAGAGTTTAAAGTTGCACTGAGATCTGGGTGAATGTATATTTGCCAACACTGTTTCAAATTCCCATGCCATGCTCAATTACATTGAAAATTTCAGTGGAATGTTTAGATGAGTAAGAAGTTCTGGATCATATGCAAAATTTAGCCTCTTTGCACAGCCAACACCAAAGTTACTTACAATCAGATGAAAGTACTAATTGAAATTTATTAATAAAAATGTGTTTATTCTACCTGAACTTTGTAAAAACATTTATCCAACAATAACAACTGTGCAATTCATTGATTTGCACAGTGATGTCCTTTATTTACAGTATGGGGTTTGGTAGTGTTCTCTTAACTTTTAAAAATTTATCATCATCATTATTGGGCCAAATCCTTGCCCTGGTCATCAGGAATTTACCAAGCAAGTACTAAGTTTAGACTGTAGGATTTAGCATTTTGTTGAATAATCAACATTTGCTATGCCTTATGCCTGAGAGTGTGTTCTCAGCCATGAGCAAGGGATGGTTCCTCAGGTGGAATTCTGGAAAGGAATTGTGAACCAGAGACACACTTTGAAGTCATTGCTCTCCAGGATTCCTGGTTTGTGGAGGAGAAAAGGAAAGGGGAAGTAGTTGTCATCAGCCCATTGCCAGATGCAGATAGCTAAGCCCCTCTCAGGTCAGTCACAGAGGTGGATGGAGCTATGGTCCCCCTCCCCCACCTCCATCCCATTCTCTCCTCATTTACTTGTTCATGGCGATGGGAGAGAGGGAGTATTGGATGCACAGCCCCTGCTTTTGTCCCCACATCTAGACTCAAGATATCAATAGGTCTGTGTGGGTGATAGAGATGGATGTGGGCCCTATGTCCCTTTTCTTGCCTGAGCAACCAGGCAGGAATGACAGCTGAATGTACATAATTTCCAGCAACACTTGAACTCTGTGCATATCTTTTACATAATTTTCAAGCCTCAATTATTTAAAAAAAAAAAATCCCCACCAAGTCTAGGAAACAATTACCAGAATAACCTAGAAATGTCAGAGAATCTTTACAGACATCTCTAGAGCAATAAACGTACCTGCTTCATCTCTGCCTACGCAACAGCATCCAGGTGGATAGCAAGGTCTTCAATTCCATCCCAAGTGACCTTGCAGACACCATTAACCTAAATGAGATTAGTCACTGGATCTGTGTGCAGTTGTGCTCAGCAGCTGTAGCCACAGCAGCAGCACTTATCAATAAAAGAAGCTAGATAAAAAGAGAGAGAGAGACTGGATTTAGAAGCACTGAAGATGATCACAAGGACATATGGTGTCTGAATTTCTCAAGCAGACAGAGAAAAGCATGCATAAGGAAGCATATTAAAAATGGAAAACACCTCTGAAGAATGCACATTTTCATAATATACTGCAAATGTTTGCACAGAGGCCTCCCATTCAAAAAACTGAAGTTTATTGCCATCAACCACAGTAACAGCAAACACAAATGGTGGCATTTTATGTACAGTGCTTCACTTGGAGAGCTTTAATGTTCATGTAGGCGAAGGCAGTTACTTCCCTGGCAAATCATGTCATTGGGAATATGCTGATCATCTGGCTGAATTGAAACATTCATAAAATATCAGCATCCCAACTGAAAAACAGCCATTATGCCACAGTGGCGACAGGGTTTCCTTTACACATAATTGAAACATTTATGCTGTGGTACAAATTGATATTCATGCAAACATCCTTACTCTGGAATGGAAGGACAATATCCTTGTGTGCAGGTCATAAGGCTACTGTAAATGCAGTAGAGAAATCCACCAGGAAGAAGGCATTGTTTTCGTTCAAGGTGGTATGGGAACTGCAAATGATAGCATGTGTGTTTTTAAATAGAAATTAATGAATCTCAAAATGTTCATTACAATAAATGTACATTGTCCAGACTCTCTGTTCTGGAAATCAGTTTGGAAAAGTCACATTACTACCATAGGATTTTCAGTACTCACTGATTTTGAGTCTTCAAATTACTTTAGGAATTGTGTTCTCAAATTGAGGCTGTTGAAGACAAGTTGAAGAAGACAGATTGTGGAGAGCAGCCATTTCCCTTTAAGTGGCCACTAGTTTTAAGAGCCTAAATTCCATTTTCAAAAGTTACTTAGGTGCTTAGAGACTTAAGTCCCATGAAAGGTCAATGAGGTTTAGGCTTACAAATCTAAATGAAGGTTAGGTGGTGCCCCCACCTTCCCCACAAAAAAAAAAGAGAGAAAAAAAGAAAAGATGTGCTCTAATTCAAACAGGAATTATTTTGTAGAAATTCTATGGTTTTATGTAGGAGGCCAGACTAGATGATCACAGTGGTCCCCTCTGGCCTTTGAATCTATGAATGCTGAAGTCCCTTTGAAAATGGGACTTAAGTGCTTTTGAAAATTGTATCTTAGGGGCTTCTATCAGCGGAGGAATGAAGGTAGATGGTTAACATATGCAGCTGGGCAGAAGTAAACCACCTTGGACCTATTCTCCTGGCTGCTTAGGTCACCAGGCTTCCCAACCTTGAGTCTGGATTAGATTTAATATTAGTTACCCAGGAGTACTAGAATATGGGGTGTCAGGTGCTGTGTAGGTAACAGCGTTCTTCAGTGATTCCTGCTTTTCAGTATGGGACTATTCATATACATATCCAACACTAGATAATTTGCCCTCCTATAAAATGAAATTGCAAAATATAAGCTCATTTGAGGTCACACTCCTACTTATTTCTCCACAGCGGGGAAGCATTTATGCCATCTGAGGATATGATTAAGTAGCGGAAGGAGCAAGGGATACATAGTTAAACAAATTCAGGCCCGGTAGGTACTGCTGGGAGGCTATTTGGGTATGTGGGAGGGGTAAGTATCTCTCAGCTGCTGGCAGCTCTTTGAGTGGCCAGGCCTTCTGTCTTTGTGGTTTTCCAATGCAGTTCGGAAGAATTCCTGGTGGTGCTGCCCCAGGTGGTGTTTTAGTTGACAGGTGGTTGGTTGTTAACCCAAATGAAAGTTGTAACCTATGTGCTGCTTTCAGTAACTCAAGTGCACTGTCTCCAATCTGTCATATTTTTGGCAGCCCTTTGTTTATTAGAAAAACGCATTTTCCCTTTATGACAGTTTGGCTAAAAACTTGCCTGTAATCAAATATTGTCCCTTTAACTACTGTATATTCTTCTCCAATCCATTCAAGATGCACAATTGAAGGGTAGATTGTGTCTTAGATTAAACACCAGTGCAGAAGAATAAGAAGGACTAGGCTCCGCCATTATTTCCGTATGCACAGTCCGCAGAAGTTAGGTCTAGATGAGTAGAGATAAACAGAGTTATCCAGCCCATTACCACCTTCCAGGGCAGATGAGTGGGCAGCAGAAGGCAGAAAAGGGATACAGAAATAGGTGGATCTTTGGCTCTACCCAAAGATAGGTGGATCACTTGCTCAACATAATTGCTGAGCAGTCCAAAGTGGCTTAACTCAGCAGTAAATTATGCCTAGTCTTGCTCCCTAGGGAGGTATAAACTCACAGATATTAAGGCCAGAAGGAACCATCAGACTAGAGCGACCAGTGGCGGCAGATGACAGAACAAGAAACAATGGTGTTGCAGCAGGAGCAGTCTAGGTTGTATATTAGGAAAAACAATTTCACTAGGAGGGTGAAGCACTGGAATGGGTTACCTAGGGAGGTGGTGGAATCTCCATTCTTAGAGGTTTTAAGGCCCAGCTTGACAAAGCCCTGGCTGGGATGATTTAGCTGGGGTTGGTCCTGCTTTGAGCAGGGGATTGGACTAGATGACCTCTTGAGGTCTCTTCCAACCCTAATCTTCTATGATTCTATATATCTCAGGCCAACATCACCTTGCACACAAAACTGAAACACCACAATTAGACCAAAGTATTCCAGGAGACTAAAGTATTATGTGCCATGGGAAGAGAACAAGAGGGACCGAGGTGCAGCAATGCCCGAGGCCACTGCAATGAAGGGGAATTATTTAAAATGAGATAGATCCAGATTATCCTAGAAAGTGACCCACACCCTATGCTTCAGAGGAAGGTGAGAAAGACCCACGGTCCTTGTCAATCTGACTTGGGGGAAAATTCCTTCCTGTCCCTAATATGATAATCCGTTAAACCCTGAGCATGTGAGCAACACCCACCATCCAAGCACCTGGGAGAGAGAATTCTTAGTACCACCTCAGAACACCTTTCTACCCTGTCCAATGTCCCATATCCAGCTGCAGCCATCCCTGATGCTTCAGGTATGTCTCTGAATCACAATGCCACCCTGATCCGTTCCCGCAGCTGTGGTGTGGTTTCCTCACTCCCCCTTACCTAGGGCTATGCCTAGAGTCACAATCTAAGCCTGAAAAGGAAAGGGAAGATTCCGTAATTTATTAATATAAAAGCATCTGAGTCCATTTCCTGTTAATTGTCATGCTGTTACTAGCATTTAATATTTATATGGCAATTGTGCTCAGAGGCTACAGTCAGGCTTAGGGTCTCCTTGAGTCAGGCATTTCACCAACACAATGGAAGACACAGTCCCTACTCCAAAATGTGTATAGTCTTCATTCGGTCTAGAACAAAACAGAAAGCTTAAAGGAATGTAGTGAGGCCCAGATCTGTCTTTTCATTATTTAACCTTGGACTAGTCTCTCTCTGCTCACAATAACATGGACCTTTCTCATTTAAATGATATTGTAATGCTACTTGTTATTATGGTAGGCCTTATTCTGGTTAATAAAATAGTAAATTACCAACAACACACAGTATTCTAATGTTAGAAAGGGAAATTACTGGTGTAAAATAGGACTAAGTAGATGTGATGGATATTCGGAACCAAATATCAGAGGGAGTCAGAGTGAGATGTGTGCAAGACAGAGCCTAGTACATGGGAAAAATCAGATGAGGCATAATAGCTTGTCAATTAAAATTATTTAAATGAGAATTCCCTACCCCACTAGCTATTTATCTCCCATGAAATTTGAATCAGATTATTGTAAACTGAAAGTTCACCCTTTGAACTGATAAATCTGGTTACCTGAGTATTAATATAGGTGAATTTGCTTCAGCTATCTTCTTGACAGGTTTTGAAATAGCCATTTATACAGTCGAACTCTATACATTGTACATTTGTCACTCCTGTATTGTCCACTTGTCTGTTCTTATTTACTGCTAGCAATGCATAGCTTTGTAAAGGAAAATGTCAGAGACTAATGATAACTATGTTTGCTAATCATCATTAAATCTCTGGTGTTTAAAAGCAGTTAAAACCCTACAAAAATGTGGAGCATGATAGGTTTTTAAAAAATTGCTAGATGGCAGCTGAAGGGTTATTTTTGCTTGGTCTATTTCATATGCTTTGACAGATCTTAAAGTTAATTCTGGAACAAAGAATTCCCCATCATTTCATGCACCATCTGTCTCAGAAAGATCTCCTACTATTTTCTCTATTTCATTCTGACCATCAGCCTCACACAATATTCTCAAGTCCATGTTCATGCTTATAAAATGGTGATGGCTACATCAGAGAGATGTTTTGCTGGAACATTAGCAGTGGAGAGATGCTTGGACAATTTTGAAGACTGGCTAGCAGTAGAGCTTCCACTGTAGGGAACAAGTAGGGAGATTAGAGTGAAAATGTTCCACAGTCCTCATCTTATAAGTTCTCATCTTATAAGTCACCAGTGGAAAGGAAGGGAAGTTTTAATGCTGCAGAGTAATGTGATTCTCAAGTAGAATTCTGCTCAGTTTAAGACCAAACGACATTTTTGCATGTCACTGAACCATTTTGTCTGTTTGTTTGTTTCTCACTACTTTTCATTTTTTTCCAGTGCAGTTCCACCAAAAGTGAACATGTTCTATGTAGGTTTATATAGGACAAAACTCTCTCTTGCCCTACTTACCTACTCTTACAGTATCCCATGCAGGGGAGTAAGGCGGTATGTGCCCTGTGGGTCCCAGCAAAGATGGGAGAGTAGTGTCCATGATGCTTCTTCTACCCATCTACTACAGGTGACCGTGGTAGTTGTCCAGAGCCAAGGCTGCGTCCCACCCAACAGATTGGTCAGCATAGCTGAGCAGATAAAGGAGGATGTAATTTGCTTTAGACCTGTGGCAGATTAATTCCTTCTACAGCAAAGTCAAAGCCAGGGATAGTTCCCTCCTGAATCTGCACCTGAGCAGCACAGCTAATCTGTCATTTGGCAACCTGCTCTCAGTAAATCTAGTCCCTACACAGCAACCACATCAAGAAAGTGGAGTGAGAAAGCAGTAAATGGGATATTTGGTGAGTAACAGTATGGCTGGTTACCAGTGGTGAAGAATTACTGAGCAGCAGGAACATGCTAGGAATGCTGCTTCAGATTACCAGATGGCAACAACTCTAACTTACTTTTTAGCAGTCCTGGCAAGAATAAGAGTGAATGGAACATACTATAATATTGTTCGTAAAAAAGAAGAGCAGGGAATCTCTCCAATAATTGTTCCATGATTCAGCAATTCAGTCAGTTAACTGCTCCCAGTCAAATACAACCTCAAATAAATTTGAGAAAGGCCTCACATGTATGCCATCTGTTCGGATAAATCTAAAACCCAAGGATATAATTGGAAAAAGCTCATGAGCTCCATGTAAACCTCAAGGAGAGAAAAAGAGGGGGAGGGAGTATACAAATTTGCTGTGTTTGTTTTAACATTATAGATGTGGCAATTTTTTAATTATTATTATTATTATTATGGACTAGTGGCAACGAAACTCTCAGCTCCTCAAACATATGCTTACCACTAATTCAACAGAACAGCTGCCAAATCTAGAATAAGACAGAAAACGGAAAATTTTAAAACACAAGACATATAGACTTTTTATATATGCCTGACTAAACAACAACAGGATAGATTCTGCCACCCTTACTCAGACAGAGGAGTATTTACTCTACTTGTAATATCACCGAAATCATTAGGCCTACTTGTGAATTACTTAGTAGAACCTAGTGCTAGATTCAGATCTGAGTTACAATGTGTCAAATTCAGATTCACTTCATTCATTTCGGTGGAATCACTCTCCTTTTACAATGGCATAACGGATTAGAATCTGGCCTCTAGAGTTTTAATACCCACTTATATTTAGTGAACCAGAAGGCATTAGCTTCACACAAGAATTGTTAATTTACCCTTCTTTAGTCAGGCATAAAAGCAGATATGTGTGTGTGCGAAAATATTTATGTATATTTATGTGGCTGAGTATTATTCAAAATGCACATAAAGCTGCAGAGAGGATAGAGATTTTTAAATTCCTTTTAATACTTGCAATTGAGGGTACAACTTTTATTTTGAAATACATTATTTCCATGTCTTTGATCAGCTTTTCAAAAAACGCTTAAGGGGATAATAATGTTTTCTGTATAAGTATTAAATGTTAACAGCAGTTTGCTTTTGAGAATATTCCTTCCCTGCAGAGTCTTTACAACTAAGTTATCCAGAAAGTTATCTAAAAATATTATTTAATTAAATGGGAAATGTAAAATTAAGTCCATCATAATAATGTACTCATCTTTTTCAGCGCACTCTTAGCCAGCCCTCCTGCTTTTATTTGAAGTATATTCTGTTCCTCATTTTGTTTAAACTGTGATTTTTTTTTCTCATGATAGCCTCTAGTGAAAGGCTCAGAGGATGAATCTCTCTCTATTCCAAGGCTAACCCCTCTGACACCACTTCTTGGCTTCCTCACCACCCTGTTATTCCATGACCCAAACTCCGGCCAAGTCATCAACTTCACTGCAAACAAAAATGACTGGATTCACCACTGTATTTCAAGAAATATATATATTTTGGTTCAGTGGGATGTTAGAAAAGTAATCTGTCTTTTATTCTAAACTAAATTCAGCTACCAAACTAACTTAAGGAGGAAAATTCTGGCTAGAGAATCACTAATCACTAGCATCTCTCTCAGCAAGATATTTAGGAATGCCACACATGAGCAATGAAACTGAAGAAATCAAGAGATGCCATGTAATGGGAACACTCTTTGAGTAGGATACTGCAGCCTTGCCGCTATTTAGAGGCGAATACACTTTTGGAGAGTATTTCAGATGGCACAGGTGAGGACCCTGCTATTTGCATACTCTTTACAACTCCTAAGAGGAGAGTGAAGAATGGCCTGCTTTTAACACTATGCAATCTGTCACAAAGCCACCTTAAACATTGTGCCCTTAATCGCTTCCTATGTTGTGTAGAACAAAATGATGAGAATAATCAGAAGAAATAGGTGCAAAGAGAAGCGAGACAGGGTCCCAGACATGGTTCGCCGAAGTTTTTGTGGCTATTTTGCGAGACCTAGCAGGACTGCGACAACAGTGACAACATTGTAGGACCAATTGTCCCATTCAGGCATAATTGCGTGGCTAAATAAAACAGTGAAATATAAATGCAGAAATATGAAACACATGATCCCTCATAATGTACCACTCAGTGTCTGCCAAAATGCAAATAGACAATTCCCCGAACAGGCTGTTGCTTAGTTCTTTTCTGTATAAACACAATGAAATTCAAGGTGGACTGGCACTATTACTCTCATTTCCATAGCAGTACGCCATTCGTTATGTGGTCTGGAGCTCATCCATGTTCCCGTGTTCTAACTTATTGTTCTTCTCAATGTTTTATTTTGATTTGTTTTTCCGTAGGAAAACCATTTATAGAGCTGCAGAAATGAACATGGAATAAATTAAAAAAAAAAGGTTGAAGCCCTCACATTCACCTCACCCCAGACAGGCAGACCATTGGCCAAATGCATGATTGCATTCAGACATCTCCATCCTGCCAGAAACAAGGAGATGCTAGAGGGCATGATGCAGAGCCAGGGATTACCAATAAACTGATATTTGCTTGAATGAATATGAATTCAATTTGAAGGCATAGGAAGCATTATTTTAGTAACACTGGCAGAAAAATATGGCTTTCGAGCTAATCCAGGAGTCCAAAATAGTGGAATGTTTGATCCAAGTTTCAAAGGCAGAACTGAAACCATACTTGCAGTAAATGCAGGCCAGTTAGGAAATTATCAGGGGATATTCTAATATAAGCAAAATATTACAGGTCATACCCAACTACCATTACCTTGTCATTCTCCTCAATTTCCATTACAGGTTGAGTGCTGTCAGGAATCCAAATATTTCCAGTTTCTCTGAAAACAAAAGCGAATGAGGGAATATTTATACCTCTAAAGATGCATCAAGACAGGGAGGAAGCTGTTACAGTGGCATTTATGGGCATCATTAAGCACAAACATTTTGCCATCGATACAAAGCAGACCATCACCGTCAAGGCAAAGTCAGTCTCCGTCTCTGTCTGTTGAAGAGCATCTTCGTAACAATCAGGGCACAAGTGAATTCCTTTTATCAATGTACTTGGAAAGTTGCCTAAGGGCAAGTTTTATGATAAACACTGTCTGCTATGTTCCGCGCACACACACACACACACACACACACACACACACACAGAGGTATTCTGACATGTGACAGACTGAATGACTATTAGTGCAGGCAGCGTGCAGTGTCTCATTTCCCTGCAAATAAAAATTGCCCAGACGACCCACATCTATCCTTCTGGCTTGCAGAGGAGGGGGGTGGAAATGGAAGGATAAAAATGGTTCCACTCAAACTTCAAATGGATTCCCTCTACAGCAGCAGGTGCTTTGCTTCTTTGCCTGATACAATACTGCCAGCCTCAAGAATCCAAAAATCATAAATCAAGCTCCAAAAAATTATGAGATTATCTTAAAAATTATTAATGTAAAAACAATACTTTTTTTTTAGCCTTCTAGCATTGGAATGTTTGGGGCTCATGTTTTCAAGGTTTTCATCTGTTTCATGGGAAAGTATCAATTTAGTTGAACTTTTCGACAGGAAATTATTGAAGTGTTTCATTTTGTTAAGATCAAAATATTTTGTTTTGATACAGTCCTAACATTTCCTTGATTTTATTGTTTTGACTATTATATTTACCACAGAAGTCAAATTGATAAAGTCAGACCAAAATATTTCAGATTATTTCATTTAATGAAAAATCCAGAGATTGAGACATTTTGTCCCAGTTCAGGACAGAACTAAAATTTCAAAATCTCAGAATTTCCCATGTGATAGAAATTCCATTTTCCAACTAGCCCTTATCATCAGAGATTTCTTGTATCCTTAGAAAAAGATAGCAAAAGGTGTCATATTTATGGGATGGATGTTTTTATATTTAACAACAGTGATAATATTATACTAGGGAGGAGGTATTTGAAATAAACAACTTTTGAGAGTCTCAGACAGACACTTTCTAATGACCAGGTGTACCAACCCCACAGGCATTGGGGTTGGTACACCTGGTCTCCTCTCCTGTGCGACTCCAGAGTCCTTCCTCCCTCCCTCCCCCCCATCTCCCACAGCAGAATTTCACCTGTTCTGCTTCACAGGCCTGAATAAGAAAGGACTGGATTTGTCCCTAAGGGAATAAACACAAGGAAAAAGCATAGTTCATACATCATAGTTGGTCATTTAATTTTTCAGTTGCAGTTCACTTTTAAGTATTTATGATAATACTGCTCTTCAGAACATACTAGTAAATGTTCTCTACAATATTTTTTAAGAAATGACATAGCCTTGGAAAAAAAATCTCAGTACAATTTGTGTCAATACATCTTTACTCAGAGGTGGAGCGAGATAGACAGTTTTGGAGCAGCAGTTTAGAGAAGTTCCACTGTATTATTGATATTCATAATTAACATACATCTTTCCTTTTAAAGATTTAAATTCCCCCTTATACATGTAGCCTTGTATGATTAGTTAGTTTTCAAAAGATTGGAAGTGAACAAAGAAAGATGAAATGTTGAGATAAACAATACATCTAATCTGGACATTAATCAGTCAGGCTTCCATAGTGCAGTGCATGTTATACCTCCCAAAACCCAGTATGGATAGGAATCTGTAATTAAAAAATGATAAGTAATTGGAGAAAACTAATCTAAGCAGAGGAATTCTGAAACCTTTGTTCTGAAGGCACTGTGGGAGCTAAATCTCTAATAACAGCTGTGGAAACTCATGGGCTGTTCTGAAAATTTAGATTTGTGAGAAGAAATTGTACAGATAGCTGAGCTGAGCAATTGCCAATGAAATAAAAAAATTAAAAAAACTTCCCCATGGAAACTGAGGGAAGATCAGGTTGCACTTAATAGGTCAAGACTGAAGTATAGAAATTGGCCAGAAGTTTGGCATAAAGTTAAGTTTTAGCAAAGTGAAAATAGAGCCATGTTTGTAGGGTCATGTGTATTTGGAGACTCTGGCAGTTGAAATGTGTCTGTGCAGTAACTTAGCTTGCTTCTCATATTCCATTACAGCAAACAGAAATAGGCAGATAGGGAAAGCGATCACTGGGCAAAAGACAACTTCAGTTGTGTGATGAATCTGGTAGATCTAAGAATAAGGAAAGCTTTTATCTTTGAGAGGAATGGGCTGACCCAATTAAAACTCAAATGGGAAGGGAGATGGCTTTAGCTTTTTCCATTTGCTGAATCTGCTGAAAGATCATTAACTCTTCAGCCCACAAACAAAAAGGAACATAGGAACGAAAATGACTGAAATCAGGGTGTGCTCTCTTCACGCCCAGTTTTTAGATGTCACATTAATCCAGATCTAGATCAGAGGTACAATTTTGAAAAGTACCTAACTAAGCAATTTTCATAAAAGTGATTTATGCAGTTAGGAGTAGAACTGTGTGAATAATAGATGGTTTTGTTTTGTTTGCAATTCTGAAAAATTGAGGGAAAATTAATTTCAGATTGAACCATGAACAAAATGTTTAGAAATCTTCAGAAGATCAGAAAGGAAAAAAAGTGTTTCAGGTCAAATAAAATGTTTTGTTCCAATTTCAACTTTATTTCCTTCAAATTTATTTTAAAAAGTTTTTTAAAAAAAAGATAAATAGTGGTTTTAAACCCCAAAATTTAACTGAATAATTTCAACACTTTCTAAAAAAGATAAAATATTTCATTTAGAAGGTTCATGGTTTGTGGAACCCCCTCTACCAACACAGACAGTTCAGCAAAACTGATACACATTCCCAAAATGTTTCTGTATTGCTGAAAAAAGATTTGGGACCAAAAAAAAAAAATGTACGCATCTCTATTTAGGAAATTAAATCCCAAGGTTTAGACTTCTAAGGGCCAGATTTACAGATGCATTTAGGCACCTACAGACAGATTTTTAAAGATATTTAGGGACCTAATGTTGTAGATAGATGCCTAGTGGGATTTACAGAGAATTACGTACCTAATTCCCATTTGAATCAATGTGAGTTCGGTGCCTAGGCACTTTTGTAAATATCACTAGGGTCCTACCTTCATCTTTATGTGCCTAAATACATTTGTAAATCTGTCCCAAAGTGCCTAAATCTCTTTTGAAAAGGGTACTTAGGTTCAGAAAAAGTTTTACCAAAGATCTTAGAGACAATGTGCTATGTCTGAATAATTGTTCCTTTTGCAATTAAACATCCTACTGTGTTATCAAAATCTCTGGCTTAGCTTTCAGTAATGTGTGACCATACTAGTACTCTGATCAGGGACCCATAAGCAATCTTACTCAGTGTCTACCAATTTGATAATCACTTTGGGGGTCAATGGAAATAGTTGCATGATTAAGTATCACTCAGTGTGAGTAAGATTTCATATTGGGCAAATTTTCCATATTTCCTTTACTGAATGTGACTTTGTATATAAAGTCTAGGGTTTTCAAAGGCGAAGTGACATAGGCATGCACTTCCCACAGCAATTCACTGGGAATCAAGTGCCTAACTTCCTTAGGCTGCCAGGACAATCCCAACCAGTGTAAATAAATGACAGAGCTGAAATCCTGACTCCACTGAAGTCAATGAATGTTTGGCTATTGACTTAAATGGACTCTGGATTTCAGCCACTTTTGATTGCACACTTTACGAAGTCTTAGCATGCACAATAGCACACCCGTTACAGACATACCTGTTCTTCCTCATTAACTGAAACAAACAGAACAGTGGTTATATTATAGACAAACCACTTCAGGTGTCTCTTTATTGCAAATTTAAGACAAGCCAGGGAGTCTGCACTGCTTGTGTTACAAGCCTGAGCATCCATTATCACAAGAAGATGACCTAAAAGGATGTGAAGTGGAGGGAACTGAGATAGAAGCCTGTAAGAATATGTAAGAGTGAAGTGGGACTGAATGTTGAATAAAAGTAGATCTATATAAAGTTCTTGAAGAATGTCCACAAATGAAAGAGAAGAAATAAAGCTGAGTTATGATCCAAAATGTGGGGAAAGATCCACATACAGTTAAATGTTATAAAACAGAATATCTTGGTATCCACATAAGAATAAGAAGCCGAAGCATCAATCTGTCCGTTCAACTATTTATTACCGAAAAACCGTCTAGGCTGCAATAGATATACTTAGCAAATGAGGGATTGTGAATTCGATTCCAAAGTATCAGTAATTCATAATTCATTTTTATTATTTTTAAACCCATATCCAATTTAATCGCTCTGTTTTTATAGCAAACAGCATCTTTAAAAAAAATATTCCCAGGTTGTCTATGTCACCTGGGTACTATTTAAGGTCAGCAGAAACCTCTTATATTTAGAGATATTTAAGTCTCCCAGAGCACATCTCTACTTGAATATTCTTTTTGGTATTCATGGATGAATAATGGTAGCCCCAGGCCATTTATTGCTGAACTGTAGAATTCTAAATGAGGAGGTTGTGGTATAGGTATTTACAAGATCAAGTTCTGTGTAGCAATCAAAATTTCGTCCGCAGAAGGATTGTCCCCAAGAGAGATTCAGCTGAGCATATTTAATAACAATAATAGTAATGAATGATTGATTAACAGTGTGTGTAGCAAAATCATTGCAATAAACCAAGGGGACATAATGATATTGATGTCAGAGAGCAAATTTAAATACGGGTAAAGATTGAACATTATTTTACAACACTAAAGTGAACAAATCTCTGACATTCAAAGATGGTGCCACATCCCAATAAACCAAAACAAAGCTTCAGTAAAAAGGCATTTGTAGGAGACCACCAAGTACAGTGGGGACGATGGAAATATTCTTCAACCTCAACTTATGCTTGAGATCCCCCATTTTCCTTTATGGCTGGCCCACAGCCCAAGAACACAGGTTCTGAGAGATAGTTGATAAGCTGCAGTTCTCCTCTAACCTGAGCAGTATTCCTATCCTCTGGTCATGCCGACAGTTTGCCAGCTCCTCACTGTTTGTGCCTGTGAGAGTGTGCTGGAAGCTAGCTGTGGAGCCAGCACTCTGATCCCGTAGGCCTCAATCAGCTCCCCTGCAGAGCCAGCAAGCTCTTTGGCTGATCTGACTGGGAGGCAGGATAAACCAGTTATGCCATCAGCTGAAGAGCATAAGGAGGACACGGGAAGGAAGAACAGAGAGTAGCCAGGGCTAGCTGAGCCCAGTGTGTGCAGAGATCTCAAGGAAGGGAGACCACTATTCCTCCCCAACCTGGTGGAAAAGGGCTAAAGAAAGAGAAGCAATGCATAGAATGTTGCTGCACAGAGACCTTACTGGAGTTGGTGATGGGAATAAAAATCACACAAAGTTGCCGCTCAACAGACAGAGTGTGAGAGGTTCCTGGGGCATCTGAAGACAGGGACAGCACATGCCCTGTTACAGGGGCAGTGGTCTCATACAGTGCATAGAAGATACACAGTTCCCAGTACATAGTATATGCTCTGCTTGGCTCTCAAGCATAGCACAAATGTAGCATTTCTGTTGCATTTGAGCTTCATGCAGGAATAAAATTCACTTCTGATTTTGGCCCATTATGCCCTCATTGTTTTGTTTTGCACTTATTTTTACACTGCCTCTCCAAGATATTCAGAGAAATATGTAGTCTTTTTGCAGTTTGCAGGTTTCTAGAAGACGCTTCTTGAGAAGAAGAGCTCAGCAAATCTAATTCTATTTGCCCTTTGGATCCTTGCTCAGATGGGATATTCATATCCTTTCCCCCTTCCCCTCCATAGAAGTATATCAACGCAACCCTGTCATGCAAAAAGAATTAGCAATAAAAGAACTATCAAGGTAGATGGATATTAAGGATGTGTGCACAGAAGAATTTTAATACCTAATAACACTGGTCTACAAATCAGTTAAAGCAGCTGATTTTGATGTATTTCAATAGCTAGAGCTTAGGAAAGGATTCCAAAGATAGTCATAAATGACGTTATTATGGATGCATTTTACATACTTGAAAGGCTACATGGTAAGAGCCCCTCCAAGAGTGCCAAGCTCTACGAATTGTTAGCCTCTGTGCCTAATTGCTTTAGCTGCGTTGGATTTGCATTTTAACTGCTGCTCTGCGATCTTGCTTGTCGTATGCAACATGCAAAATTCTCGTCTCTGATGTTTTATACCCCTGATGTCAAAGGCATTATTCCTGATTTACACCAGCATCACAGTGAGGAAAAAATGCATCTTTTTTATTTTGGGGACCCCAAGTTAGGACAGCTAAAGCCAAGAGTGTGTGAGTTTTCTGACTGGGCAGATTAACAATGATCACAAAGCCTCAAAATGTTGAAATATTCAACTGCAGAGTCTCCCCTGGTGTAAGCTGTCATAGCTCCATTGACTACAGTTTAGTTCCAATAATTTACATCAGCCAGGGAGCTGCTCTTCAGTGTGCATAAACACCTCAGATGCTTTTCCATACAAATTTTGGTCTGGTTGCTTTCTTACCTGGATTTCTGGAACTTAACAGCTCTTCCTGAGCTGGAGATTACCATGAACTCAGCCTTGCTGTTTGAAATCCTATCCTTACAGAGATGCAGATGCTTTGTACCTACTGCTGTTGCAGGTTCCACAGTGCTTAGGCACTATTTTGATTCTACTCTCTTTCTAGTGAGAAAAATAGAAAAGACAAGAGCAAAGAACAGCCATGTAATGCTTTGTGCAGACTAAGGTTATGTGACAAGGTCTTTTGTTGTCATCATGTAAAAGCTCACTGGTAAAATGCAGAGTATGAAAATTGCAGAGGGACAAAGCTGGGGAGCCATCTAGAGCCCAGGAGAAACTAGCCAATTTTGTAGAAAATCTTCTGTCTCTTTATAACATGAGCCCTAATGCAACTGCCACACACCTACCTGCATCTGTTCTTTCCCCATCTCCAACCAAAGTACAGCAGGCATGCTTAGTATGACTTATAAATAATCCTGTTAGCTTGAACTCTGGAAAATATTTAATCAAATCTAATTTCAAAACAATATTAGCTGTAATAGAGTAGCTGATTCTCAACACTAACCTGTTTTCAAGACCGATTTTAACTGAGGCAGTGCTTAAAAAGAGGCAGATTTTTTTTTTTAAAGCATTGCAAGAATACTTGGGAATCTTATTTCAGTTTAGATGCCTAGTTGTTCCATTTCACTGGTTTTGATCCAGAATAGAATGGTCATATAAATGCAATAAAAGGTGTATTTCATCTTGTTAAGATCAGGGAATAAGTGTGTGTGTGTATGTGTGTGTGTGTTTGAAAGACGCTGAGAATTGTCTTTATCCCCTTAGGCTAAAGTACATACTGCGGCCCTAGCATTTATTAGGCCTTTATAATGTACTTTGCGAGATTTATTATCTCCATCTCCATCTACTTCAGCTTGAAGAGAACAGTCCTGAAATTGCCCTTAAAAGAAGACAATCATGTTTCTTAAAATAGAGCATCCTTTCACAGCAAATCAAAAGTGGAGAACAATAGCAAGGGGGCTGCCTTTCCAACCGTACTGTCTGAAGTTTTCCTGCTGGAAGCTTTAAATTAAATAAAGTCAGACTTTGACTACACTGAACCCTCACAGATAATAGCTTTGGAGAGGACTTTGTGGGGCTACCTCTTTTACACTTGACTAATATTATGTTAGAAATTGCTGAGCATAGGAGACCCAACTTCCCCTTTGTGACAAGAGCTGGAACCCTAGCTGAATATCACAGCAGATGCAGGAACAGGCATATGCCTTGAACTATTCTCTGAACCCTATAAAGCAATGGTCTCATCAGGTCAGGCATGTTGACCTGGTGGCGCAGGAGAGGTTGAACTCTGGCTTGCCCCTGTTGCACCTGTTCTGAGGACAAAGTAATTTAGGGAAGAGGGGGGAAAAATGAGGCTGCAAAGTAATTTGTCTTATTCTTTACTCTCTGTGATAGATTCTACCCTTTTTTATATAGCTGCATTCTAATACTCCTACACTTTGGCACCTCACTCCATGAATAATCCTATTTAAATCAATGGGACTTCTTGTGGGGCAAGTCGCTGCCCAGCATGAGTCAGTGTGTTGGAATCTGTTGCTATTTTTATGATCAGACACAAGCAGTGTTTTTAGTTAAGGAGATACTATAGATGGTCTGACGCATCCCACTCAAATGCATCTCCATGGTGATCTGCAAGGGGATAAGGGTTTGAGTCAGGTAGCATCTAGGTGTCACCATGTTTCATCAGGACTTCCAGTCCTTGTCCTCGAGGCACCCCAACGGCTCGGTTGACATTGCTCAAATGCCACGATGAAGCAGCAAGGCAGAACATCGGGATGCTACCAGGAGAAAGCAAGATTAGATTCAGATACTCACCAACAGCATTTACAAATACATCTTTATCTCATCAGAAGTGATCACTATAATTTTTACAGGTGGTTGGAGGTCTGTTTAAAAAGGTTAAACTTTATGGTCAGCAGTGCCTCAATTTCGGATGTCCAACCTGAGCTTTTTTAAAGTGGCTGAGCACCTGCACTTTGAAAATCCAGCCCCTTTAAAGGTGTTGCAAATTGGGCAGCCAAAAATCACTAGCCATTTTTGGAAATCTATGCCCACAAGCAATACAACCAGCGTCTGATATATCATAATCATCATCACTACATATATTGGCACTAGATACTCTTGTACCACTTCTCTAATTCCAGAAAGAGAGCCACAAGAGAATATTCACATTATTTTCATTTTATTCTCAGAACTGTAAGAGAGACTCCTCTAGATGCTCTTTATTTTATGTCTTTCCACTGGTGACAGAATTAAAGAAGCTAAACTTCCTGTCTTGGGATGTAATTCTGTCATAGAAATGTTAATGTCATCATTTTGAGATACTGATCTTTAAATGGTTTGTCCCAAGGCTTTTCAAAAAATCAGAAATGTGCAATGTTGTATCCTATAAAACGTCTGGCCCTGTTTTTCCTTTGACTGTTATTGGTGTCAGTGAGAAGTACTCATGTTGGAGTCAGTGGGCCAGATTCTGATCTCACAACAGGTTTACATCGATTTAACACCAATGACTTTGGTGGAATTATTTCTGATTTTACATGATATAGGCATGATCAGAATTAGACCCAAAAGCACCAAGTGAACTTTGCTTCCATTTCTATAAACTGCTTCACATGACCATCACATGAAAAGAGTTGTGGTCTCCATCTAATTGATATAGTGGACAGATGCCCAAAACAATGTTGAGATTTTTCAATATTTAGGGATAATTTACCACTTAGACCCCAGGCCTTCAATCCAAACTGCATGGGCAGATCCTTAAACCTGGGTGGAGCCCATTAAAGAAAAGGGACCCCTGCATGGTTCCACTCACACAGATCCAATTACTAGATCACAGCCTTAAATTTGCATATGCAATTACTGGGGTGGCTTTTATTCAGAAAGAGGGAGGCTGTGGTATAGCAGTGATAGAGGAGATAGTGGAGGAGGGGCTTGTTTCATTACAAAAGGAAAATTTCCAGGACTTTACTGCTTGACTACAGTACATTTCTTTCATACTCACTATAATGACTGAATCTGCATCCAAAACAAGTTTGAATATTCTTGAACTCTCCACCCTTCCTCTATGTTACTGTATCCCACAGGGGATTCATCTTGCACTACAACATTTATTGCCAGATGATAATTGAAAACTAGAAGAAATGGCTTGAAGAGTAAATGGAAGAGAGACAGATAATTTTAGGATTCAATTTTCTCTGCATTTTTTACCGGTAGGCACAGCATAATACTGTAATAGAGAAATTCTGATTGGATTCTTCGGTACTTGTCAAATTTCCGTGAGCTAGCAGTGGCATGTTAAAACAGCTACAAGTCTGGAAGACTTGTGTTTGCTAGAACTAACAACAGGATAACCAAAACTTTGATAGATAGTTAAAGAGACTATCACAAGTAATTGTTAAATGAGGAAAGGTTTTCAAGTGTATTTATTGCCAGCTAAATTTGTTTTTTTTCCGGCACAACATCCACAGCCTTATCGTTCATAATTTCTTCAGGTACCATTAAGAAAATTAAATAATTCACCTAATTTAAACGTTGACAGATTATTGTGATGGCGTTCTTGGTTATGGTTGGGCAAATTGGTTCAGGCATTTTTTTATGAACTATCGGAATCAAACCTGTATATTGTGACATTGAATTAGGTTCATGACTAGAGCTGTCAAAGCAGAAAGAGACCCAGGACTGGTGTTCTCTCTTTGGTGATTCCAAAGATAAATCTCCAATCAAACTGGTGTCATATGATTCATTTCCATCCCCTCCTAACTACAAGGTTCAATTCACTAACCCTTTCATGAATCAAGCCTTGTGGGATCCACATGGCACTTAACAACAAGAAGTGCATTTACATCCACCATAGGTAGGTGCACTAACTCAGAAGAATCGGCACTCTTGGTATCTGCCCTCTGAGGCTATGTCTACACTGCCCACCACTGGCAGTGGCATGTAGGTTGTGTGTGGCTACACGGCACAACGAAAAGCAAGCTGTATCCATGCTGTGGTGCAAAGCTACACGTGCTCGGGGAGATCAGCAGGGAAAGGCTCTACCGGGGGCAGCAACTGGAGCCTTTCCTTGCTGCCTCCCCACTGCCAGAGCCTTTCCCCACAGAAGGGAAACACTCCAGCAACAGGACAGTACACTGCTAGAAACAGCAGCATAGGTGGGGAAAGGCACTGCTTGGGCACGTAGAGAGCCATGTAGGGTACATACCCACAGGGTTCAGGTGTCTTTACTCCATTCACCCAAGCCATGCCTCACAGTCTATGCTGCTATTCATAATCATGCTAAGGAGGTGTGCAGTGTATGTACTGTACATGCTACCGTGAGGTGCATGCAGTGTAGATGTACCCAAAGTGAGATTTGAAGCCAAGGAGGGCAGGCTGCATAGCTTTAAGCCACCTTTATGGCCTCCTGAGCCTGAGCTGTTGTCCGGGGCGGGGAGAGGGCTGCAGAAGTCCCCAGAATAATTTAGATAGAAGGCTCCCAGGACTAAGTTTGCTCAGCCTCTCCACACTGCCCTGTGGATCATCACTCTGCCTAGAAGCGCAGCAAAGATGCAAGCTGCAATCCAACTCCCAACAGCCTCCTCCCTCCCCCACCACACCAAGACTTGGAAGGGGGTCCTCAGGATTGCCTGCACTGGAGCAATCTTCCTTTGGCAGGGCATTCCAGGGTTTTTACTAGTCATAGAGGAGCTGGAGTGGGGAAGAGAATCTTCTGAATGGCACTGACTCTCTCCTGCAACATAGATGGGTTCTGTGAACATGGACACTTCTGGGCCAGCAATGCAATAATGAAATCATGACGGAAAGGAACTGTCATCCAGAGACATAGCTTGGGATGTTTGCCAAAGTTTGTGGTGGATTCTGACCCACATTCCAATATTCTGCAGGCTTATCTACACCTAATTTGTCCCACTTATGATTTTAACTGCGCTATCTCTTGTAAACATTTATGAACATTCATTTCAGAGACTTCAGTTTTTTTATACAAACAGCCTATATCATCTTTGTGAAAAGTACTACATAACTATGTAACATCATACATTAATATTTAAAACGGAAGGAAACACCACCAAAACAAGGATTTTATTTCTCAGTTTGCTAACTGTCTTAAATTCATTTGTGAGTAGAACGGGAAAACACTGGTAGAAAATGTTCATGTTCCTCTGCTTAGTTTAGTAAAATGGATATTTTGGGGGAATGTTTTCTAAATATAGCTTTTTCTTCCAACACTAAAGAATTTTCATGAAAAATTAATTCAATTCTGAATGCACCAGGAATCTGATTTATTATGATTACCCAACCAAGAAACGGGGGGGGGGGGGAGAATACCATGTGGCCTATGTATCCAATCAAAACTAAACAGAACTGCAATTTGAACATCAAATCAAATACTTGCTATTAGCACTATCTGGAAAACTTCAAGGAAAATAAAATATAGAGGAAATATGGAAACACTTTTGTGACACTTATTTCATTTTCTGACCAGCTCTATTTGCAATGAATTGCTGTAGCAACATGTGGACCAAGAAATACTAAATAAGATTATCTGAAGTATAATTTTGAATAGCTGTGGAAAACCACAAATCAGTCTGCAGACAATTCAGACAGATAAATAAGCCTAGTTCTTTGAATAAAATATTTGCTATGGATTGTTCACCCAGCACTGTTTGTTGGAATGTGATGAAATACCAATTGTATTGCTTAGTGCCCAAACACCAGCTTCATTGGTAGCTTGACCAGTTTCAATTTACTGCTGCTAGATTTCCTGTCTTTGTAAAGATTCAGGGAAGCCTAGGAAACTCAGAAGTGAACTCAGAAGGAAATAAGATGGGAATTGGGGTCCCAATTCCCACTTCTGGCTAGGATCAATGGATACAGCCTGTGGTGGAGATGAGGTGGTAAGCTTGTCTCCCTGAGCAAACTGTTCCCTGTGGAACTGAGAGCAGCCTGGAGAGTGCAACAGCTGCAATGAGCCATTTTGTCAGCAATAGCCTGGCTGTGGCCCCTTTTTCCCAGGCTTGGGGAGTTTGTGTAGTAGAGGATATTAGATTGTTGAGTGGTACAGAACCAATCTGTGTATGCTAGGGGATCTTCTGACAGACCATGTGGCAACTACATTGCAATGGAGAATTGAGCCTTATGTTGATGTAAAGCTTGCAAAGTTAAAATTAACAGAGATCACCCTGGCTAACAGCACTAACTATTGGGTAGATCCCAATTAGATTCTAGTGACAGAACCCATTTTCACAGGTTAATTTTAAAATTTTTCCACTTCACTAGACTTATATTACTGTATAGTAATTACAATACATATATGCTTTTGTTCACCAAAAGCATTTATCGGTTATTTTCTCACATCAAAAAGATGGAGTAGTATCCATTCTCGGAGACATTCAAAGTCAGACCAGAGATATAAGGCACATTTGTAATATTTTAACATGTTCAGAACTGAATCTGCCTCTCACATTCAGTAGCCGCTTTCTTGAGGCCTTCATTCTGATACCTCACATTTATGTCAAAGGTGGTTTCCCCCAAGCCCCCAATATACTAAACCCTTCTTCAGGAAGGCCAAATTCTGGTAGGTACTGATCAACTCAGAGGCGCTGAGCAAAACTCCAGGGGACTTCAAAGGGAATTGCAGGCATACAGTCTCTTCAGGAATTGCTGAGCACCTGGCATGACAGAACCCTAGCCTCCTAGAGCTGTCTATATTTTTTTCTTCTCTGCTTAGTTTTTAAAAATAACTTTTTATTTTCATTTCCCCTAGGCTCCAGTGGGATCACTAAAACACAATTTACAGTTACCGCAAACCCAAGGCAGTTTCTTCCACTCTTACTTGGCTGCTTTGGGATTTGCAACTTATTGCCTCTTTCCCGCCCCCCCCCCCTTACAGGAGGCAATGTGTCCCCCTAGATGACTGCCTACATAAAACATATTTTTGTTTAGACCTAAGGTCAGTATGTAGCTTTTGCAGAAGGTGTTTAGATTTGGATTAACAACAGCAATGATTTTTTTTAAACGTATACTTGATTAAAAGATGATCTCTAATTTTAGTTAGAGATTGGCCCAAATCACAAACGTGTATTCAAATACCCCTGAAAAGTAGGGTGTCCTATATCTGATTTCTGATTAGCTGAACAAAGACCGTGGCTCCAAAATGCATGAAGCTTTTTAGAGGGTGAGCACTGAAATCTAGATTTCTTTCCAGAATGTTACTTGCTTTTATTTATATTACAGTAGCACATAGAAACCCCAATTAAGATCAGAGACCCTTTGCATGAGCACTGAAAGAGACAGTCCCTGCCCGGAAGAGCTTACAATCTCAGTGGATAAGATAGACTAAGGGTGGGAGGAGATACAGAAGCACAAAGAGGTGAAATGATTTGTACCGTCACATAGCAGGTCAATGACAGAGCTGAAGACAAAGCCTCGGTCCCAGACTGTTGCCGTGTCTATTTGACCAAATAACTCTGATGCTACTTTTTAAATGAATGATCCGACAGCTTTACCACCCCCTCAGAGTTTGCAATTTAAATGGATATGGTAACGTCCACATTGATTTCCATGAGGTGCATGGAAAGAAGGAATGCAGCTGCATCACTATATCAGGCTCATTCTTTGTGAGGTGTCTCACGTAAGTGGGACTGGTATTCATTGCCATTTGATAGCAATAAGATGTAACAAACGTATTGAGATTCCAAGATGCAGGACCATTCTATATACCATCTGCATTAAAATAGAATTATGTGCAATGATACGACCAGTGATGACACAGGGATAGTAGAGGTGATACTTAGTAAAAGCCAAGTCAAGGTATCTTTGACTAAGTGAACATGACAAGTTAATTTATGGATTCAGCTGACATGTATTGTATTTTTCCTCCTTGTCCAAGGAGTAACATTATTTCTTGTTAATATAATTTTGCACACAGTCAGTGGACCACTTTTTTATTAATAATAATTATTTATATAAACAGTAGCGCCTGGAAGGCCCAATCAACATCAAGGCCCCACTTCATTAGGCACTGTACGTTCACATAGTAAGAGACAGCTTCTGCCCAGAAGTCTTTACAGTCGAACTAGACAAGTCAGACAAAAGGTGGGGAAGAGGAGGTGGTATTATCTCCAATTTACAGACGTGGAACTGAAACATAGATAAAGTGATGAGTCCAATGTCACACAAGATTTCTGTTGCAGAGCTGGGAAACGAACTCCAGATCTCCTGAGTTCCAGTCAACTATCTTAATCACAAGAATATCCTTCCTCTCCCACAATTTAAAGCACATTGTCTTCTACATACCTGATTTCTCTAATCAGTTGTCCAAATGACTCTCATTGTGCCTGGCCTCAAATTTCAGCATTGGAATATCTCTAATTCCTAGATAGGTCTTCCTCCATAGCATATTGCACCTATATTTGGTTGCTCATGCATGCTCTGGCCTGTAAAATGGGATAAAGAGGCAAATGGATTGCTCATCAGAGGTTGGAAGGAACAGACTTCATATTTCATTCAACAATCTGATTTTGATTAGATCACATAGTGTTGTAGTTTATGGGATGGAGCAGAATAAGAAAAACCAGAGAATGGGAATCAAGTGACTGAAAAGGGACAGAAAACAAGAGAGAAATAAAGTAAGGGAGAGGCTGGGAATGAACATCAAACTTTATTACTTAATGACGCTACCATATTCATGACCTAGCTTTGAACATTTGAAGAAAGAGGGATTAGAGCATACTGTGGAGAGTCAAGTCATACTGTATTAATCTCCTATGATAAAGACAGGCACTCTGTTTTTTAAAATGCCAGGTCAAAGTGATTTCAAGCATTTATTTGTGATAGGAAAGCTTTCAAAGTAATAAGAAAAAGAATTGGACTTAGAGAGGCAAAAGGAATGATTAGTTCCACTTCGCCTGCTTTCAGAAATCCAGCTCCACCATTTGCCAAAAAGTCTCAAAGCTGCCCCAGCCACAAGGCTTCTAGCTTCTAGGACTCAAAAAGAAAAGGACCAATGATAACTTCCTCGCTCATGTTTTTTTTTCCTGGGAGGGCGATTGGGTCGGGGGAGGGGTCTCTATAAGGGTACATCTATGCAGCCTGCAACAGTGAGTCTCCAAGTCTGGGTCGATACACTTAAACTCACATTACCAAGCAGCAATAGTTGTGTAGGTGTTGTGGGTCAGGCTGAGGGTAGACAAAACTTTGAATCTTAGGAAGGCGTGTGGGTTTCGTTTCAGAGCCAAAGCTCCAGCCTGAGCCACAACTTAAAAACTGTCCACACAGCTATTTTTAGCATGGTAGCAACACCCCAAGTCTGACAACCCGGTCTAGGAGGCTTATGGCCGCTGGCTGCGTAGATTTACATTAACAGGGTACTTATACGAAATGGTCTGATGCTGCAAGGTGCTAAGTGCCCCCAAATCAGTGGCAGTGCCCTGACTTGGCTGGAAGCTGACATAAGCACTTCCATAAAAGGCCAGAAGTTTGAAGAGTGCTCAGCACCCACAAATCGGACGGCCAGCTTTTCAAAAGAGCTCAGTATATGTAGCTATAATGCAGCACACTCCAGCTATCCTCCTGCCCACTACCAACAGATCCCTTGTGCCAAAGACTGTGGGCGGTGGTGTGCAGTACAGGAATCTCCAGCAAGGGACTTGAAGGTGGTTGCCACTCCCATTGTGACACCCAAGTGACAAATAAAGAGCAGAACAGGATAGAGAATCTGTCCTGTAACACTGATTGTAGTCCCTTAACCTTTTTAAAGTAACAGATTTGGCTCTTCGGCTGGAAAGGTTGGACGCCACTGGTGTACTTCCTATCAATATATTCTTAATAGAACTGACTAAACCAGCAGCTGAGCCCATTCTTAGCATCATGGGAAAGAAGTATGCAGCACACCAGCAAGAGAAAAATGACAAAAAACCAATAAGAGTATTTTGCAATACCATTGTAAATAAGAGGTTTAATGCCAGGCATCAGATTACTTCTTATATAAATTTGTTGCTCTTTAAATTTATATCATTGCAATCACAAAACTGTAATTAAAAGCCTCGTAAGTTATTGTTTCCATTTTCTGCATAATGGCAGCTTTGAAACAATGCATCAATATGGAGCACCAGACAGAAATTGACTGTTTTCAAAAGAGTGGAGAAAAGAATTCATTCTATGATACATGTGTGTAACCCAGCATGAATTATTTTATGTTTCTAATGGCACCTCATATCAAACTAGTCCAGTCTGCTTGCTGTTCGTGTTAAGTTGTTGCCATGGAAATTTGAAGTGCCTATCACACTCAGACGTTAACTCTTAAAGCACAGTAGATTATCCCTGTGTGTTATTGGCTCACAAATTATAGATTAAGAGAGCAGTGCATAGCAAGGTGGAATTTAGGCCTGGTCTACACTAGAAATTTAGGCTGGTTTAACTACATCAGTCAAGGGTGTGAAAAAAATCTATCCCCCAAGTGGTATTGTTATGTCGACCCAAGTTCCCAAGTAGACAGCACTAGGTTGACAGAAGAATTCTTCTCTACCTAGCTACCACCTCTCAGAGATGCTGCAAAGACAACGACATGCAACCATAAGAAAATCCCATCCCCCCTTACCCCCATCCCTATGAGTAGACTGTGAGAAAATTGGAAGACAGCTCCACAGATAAAAGAATTAGTGATTAATTAGCCCTAGTCTTTTTGTGGGCATCATGTCATATTCATTAGGGAACAAGGCAAATGAAGGGGAGGAGCCAGATGCAGCAGCAGCTTCCATGGCCCACTATTGTAGCCATTAGACTGGGAATAAGTTCTAAACAGGAACTATCTGCTTCTGTAGATTATTTTAAAGAGACAGAAATGGAAGGTTTTTCAGAAACAAACATCAGTGAGCTTCCTTTAATGCAACAGAGGATTCTGCTGTGGTACATAATGAAAGACCACAGCTGAGACAGAAGTTCTATATGAAGCCAAATCCTCAAATTATTCAAGTGCATAGTCATTTTATTTACATACTTATTACTATGCTATCTGACAAGGATCTGAAGCACAGAGAGATTAAGGTCCAGATCCTTGAAGGTATTTGGACACCTAACTCCCATTGAAGATGAGTGATCTTGCTTAAGTGATTTGGCCAAGTTCACACAGGAAGCCTGAGTTCCTGAGTCAAGAACTGAACCCAGATACTCTGAATTCAGTCCAGTTCCATCTTTACAATACCATCTTCCCCTATCTAATGGGATCAATTACACTACTCACACATGTAAGGCAAACAGGATTTTGCCATGGTCTGGAAGAGGAAAGTATCTCCAATCAAAGCCAACTGGCCCAAGAAAGCAGAGGTAACAATGACTATAAACGAAGACTATAGAGATAGATGAATGTGGTTACAAGGTGTTTGCAAAATATCCACAGATTCTTTTCAGGGCAATTCATGATGACTTGTTTGTCTCCCACCTCCCGCTTTTGGGGGGCAGGGTGGAAACTGTGCTTGCTTGTATGCACAAGAATGTTATCAAAAATGGCAAAAAAACCTGATGAGTGCTAACACAACCAAAGATTTGTTAGAGAATTCACACAAGAGGTGTGCAAGATGTCTGGTTTTCAAACACAGCCTTATAAAAGGGGAGCTGAAAATTGAGTGAATTTCAAGTCATGCTGGTCTATACAAGTAATGTTACTGACAAACAATGCTTCAGCAGGCTATTCCAAGCAGAAGTCTCACTTTTTAAACATTGAAAAATATGACTAAAGGGGAAAAAATGGCCTGTGTGTTCTTGGTACATTTAATCATTTTTAATATTTCTGGCCTGTTATTCTTTCTTGTATTACATATGATAAACACATGCTCATATTACTTCATTAAAATTTGCACAAACCAATTACAGAGACAGTTCTGAAAAGAGAAATCACCTTGGTGATTTATAAGTGAGTTGTATATTTACTGTATGTAGAAAGCATACATCAACATGGTAGGTCTCTCAATGCTGAGATAATTTGTTTTACAATCTTTATCTTCCTAAAGCTAAAGAAGTTGATTTAGAGGACCCTAAAAGCTTAAATGAAATACAACCTTGGAGAGTGCTTTCCTCACAACGTATATCAACTCTTTACATGTGATGAAAAGCCTAAATCTTAAAAGTCTACTTTTTTTTTCCCCTCTGGGATAAATGCATTGCAGGTTTTTCTCCCTCCACAATAGAAGTTTAGCCTGCATTCTCTCTGAGGAGGAAACTCAAGCATTTATTAATCAGTTTTGCCAATTTGTACACATAGCCATGTCTAGAGACGTTGTCAATGACCCTAATTGAACAGGCTTTGACAACAACCCCTCACTAGGATTCATGTCACCAAAGGTCTAAATGCAGCACTGGGAGCCAGGAATCCTGTCACACATTCTAACCTTGGATTTGCCACTATTTCTGTCTAAGGCCTGGGAGGGGTGGGGAGAATGTAATTTCTATGGGTCAGTTTCTCCATATATAAAATGAAGGTAAGTATACTTCCTTCTATCAAACACATATTGTGGGGATTAAAAAAACTTCTTATCATATCATCATTCTTGCAAGTACTCCTCTAATGTAGTACTATTTCAAACTGCATTACATTAGAGCAAACCATGGAACTTTTAGTGTAGACCCTACTGGTACACACAGGCCAATTACTTCACAACACTTACTGCACTTAACAAAAAAATAAAAATCCCTGTAGTGCACATTGCTGCACCATGCAGACGTTCCCTAAGTGACTAACCAAAAGTCACACAGGAAGCCCTAGCAGAGCAGGAAGTTGATCCAGGTCTTCTAAATCCCAGGCTAGTGCTCTAACCTTCTGACTTCCTTCCTCCCCTCAGAACTAAGACTCAGATCCTTGAAGGTATTTAGGTGTTTCTACACTCAGCATTACAAGGCCTAAGTGACTTAGGAGCTCAAGCCGCATTTTCAAAAGTGACAGGCACCTAGGGGACTGAATCCTAAATCACTTAGGCTGAGTAGAGCAGTACCTTTTAAAAATGTGGGCTTAAGTGTTCAGACTGCAGCTAAAAAGGACACACACTTCAATCCACTTTTCTGCTGCATGTACTGAAATGTTTGGAATATGATTTGTTAAACAATATACATTTATGTGGTTCTCTATCGTGAATAGCATTGTATTTTCTCTGGTTTTAGCAAGTATTAGCAAATAACAGAATAAGAGGCATAATTAGCATGCTAGGAAGTTCAGGATGCAGCTACAAGAATATTTCTAGTGGTTTTCACAATGTGGTCAAGATTTTCAAAGTTGGGTGCCTAAAGTTATGCTCCTAAATATGCATTTAGACACCTAAAGAAATGGCCAGATTTTGGATTACGAATTGCTCAGCACTTTTGAAAAAAAATCAGGGCTATTATTTAAATGCCTAAATATAAACTTGAGTCTAACTTTAGGCACCCAACTTTGAAAAACTTGCCCAGTGTATTTAGATTTGTATTTTACCACTATCTGTAGGCACCTAAAATGCTTCCAGAGAAAAGGACAATTGGCGACAGGGTGGGGAACCACAGTTTGTAAAAGTTAAGGATGGAATTTAAATTAAAATAAACCCAGTCTAACTGCTTTTTTAAAGTCGTTTATAACAAGAGGATTGCATATACTAATCATATTTATTGATCTAATACTTTGAAAGTAGAAGATAAAAATGTGAAAAATAAGGATTAAGCGTATAATCATGCCAGGGGGATTACTTACGGCACACGTTTTCTTTTTGACTCATCTTGAGATAGTACCTTGAAAGTTTTGAGCTTATATGAACAAACAGATTAATTAAATACATTTGAACGGGTTTATTTAAAAACAACCACCACCACCACCAAACCACTCTGGCTACATGGAACCTAAAATCTCATTTTAAGAAGAAATCCTGGGGCACATTGATTACCTCCTACATCATTCCTTTATGCTTTTCCTAGGTTCCAAATGAAAAATCAATGTGATCATTTGTCTTTATAATAGCAGAATAACAGCATGACACTAACTTTATCAAGGTGTATAGTCAAATACACTCATCTGAAATCTTGTCGTTAAAATAATTTGCACAGACTCAAAATAAACAGAACCAATATGTTCTAAGAAGGTCTATTCTGTCTAAGATAGAAATCAAACTCACTACAACTAATGTCATCAGTCAATCAGGACTGATCCTACAAATTGCTACATATACAAGTAATCCAGGTGAAATAAATAAGAGTGTATGAGTAAGGGTAGACCGGATTGGATCCATAGAGTACACTCCACCAGGGATGGTAACAGATTCATACACTAAAAAGCCTGATCTGAAATGGAATTTCCCCAAACTTGCATATGCATTTTGTTGCACTGCCTCCTGCATGCACATTTGAGATGATAAAATTCTGCACATTCGGGTGGTAGAATGTTCAGGAACAAATGGGGATTTGCACATGCATTTCACCTCCCTAAATTCATCGCTGGTAATGCACTAAAATGTTCATGGAAATACACAGATTGTGGGACCTGAAGGAAAAAAAAGCTTTATGGGCCAACATTTCAGGAAGTGGAAGTTAGCATGAGAAGGGGACAAAGATATGATAGCATAGGTTACAGATGCATTATCTTACAAAATAGCCTAACTATATCCTGTTCATTCATCCAGAAGAAAACATTTTAAACTGTAAATACATATCTCAGGCTGAATTTGGTTGGAGGTCTGAACAGACACAGGATTGGAGGATGAGGAGGGAGGAACATATTTTTAATGAATAGTTAAACTGAAGATTTTGCAAGCAGGGTATAATTGAACACACTAGGGGTGAGAGATTGTGGATGGAGAAGCAGAGAGGTGATAAGTCTGCAGGATTCTCCAACAAAGAAAAATATTCAAAATGTTATTCAAGTGAATGAGGCAGACAGTCATTTATCTTCACCTGCACTTATCAGCTGCCAACATTTCAAATTGTATTGCTCTTTCTGGAGTGAAACTTCCACTGTCCCTTCACTTATCTAAAATGCTAAAGCACAATGGAACTACTTTAAAGATGCAGATTCCCCTTCAGTTAGCCTTAATTTTGTTGGATTTAAGTCAAACCCTTAGGAGTATCTTACACTCCTAGTGCATTCACTTGCTCTTGACAGGTTCATCAAGAATAAAATGTGCCCCTTTATTATCAACAATACGATATAGGGACAGCATGAACAGCTGATGTCAAGCTGTCTTCAAGCAAAAAGGAAATATGTCCAAATAGTTTTTAAGGGGGATTGACCGTAACAGCTAATTCCCAGATGCAGGGTAAACGTGCTCTGCACATTAAGAGAGCATAGTGTAGTGTTTCAGCTACCAATACCACAGCTCCCAAAAGGAGAAAAATTAGCATTGGGAGTGCAGGGACATACTGTCGCTCTTTCCTTCAGAAGAAGACCCACTTCAAAGCCCATTCTCCTTAATAATCTCCTGCGTCAAAAGAACAAGCAGAAGGTTAAGAAGCAGCCCCTTGTTGCCCAGACCATACTTAACTGACACACTACTTCCTGGGTTTATCATGCTGCAACCACTGAGAGGCAGCCAAAAATGACAATGTCTCTGTTTAAAATATCTGGCCATTACTTTCAATACCTGCAATGGCTGTCCTGCAGACAGATCCACAGGGGGCATAGATGTGGTATGATGAGCTCTGCCACAAAGCAAAAACCCTGGGAAGGAATCCTCTGGTTTACACTTCTGATCCAGGGAATGCTGGTTTGAATGTGCAGCCAGTGGCTTAGAAGTTCCTGTTACGCTGACAATGGGGGAGATTTTCAGATTCACACAGGGGGATGGTGACCGTCTCCCCACAATCCAGGAACTGCAAAGGGGGCTTCCCTATCTCTTTTATACTCACGGATCTGAGCCTGTAGCTCAGATATAGATTTCAGAGAGTTGTTATAAAAATGAAGCAACTGTACTCTATGTACCTTCCTCGCAGGCCGATAAAGCTACATTAACAGTCTGTAGAGCATTTTAAGACATTGGATAAAAGACTTCCTCTAAATACAAATGATTACTACTGAAAGATGATGAAATACAACAGATTTTCCTCTGTGCTTTTCTTAATTCAACAGACTGCCTGCTCTCCACCTGTGCCCTACAACACATAAAATACAACTCTGTGCCACTAAGAAAAAACAGCCCAACAATTTGAGCGTATGCAGAACTGTCTCAACATGAAAATGGTATAATTAACTGCATGTTTTATGTGGCACCCTTATAATGGATCTAAGGGCCCAATTTATTACTTACTTTTGACCTGGTAAGATATTGTATCTGCAGACTCAATCAATATTTTGCATACATAAACCACCTCCCCCACAGCCCCATTAATTGGACTGCTGTAATGCAACTCTCTTTCTCCCTCAGTGCAAAGTTGAATGGAGGTCACTAGGACAATGACCAAGCTTGCAAAATGATACACTGAGAATAATGCACTTTCACTCAGCCAGAGCAGTTTTCCACATACAGCCTTCGTGGCTACGCTGTATTTGCATTCACTCTGCAGGCAAATGCAAAGGTCTTGAAAAAATTAATCTAAGCCTGAATTTCCAAGTGAAATTGTTCACTTGCTCCATTATGGAGAAATTCATTGTAGTGCACAGGGTGAACACAAGAATCTTTGTACCATTTAAGTACCACATTGGGTAGAGAGGAGGGAAGTGTGCAGGTAGAGCTGCCACGCCCAGAAGCTTTCTGCACAGGTCTAACCAGAATCCTTCTGTCTGTATCTCTGGAGCACAAACTGTGGTAATATTATTATAGCAGAGATGGTACACGTCACAAAGGGAGCTCTGCTGACCACATAGTCGGTAGCTTGTGTTCAGTATGGGGTGGCTTATGCCTTGTGAAAATACCTGTGGCACCTCCAGAACCTCTTGTGGTAAGAGATCTTCTCCTGAACACACTCCCCCAGGGCGCTCAAACATATTCTGCCTGCCACAGCAATTTACAGACAGTGGCCCTCCAAATTTCAACAAAAAAATAAAAATCCCTTGAAAATTTTGAAGAAAAAAAAAACACGGGAGTTTTCTGCATTTTCACCCCCAAAATTTCCCATTTTAACAACAAGGCCAAATAGTCATAGTCTAGCCCAGAATACAGATGTGCTGTGTAACACCGACCGACAGACCAACCCCGGTCATTGGCAGGATCGAACCTAGGGCCTTTGGAGCTTAGTGCATGAGCCTCTACTGCATGAGCTAAACGCCATATGGCTGTTAGCAACGGCTGTAGAGTGGACTCATTAATCTCTCTCTCAGTGGTCTTGGTGCCACTAAAGGGGACAGAGCCCCACACCCAGGAAGTGTGTGGGTTACATACTTCCCCTAGCTGAGGGGGCGCGTCCAGAGCTCCAGAGACTTCCCTGTTGAAATCCTGGACGAGCCCCACCTTTGTAACACCAACCGACAAACCCTGGGCATCGGCGGGCGGGCTTGAACCTGGGGCCTCTAGAGCTTAATGTATGAGCCTCTATGGAATGAGCTAAAAGCCAGGCTGTAGAGCAAACTCATTAATCTCTCTCTAAGTGGTCTCGGTGCCACTAGATGGGACAGAACACCACACCCAGAAGGTGTGTGGGTTACAGCTGCATCAGCACTGCAGAAAATGAGCAATGACATGTCATCAGAAATTTCTAAGACTAGCAGCAGTAGCCTTTGGACACATCTATGCAAAATTGTCAACTAACAATATGAAAGTGGACTGACCAATTCTTGAATAACTTGGGCCTCATTCTCCTCTCCATTAGGACATAAGAAAGACCATACTGGGTCAGACAAAAGGTTCCTCCAGCCCAGTATCCTGTCTGCTGACAGTGGCCAATGCCAGGTGCCCCAGATGGAGTGAACCTAACAGGTAATGATCAAGGGATCTCTCTGCTGCCATCCATCTCCACCCTCTGACAACCAGAGGCTAGGGACACCATTCCTTACCCATCCTGGCTAATAGCCATTAATGGACTTAACCTCCATGAATTTATCTTGTTCTCTTTTAAACCCTGTTATAGTCCTAGCCTTCACAACCTCCTCAGGCAAGCGTTAGCAGCTCCACTGAAGTCAATGGAGTTCCATTAGCATCAGACCAGTGCAACAGAGAGGAGAATTGGGCCCTTAGAGTAAAATTCAATATAGAAGAACTAAGTGAGGTTTTGCAGAAGATGGAAAGTGGATACGACAACTGCTAAGGCTCTTGTAAAACTGTTTGAACATCAACATTATTATTTCTCAGATTTTGTCATCTTCCCTCAGATATGGTTGCCATGATATTCCCTGAAGCGATTGACCAAATGTTACAATATTAGATTCTAAGAAAAAACGTTGTGGTAAGGAGAGAGGATGTGTCCATGAGATCAGATAGATCAGCTGTTACAATTTATTGGATGGAGCAAGCAGATGGTTCTGACATAATGTACAGGGATTTAATCTATGCATTTCTGTGAATCTGTGTCCACAGCAAGTCTGGAAAATGTTCACACTTGAATGGCAAAATTTCTTTGCAGTTGCAAAACTGATTAATAGTATTGTGTAGCATTTAAACAAACAAGGGCTGTGTTTTAATTAGAAATGATCAAGCACTAACCTCCAATCTCTGGAATATTTGCAAGGGTAGTACTGAAAAGGACAGTAAAAGTGACAGATTTAAAATTATATCTTAAAAACCCAAACCTTACTCTATGCCACCATCTCAGATAACAACAAACTAAATAATTTTAAAATAAGAAATTTATTTAAACCATTTATGCTCTTTTACTCTCTGCATTTTCTTTGCTTTGATTTTGTCTTACATAAGGAAAGGAAGGAGTGAGAGCAGAGCACAAGAATAAAGACAATGAACTTCAAAAAAGCAGACTTCAGTGAACTACAAGAATTGATAGATATGGACCCAGGGAAAGAAAATCTAAGGGAACAGGGAGTTCAGGAGAGCGGAACTACTACTAAAAAAGCAGCGGAACTGCTACTAAAAAAAGGAATATTAAAGGCTCAACAAGAAAAAAAACTATCCCAATGCAGAGAAGAGATAGGAAGACTAGTAAGAGACCAATATGGAGCATCAGGAGCTCTGTAATGACCTGAAAATCCAAAGGAATTATACAAAGTGAAAACAAGGACAAGTTGCTAAGGCGGAGTACAAAAGAACAGCACAACATATAGGGACAAAAATCAGAAAAGCTGAGGCACAAAAATGAATTACAACTAGCAAATGGACATAAGAAAAGGTTCTATAAATACATTAGAAGTAATCAAAAAGACAAACGAAAATGCAAGTCAATTAACTGTAAAGGAGAGCAAGCCACAGATGACACAGAGAAGGCTGTGTTTAATGCCTTTTTTCCCCTTCAGTCTTTTCTAAAAAGGTTAATTGTGACCCAATGCTTAACACAATATTAACAACAAGGGGAAAGAATATTCAAACAAAGATTAATTTTAGGGTTCTCTGACTTTCTTTGAAAACTCTGCATTCATATGCATGCAAATACACGAAGTAAATAACTTAACTGGAAATTAACCACCACCAAAAGCAGTGGGGAAAATAGAGATCCCTGGAAGGATTTTACTAAAGACCTAACTCAGAGTGTTTCCAAGCAGCAGTCTGGATTTTGATTAATATTATAATACAGCTTGCTAAAACAGCATCTTATAAATATCCATGAAACATTTTATTACAGATGATTGTAAATACTTAAAATCTTGTCTTGCAACCCATCAGACTGAAAAAAAAGTAGCTGAAAACATTGATATATGGAAATAAGGTAATTTGTTAAGTGTTGTTTCCTTAATATTACAATATACTGGTCCAAATTATACAGGAGAGTGTAGACCATTACACACAATTGAAAAGTGTGTTGTTTTGCTTTATAACTAAACAGTAGGCCATAGCAGAGAGATGGACAGCTGCAAAGAAAGGTTGGAGAAATAAGGATGATGAAAACATGACAATTACCCTCCCCCCCCCCTCCTGTCCCCTTACTACAAAACATAAATAGAACTCTCCAAGTTAGAGGTGGGGGCTGGGAGTTTGAGACCACCAAAATGGCTGTCACAACGATTTACTGTTACAGTCTTTCACATCTTGTGTGTCTTAATGGTATTACTACAGCTAAGCATCCTGCAAGTTCTAGAGCCAAGAAACTTTAATTTAAAGTCTATCTGTGTGAAATTTTGGTCATCTATCCTCCAAGTTCCTGTCCTATATCAAATATTTATGTGGCCATTGATAATGCTATTCTGTGTAGCACTTCCACTGTTTACTTTCCATTTTTCTTCCCTTAATGCAAATTTAGAGTTCATGAAAGGTGTCAGGTAGACAGCCCAGAAAACCAAAGTTATAACTTCTTAAACCTGCAGCACCCATATTGTGCCTCATCTCTGATCAACAAATCACTTCCAATGGTGAGAAACTCTGCGGTCTATTCAAGTCCTCAGCATCACTGCTGAGACTGACAAACATTTATGATAGAATTGAATTGTGATTGTCTCATTTCATAAAGCATTGAACAGCTGCCAGAAGGTAATTACTGGGGCTGACCAAATAATACAAATAGGCCAGGTTGTGGCTGGCCTCTGTTGCAACTGCAGGAATTAAAGGAATTTGTAGTGATGTGTTTTTTCCAGATGCACGGTGCCTCCCTAAGGTCCCCAGAGAAAAGTGGATTGCTGATGCTCTGCTGTCAGCATCAGACCAGCACCATCAGATGAAGTGGTGGAGAAAAGGGGAGTAGAGTGCCCTATAGGAGAAGATGTTTGGTCAAGTGGTGTACAGCCACCTCTTTTCCCCCACTTTCTTTCCCTTAGGTCCTGTGCCAAATTTAGCTTAGCCAGACTTGAGGATAAGGGCTACTCTATTGGGATAAAAGCGGCAAAGTGTTCTGTGGCAATACATCTGTTAGTCTACCAGGTGCCACAGGACTCTTTGCCACTTTTATTCAGACTAACATGGCTACCCCTCTGATCTATTGGGATAGATACTCCTCATGCCAGTCTCTGTAACAGACTTTCGATGGCTTATCAATACAGGAAAAAATAGCAGTTAATCTTGCTATACCTATCCAAGCTGTAGGTTGGATGATGACATTAGTGGTTATGAGTTTTAGTCAAGTCCCAATACAAATATTTTCCCCACCTGGAAAAACTATGGACCCAGATTCACGAAGATACTTAGGTTAGATACAGGCAAACAGTTCCCATACACACACATCTGTGAACAGAATTTGACCAGAAAATATTTCAGTGAGTTTTGCTAAAAACAGTCCATGATCAATGCAATTTTCCTCGTCTTTTAAGCCGTTTTTCATCATCAGGATTGTCTCATCCCTGAGTTCATCATAACACTCCTCTAAGTCTAAATCCTAGTTTTAGGCTCCACTGCAATTTACAAAACTTCTGCTGAACACTGTAGGGGCCTAAAATCACTCTATGCCTGAATTTTCAGAGTACAAGTTCTCTAGGCACCTATGTTTCTGCCTCTGAGCATGTGCAGTGATGCCTCCCTCTAGGCATCTGAGCACCTATCTCCTGCCTAAGTCCCAGATGATCCAAGAACTGGAGAAGATAGGCATTCACCTGCTTAATACCATGAAGTGCCTGATCCATTAGGCTTACTCGTAGGCCGCTTACCAGACGGGGTTCTAACTTTTAATATAGTGATTAAAGCAGTCATCTAGAAGGTGGGAGACCCAAGTTCAATTCCCCCTTTGCTAGAGGGGAAGAAAGGATTTGAACCAGGCTTTCTAACCAATGACCTATGGAATATCATTCTCATATTTTCTCTGTCTCCACTAGTGACTAAATATTTGAAGTTGTTCCACAGTGTATAAATACTTAAGAGTCAGTGGTCCAGAGAGAAAGAATGACTTGATAGACTGATGGTTAGGTCACCCTTCTGGGAGGTGGGAGACCCAGAGTCCAATTCTCCTGCTCCAATCACACTAAGCATTTATCCAAACTAGAACAGCTTCAATATGGCAGATTGGGGAAGCCCCACATCTGAATGTCCTATAGCTCAGTTGTTAGAGCACCCTCCTAAGAGGCAGACAATTTGAATGGTCTCCCTCTCTGCCTGAGGGTGAAATTGAACCTGGACTTCCCACATCCCAGGCAAGTGCTTTAACCACTGGCTAAAAAAAGTTAAAGTGGGCTCCTCCTCCTCAGGCTCTTTTGCATGGAGCAAGGCAGATGTCCAATTCATTCCCTGAAGAAACTCCTAAGGCACCTGACTCTAGGTATCAGGTTCTCTTTGTGAACCACCATTCATTGTACAAGGAGCCTAAATACTCAAGTTGGCTCTGTGGATTGCAGTGCTGTTCCTTTGATTTTCTAGGCACTTGGAAGTTAGGCTGAGTGTTGTGATGCCTAAGTTCTTTGGTAAATCCTAACCCATGTGCCCAAATGTAGGCTCCCAAACCCATTACTGTTAGGGTAAACACCTAAACAAAGCTACAGAAAGGTATTTAGGCACCTTACTGCCATTGATTTCAGAGTTCAGGCCCTGGGGAATCAAAGACATGGTCCCCTTTACATTCTCTATACTTAGATGTCTAAATAAAGGAGTCGTGGATCTGTCTGGTGTCTAGATCTTAGGTCATGTCCTTTTACTTATGAGGGCTTAAAAATCTACCTGTATTTTATTTTGCCTAAATTATTAGATTCATAGATTCCAAGGCTGGAAGGGAGCTTTGTGATCATCTAGATGGACCTTCTGTGTAATACAGGTCATAGGGCTTTCCCTGAATAATTCCTAGAGCCTCTCTCTTTTAGAGAATGATCCAATCTTGATTTAAAAATTGAAAATGATGGAGAATCCACCACAAACATTGGTAAGTTGTTCCAATGGTTAATTACTCTCACTGTTAAAAATGCACACCTTATTTCCAGTCTGAATTCATCTAGCTTCAACTTCCAAACACTAAATCATGTTATACCTTTGTCTGTTAGACTGAAGATTAAACATTGTTCTATGTAAACATAGACTATAATCAAGTTACTCCTTAGATTTAGCTCCTTAAATCTATTTAGCTTAACACAGAGAAGGCTATCGCTATAAGACATGTTTCAAATCCTTTAATTGCTGATAATGCTGCATTTGGCTGTTGACATTGCTTCAATGTTGAGCAGCAGTATTTTTGGGCCTCAAGACTCTAACATGGGAGGATGGGGGAGGCAGAGGAGAGACACAGAAAATAATTGCATCCAGAACGTTGGCTGGCAAGAGATTCAGCCCTAGAAAGGACTTCAAGTGAATGTGTCAAAGACCCCAAATGAGAAGCATGTCAGATGACAAGTCCATGATGATTGGTGTTAGTTCCTTTGGGAAATGCCACTTGACAACTAAGAGCTGTTCACAGTCAGAGTTAGACAAAATATTGAATGAGGAGTACTTGTGCCACCTTAGAGGCTAACAAATTTATTTGGGCATAAGCTTTTGTGGGCTAAAACCCACTTCATCGGATGCATGCAGTGGAAAATACATTAGGAAGGTGTGTTATACACACACACACAACCAGAACATGAAATGGGTGTTGCCATACCAACTATAATGAGACTAATCAATTAAGGTGGGCTATTTATCAGCAGGAGAAAAAAAAACACTTTTGTAGTGATAATCAGGATGGCCCATTTCCAACAGTTGACAAGAAGGTATTCTTAGGGGCTTATTCCTTCACCCGCTTACTTCCCCGGTCCTTCTCGCATGAACAGAGAGCAACAATACCCGAAGTCCAAAGGTGCAAACAATTTGATGTTTATTGGGGTGAACTTCCATCAAGCATGATTCCAGTTTCCTTCCTTAGTGTCCCCCTTCCCAGCTCTGACACCACAGAGCCTTACCTGTGTCCTGTTCCCATCCCCCCCTCCAGCAAAACGATTCCAATTTCCCCAACCCCATTCCCTGTTCCGATCCCCCACACACACACACACACACACACACACACACACACTTCCTGATTGACTGCAGACTATATAGTAAAACTTGAGTTCTGCTTAGGTATACCTTAACCAATCATTTTACTGAAATTTAACCAAACATATTGTAACATGATTATTTAACCAGTTATATCCCACCACCTTAATTAGATTACACCCAGCGAAATTAATTATACAGCAGACAGAAACACTCACAGAACCAGACAGAGACCATGCAAATAAACAATAGCAAAGTGGGAACTATAATGACAAAACAATACAGAAGTGAGGATTTCACATCCCAGCTATTGATAAGTGAGTTCTTGCCAGATAGGATGCTATCAAACTAAGTTTCCTTTTACATTTTCTAGGCACTTCCCTTTTTCTGGAGGTGATAGGAATACAATCCTTTCCTGACAATGCCTAACAGCCCAATAGCACCTTATTTCAATGTGACTAGTTTGGAATGTGAGGATGTGACCGTTCGCTTCCCAGCTTATGGCTGCCTCTGCTGCTTAACCAAAGGCCTTAGTCTAAGAACAGGGCCTCAGACTGTCACAGTAAGAGCAGGCCCTTACACTTGCAGACAGTGATTTTGATTCTCTTTTATACCTTCATAACTAGCTAAGTGATAAGAATACACCTAAATTCTTAGAGTATCGGCCTTTACAGACAGGCCTGAATATCTATATCCTAACAGGTATGAAAAGGAGGACTTGTGGCACCTTAGAGACGAACAAATTTATTGGAGCATAAGCTTTCGTGAGCTACAGCTCACTTCATCGGATGCAAGTGAGCTGTAGCTCACGAAAGCTTATGATCAAATAAATTTGTTCGTCTCTAAGGTGCCACAAGTCCTCCTTATACAGTGACACACGTTCACATACGCAGATGACTGTGCTTTGATGCCTAAGCAAATGTCATTCCTAGAACTGGAAGATGCCCTAATCATTGACTTTATTAAGATGGCTGAATATCGCAGTTGGTGGCATCTGCAACCAAGTCTGATTAAGAGAGTTTCAAATGTGTTACATCTTTACAATGCTAGACCAGTCCAAAAACTGAATATCTTTCTCAATTAACATTGCTCGAAACATGAATCATACCCAGTCACACCCAGAGTAACGCTAGATAGATCTCACACGTGTCTTAATCAGCGGAGGAAAACTGTGGCTAAGATGAGGTCATGTAACTACCTTCTAAGCAAATTGGCTGGCACTTCTTGGGGAGCAAATGCCCAAACTCTCCAATCAACAGGTTTAGCCTCTGTTACTCTGCAGCAAAATACTGTACTCCCGTCTGGCTCCATAAGTCTCAGGTCAAGTTGTCTGAAGCACAACTACGCTCACCATGTGCACTGTAACTGGTACAATTCGGCCCACACCAGTAGCATGGCTCCCTGTGTTAAGCAACGTCACTCCTCCTACACATCCATGCTTGACATGCTACAGCCAGAATGGTTGAGAAAATCAGGGCAAACCCAAGCCTAATAAACACTATATACAGACCTTTTCAACCACCCAAGAGTGCATTGGTCATCGAAGCACCCATTGTGGGCCCACTTGCCATGCCCAGATTTATATTAGACATCAAAGTGGCATGAAGGATGGTCTGCATCGGATATCAGAAACAAGTCTTGTATGGTTGGGTCAGTCATAAATGTACCTGGCTTTGATTTGATACACCACTCATGGGATTTTCTGAACCAATTTTTAACAGACCAGGGTCAATGTGCAGCCAGCCTTCACACCCAACACCAATGAGAGGATCCCGCATGCAGTCATGGCCAAAGACAGACAGACATACATCACATATCAGTGATGACTACCATCACATCTGGTCAGAGGGCAGTCTGAAGGCTCTGCACTTTACAGATGAGACTGCCTCAAATTGGTTTGGCAAGCTCTGAACCTGATAAGAAGAATAATCCTTTAATCATTCTTATGGCTCTTCTCTGTACCCTCTCCAATGTATCAACATCCTTCTTGAATTATGGACACCAGAACTGGATAAAGTATTCAAGCAGTGGTTGCACCAGTGCCAAATACAGAAAAATAACCTCTCTGGTCCTACTTGATATTTCACTGTTTATGCATTCAAGCATTGCATTAGTCTATTGCTCCACAGCATCATACTGGAAGCTCATGTTCCACTGACTATCCACCATGAACCCCAAATCTTTTTCTGAGTCAGTGCTTCCCAGGATAGGAGACACCTATTCTGAAAGTATGGTCTACGTTCTTTGTTTTTAAATGTATACATTCATCCATATTGAAGCATACATTGTTTGTTTGCACCAAGTTAACCAAGAGATCCAGATCTCTCTATTAATGACCTGTCCTCTTCATGATTTACCACTCTTCCAATTTGTGTCATCTGCAGTGATGATTTTTATGTTTCCTTTCAGGTTATTGATAAAAGTGTTAAATAGTGTAGGACCAAGAACCAATCCCTAAGGGGATTCCCCTCGAAATATACCTGCTTGTTGGTTTCCTGTTTACAATTACATTTTGAGACCTATCAGTTAGCCAGCTTTGAATCCATTTAATGTGTGCCATGTTAATTTTATATCATTCTAGGATGTTGTTTTTTTAAAAAATCAAAGTCAAATATTATACAGAAGTCTAAGTATTCTTCATCCACAGAAAGATTTTTTTGTGAGTTTGACACAAATTCTCATATTTGAAATATATCCACATAAGAAATTCTGTCTTAAATTTGTGCCAAGCATATGAACATAATGACTGTGTAATAAGGTTTATTACTTGAGAAGTCTTCACATTGTACAGTATAATTTTAATCTCTTTTGTGAATTAATGTATTCTGTCTCTTATAACATACAACCCCATCTGCTGAACAATCTTACAATTCAATGGTAACGTTGTATAAAAGCCAGCACCTTTTCTTTTACATAATACAAGGAAAGCTAACTTCCCACACAGAACTGTTGCAAGATTGCTGGACTATTCCTCGGAAAGAATAGAAAGAACAGAAAGGATAAAAGTCTCAGGAGAATGCTCAGTAGAGGGGAAGATGACTGGCAATAGGATACAAACCTCTAGATCAATGGTTAAATAGGGCTCAGACTAACAGGAGCTGGTTGGAAAGTTTCTGTTCAACTTTTTCCAGTGAGAAGGGGGGGAATGGTACCATTATATTTCCCGAGAAAGTGCTCATATTTTAGCCAGCTGTATTAATTATGAATATCAATACCATGTGAGGACTCCAAGATTGCCTCTGGGATGCTCAATTTCTGGTCTCAGATTGTTTCTTGTGCACCATAGCACAATAACCACCATTTAAACTGGTGCTAATTAATCTTAGTAGGAAGTGTATCACTGGAGTTATGGGCATGGAGGCTGACCTACCTATCCCATTAACCTCTGCTATTTATAGGTAGTGCCTCCAGATCAGAGGTGGGCAAACTATGGCCCGTGGGCCACATCCGGCCCATGGGACTGTCCTGCCTGGTCCCTGAGCTCCTGGCCCAGGAGGCTAGTCCAGGCTGCGAGCTCCTGCCACTCTGAGCTGCATGGTAAGGGGGTGGCAGTGGTGCACCCGTGGCAGTGGGAGGGGTTGGGTAGGGGGTTCTGGGGGGCAGTCAGGGGACAGGGGGTGGTTGGATGGGGCAGAGGTTCTGGGGCGGTCGGGGGGGTTGGATAGGGTGTGGGAGTTCCGGGGGGCCTGTCAGGGGGCGGGGGTGTGGATAGGTTGGGGCAGTCAGGGAACAGGGATCGGGGGGCGGTTGGATAGAGGGTGGGATCCTGGGGGGTGGGGGGGCGTAGTTTGGGGCAGGGGGTCCCAGGAGGGGGCTGTCAGGGGACAAAGAGCAGGGGGGGTTGGATGGGTTGGGGGTTCTCAGAGGGACAGTCAGGGGGTGGGAAGTGGGAGGGGGCAAATAAGGGGCACAGCCTTCCCTACCTGGCCTTCCATACAGTTTCACACTCCGATGAGGCCATAGGGCAAAAAAGTTTGCCCACAGCTGCTCCAGATGAAGATCAAAGTATTTTAGTTGGGGAGCATGGGGGGGAATTCACAGGACATAAAGAGAGTGCTGTCAATCATTATTATTTTTTTTTAAGGAATTAAAGTGAGGAAAGGTGGATTAACAACAGTCAACTGCGAACATTTCTTTCTTTCCTGAGCAATAACATTCAGTTTAAAAAAAATAATTCAGCGGCTTGTACATGGACAGTGCATTCCACAGTACAATTCTAAGAAGGGGTGCTTCAAAAAATACTTCAGGTACATTTATAAGCAAATAGAAATAACTTGTCAAAATGTAGCACAGGAGGAGTTAACTCACGATTTTAGAGCATTCTAATCTAACAGACTGTTAAACAGTGTGAGAGAATTAAGTGACCTGAAAATGGCATAACTAATGGCAGAATCTTGAAAAAAAATGATGGTAATGCAGAGGTTCATGAAATGTGTATGAACTGTATCACATATTCATGCCCTATTACTGTGAATTCTGAAGTGTCTTCCTGTTCAAGATAATAGACCTTGATTCAATTCAGTCTGATGTAGAAGGAATTTCATGCGCTAATTAGTAAAGCATTTCTTAATGATTAGGAAAAAAGTAGATAACATCGGATTGAAAAACCTAACTGTCAGAGATAAAACAATGATACAACTCAGGGCGGAAGCAATGCCAGTCATGCTGGATTCAGGTGTCTTAATTATGATAATTAATGATTGTATTCCCTATATAAATGAACTCAACCAACATGAAAAGCATATTGTAATTAAAGTGCTTTTGAAAAGTAACATTTAAACAAATGTCATTGGTAATATTAATTACTTTTCTCATTTCAGTTTCACATTTAATTGCCACGGTTCACTAAGGAGCTGATATGGAAAGACTGAGCTACCACAGCTCCCACTGAAATCCCCACTTAGCCTTAAACTAATAACGGAAGAATATTAGAGTACTCTAGTGTTACTCTAGTTCTGATAACAACCTGCTCCTAGATCACTGCCATAATGACTGGATTTCCTGAAGTATAATGAAAACATTCTACCATTAAAGAACTAACGCATGACACTTTCTATTCTAATGTGCTGTTATAATAGGTTTCCTCTCTGTCACTAGTCAGGCTGCAAGCAGGTGTGATTTCAGAAAGGCTGAAAGAAATGTGAACGGACAGAAAAAGTATTTTGGGGGCTTGGAGGTCTGGGTCTGTCTATAGCCAGTCCTATGGGAACAGGTACTTCTGTACAAGAGCTCTGGCTGCACTGAAATGGATTGATAGACTTGGTGGCATGGTCTTGCCTTTTTCATTTGGTTGCTCCAGTGCAACAGTTTAACCGCTTATTGTGATGTTAACACATAGCGCTAGTGTCAACTTTTCAGGTGACCAATGTTTTTTTTAATATTAAAAACAGGAAACGGGAGATCGACTGTAATTTGTTAACCGAATCACTGGTCTTATGTCATATTTATCATATTGAGGGGGAAATACTTAGCGGTAATGAGTTAATCTCAACCTAATGCAAAATCAGTTTAGTAAATGTAATTTTAATCATAGTAAAATGGCTAATAGAGAATAACTTCACTGAAAACAAGCCCTTAATGGATGACGTTTTTGTTTCCATACAGGTGAGAGCCATACAAAAGTTTTGAAGCTGCTGGCTAAGGTGACAACGGGTGGGGTCCACTAAGAGACTTAGGCATTGCAAAGCTGAGCAGCACAATGCCTAACTTTTAGGGACCTAGGGGACAAAAAAAAAAAAATCACAGGAACAACACTACGATCCACAAAGCCTGACTTAAGCTCTTATGATCCTATACAATGAATGGATAGAGACAGGTGCCTAAAAACATGATCATACCACCAGGCTTTTTGCTCTTTTTGAGCATCCTGTAGGTTTTCTTTAGCAAGGGCTAGAGGTTCGGAGGGTGTTTTGTAGGTTGGTTACAAAGTCCAGAATATTAGTTCCGGGAGAAGGTGTAAACCTCTCCCATTCCTGCTTCACCAACTGTAATGGCCCCTTAACCTCGTGGCCACATACAAGTTCAAATGGTGAAAACCCTAAACTGGGATGTGGTACAGCTCTGTAGGCAAAGAGCAACTGCTGCAACACTAGGTCCCAATCATTGGAGTGCTCATTTACGAATTTACGTATCATGGCCCCCAAAGTTCCATTAAACTTCTCCACCATGCCATTTGTTTGATGGTGGTAAGGAGTGGCAACCAAGTGATTTAGCCCATGAGCTTCCCAAAGGCTTTCCATAGTTCCTGCCAGGAAATTAGTTCCTGCATCTGTGAGGATGTCGGAGGGCCAACCTACCCTGGCAAAAATGTCTGCTAGTGCCTGGCACACACTTTTAGCCCTGGTGTTGCTTAGAGCTACTGCTTCCGGCCACCGGGTGGCAAAATCCATGAAAGTCAGTGTGTACTGCTTCCCTCTGGGTGTCTTTGTCGGAAAAGGACCCAGAATATCCACAGCTACTCGCTGAAATGGAACTTCAATGATGGAGAGTGGCTGGAGAGGGGCTTTGACCTGGTCTTGGGGTTTTCCCACTCTTTGGCATACTTCACAAGACCGGACATAGGTAGAAACATCCTTGCCCATTCCCTCCCAGTGGAATGACCTCCCCAAACGGTCTTTGGTCCTGTTCACCCCAGCATGGCCACTAGGATGATTGTGGGCTAAGCTCAAGAGCTTGACCCCGTACTTAGTTGGAACTACCAACTGTCTCTGAGGATGCCAGTCTTCCTGGTGTCCACCAGAAAGAGTTTCCTTGTATAAAAGTCCTCTTTCTACAACAAACCTGGATCAATTAGAAGAGCTGAGAGGCGGTGGGAACAGAGCTAGGCGTCACGGCTTGTTTAGCCTGGCTGTGGGTGACCATTCCCACCCTCTTGGCTAGCTTCACATGATTGGCCAAGTCTTCCCCCAACAGCATGGGGATGGGATAATCATCATAGACTGCAAAAGTCCACGTTCCTGACCAGCCCTTGTACTGGATGGGCAACTTGGCTGTAGGCAAATTAAAAGAGTTTGACTTGAAGGGTTGAATCGTCACTTGGATCTCTGGGTTGATTAAATTGTGGTCCACTCAGGAAGCATGGATAGCCGACACTTGTGCTCCGGTGTCCCTCCATGCAATGACCTTCTTCCCGCCCGCACTCACAGTTTCCCTCTGCTCCGAGGGTATCTGGGAGGTATCTGGGCCTGAGGACCTCTGGTGTGATTCCGGTGCAATGAACCTTAATCTGTTGGGGTTCTTGGGGCAGTTGGCCTTTAAATGTAACGAGCTGGGGCATGTAAAACATCCTCCAGCAACCCACCTCGCCCCAGTGACCCATCAGCTGGACAACGGTGTGGCGGGACGATAAGGTGGCTGGCGGGTTCCTTGGGGGTTAGTTGGGGCCTTGGGCTGCCCCAGTAGTAGGGTGTGGTCTGAGCTTGTCCCTTCTGGTATCTGGTATCTGCTCCAACTGTGACCAGTTTTTTTTCTTTTCTGCCACCTCCACCCATTTGGCTCCAATCTCCCCCGCCTTGATTACAGTTTTGGACTTTCCATCTAGGATGTATCTTTCTATTTCCTCAGGAACACCCTCTAAGAACTGCTCCATTTGCATTAGGAAGAGCAAATCTTCTGGAGATTCAACACTTGCTCCTGATATCCAGGCATCCCAATGTTTCCCAATGTGGTAGGCATGTCGGGTAAACGACACGTCTGGTTTCCACCTTAGGGCTCTGAACAGCCAATGGGAATGCTCGGGTGTTAGCCCCATTCTGACTCTTGCCTTGGTTTTAAACATTTCATACTTGTTCATGTGTTCTTTAGGCATTTCAGCCACCACCTTAGCTAAGGGTCCACCGAGCTGCAGCCTCAGCTCTACCATGTATTGGTCTGTAGAGATGCTGTACCCAAGGCCGGCCCTTTCGAAGTTTTCTAAGGCGGCCTCTTTATCATCGCCTGCCTTGTAGGTGGGGAACTTTCTGGGATGGGAAGTGTTACCTGGAGAGGGATTGCTAGGGTTTGTTGGTATATTCTGCTGAGCCTTTGCCTTCTCCATCTCCAGTGCATGCTTCCTCTCTTTTTCCTTCTCCTCCAGTTCTTTTTCCCTTGCTTCCATAGTTCTCCTGTGGGCAGCCTCTTTGGCTGTTTCTGTTTTGGGCTCTGTCATGTTTGCCTCTCTGTTTTTAACTAACTTTACACCTGAGAGTTAGAAATAAAACAAAAAACTTGGCTTGTAAAATTTTGCTGCACTGTAATTGGATACCTATGTTCTCTGATAGTGATTGTCAGCCCACAGAAAAATCCTTGAAAGAAAAGAAAAAAACCTAACACCTTTGTCTCCAGGCAAATAGACAGAAAACCTCTCTAGTTGCTCTTAGGTTAAAAAAACAAAACAAAACAAAAAAACACTTCTTCAGGTCTGTGGAGACTTGTGAATTTCCCTGCAGGAGGTTAACTATCCTGCCTTTTGGTAGAGAAAACTCCAGCTCACAAAAGACAATTCCCTTTTGTCTCTACTCTGGCCTCCAAGCAGAGACCAAAAAAAAAAAAAAAAACCCTAACTGCTTTCAGCTTAAAACCTGCTTTCCAGCAGCCCAAAGGGAAAAAAAAAATATTTCCTTTTAAAATCTGTGCTTCTGGTTCAAAAAATCTCAAATTGATCTCAAAATGATTTCAAGTTAATCCCACCGCTCTGCCACCATGCCAAGGTTCCTTCCCCACTCTGAACTCTAGGGTACAGACGTGGGGACCTGCATGAAAACCCCCTAAGCTTATTTTTACCAGCTTAGGTTAAAACTTTACCTTTTGCCCTTGGACTTTATTGCTGCCACCACCAACTGTCCAAAGATATATAACAGGGAAAGAGCCCGCTTGGAAACGTCTTTCCCCCCAAAATCCTCCCCAAAACCTACACCCCCTTTCCTGGGGAAGGCTTGATAAAAATCCTCACCAATTTGCATAGGTGAACACAGACCCAAACCCTTGGATCTTAAGAACAATGAAAAAGCAATCAGGTTCTTACAAGAAGAATTTTAATTGAAGAAAAAATGTAAAAGAATCATCTCTGTAAAATCAGGATGGTAAATAGCTTACAGGATAATCAGATTCAAAACAGAGAATCCCTCTAGGCAAAACCTTAAGTTACAAAAAGGCACAAAAACAGGAATATACATTCCATTCAGCACAGCTATTTTCTCAGCCATTTAAACAAAACAGAATCTAACACATATCTAGCTAGATTACTTACTAAGTTCTAAGACTCCATTCCTTTTCTGTTCCCGGCAAAAGCATCACACAGACAGAGAAAGCCTTTGTTTCTCCCCCCCATCCAGCTTTGAAAGTATCTTGTCTCCTCATTGGTCATTTTGGTCAGGTGCCAGCGAGGTTATCCTAGCTTCTTAACCCTTTACAGGTGAAAGGGTTTTTCCTCTGGCCAGGAGGGATTTTAAAGGTGTTTACCCTTCCCTTTATATTTATGACACTACTGTAGTAAGAAGGGACCTTGCAGGCTGCTAGCCTGTCTCCCCAACAAAGAAAAGACTAATGGCATGTTCAAGTCTCCTTCATAGCACGGTTTTTTCTTCTTCAAATATAAAACTTACAAAGTAATAGAAACAAAGTAATTCCCCTACCCAACAGAGGCTGCAGGGACTCTCCCCTTGTAACTCATCCCCTGCTCCAGGCCCAGCCACAGGGGCCACCTCACTTCCTGTAGCTGTTCTCCAGCTCAGCTTTCCCAGCCAATCAGCTGACCCCTTCCCAGATGGGTCTGATAATTGAATAGGGCTGGCTGCCCTGCCCCAGGCATCCTGCCCCTTAAAGGGACAGGCTACCCTATTAGTCTACTTATGAAGATGGTATCTGTATATGCCTTTCACTTGGTGTCTTTAGCCACCCAAAACATTTACCAATAGACTATGGATGTAGACTGAAGTGGTTCATTGCTATTAAAAAGTAGCTTGTTAACTTTCCTTTTTTTTTTTTAAATAAATGGCTGTGAATGATCTATCCTTCTACTCTGAGAAATAGCTCCCAGTAACAGAAAAGAAATGAATTAGTAAGGGGAAGGTTGGAAATACCTACTCTCTACTCTTTTGCATATAAATATTGCTTGGGTTTTTTTTGTTGTTTTTAAACCTTTTTCCCTAAGAGTAGTTGAGCTACTTGGTCTCCTTATCATCACCTCCTCAGTTCCTCACAAACCCAGCTGCCCTATCAGCAGAAATTTTTTCAACTCATTTTGGAATAGCACCCAGTTAAGTTATTACAAAAGAGAGATAGAAGTGGCTGAAATAGCCACAGACTGTTACCTTGAACTGGCAGAGAGGGACAGTTTAAAATTGACACATTCCCCCACCTCACCCATCAGCCATTCAATCTTCCACCTTCCCCCCTGCTAATCTCTCTTTTCACACAACCTCCTCACCCCATCTCACAGGGTGTGTTATCATCATCAACCCTGGTTAATATTTCCCCCTCACTAGTTTAAAATAATAGGTGAAATCCTGGCTCCAGTGAAGTCAATGGCAAAACTACTATTGACTTCATTGAAGCCAGGATTTCACCCAAATGAGACACAGAAATATTGTGTATGTGTTTCAGTAATGAGATCTTCACTGTGAGTCTGTGTATAGCTGTGACATGAAAAAAGCCCAACTGGCCAAAAAGAGTATGAAGAAGATGGATTGTGGGTTTAGCCTCCTTCTTGTCCACAGGCACAAACCAGCTGAGCTGGCTGGGGGCTAAAGGGAGTGCATATGAAATGCAGTAGATAGGATTGTGTACCTTCCACTGCAATGTGCATTCCCTTAGAGACCGCAGGAGGAATTTTGATCAAGTCAGCAGTGTTCTTCCCAGGTGCTTTCACTGTAGCATAGTCCTTCTCCATCTCCTCCAGGCTGGACCATGCCTTACTAAAGTGGCCACCTTTATGCTTATTGTAGAAACAAAAAAATTACAGATCAATAGTCAACAATCAGAGAAAATAGGTATATATGGAAGAACATATGTCTTACACACAAAGTTTTATCTTTACTTTCAGCATCCTACCAGCCAGGAAAGTTTATTTTTTTCCTTCTCCCTGGCCAGATGTAGTCCTCTTCTTGCCCTGTGTATTGAGTAGTTTCAGTGCTCATTGTCTAAATCCTGTATTCTGTTTGAAAGGATGCTGGTGTTTGTCCAGTCCTAAGCCAACATTTACCAATTAAATATCATCCAAGAGTCAACATTTTGTCAACCTTTGGCATGGTCATAAATCCCATCAAAGAGTTTGTATGTTCACTGCTGATTTGCATTTTAAAAGTGTTTCAGTTCCAGCAAAGAAACAAACCACCATTCTAATTGTTCACACCAACTTCTAGATGGAAAGACAATTAGAAAGACTATTAATCATACCAGAAGGGCATTTGCAGCTTATTGTCTTGATTTACAGATTCCAGATACTGATCTATTCTTTGATATACAAAGGTCTGTATAAGCTTTCGTCACCAGTTAAGAAAATGAGTCGGGGGAGGCAGGGTCTGTTTGGTGGACAGAAAAGGATCAGTTCGGGCGGCAGCCCTTAATCACTACAGCAAGAAAACCCATTCTTCTGTCACTAGTAAATAGGGATAGATCTTCAGCCTGAACTTTTTGCTTAAAACATAAAAATGCAGAGAAACTCACAGTTTACAATAGACTGCAAGCTCTGAATCACAAAAGAAGCTTTCATCACTGAGAGGTTTTAGCCTGCAAGGTGCTGCGTAGCTGGAGTAGGAGTAGATAGCACAGAGCACTTCACAGTGTCTGCTCCTTAGTAAAATTTCAATGCCACTAATTAGCAGCAGCATTCTCTTCCTGAGCATTATCACTGTCACCTTAGGCCGATCATCCCATTTGCCTGAACAATGCCTTTAGCTACAGCCTCCAGCTAGGGTACCACAGAGTTAATATTGATCCAGCAGCAGTTTCCTTCACTACAGATACTAACAGCTAAATGACAGGTTTCAGAGTAGCAGCCATGTTAGTCTGTATCCGCAAAAAGAAAAGGAGGACTTGTGGCACCTTAGAGACTCACAAATTTATTTGGGCATAAGCTTTCAGCTGTAGCTCACGAAAGCTTATGCTCAGATAAATTTGTTAGTCTCTAAGGTGCCACAAGTCCTCCTTTTCTTTTAACAGCTAAATGTCCTTTCTTCGTATATGATGTTGGTGGATTACTTAATGCATTTGTATGAAAGTAGTTTTTCACACCACAGTGCTAAAAGATCATTTTTGTTTCTGAGAAAGGTACACATTCACTAAAAGCCATTTGAGATGGCGGGGTGGAAAACTGACTGAAATAGACATATTGTTCTTTTAAACAACACGTGTATATTTGTGTTTGTGTGTGAAAAATAATATTGCTTATTTGAGGCATATTTCACTCACAGACAAAATCAAGAGTCCAAGAGCTTGTAAACAGAAATCAAGGATGTATTTGGAAGCAACTTCAAAAATGCAGAGTCCCATTTGGGGCTCTATTTTCAGGTGCTTTTCAGTACAAATCTTCATGAAGAAACATAGCACACATTTTTTTTTATATTACATCCACCACACAAGAGGAAAATGAGCCACTGCCCAGAAACTTGACCATTTGTCCAAGCCGATGGCAACCTAGACGCTCATGTACAATTCAGCGTTTGTTGCTATGTAATGTTAGTCATTGATTTATTTATACAGATATAGCGTTACATGGAGAAAATGCAGGTCTTTGTGGGTGATACACTGAAATGTATATTCAAAGAAGACAGTGTACCAGACTCTCAGCAGGCCCATGAGTTCAAAGTTAACAGAAAGGAAGCTATGAGCCTCTTTTTTTTATTGATTTTTTTTTAAATTGTTCCTATTTCTTTTTTCTACAACCAGTGTGTTAAGCTGCATGATGCTGTGTCTTTAAAACCTTCTAAATGTTGTAGTCTTTGACAAGGTAGAGCACTTTAAAATTGGTCCCTTTCTCATACGCTCATTTCTCCCTCTGTCATTGGTGGATGCTGATGCTTTCATTATCGTTTCTCTTGCTACACAAGTGTTTTCAGCTATTATCTTTTATAATTAAAAAAATGTGTTCATTTACTCCCATGCTCCCAATTTAACCTTTGCTAATAGAAAACAGGAGCAGAAAATGGCCTATCCACTGGTACAACTGCACTGAATGGGAGGGCAGGGCTGGCAACACAGCAGGAGGGAAATTACTTTGGTGCCCATGTTTGCAATCTGAGGCTTCTATCTTGCAAACATTTAGGCCTATGAGTAACTTTACACAAGTGAATAATCCCATTTAGTTCAAAGGGACTCCTCACATGTGTAATGTTACGAACTTGCTTAAATGTTTGCAGGCTTGAGGCCTAAATTATCACTGGGCTGTCACTTGCAGAGTAGGCAGCTTCACTTGTGGGAACACCATTTTTTTCATTTGCTCTTAATTGTACCCAGAGCAGCAGTATTGAATTCCCCTGATCAGCATAACAGACAAAACAAAATTCTGCATTGTCAGAGTGTACAGGAAGCTAAACTGAAAATAGTAGCTGGTCTTGAATTTGAGAAGGAAACATGATTGTAAAGAAAGTTAAAAGACGCAGGCTAGGTCAGAGTACTTTTCTATAGCAGCATTACTGTAGTTAAGGTTGTATCATGATGTCTGTTTAAAGGTTGACTTTTCTAAATGCTCTAAAGTTAACATGCTTAGTCAGATTCCTTTGACATTTAGTATGCCTCAGAAAGGTGTAGGGTAGGGTTAGTGACCCACATTTGGCGTTATTTGAGCTAGGAATTGCAAAGATATAGGCCCTGGGAGGCGGGGGGGGAAGCTATTTTTTCAAAAGTTTTCCAGGTATCTTTGCAGAGCTAGAGATCAAGCTATTGTGCTGTCAAGATAGTCTAAATGCATTGAGTTTTGTCCAAAATAGTGTATGTCGCCCACTAAATCTTTCGGGGACCCATGCTGAGAATAATATTTAAGAAAATGTATGTTTTTTTACAGTGGGTATAGGCCATTAGAGAAAAAGGGCTAGGGGGTTTCCATTCTCCCCATTTTATGTGCTTTAAAGCCTGACTCTTGTAAATCCTTCAGAAGTTGAATTATTAGCTAGATTGCTTTGAAATCTGGCATGCTCATAGAAGCGTGGGATAGCATTGACGATCCCATTTTGAGGTCATTTGACCAAGGGATTCCCAAATTACAGTCACCCAAACAGTTGTCTACTACTGCCTTGTATTGTTAACCTGAGACGTACTAAGGCCTGAATGGATCAAACTTACCCTTCAGTTCACTAACACAAGGGAGGGTAAATTACTCACAAGCCCCCAACTTAAGATGGAAGTAATTTTGGACTGAGTAGTTGGCTGGCTGTTGCTACAATTTGTGAGTCATGGTGGCAATTTTATTTTGATGGGGGAGGGGGAATGCAATCAAAACATTTTGGTGGTAGGGGAATTGGACATGGGAAGGCTTCCTGGGAGGAGAGAATTATTAGAAGGTGGAGTAGTGGGGGAATAGGGGTTTGTGGCTGCAGCTATGGGAGGAAGTCAGGGGGAGGGTTGGAGGCTCCTGTGAGGGAGGTATGGGGCTGAAGGGGTATGGAGAAGGGATACACTGGGAGGGGGGATGTGGGAGGAAGTGGCAGAGGGACTGGGGGAGAAAAGGAGAAGGGGTCAGCCCTATATTCTCCTTTCCTGGGTGAGTGTCCCGATTTGGGGGGGCTGCCCTCTAGAGGCATCTGAGCACCTCTCCCTGCTCCCTTATATGATATGGGGGCCTTTCTCCTATGGGGGTGCTTGAGCCCCTCATGTGGCCCCCTGTGTGTATGTGCCAGGATATGGGGGTCCCATGCCCATATACAGAGATTGACACACACCCCCACCTACCCTTTCATGTGAGCCAGGTTCTGGGTCATGCCCTTTGGGGTGAGTCTGAGGGTGTCTCCCTGCCCCCCAGCCCAGGAGCCAGGATCTGGGATAGTTCTTCCCCTTTGGGTGGGAAACTGAGAACAGAAAGCACTCACAAGGTGGGTGGGAACACCTGCCATTCACGCATCTCAGCACTATTGTTTCAGGCTATATTAATTTCCAGAGCGTGTTCTCATTCAGCAGAGAACATCACATTAACACGAATGGGCAACTTCACTCCTTTCAGAGCCCACTATGTTGCAGATGGATGTGTAGAGAAGCCCTTTTCTTCCAGCATCATCTCCCTCTATCCTTCCTGTTTAAAGGACAGTGTTTCTAAGTGCTCTAAAATCTGCATGCTTGCACAGATTTTCTTGAAGTTTGCTGTGCCTTGTGGTAGTGCAAAGTAGGGTTAGTGACCAACCCAATTTGGGGGTCATTTGAGCTAGTGGTTCTGGAGATATAAGCCCTGAAACATGAGCAGTTTTTCAAAAAGTTTGTTTTATTGTTTGTATTTTTTGGTCCAAAGCTAGAGATCAAGCTATTACTGAAATATGGGTCAAAATGGTCTTGATCAGTCAATTTTTACCTGATTTAGTGAATGGCACCCACTAAGTGTTCGAAGGACCCAACTTGTGAATGATATTTAAGAAAACGTTCATTTTTCTTGCATAGATGTGCAGTCTGGAAGGGTTACAATGTACTTGCACCAATAAAGAAAACAAGTGAGAGGACTTCAGTGCTTGCCTGGGTAGGTCAAGGGAATGTGCTGATACTATTTTCCTCTGGTGAACACCTCGCCTCTGAAGTTTTTAGTCTGAACTTTTGTACACTTGTGCAGTAAAGATTTAATAACTCATTGCTTTCTATGAGTTGTAATATATGTTTTTATTTTATGGGGAGGTTTACTGTGAACACAGCAGAATAGTCAGCAGCAGCTGGTCTAACCAAAATTTTTTTTATTGAGTAGAAATAAGCCAGAGAACTTGGGGGCGGGGGTGGGGGCAGATAAAGTGTTGCCACTGGAAATGAGGACCAGTGGTTCTTACATTGTATGCATGTAGTATTATTTCTGAGCAGTTTGTCAAGTGTGTAAATGAACTCCAGGATCTGGAACCACCTTAATTTTATAGTGCCAAGGTCCAGTAAGAGTATGTGTGCACTGAGGCTCTGCTTGAAGAGGGCAGAGGGAAGATGGCATGGGCACTTTTTTTGTCCTTTAATAATGTTAGAGGGAATACTGTGGGTGAGAGAGAATGGGTTGCAAAAGGAGGTGAAGAGCTTGTATTGTGGGGCTGCCAGAGTAAAAAATGTTTGTGTTAACGGAGGCTTGGTCTACCCTACCAACTTATGTCAGTATAACTACGTTGCTCAGGAGTGTGGAAAATCCCCACCCCTAAGTGATGAACCTAACCCCCAGTGTAGCACTATGTCAGTGGGAGAACTTCTCTTGTTAACTAAGCTAATGCCTCTTGGAGAGGTGGAGTACCTATGCCAACAGGAGAAGCTCTCCCATCAATGTAGGTAGTTTCACTAAGAGCTACAGTGCTGTAAGTGTAGACAAGCCCAGAATATATTGGAGCATTGCTGAAAGAAGCAGGTGTTAAGGTTGCAGGGGCATCCTTAACTGTTACTTTCCTGGTTTTCAGACATTTTCAATTTTGTTCAACTTAGCATTCTGCAAGGGGACAAAATCCTACCAGGCAGCCTTAATGCTGCATGAATGTAGTCTTTTACCATTTAATATAGGTGATACCTTCAGCTCCCATTGACTTCAGTGGCAGCTGAGGATACTCAACGCTTTGCAGGACTAGAGGAATATTTCTGGAGAATTTTGTGCTTCGTGCAAAAATTACACTGAAAAAATGATGATGTATACGAACACCACTCCTCCTTACCACTTACTATGTTCATTATCTAATAAAATTAACCTGGAGGCAGGGTATACTTATGTATTAAGCAACTATTTCTGTAGCAGGAAAACAGATGAATAGAGGTGATAATGGCCTAAAGTAATATGTGCAATTAGCTAATATTTTTAAAAGGACATACAGGATTTCTAACAAGGTGTTCTACAATGAAATCTAAACCTATCTCAGTTTGCTTATGTCTATGGCATACTAATATTGTCTTCAGTCACTCAAAAACCTTGGTGGCAAGTGCTTATAAACACATTAGATTGCCACCACCTAGTATTACTCAAAAATACATGATAGCACAGTTTGTATTTGAAACACCTTATTCTACCTTGTTTCTCTTGTTGGATTATTTATTATTTTATAGTACCGTGGCAACATTAGGTTCTTCCAGTGCCCTCGGGTATGACTGAAGTAGAATCATTACCATTCAGGCTCAACCTGTTTGGAGCATAATAGGGGAAATTTTCTTCTTTGAATATTTCTTTATCTACAGTGTGGGAACAACTTTGTTATAAGCTTGTCCCTCAAATGCAGTGAATCATCCTTAATCTTATGAATACTGTCTGCCACCAGAAAAGACAACAAAATTTGTTCTCAAACCACCATTCACTATCAATGAAATGAAGAACACAAACAGGGCCTGATTCTCCTCTCAGCTGCACTAATGTAAATTGGGAGTAAGTCCATTGCAGTCAATGGAGTCTACTGGTGCAAAACTCCTATAAGTGGGAGGAGAATCAGACCCAACTGTAGGGAAATATTAAATCAGACTTATGAAATGTTGGAATGAATACAATCAGTCTTATATAGAGATTGGTGCATTCAAAATCATGTTGACATCCAATTTTCTTTTTCAGTTTGTTTGGCAGTTGCCTTGTACGTTGACTGCTAGTACAATTAACATTACATAAACACTGACACCTTTTAACTGTATTTTACTTTATTGATCAATATTTAAGCATTAATGTAGCTTTATGTTATAATCACTGCTGGAGGAATATAGGTATCCTTTGTTGAGCCATTCGAAACTCAGGGGTTAACAGTGTGCCTAGAGATGCTGCATATATACCGATTCTCCACTGCTTTAAACTTTCATAGTCATTTACACTTGTGCCAATTGGATGTAAAATATTACTGCTCCAATTTAGTTAGTGTTTTAGACCCTCTTTGCACAGGTGTGAATGATGACACAAAGGTGCAAGACATTGGAGGATCAGCTCCTGGGTGTGGAGATTATGATCAAAGCAGAATGGAAACATCACTGCTGACATTTTATTATTACTAACATTTATCTCAGGATCTGGAGCCCTTTTAGTAATTTTCTGAAAGTGAATTTTGTAAAGGTCTAAATTGTGTCCTTTCCACACTCATGCAAGGGATAAGAATAATCTGGCCCTGAATATTATAGGGCAACTTCCTGTAGCACCTGTTGTTTAGTTCTAGAAACTTTGTATCTTAGTGGTCCTTCTCTCCTTCCTTTTCTCCTATTCTGGTCTTTTATAACAGTTCAACAAAACTGATAAAATTACAAAGAAATATCATCTTTGCCACCTCCATTCTCATCAATATTTTATCACAGTAACACAAGAGCCTTGCTGCAGATATAATTATCTTGATTCCTACTGTGACCAAATGTCTTATAAATATTGTGCAAATAGCTCATGAGCTGAGTTCAGCATCTTCCTTTCTACATGCTAAGGGGTAAAGGCATTAAATAGAACTCAACCCCCTCCCTGCCAGTCCCAGTTCCTTCCTCTTGGCTTCTCCTCTGATTTGTCTCTCCCCTCCTACCCACCCCCCCACTGGTTCCAAGTCCTAGTCTCCCTCCCTGGGCTTCTTCTACAATCTTACTCACCCTTCTACCACCTCCCTGGCTCCTTGTCCCAATCTCCTCCCTCTCTGCTCTCATTTCCATTGTCCACCCACACCGTGGCCCAAAGCAGCCATTACAGGTGAAATCCAGCTTTGCCCTGTGATCCTGGGCTGGATGGAGCATGCAGGAGGATCCGTGGGTGGATCATGTGCCAATTGTTCAGCAGTAGGAGCTGGGAGGCACTGGTGCATGCTCACTGAAGACAGAATGTTTGCTGGTTTTAGCTGCTAACATCAAATCTCTACTGACTGTGTGAAAACTGTGATTTTTCCAAAGGCTTAAAACTTGGTCAAATTTGATTGATTATAACAAGGATGGCAAAAGGCATAGATTCATAGATATTAAGGTCAGAAGGGACCATTGTGATCATCTAGTCTGACCTCCTGCACAACGCAGGCCACAGAATCTCACCCACCCACTCCTGCAAAAAACCTCTTACTTATGTCTGAGCTATTGAAGTCCTCAAATCGTGGTTTAAAGACTTCAAGGAGCAGAGAATCCTTCAGCAAGTGACCTGTGCCCCATGCTACAGAGGAAGGCGAAAAACCTCCAGGGCCTCTTCCAATCTGCCCTGGAGGAAAATTCCTTCCCAACCCCAAATATGGCGATCGGCTAAACCCTGAGCATATGGGCAAGATTCACCAGCCAGATACCCAGGAAAGAATTTTCTGTAGTAACTCAGATCCCATCACAGGCCATTGGGCCTATTTACCATGAATATTTAAAGATCAATTAATTGCAAAAATCATGTTATCCCATCATAGCATCTCCTCCATAAGCTTATCGAGTCTAATCTTAAAGCCAGACAGGTCTTTTGCCCCCACTGCTTCCCTTGGAAGGCTATTCCAAAACTTTACTCCTCTGATGGTTAGAAATCTTTGTCTAATTTCGAGTCTAAACTTCCCAATGACCAGTTTATATGCATTTATTCTTGTGTCCACATTGGTACTGAACTTAAATAATTCCTCTCCCTCTCCAGTATTTATCCCTCTGTTATATTTATATAGAGCAATCATATCTCCCCTCAACCTTCTTTTAGTTAGGCTAAACAAGCCAAGCTCCTTGAGTCTCCTTTCATAAGACAGGTTTTCCATTCCTCGGATCATCCTAGTAGCCCTTCTCTGTACCTGTTCCAGTTTGAATTCGTCCTTCTTAAACATGGGAGACCAGAACTGCACACAGTATTCCAGGTGAGGTCTCACCAGTGCCTTGTATAACGGTACTAAAACCTCCTTATCTGTACTGGAAATACCTCGCCTGATGCATCCCAAGACAGTATTAGCTTTTTTCACAGCCATATCACATTGGCGGCTCATAGTCATCCTATGATCAACCAATACTCCAAGGTCCTTCTCCTCCTCTGTTACTTCTAATTGAAGCTTCCCCAGCTTATAACTAAAATTCTTGTTATTAATCCCTAAATGCATAACCTTACACTTCTCACTATTAAATTTCATCCTATTACTATTACTCCAGTTTACAAGGTCATCAAAATCTTCCTGTAAGATATCCCGGTCTTTCTCTAAATTGGCAATACCTCCCAGCTTTGTATCATCCGCAGACTTTATTAGCACACTCCCACTTTTTGTGCCAAGGTCAGTAATAAAAAGATTAAATAAGATTGGTCCCAAAACTGATCCCTGAGGAACTCCACTGGTAGCTTCCCTCCAGCTTGACAGTTCACCTTTCAATAGGACCCACTGTAGTCTCCCTGTTAACCAATTCCTTATCCACCTTTCAATTTTCATATTGATCCCCATCTTTTCCAATTTAACTAATAATTCCCCATGTGGCACGGTATCAGACGCCTTACTGAAATCTAGGTAAACTAGATCCACTGCGTTTCCTTTGTCTAAAAAATCTGTTACTTTCTCAAAGAAGGAGATCAGGTTGTTTTGGCACGATCTACCTTTTGTAAAACCATGTTGTATTTTTTGTAAATGTTGACATGTTGTAAAACCATGTCCCATTTACCATTGACCTCAATGTCCTTAACTACTTTCTTCTTCAAAATTTTTTCCAAGACCTCACATAATACAGATGTCAAACTAACAGGCTTGTAGTTACCCGGATCACTTTTTTTTCCTTTCTTAAAGATAAGAACTATGTTAGCAATTCTCCAATCATACGGTACAACCCCTGAGTTTACAGATTCATTAAAAATTCTTTCTAATGGGCTTGCAATTTCATGTGCCAATTCCTTTAATATTCTTGGATGAAGATTATCTGGGCCCCCCGATTTAGTACCATTAAGTTGTTCAAGCTTCGCTTCTACCTCAGATATGGTAATATCTACCTCCACATCCTCATTCACATTTCTCATGCTACCATTATCCCTAAGATCCTCTTTAGCCTTATTAAAGACTGAGGCAAAGTATTTGGTTAGACATTGGGCCATGCCTAGATTATCCTTGACCTCCACTCCATCCTCAGTGTTTAGCGGTCCCACTTCTTTCTTTGTTTTCTTCTTATTTATATGGCTATAGAACCTTTTACTATTGGTTTTAATTCCCTTTGCAAGGTCCAACTCTACTTGACTTTTAGCCTGTCTCACTTTATCCCTACATGTTCTGACCTCAATAAGGTAGCTTTCCTTGCTGATCCCTCCCATCTTCCATTCCCTGTATGCTTTCTACTTTTTCTTAATCACCTCTCTGAGATGCTTGCTCATCCAGCTTGGTCTACAATTCCTGCCTATGAATTTTTTCCCCTTTCTTGGGATGCAGGCTTCCGATAGCTTCTACAGCTTTGATTTAAAGTAATCCCAGGCCTCCTCTGCCTTTAAATCCACAAGTTCTTCAGTCCAATCCACTTCCCTAACTAATTTCCTTAATTTTTGAAAGTCAGCCCTTTTGAAATCAAAAACCCTAGTTGCAGATTAATTTTTGTTAATTCTTTCTTCAGTTTGAACTGAATTAGCTCATGATCACTTGAACCAAGATTGTCCCCTACAACCATTTCTTCTATGAGGTCCTCACTACTCACCAAAACCAAATCTAAAATGGCATCCCCTCTAGTCGGTTCAGCAAGTACTTGATGAAGGAATCCATCAGCTACCGCATCTAGGAAAATCTGAGCCCTATTATTATTACTAGCACTCGTCCTCCAGTCTATATCTGGGAAGTTAAAGTCTCCCATGATCACACAGTTTCCATTAGTATTTACTTCATTAAAAACATTAAAGAGGGCTCTATCCGTATCCAAATTAGATCCCGGCGGTCTATAGCACACCCCAAGCACTATCCCAGGGGAGGCTCTAGTAGTTTTCTTCCCCAATGTAATTTTTGCCCAGACGGACTCTGTCTTATCCATTCCATCGCTTCTTATTTCTTTACAGTCTACCTCATCATTGATATACAGTGCTACTCCACCGCCTTTACCTTTATTTCGGTCTTTCCTAAACAGCACATACCCTTCAATACCTGTAGTCCAGTCATGACTACTATTCCACCATGTTTCTGTTATCCCTATAATATCTGGTTTCACTTCCTGCACCAGTAGCTCTAGTTCCTTCATTTTGTTACCTAGGCTCCTCGCATTGGTGTACAAACATCTTACTTTTTGCTGTTTGGCCTCGCTCACATTCTGTACCCTATTAGGCACGGTCATTCTACAGCCAGTATAACCTATTAGACTGGTATCCACACTGCCCTTCCTCCTTATATACATTCTCCTACCTACGACTGTATCCTTTCTTACTTCGTTTTCTTCCCTCTCAATGCTAAAATCCAGCGTGGAGATTACCTGGACATCTCCCAACCATCTCCCCCAAATTCCTAGTTTAAAGCTCTCTTAATCAGTTGTGCCAGCCTCCATCCTAGAAGTCTATTTCCTTCCCTACTCAGATGAAGGCCATCCCGAGAGAACTGTCCTCTGTCCATGAATGCCTCCCAGTGGCCATACATCCCAAAGCCCTCCTTATAGCACCACTGCCTAAGCCATCTGTTGATGGTCATAATCTTGTCACACCTTTTTTGCCCTTCTCTAGGAACAGGCAGAATCCCACTAAAGATCATCTGAGCCTCGATTTCCTTAAGCATCTTCCCCAGCCTAGCATAGTCTCCCTTCATACATTCCAGTGAGAGTCTAGCCGTATCTCCCTGACCAAAAGACTACCCTCCTTCCAAATCCCTGCTTCAAAGTATGGGGTCTCAAAAGCTGAAAAGAAAAGGTCACTAGAATTTTTCACATGGACAAAACATTTCCCTTACCCTTGGGCTTGGAAACAAGTGGAAATATTTTGGTTGAAATTCCCCCCCTCACCCCCACCCCCCCACCATTCCTGCCAAAAATAAAATTAAAATAAAAAATCAATCTGAGGCAGACACCCAGAGAGGGAAATTACAGCCCAAATGATTAAAGCTTGGAAAAGTAATAAGCAACTGAAAATAGGATCTTATAATGGTAAGTGTTGGGCAACCTTAATAACAAGCACCATCTATAACAAATGCTGGGATTTTTTAATTTGTCTTCTGTTGGTTTTTGTTTGGTTGTTTTTTTTTTCCCCCAACTCACTAGGATCCATGTTTTCCTGCTTCTTTCACCACAGCTCTTAAGGCTAGAAACTTCTTTTTTTTCTTTTTCTTGAAAATTAAGATTTTTCTGTAATCCATTGAAACTGGGAACCGGGGCTGTGACAAAAGGGAGTTGGCAATATTGCCACTAAAAACAAACAAAATCCCAAATCCTGGATTCTCCCTGAAGCAGGTGGATAGACTTTTCTGATTCCTGTTATACCTAGACCTGGCTATCATTACTCCTTTTTCTGTTCAGTTTTCTCTCCCTCCTGTCTTTTCTATCTCTCTTCCTGCCCTTTTCATCCTGTTTTATTAGTTTACTGTTTATTTGTCTATTAAAAACCCAATAAACTCCTTTCCTTCTAGATGACTCCCAGTCCTTGCTCCTCACTTCCCAGAAGGCTGGAGCCTGCTGGAGGTGGAACTGGAGGCTGGACCACATGAGTTTTCTGTGTAAGGAGTGCAGTGGCAGCAGAGGACACAAGCTCAGGGCTGGGCTGCTACCTACAGGTATTGGTATAATTATAGGGAGAATGGAGTGGTCATCTTCCCTTCCCCATAACTGTCCGTCTTCTAGAGACAACATTGCCTTTTCTCCCTTTTGGCTGGTTGTAAAGGAGAGGGAGGCGAGTCTAAGGCTTCTTTGGGAAGCAGCATTCTCACACCCCTGCCGGTTGCCAGTGAGCTGCATAGCTGATAGGCTCAGTAGATGGGAGTCAGCTCCAGCTCCAATCTTGTGCCATCAAGAACAGTTATTTTTCCCCTGCACCATGTGGAGACTATAGCTGTGGCACCTGCAAGCAGTGGGGACATGGGCACTGGGGGGGCAGCTGTAAGAGGTGTTTGGAAAGGAGAAATAAGATGGCGGCAGCAGCATTTGTGAGAGGGGAGAGGAACTGGAGAGAGATCAGTTTGGGGAGATGAGAACGCCGCTGAAAATGCTATACAGTGAAAGACTTAAAGAGCTCAATCTGTTTGGCTTTTCTAAAAGGGGACTGAGAGGTGACTTAATACAGTTTATAAGTGCCTTCATGGGGAGAAAATACAGGGAACTAAAGGCCTCTTTAATCTAGCAGAGCGAGGCATAACAAAAATCAATGGCTGGAAGCTGAAGCCAGACAAATTCAAATTGGAAATAAGGCACCATTTTTTAACAGTGCGGGTGTTTAACCATTGGGAAGTGGTAGATTCTGCCAATGGAAGTGACAGATTCTCCATCTTTTGATGTCTTCAGATCAAGACTGGATGTCTTTCTGGAAAAATATGCTTGAGCTAAACAGAACTCAGTGGGCTCACTCAGTACAGGAGTGACTATAATTTAAGGGCCTGTGATCTACAGAATTTCAGACTAGCTGATTTGAGGCCCCTTCTGCGGGAGGGAAGAATGTGATGAGTTTGGAGAAAGGGAGAGGATACTGGAGGGAGGTGAGGGGGTTCACAGAAAGGGGAGTCTAGGATCTGGGGAGAGATCAGCCTGGGGAGAAGAAGAGAGAGGTGGCTGGGGGGGAGCCAGAGGAGACATGGGAGGAATCTGGGGCTGTTTGGGAGTCTGGAAGGGTTTCACATGGAGAGGAGTATGAAGAAGGCAGAGCAGGGACTGGGGGGATAGCAGGAGGGTAGAAACACTGAAGGTGGCTGCAACACAGGATAGGAGCCTGTAATGGCTACACCATAGGGACACGTGTCGGGGAGGCCTGTGCTGGCTGGGCTTGGTTGTGTTTGGTTTCAGTGAGGAGGTGGGGAGCAATGAATTTGTGTTGGGGCCTGTTTGGGGTTGCAGTGAAGGTGGGTGGTCTAACAGCTCTTCAGGGCAATTAATATTTCTGCCCCACCTCCAGAATGGCTCAACTGTGTAGGGTGGAAGCAGGACGGGAATATGAACATCTTTCAAGCAAGCTATATTTGTATTTGGGAAGCAGGGAGTAAGGAAGATATGGAGTCATGCAGCTTTCCCAACCCCCAAAGTTCCTCTGCTTTGCTCTGCATCTCTCCTTCCTTCTTGCTGACTGGTCTGGAACTCCATCAGGGAATACGCTGGGCTTGAGTCACCACTTTGTTACTCCATTTTTACACAGTGTAACTCAATTCAAATCAAGAGTTCTACTTGATGAATAATGCAGAGACGAATTAGTCTTGATCTGTATAGAGCTTCCTCAGTCACAAATTTAGGTCACTAGCAGCATTGGCTGGATTTAAAGCAGCAGTATTTAAAAGAAAAGCTCCATATACACTTTCATCTCTCATGCAAAGCGTCTTACTTCCTAATTTTATATTTTTTTGGAATCCAATTTTCACAACAAAACATTAGTGGGGTGTTTTCTATCACAGTCCCTTATCCACACTTAAAATCCAAATGCCCTACCTGTGTTTCAGGAAAGTTCAGATTTGGACCCAGATTTTAGTTTCATAATTCAAGACTTTTGCTAATAACCACATACTGTCTTGCCTTAAATTCACATTATCTGAGCCTTGCCTTGAGAAGAAAGTATAGACATCATGAAAAAATATTCTCTCCCCTCCCCCCCACACCCTTATGACAGTCTCCTTATGGAAACAGCTAATTCCCTATCATCCTGATAGCAGGAAAACTCCTTTTTTTTTTCTTTTTTTTTTTTTTGCACTAGGTTCCTTCATTATAACATTATGCCTGGTAAATCCTCTTCTATATTTTACATATGCAACAAGGAAAATATTTTTTCTAATTATACTCGGGATTGATTAGTTGCCTTTTATAATAATTTGTTCCTTGAACTAAAAATATCACACATTTCCTATAGGAAGAAAAAGTTTCCCCTCCTTACTTTTTTCAGTAACCTAAGTTCTCAAAAGTATCTGAACTCTTGTATGACTGATTCAGTGTTCATAAAGTTCACTGGAATTATTTGAATCCTATAAGGAAGGAGTCCTCAGTTCACAATAACTTCTTTAGCTGATTCAGTCATCCTCTTCTTTGCAGATAATATGTAGGTCAGAGGTTTTGTAAGTTTCAGTTTCTAGTTAGCAACCAGTTATTTTGGTTTAAATAGTCTTTTTCTCATCTCTTTCACTTTTTTTTTTAAATAAACCAATGAAATAAATTATTTGGATCTTCTACTCTTAAGACGTATCTTCTTCTAAGACAAAACCAAGAAATGAAGTAATGTATTAAAGTAGACTTAGAGGGGCAACTGAATTGATCAAGGCATAGATGTGGTACCTTTCACCTTTAGTCTACTGGTTCAAATCCAGGCAAATTCACTGAGGATCAGAGATTGTGCAATTATTGAAATAGGTCCAAGGAGAGAAGTCTGAGTCCAGGTTCAGATCCCAAACTCTTGCAATGTTCAAGACCATCATATTGAATTTGGTATTGTTTGGGTCAGCAAATTGAAGCCCAAGCTTCAAAGCCTGGATCCAGTGCTGAATCTGGATCCAGAGTTTAAGGGTTTAGATCCCGATCTAATGTTCCTGTTCAGTACAATCTGTAGACAATTCCTCATGTCATAAAGACCACCATCACTGTTGTTGTCACACTTCTTAGTCTCAGCAGGTATGAATTGACTTAATAGGCACAGAAATATTACAGAACTACTGCAAGAGCTTAGAGCTGTACGTCCATGGTGTAGCATCCGCAGAATGCTGTCCATACTTCATTTGTAAAGGAATTCAGGTTTCAAATGTAAATAAGAAAATGTTCATGAGCACAAAATATATATTTATATAAACATTTTCATGTTTGTATTTGAAATCTTCATTTCTTTACAAATAAAGTGTGGATAGCATTCTGCAGAAGATGCACCACTGATACAATTCTGAGATCTTGCAGCGTTCTCTCTTTCTCTCTATTACTGTGATAGTCTGGACCCTTTCTGTCCTAGATGGACATTAGTGCCTTTACCATTTTCTGCATTGATTTCCTACTTGTTTTCTCATTCTGTGAAGACAGCTAGAGGGTGTTTTCCAGTGGCTTAGAAACGTTTAATATCGTGGCATTCCTATGTCAAATGTAAAGCACTCAACTGAATGTCATCTTTACACCATATGTCTTTACAGTGCTGTGGAGCTACCAAAATCAGTGCATGTTCAACATACTTCAATAGCCAAATACATATCTGGATGTCCATATATTCAGTTTCCGTGGGCATTAAGAAGTTATTTTGATGCACAGAATCTGGTACTATACTTGTGGCAATATCCCCTCCTTCAGCTGAGGCTTCTTTTTGCTGTCAAATAGAATTCAAGTTTATCTGAAGACTAGCCTACCTAAAGGAGCAAGTGAGACCTGTCTGAGTACATATTCTCATTAGTTACATCAAATTTTCTTTGGGATGAGAAGTGGCCTTTGGCTATTTCCCATAACTCACAGCCTGCTCACAAACACACAATAGTCTCCCCTGTAAAATGCTATAGAGAAATGAAATATCACTTCTACTTTATCTGCAAAACATACTGTTTCTATGGACTTATTTCTATTGTTTCAAAGTTTCTTTCTTTAACAGAATGCCACACCTATTTTCCCAAAGAATCATAAATCCTAGTTTTGTTTTGATTTAAATATATTTAATAATTTTCCTGTTGCCTCTTAGTGCTATAAATGAAGTTGGAGTAACAGTCTGATGTGGCAAACAACAAATGAACTAGCTCCTTTCTGTTTCTCTTTCTGCCTTCTCACTTCTCTGAAAGCCAGACAGAATTATAAAACTTCTGAATGTCTCATCATTTTATCATTTCATCTTAGATTAACTGCCTAGAGTGCTTAGGTCAATGGAGACACAGAAGCAATCTTTTTTTCTTGGAAAGCCTAGAGGTGAAATGCCCTTTTTGTTGACCCAATGTATTTTGCTTTCACATCTGGCTGCAAATACACTGCACTAAGAAGAGACTGCTGTACCCATAAGTATCACTCCCAGCTATTATAAATATTTCCCTTTTTAAAGACTTGGAAAGGATTTTTTTTCAAATTTTATATTTTGCCAGTTCTTATTAAAATAATACAAGTCAGATTTTTGTGGAAGCTTAGCATGGTGACAGACAAAAGAGATTTCTTTCTAGACGGCATATCTAACTGTCTGTCTGGAGATTACTTTTCAAGTGGAAAACTTTTAAAAATGCTTGTTGAAAAACTGGCTGACGGTAAGATGTAACCAGGGTTGGAAGAACCCCTTAGCATTCCCCAACCCTGAAATATTATTTCCTTTCTGTTAAACCGATTGTGCTTCAAGGGACATTTTTAAAAGCTACATGGATTTCTAATTAAATGGAAGACTGTGCAATGAAAACAATAAATTCTTGTTTGAAAGTAACTCTTGTTTCCAGAACTACTGGCAAATATAGACCTCAAACCAGAATTTATGTTTTGTGAGAGTCAAATGGAATTTTATCTTGTAAGTTTCAAGTTCTGTTCTATGCATAGATCATGTAATGAATAGGTTTGAAACTTGGCAAGATGAGGTCTCCTTTCCCTACAGCTGCAGGCTGGGTGCATTGCTGTTTGCTGGACATCACCTTTTCAACTCAAGAGAAAATCATTAGATAAAGAGGAAATTCCTGTCTCCAATTCCTGTCTTCAGAGGAATGGGCCACATATTCAATTCGTTAATTTAATGGTGACTTCAACTGAATTATGCTGATTTACACCAACTGAGTATCTGGCCCATTTCTCTTCTCCACCATCTGATGGTGGGTCGCCATTGGTAAGGGGATCTCCTTTCTCTGATCTGTGTGAAGGGTTACCTGTGAAGGAAATATTTCTGGTTGAATTTGCTGGATGGGAGAGTGGTCAGCCTATTGAAACCGCTCCTGCTCATGCTAGTTGGGCTCAGGAAAATGTATGGAGGTCCCTGGGAATGTCATCTACTCCACATACATTTTTGAATGACTTTAAAAAACAAACAAACCCCTGTTACATGGACTCCATATTCTGGTATAAAATACCTTCCCGTGGGAAGTACTGGACAACCACATCTCCTTTGGGAAGTGAGAACCATAGGGGATGATTAAGGCAAATTACTCAGGTTATAACACCTACAGAGAGCTGCCACGTTCTGGGGATGTGAGCATATTCTGGTTCAAACCAGATTCTCCAGAGACCAAAAGACAAAGAAAGGATTTTGGGATAAATAACCCACTCTTGAACTGAATCAGGGCCTTCTTCCTGATCCAGCAAACAGATTGGACTTGCTGCCCAGGGGTGTCCCATCCCTTGTGTAAGGGTGGAAAGACTTTGGCCTACTGAGGCCCGATAAGACTGATAGGTGGCCCCTGGTAAGCTGTTAGCATGCACATAGGAGCATTTATTATTTTTTGCAATAATGCCTTTACCTAAAGAATAAATGTGCTTGCTTAAAAAAGAGCCATATGGTGACCTGCAACTGCTGGCAGTTACACTGTTCATAACCCTTGGCCACAAGCAAAACACAGGCTTTTTTAGGCAGACTGTCTTGCTGGGGATATTGCAGTGTAGTGCTGGACGAGGGTCCCTCCTCAGAGAGAGGTGATGGCTGGGAGTGGGTAACCTCGACGGACTACGGAGAGGGAATTCAAGTGCAATTACCCTGAAACTGTGGCAGGAGATGTATTTAGATTGCCAAATACAAACTGTTTCTTTAGGGACTTCTCATTATGTGGCATGCTGGATGGGTCTGTGTACAACATATACTGTATAAATGCATATCTAATTCCACACTAACTGGAACATGATAAAGAAGGAACTTGTGCATATAGTACAATATTGTTGCTTTTATCATCTCCCTGTTTACCTCAGGAGTGTAGCACTGGGGTATAACAATTTTCCATCTTCTGCTATTGTGTCTCAAAATACAAGAAGTCATAAGTACAGTACCATTAAAGGAGAACTTCTTTCTTTTTCAATTCGTACAGATTTAGTGTTTGCCAGTAACATCTTTTACTAATATTGCACTCACTAGGCATGAGAGAATTGTTGTCAGGTTTTGAATGCATTGTCTCACCATACGTCACTCATGATATTCTTTGTATATCCAGTTCAGCATGACACATAAGAATAATGAGGTGGAGACAATAATAAGGGGCATTTTATCTTGCCTTCTGCATAAGCTCCAATTTATTCTTTGACTAAAGGTGGAAGTAGTTAAGATTAGAGACTGGCTTTAATCAATACCTCATATCCAAACAACCTAGAACTTTTGAGTGTTTGACATTCCTGGATCTGAATTAAAATTTTCAAGTGGTCCCCATCTTATATATGATACCACAAGAGGTGCCGGCAGCCAAGGTGCTGAAGATAGCAGTCCCTTGGTTTAAACTAGAGGGACAGTCTCTCGCTGAGAGGTCCTAAAGTGTGGAACTCACTTCGCGCTCCCTGGGACTATCAGAGTAGATTTAATGAACATCAGAATGTACTGCATGACATGTTTTTTTTTTTCTAGTGGATGGTATGTTAGGAGCCACACTCACTACATCTGCCCTGCTCCACCTGGAAATTCTGCTACACCTACACACACACACACGTAGGTTAAGTTTCAGAGTAACAGCCGTGTTAGTCTGTATCCGCAAAAAGAACAGGAGTACTTGTGGCACCTTAGAGACTAACAAATTTATCAGAGCATGAGCTTTCGTAGCCCATGAAAGCTTATGCTCAAATAAATTTGTTAGCCTCTAAGGTGCCACAAGTATATGTAGGTTAAGTTGATTAAGGCTGCTTTGTTCAACTGATGGCAAAAACCAGCCCACGTGTGAGCCAGGCCCATAGAAAATTGCAGTGAGTGTCTATATCCTGTTTAGAACAGCCTGGGTAACTCATAACTTACAGATGGCCAGAAGTCTGTGGCAGGCATTTCTTTGTTTCCTATGAAAAAGACAAGGGCACCGGGGGTTTTAGTTTTTGTTTCCTAAGTCATTCCCAGAAGAAGTATTTTTAATTATGTTTCTGTGTTGGAAACACTAATTAGCTGATGTGTTGATAATGAATGTCATATGGGTGTATGTATCCCCTCTTCCCCTGGCAACCAAGGAGTTAATGCAAGAACTATGGTCAGCACTGATTGGCAACCTTCCAGAATCTGGGAGAATAAAAAAACCGAGCAGCAGTGGGCTGGGGTGGCTGTGAGAGGAACAAGCAGGCTAGAGAAGGAAAGTCTTGCCAGTAAACTGGTGAGATGGCACCCAGAGACAGGACCCAGAGAATGGATGGCTGGATATACAGGCTGGAGGAGCCTACAGAACCAAGGGAGGTAGGAAGGCACTCAGGGTACAGCAGGAGGAGTTGTTGAGGCCTGATTCCACCTGCCTGGTTTGAGGTCCCTGAGCTGGAACCCAGGGGATTGGGTGGGTCTCAGTTCCCCTCCCCCTCCCCCAACAGAGACTTAAGCATCAAAGGGGGTTTCCAGATCCCCTGAGGACCAGGATCAGCTAACCCTGCCAAGCATAAGGGGAAACCCATACACCCCAGCAGGACTGAAACAAACATCCTTCAAAGCCCAGAATGGGACTACCAAAGAAATTCAGGCAAGGGGAGCTCACTGACAACCTTGCCAGACTGACTGGACTCTGTGCAATGCTCTGTCTTAGCAGAGGGGGTGCTGTTGTGTTAGCACACCAGCTCATCTTGTGCCTGTGCCTTTCCGACTACCCTTCATTTCCCCATCATTAGTGTATGTTTCTATTTCTCATGTCATCTCACAACTCTTCTATAAATAAAAGTAAGATACTTGTAAACGTTTCTAGACTCTCTAGAACCATTGTAGCTTTTAGCCACACAATGGCTGTGCAAGTGTAGTTTGGAATGAATGTATTATGGAGTGAGCAATGCCATCAAACTCCCAATATACACAATGCATTTTGTTCATTTGCTCACCGGCTATGAATTTTGGGACACTGTAAATATGCCTGATAGCTGTGCAGAAGACACTTAGATTTTAAACTAGCCTCAGAAGGAACGGTTTAGTTAAGTAGATTTTTCTTATTGTTCCCAAAGATTTCACATACTTTCTCTGTGATCCTTTAAATATCTCCCTAGCATAGGCAAGTATTTTTTGCTTCATTTTAAAATCAGTATTGGATGTCTTTCTAACCGATTCTAGGTTCTAGCTCAACTGAGAAGTTATGGGCTTAACGGAAGAAATACTGGGTGACATTATCTGGCCATTATGCAGAAGGTCAGACAAGATGATCGTAATGGCCCTGTTTAGCCTTAATATCTATGAAAATGTGCTAGCTTTAGATTAGTATTTTCTACCTCTTGTGCATTTCAAACTTACTTGCCCTTCAGTTAAAGCATTGATTCTCTTTGATCTTTCAGACAAATTCAACCAATGTTCTCATGTCATACTATGAACCAAAAGGCAATTGTTCAATATCATATTCTTTCTGTGCATAGTTTTAAAATTCAATCTTATTTCTGTAATGGGTAATTTGTGATGTATATGTAATTATATAGAGCCATGATAACCACGGTTTAAATGCCATGTTATTTCTTCTTTAAACTAAAACCAGTAATTGGCATGTCTCTATTATAAACATTCTCACAGTCTAAGAAAATATTAGCAATTCTTTTTAAGCTTGGAAGAATAGCAAAATGTTCAAGCTTTATGCATTTAGTGCCCTTTTTAAAATGTCTTACTTATTGTTTATTCCTGATAGGAATTCAGATGTATTCAAATATATTGCTATCACATACACCAAATGATAAGCTTTTCTTTGTGACATCTAGTAATTTAATAAAATTTATATTAATGGCATAAAAATGATTTGCTGAATGAGTTTGTGAAGGACCTGCCACTTGAACCATAGCAGAACTGGAAGTTTGAGAATCAAATGGCTAAGAATAACACTGTTCCATTTTCAATGTACTAAAAGCTTTTTACTCAGTGGGAAACTAAGTTATTAGAAAGGGCAGTCTGAAAATGTACTGCTAGGAGATTTGGGAGTAGTAGTCCTTGAAGTGAAGATTTAGTTTTGTAGATTTTACAATTTATCCATTTTTGGTGGTTGTGATGTGAGTCACAGGGGTAATAAACTTCAACTAGGTTGAAGTAAAGTTAAGTACTTCCGAGTGTCTTCTATTAATTATCTGTGGGATAGAAGAAAAGAAATTAATGCAGAGACATAAGCTCATCGTGGAATAAAAGAGGAATACATTCTTATTGTGATGATTTTTACCAGAGTCCTTTTAAGAAAAGGCTGAATGATCCAGAAATATTTAATGTCTTTAGATTAGTGACAACATTCTTTCTTATCATTTTTAACATTTAAATGATGAAATGTAGCAAAAAATTAGAGGTGGTTATTACATATCCAGGGTGCAATCCAAACTAGTGAGTAGCTATGTCAACCCTGCCCTCTAACCTGGAGTACACTTTACACTGCTCCAGTCAGGATTGCTCACAAACAGCCTCCAGCATGTAAGTAACTCCCAGCTATGTCTCTGTGTGTGCTGCATACACATTGGCTCTTAGTAGCCTGGTTATATTGCAGAGTAATCTGAAAACACCCCCCGCGTTGGATTTCCCCACACAAATGTATGTCCTGTACTGCCCAGCACTCTCCTACACAATACATGTTTATATAAAGTCCCTCATTTCATTAACAGAAATGATATGCACAAGCCTTGTTACCCCAAATGGAGTTTCCCAAACATTTCAGTTGAAACACACTCGATTAGATAAAACAAGTTTTTAACTACAGAGAGAGAGATTTTAAATGAATACAAGTAATGAGGCATAAAAGTCAGAAATGCTTACAAGAAAAATAAAGATCAGACACAATTTATGCCTAACTTAACAAACGATGTTAAATTCAAAGTAAAGTTTCTCTCACCACATGTTCTCAACAGTCTTACTGACCAAACGTTTTAGGCCAGGACCCCTTCTTTTGTAATAGCTGCTTCCTTTGTTCCTTCTGGTGCAGTGAATCAGCGGACGGAAAGAGAGAGTAGGAGTTGGTCCCTTCGAGTATCTCCCCTTTCTTTTTATAGTTCTCTCTCCCTTTTTGATAAGCATCTCCAGCTGAGATCATGGTGACTGGAAGTCTCATAGGAAAGCCATGCTGTTTCTTTGCCAAGATGTAGATTTTTTGCCTCTGCCCCATTTCCTGCAAAAGAATGGCCGTTTAGCATGTAATGGCCCATTGACCTTGTTTACACCTGGGTAGGCATTAGTTTGCCCTTTGTCTCTGAGGAACTAGTTTAGCCACTCCCCAGATGTGGAACATGTTTTAGTAATACCATACAGTGGAATGTTCTAACTCTACATTCAGGCCATGTCTACACTACTAGCTAAATCGGCACCATTGCGATCGATGGAGCGGTGTCGATTTAGCAGGTCTGGTGAAGACACTCTAAGTCGATGGGAGAGCGTCTTTCATTGACATAGTGTGGTGTAGACACTGCTGTAAGTAGACCTAAGTTATGTCGACTTCAGTTATGTAACTTACATAACTGAATTAACATAACTTAGATTGATTTACCGCATTAGTGTAGCCCAGAATGTTGCTACACATATTTTATCAGGGCAGTAATGACCAATAAATTATGAGTTTTTGAATGATACCTCACAAGGCATACTTTATACAAAGATTATTACGACAGTGTGCATGGGGTGAATACAGGTGTACAGTCTGTCACAGTGGTGGACTAGGAATATCGCAAACAGATCTAGTGCAAGCTTTGTGAATTCACTGTGCCAAAGATGCAGGTCAATCCTAGGCAGCAGGGATTACTCACTGGAGATTTTTCAAGACTATTTCATGCTTTTTTGTTCTTTTAACCCAGGAGTTCTTTTGACCAAAGATAGTAGAATGAGACAAAACTTTGTCATGTATGTGAAGGTCCTGTGATCTTGCAGACAGTTTGTGTGCCACTGATCTAAGATAGTGCAAAGGAATAGGATTGGTGATATCCCAAAGCTAACTGACAAAATAATAAACAGGAAGGCAGGGGAAAAAACACACCACCCATCATGCTACTTAATTCTAAAAGAGAAAGTCTGACTTCTTCATTTCTCAAGGACTCAACATATGAAGATGTTTTAATAGTAAGGGGGGGTTGGTGAGTTCTGTAAGGAAATAAGGCAGCGGTGTAAACAGTATCAGACAAGGGTCACAAACTGCTCAGAATTGGCTGGATGTCCATAGGGTTGGGTAGAGCCTGGATCCACCTTGACTTTGTATAGAATTAGAGTTCTACTTCACTTGTTTGCACAGACCTCTTGTGCACTTGTCTGCATATGCAATACCCATATGTGTGTAAATCAGATATTCAGAGTCACATTTACTCAATTTGCACTCCAAAATACAGTGTTTCCATATGCCAAATATGCACATGGTAGTGTAAAGACCCGCTTCAGGTTAACTGAAAATTAGGCTTTATGGTCTTTCATTCCTCAGCTGATCAACATAGCTAAGACCCTACATTGCTTTGTTCAACTTTATAACTCTTTTCTGGATACTCTCCAATGAATTCACTTTAATCTACTGCTTGTAACTTCTTGGCAACAATAAAAATATTTACCTCAGCCTTGCAGAGATTTGGAGAGCTGAAAATAAACCATTCCCTCCCTCTGCCCAGATTTTTCTTAAGAACAGCAACATTTTTGTCTGTTTTAATCATAATCCTATTTTGTATTAGGATCTGACTATAAATAACCCCCCAAATACGAGTAGGATGTGAAGAGTAAACATCAAAAGACTTGTAAGCTCTGTTATTTGATATCCAGACAAATATGTTTGGGTAGATTGATGCCATCTTTCCTTTCCCCTCTTAGAAAAAAAATCCTATATCCTATTTGCTGGTATTATTTTTCTAACATAGAACAGTGCTTCTGATGGCTAGCAATTGCCATAGACACATAATACATGTATTGCTTTATGTCCCTTGGAAATATAAAATATGTCCAGCTAGGTAGACCCCTTACAATAACAGATGTCGTTCCACTCCATTATATTTAGTGATGTCTATCTAAAGCAATTTACTTTTACCCAGAGTGTGTACTCCATATTGGCTGGTACATTGGGTAAAATAGAAATGTGAAGATCTGCCAAAGATTCCTAAAGTTTTTATTGTTTTTTCCAATTTAGAAAATGTATTATAATGGGGGACCCTGACTTTTTCTCCATGTATCTTTAACATAGTCTCACACAGAGCTGAAATTAAACTAAAGTCTCAGTACAGCTTCCCTTCACCTTGTTAGGATTCCTAGATCAGTCTTCCACATCCCTAGCTAATTATCATCATCATCTCTCCAGATAATCTTATCAGAGGATAACAGTGTCACAAGATAATCTTGTTAGAGGATAATTTTGCCAGAGGATCATCTTGTCACAAGATAATTACATTTCAAGAGTTACCCCATCAGTATCTCCCAGGAAGATGGTTCATCTTTAAAAACAGTTATACTATGGTTTTCTGGAGTGTAAATACATGCTAAACTACATGCTGTTAGTCTGAATAAAAATGAAAATCAATGTACTGATGTTTTATTCTCTAGATCTTCTGTAAACCATCCCATGCAAGAATATTTATATAAAGAAAACTCTAAAGTGTAGCATTTCTTGTACAATATATCTCTATATATTAATTCATAGATGCCTATGGCCTGGTTAATATTAGTTTATTAATATTAAAATAACTTTGCTTTTAAAGTTCATTTCAGTTGAATTTGAACAAGCTTATCACAAAACGTAGGGCTCGCACTGCCCAGATGAGGTAGGTGTATATATAACCCCTTTTATACATATACACATATATTTGTGGATAAAGTGGCTTAGGTGATGTAACCAAAGCTAATGACAGTGGGAAAATTCCCATTGATGCTACAGCCAGATCACCTGTAATGGTAGTAGCACTAAGGGGATCCCTAGTGGAGATTAAGGCACCAGCAGCTTTTGGTGTTTTCAACACTCTGTCAGACCTCCAGAGCTAGTGCCCTGCTCTAAGTGCTAAACTGTGCTGCCTCTGCTTAGACATAGTGAGAAGCATGCAGTCAGATGTCACATTTTAAATTATCTTATTTCCTTCTATAAAAAGATTGAAGTTGGTAATCAACCGTTATATCTCAAGGGTGGACAGATTTCCATTACTTTAGCAGGTAACAGGTTTTGTCTTTCTTTAGTTGCATCACAGAACACAGGACTTGAACACCTGTCCAGAGTCCTCTTAAGGGCTAGTTGGTTCCAACCTGCCACCCAGCGACCTGCTAATCAGAAGTTGAACTCTGACCAAGGACCCAATTTGGGAATCTAATTGGTTCCCGCCTCTTATTTAGACCAAGCAGAGGAACATGAAGTTGTCCATGCAGTTGGGTTCTCCCTGCTTCGGACTGCTTCCCCTGCAATATCTGCTCCTGCTCTCCTGGTAACCCGACACCTGACTCCCAGTTTGCCCTTTGGCCTGTCTTGGACTCTGACCTCCAGGTAACCTAACTCAGCCTGACTCCCAGTTCCTGCTCCAACCACTGGATCAGACAGCCCACACTTTGGTTATGACAATTTGTCATAATCACTTGTTAAGGATGTTGTCTTTAATAGAAAAAAAGGGAACTGAAGATAAATATTTTTTATTTATTTTTCCAATTTGACAATAATCCCTTAATTTCTGGAAATAATTTCATTAAGATGTACCACTGTCTTTTTGCTTTTAGAAAACAAACAATCCATCAACTTAAGCAACTAGGCCTGGATCCTGCAAAGACTTACTCATGTGCTAAACTTATGTCCTCTGAGTTGTTCCATTGACTTGTCATAGGTCAGGTTACAGGTATTCCACACTAGTACAGTCATACAGATATGCAGACCAGAGCTTGCTTATTATAGAAGCTTCTATTACCCTTTGAAACTTTAGATTGGAACTCATTGGTGTTTCTATGTTTACCTGCTTTCACCTTGTAAATAACTCTTGTTTCCTGTTCCTAGTTAATAAATCTTTAGATAGTTTATTATAGGATTGGCTACAAGTCTTATCTCAAAGACCTAAGGTGTAATTGACCTGGGGTAAGTGACTGGTCCTTTGGGACAGGGAGTAACCTGAATATTGTTGTGATTTTTAGTGTAAGGGACCAACTATCACAAATGCAAGCTTGCCTAGGCGACAACATAGGAGTACCCATGGTTAGGCTGTTATAATGCCAGCGGAGTTTACACTTGATACATGATCAGTAAAATCATGGACACATGGAACTCGCAAGCACTTTGGGGGTCATGTCCTGCTTCTTAACACTCTGCTCTGAGTTTGGTACTCATGTTCTTGAGCCACCGCAGGACAGCTTGACAAATTCTTTCTATTATCAACACCTCTTTTCTGTGAATCTGCATAGATCCTTGAAAAACACAGGCTTCTGATCCCCCTTTGTTTTACCCATCTTCCAATGTTTCATTTTTTTCTAACTTTACCTTCAACTAGTTAGCAGCTTGCACATCTTGGTGTTCCTTTATTAGCTGATGCGCTGCATTCTACCACTGCCCTCACCTCTGCTGAGCCAGCTGCCCAGTTTCAATTTATTTGGGATAGTTTCTTCTTCTTTTTCCTCCTGACCTTCATGAACCTATTCATGCTACTGCAAGAAGTAGGAAGATTGTCTCACATTCAGGAATGAATTCAGCTTGATGTTGTAAAGGAGTCAGTTGTTTAATACCTCAAGTGGCAGTTCTCAGCCTTTCTGACTCAGGATATGCTCCTTCTTTCTCCTGTCACACACACACTGTCCCATTTTACTATTTTAACAGTCTCTATTTTACTGTAACTTATTCCCTTGTGTTATCTAGTGCACTTCTTTGTAATATTTTTAATGATTTAAAGAAAACACTACAGTTTGTGCTGAGTATCTGTTTACCTTGACAAGCTTCTACAATTCACCTGGGATGAATAATGGTTCTTTCTGCATCTAATACCTTTCTAATAACAAACCTCAAGAGAAATAACGAAAATCTAAAAGAAAGAAGCCTTGGAATTTTTTAAACATAGTTTTCTCTTTTTTCAAAACTGTGTTTGTAAACACTGCCTTTTGTTTACGTGGGACCAGCTTGACAATATTAGTTGGTCTTGGGTATAGAATAAGCAACATTGTATTCTGGCATCAAAATGAGACTACGGAAAGAAAACACAAAACTGCCATTTGAAACAAAGGAGAGAAAATGACTCTTCACTCCTGCTAGTGTTTCATGGTTTTTGTTTTATGTTTTGTTTTGTTTTGGATGGGGGGGTTGCATTTTATGAGGAGATGCAGAGCTGTACGAACTCAGAAAAAAATGTCTCAGAAGTCTTACGGAAATCTCTGTGTAAATACAAAAATGGCATCATAATTAGTCTTAAAATCTACCTAAATCTTTTCTTTTTTACTGTGGGTTCATGCATTCTGTATTTCACCAGTGAATCCCTTTTGCTTTACAGACAGACCCATTTAGCATTGAACCCTTCTCTTAGATATTCAACCTTCTGACATATCTGTCCATATTTCATTCATTTTAACCCACTTATTTGAAGTTACTCCCTGAAAACTGGATGGTTCTGATTTTTCATAAGTGCAAAACATTGACAGTCCTCATTGACTGCAGCTGGAATTTTAGGTGCTCAGGACCTCTAAAAATCAGGAACATTAACAGTTCAAATGTAACCATACCAGAAAGGACAATGCTGTCAGACAATTCAAAGTAGCCAAATAAATCATAAAATAAAAACTGGACTGAACTTAAACTCAACCTTTTGCAGTTTGTTTAACCTTCTTAATAGATTATAATTCTTTTTGTTAGAATACTCTTTAAATATTAAAATAAAAAGGAAATCTCTTTGGCTGGTATTTTCAGATTGTCTAATCCTGCATGCCTCTATGGGTTAGAGGATCCTCAGAATGTGTTGAATTCCTCTGACCTCAAAGTCTGAAATTTGAAGCCAACCAAGGGGCCCTTTAACCTGATAGGCTTCTACCTTAACTGAAAACCATAATGTCCATTTAATTTGTGTAACTTTACAGAGTATTCTAAAAATGTAATGTGAACATTGAATACATTTTTACAATCAAATGCCATAGGTTCCATGCAATGTAAAGGATGCCAACTAATTGGAAGGATAGACAAGTAACATGAATAACACTGAATACTCTCATTAAAGTACACATTTTTTTGTGACAACCTGTAAATACAGAACATTTGCAGAATTAAAATCACAGTACTGGTACTAGTTAGCTAAACTTCTAAGATCAACAAGTCTGCCTTATGAAATCATCAAGTATTTATTTAGGAAGATTTCACAAAAGTCCTTGGATCACATTTTTTACAATAAAGCTTTCATAAAGTGAGTGTGCATCCTAATTGTTTATTTACACAATATTAATATTCAGACAGAAGGATCATGGAAGCTCAGTTAATTAAATATAAATTAATGTGGTGGAATATTTAATTATCTATTCTACACCTCACAACTAATGATTATGTAAATGCCTTGCATTTATTCTTGTTCCCAGGAAATTAACTTAATGGCCTTCAACAAATGAACATTTTGTATGCATTGCAGGACACTTTATCTAAATTTTAACAGCATGGTATTAGTTTCAGATAATAACATGATTACACAATTTAAAATGTAAATGTATACAACACTTTTTTGGTTTTCTTGCTTTTACACTAGAATATAAAGTAGAACAAAAAGCTTCTTTTGGGACTTAAACTCTGAAGTCCTGTGATCTAGTTTGTGGCCAGCCCTTGGATTTCTTCCTTTTATCCTCTCTTCAGAGGCCATCCACGGCTGAAATCCTTGTGCTCTCCTACACACAAGGACTGGTCCTAGTAATTGCTGCTAGCATTCCCATAAGGTCCTGACAAGAGGGACAGGGAGAAGGGGAGAAAATGGCCTACCCCACTATTCACCCACTCCGGTGGAGCTGAGCAGTCACAGAGAGGAGTAGGCAGAGAGTCTTCTTCAAGAGTGGCACAGAAGGTAAACTTCCCAAAAGCTCCAGAACGCATAGTGAATCCCTGAGGTTCAGTGGCTTCCAGAGCTTCTGCTAATGGCTCTTCACCACCTCTAAAGCAGGGCTCTGAATTACTCCTGCAATTTACTGTTAAAGATATTGCTCAATGGGCTTCAATAAGAGCCTATGTTTGCAGCAGACAAGGAAACTAAAAAATGTTTTTTGAAAGGCAAGTGTGTTTTCAGTAGATAGTTAAATCGGTGCTTACACACAAAGTCATCCATAAAGGAAACCATTTGATATTTACGTATAGAAAATATATCAGCACACTGCAGTATTTTCAAGCTCCAATTTTTTTTATACTTTTTGAATTATCAGACAGTTTTGCATGTGTTACCCTTGGACCCAAGAATACTTTCAATTGATCTGAGGACGAGATTACTGTAATTACTACAAGTACCATTAATTGCCACTAAAGTACATACCGGATATAGATTTAATTTGCCAGGAAAAAAGTTCCTTGCTACAAACTGTTGTAATTAATATGCACTGCATCATAGAAATTAATATAGAAAAGTTATGCTGCTCTAGAGGGGAGGAGGGGAGGTTATTTAGGTCTTATGTGTGACTCAAAAAGATGACTGCTGATTACAGGGTATACATCTGTAGGCCTAGAAATACCAATGCAGACTACCAAACAGAACTTTTTTCATCCCAGAGAAATTACTGTCTAGATACAATGAGAAAGGCCAAATACTAACGGCCAGATCCAAAACATATTGGAGTCAATGGAAAGACTCCAATTAACTTCAAGGGGTTTGAATTAGCCCCTCCATGACTGAGCTGAAAATGTAACAGAAAAATTATACTTATATAGCACTTTATATTTTCAAAGCATTTACTTACTTTACCATAGTGTCACAATGCTGAAGTGTCTTTGAGCATTTGGATCCAATTTCTTAGGTATGTATGAAAAATGTGTATTTTAGTGCAATTCCTCACCATACCAGGCAACTTATTTCAATGCAATTATTAATTTAATATTTTAATTGATTTTGCCACATTATTGCTTCATATCTGTAAGATTGCAAGTGTTCGCGTTAATCAGGATACCACAGGAGTATGCCATTTGCGTTATAAAGTCTTCAAAACAGGCTTGTAAGTGTCTACATTTCTTCAAAATAAACCTCCTTGATAAACTCCCATCATATTACTCTCCTCATTGACTAAAGATACTGTAAACTAAGTACCATCAACCTTGCTCTTCAAATGTGACTAGTGAGTTGGGGCATCTCAATATTTGGAGTGCACAGTATCAAACACCTGAAAAGGGGGGCTAAGTGCCAAGCCTAGGTGCCGGCTTCCAATTGTCCCGAGGATTCTCAACCGCCGCTCAGCCCCAGGTTCTGCCCCCACTTCACCCCTTCCCCCAAACCCTCACACCACCTCTTCCTGCTCCCCCAGTCCTGCCCCACCTTGCCCCACCCCTTCTTGCCCCCACTTCACCCCCAGATAGCCTGCTGGAGAATCCATGGAGTCGGCACCTACAGTGCCAAGCACCTATCCTCTGAAAATCAAGCCCCTCTAAGGTATCTCAAATGGGGCACCCAACATCACAAGTCACATCTGAAAATTAGCATATGTCAAGTCCCATTGCTAGAGGGCTTAGAAGGACAGAAATCTCTGCTTTGCCTACAGAGGACGAGGCAAAAGTCAGCTCTGGCAGCCTCATTTACATGAATTATAATTAGGGCTGTCGATTAATCACAAGAGTAACTAAAAAATATTAATCACGATTAATCGCAGTTTTAATCACACTGTTAATATAATATCAACTGAAATGTATTAAATATTTTGGATGTTTTTCTTCATTTTTATAGATATTGTATTCTGTGTTGTAATTGAAATTAAAGTGTATATTATTTTTGATTACAAATATTTGCACTGTAAAATGATAAACAAAAGAATAGTATTTTTAAATTCACCTCATACAAGTACTGTAGGGCAATCTCTTTGTCGTGAAAGTGCAACTTACAAATGTAGATTTTTTTTGTTACATAACTGCACTCAAAACCAAAACAATGTAAAACTTCAGAGCCTACGAGTCAACTCAATCCTACTTCTTGTTCAGCCAGTCACTAAGACAAACAAGTTTGTTTACATTTACAGGAGATACTGCTGCCCACTTCTTGTTTACAATGTCACCTGAAAGTGAGAGCAGGCATTTGCATGACACTTTTGAAGCCAGCATTGCAAAGTATTTATATGCCAGATATGCTAAACATTCATTGCCCTTCGTGCTTCGGCCACCATTCCAGAGGACATGCTTCCATGCTGATGATACTCATTAAAAATATAATGTGTTAATTAAATTTGTGACTGAACTCCTTGAGGGAGAATTGTATGTCCTTTATTCTGTTTTACCTGCATTCTGATATATATTTCATGTTACAGCAGTCTCGGAGGATGACCTAGCACATGTTGTTCATTTTAAGAACACTTTCACTGCTGATTTGACAAAACACAAAGACTCTACCAATATGAGATTTCTAAAGATAACTACAGCACTCGACCGAAGGTTTAACAATCTGAAGTGCCTTCCAAAATCTGGGAGAGACAAGGTGTGGAGCATGCTTTCAGAAGTCTTAAAAAACCAACACTCCGATGCAGAAATTACAGAACCCGAACCACCAAAAAAGAAAACCAACCTTCTGCTAGTGGTATCTGACTCAGATAATGAAAATGAACATGTGTCGATCTGCACTGCTTTGGATTCTTATCGAGCAGAACCCATCATCAGCATGGACTCATGTCCCCGGGAATGGTAGTTGAAGCATGAAGAGACATATGAATCTTTAACGCATCTGGCATGTAAATATCTTGCAATGCCGGCTACAACAGTGCCATGAGTACCCCTGTTCTCACTTTCAGATGACATTGCAAACAAGAAGTGGGCAGCATTATCTCCTGCAAGTGTAAACAAACTTGTTCGTCTGAGCACTTGGCTGAACAAGAAGTAGGATTGAGCTGACTTGTAGGCTCTGAAGTTTTACATTGTTTTGGTTTTGAGTGCAGTTATGTGACAAAAAAAATCTACTTTTGTAAGTTCTACTTTCATGAGAGATTGCATTACAGTACTTGTATTAGGTGAATTGAAAAATACTATTTACTTTTTTTTTTGCCGTGAAAATACTTGTAATCAAAAATAAATATAAGTTGAGCACTGTGCACTTTGTATTCTGTGTTGTAATTGAAATCAATATATTCGAAAATGTAGACAACATCCAAAAATATTTAAATAAATGGTATTCTATTATTATTTAACAGTGTGATTAATCAAGATTAATTTTTTAATCGTTTGATAGCCCTAATTATTATAATGGCTACCCATAGTTCCACATACCGTATTTTGTTCCACTCGTAGGAATTTATCTATATTGAATGTTACTGTAACTGCATTTAGAGAAAGGCTTGGGAATTCTACACAATAATTCCTCCATGAGTCACCCTGATGTTACAAGGAATGGACTCTGATTTGGGAATGGAATTCCATTTCAACAAGAGCAAGTATCTGTCTCTGACTTGGAATGCAGGAGCTCTGTCCTAGGGAGCTGGGACTCTGTGCAAGGGTGATGTTTTGCTTTGGGTTCCCTGCCTAGAGATTCTGAACCCTGTGTGGAGCAATTCTGTGGGCCTGGAGCAGAAGTTGTAAAGAGCTGACAACACAGTGAGGCCTGAGGAGACCAGTGTTTGTGGCACAGACCTGGTCTTCATAAGATGGCCTGACCAGACCAGCTGTGGAAGAACTGGATTAAGCACTGGACCAGTTAGCTGCACATCCCAGTGGGACCTGGTGGTGTGGCCTTTGCTGGACTGAAGCAGACAAGGGGAGGACAGCCAACTCCTGATGCCCCTGATTACAACTCCATTCAGTTGGACATATCAGTGGAGATTTGGTGGGTGGGTATTGCTTTGTGACTCAGAGGTTTGTACGTCAACAAGCCAGACAATTCATAAATTGGAACTGTGGATTGGCCATCCTCCTGATAGACTGATTGGGTTTTACTCCTTTCATTGTATGCAAATATATATGGTTATCCTATTTTTTTTCCCTTGTTCCTCCAAATAAAAGGTGTTTGCAAGAGGAGAAGAACTATCTGCAAAGATGACCAAGAAAGTGAGATAGAAAATGCAGTTTTATTGAAATCAGAATACTTCACAGATTTTTTTTTAATGAGAATTTCCTCAGAAAGAAAAATGAGATTTTTTTGACCAGCCTTAGTTTAAGTGGTTGAAGTTGCAAGGAACCAGATATGAAAATAGTAGAAAGGGAGACTTCTTTGTCAAAACATCAAGAGTTATCTCATTGGTGGGACTGTCTGAACCACAACTGAAATTCTCTGAAATAATGGACTCCTGTATACCACAAAATTAACAATGGTCAAGCTAACATAGTTAGAGTTGAACTGTATTATAATAACATGGACAATGTAGATGTTTTTACTGGACCAACTTCTGTTGGTGGAAGGTACAAGCTTTCAAGCTCCAAGAGCTCTTTTGGTCTGGGAAAGAAAGCAATCAAGCAGAGTGTCTGAGCTAACTACAAGTTGGGACAGATGGTTAATCAGAAGGGGTAATGTGGGAACTGGTTACTTGAAATGAAATGGGCAATCCGGGGGTTAGATTGTTGTGCATAAAAGTTTGAAGTGAGCAATTAAGGGTAGCAGGCAATGTAGTTTGTTACAAATTATTGTAATGAGCCATAAAACCAGTGTCTCTGTTAAGTGCATGACTTACAGTGTCTAGCAGAGTTATGAATTTAATTTCCCAGGCTTGCCTTTTCAAGGCGTTGTGCAGATTTCCCTTGAAGACAAATACTGAAAGATCAGATATGGAGTAACCATTTTGTGAAAAGTGTTCTCCCATGGGTGATAAGGTGTTTTTGTCGTCTCTCATTTTTCTATGCGAGTTCATTTGAGAGTGTAGTGGTTGTCAGATTTCATCCATATAGTTGTTGGGGCATTTGATACACTGGATGAGGTACACTGCCTGTTGTGATAAGCATGTTTAGGACCCATGAATCATGAAAGGCGTATTGTAGGGGAGTGGGGTATTGATCTTTGTATTAGTGGAGTTATGTCTGCAGGTTTTGCAACTGTTTTGACAGGGTCTCATGCTGCTTTGAGTTGGTGTGCCCTGGTGTGTGGGGAGCTTGCTTCTGAGAATAAAGTTGGGGGGTGGGGAGGGGGAGAGGATTATTTGAACGCCATGGCCGGGTCATGGACAGCCAGACCAACTAGTCAGAGCCACAGTCTGCAGTCACAACAGAGGAGTCGAGTCAGGCCAGGTCAGGATACCAGGAGGTCAAAGGCAGGAGACAAACTGGAGAGCAGAACCATGAGTCAGATGTCAGGAGTCAAGTGAAGTCAGGATACCAGGAAATCAAGCCAGGGGAGCGGGAGTGGGAGGCACACCGTCCAGAGTAGTGTGGAGCCCAGTTGTTTGGATAGCTAGCTGCTGCTAGCTTAAGTTGGGCTGGCCAATCAGGTGCTCTGGGAATCTGCCAGTTGGACCTCAGGGGCAGAGCCTCAGACTGGGGCTGGGCTTAGTGGTTCATAGGTAAGCAATTGTCAGCAGGGTGCCCGGTGGAGTGTTGGAGTGTGGCCATTCCCATAAATGCTGCGGGCTCAGACTGATGACACATCTGTCATGACAGAGTATGATGGGTGGGTGGTGGTTGTTGAAGTTGTTGTAGAAAGCTATAGAGGAGTTTAGACCTGTCCAGAGGATGAAAATATCAACGATGTATCTTCGGTACATTGTTGGTTTCCTGGTGCTTTTTTCCAGAAATTCTTTCTCAAAGTGGCCCATGAAGAGACTGGCATATTGGAAAGCCATCTTATTACCCATGGCTGCTCCCATGGTTTGGGATTAAATGGATGAATTTTGCAATGTGTTTTGGGTGGATTTCCAAGTGTTGTGCATTATCTTGGTTGTATTTGAGGAAGACAGCAATTCCCTCATGGTGAGGGATATTGGTGCATGGGGGGGTTTCATCCCTGGTGGCAAGGATAGTGTTCTGGGGGAGGTTGGTAATGCTGTGGAGTATAACAACATAGTGTGTGGGTGGAAGTAAACTGTGTGTTATCTAAAGGTTAAAAAACTGTGCTTTAATCTGGGTAGATAAAGCCTAACTTTGTCATGTTTCTTTAACCTGGTTATAAAATAGTTTGAGAGGCAGGACATAAAAACCCTGCATTAATAGTCAATTGTGCATCATAGACAGGCCTAAATATTGCCATTTGTCTTGTTAAAAATAATAAGTGATTTTCCTGTTTTGTTCCTGACCAAAGAATGTGCCAGATCTGTTTGCCGTGTCCTGCTGCCATTTGGATCACACTGGTAGAATAGATGTAAAACTGATTTTTACTGTCATTTGCAGAAGAGGTAGGAGGGCATCACCTGGCCCATTCCTTTGCACTTTGTGTGACTAAGCTTTGACACGATGGCTTTCCCCTGCATGGTGGTAGCCTGTGAAACCCATTGAGAAAATCGCCTAGGTGATGTTTGATCCAAGACAAAGGATAGAGCAGCTTGAAAGTGAATCCCCCACTCAGGTAATGTCGAAAAGGCGAAGTATTTTTACAGCTATGAAGCATGGTTTGGGGAGAAGGAGGAATATGTTTTTCCTCCACTTTGAATTGATATTCTTTAAAACAAACAAACAAACAATGGCTGTAATTAGAAAGAGGAACTCAATTGGAGATAAACCTGGGGAACCAAGGAACTGAACTGGTTGAATCACCACTTTTAAATTTATTATTAATTATTAATATTATTATTTTTTTATTTATTTATTTTGTTAAAACATAAACAATGGCTGAGACATGGAGTTATTTTGGAGTAAAGGAAATTGGGTCAACACTGCACTTGTAGAGCCACATTTTCATTGACCGCTTAACCTGGCTTCTAAACAACTAACTGTTATTGCTAATAATAATCCTTAGCCCTTCTGTACTGTGTTTTTCATCTTTAATGCATTTTACACTAAAAAAGATGACTTGGTATGGGCCCTGAAAAGATGACTTGGTATGGGCCCTGAAAAGATGACTTGGTATGGCCCCCTAAACTTGGGGATATTTGGATTTGAAGTTTGCAACTTAGGCCTAGCTCATTAATGGGCCAGTCCACAACATCAAATACAAACACAACCAAAGGCTAGGGAAGTCTGGATTCATATTCAGTTCTGGAGCCAAAGTTTGTAGGTGTGGCAATTTTGCACATTATAGAGATAAGGTGGGTGAGATAATATTTTTTTTTACCTCTCTCTCACCAATAGAGGTTTGTCCAATAAAAGATATTGACTCACCCACCTTATGTCTCTAATATCCTGGGACCAACATGGCTACAACAACACCTTTTATGCTTGTAAGCGAATTACTAGAGATGATCAAAAGATGGCTGTCTGAAATATTTTTTGTAAGAAAGTGTTGATGACATTTCTAAAACTTAAAAAACTTTGACTAGCTTTACCAATGATTTAATTTTCTCCTCATCTTTTAGAGATACGTCTGTCACCATTATATGGATGGTTGTCCTAAGGCAGACAGGTAAAAGCTGTGTGATCCCATTCCCAGTTTGGTCATAGACAAATCATTCAGACCAACATTTTCAAAAGTGTTCACTAATTTGGGGTGCTTTTTTTTGTCTTGGTTTTTTTTAAGAGGTCAAAAATGTTAGAAATTTGAGAAACTTGAAATCTAATTTGCAGAGATTCTAACCACCCAGATCTGAAATTAAAAGGATCTAAGTGTGCTCAGCACACTTTTGGGCCCTAGGCATCTAAATTTGAGGTATTCTAAATTAGTGGATTCTTTTAAAAAATGGTGCTAGTGATTTGTCTAAGACCAAACAGGGACTCGGCGTCAGATCCAAAAGAGAGCCTATGAGCTCATTGTCCGCAGAACCTGGGTAAGATTATTCCTTGCTTTCATCTGCAAGTACAAAATCCTGATTTTGAATGAGCAAATGCTGGAGTCACGCACAAATCTGGGCTCCTTGTACGTATGCAAATGATTTCATCTGCAAACCTTAGGTTGTAAATTTGGAGGACATTTTTGAAAATTTTTATGTTGTAGGTTCCTAAAAGCTCATGCTTCAGTTGGCCATCTGCAAGGGTCAGGACATATTTCCTTCCAACTCTCCCTCCCCAACATATTCTGTTTGGTTGGTTTTTGCCTCCTTTCTCTGAAGCCTCAGAGATGGCCATGGCTGTAATTGGGACACTGGGTGGGGTGGGCCAGTGCTCTGAGGAGCCACCAACCATTCTCTCTCTCAGATGTTTGGCTGGCTGGTTCTCTCTCATATGCTCAGGGTCTGACTGATCGCCATGTATGGGGGTGGGAAGGAATTTTCCCCCAGGTCAGATTGGCTGTGACTTAGGAGGGGGTTTGCTTTTCTCTGCAGCATGTAGGTATGGCTCGCATGCCAGAATTATCTGGGTATATCCCATTTACTCATTTCCCTGACATTGCATGGGCCTCAGGCATTGGTACATCTATTTTTTCCCTGTGGTACATAACAGTCTAGTCTCCAGTGTGCTGTAATGCTTTGGTCTAATGTCCATTGTTTGGTGTAGTGTGCTGGGGGTGGTGGCCTTTGATATACTGGAGGTCAAACTAGATAATCTGGTGGCCCCTTCTATCCTTAGCCTCTATGATTATGACTCTAAAATGTGGACTTAATGTCTTGTCAGTTTCTCATTTTATAAAATCTTTGTATTAATCAAACCAATGAAAACACTGTATAACACCATTCTATTTCAAAATATTACAACTAGTTCATTACTCCTTCAAAAGGAGAGAAGGGTCAAAGCCTTCACGTGGCCCACCCCCAGCCTCCAACTGTGGAGCTGTTGTCTCAGTGAATTAACAACTCCATGTTTAAACTAATATGATGGGAAAACTATTTTCAAAGCCTCTTCACTAGAACCTGATGCGCTGTTCTAGGATAAAATAAAGGATAGCAGCTTTTTGCTTAAGATCATTTTGGATAATGCTAAGTACATGTTGAAAACACTTTGTTCTTCAGAATCAGAAAATGAACACATTTATTCTCATACACTTATCATAGTTGTCATCCAAAAATCAGTTGAACAATCACAGTGAAGTGCAGCCCATGAAAGCCAGCTGATCAAATTAAAATTAATTAGTTTACATTGTATTCTTTATGCAGTATGATCCATCCCAGACATCTTGTTCAGGGTTACACATGTGTCTCAGAGATAGCTGTGTGTCTCTGCAATACAAGTGAGTGAAGATACAATAAGTAACACATAAGGTTCAGAATTTTACATCTTCTTGCCTCTTCTGAATCCCTTGCTGATTTTGTTACTTGGTTTATCTGCTATGCACTCATATGCTAGAATAACTTCCATTTTCTTTTATTTTTGTGACAAATGAATGAGTCAACTATTTTATTAACTTCCTGCTAGTTCTTTCTGAAAGTGAGAAATGTTTATCATAATCCTGATTAGAGATGAGCAACCTCTCCAGATGAGCTCAGCAATCAAGACTTATCTCTCAAGGACAGTTGAGTGCATGCAACAATCCTGTGGGGTGCTCAACACTTTGCAGGATCAGACCTCAAATGAGAAATGAAAAGAAGGAAGCAAATGACAAAGAGGAGAAAAATAATTGTTTTGCATGTCTGTTTTAGAGACCGATTCAGCTCTCACTGAAGTCAAGGGGAGTCTTTCCACTGAGTTTAATGAGAGATGATCAAGCCCTTAATTAACTTTCTGTAACCTTGAGCACTGTACCACTTAAACATCTACCTGTGCAGAGACTGTTGTTGGAATGACATGGATTTAAGGCTCTGTCCCTTAGATATCCTGAGGTGGGAGTTCTGTGTACAGAATAGCTACAGATGTCGCACTCAAAATGGATTGCCAGGGTAATATTTACCTGAGCCTTGTTCCCTTAATTGTTTGGAATTCTGCAGAATAGATTAAAGGGGACACAATAGGACATTAGCAAGTGATCCCAGGAGAGTTTAGTGTGAAAATAAGTAGCAATGGGGCAAATCTACATGGGAAAATGGTAAAAATGCCGTCACTAGGCTAGACAAGAGCTCTCAGCATTATGACCTCTGGTAGTATGGTCTGTTCCTGGTTCTCTGGCTGAGGCGTGAGTCCTACACTCTGATCTGCACAGGGCCCCATTTTAATGTCACAATGAAATATTTCTTCACAGTTGATAACTTTGTAATATTTTGCAATATAATTTAAATCCCCCCAAACAAGCTAAGGCTCAGGGGCAGGAGCAGATTGCAAGCAAGTAAAAGCTACCAGAGGGCTGTCAGAGAGGGTCCATGTTAATATCAGTGAGAACTCCTAGCTGCCATTGTGAAGATAGTTACTCCCTAAAATATAATAGTTCACTATTACACTTTTCTTTTCACATTTGTACATGGTGCTCGTTGGACTATGGGGCACTTATCAACCCTTTTCATACATATCAAACAACCAGAGAGTTTATCAATTCCTATGATTTCCGAGGGGCTCACTGAAATTTAATGAAATCCCCATTTAAATTTTGGACCAAGCCCTGCAATCCTCTCATGTTTGTAAGTATAGGACTACTAAATCAATATGAGTACTGAGCATAGATCCTGACCTGACCAAATAATTACATAGGCATAGTAGGCACTAGGCATAGTGCTCATTACTGTAAACAGTTTTATGGAAATCAATGCACTATTTACAATCATGTGGTAAAATCAATGGGAAACTGGATGAGGACCTATGCCTGATAGTAAGTATTTCTAGGATCTGGCCCAATGAGACCAAGGTAAATACCTGATTTATATGAAACTCTTCACATTAAGTTTTGATGGTGATGATGGGGTTTTTGGTTTTTGTTTGTTTGTTTGGTATTGTTCACTCAAGCACAGAGCTAATTCTGCACACACATTCTAAGTGACTCTTACTTAATCAGAAATAAGCTGAACTATGTATTTCATAATCAACCAGCAGAACTCTACTGTATATGTTCATCTTGTCTAAATGCTAAAGTAAACACAAAACTTCTGTTCTCTGACTTGCAGGAGCTAGACGGAGCAGTGGGGGTTTCAATTAAAATCCACAGGAAAGGAAAGGAATATGTCAATAAAACCACAGACTTGTAAGTACTGCATACTAGTTTGCAAACAAACACAGCAAGCATTCTTGGAGTATGAGTCTATTACTGTAAATTTAGACTGAATGCACAATGTTGAAGGTGACTGTCCCAGCATGATCTTCCTTCATTGCATGTACAGTGGAATGTTCTCTAGCTTTGTTCAATAGCTCGATTTAGACATAGTTCAATGAGACTATTAGTAATTGGGGGAAACTCCATGAAGAGGAAGAACCACTTGAGGAAGATTAGGAGTGTTTTTTGTTCTCTTTTAAAAGCAAATACAAAGTAAAAGAATATGAGATGTGAATTTATTTTCAGACACTATTGATTGTACATTACTTTTGTTTAATGTAGACATTGGTTGAACAGAAATGTAAATGACATGGTTTGAATTATACCACTTTTGCAAATATTAGTTGTCATTAGAATAGATTATGTTGATAATTAATTAGTTATAGAAAAGGTGTAATCACTGTGTAGAAAAGATTGCATATTTTACAGTGATGAAATCTTGAAGGAAGGCAGCCAAGGTGAAGGGAGTATATCAACAATTTACAGTTTATAGAATACTGTATACCCCCTACTGCGTTTTTTTTAAGTGCAATGCACCCTATGGTGTTTTTTTTTATTGCTATCATATTAAAGAGATGAACCATTTAGCGCAAACAATATGGTTTACCTAATTAATTAAGAGCAGCTTAGGCTTAGTGCAGGTTAATAACTAGCATTAAATATACTGGCTTCACATTATGTTTGAACTATTAATAAAGTAAACTTATTAACTGCCTAGAATATTACAATTAGTTCTGAACTCATAAAGAAAAAATAATCGTTCCTATAGCAGAAAAGATATAGACATATGCAACTGTGTTCTTTTTCTTTTGTCCGGTTCTCTTTCTTTCTTTCTTTCTTTCTTTCTTTCTTTCTTTCTTTCTTTCTTCTAAACAGCTATATTTTGAGGAATTTAAAAAACACAAATAAAGAAAAAAGTCAGCTTTGAAATTGACAGTGCAGCGTTTGACACCACTGAGGTTCAATCTCTCTAGTGATTTAGGGTGTCATTTTCAAAAACGCTCAGGTTTGGATTAACTCCACATACTCAAATAAATTGGTTAGTCTCTAAGGTGCCACAAGTCATCCTTTTCTTTTTGTGGATACAGACTAACACGGCTCCTACTCTGAAATCTGATCCCATTGAAGTCAAATTTACCATTTTCTGGCTCACATCTGAAAATCTGTATGGGAGGTGTAAAATGCTGCCATGTTAAGACCTCAATTCTGCAAAGATTTATGCATGCGCTCAATCTTATGTGAACCGTCCCATTGGAATCAACATGCAAGTCTATGCAGGAAGCCTAAAATGTCAACACTCACTTAGCACAACAATAGATGGTTTGACAAGGTTCAAGGTAGTGGAGGAAAAGGCCCTGTGACATAGGCTGCAAGATCTCATGAGAGCAAGAATGCAGCTCATGTTCTGTCATAATCTAAAGAGAGTCATGCGGAGTTATGATTTTATAAAACTTCTACATGAAGCCTAAATAGTGGAGGAAGTGCTGCTGGTGGTTTTGGGTTAAATCCTGCTTCACCTAGGTGTGACAGGAGCCTCGGAACAAAGAGGACAACTCAGGCTGTGAAGCAGGTTGGGAGGGGACATAGAAGAAATGCACATGCCCCTCTTTTGAAAAGGGAATACAGTACACACTCTGCAGTACATGCTGCAAAGTGCAGCATTTGCATTGCTGAACTGCAGGCTTGAACACACCATGCAGATCACAATGCTTTGAGTTGGTAAAAACATAGAAGCCAGGACTTCCACGAGCACTGGGCAGGTATTCTTTCCTACTGTTATTAAGATGGCCTTGGGAAGCAGCTTTCTATATACCACACCGGGCAATAAAGAAACAACATCTTAGTAGCATTAGGGAGCACTGTCCTGATGGATATACTGTGTTTCTGGTGAGATATAAAAGCAAAGTCTTGGCTCTGTGTAATTAAATAAATAAAACAAAACTCCGTTCACTTTTCATAAGAGTTCTAGAGTGGGTGTCCTTGTCAAATTCCAGCTGGACTATAATATGCAGCCTACCTAAAATGTCACCTACAGTTTCAACTAGCTATGGAATTCTTCATGTTTTATCCCAAACTGTTGTTGTTGTGCACTATTTAGAGAGTATTCAGAGTAGCAGCCGTGTTAGTCTGTATCCGCAAAAAGAAAAAGAGTACTTGTGGCAACTTAGAGACTAACAAATTTATTTGATCATAAGCTTTCGTGGGCTAGAGCCCACTTAATCGGATGCACTGTTCCCCGCACGTTCTTGTCTACTGCTGGAAATGGCCCATCTTGATTATCACTACAAAAGGTTTTTTTTCTCTCCTGCTGGTAATAGCTCACCTTAACTGATCACTCTCATTATAGTGTGCATGGTAACATCCGTTATTTCATGTTCCCTGTGTATATAAAATCATCCTACTGTATTTTCCATTACATGCATCCAATGAAGTGGGCTGTAGCCCACGGAAGCTTATGCTCAAATAAATTTGTTAGTCGCTACGGTGCCACAAGTCCTCCTGTTCTTTTTATTTAGAGAGTAGTTATCCTTTCTATAGAGTCAGTGATCCTCCGCAATTCAGACCTAATATCTTTTCATTAATATTCTTGGGCAAGACTATTTGATGAACCTAATGCAAAGCACATCATTTTCTATTTTCATCTAAGTGATCTTATGACTCCATTCTGGAGCACTGATGGAATATAAAACCCAAACTAGTGCTATTTGCCACTATTTTGGGCTCTCTTGTCCAGACTCCAAAGCCATGGTGCAGTTGCCAATGTATGACAGCAGAGATTTATTTTAGAAAATTGGTTTCTTTATTGGTACTTTAATATCTAGCACTATTGTTCCCAACCTTTTTTGCCATATCAAGATCTCCTTCTCCATGGTGACGCTGTACCAGGATTTCCTTCCCATCTATCCAGGATCCCACTCCCATTTAGCAGTATAGCAAGGGCAGATGGACACTAGTTCACAAACCCCAGGTTGAAAAGCCATGATCTAGTATATGCTCTTGTACCCATCCTGGTACTGTAGTAGTAATAAAGGTTTAGCTCACAAGGCTGCTAGCAAGAAATGGAATCTTTATTTCTTAGCCCAGTCATATCACCTTGGTAAGGTTCTGAAACTAAGTTTATCGCATGACAGGGGTTGGTATCCACTAACACCAGCGGTTACTGTTACTCTACCCTGTATTGAAAAGGCAAATAAAACATAACAATCAGACAAAGTAACTAATACAGCCAATTAACTACTACTCAGTGGGTATGCAGCCAATTCTTGTTGCTACAACAGTTCTTTCTGCAATGTCCTGTTAAATTGAGATGGATCCACTATCTCTGCTGCTGACCCTATTAGTTTTGTTGATGCAATCTCCACTTGTAGTTGGCCAACTCCTGGGACTCTGGACTGAGCCTCTAGGGGGTGCTTCCATATGAACTACAACAATAATTGCTACCAGAGCTCCCTCTCACCATTTCACATTTTCAAAGCATTCTGGAAGTAAGGAGAGAGGCCAGAACAGATTGGAAACTCCTGTTGAAGCCAGCAGGGATGCTTCTGAATGGGTTGATATGGATGAGCAGTTTGCTGAGCCATTGCTAAGCCCGGGGCTGCTCAACTCCTCAGTGGGCTGGGACAGCTAGACTTTAAGACAAAGACACTCATTTTAAGAAAAGGCGTACTTGTGGCAAAACTTGTGTAATAGCTCACCTTTCCTGGTCACTCTTGTTACAGTCTGTATGGTAAAACCCATTGCTTCATGTTCTCTGTGTAAATAAAATCTCAAATTTCCACTGTATGCACCCGATGAAGTGAACTGTAGCTCACAAAGTCTTATTCGCTAATAAATTTGTTAGTTTCTAAGGTGCCACAAGTCCTCCTTTTCTTTTTACGGATACAGACTAACACGGCTGCTACTCTGACACTCGTTTTAGTATTGATTTTGACTTTGGGAGCTCAGGGAGAAGCAGAACAGCTCAGGAGTCTCTGATTAACTCCCTTTCCCCACAAAGAGAGTCTTTGAACTGCTGGGAAATCTAGCTCGTGTTTCAGGCAGTTCCAGCCTTGCAGAGACCAGTATCCAGAGTGACAGAAGTCTGACCTATCACTGACTGCTGAGAGCCAGATGAGACCTCCATTGGACTCCAGAGCAGGGACCCAGAGGGGGACTCTGCTCTACACCCAGCGTTAGAGACACTGTAGGAGGACTGAAGGAGTCAGAGACCCATGCTGCCTCTGACAGACTCCACAAGGGGTAATGAGGCAGCTTAGGGTCATTTATGGGTAGCTAACTCACTGAGTAATTGGGAGACAGTTTAATTAGGCAGGGAAGCACCTGTGCATTGTAAAAGGCTAACAACCTCAGAGACGAAACTCCTAAGGAGAAAGGCAGCTGTCAGAGATACTGCAGAGAGAGCATCACTCCAGCAGACTGGTAAGAAGCTTTCTGAGGAGCTAACACTCCAATGAGGGAGAAGCAGGGCAGAAGCTTGGGGAAACCTACAAAGGAGGGGAGGTAGGTGGTAGATCAGGAGCAAGAGACTGTGAAGGATTGTTTTTTGCTGTTGTAAACAAGGGTGCTGAACTAGAACCCAATGGTGTGGTAGGGCCCGGGTAACCCTACCTGCTCCAGCCAAGGACTTTGGAGAAGACGACCTTCTGTCCAGCCTCACTAGAATGGAACTTTTGACTCCACATTATCCTGAAGGGAGCACATTATTGAGGACCTGGCCAGAGGGCAGGGTCATAACAAAGAGTTGGTGAACACAGAATTCAGTGTGGTGGTATAAGGATGGAGTAATTACCCATCTTGTTGCAATGGGGTGCTACAGGTTAAGGCCCATATGACAAGTATTTTTTTGTTTGTTTGTTTGTTTAAGCTGGCCAATGGTCATAATGCTGGAGCATTCATCTTTAGACTCATCTTCAGCCTACCACCTGCCAGGTAAGGTGCCAAGGAGGAGTCTGAAAAGAGTGTTGAGACTGGGAGATTTAGGGGCAGGGTGTTAGTACTTATTAGTTAATCCTAACCCTCTCCTTGCCCCAGATCCTATTTTCCTCATCCTAATGAATTTCCCCTTTGTTGTATTGTTGTTTCTTTGCTCGGATTTGTGTTTTTCTTCTTGTGTACTGGGTTTTATACTTTTTGCCAGCAGTGATAGTGTTGTTCATTTGCTCAAGGGATAGCAACCCTTGTGTCCAGCCACAACTTGGTTGGAGGCACCAGGTGTCACAAAACAGAACCCAGGACCCAATGGAGGTGAGGAGAAGGGAGAAGTCACTCCAGGTAACAAGCTTTAGGGAGAAGACTTGAGCCACACAACTGGTGAGGGACTCTGTCAGAGAGTGGGTAGGTGTGAATTACTTCTGATGCATGGCAACTGTCAATATCCACTTACTCTAGCATTCACTTGTATATTCGCCACCTGAAGATGAGGGGAAGATAGCAGCTTTCCATACATATGGTATGATAGCAACAGGGTCAGCCTGAATAGGTTACTGTGAAGTTCTTATTCTTCACATTATGAAACCAATATTTCCTGTGCCCCATGTGCTGACCAAGTCCTCTTCTTTCCAGCTGACTATCAAGTACAATGTACAGTGTGACTGTGTGTTAAGGCATGCTTAAGTCAGGAATTTATCTCCCCTTATCTGAAGCCTGTATTCAAAAGTGTGGCTGAACAAATCTCTGTCTTGCATGCAGGTGGGAAGCAGATTGTTAATCAACAAGAACAACATTTGAAACACTTTCATCCAGGTAAGCAATATACATGTTCCACCAGGAAATAATACACTAATGTTTATTTTATTTATTAATAGTCATTTATCTGACAACACAACCCATGTGCCTCAGTAGTAAATAAGCAAGAACACAAGAAGTGTGAAAGGAACTCTAAAAAACCCCAAAACAATTAAATATTAATAAATCTGAGTGGGAAGCCTTTCCAGAAGAGAAATGAGACAAAAGACTTTACATGATTTCTTGATCCTCCCAGAGGGCCTGTGCCTAAAATAGGTTTCATCTCTGCGATTAAAAAGTCATCTATGATACACAACCTACTTCCTTACACCCAGTTCATGTGATGACACTCTGTACTTTTAAAGTGTAGGTCAGAGTTCACATGTATAATGAAAACATATGGGCAATGGAAAAACTCATCTTTGCTCACAAAAGAACTGTGTATACATCTCAGGGAGCTTGTCTATCCATTGTTTATAAACAAAATATGTATTTTTCCTTTGCGTTCAAAGGCTTTGTTGTAACTGAAGAACTAACATGACCTGAATCTCTTTATTAATATCATTAAAGTACTCTAGAGATGCTTCAAATGCCTCTGATTCCCCAAACGGTGCCCTTCATAAACTATTGTCTTCAATGCCTAAAATATAGATTATTTAATGACTGATTAAATAGCTAGGTAGATAGACTATGTAGGTTCCATGGGGCCTCCTCTCCTTTGTCCATGTACCCTTCTGTTAAATTGAAGACTGAACTACTTGAAAAATTAATTGGTGATGAGTTAAAGTAAAATCAACCCTATTCAATGGAAATATTCCAGATTCTACTGGGTTAGGCTCACAGTTTGGGAACTGGGCACAAATGCTGAATTTTTAAAAAAAAATTGTGGCCAAAGTTGAATGTGTATTAGATAACAGATTGTCCCTGTATTTCCAGAACTCCAGGCAGAGATATAAATCTACTTTGTTGGCTGTACTCTTTTTAGATATAAAATGAAGAGGCTTTACCTAGGGGGCAGTACAATATGTAAGTATTTGTAAATATCCCTGGAATTGTTGCTCATTTTGCGAGTACTTAAAAAAAGATTGTAAGACATTGTGCTCACACCATATTACATCATTTAATCCCTTGATGGATAAATGGGGAAGAGTTGTCAGTAGTCCATTGAAATTTCAGTGTGAAAAGGCCTGCCAGCTGGCTAATAACAGAATAACAAAAATTGATATTGTAAAAATTGTGAATATCGTTACAAGAGCAGCCCTTTGGCTAAAGGACATTCAAAATCAAATGTCCAATTGGCAGCTGATACCTACTTGACCCTTGAAAGGTTAACCCTGCACAGAGAAGGTAAAAAGGCAATTAGCTTATTTCTGCAGCAAACAGTACATTTGGCTGTGTAGTCACAGAAAGAAACATCTACTACTCCACTGAGAATAACCACCTGGCAAAGCAACTACCGTTGGCCAATAGAATCTGAAAGAGAGCAACTGGCATCATTGTTTGTTTTATATTCCTCCTTGGTTTGATGCTTGCCTGCTCGTTAGTGGAGGAATGTTTGGTGGAGCGTGCAAGAGTGCAGCCTTCGGTAAATTTGCTAGTGACCAAGTGCTGTATTTTGATATTGTATAGCTGAATAGGCAAAGGCAAACCTTGATCTAGATTAGGGGTTCCCAAACTCGTAATTGATCAAAGAGCCAGTTGAATGGAGAAGCGTCAAGGTTGGTTTCATGCAAAACGAGCAACCATATAATCTTATTTTCTGTATCCTTCCTCCTCATTCACCTCTCTTTCTCTCTTTATGTCATGATGAAAACCTGCAATATTGTGGATCTTAGTGGCAGTTGGCTGAGGTGGTCAGGCGGAAGCTGTAGTCTCATGGTTTTAACTCTGGACATCCTTAGTTCAGTCGCTGTTGTTGGTCAACGTCTTGGCTGTCACACTCAGCAGCTCACAAATGCTGCTAAACACCTTGTAGGATTGTGGATGTTATGAATCATGCTTCCAGGTTGCTCACTGCCGTGTGCTACTAGCATCTATAGTACCCAAAGGGCCAGATTTTAAAGGTCTGGCAATGCAGATAGATGCCTAGATGGATTTTTAAAAGCATCCAAGTGCCTAATGCTAAGGTGCCTAATGCTAAGGCACTTTTGGAAATCCCACTAGGCACCTATCTGCATCTTTTGGCTCCTAAATACCTTTAAAATGAGGCCCAACATACTTAGTATTGGGCAAGTTGTTACAGTGCAAAAGTTAAGAATCAGACTTTTTTACCAGGCACTGCAGGATGTAGCAGAGAGGAAAGGGAATACAAGGAGGTCCACATCCTAACTCTCTATTTCTATGCACCCCTATGGAAAGGCTGACCAGAATCCAATTTGGTTAAGTAATCTCTACTCCTTTCTACCATCTCTGTGGGGAATAAGGATGAAAATGCTGGCCCCATTTAAGTCAGTGAGAGCGTCGCCAGGATTTCACCCTAAGTTTCTGCAAGGGAGTAAGGAGAGGTGGCATGAAGTAGCAGTCATGGCGCTCTCTCACACACATCAGCGGAGTATGCTGCATCTGTTTAAAAGTGGTCCAAAGGCCATGAGGTCAGCCAAAGTTCAGAGTTGGTCATGATTCATTTCAGGGAGTTCTGCTACAGTCTAACCCTTGCATACTTCTAACATGCCTGACGGCACCTAGGACATAACTGTGCACAAAAAGAGGGGGAAACCTCTTTTATCTTTGTGGAAAACACAAAGTCTAATCTGGCACACACTGCTATAAACATCACCCAGTCTTGATTTTAAAATGTTAATTTATCTTCCCAAATTACCATGCTCACATATGGCTCATAATTGCAGTATCATGGAGTGTCAAATGAGCAAAACAGATGTATTTTTTTTTAAAAGAGTGGCACTGTTTGCAAAAGCACTCTATTCTCCGTGGATGTGCATGCTGCTTCTACCTTCTGCTTCAGTACCTAGATATTGATATTGCTGAACTAAATGCAGTTTTCTGCTTCAAGTATATAAAATATTAAAACTTGGGCCAGCAAAGGCCTTTATTTTGAGAGCATCTAGAAGATGGGGAAAGTGCTGAATAAAGCCAGTTATGGCAAATGTTTACATATGCAGTAACCAACTTACATTTCTTATTGTGGCGCCAGTCAGACCAAAAACCATGAGAGGTTATGTCAGATTACCCACAAATTAGGAAAAAAGACCTGCATTTCTCAGAATGGTGTATGAAATAAATGTTTCATTAGTCTCAGGAACAGTAGAAGGGAATGATTCATAATGCCTGCCCTGGTAAATTAGGAACTAATCCTGTCAGGTGCTGAGCACCGTGAGTTCCCATTGACATCGATGGAAGCTATAGCTACTCAGCAGCAAGTATGAATTGCTCAGCAGTGCAGAAAATGATCTTTAATGGGGTCAACATCCACCTCTTGTGAGTGCTGCCTCTGGTTGGGTGTATCTGCAGTCTTTAAACTAGTCCCAGCCCTGGCATAGGGCCACATCCCCAGGGCTTCCTCCCTGGAGACACTATCTTCCTGCAGCCCTCCACAGGCTCAGTCCCTACAGCCAGCCAGGCGCTCCTTCATTGCTCCCCCGGTCCCTGCTAGCAAACTGCCTTTGGCTCAGTCCGAGCAGCCAGCCAGGAGCCTCTCACTCCCCCAGTCTCTGCTCCCCACTTAGTTGTCCATTGTGCTGCTGTTCCTTCAGCCAGCCAGATATGCAGTCATTTCTTCTCTAGCTTCCAGCAGGAACTAACTATTGCTTTATTCTGCAGCTCCTTTTTATAGGGCCTTCCTGGGCCCTGACTGGCTGCTTCCCCACAGCCACTCTAGCCTGCTTTGTGGACCTCTCCAGTATTCCTTTCCTGGGATGGGTGTGGCAGAGCCCTGAGGCCTCCAGCAGGGGCCCTTTGGGCCTAGTCCACCCCATCACAGGCCCCCATTGACTTAAACAGGATTTTCAATCCAGCCCCCAAGCTTTGAATGAGGTGCTGATGCCTACCTAAGGAAGGCCCCTCAGCTCCCGGAGAAGTCATCTGGCACGATTGGACCCTTAAGCCTGCCCCAAGTCTCTTGACAAGTGAATCATTGGCAAAACTTTATCCTTTGTCCATCATTTAGGCTAGTCTGCTGCCGTTCTGAGTCAAATGCACAGTCTCATTTTTACATAAATCTCACCTGTCCTGCAGTTAGGGCATGTCTTTGTCACAAGAACTCAAAGTTATTCAGTGAAATTAATCCCACAAGACAGGGAAACTTCTGTAAGAAAAGTGGGATTTTAAGGCTCCAGGACTATAGCAAACTTTTACTAAAAATGCCCAGGTAGTCATGGTAACTATATCCATGGAAGCTGCTGGAATCCAACACCCATGACAATCAATGTAAACAATGTCATTTTGTGAGCCAAATGTCTGAAAGTGGAAAAAAATCTATACACTATACATTTGCCCAGGAATTTGTCATCACAGATCACTTGGTACAATCATACCCACCCATCTGTGTACTGTATTTTCATGATGTCAGAGATATATGCAAATCTTTAGTCTTATGTTTTGGTGGAGAATTTCAAAGGGAATGGAGAGTGTCAGTGTCTTGTAGGAGCCATTTAGCCCTGCATAGGATCAGGTCTACTATCCCTGCACCATCCTGACTAGATCAGGATCAAGTCTGGCACTGAAAAATCTCTAGTGTAGGAGCTTCCTCGATATGCTTTGGAGCCTTTTTCTCCTAGTTAGAAAGCATTCCCTAATACTTAACTTATGTGAAATTTCTGCTTTCTTCATTCTGAAAAAGAATTGGCTCACAAACAGTTTGCCTGAATTTCTCGTTTGTCTCCATATTGTTTCATTCATTATTTCTTTACTTACAATAAACTAGGATATATCTGGCTTTAAGAAAATCTGTAACTAAAAACACTTCCTTACAGGTTTGTATCTGAGTGTCAACCTCTAGAAATATTTTAACCAGTAGCTTTAAAAAAAATTGAGAAATACTTGAGACTTAGCTTTTATGAAAGCTTCTCAGAATTGGACAGTTTTAATGCCCTGATGGAGAGGGAGGTAATTATGTCCCTTACAAATATTATTATTCTGAATTAAGTTCTCTCAATTTGCACTGCTAATTATTTACAGCAACTTGTCTTAAAGCACTGTAAAACAAGAGGTCTAACTAATCATTTTTGCTTTTTTACTAAGTTAAAGTTTAGCTTTCAGATCGCTCTGAAAAGGCTTTTCATTCCATTTTTTGTCTATCGTCCTGTATATTTTTTCCAGCAGAATTCGTAGTGGTATCTTCTTCATACAAAGAAGAAATTTAAAGCCACGAATACTTCTGAAACAGAGTGATACACTGCTGTTATCTTTCAGCTCTTACACATGCAGGGCTCCAGTGGGACTTATGGGAATGTGAGAGTGGATTTGGCCCATGTATGCAAGGTAGGGTCTTACCAAATAAAGTCAAAATAAGAAATAAACAAAATATTTCTATAATAATATACTTGTAATAAGTTGAGAATATTTTAGAATGCCCAGTCAGACTCTCCCTTTCTAGCTGGCATATTGGCTCACTCTAAAAGTGGCTTTTATTTTCAGGCTCAATGCTGGAAGTCACTTCTTACTGGCCTGCTACAAAAATAGTCAAAAGGGTTGTACTTTGATCCTTACTCTCCCACTACACTTCCACTGACTCCAACATGGGCTAAGCTGCTAAGCTCCTTTCAAACTTTGAGAAGGATGCAAAAAAAAAAAAAACACACTTGGCGATGGAACAGTTTCTAGACCTGTCCCTATTTGACACAGCATCATTACCAAGAGCAAAGCTCTGCCACTTTAATTTGTACTTTAGGAGAGGACTTTATTGGGTGTGAGAGTCCGATTTCCCATGTTCAAATATCAGCTTTGCAGACAGTCCATATTGTCATTTTTACAGTTTGTGTCATTAAGAGATGTAAGATGCAATTACAGATTTTTATGCTGTCCTTCCTATCAGATATGAAAGTTTGAACTTTTGCAAAATGTCACCACCAGGAACAAAAGGCAAATCTGATTTATTTTATAGTATAATGTGTTACTGTCTGGTGTGAGGTTTGATTCATTTTTTTACAATGCAGCATACCTATGTGGTGCAAGAATCTGATTTAAGGGTCTGCATTAAAGCCTCACTCACTTTTGAGATTCTGGTTAAATATTATATGATATGACACAAATATATTGAAAAATAGCATTTAAGCTTATTATAATGGACTATTGCTTTCTATCTATCTTACAGCACATTGACTTCAGTATTGTGCAGGGTGTCCTAGGTCTCTGGGTTTTAATATGTGTCTCTGGTAGACAGAGTTCAATTAATATGCCACAATGCAGTCTCTAGCCAAAAGCTACCAGCTCAGATATGAAGATAAGGCTTCAAATTCTGGAAGTGTCCAATGTGTCACTATGTGCCAATCTAAATTAATATTTTATTACACACCACTATTATGCGTGAGCCTGTGGCTCTCTATTAGATGGATATGTGTAATGCTATATTCTGCAGTGATTCTAGATGTGGCAACCGTAGTTAGCTGTGATTATTCGGTTACAATGCGTCTTGACAAAATGCAAGGTTAATACAATTTTAATTGAAAAGGAGGGTCCTGATCATGACTAGGACTCCCAGGTACTATGGTAATACTACTACTAATAGGGAAATTAGATTGTCCTTAGCACTTACTTGGCCACAGAGAGTATCAAAATCCCACCTTATTTCCTCTGCTCAAATTGGAGTTCTGACTAAGGGTAGGGCAGGGGTACAGCAGAGACTGTTTAGCCAACACCACCCACTGCAAGCTAGTAGATAAGAGGCCTATAGAAATGGGCAGAGCCTCAGAGGAGCCCTGGCTCTGCCTCCCCTACTCATCAGCCAAAGTAGCTAGCTGGCTGAACATGGGGAAGAAAGTGGCACCTGGAAAGGGGGTAAAGTAACTTAATGACACACACATGGAGAAGGGAAGAATATATGATTCTGCAGCATAATTCCTTCCCAGAACTCTGCCACAGATAGCACAGCTGTATATTACCCCTTATGCAGGGCTGAGCCAATTTGTCTCTAGCTGGCATCTGACTCATAACCCTGATCAAGATTTTAACAATACTTTTTTTCCAATCTATAAGTAAAGGCTAGCTCTTGGTACATAACGCTACTAAGTGCACTAGCTGCGGCTCAAGTAAAAAGGTGTAGTATATTCAAACTATGATGGACATGGGTCTCTGGAAACCATTTACTGTCAACCAAGCCAGCTTTATATGTGTCCTATACCATTGCTTAAGCCCTTCATAAAGGGTGAGATTATTCCATCCTTACTCTCACACGTAGGGACTTACTCACGGAAGTCCAAAACTGAGGGCCAAATCCTGCAGTCTATACTCATCCTTACTCAGGAAAATCTACCACAGTTGTCAAGACTAAAGATTGTTAGATGTGCCCAAGTTTATGCAGATATTGTCCATACTCTCAGCTCCTGCAACCCATATTCACATAAAAAATCCTTTCTCACAGCAGTAGCACCAGTGAATGATAGTCATGGTGCTAATTTTGCCACCCTTACTCACACTGAAGAATGTCTTGCTCCACTCACTCTCTGTCCCTCCCAAACCACTTGATCCAAGCACATAGCAAAATGGAGTCTGAGGAAGCTGCAGAGGAGCTGAAGGGAGGGGAAAGGGATCTTGTTGCCTATTATGACTCTATGCAGGTGTGCAGGCCAATGCTCAACCTAGCCCAAAGGGACAATTTGCAGAGAAAGGTGGCAGAATCAGGACCTAAAGTTGTATATCTGGATTTTTTGGGGGACATACATTCAATTTATTTATTTCATCTTGCTCACTGTCTGTGTCCATGAATAAATGGGAATTTGTTAGATCATTTGCTGAATTTACTTTCCAATTCTTTTTAAAGACCACTTTGTCAGTACCAGCATGCTGAACTGGTAATAGTGATGGTTTATTACCTATATTTTTTTCTAATTTTTAAATGTGGAAATCTTTTTGTAATGGTCAACTGCAAGAATACTGGTGGCACGTTAGAGTTAAACTGCACATATTTTTTAATTTAAAATCCATTAGCAAATCACATAATTACTTAGAGTTTTACACTTCAGTTGTTTTTGGTTCCCAAAAAGAAAACTGAGCACCTGGAATATAATTTAATTTAATTTTGGTCTATGTTTAATCTACCTGAAATATTCTTGTATTTTAGGGGAAGTTTTAACCATTTGCATCTTGTCAAAATGTCCTTAGTGAGCAAAACATTTAGATAGTTAGTTTTATTTTAAAATACAGGAACAATACATTTTCAATTAGTACTTCATCCATTTTCAATTAGAAGAAAACAGATAAACAAAGAACCCATGCACACTGTATCAGAGGAATATGCATAATATTGCTGGAGCATATGACCGTGTGGCCAAACGTGATAACTGTGGTACAACAGAACCATGTGTTGACATAAATGAACACTTAAAAAGAAATAACGTTAAAAAGTACAAGGCAAAAGAAGTGTATCGATGAAATCCTTTTACAACTGTCAAGTAGTTTAAGACAACATAGGCATGCTAGTGGTATACTCCTATTGGTAGGGGTTGTTCAATTAATAAATGTATTAAATTTTATTAAGAGAATATAGCCAGACTCTCAGATGGCATTAATTAGTGTTGGGATTGAGCAGGCTGTGTTGTCTAAAGCTTAGAGCATCTTCTGTGAATTAGATCTGACTTTTATTACTGACCGATATTCAGTGTTTGACATTGTTCATAGATTTTAAGTCCAGCAGGAACCATTAGATCACGGTCACATTCTGGGGTGCAATCCAGACCAGTGAGGGGTTGTGTCACTGCCTGCTCTGTAACCCTAAGTGCTTCACAAGGCTCTGCTGCAGTGATTCCAGCAGCCTGCTCATTACCCCCTAGCTGCACTCTGATTATACCTGGCAAGATGACCCCAACACACTCTCTGTCCCAAATTCCCTCAAACCATCTGTTCTGAAGTGTCCAGTCCTCTCCCTCAGAGAAATAATAAGGTTTGTTTGCTCCTTTTAAAGAGACAAAAATAACATTACAGCTTACTGACGTAACTGGGGTAAATACACCCTTCCCTTCAAGCACAGCACTGAGTTGGTTTATTGTAAAAATAAAACAAATTTATTAACAAAAGAACATAGATTAAGTGATACAAAGTAGAAGGAATAAAGTTAGAAAGGGTTACAAACAACTGTAAAAATACACTCGTGACTAAGACCTAACTTAACAAGAAACAGTCTATCTTCCATTCCCCGAGACCTCAACCCCCGTAGTTGAAGGTCCCATCTTTCTCATCTTGAAAGATCTGACTCCTTGTGCCTGTCTAGTGATGGATGCCAAAGATGGCTTCTCTCCTTGCTTATGTCTTACAAAGTTCAGCTGATCAAACAGAATCAATTATTGGGCAAAGCAAATGTCAAAAACAGGATGTGGTCTTGGCAAAAGCAGGATGCATAAGTCATGTAAAAGAGGATGTGGGTTTTTGGTTTGGGGTCATTGGTCTGGCAAGTGTAAATATATCCAGACTACCTGTTTTTCACATATGTTCACCCTCACACTTCAAGAAAAAAGGGCACAGAGGATCAGATTCACCTCTCCTCCTTTCTGGCTTCACCTTAACTAAGCTAAATGATTGCAAAGATCTATTAAATAACTTTCCTAGCAATAAGCAAAATAATTAATAGTCCATCCTGATAGTTGGTAGTGGCATAGGCACCTGTTGGTATGTTAAAATACCCCTGTACAGTACCATAAGCACAGAGTAGCAACAAGCATAATGATTCTGGGAGGAGTGAAGTATAAGATACATCTACACTGGAGGTGTAATCTTCAGCTGAAGTAGATGTGTGTGAACAAGTTTTGATCATTTTAGTGCACTAAAAATATCATTGACACTGTGGGGAGGGGAGGGGCTAGCTGCCTGCGTGCGTATCTAGCGTCTTGGATAGGAATGTACTCAGAGTGGGTAGCCTGTCCTGCTGCCCATGTTGCTGCAGCTACGCTGATATTTTTAGTCCACTAGCTCAGTCAAAGCTAGTGCACGTATGCCTACCCAAACTGGAAATTAGCCCTCTGTCACGGTGTATACACACCCCATCCCCCTTTGGGGTAGGACAGGGTGGTGGTCTCACCGCAGTTCATCTCTCTGGAGGCCCTTGGGGCAACTGTGGTAAGGCCCAGAGGCCACAGTTACAGCCTAATGGCCAGAGTCAAGATGGCTGGGAAAGGTGGGGGCCACCACCAGGGGGTGACAGCCCAGGTAGGGGGGCCCAGGCCTGCCCGACTCCACGAGGCCATGACCCAGGGCCCTAATAGTGACAGTGCAGTCCATCACTGGGTCAGCAGGGAATACCGCTGAAACATGCTGACCTTACTCAGGTGGGAGATACCACTCGCTCACCCTTCCTGGTCACTTCCTTCCGTAGTTCCAGAAGCTGCTGTCCATGGGGTGCCAGGGTCTCTGAGTTCCTCAGCATGGAGGGTCCTCCAGGGCTCCTTGGGCTCCAGGCCTCCACTCCAGCTCACAGGGTCTCTAGCTCTTGCAGGCAAGGGCTGTGGTGGCTCATTCAGCAGAATGAGCTGGGTTGCTCCCTTTTATACGGAGGCAGCAGTTGGAGCATGCCCAGCATGGCCTGAGGGGCGGGACTTCCACCACCCATAGTGTGGGGTTAACCTTTTCTTTTCCAGTGCAGGGTATGCACACCCCATCACACCCTCCAACTGCAGTGTAGACGTTCCCATAGGGCCATCTCGTGCCTGCCATCCCACTATGGGGAGACCATATCCTGCCCCCAACACCTTCATACATTCCCTCTCTGGGTGTTCAGCATTTTTGACAACATGAGTGCAGCAATTGTAGAATCTGGATTGCAGTAGACAATGACTTCTTCCCGCTGAAAGAATCAGGGAGAAGGGGTAACAGTAAAATGCACCCTCTCCAGGCTCCAGCACTGCCTGGTAGGAACAGCAGTACAACATTCATTTTGTGAATGAAAAGCAATTCAGAGTCTTAATCTGGGATAATTAAATCTGAGAAAGAATCTGTAATTCATCAGTTCAACAGAAGATATTTTTAAAAATGACTGTTAGGTACATTATATTTTTTCACAAGCTCAGCAAATGAGTAAAAATGTCCCTGTGTTATCATATCATTTATAACCATTATGCTTCTAGAGTGAGTGGTTTGTTGTTAATTCTCAATTTTACACTTTCCAGAGGAGGAGGACTGAGAAGAGAGAAACATTAGAATGGACTGGAATATGTGAGCCTCTCTCAGCAAAGTATTGTCTTTGACCATGCTCACAATGCCCTATGGCCCAGTTTAATTTTAAACAGAATAGGTCTAAGGGGAAAAATATAAGAGGAACAGGAGAAGTTTTAGGGTATAAAGTAGTAAGGTTAGACAACGTTATCTGCCAACAGGAATAATGTTATCTACCTTCAAGGGAATAACCAGAGACACTGATTCTGATAGGTCCTCTTTTCTCAGTGAGATATCTCTTGATGGTCCAGATTTTCATGAATCCTTATTTTGGTTCCAAAGCTCTTTGTAAAAAAAATCAAGTTGCCCTTAAAAAGATGGGGATAGACAATCAGGATAACAAATATGTGCCCCTTTTGAAACAAATTAAAGCATTTACCAACATATATCAGACTGTGAGCATATTTGCTTATGGCTAGTGCTCTTCAGATAACCTGTGTAAGGTTTGGTACATTCACAGGACCCTAGTGCTGCTGCTGAGCACAGCCTATAAGAAGGTACTATATGATAGGACTTGTAGTAATTTCTGTGAGCATTCAGCATTGAATTTTAGCACCTAGGATAACACTTACGTACCAGGCATCTCATTCTGCCCACTGACACTGCCATTTTGGCTATTCAATACAGCTGGGGCTTTTTTGTAGGGTAACAGAAGGACAGCAATCTGGGTACCCTACTCAGCAGAGAGTGGCGGCTGCTGACCGGGCACCCATCTCTGAAGGCAGCACCACCAGCAGCAGCAGAGCAGAAGGAAGGGTGGCATGGTATGGGTACTGTCATCCTTTCTTCCATGCTGCTGCTAGCGGCAAGAGGTTGGTGGCCAAAGAGCAGTGGCAGCTGGCCGGGCACCCAGCTCTGAAGGCAGAGCCACCAGCACCATCAGCAGCACAGAAGTAAGGTGGCAATACCATGCCCAGTGCAGTGCTCTACCCCCTGACATTCTTTTCGTCATTTTTCTGTTCCCTCCGCCCCAGCTTTGTGTCCTGGGTGACTGCCCCACTTGCTCTGCCCTGGTTATGGCCTTGTCTGAGCATCTCACAATCTTATAATGTTTTTAGTCTCACTACACCCTGGCCAGGTAGGAAAGTGCTATTAGCCTCATTTTTCAGCTGGTGAGGTGAGGCACAGCAAAGTTAATTGTTTGAGTTTTAAAGGTATTTAGGTGCCAAAAGATGTAGATAGGCACCTAATTGGATCTTCAAAAGCATCTCAACACTTAAAACTTCATCAGTTGAAATCAGTGGGAGCTAGGCACCTATCTGCATCTTTAGGTGCCTAAAAACCTTTAAAAACCTTTCCCTAAGTGACTTGCTCAAGGTCACCCAGGAAGTCTGCAGCAAACTTGAGTTTGGTGTGAGGTAGGTGTTGGTGATCAGAGTTATAGAGAAGGTCAGACTAGGTGATCTGGTGGTTCCTTCTGGCCTTAAACTCTCTGACTTATAAAGGCATGAATTCAGGTCTCCCAAATTCTAGATTAGAGCCCACTCTAGACAACGGCTGCGCTGTCTCTGAGTGACAGTGCTTAGCACTGCCAACTCTCTGGTGCTCCATGCCCTGCAGGTTGAGTCATAAAGCTGTTTTTAAAAAAAAAATCAAGAATTTTAAGAGAAAACCATGTAGCACTTAACCTGCCCTATTGTCAGTGATACGCTGAAGCAGAATTGTAACATTTCTCGGCACGATGGCTTTGAAACCATTGACCATTAATAAAAGCAGTATGGGAATTTGCAACTGTGATGCCCAGCAGCTCTTTTATAAAGTTAACATCGTAGTTCTGCCAAAATCACTTATAAAATATAGCAAATGAGACTTGTCTCCAGGCCTGATTAAATCCTGCAAACTTTTTAAAGCGGGTATAACATTTTTGAAGCTGGTATAACATAACTAAAACAGTGTTTCTTTTACTCCTTCAGTGCTGTCAACAGTTGAGCTATCGGTCTCCATTTTAAAATAAGGTTTCAGAGTAGCAGCCGTGTTAGTCTGTATCCGCAAAAAGAAAAGGAGTACTTGTGGCACAAGTACTCATTTTAAAATAAAATAAAATGCATTTGCAGCTGGCACCTCATATAGTAAACCAAACACCAGCAATATTGATTCTTCAGGAGCTGTTAAATACCCCAAATTGAGGTTTACATTGATAGTCCCGATGCACATGTGGGACAAACCACACTTAGCTCATGAGGGCATCGCTGGTCATAGCCCTGGGCCTTGACCAAATGTATAGGAAAGAAACGCATGGGAAGGTAATAGCTGTACACATCAGACCAGGTTACCATCTGTACTTGGTATCTGGGGCTGGTTCAACTCCAGCCCCAGCATAATCTAGAGAAGACTCAGCTACGCTCTAAAGTACACTCACTGGCAGAGGCCCCCAAAGCATTGGTTGCCTGGTGGAGGATTGTCAGAGCACAACTGTGTTTCAGCCATTTCCCACCTCTATCTCTAAATATATACCCTCCTATGGCAAGAAAGGTACAAAAGGCCTCAGATTCTAGCCTATTACCTTTTTTAAAAAATACCGTGTGTATCCTGGCCTCTTTTAATTACTTCTGTTCCTGAAACAAAAGGGCACTTGTGAACATTAAAGATTAGAAATAGGTGTGTCAATTTGGTTAGATCTCGGGCAAAAATAAACTGGAGCAAATACAATATATCATCTCACATAATTAATAAAAGGCTTAGAAACATAATCAAATCACATACAACCTAGCAAGATGAGGGCATGACACTGCCACCTTTGAAATGGAGTTCAGCAAAAACAGGATCCAACCTATACCTCAAGTTTTCAAAAAGGAGATGTTAATTTTTAAGTATAGTGGTATAAAACTAAAATAATTGTTCCACCTGAAAACAAGTTGTCCGTCTCTTGATTCTAACTATTGGTTTCTGCTGAGTCATGGACAATATTCTGGTGAGCAAATATTTGTTGCAAATGTTTGTAGAAATTGCATCTCCTTATTTCTGTGCAGCTTTTTTTAAATAGGAACTTGTCCTTGCAAATGACCCTGGAAAGAAATCTTTGTTTTAGTTTATAACTCATTAATCACCACAAAGAGAGGGAGAGTGGAAATCAAAAAACCGTTCAGGAATTAAAGTTCTTATTTTACTGACACTTGCTTTTATATGTTATTTTTTAAACTCTGTTTAATCATCATTCATATTAAATATATTACATTGTTTCATGGAAAGGTATTTAAAGGATCAGTGGCCAAATTAGAGATATAGCACAGAAATTAGAGATTGATTAGATCTTTTCCATTACATAGTTCTGCCAATGCAGGATTTTCTCTACAGCATAATTTACTCTTCATTCGTTTATCAGGTCAATTTTTAAAGCCTAGCATTGGGTTTGATCCTTCTCTGATTGACATTAGTGGTGGCAGATCATGCCCATGATTGGGCTGTCACTGCCTCTTTTGAGGCACATTTCCATTCTAAATGTCACACCATTAAGAATATTTCCTCTCTATTCATCCTAAATTTACCTCATCTTGATTTTGTACCATTCCTCATAGTGTGAGGCCTTCATGTACCACACTAAGCAATTTCTCTCCTTTTTTGTGTTTGCAGCTTTCAAACCTTTATAGATATTTATTGTAATCCTTCTTCCCTCTCATCCTTTATTCATCAAGAATAGTAGACTTAAAGTCATGTATTCAAAGCTAGATCATGAACCCTTTAATCCCACTGGTGAGCAGTGATACACGTGACTAATCTTTAAGGAATAAAGTACTACACAACAGAAGTAAAGGATCTGGCCCTAAAAAGAAATATTTTATTCATTATCTGTTTTTAAAAGAAACCAAATATTTGATAATGACAAACGAGACCAAAGGTGAACTAATACAGTACTAACACAATATGGAATAGGAAAACAGCATGTGAATGAATTTTAATAGACACTAGTTGTTCTTTTGGGGTTATTTCTTTTCTTTCAGTTGCAAGGTTGTTCTATGAAAATGATTTTCCAGGAGGCTACTGACAGTCTCATTTTTCACTATCAAGTAAATCTGCATTATCAATTACACTCCATCTGATTATGAAGCGGTCTGTTCCAACAGTCCACTATGATATTGTTAGGGGAAAATGGCATTGTAGAAAGCTTACAGCAATGAAAGAATCACTTCTTTTAATAACATTTCTATAAACATAGTTTCAAAATTCAGTGCCTCAGAGGCAAATAATTCAGAATAAAATAAAAGTAGATATGCCAGGTGTGTGGAGGAGAGAGATAAATTTAGATGTAACAAGCCAGATCCTGAGTCCTGCTCTGGCTACTTTGGCTCTGGCCTATACTGGGATCACTATTCCTCAGCAATCCCTTGGTGACAGAATGCCCTCTGAGGCTGCTCTAACTTTCGATGGGGCCCAGCCCCTCACTAGCCCCAAAGCCCCTCCTGAGCTGTACTGAGCACAGCTCTCACACCAGCCAAGACTGAGGCCAGAATGTTGTCAGCTCTAGGGTCTACTACCTTAACTGTTTTTAATGAGAATGTTTGAATTTATATGTTCTTTTTTGTTTTGTTTTTAGTAAACTTAAAATTGAAGAAACTGTAAAGAAGATACAGAAACTGATTGTCAAGTTCAATCTTGTTCCAAGGTTCCACCGCATACCTTCACTATCCCTACCATAAGTCTGGGTCAGAGAAATCAGGTCTCAGGTTTATGAGAGTGAGATTGTCATCACAGTGTGTAAGAGGAAGCTGTTCTCAAGTACCATATCTCCCCCCCACATAACCACCTTAATGACTCCTGCAGTGTTTGAATGGGGTGGGCAATCTAGTCCTCAACAGACTGTGAGGTGTGTAACTCTCAACTGCACAACTCTGTTAGCAGCCCTAGCCATTCACTCTGATGAATCGTAGAAGTTTCATTGGGCCCAGACTTGAAGCAGAGAGGTTGTTGGGGGAAATTTGTTGTCTTGGCTGCAGCAGACTGCACCTGAAAGAAAGCCAGGGCATGCTAAGGCCTAACTGGCCGATGAAGTCCAGCTTGGGGAGGAGCTGGGTTGGGCTTATAAAGCCAGGAAGCTGGCAACAGAAAGGGACTGAAGGGAAATAGTCTGCAGTCACTCCATGGGAGGAGGAAGGTGTGTCAGTAGTCTCTAGTTACTCCCTAGGAGGAGAGAGATTGAGATGGTACACCCGGGAGAGTGGGGAGCCAGAAGCTGTAGGAAGGAGCCCAGGGAAGGAATAACTGTGTCTGAAGGAAAGCAGAGTCTTTCCTTCAGACCCAGGTGCCAGGTATAGGTTCCCTGGACTGGAACCTGGAATAGAGGACAGGGCTGGGTTCCTCTACCAGCCACTATGGAAGTGGCACCATCATGGCAGTACTGGAGAAGACTGCCTGGGACCATTTGTGCATCAGGGCTTTGAGATACACCAGAAGGGGAAATCACATAGTGACCTGGTTGGAGGCTGTGTCACTAAGAGGAGGCTGCAGTTCCTGGGATGAGAGAGGGGCCACAGAGAGTGAAGTAACAAAGAGAAAGAATGCAACCGCAGGAAGAGGCATTGGCCTGGCAGAGCTAATCCCCAGAGCTACCTGGAGGTGGTGCCAGGCAATGGTGATTAGAGCATCACATCACATCTCCATTGGAAATTTTGCTTTTTCTGTCAAAAATTTCAGCCAAAAAATTTCAGTTCAAACTACATCTTCCAGTATACACTACTTTCTCCCCTCTTTTTCAGAGTCGACTATGTATCCTAGACCCTTTGGCCATGGAGCATCATGGGGGGTGCAGTTTCACCAGGGAGTTTGGCTTCCAGAGGAGAATGGGAGAACAAGTCATCCAGACTACAACTCCCAGGAAGCTCCTCAGTGCCATTGTAAATCAAAATATTTGGGGCTTTGGCTAATATATACTGGTTTTCAGTTTTTTTATGACATAATGAAATTTGCTGCAGTAAGCATAAAATTTCCACAATAATTACTTTGTCAAAAGCCCAATTCTCCATCGAAAAGCAGTTTGAGCTTGTGATAAAAGACTGTTTTAAATCTTTGTGGTAATATTTGATGAAACATCAGATTTCTCAAGAATTGTTGATGTTGTGTGAAAATAAGTCAAAGAATGCTGACATACCAAATGCCCTGCCAGACCCCATACATGAGACTCTCATTAATTTCAGCAAGAGTTCCTTGGTCTTCTTGGACCCTAAGTTATATTCCAAAACACTTTTACTTATGTATACAATAGAACACTTTTTATCACATGTATGATGTGCATTACCCAGATGTGCTAAGTGAGACATATACCGTGATTTACATCTGACTGATCTAAGGCACATTACCACATATACAGTATGAGACCTATAAAAACAGATTATCACTGTCATAAATATAAAGGGAAAGGTAAACATCTTTAAATCCCTCCTGGCCAGAGGAAAAACCCTTTCACCTCTAAAGGGTTAAGAAGCTAAGATAACCTCGCTGGCACCTGACCAAAATGACCAATGAGGAGACAAGATACTTTCAAAGCTGGAGGGGGGGGAAACAAAGGGCTCTGTCTGTCTGTGTGATGCTTTTGCCAGGACCAGAGCAGGAATGCAGGTCAGAACTCCTGTAAAAAGTCAGTAAGCAATCTAGTTAGATATGTGTTAGATTCTGTTTTGTTTAAATGGATGATAAAATAAGTTGTGCTGAATGGAATGTATATTCCTGTTTTTGTGTCTTTTTATAACTTAAGGTTTTGCCTAAAGGGATTCTCTATGTTTTGAATCTGACTACTCTGTAAGGTATTTACCATCCTGATTTTACAGAGGTGATTCTTTTACTTTTTCTTTAATTAAAATTCTTCTTCTAAGAACCTGATTGCTTTTCTTTGTTCTTAAGATCCAAGGGTTTGGGTCTGTGTTCACCTATGGAAATTGGTGAGGATTTTTATCAAGCCTTCCCCAGGAAAGGGGGTGCAGTGCTGGGGGGAGTATCTTTGGGGGGGAGACGTTTCCAAGTGGGCACTTCCCCTGTTCTTTGTGTAACACTTTGGTGGCGGCAGTGTTTAACCTAAGCTGGTAAGAATAAGCTTAGGGGGTCTTTCATGCAGGTCCCCACATCTGTACTCTAGAGTTCAGAGTGGGGAAGGAACCTTGACAATCACAGACATGTTGTATATGTTACACTGAAACCCTTGAAAGTGTGAGGGAAAAGGGACTGAATAATCTCAAGCCAAAAGACTGGAGCTCACCCATTTATCATTTTAAAATATATGTATATGTTAACTTGACAACTTTATTGTCTCGCAATTGAATCTTTCAACTGAAAATTAGAATAATGAGAATGCAAGGCAGTAGCAATTTGTATTTATTTACTAAAACTTTGTGTTCAAATTAGCTTAGTATTATCTGCCAAATGCATAAATCACAGTGTGATAGGATGAATCCCTTGTAAATGATGGATCCAACTTGAGCAAGCTGACTGCATTGTTATATCAACAATTCATTTTATGATACATAACCTGATGAGAAACACATTAAGAGATGATGACAAACAGACTTTTTACTAAGCTCAGTAATACTCTAAAGCCACATTTGGGCTTCTGCTGCATAACTGAAAAGTCAATATCAATGGTATATAATAAATTGTGCTCATTATCGGCCCAGACTTAGATATATTGATATAAATATGCTATATTGTGATCCTGGCATACCAGTTGCCAGGTCATGCCACGGTCCCCATGCATCAGCTGAACACTGACAAATACAAAGCTGGAACCAGTCTGTTGTCACCTGTGTGTTAGTATTGTTAAAACGTGTATTAGAATAATAAGAATGTTTAGTGTTTAGACTTTATGGAATGTTTGCATGTTGCTGCATGCATTAATCTCTTATAACATCTGTATCCCATACTGAAGGTAACATCTGAGCATTCATACTGTAACTGTATAAATCACCTGATAGGAGAGAGACATTAACTGGTGTGAAGTGCTGGTTTCCAACAGGGGGCATTATGTCCTGTCCAAGAAGGAAGGTCCATCAACATCGATGACCTAGAGTAGAATACTAAAGAGGATACAAGACTTTGTTGTTTACTCTCCCCCCATATCCATGAAGATGAGTCTTGCAAGTGAATTCTGCCCATTAGCTGAGTTTGCAGCTCAAAGTGGAAAGGGCCGGGGGAGAGGAATAAAACTCCTTAACAAAGAGGAACTATATCTCTATGCTGCTTGGACTCTGAGGGGCAAGGCTTTCTAGGCATAAGAAGCAGAACCCCAGTGCTTAGCCTGATTTAGGCTTACAGGACATAGAACTTGCTTCTTTTAGAAGATTCTATTACCTTTTGAAATATAAGATTGGAACTAATTTGTGTTTAACTGCTTTAACCTTGTAAATAAATCGGATTACCTTTTCTTATTTAATAAATCTTTAGGTAGTTTATTCTAGGATTGGCTATAAGAGTTGTCTTTGTGACATCGAAAGTGCAATTGAGCTGGGGTAAGTGACTGGTCCTTTGCTATTGGGAGTAACCTGAATACTGCTGTGATCCTTGGTCTAAGGGACCATCTATCACAAAAGTAGACTTATCTTGAAGGCAAGACAGATTGGAGTACCCAAGCGGACTGTTCATGAGTCCATGATTAGGCTGTTATAGTGCCTGAGGCATTTACACTTGATAATAGGTTGGTGAAATCTAAGTATAGAGCCACAATCTCTTTGAGGGTTGTGCCCTGGTTCTTAAGTTTGCTCTAAGGTTGGTACCTGTGTCATTTAAGGTTCTGAAAAAATTCAGAATTTCATACTTTTTTTTTTAACCAAAAACAAAGTAAAGGGGGAGTGGACCTAGCTATGTAGCCACATCTTATCTAGCAGATTTTATACTACACTCATCAGTGTAGCATCTCCTGGATGGCTCAAGAGATTGGAAATGGTATGAAACAGAATGGCTAACACAAAGATTGGGGGGATGACAAATAATGAAGAGGTCAGGTCACTGATATAGCGTGATCTGGATCACATGGTAAACAAGTAAACAATACATTTCAATATGGACAAACATAAGGTCATATATCAAGGAATAAAGATTGTAGGCCAAACTTACATGATGGGGAAACTCTGTCCTTGGAAGCCATGACTCTGAAAGTCTTTGAGGTCATGGGGGATAATCAGCTGAACATGAGTTCCCCATGTTGCCCTTTTTAGGTATAGCGCAAAACCATGCTCTGAAGTGTCCCTAGCCTCTGTTTGCCAGAACAGAGCAACAGGGGATGGATCACTTGATTACCTGTTCTGTTCATTCCCTCTGAAGCACCTGGCATTGGCTGCTCTCAGAAGACAGGATGCTAGGTTAGATGGACATTAATCTGACACAGTATGGCTGTTCTTATGTTCATGTGATCCCTGGATTCACAAACAAAGAATATCAAGCAGGAGTCAGTTATACTCTGTACTTCATACTGGTGAGACTGCTACTGGAATACTGTCTCCAGTTTAAGCGTCTACAATTTGAAAATGATGTTGGAAAAATTGGAGATGGTTCAGAGAAGAGACGAGAATGATTAAAGGAGTGGAAAACATGCCTTATAGTGAAAAACTCTGAGTTCAGTCTCTTTAGACCTTCAAAGAAGGTGAAGGAATGTCTTGATCTTACTGTAAGTACCCATATGGGAACCAGAAAATTTGGTAGAGGGTTCTTCTATTTGTCAGATGAAGGTACAAGATGCAATGGCTGGGAGATGAAGCTAGACAAATTCAGACTAGAAATAAGCCACACTTTTTAACAGTGAAGGTAAATAACTATTGGAACAACCTACAAAGGATTGTGATGGAATTTTCAGCAGTGGAAAACTTTAAATCAAATTTAGATGATTTTCTAGAGTTCAACCACTTTAGTTCAATTGAACTTTAGTTCAATCACAGCTATTGGGTTTGAAGTAGGAATTAATTCAGGGAAGTCCTATGGCCTGTGTTATGCAAGCAATCAGACTACATAATCACAGTGGTCCCTTCTGGCCTTAGAATTTATGAATATATGGAAAAACACTCTCCTCTCTACATTCACATCAAATCCATCCATCCTAGGTGTAAAATGATCAAAAGTCACATGCATTAGAAGGCTGCTCAATGACCTATATGGAATGAGATGGTGCTTTTCAGTTCTGTTACTAATGGAAAAGTGTGCACACCACACCAACTCCATCACTCATCAGTTCACTTCTTCCCTTTTACTCTATCCAATTATTGTCCTTGCCAGCTTTTTTCTGAGCTGACACATGTCGCCCATTACGATAATGAGGATGACTGTCCAAGCCAGGAAATTATCTAGGTCATTTAGAGAAATTCTGAAGATTGATCCTTCCTACCACAGAAGCTTGTTTGAACTTTTCTACTCACATTACTGTAAAAAAGGAATGTTCCTACTTAGATGTGATGTAGAGTAAGTGCAGTTCCACTGCCCCAAAGGAGCTTTGTGCTCAAAAAGTGGAAGTGTCTTTTTCCCCTCAAAAGGAGCCCTACTATCTTAGCAGGAATGTTATTGCCACAAGGAAAGTCTGTCTATTTAAAAATAAACCCCGGTTTTCACCTTCTCAGCTAGAGCTTCTGAAGTAGGACAGTGTCATCTCAAAATAAGTCTCACAATTTCTCAGTGAAGAGCTTAATAGAGTTTGTCTATATTTTGCCATCTAAAAATAGATGTACACTAGGCAATTAGAACTCATTTCCCCTTTTTACCCCTGGGCAGCCGGTCTAAATACTGAGCTACAAAAGTTTGGTATCCTTCCATTCTTCCTTAAACCACCATCCTCATGGGGGGTGGGGGGTGTTCTGCTCCTCCACCACTAAAGTTATTAGGAGTTTTGACTGTGATTTCTATGGAAGCAGAACTGGACCCTAGATTCTCAATTGTCACCTCTCCCAGTGTGAACTCTGCAGACTAACTTGTTAAGTTTCTTAACTTTTTGCTGAAGGAATATGACAGAGCATTAATCCTGAATGAGAATTACAGCTTGTATTTTCTTTTTGATGGCTTCAAATGTATTTTAAACTCTTTTTCTTTCACACCCTTAATAGAGATGTTTTTATGTCTACATTTTCCCCCCAATTATTGCTTGCAACATTGGAGACTTGCATTAGCTGATCTGTATGAAAAAGTACATACACAAGTACAGTGGGTAAAACTTAAATAGATTAAAAGTAAATAAAAGCATAAATAGAAATTGAAAGCACACATCTCCCAACAAGAGAATCTGTCTAACAAAAAGAAGAGGTAGAGAAATAAGGTGGGTGAGGTAATAACTTTTATTGGACCGGCTTCTTTTGGTGTGTGAGAGAGAAGCTTTCGTGCTTACCCAGAGGTCTTCAAGCTTGAAAGCTCTCACACCAACAGAAGCTGGTCTAGTAAAAGATAGTACCTCATCCATCTGTCTTCCTAATATCCTGAGACCAACATAGCTACAACAAGCCTGCATAGAAAAATGCTATACAGTTTTTCATTTTATAAGGAAATACAAAATCAACCTGAACTACGTTTGTATAGCATCATTTTTACTTAAAGAAGGAGAAATTTTTGCATCTGATTACATTCCATATCAAAACTGGGGTGAGGATTTCACCATGAATGTCTATTACGAAGCGATAGTCTCACTTTCCAATGTTTCAAGACTTGGGAATTCGATATTGCTCTGGAGTATGTATCCTAGAAGAGTTCCTGTGGTGTCCAATAGCACTCCAAAGTTTTGTTAGTCTAATATCAAATTCTCCATATACTGCCCCTCCAACCAGGGGTGCTGGAACAATCTGAAGAGTGGGTGTGCTGAGAGCCATTGAACCAAACTGTAAGCCCTGTATATAATGGAAACCAGATCAAGCCCGGGAGCGTGGCAGCACCCCAGCACCTCTAGTTCCAGGACTTATGCCTCCAACAGGATTTTGTTTCCTAGTTTGAGCACTTACTTTTGTTTTACTGTTCACCACTGATATTGTGATAAACGTGGTTGAGTCTTATAATGTTTTGCCTTTTCTTTTAAAGCGATAGGTTGGTGCTGATACTGAAGCCTTACAAGTCTCAGGTTGGATGATTACTGTGGAGAGGTAAAGACAAGTTAATGGAGATTCTTCTTTGGTTCATGTGGTAAGAGTTTTTTTTCAATCTGTTGCTTATTCAAGTCCCAGCAGCGATAGATTCCTTGCATCTGAAAAGTAAACTGTGGATTGGAGCAGGAAGGGGAGAATTACTGACAGAGAAAAACCAGGAGATTTTTTAGGAAAAATTAAGATAAAACTAAGTGTTCACAGGCCACCTACCACTTTTTAGATCAGGTCATATTTACATTTTTGCTTTTGAGTTTTCTATTATTTTGATAAGATACTGGTGCTTTGTAAAGGTATGAAAGCTATTAGTCCATGTTCATACTTAAGAACAAATTATATTAAATCAATTTTTCCATAACTTTGTGAGGATTTTAACAATTATCAGAGAATGCTTTAAATTATTCATTCAATAATTAATCCTAAGCAACCCATGCAGGAAGTATTACAAAAACTATCACAGCTTGGTATCTTCCAAATTTTACTTGCTAGATGTGTATTAATTTTCAGAACTGGCAACCCAAAAGCACTGTGGGAGACGCATGAACATGAATAAATAATTGCATGTGGAATGAATAATTGTCACAGCACTGTGCTCTGAAGTATCCCTTGGTCTGAGTAGGCTCCAGCACCGTTTCTTTCCTTAGTCTCTCAGGCACACTTCCTGAGCACAGACTATTTGTTACCCCATCATAAAAATAGGATCTCATGGCCTATGTCCCCAGGACTTACGCTGACCCCTCAGATGCCCTAGTAGCTTAAGTGCATCTTTGCACAGAACTCCAACCTTGTGGGCATTGTAGGTTTACAGTTCACCTGTTTAGGGGAATAAGATAGTGAAAACAGACAGATGCATGGGTTTTTTAAGGGTTCCAAAAAACAATCACTGTTTACTTTAGCTACCACAAGATCTAGACTAAACAGTAACACCTCTACCTGCATCTCCTGGCTTCAGTTTTCTCACAACTCTTGAGTGTGCTCCTGTGAGGAGTCCAGGATCCACCCTCCTGCACATGGTTTCTCCTCTGAATTATGGTGTGTCTCTCTCCTGCGCAGCCTATTTCCATTTCCTTGGCCAGTCTCTACTTAAAGAGATCTCGTCTGCTATGAAAGCAAGTTCCTCTCTTCTTCTCTCCTACCCAAGCTTCCAGTGAGTCTCTGCATGAGTCCTCTGAGTCTTCCCTGCAACCCCAAGTCCCAGATTCTGTAGCTTTGAAAACCCAGCCTTAACTAATCTTCTATTTGTTCTGCTTCTGGGGAAATCCTACTGCTGTAAAACCATCCCTGCTGAAAAACTTGATCAGACTTGTTTCCCTAGGCTTCAGCCATCCCATTGTCCTAATGAGCTCCCTCATGAATGGTAGTCATTCAAGGTTTAATGGCCTTTCATAGTCTCTGGTTTGGGGGGATCCATGACAGCATATGACTCCCCTTACATTGAGGTATTCAATGATACAGCAATTTCATAATATGAATGAGAATTCCTAAGTTGTACATTAGACAGATTCCCAAAATTCATAGCATCATAAAAATGTAGGGTTGGAAGAGATCATCAAGTCCAGCCCTTTGTCCTGAGGAAGGACCAAATGAACCTAGACCAACCCTGGCTGGTGTTTGTTCAACCTGTTCTTAAATACCTCCAATGATGGGATTCCAGAACCTCCCTTTTGAATTCTATTCCAGACTTTAACTACAGTTAGAAAGTATTTCCTAATATCTAACCTAAATCTCCCTTGCTGCAGATCAAGCCCGTTACTTCTTGTCCTATCTTTAGGCAACATGATGACATCGTCATCCTCTTTATAACAACCCTTCCCGTATTTGAAGACTGTTATCAAGTCTATCCTCACTGTCTTTTCTCAGGATTAAACATGCCCAGTTCTTTTAACTTTTCCCCATAGGTCAGTTTTTAAAAATCTTTTTTATTATATTTTATTGCTCTCCTCTGGACTGTTTCCAATGTATTCACATCTTTCCTGAAGTGTGGTACTCAGAACTAGACACAGTGCTCCATCAGTGCTGAGTAGAGCAGGACAATTACCATATATGGTAATTTACAGTTTACATATGACACTCCTGTTAGTACTTATGACACTCTTGTTAGTATACCCTAGAATATTAGCCTTTTTTTGCCACTACATCACATTGTTCATTCATATTCAATTTGTGCTCCTCTATAGCCCCCCCCCCCATCACTTTCAGCAGTCTTACCACATGGCCAGTTATTCCCCATATTGTGGTTGTGCATTTGATTTCTCCTTCCTAAGTATAGTACTTTGCACTTGACTTTATTGAATTTCATCTTGTTGATTTCAGACCAATTCTCTATTTTGTCAAAGTCATTTTGAATTCTAATCCTGTCCTCCAAAGTGTCAGAATAATGTTGCTGAAGAAACGTGTCATGCGTCACAATGATTTGTTTTATCCTTCTTTTAAACATGCAGATTTGTGGTTTGCATAGACCGAGTTACAATTCCATCTCAGGACTTTTCATAGGGAGGGAGAGCTACACATCATTCCTTAGACATGGATGATACAAATGGCTCAATCTTGCCCTTTTCATTTTATTAAATATCAAAGTTAATATGTTCATATAAATCCATATTTTCAATCCATTAATTCATTAATTTTCAAAGATGCTGATTACTTACATCTCCCACTGCAGTCAGTGGTAGCAATGGGTGCTATGATTTCTGAAATCATACTATTATGGGTGGAGAGATGGTGTTGGTCTTAATACAGTACAAGTAATCTTACATACTGTACAAAATGCTATGGCCCAGATTCTCAGGTAGTGTAAATTGAAAAAGCTCCTCTGGCTTCAGTGAAGTAGTCCAATTACACCAGCTGAGGGTGTAGCCCCGTACTTAAAATCACTTCACATTAAAAATTCACCTTTTAAAGTCAGACCAAAAATCTGAAATTTCAAAAAATAAGAGCCATTACTGACAAGAAATCAGAAAGATAAAATTAAACTGACAGAAGAACAAGATCTAAAGAAATATAGAGATTTAAATACCTCATCTCCCAGGTGTTCTCTGAAAGCATACCCATTTCCTCTCCACTGCAGGGGGAAAAAATAGCAGCAGAGGATAATCTGTTACCCTGACCTGCCTGGAACAATACCTGAAATATTGCAGGTCAAATATTCAAGGTTCCCAGAAATTACTAGAAAATTGATTGTCTGGAACCAAACGATGTATTGTCTCATCAGTATTCAGCAGCGCTGCCCTAGCATAAAGAAGAATAAAAGTAAAACTAAACCACAAGAAAGAGAAGAGAGCAGAGATGGACTTTCAGAAGAAAATAGGCTTCTTAACCATCCCTGCTGCGGATTCTCTCTGTGGCTATTGTATACCTTTCCGAGTCAAGAAACTTCTATATTCTGCATTCTATAAATGGACCAGTAAATGTACAGCTGTGCACATGTGGCATACGGAATCAGCTTGTATTTGAGAACTAGCTAGCAGCCACACTTTTTAAAATGTATTATTTATTTTATATGAAAGTGTGACTGCTAGCTAGCTTTTGTGTGTGTGAAAGGATGGACAGTTGTTACACAAGATGGGAGAGGGTTGTAAATATCCTCTGGCACTAGCTATAATAACCCCTTCTCCTCCATTAGAGGCTCAATGATTCAGACTCACAGCTCATCCATTTTCCCCCTCCCTATTCCCAGTATCTCACGGATTCTGCTTTTGTATTTTTCTTCATTAACGGGATGTAGATTGTTTGTTTGGAATTGAATAATTCTGGCAAGTGTAGCAACATCTGCTGCATTTTTTAAAATTCCTTACATGAGCTGTACAACAGCCTTTATTTTTGCTTTTTGTAGTTAGCAGTTTATTAAATCAAGGAGAAAGAAAAGAGTATAGACAAGCCAGGAATAACAGGCAAAGACGACCACAAAGTATATGTTCAAAAGGCAGCTGTGGCACTGAAATAAACTACCTTGCAGGGGATTCCAGTTCCTATCCGAGGCTCACACCCTTGATACTTGGACACTGGTTTGTGACCACTGTGTGGCTATGTGTTCAGAGCCTAAGGGAAAAGTGAAGTATATTCCCTCTGCCTTACTCAGGATTGGCTTTCACAAGTTCTCTAGGAGCCCAATACAGCTTTCCTCACTCAGAAAGATAGATCAGCTTATTCTGGGGTCTTTAAGTGGAGGATAAAAAGAGGGATGGCTGAAACACTAAAAAAATTAAGTGAATGGGGAAAAAAAGATTTTTTTAATGACTTTTATTTTTCATTTCCCCTTTTTCTAAGATCTGGTCTCCTGATGACCAATAACAGACCAGAAGCTCAGAGGGCATTAACCTATCTGATCTGCATGATCAGGTGGAGCTAGGTGGGGAAAAATAGACTGGTAATGTGGCCTCTTGGGGTCTCCTTTTATTGAGCAGTCCTGCTTCCATTTGTTATTCTGCACTTGTGTTAATATTCTAGGTATTAAAAAGCACTTCCCTGTTGACAGTATTTGAGTACTCCTGTGTTCAGAGGCACCCAGATATTCCTGAACTACATTCTTGTCTGTATTTTGACATATGTTGGCTTAGTTCCATGTGTCATCATGGTTACCATATTAGTATTACCAGCACTGTGTGTCAGTGATACCAGAGCAGTGCTCTCCCTCATTCCTGGGGAATTTGCTCTTTGGGGGAGTAAAAAAAAAAGGTAGGGTTAGACATTACCACAGCCTTCCCTCTGGTGCACTGATCTGTAAAGAAGGCAAGATGCCATACGGAACCTTTATGCTCCTTTGAATTGAAGACAGAATTGCAGTGGGGAATCCTACTATACTGAATTCAGAAACAGGAGCCCAAAAGGATTATGGTCTGCTTTCTAGGATATTATGCCTGCCCAGACAGCTAGAGATCATATATCTGTCAGCAGCACATGCTAGCCAGGACTTGATGCCAAACAACAACAGCAAACCTGTTGCACATCCCAAGTTCTGCCCCCCAAAAATACTTCCCTGGTTTAGTTAGGTTCCCGGAACCAAAGCCTTATCTAACAGTATCACTACCTCTTCTACCTCTTCCCCGACCTTGCAGCACACCTTGAGGCAGGACCTGACTCCAAGAGAACTGCAAAATTGTGGAGGTACCTGTGGCTTCTTGACAGTAATCGTAAAGTGCTTAAGTGCTTAAGTAGTAAAGTGCTTAAGAATCTCTCTTATAAACATTATTTTGAAGGTGTGAGAATTTCTTACCACAAAAAAGCAGGGGAGAGACGGAAAGGAGGAAATGAACTTGAAACACTTTAATTACAGATTATTCTCTTGCATTTTAGCATAAATACCTTACCAGCTATTGCAAGAGACTTATTTCTCCTATTTAAATGCATGCTATGTGTGAGTGATGCTATTTGTAAAAGCAATAAATCCAGCCATAGCAATAAAATGTAATTACAGTATTCTTCTGTGACAGAATTGATTCTGGCTAGGTACATTAAACTCATTTGTAACAATGGGCACAGAAGTCATGCAGCTAAAATGTTTACATGAAAACATTTGCAAATTCAGGCAAATTTCTCCTCCATCATAAGGGATTAATTGTTTCAAGGTTATTATGAAATGTTGAGGAGTCACTGCATGGCAGGCCAAACTGATGGAAAAATAAATTTTCTCTTGGGGTGGCGGGTGGGGCAAAAAAAAAGGGGACAGAAGTGTTTTTTAAATGTCCATTCATTAGTCAGTGTTAATTTCCTATCAAACTGGAGGGGAAAGCCCTCTACTATTTATTTTTCCATGATCCAGTGTATTATGGCTATCACCATAAGGGCATTTCATATTAACCTTCTTCTAAAACCTAAAGTCATGTTACAGCCTGATCCTGAGAAGTGGTAAGCACTCTGTATTTCAGAATTCAAAAGGCAGTCAGCAATTTCTCACAATCTGTTCATAACTGGGCCAGTTTTTCAAATGCTCAGCTCCCAGTTAGGCACCTAAACAAAAAACAGATTTGAAAAATAAATGCTTTGGCCTGCTACATTTGTTTTTAAATTCTATCCCTTAATTTCAAATCATTTATATATCTATACGTGCTATATTCAAGTCTCATCTACATGACTAGAATATGTGTTATTGTCACAGCAAAAGCTTCCATTTGGTTAGAAATCCTTTTTATTTTCTTTAATTATTTTCCTTTGGAAAATAACAGTTTAACATGAAGGGACAAAAATACCTTTGGGGAAACTCAAAACTATGTGATTAAAACCCAAAACTTAAAAAAATAGAAATTCTTAGGAACTATTATAAGAATGTTTACTTTCCTCGCAAGGCTTTACACAGGTAGAGAATATGCAGTTGTTTCCATCAATCAGTCCTTCAACACAGTAGTCAGGTGTCATCTTGACACAGTCTAATTGTTTCAGACAAAATACAAATGCTCAAGTGCCATCACTATAAATCCATCCCCAAGCATTTAAAAGTTTGCCCGTCACTCTTTTTGAGTTAGTTTACTAGGTTCTTTTACGGCACTCATCACCAGGGTGTCTAAGCATCTTCTGAAATCATGAGATGTACACAAAGATGTAATAATTGCTTTATCATCCCTCCAGCCAGCAGGTAATAGACTTTATTTCTATTCTATTTCATTTCATTCATTCGATCTGCTGGCAGCCCTACTCATGCAGCCCAATATACCATTAGCCTTCCTGGCAACAAGGGTACACTATTGACTCATATCCAGCTTCTCGTCCACTGTAATCCCCAGGTCCTTTTCTGCAGAACTGCTGCTTAGCCAGTCTGTCCCCAGCCTGTAGCAATGCATGGGATTTTTCCATCCTAAGTGCAGGACTCTGCACTTGTCCTTGTTGAACCTCACCACATTTTTTTTAGCCCAGTCCTCCAATTTGTGTAGGTTACTCTGGATCCAGCCCTACCCTCCAACATATCTACCTCTCCCCCTAGCTTAGTGTCATCTGCAAACTTGCTGAGGGTACAGTCCATGCCATCCTCCAGATCATTAATGAAGATGTTGAACAAAACTGGCCCCAGGACCGACCCTGGGGCACTCTGCTTGATACCGGCTGCCAACTAGACACTGAGCCGTTGATCACTACCCATTGAGTCCAATTATCTAGCCAGCTTTCTATCCACCTTATAGTCCATTCATCCAATCCATACTTCTTTAACTTCCTGGGAAGAATACTGTGGGAGACTGTATCAAAAGCTTTGCTAAAGTCAATGTATATCATGTCCACTGCTTTCCCCATATCCACAGAGCCAATTATGTCATCATAGAAGGCAATTAGGTTGGTCAGGCATGACTTGCCCTTGTTCAGTCCATGTTGACTGTTCCTGATCACCTTCCTCTCCTCCGAGTGCTTCAAAATGGATTCCTTGAGGACCTGCTCCATGATTTTCCTGGGGACTGAGGTGAGGCTGAATCTGTAGTTCCTGAATTCTCCTTCTTTCCTTTTTTAAAGATGAGCACTACATTTGCCTTTTTTCAATCGTCTTGGACCTCCCCCAGTCACCACAAGTTTTCAAAGATAATGGCCAATGGCTCTGCAATCACATCAGGCACTCTCTCTGCACCCTCGGCTGCAGTGTATCCGGACCCGTTGACTTGTGTATGTCCAGATTTTCTAAATAGTTCTTAACCTGTTCTTTCACCACTGAGGGCTGCTCACCTCCTCCCCATACTGTGCTGCCCAGTGTAGCAGTCTAGGAGCTGACCTTGTCTGTGAAGACTGAGGCAAAAAAAGCATTGAGAACTTCAGCTTTTTTCACATCATCTGTCACTAGGTTGCCTTCCACATTCATTATGGGTCCCACACTTTCCCTGATCTTCTTCTTGTTGCTAACATACCTGCAAAACCCCTTCTTGTTACCCTTCACATCCTTGCTAGCTGCAACTCCAATTGTGCTTTGGCCTTCCTGATTACACCTCTGCATGCTCGAGCAATATTTTTATACTCCTCCCAGGTCATCTGTCCAAGTTTCCACCTCCTGTGAGCTTCCTTTTTGTGTTTAAGCTGACCAAAGATTTCTCTGTTAAGCCAAGCTGGTCGCCTGCCATATTGCTATTCTTTCTGCACATCGGGATGGTTCGTTCCTGTGGCCTCAATAAGGATTCTTTAAAATACAGCCAGCTCTCCTGGATTCATTTCTTCCTCATATTAGCCTCCATATTAGCCTCTTATATGCTGGGTATAATTGAAAACAACAGCAAAAAAACCATGAAAACCCTTGCACATCAATACTGCTGTGCTGGAAATGCTTTCCGCCTGAAAATGTACCATTGTGAACAGTGATAACCCCCACATGCAATTAGCAGTTGCAAAAGATACAGGAAACTGAACCAGAGTGTAAAGGTCACTTCAAGTTGGTGTTCTGAAGTAGCTGGACACATTAGGCACTGCCAGTTCTGCTGTAGTTTAAATAATTGAGAGTGGTATTTGAACTGTTTTCTGAACCAGACAAATAAATCTGCCACTCTCTGAATGGAAACTAGTGACTAATATAAATAATGCACAGGTTACAGGTTGGTAAGATAGCCATTTTTTGCTTACCTGATACTGCTTTCCAGCTTCCCATACAATAGGACAGATAGCCCTAAGTTGGCCCTCCTGCTGTAGGTATTATTCCTCTGCTGTGACCGTCATGTTCAGATGAGAATCTCCTCAGGTGTATTTCGCTTTCTATAAAATTCCTTCCTTCCCCCTTAAATGGAGAAGAGGATAGGACTAAATTGTATATTTCTCAGTTGAATTTATTTGTAAATGAGATCAAACAGCTCATTTGTCCTTTCACTAGACAGTTTGTGTTAAAATTTGCAGCAGGGATAGGCATATCCACCTATCTATTTTAACTTTAGCATGTGAGGAGCTTCTCTGCCTATCCTATGGCTCACAGCATAATGGCTGCCTAAGAGCTAAGGCAAAGTTATGCTGATTAGCTTCAGTGCTACACTCAGCATTGCCTGTGAATCAATGAAGAAAGCTGTGTGTGTGTATCAGACCGTTAACTCATCACAGTGACACACAGATGGATTGGCAAACTAACATCAGCAGGGGCAGCAGAGCGGTAGGTATTAAGAACATTAGATGTGTGAAACTTCGTCCTTTTTATTGCTTTCTGCTGCCAGGGGAAGTCAGAAAGCTAAACAGGACTCAGCAAGAACCTGGTAGAGAGTATGGTATTGGTTCAGTAATGCAAGGACCCTTAAGGGAGGAAATGAGAGATGTTCCAGACTGAATCACATCTGGAACCCTGGGATGGTGCAGCACAGAGACTGCATTGGATAGAAGATTTGTGCAGGAACTTTATAGGCAACAGCATAGGGCCAGGTATCTGCTTTGGTTTCCCACAATCAATAAATAACACTAATGCTACTAATAATAAATCCTATTTATGCAGAGATAGGAGGGAGAGAGCCAGGGCTTAAACCACCAACTACATTTTGCCACTATGGTTAGCATTTGAATATGCTGGTAATGAGCACAGAACATATGACTAGCTAGTGCTAGGTAGACTGGTAGATTGATATGCCAGTAATATGTGCATTTTGAAAACGTGTGGACTTGCTTTTGTATTTCCCCTTCTAATATGATTTCAAAATAGAGTTCTAAGAACTTCCGTTGCCTTACAGGAAAAAATAAATATGGGATCAAATAAATTATATAATTGAGATAAGACAATCCCTAATATTTCTTGATTAATAAAGGAAATCAGAATACAGAGGCATGAGCTGAAGACTAGTAATTATTGAGAGAATTGTGACTATTCTGATGGAAAAATTATGACTGTTGTGTCGGCTATAAAGTGTTTCGGGATGAGAGATTTGATTTATATCTCAGTTTGGCTATGTGAAGTATTTACTCTTCTAGTTATGCATGGAATTATTATCCCACTCAATGTCAATTAGACAAAAAACCTTAACAGATATAGACACGTGACACAAAAAAATCAAATGTCAGTGATGAACAAACAGAAATGACTGAGCAGGAGAAAAAACAGCGCTAGCATGTATAGAGTAGAATTAAAAAAATATTTATGTGGCTACAATGGTTAGCTATAACTTCATGGGGCCTTTTGCTATCTATTTGAGTGAGTTGGCAGTTTTTACAAAGTCAGAGCAAGCATTAGGGCCCAACAGAGATGTGTTGCAAAGAGATCAACCTAGCTAACCACTTTTAGGAGCTACCTCGTGTGTGTGTGTGTATAGATATATATAAACTTCGCACACTGGAGCCATGTCATTACTTCCTAGTCCAGGACAAGAGTTATCCTGCTATGTTCAGTGACATCACACCACACACTGTGGTATTAATTCTGGGAGTTGGAGAACTATAAGCCTCCATCTGTATCCAGCTGCCTAAATAAATATTACTCTGGATTTGTTAGTACTCTCTCATCTGTATCCTGCTAAATCATAGTAGGTGCCTCCAAACCTGCAACCTACTGGTATCACTGTTTCGTTTTAGTTACCACAATGGTACTGATACTCCCTAGAAATAGGAAGCCCATGAATAATGAACACAACCTATTATAGGTTGGGTACAAAGGAAAATGAATAACATAAAGCACTAAGTTGAAGTAATAACTGGAAAGTTCATCTTCCTTTGTGAGTTTAGTCTCTATTGCTGTGTTGAAGTGCAAGCAGTATCAGACAGGACAACGGGGAACATGTGAATACAATAGAGGTAATTGATGATCTAGAAGCCGCCAGCCCTATTTCTGGGTTTAATAAGACCTACTATACAGTGTTAACTCTCTAACTGCCTTTTTTTTCTGTCAGGATTATTGGAGGCCATTCATTGTGTTCAGCAAATATGAAGTGAGAATTTAAATTATTATACACATTGTTCATTCCTTAGTTTGCAGTTCTCACTTGCTGATTGACAATATATAGTTCTGGAGTCAGCTGGGTGGGAGACCTGCATCTTGGGAAATTTTAAACACACTTAAACTTTGAATTAGCTTTTACTACTTACAGATTGACTGCAAAATTTCACATGTAAAGGAATAGTTCCTGGAACATTATGTGTTGAGCTGACTATTTTCCCCTGTAGTTTTCTTAAGTGATTTAAAACTCAAAGTCACTTCAGGTTTGCCCACCCTTAGTGTCATAGGGTGCGCTGACTCTATAAGGGGGTGGGAGCTCAGCCTTATCTATGCCAAAAAGAGCCTGACTCTCCAGGTGAAGAGAACGTGTAGGAGTCATATGTGGGGGAGGGAGGAGGTATGTGGTTAAACCAGGTTTGCTGGGGGATAAAAGAGCAGCCTGTGGTCAGTTAGAGGATGGGAGACTATTTTCCAGAGCATCAAGGCAAAGAGATCTGCAAGGAATAGAAGGAGCCTGTTGATAAGCCATAGTTAATGGGCCTGTGGGTAAGAAGGCTCATCCAGGAGGGTTACAAAAGATGGTGAGCCATAAGGGGTAGTCCTGATAAAGGACTGGGAAGACTTTGGGTTTTATTTCATGTTAATAAACCACATACAGAAGGGAAACAGTATTGTGGAAACACCAGAGGAAGTGAGTTATTTTAATGTGAGATGGAAGGCAAATTGAGGCAGTGGAAGAACTTGACGTCAGACCTACTAAGCAACTACACTTACTCTCATCAGAGGATACAACTGATCATTATTATTATTACTGGCCGAGTTCCAGAAACATTCAACTCTGTACAAAAAGAGGAGACACTATTTACCCTTGAAAAGTCTAAGCAAAGACTGACCATAGACAATGCATTCGGTGCTTAAAACTACCACATGGCTAATACTTCTTTGTGACGTGCACTGAAGCTGACTTGCTACATAAAATTGTGTACTAGAGAGAGGGGTCTGAAGGAGGTCAGGTGGAAGCTAAGCACAGTGGATCAGGAAGGAAGTTCCAGGCATAGGGAGCAACATAAGGATTGCTACATGAACAAAAGGAGGAAATGAGAAGTGACCTCATGAGGATGTACTCAGGACAAATGCAGAGCCTAGTGAAGCACAAGGGTGAGGCAATTTACTAATGGAACAATAGGCTAGCAGTATTGTAAAAGCAGCAGAGGTTTATTGAAGCCAGGCTTCTGGGCAGCACGCGCCTTTCCTAGATATTAATCTTCCCAGAAATCCTCCTATAGTGAGGCGGTGTGGTTCCCTGCCACTCCAGAGAGAGATGAACCCTTCTGGACACCAGAGTGGGCAGAGCCAGAGAGCTCTGAGCCTGCTTTCCAGAGGGTAAGGCGTGGCACAGGAATATAATGGCCCGACCCCAGAGCTCACTGAGAGAGCAGCCACCGGGGAGGCCAGACGCCTGAGGGCCTGAGCACCGGACTCACCATTGCCCCACCCTGACCCAGGGCCCGAGCTTACGACTAACGGTGTTTATTTCTGCCCCACAAAGGCGATGGAGGCCTGTGGCTAGACTAATTTCCTGCTAGGCCTCCTCCCAAACTTAGTGAGGCGGTGTGGTTCCCCGCCGCCCCAGAGAGAGACGAACCCTGGCTAAGCTTTCTACATCTCCAGAAAAAAGAGCTTTGATGTGAAGGAGCAGACTAACCGATGGTAGTCACATTGCTCAATGTACTAGTAGAAGGTGCTCAGATACTACACTGACAAGGGAGGTATAAAGAGCTCCATAGAGGAGAACACATTCTCAACGAGACTGAATATCTCCATATTTTGCAATGAAACTCTGGGTCAGAAAAGCTTTGTGTGATTCTCATAAACTTGCTTTCTCTTCCTAATGAACACACTTTCATTAGTCTTATATTTCTCCCTATGGTTTTCATGTAGGGCTAGACGGGCTGGCTTTTGCATGGTGTGTGGGGAAAGGGGGTGGGAGAGAGAGCCCCAGTACAGCCTATGATCTTTCTTGCAAGAACCAGGTACATTTGTAGCCGATGTGCTTTGTACACCTCTAGGAACAGAGGGAACAAGTGGCGTGTAGAGAGTGCAATACCCTCCCTCACTGCTCTTTGTCTCAGAGCAGGGCTAGCGTAGTGAAGGGAATAAGCATCCCTCCATGAAGTGGTGTAGCATCTGGCATACTTCCTTGCACACCGTGAACAGAATTCTGTCTTGAATTTCTGTGGGGTGATTCAGCTCTACATTGCTCCCAACATGAGGCTAAGTTAAATGGAATGTCTGAGCCCTTAGTTGTTGTGTTTTTTTTTTAAAGAGCATTTCTATCCATAATGACTATGGGCCAGATTTTAAAGGGATTTAGATGCCTAAAGATGCAGCTAGATGCCCAGTAGTATTTTCAAAAGCACGTAGGATCTGTCTTCATCTTTAGGCTTCTGAATATCTCTAAAAATCTGTCCTTATATCTTACAATGCAAGCACTAAAACATACACTATATCTTTACCAAACAGTACCTAGAACTTTCATTAGCCATTTGTTAGCTAGCACGGGGGGTCAGATTTTTACACCTTTCAATGTAATATGAAATAAAGAGAACCAGTTTCAGGACATTCATGTTAGTAATGGGTGAACCACTAAAATCCACTAGAGTTTGATTCAAAAGTTAAGATATTTACATTATATCCATCTGAATCTCAAATGTGGGAAGCTGAGTTGGAGCATCCTTACAAGATGAGTGGCACTTTCACGTCTGGTCTTATCTGGTAATCTAAGATCTGAATATTTCAGAATCTCTAAAGGGATTTGTTTAAGATCCTTCTCTTTTCATTCACTGGTTTCTTTCTCACTAGTTTTAACATTTTTTCTCACTTACGTTGTCTTACAAACACAAAAGAGCAAGCCCTGCCAGTCAATCCACTGAATGTCTTCTTCACGGCATCACCTCCTCATTTCAAGTTTTAAAAAGCATCCTCTTCTCTCCTCTCCTCTCTTCTGGGCTGGGCAATATTGTTTTAAAAGAGGCCAGATGCTACCTCAAACTAATCTAGAGTGGGGGGAAAGACCCACTCCAGAGATGTTTCACATGTTTCAGCTGAATATTATCAGTGGAGAATAAAAATAATCAGGACACCTCTTCAAATGGAAAAGGAAATCACCCATGTCAAATTCAAGATGTTATTTAGCAGTATTGTGATTAAAAATAATGGCCCAGATCCTGAGTCCTACTCAGGTGCACAAAAATCATTAGAGCCAACAGATACAAACCTCTATGGATTCCTCCTACCTTAGAGACCCGATGATACTCCTATCATCCAGGTTCCTGAATAGGGGCTATCCTTTGAGTCCATGGGTAACTGGGCATACATTAAACCAGCCTGAGGCTGCTCTACATTATGCCAGGAGACAGTCAACAGCAGAATTGAATGTGTGTAAAGCAGCTCGGCCAAACTGAAAGATCTAGGGCAGTATCACTTCATTTGTGACCATGATTAAGGGTATTACACCATTTTTAAGTACTCTGGACTGTGAATAATAACACTTTGCTATAAGAAAAAGTACACTTGTAGTAAAAATATATATAATGGCATCTCACTAGCTAGCTAGAACATCAGACATGCCACATACAAGTTCTTTTTTAAAAAAAAAACTAATTAAACTCTCAGTTCTCTTCCATTACTTTAAGCAGAAGCGAATCTTTGTGTTTGTGGTCAGTTTCTTAATGGGCATGGATGTGAAGTCATTTATCTTACTGAAAATCCCTTCAGCCATATCTAAATTACTTTCTTACCAATGGCTGAAGAGTCTCAATTTAATCATAATGTTTAAGTGAGATACATAGCAAACTGTTTTAATGCAATTTGGACATTCTTACATACTCATGGCAATCACCTTACTGGGCTATCTATCAAAGAAAGTGTTTGCCGTCCTGCTCCATTCAATACCAGAGGAGAATATAAAACTGCACATCAGCTCGACTCAAAGCTGTTACAAGCAGCGGACTTTAATATTTGCATTTCTTTTAAATTGCAAATGTTTTTAATTAGTTGATTTCCTATTGTCCAGGGAGATTTTTTGGTGGACAGATTTTCAAATATTTTAGATGTGCAATTACTGCAACAAGTGATTGTATGTGGGCATCTGTGTGCCGAGTTGCCCAGCTGGTACACACAAGTGAAGTAACTGTGCTCACAAATTAAGTATGCGGTTGTATGGCTAAAGATTTTTAAAATCTGATGGTCCAAGTCTGATGGCTCATTGCTAGAATGATAAATCCTGTCTCTGGTTAAGTCAGTCCCATTTCACTGTTTCCGAACAATAATAACAAAGAAAATCTTAAACCAGATTCACTGGGATGCTCTGGCTACTTTCCACTGCTCTGATAATGCAAAACAGCCATAAAACCTTAGCCAACTAAGATGGGTTATGGCTGCTTTGTATCACAGCAGCGATACAGAACAGCTGGAGCATTGAATCTAGCCTCTTATGCTTAGAAGTTTTCATATTTCTTGCAACTCATAGTACTGATAGTTTACAATTCATATGAAAAATCTAAGGCAGAGGTTCCCAAACTTGTTCCACTGCTTGTGCAGGGAAAGCCCCTGGCGGGCCGGGCCAGTTTGTTTACCTGCCGGGTCCACAGGTTCAGCCGATCGCGGCTCCCAGTGGCCACAGTTCACTGCTACAGGCCAATGGGAGCTGCTGGAAGCAGCACAGGCCGAGGGACGTACTGGCCACCGCTTCCAGCAGCTCCCATTGGCCTGGAGCAGCGAACCCACATTCCCACAGCCCCCATTGGCCTGGACCACGAACCGCGGCCAGTGGGAGCCGCGATCGGCCGAACCTGCGGATGCGGCAGGTAAACAAACTGGCCCGGCCTGCCAGGGACTTTCCCTGCACAAGTTGCGGAACAAGTTTGGGAACCACGGTTCCACGGGCCTGATTCTTCACTCAGAGCTGCTTAAATCGGGACTAACTCCTTTTATAATCATAGTGGATTTATGCCAGTGTAACTGTTCAATAAGAAAAAAAAATCGAGTCCTAACAGTCTAACCAGAGTAACAGATTAACTACTTAATATAAAATCAAGGAGTTTTATAACTTTTTGGTAAATAAGAATTGTTGGGGTGGTTTCTGAGACCTTATTTACTCAGTAGCCTGAAAGACCTTATTTTGTGTAATGTTTATAATGTTTAAAAAAAAAAGAAGTTACACTTTGTAAAAGCATTGAGACACCCAAACGGTTAACGAACAAAATGAGGGTTACCAGTAGAGGTTGGTTGCTGCCCAAAGAGTGTCTGTTTCAACTTTGCAACCTTGAATGAAAGACTTGGGTGGAGTTTTAGTGATTTTTTTAAAAAAGCCAATTCATTTTATACATACATTATACATTTTTCAAAAAGAGTTGCTGGATTTTTTTAAAAAAAAAATCCTGCAGTCCCTTGCTACGTTGTAAACAGTTTATTACGAGAGACCAAATATTTTAAACTTGCTCGACTCAGCCTTGCCAGCTGAGCCTTTGAACCTACTTCTTTCCTAAAATGGTTTTATACTCCTGACATTTTCCTTTTGTAAATTGCACGTTATGAGCTGATGACCCATTTTAGTTGCTTACATTTTTACACTTCATCCATAATATTTTATATTTAAGCTTTGAATAATTTTTGTTTCAGGTGACTTAAATTTGTTGGCTTGGACTCTGATAACTGCTTTATTCTAGCAACATTTCTTACATTCCTATTTTCACTCCCTTGTTTTTGTTCTGTGTCTTAGTTATTTGATGCTTTAGTAAGATGATTGTTACAATTAAATTTTTCTTTTTCTGTCAGGCAGGGTTTTTTTTTCTTCTGGACTTACTAGGGTGTTTCTCGCTCCCTTTTTCTAAACAATCTGTTGTTTGAGCTGACTTGTGTTGCTTATAATTTGTTTTCTACACAACTAGACCCAGGTTACATTCACTAGTACCTTTGGAAGCAGTCAAGCCATATAGAAATCTCTGTTTCCGTTCTAGTGATTTTTACTAAATCATCCATAGTCCAATCATTCAAATCAGATTATCACTCCACCTGCAGCAAACAGCACAATTGATCATTTACAGACACCTTCATCTGGAAGAGCCCATTTCCTTGAATGGCTGTAAAGGCTAGGGAGGAGGGAGCATATAGTGGTGGTAGTTGTTACCACCTGACCTCCCCTTTGCATAATTTGTTTTATTACTAAGGATTTCACTCAGTGTGACTGCACTGAGTTATACTTCCATAACTGAGTTACATCAGTTAAACAAAGCATTCTCTTCCTTAACACTTTAACATCTTCTTTAGCATTTTCACTCTTTGACATTTCTACAGCCCCCAACTGTTTGATTCCCTCCTAACTCTTCACTGTTTATTTGTGCAAAAGTTCCTTTCAACTCCTCACTCTCTATCCTTAAATTAGTTATCTTCCAAAGCGACACATTTCTTAGCCAATTTTTTTTGGCAGCTCTAAGCTTATCTTCTATGTTTTTTGGACTTGTTTCTTAATTTAGTACACTTTGGCTGCAAAGTAGTGCTCATTAAATAGACTCCTTGAAGGACAGCTGCTTTTTATTTTGAATTTATGCAAATATATAACAGAACATTGTTTTGTCCCTGATCTTCCAGGCATTTTTTCCATTTAGTTTGTTTCCTCTTTTACAACTTTAATTTGCACTTTATGCTTTCCTCAAGGTGGCATATTTTGTTTGTAAAGTTTTAGCCACCAGACATAGTCCTTGTATGCCTGGATATGGACTTTCTTTGCCTTCAGTAAAAAAACTAGATCTATTTTTTCCATGGCTGCCAATGGGTCCTATTTTTAAAAAAACTTCTGCTATGCTCTCCCAACCATTCTTTATTTTTTTCTCTAATACCATTCTCTGGAGTTCCTTTTTTACCCAGTCCGACTCTCCCCCTTAATACTTTCCTGGGGGCTCCACAGCATCCACCCTTCGATTTAACTTACTTGTCCAGTGTGTACTAACTTTTTTAAACCCTTACGCCCTTCCAGTGCCATTTCCTTTACTGCTAGGTAGAGACTCTCACAGTAAAGAGTGTATCTATTACCTGTTTCAGATGAGCGGATTTGAATCCTGGCACTTGTATGTTGGGCTGGCTTCTGAGATCTCACTCATTCAGTAGGCTCCTCAGTTCCCAACAACTCAGCTCGACTTCAGACTCATCATTCAGGTTTCTTTATTGGCATACAATTAAACTATACTTGAGCTGTTCAGGGCACACCATACATCCAAAGTTACACAGCAGACCCCGTTTTTATATTTACACATTACATTGCCTTTACCATACACTGCATTACATGTTCTAGGAGTTGCGTGATCACTTTGTAGGAACCGGTCCCTGTACAACATGCTCTGTCCACACACTATCCAGGGAAGACTTACTCTTTATCTCCTCTTATGTTCCAGGCTTATTTCATCCATTTTTATCTTGTCATTATAAATAGTTCCCTGGATATATGCCCTTATTTTAGCTAATACACTGTTTCCAGCCTGCTGATCCATTTGCCACCCTAATCCTGTCTCTCAAAAAATCTGAGGCCTCACCCATGTTCAAGTACTCATGTCAAGCCAGGCCTACAAGAATTAGTGACCGGCAAAAGATTTGGCAATAAAGAGAAGCCCCAAACCATGATTGTTAATCCACAGATTACCTGAATTATTCAAGCCTCTTCGCTCTTCAAAATTGAGCTGGAAATATCAGACAAGCAGACTTTGTCCACTGTGTGTGTAGTAATGAGAAAAAAAAATCCCCAAAAAAGTCCCTTACAAAATATCCCCAGTAATAATAACAATTTGTGCACTTTGTGAAATAGTCCTGTCAATCAAACAGCAAGGTTATGAAAATTCCCCTGAAATAGCACTACTGTAGTTTTTGATGATATTCCAGAATGCAACCAATGGACATTTCTCCTGTATGTGTGAAAAAGTTTCTTCCTATTAGAAAAAACTGTGGAAGAGACTAGATAGTCCTCCACAGATACTCACTCACACCACAAAAGCATCAGCACTAGTCTCTGTTTAAGAGAGAATTGGAACACGAAGAGCAAAGATACCACGGGCTAGAAATGGGATACAAACAGTGGCAAAGTTGCATGCTAAATTTGCACAGCAATTCACCTGCCCTAAAGTCTCATCTAGTATATGTTACAAGTGCCTCACTTTTCATGAATGCTTGGAGTTTTCCCATTTAATTCATTGCATTTTGGATTCAACTTTAATTGGAATGAGCAGTTAGATATTATGGTGATATATGCTTCATCAATGCTGGTGGCTAGCTCACATGAATAAGATGAATGGAATAGATAGATTTGTCCTGGTCAGATTTCCCATATGCTTCAGTGATTGACTAAATTAAACTTTTTGATCTGGAAAGGAACTTTCATGATCCTGTTTGTGTGTGTGAGTGGGGAGGTGGGAGACAAGGGAGGAATTCAAATAAAAGGGTTCTAAAAGTGCCTAATGCTGCATTTCTTACTAAGATAAAATCCCTAATGGCTTCAACATAAGAAGATAGGATCAGGGCCAAAATGCACTCTCTGGTTCTCTCTCTCTCTTTCTTTCCATTATCCCATCATCTAGGGTCAGGTTGTCGTGCAATCAGCTACCATCTTCATCTGTCCCAAGTGGCACTGATGTCCACCTGTTTACTATCTTCTTTGATGCAATCCATACATTGCTTCCTCGGCTTTCCTCGGGCTCTCTTTCTTACCACTTTCTCCTGCCATGCTATCTTCACAAAGTCTTCTTCAATCACTCTCTCTGTGTGTGTCTGAACCAGTGAAGTTGCACTTCCTGGATTTTGTCAGCCACATCATGGACTTTGATGTCCATCCTAAAGCTTTCATTTCAAAATCTGTCCCTTTGAGATGACTTGTCTTCATGCGAGAAAAAGAGTTACTCAAAGACCTGAAGGCTTTTAACGTGCCTTTTCTTTACTGTTCCTGCTTCTGTGCCCTACAGCATTGTACAGTGTTCTGCTGTTCTACACAATTTGGCTGTCAGTCTCAGTGGTGTACGTTTGTTATATACCACACACAAAATGTTATTCTGCTTTTTTCATCACTCCCAAGCCTGAACTATGTCTCATGTTCAAGCTCATTGTCTTCCATAACCCAGCCTCCTAGATACTTTTGAACAGCTCAGTCTGGTTTAGTCGTATTCCATTAATCTTTATATTCTGGTCCCCTGAATATAAAGGCACCTTAACTGACCCACAGGGCCTCAATCTTAGTCGTGTTCATTTTCGTTCCATGTCTGCTTATAAACTCATACCACTGGGTTACTATTTCCTCCAGGTCTTGTTTTGAAGATGTCCTTATTCGGAGTCATCTGCATATAGCAGCTTCTGACGTTTTCCCATGGGGATCTTCCTGCTGATGTAGTCCATCCATATGATAGAGATGAACTGAGGGGGCTTGTTGTTCCAAAACATGTCTGGATCTGTTTTTCTGGTGACCTATATAGTGTATTCACCTTAGTTTTTAAACCCTTACACACTCCATATTTCCTCAGCACTGGTTTAAGTATCTTTCTGTCCACTTGATCATATGCCTTTTCTACGTCTATGTCAGATGCTATCCTGTTGGTATTCTAGCAACTTCTCTATCACTTGCTGTATTACAAAAATCACATCTGCGGTTCCTCATCCTTTCCTAAAGCCAAACTGTTCTTGTGGGAGGAGAGGTTTCCAGCATTCTCCTTAACCTAATGCCCAAGATGCATTCCAGTATCTTCATGTCATGCAATGGTAACTTTCTCCCTGTATTCGTGGATGTTTCACTTCTTACTGGGACCAAGTTAATCTCGCACCAATCTTCAGAATTCTTGTGTCTCACTATATGGCTTGAAACCATTTTATGCCTCTCTCACCTAGGATTTTCACCAGGTCCACGATCACTTCTTCAGGTTCTGCTGCCTTACCATTCTTCATTTCTCACCTCTTCTTCCGTTATGCCAGAATCAGGCAACACATTAGTCTCACATGTTGGCAACTCCACCAAAAAAGGGAGATTGCCTCATTTAAGAGACTCTCAGAGTATTGTTTCCACCTCTCTTTCACTTATTCAGGTGTTACTAATAGTCTCCCTGGTCATCATTTAAAAATACCATTCTGCTTCCCTTTGAGTCTCAGTTTTGCAATACGGTATGCTTTTGCCAGCCAGCTTACAAGCTCAGTGTACAGATCATCTACGGTATTCTCTTCGGCCTTCTTCACTGCCCAGTTGGCAGCTCACTTTGCTTTTTTCTATTCAATTTCACTTTACTTTCACTTGATGGATTCATTTTCTTTTTCTTGTATGCATCCTTTTCTTGTTTCAAATTGCTAGCTGCACTTCATAGGTCCACCACCACGCCTCTTTCCCTCACATTTTGTCCACCTGTACCATCCATCACCACAATGCACGTTCTTTTGAGCTGGCTCTTTCTTTTGTTAAGCAGATATATATTACTGTAATTGCCCTTCTCTGCACCCTTTGTGTTAAGAAATTCAGGGAGAATCACTTAAAGGTTAGTCCGCTCCTTAACTTCAGTCCACGAACCCTTTTCAATTAGATATTATCATGAGCACTTTATTGGCATCACTGCCTTTCTTTCCTTCAAGGATCTTATTAGAGCACTACTATTCATGCCACTCTAGTTAAGTTCATGTCAGCATTTCTAGTTATAAACCCCAATGCCATATTCAGGGGTTTATCACAACCATAAAACATGGCTACAGTATTATGTTTTTAATCCCTTTGGTAATGAAAATAAAGCTGTAAAAAAAAAAAGAAAGTCATTCAGAATGCAAAGATGGCTTATGAGGTCTCAGCCCAAAAAAGTAGTGCTAAGAAAATTCACACAAAAAGAACCCCTATTTTTTTTAAAAATGAAGATTTGCTGCTTTCTGATGCCTGCTAGTCTCTTTGTATCCTCAAAACAGAATTGTGTAATAACTTTCATATTAAATGCAACCAACCCTCCCACAGTCTGTTTGTTAATGCAACATAAAGTTTGAAGAATCAAGAACTAATAAGTCAGTACACTGCCAAAAGTAAGTTTTTCACCATTTTAACTCAGCTGCAATGCATAACTATATATTTAATGCTTTAGATTAAAAACATAAACAATAAGGGGGTAAAGTTCAAAGTCACAAATGGAGGTTAGGCACCCAGCCTAATTCAATTGTAATTAGATGTCTAACTGCCCTATGCCTTATCTCCCACTATGACACAAAAATTGACATTTAACAAGGACACCAGGAATAGATAATGTTATATACTGTAACTGCAATATAGTCAAGTAAACATTGCCAGGGAAACTTTAAAGGTTGGAAGTTCATTATTCTCAGTTTGAATTCTCAACCTTAAATATGCTATTAATACATTAATGCTATTTTGAAAATGTATTTCGGAATGAATCAGTCTGGAATTTTTTAGGGAGAGGAGAAAATGGAGGGGAGCGGATTTTATTTTATGTATTCATTTGACCAAATGTTGAACTGACAATTTCTAATATAAACAAGCCTCAGCATAACATCTCCATATTGACACAACACAGACTGAAACAATCAGCTGGTAAGATAAAATAGAGATCACTTAGAATTAACATTAGTTCATTAAGGATCCAGAGAGAGTAAACCTTATGCTTTCGGGCCTTAACCAGTCTCTGACTATGAAGGATTAATAATTGTTTGGGTTTTTTTGCAACTTCCTGTGAAACATCTGTTTCTGGTCCCTGTCAAAGAGAGGATATAGATTGCATACACCATGGGTCTGATCCGTGGGAGTCTTTCCTATTCCTATACTACAATGAGTGGTAGACCAGTTGCTGTATTTCATTTTAAAATGAAGACTAGAAAAAATTCTTTAGGCTGCAAGCAAAAGAATAATTTGTGTAGTTCCTTGTATGAGAATGTAAATATTATGGAAAATAATCAATGTTAGTGCCATTTTTATTGTTTTTCAACAAATTAAAATTCTACTTTGTTTCCACCATTGAACTCTTAGACAATCCAAAGTAAATTAAAGTAAATAGTTTGTACGGTTGAGAGTTCACTAGGAAAGAAACTAAGCATCTGATTCCGCAATGTTACATGGGAGTTTTATCACTGACCTCAATGGAAACAGGATCAAGCCTGAATAATTGATAATTGATGGATTATAGTGTAGTTCAATTTTGACTAAACTTATAAACGCAGGTTGTCAAAGTACAGGGTCAAAGGAAGTTTTGTTGATATTACAAGGGAAGAAGTATTGTTTTCATAAAGAAAGAGCTTCTCAAGCAATAATGCTGTGGCAAATAATAATAATAAAAATAATAATGTATGTGTGTTATCCAAAGGGCCCTAATAATGGGTTTTAGTTACATCTAAACTAAGACCTTCTATGTCTGTTGTTCACTGTGAACTATAGCCTATGGTCCTGCTCATTCAGTGGAAATAACCAAGTGTCTTCAATGAAAGAATATGGATGGATTCAGAGGTCTTGAGCAAATTTCACTGATTCAGCTTCCGTGCTTATTTTCTGAGAATTGATTCCATATTGTTGCTGATTTCCAAACAGTTTGTCTGTAAATTCTTACTTTGCATATAAATTAATTGCATTGCTTTATGTACATGAAATTTCTGCCCATTAAATCTAGAAAGACTGAATTTTAAAGGTTGCTCCTAGAGAACTTGCAGACTTTTTGTTAAGATTCAGGCTACATCTACACTTGGCGCTGGGAGGGTGATTCCCAGTTTGAGTAGACCTTCTCTCATTGAGCTGGTGCACTAAAAATAGTAGTGTAGCCACAGTAGCACAGGCAGCAGTCAGTGGTGGGCATGATCTAGCCAGTACAAGTACAAACCCACCTGGATCCCATAGGTACTTACTTGGGGTGGCTACTGACTGCTGTCAGGGTTACACTACTATTTTTAGCATGCTAGTTCAATGAGTACAGCTACTAAAGCTGGGAATCGTACCCCTGGCTTCAAGCGTAGATGTAGCCTCAGAGGTATGATATTCCTCGTTTTCCTCCTACCTCTCTAATTCCTTCTTCAGTGCATCCTTTAGAAGATCCTCCTTAACCCCCCTTCAGCTTTCCACAGGGTTCCGTTCTTGGTCCCCTTCTCTTCTCCCTGTATACCTTATCTCTAGGTAATCTCATCTACAAACACAAATTCAACTACCATCTCCATATGTACAACTTACAAGATCTGCCTCTCTACCCCAGAACTGTCTTTCTGGCATCGCCTTGTGGCTGTTTGGCTGTCCACTCAAGCTCAACAGAGCTCCCAATCTCCTCCTCACCCAGCAAATCATCCTTCTACCTCCTTGCTCAATCACTGTGGACAACACCACCACCATTTTGCTTTGAGTATGTCACCCCTCTTTTGGTATCCCTCTACTGTCTTCTCTTTCATATTAAACATAAGCTACTTATCGTCACATTCAAAGCCCTTCACAGCCTATTCCCCACTCTACATATCAGCTCTGATTAGCTATTAAAATGTTGACTCCTACCTCTGACTGGCCTATGATAACAGCTTCTATCATCCACTTGTTAATATTTCAAACAAGCACCTTCACACTTTCTCTCATATTTCCTCTCAGGCTTGGGAGGAGCTCCCTATACACATCTGCAAAACTAACTCATTGTCTTCCTTCAATTCCCTCCTTACTACTCTCCTTTACCATAATGCCTACAAAAAACTTGACAAATGTTAGGCCATTGGTGTTCTGAGACCACTGCCCATCATGCTGACCAATATTGCCTCATTGTTTCCTTGTATTCCGTCATCGGTCTGCCTGTATACATCTGTTATTCCTTGTCTTATACTTAAATTCAGATAGGGCCTATCATTTTGTTCTGTGTTTGTATAGCACCTAATACCATGGGTGTCCCTGACAGAGACTCCCAAGTGCTCTGATAATACAAATTACTATGAATAAATAATTAATAAATCCTCGTCCTTTTTACATCAATGGAAAAACTCTCACAGACTTTAATGGGACCAGGATTTCATTCATTAACTGTAGTAGGATGTGGACCTGTCATTGGGGAGCCATATATTCAAAAACAGTCTGTCGTTTTGTTTAGAAGAGGATAGTGGCTCGCATATGCACTAAAATTCCATGTAGGTACATGGCCAGGAATGACATTTGGCTCATCTCTGTGTAACCTTCACCTTAACTTTACTCAACATTTTGGCTAAGTAATATACGACAACATTAATGGGATAATATATATTGTTGAAGAGCAAGTATAGCTTTCCAGACTACCATGAAATGTGAATTATGGAACCGATGAGCCGCAGCATTAAACTGAGGCATTTATGAAATCATGATTTTGCAAGAGATTTTATTTTTACACCTTTATTCCTTTGAAAAGCCATAAACACTGAAATATTGACATAAAGAATTTATACTGTAATTAATTATTTTCTAAAATATTTGTGTGGCATCTCATATTTTGAAAATATACTGTAGGCTGTAAAACAATATGTGCAGTAGCATGTCTTTACACTAACGTGATCAACCAAAGATATTAAGCGCATCACAAAACTGTAATGAAAGCCATATGATCACTTGTAGTCAGCACAAATACGTTCAATAATGGATGGCAAAATGGTATATAAATGCATTATTCATAACTTTTCCCCTATATGGACCTGAAAATGGAATAGTTTGCTTTGCCTTGGAAATTTTTTGTCATGGTTTATTTTTCTGTTCAAAACTTTCTAGACCACAACATTTTTTTGTTTAGCCTAAAGCCCATTCTCTAACTGTAACGTTGATCATTGGCAGAACACCTTTCCTCTGTTTGTTGAATAATACATGTTCTTTAACCATTTTTTTGTTTAATTCTGTCTTCCTGAATTGAGAGCACAAGCTAGCCCATATACAAACATGCATGTTGATAGATTTCATCTGGAAAGCTAAACTACTCTACTAGTGATGCTTCCCTGTCAACAGTTTTATGAGTCAAGAAAATTTGACACTTAAGGTTGTCATAAATAGACAAATCAAATTCTGATAATATATAGTTAGTTTCAGCATGGTACCTTAGTAGAGTAAGCCTAGTATGGATTTATATAAAAGAATGTAAGGGCAGGTTCTATAAAATGCACACACATTATAGCAGCACCAACTAATGGTCTTTATACCTTAGTTTGAAATTGTGATTCATATACAACTCCAATTTTCAGCACGTATCACAAATATCCACTAGCTTGTGTTACATTGGATTAGTATTTAAAATCCAATAACATTTGGGCCATTGTCTTTCTGAGTCATACCATGCTGTACTGTGTAAATACGCTCCTAGTGTTATATTTCTATAATAATCTACTAACACACATGGACGGTTTAATCCTGCACAGCCCACAGGCAGAGTGTTGTGTTTATAAGCATAAACAGAAGGTGTTAAGAAAGAAACACAGTAAGTCTATGGCAGAGCCAAGCCTTCAAACTTTCAGTTCTATGCTTTAACCACCAAGACATAATTCCTTCTCTTGGCTATTCTACAAGCAAAGACCAGGGGTAGAGTCTTTTGGCTAGTCTCCCAGAGAAAGTGGTAGAATTCCAATCTCTAGGTACAATTCAGATTAGATTTGAGAAAACACCAGTAAACATATGGAATTATCTGGCCTTGATGGTGAGTTAAACCAGGCACATAGCTCTGCTGCCTTTACATACAAAACAGCTATTTGTATACCATGAGTGAGAATGAGTAGCATTTGCCTCTAGAAGAGCTGACGTGTCTTATTTTTTCTTTCAAACATGTGTGATTCCACTTTTTTTGTATTGTCCTGATAATGAACTATAAAGTGGGAGAGTTAACCTCTACTTCCTCCATGTCAGATCAGTCAATATCCTAGTCAGAGCATTTTATGACATTTGTTTTGATGAACCCAGTGGATTAAAGTTGTCATTATTCTTCTAAACCATGATTTTTTAGATATCCTTTGCTGTTTCATTACCCGTTTACAACCAAAATGGTGTCTGACAAGCTTGCACTTTTATTTTCCATCACAGAGTTAAGGGAAATCTACTGAGGATTACTAGACCAAGTGCTAACAAAAATATACAAGCCCGATTAAAAGGAACAAATTTCAACAAGGACTTTTTACAGGTGAGTGCTTTTAGCTAATACAATCGGAAATGACACGGATGAAAAAAGAACCAGTTTTTAAAATAAACCATACAAACAACCTTTAAAAGAATTGTTATGCTCAGGCATTAGTCAGCATCCAACCACCACAGTTCCTACCATCCCAGGGATTTGTTATTAAAAGTCAGTAACCTGAAAGACAGGGTAATAGCCACAGCTCAAGAATACCATAATTTGAAAGAGCAAGTTTAGCAAAATGTTTTCCTTGGGCAACCATCAACAATCAGTGCAACAAGAGAGGATCAGACACAATTGACAAGTTAAGTTGATGTGGGAGCACAGCTTTTAAATGCACTAGGCTGGATTCTCTACTGCCTTTCACCTTGTGGAGTTATTCTGTGCAGCATGAGTGCAAATGCTACAATTCTGATTGAGCAGAGTTTTGCACTCTGGACAGATCTAAATGTCTACATAACGCACAAGGCAGAGGAGAATCAGGCTCAATTGGATGTTTTTGTGCAAGTGCTAACCAGTGAATATGCAGAATATTACCAGGTGGGAAAGCAGAGAGTCCCTATACCAAGTTTCAGAGTAGCAGCCGTGTTTGTCTGTATCCGTAAAAAGAAAAGGAGGACTTGTGGCACCTTAGAGACTAACAAATTTATTTGAGCATAAGCTTTCGTGAGCTACAGCTCACTTCATTGGATGCAACAGTTTCCATCCCACCATCAACCTCAGCCTGGACCAGTCCACACAAGAGAGCCACTTCCTGGACACTACGGTGCTAATAAGCGATGGTCACATAAACACCACCCTATACCGGAAACCTACTGACCGCTATTCCTACCTACATGCCTCTAGCTTTCATCCAGACCACACCACACGATCCATTGTCTACAGCCAAGCTCTACGATACAACCGCATTTGCTCCAACCCCTATACCAAAGTTTCTCAAACTGGGGGTTGTGCCCCCTCAGGGAGTTGCAAGATGGTTGCATGTGGGTCGTGAGCTGTCAGCTCTCTGGGGCTGACAGCTGCAAGCCCCCATTAAATTAAATTACCCCCCCCATTTTTAATTTTTGAGGGGGATCACATTCAGAGGCTTGTGTTAAAGGGGTCACCAATACAAAAAGTTTGAAAACCACTGCGATCTGCTCCGATGGAAGTCAGCAGAAGTTGTATTATTGGTTTCAATGGGAGTTGAATGAGGCCTCTAAATAAACCAAACCTTCAAAAAGAAATAGACTGGGAGTTGGAGGCAGATGTCAAACTGTCAGCCATTGCTATATTGGAAAAGTATTTCAAATATTTTCACGAGAAAAAAAGTAACAAAATCCCTAGCAAAGTATAATAATGATAAAGAAAAATAGCTTAGACTGTTGAAAATTAATTTTCTTTTCAAAATCCTAATTCATGATTCAGGGCACGATTTACATTGAACCGTAAGCCTCCGACACTCTGAAGCGTGAGCGTTCAGAATAGAGTGGAAGGATGTGCCCATCAGCCCCATGGGAGTAGCTGGCTGCATCACTTTTGAGCATTCCTTGCTCACAAAGCAACATTACAGTTTTGCACCTTTAACAGTCTTTTCATTTGAAGATAAGTGCTATGATCTTGCATATCTGCCTGATGATTTGTGTGCTTGTTCCAGGACTGATTAAGAGTTGCGAGATAGTTAGAGTAATGGGGAACAAAATCAAACCCAGCTAAGAAGGTTTTGCTGAACCAAGTCCTTCTGCTCTTGGGCTGTATAACTAAAAGTCATATACTGAACCCTCACAATTTAGAATTTGAAAGATATATATACTTCAAAGCAAACTATGATCTTCTGTATGGGTATAAAAGAGATGGATTAAAAATAATACTAATTACCTGTAACCCTGTTGATAAAAAAAAATTGGTTTTAAATAAACTTGGATTCTAGAACTTCAACCATTTAGGCTCTGCAAAAGTATGAAACTTTTTAAAGATGGCGGGGGAGAATACAAGGGATGGTTTGTTTTTGTTTTAACCTTTTAAGGGAGGGGGACCTCCAAAGTCTAAAAGGGTTTAAATCTAATATTGTTCAAGTTCTAAGATGAAGATTAAAGTCATTTCTTGTAGTATTCTATTCATCCTGGTCACAAGTGAACACATGAAATGACGATTTACATTTGTTAAGACTAATAGTGAGTCACCTCCTTCGTCCAGAGCCACTAGCCTATGGCCATGGCTGTTTTGCCAAGGAAAACAGACACTCCAGTAAGCATCTGAGTGGTTCTTTCTTTCTCCCTAATTTCTCTCTATTAACTAATTTCCTTATCAAAAGAAAAAAAAGCCATCCGGTTTTTGAATTGTCATGTGTTTTTCGTGGATAAGACCCACATTTCATATTTTTATGAATATCTTGTAAATTTCAGAACCATTACTCCTTGCATGTCAGGAATAGATTCCTTTCCTTGTTTTTAGGTAAGACCCTTCGAAAGGCTCAGGGGAGAGTTGTATTTTTCCCCCTTCTAAATGGTTAACCATATTGCTGGCCTATTGCTACTTTCTTCAGTAATTCAACATCATTACTCGAGCTCCTTCCAGTGGTAAATCATAATGTGCAAAAGCAAAGGAATAGAACTTTTAATGTCCCTTGAATCATTTTACACTAGAGAAACACTGAGAAAAGCAGTGGTTTATCTTTTCATTTTAAATCCATTTTTGTTTGTCTTAGCCCCAGGTTAAAGGTAAAGGGTAAATGAAGTTTAAATGTATAGCTCAAGTTCATTCAAAATTCTCAGTGTCACCTAGTTCAAAGCAGTCAAAAAACATGTTCCATTTAATCTACATACTAATATATGGCTTGTGACTTTCTGTGGACTTTTTCCAAGCCTTGGTAAAATCCCAGCTAGATAATCACACATATACACAATATAATAGTATATATGCTATTGTACCAAAATGTTACTTCTTCTGACTTCAGACGGGGCGGCGGGGGGGACATTGTAATAAATGCAGCAGCTGTTTTTACTGGTAGTTTTATGAGATTTTCAATGTGCTTAAAAATCTATTTTTTTTTAAAGTTGCAAAATTGGGAGAAAGGAAAAAGTCAAAACAAATGGTGTTATTAAAAAAGGCATTAAAATATATTAGACTCATAGATTAGGTTATATTTAGCTTTGATATAAAGTGGATAAACCCAGCATGAGTTAATTGAATTGAACACCATGAACATATCAGTGACAAAGAGTTCAGAATAAAAACGTTTATGAATACCAATCATAATTATTAAAACTAAGTTGTAAATAAAACATGCTAGCCCAATTTTATCTCTGTGGTAATTGGAGAGAAGTCTTTATATAGCTACCATAATGGGATGAATTTGGACCATTATTAATTTCAGATCTGAAAAAATATTAGAAGCAAAACAAACTCACTGTAGAAGGCAAATCAAATATATGGAAGAAATGATTCATTACAGAATGTTAGACACATTAATGGTACTCAGCAGATCAGTAATCGTAGCAGAGAATATTTGCAATCATTTATTTTGTTATAAAGTACCTAAGAGTGTTCAGATGGTCAGACTGCTCAACTGGTTTAGTGTTCTTCAATCAAGGGATGTAGCAAGGCAGTGGAACACTGCACACAGACACTATTGTGATGGAGGTCATAGAAGCACCTAGTTAGATAGAGAAAGGAATACCCACAGCAGCTTTAGAAACACTCCTGGGCAAAGGATTCTGTTTTTAACACTGATGATTTTTCCCATAGCATAAGAATCATACAATAATTTCTAGCTGGGTAGATGCACGGAACACTATTAACTTCAATGGGGATGTTACCCCTTAACTGCCTAGGCTGCAATCCTCCAAAAATACATGCAAATGTCTTATTTTACGCACACAAATAGTCCCCATAAACCCAATGGGACTGCTCATGGTCATAAAGTTAAGCATGTGCCTAAGTGTTTGCAGGGTTGGAATAATAGTTTCTAAAAAAGATTAGGATCCTTTGAAATATTCATTTATTCCAAGGCCAGAAGGACCATTGTGATCATTTAGTCTGATGTTCTGTATAATGCAGACAAAGAACTTCCCAAAAGTAGTGCATTCTGTAGCTGTATAATATTACTATTACAATTAATTATCGGGATCAAGCTGGTCAAAGGAATCAATGAAAGAACAAACTTAATCCATGTCTTGTAATTGGTTGAATCTGTTTCCTATTAATCAGACTCCATTTACTGCTTTGTATTTGTATTAGTTCACTTTGGATTAATAGCTGGCTGCCCGTTTGTTTCCTAATTCCACATTTACTCTTTCACAAAGAAAAGGAGATTTTTTTTCTCAATCAAGCTTCCAATCTCTCTATGGAGAAATTATTATCTAAATGGACAACATCACAAAACGACTTGTAAACCTCTTGCACTCAAGGGACCAAGTAATTGCATAGTGTGATACCTTGTTTTTAGAGATAGCTGTGCATTTACACAGCTTTGGAGATATGGGGTGATTGCCATCTTTGAAAAGCTTAAATAACAGATAGATGACCAGAGATAAAACCACTGGTTAGCTGAAATCTTCAGTAAGCAAACCCCATCTGATTTCTTATCCTCAGGACCACAGAAAAATCTGTCAACAAAGTATGGAAGTGTTGAAAAGCATGAAAGGTTAGAATGTGATTAATGGAATGATGTGTGGATACTGTTCCATAATCCCTCTAAATTCTATTTGGTTCAATTTGGCCTGTATCAATCTGCATTAAAAGATTATTAAAATAGTCTTTCCAGGCCATCAAAGTAATATTTAACGTATAAAAATCACAGTCCTCAATTCCTTTTTAATACAAATCACATTAAAAGTGCATTTAGTAAGGTAAAATAATTTCAATAATAAACTGAAATCAATCTGAGAATTGTTTCTCTCTGAGTAAAAGCCTCTCTCCTCCAGTATCAAAGTTCCAGTAAGTAAGGTAGAAACTTGGGAAGTATCTGACCCCAAATGATGTAACTTTCCAAAGTTAATAATAATTTCCCAGATAAACTGAGAATTTTGCAAAAAAAATTTCAAGAACGGGAGGAGTGTACATATTGGTACTACAACTGGTATACCATAACTGGTATTTTTAAAATTATATTTCCTCACTCTATGAATTGGCCATTCTAAACCAACATTTTAACCACTAAAGAATAAACAAGTTACTTCTCCAAAAAAGAACAAAAAATATATTTCTAGTCTTCAAGCTTCTCTCAACTTGCCAACATCAGTTTTCTCTCTGACCATGCTTTATTCAGTCATTATGACATAGTTACTGTAATCCAGTCATCACTTACGGGAAAGTGGGTAGAAAGACTTCCTGCATCATGCTAGTCAGAAGGCTATTGTCAGAGTCTGTGTTCTAGGGATACAGTATGAAGCATGTGTTTAGCCACTGAATCACGTAATTATATTATACATTTGAATTAATTTATTTGTAGAATCAAGTTCTGTGTCCAAAGTTAAATCCATGAAAATAAAACTTTATGCATAACACATGATGCCATGAAATAAGAATCATTTCCATGGAATTCATTCATAGAAATGAAAATGTACTTTGACTACCTTCTTGTGTCTGTTTCAGGGAATAAGATGATTCATGTCTAATGGGATTTTCATGATTAAATTCTTACTATTTATATTGTAGTATTATGTAAATGTGCAAGGAGCTTTCCAGGAAGAAGTACCTCTTGGCCCAGGTAGGTACAATCTAATGGACAATATGCAACAAGTGAGAGCTATAATCATAGATATGGAATATAGCAGAATAGACAGATGAGGATTACAAACATAAAACCAAATGGTTACTCAGGCCCTGATTCAACAAAGCACTTTTTAAATGAGTAATCTCACTGAAGCCAGTGGGACTACTCATATGCTTAAAGATAAGCACATGCTTAAATGCTTTGATGAATAGGGGCCTGAGATTTTATGCATATCTTGTTACAAAGGATCTGCCTAAATATGTACAAAGCTAATCACCATTACCTCAAAACACTAAAATCTCCCTCCAGGACAAAATGTCACCTCACTCATTCCCTCCCCCGACTATTCAACCTCCTTCCCCATCCTCCTTCATCATCCAACTACCCCTGTTTGTGATCTGCAGAGAACCCAACTGTAACCTGTAGGTTGTTGGCAATGCAGTTAATTGCAGTATGTGTGACATAGAGATTCATTTGTGAATTTGGTATTTGTTCCCTCTAAATTGCTCTCCTGCACTTTATGCTCTTTATGTTTGCTTTACCTGCATAGCTTCTTTAAAACTAATCTTCCCAGTTTAAAATGAGCACAGCACATAGAAAATATAGAGTTCACTCATTTTAAGCCTCCCTCCCACCACACATCTCTCTGTTTTGTGAAAATTGGATCTGTCAGTGGCATGTAGCCAAACACCCATCCTAAGGACCTCTGAACTAGTCTGACCCACTCAAAGCTTTACAGAGACATAAATCTGCTGGTGACTTGCTGAGACTCTTGGGCAGTAAAACAGGTACAATTGATCCTATGAGTGTTCCAGTAAAAGCTGTAACATTGTTGTCTTTAAATTGTTTGCTGAACTAAAGAAACTGTTGGTTTCAGGGGAAATAACTGTTCAAAGTTATTTAACATTGTATATCTATAAACTCTGCATTCCTCATTTAAAACATCAGTGCAGTTTTTTGTATTAGCAGTACGTGTCAGGATGGAGGTCAGTCCTCTGCTCCAGTCTGAGCGTGCTCATGGCTAGTTGTCCATTAAGAACAGGTTCCATGAGAATCTGTGTGCATGAGGAGGATTGAGCCTCCAGTGCTATTCTCTCTGACACCAACTTGTGTGAGCAATTTTCTATGCACTATCATTTCTGCAAGAGACTAGTAGAAGTTACACACACAAACTTAATCTGTGCATCGAAGCTGAATATGCAAGGTGAGATAAGAGGGGTCTGATTAAATTGTACACGGAGAAATTTTGTATATGCAATAATATTCTCCCTTTCCTCTGCTCTGCAGAAGAGAGCAGTCTGGAGTAAGTAAAGTAAAAAAAGATCTGGATTGGTCACTCAGCAAAGCAATGCAGTTAGATGGTATTACACCATACAAGCCCGAGGAGCACTGTAGGATAGATAGACGTGTTGCCATCAATAAACAAAAGATTCACTAAGTGTTTGTGAGCCAGAACAAAGACCTAAAAAATCATCAGATTTTTGATTTGGGGAATACTATTTGACTAGCTCTAGATGGGTGTGATGCTTGTTGTTTGGGAGGAGCCTCTAGAGCAGAGATTCCCAATTTTTTCTTATTGCATACCAGCTGCCTGCATACCCCTACCCTTGTCAGCACTGATACTTTGTGTGTTCTTCTAACACTACCTGTCTTTAGCCATCTCTCCATATTTCAGTGTTACGTACAGCTATAGTGTGACACATACAACCGAAAAAATCCCCCTGACTAACTTCTGAGCTCAGTTAGACTGGACAGTTGCTGGGCAATTGAACATGCACTCTATGGTGACTGGAGGTGAGGGCTCTGTACATCAGCATCTCTGTATCTGTGTTCTCCTTTGTACATCTTGAACTACCATATTTTATATAACAAATTCCCACCAAATTTTAAAGCTTCATCTGGGAGGCCTATTATGAAAATGTAATAAATAAAATAATAAATCCACCTCTACACAATTTCTCATGTGTACCCCCACCCCAGAGACATCTCATATACCCACAGGGTATGTGTACCATAGTTTGGGAACCCCTGCTCTAGGAGAATGGGCTGAGGCAGTAAACATCCCATCACTGAGGATGTTTCTGAAAACACCATAAACATTTTGTAGGAAGGGTTTGCACCTCTGGGTCCAGATAGAGCCAGTGGTGCTTCTGAATTCTCAGTTCCTTGTATTATTTACTGCTGGAGAGCAGATGGCAACCTCTTCTCTCTGATGTGGACAACACAACAGTCAATGAACACCTCCAGGTTAGAATACTCTAATGTGATCTGCTTAGAACTAAATGTGATGATGACACCAAAGCTTCAGTGTGTAGCCACCTGTCTTCTTCATGGGACAAGACATGAGTGAGTAATATCAGTGCTCAAATTTCTGCACTGGCTACCTGTGTGCTATCAAGGGTTAAGCTTCAGCAGAAAGTTTGCCTGGATCTGCTTATAGGTGTTTAAGTTGCTTCTCCAGGTTGTCAGGCAGATGTTTTGAGAGCTAAAGATCTTGACTAGAATTATAAATGAGAATGTGCACACCTTATATTGATAACCTCAACAGAGAAGAATCCTAAGGTAAACTTCACAGACTGTAAATATAGGGGTTGAAACTTTTTCAAAGCATTATTTTCAATAGAAGATGTGTGGTTCAATCTCCAGCACAATTTTAAATGTTCTACTAAAGTTCTTTTCATTCATTAAAATGGAATAAACTCTGGGATGCAACACAGGATGTGAAGCTTCATTCTGAACCAGGCAACCACCAAAAGCAATCTTTCTTAGCTTAGAAGAGCATATAAAATCACAGCCTCAGGTGATATGGCTGCAGCTATTACATAACTGGAAGTGGATCAGTAGTAATAAATGTCAACCATTTGTATCCAGTGTGTTGAAGTAAAATTATAATGAACATATTTGCATTGGGAGTTAACAGAATTAAATCCTCATGCCAGAACATGAATAGATTGTAACTATTTTGAATATTGCACAGAAATTCATGATGGGGTGCTAGTTCTATTGGTCTTTTGGAAAGGTGTGTGTATTCTTCTTGTACTTTGATGTAACAATATGTAATGGCTTGCATAGTCCAGCAGGTTGTACATGATGGAGGAGACAAAAATACATATGAAATACACAGACTATAGTAGGGATCCTTTTTCCAATCAGCACCCTAAACTTAGAATATAAAAACCCATCTTTAGTAGTTAACAGTTCTCCATAGTGCCCTTTCTCATGTACACACTTGTCATTTCAGACTCCCCTGATTCTCCCCACCTCAGCCACTTGAACTGAACTCCAAGCAGTAATTGTGAGAATGAACTCAGTGTCAGCCAAACAAGCTCATTCCCAGAAATATAATTTTGATAAGCACTGCATTATTCAAATGAAAGGCTGCAGCCAGCCCGATGGTGACCAATTGTTTGGATGTTGTTGCTAGTCTACCCAGTTAACCTACCTACAGTTTTTTGAACATCTGTATTCAGTGAACTATTCCCGGTTAAACTTAGCCATCTCTGATGCCCAACTTGACACACCTTAAAGGGTCTTGGATACCATTTTTTTGAAAGTCAGACTTCTTTAACATGTCCCAAGGTGGGTACCATAAACTTAGGCACCCCAAATCACTAGTCATTAATAGGGCTGGCCAGAAAATAACAATTCCATTTAATGAAAAAGTTTGAGGTTTTAGAATTTGTTTTCCATTTGATAATGAGAGGAGGAGGAGGAGAGACCTTTCAGGGTTTTTTTTTTCAGATCTCTCTCTCTCTTTCCCCCTCTCCACCATCCTGGTGCTGAGAAATCATCACAACAGAAAGGTTGAAACAGGCATATTTCTAAAAAAAAAATGTTGGTTTTAGTGAAGCAGTATTTTCCAATGGAAAAACATTTATTTGAAATATTTTTGACCAGCTCTAATCCCTAGTAATTAAGATAATTATGAAAGTCAGCCAGTTTAAACCACAGGAAGATCAGCTAAGAAGCAATTAGAGTTAAAAACCAAAAGGCCTTTACCTTAACTGTACAGAAATGTTTGTAAAGAGAAATAAGATGCAGGTTAATATACTTTTTCATTTACCTAAAATGGCTAATAATGTTTTGATTTCAGCATAATGCACTGTCACACTATAAACACCTTCATGGAGAGCATTACAGCACACAACTGTAACAACTTCATATTGATGTCTGGATTTCATCATTTTAATTATTTTGCATAAGAGTTTTACTATATCTCCTGCTTATTGGGCATAAAAAATACTAAACATTACATAAAAACAATCAACATAATATTAAGGGTTCATTTAGTCCCTTCCAGATATCATTTAATGAGTTTTCCTAGATGCAATTTTCTGATTAAAATAAAGCTGATTAAAAAGTAAATTAAAAGTAAACTGTCATTGATTGTTTTTTTATTGTAATGATTTTAGTCAGGGAAGTTGTATCAGTTGGAAATATGTTTGCATTACATTGTTTAAAATCACCTGTCATGTTGCTTTTACATTTCTGATTTCATGCAGCAACTGAGACACTTAGCTGATCTTCGGAAATATTGCTGTCTGGTACTTAGTTACAAACATTGCAGTCACATCTGGGCATTATAAAAAAAGTTATCTGATTCAAATTATAGCTGTTTATTGTGTGGCTGGGAATCTGTAATAGCAATCAGCAGGGTTCCAGGTACTTTCATTGTTCACTGATTTCAGACATTGACATCAAGTTGTTATTGGCTTTATTTTTTTAAAAAGCTTTAGATTTCAGGAGGTAAATTACCTTTAATCTTCATAGACTTTTATTTAAAGCGTCTTAATTTCTGTTTCTTTTTTTCTCACCATAAAAAAAAAACCAGACAGCTGTACTCTTCTTCATGGCTCTGTTTCCTCCTGATCACTATCAATAATTTAAAAGAGCACACACTGTGAAAAAACCTTGGATGTCAGAATTAATTGTTCCTTTGCCAGTCACTGCGTTTTAGAATGTTGCTTTCTGTACAGCAGGACACATTTATCTATACCTTATGACTGTGCACATTTAAATTATGTTAAGTGTTGATTTGACCAAACTAAACATGTGTCGGAAAGTGTGCAAATGCATTGCAATTAGGAGGAATGAGAAGGAATCCATATACTTCAAACAATTTATTCACTTTTCTGTAACATAATGATAGCTATACTTGTAGGGTTAGATCCTCAGCTGGTGTACGGCATCATAGCTCGCTCAGCTTCAGAGGACCCTTATCATTTACTCATTCGATATAACTCAAAAAGCACATGTTGGAAAAGAGAGCTAAAGCAAGTTATGTTTTTAAAGAAACAGATCTCTTTACACAGACAGTATAATAGGCGAATCCAATGATCCAGAATGGTTTTTATGTCCATGTACCTGGGAATTTTGCCTGTGGTAAACAGGTGGACAAATGACCTTGACAATTTGTAACATTAAATGAACAGCGTGCTCGAATGCTCCTTGTGACTTCTGTTGTTTTTTTTTAATTAAAATGCTGTTTCCATAACTCTTACTACGACCACCATGTGGCTTTCCCTTAAAGTTGTCACAGCAAAAATCACATTGTTAAATATGACCATAGAAGTCAAACTCCATTTATATATGCCAACAAATATTTCAGATTAGTAGCAGCCTGCATGCTGTGAACTTCATCCTCTTATTGTCTCTCCTCTCCTCATCTTGAATCCCCATCACTGTGCTGCTAACAGCATGCTAATTGCCCTTTGTGGCAGTGTCTTTGTCTGTAATTTGCCTAATGGGAGAGAAGGAGATGGACCCACACAAATGTTCTAGAGAAGCATTGGTGGAGATCTGGGGCATTCATGAAAATCCACCCTTTGAAACACTTCCTCACCTCACTGCAATGGAAGGTCAAACCTGACTGTGTGCTGTTCCAGTCCTCCAACAGAAACATCCTCTGAAAGAAAATGTCTTTCCCTGGGCAGTGTTATCTACTTCTTCCCAGCCCAATCTATTTTGGGAATGCAAACAGAGCTCTCTTCATCAGAACTCTAAAGTTGGTCCAGAGGACCAAATCCCCCCTCTTGTAAGCATTGGACGATTTACACCGGAGATCAAAAGTAACCAAGAATGGATCTTATAGGTAACTATGGCATGGCAATAGTCATTTACATTTTAAAAATAAATAAATCCAGGGGTAATGTTTTAATTTTTTTTACTTTAAGTAAAAAGGAACCCAAGATCCTCTACTTATTATATGTCATTGATGGGCATTGTTTAACAGTGGAACTCCTTTCTTATATTGGCAGCCACCTCTGTTGTTATGTTGTTCTTTGAGGAAGCAAGGCATGAGGCGGGGAGGGCAGAGAGAGTTTTGTTTTCTCTCTGTGAACTGCACTCCGGTGATACTGCATAGAGCATCCGCAACAGTGTGGGTGGTAGTGCTAGGCTTGCATATGCAGTTCAGTCAGTGACCCAGAAACTGGAAATAGTGAGGCCCAGAGGAGCACTGAGAACAACTTTCTCCTTTGTGATTTCCATTTTTCATTGTGTTTGACATTTTTGAGACAGACGTTTGTTATAGCCTAGAAGCGTGCAGCGGAGGGCTGGGGAGATGAGATTTCACTCCAACATAGAAGACGTACAAAAGGATACGAGTGAGGAATTGAAAGCATCAGGTTTTGGGGGGGAGCTTTTTGTTAGGTAGTTGCAATAAATTATTCTTTTGTGATATAGTCAAATGAAATATATACACAATGTTCTTAGAACTTTCAAATATAAACAAATAATTAGATTTTCTCTTTACTTGGTATGAAAAAAGCTGTCAGCACAGCTTTTGATGTGTACAACTGGACAATGCATGTACCAGATCCTACTGAACTATCAAATATATTTTTTACCTTATTTTACTAATTTAAAGCTATGACTTCACTGTCACTTTGTGACAAATATGAAGATTTAAAAATAGGCTGGACATTTCTTGTATTTTTTTTTTTAAGAAGAGGCACTGCCTTTGTGAAATCACCACAGACAATTCTGTTTTGTGCAGAAAATACTCAGACAATGTTTGGAGGCAACCGGGAGAGTGTCCTCCCATCTATTATGTGCTGTTTACTATAACAGTAGCCTTAATCCTGTAATCTGAACTGTGTGGGTACACCCCTTAACCCATGTGGATCCCTACTGCAGGGCATCCACTTTTTTTGTCACTCAGCTTCTTTTTATCTGCTCTGATAGGTTGGAAAACAGCTAGGGCCGCTCCTGCCTCATTGACTTAACGAATTTTCACATAGGTGTAAAGACCCAGCTGTATGTGTAACACCAACAGACCCTGGTCGTCAGCAGGCGGGATCGAACCTAGGACCTCTGGAGCTAGATGTATGAGCCTCTAATGTATGAGCTAAAAGCCATATGACTCTTAGCTAAGACTGTAGAGCTGACTCATTAATCTCTAAGTGGTCTAGATACTACTAGATGGGACAGAGCACCACACCCAGGAGGTGTGTGGGTTACACATGGATCAGATTATGGGATCAGGGCTTCTAGAACATGCACATGTCCCATCAGTGTAAAGGGCTCAGTCTGTGCCCCCAAAGAGTTTGCAATCTAAAACTTGGATCAATTGAGAAATACTGTGGGTATCATGTTTCCTTTTTCTCTTTTCCAGGTCTGAACATTGCAGTTAGTCCCTTCCTAAGCAATGGACCTTTCAAACAGTCCTTAACAATGGAACAGTTTAGGTCTGAATCTCTGTCTGGGTCTGAATGTTGAAACTTGGGTCTCTCTCTGCTTTTTATACATTTGTTTTCTTCTGAATGAATTTTCATTGGATTTACACTTTATTAAGATGAACAAATTGATCTAGTCTTGATTCTGGGTTAGAAAATATCTTTTTTGCCCCCGATTGATGTGTTTTCTTTCTAAATGGAGCATTTACCTTCAGGTCTCCATGTTGAGACATAGAAAGTTCTTTTTTTCCCCATCTTTGATATTCTGCCCACAATTAATGACGCTTGGGATACTGAAACAAGTGCTCTATTTACCGTTAGGTTATGTAAAAAATGTTGCTTAGTATGCAATTTTTTTTTCTATCCTGCTAGGTCTGGAATTTATAGCAGCCCCCTTTTTTATTGTGATGATGTTGTGCGACACAGCATGCAAGAACCTATTTAAAGAGTCAACATTTCCCAACTTTTATCATCCAGTTACCAGAAATCATTCCAAGGATACCAAGACAATAGTGTCAACTGAGTGGTAAACTGCTCACAAATGTTGACTTTTATTAGTGACCACGGCAAGTAGGTGGAAATAAGCTAATAAGTAAGTTAACACAGTTGGTAAAAAGGATTAAGAAGTTTGGCATTCATGCAGGTGGTGACAACAGAATTGGGACCAACAACAGCCCAGTGGCAATTCCAAGTGTTGAACCAGTATTCTGTTCAATAGTCTATGACTAGCAATCTCGGGATTCAGCTTGGAATAACAGCATAAGGGACATGATTGCAGACCAAGGCAGAATATGGGTATCTATTATGGAACACTTCTTCAGTAGGGGTTCACGTTCTAAGCACCTCTGAAAATCAGACCACTTTTTTTACATGCCTAAATATGGACTTAAGTGATTGACAGTAGACACTCTGTTTGATTTCTTCCCCTTAACTTTTCTGTGCTTCAGTTTATGTGGGCCGAAAACTTACCTGATCCATGGGGGTGTCATGAGGCTTAATTAGTTGCTGTTTGTAAAGAGCTCTGAGATTCCAATTAGAAGAACTCTAGAAGTGCAAAGCAGTAGTTGTATTTCGTGCAGGGTACCATGTTTGTTCATCTTTGGGAAAGTTAGATGCTACACACTCTAAACAATTAAACACATTTTCTTGTTCCTTACTCTGGGCTTCAAATAACACTGAAATGTCTCTATGGAATTCTTTCTTGTTTTTAGTATTTCTGTTACTCGAGATTAAGGTGCCCCTTCTCATAAAATATCCAGCTCCTTTCTCTTCAAGTAGGGGATGAAATACTGGAACCTAGAGAAAAAAGCTAACATCTCCTGATGTGTATATATATCTGTCCATGCATGTAATAGGAGAGAAGGAACACACACACAAACACACCATGCACAGACGCTTGTCAAGATTTTGCTTGGTTAGGCCAAACATTGATTTCTTCTCAAAGAGCCTCAACCTGTGTCTGACTAATGCTAATGGAAAGAAGCACTGGAATGACTCAGAATAGGGAAGAATTTCTCGATCTTGGCTTTACTATGATGCGTGTGACTGCAGAGTTGCTGTGATGTCCAATGGATATTGGAGGTACCAGGCACTGGTGTCAGACTATCAGAGTACTTAGGTTATCCCCTCTGATTCACAAACCTTGCTGCCAGTATCCAATGATTGGCATCCCTAGGAGTTGACTTAATCTCATGCTATCAAGAAAAAGTAGTTTGAAGTATGTCAATAGCAAATAGTTTCTTCTTTTCTCAAGAACTGAAGACTGGAATTTGGAATTTACTGAATTACCAAGTAGCAATACAAGACCCAAAATAAAACGGAGGTGTTGTACACGATCTCTACTATCTTAACATTACATAAATAGATTTATGCTACTCAGTATTCTTGTTTATTATAGATGTTTATTGTATAGTGTACCTAGTACAGATTGGCTGTGATATAAGGTTTTTTTATTATTATACTCTCCCCTTAATTTCCTGTTCTACTTTCCATTCTTTATAAATTATTAAATAATAGATGAATTTAAGAATCTTCTAAGTGTCTGTTCAGATAAGTTGTGGACAGTTCTGGTTCTTATCACACCATTTGATATCTCCGTTGTTCCTCATTGCTTTTTAATTTGTATTCTGTTCATCTTCTTACTACTGTCAACCCAATGAGCGCTTCTTTCTTACCTTACCTTCTTCTTTCCCCTGTCTTTACTCATAGCCCCTACTCTGCAAAGACATCTCCCTATCGTCAACCCCCCTTACGTCAGAGGTGACCTCAGAGAGTCCATGGTGGGGTGATTTACATCTTCATCTGGGCTCTGCAGCATTTAAATCACACCTGTGCGGGCTTGGACTCCTTTAGATCCAAATTACAGATGCAAACTTTTTATCCTGTGAAAGTGAGAGTACAATTAATTTGGTGCTGTCTGATCTTACATCCATGTCTCTCATTGTTTCAGTGGTGCTTTTCGGAGGAAGCCTTGCCAAACCATGATGTGGGAGTTAAATTGCAACAGGGATTTTTGAGTCCCTGCTGGGCTATGATAACCAAAATATGAAACTACATAGATGACTTAAAGATCCATTTTTTTCAGTGGTCCAACAAAACTCCAGAATAGGCTGCAACAAACTTGATGAAGCATCACAAGAACATAGAGGATAATAGGAGACTCCAGTTTATTAGCAATCCTAGTTGTATTCCTGAACAACAAAAACGTGCAGGATTGTGAAGCAAATTACAAAGAAAGTGAAGCAAATGCTCTCCTAGACCTTTCCCAAGCTCTTAAATTAAAGAATTAGTTTATTAATGTCCTTCGGCCCCTAGAGATGGTTACTTAGAGATCACAGCCAATAGTGCATCCACAACTCTGATGGTGCTCGGAACTCTTGCTGCAGCAAATCTAAAGGGATACTGGGTAGTAGTTGTGGTAGGAGCCCCAACCATTTACCATGAAACCCTAATTAGGGATAGCATAGGATAATAGTCAGTGTATATCCACAATGTGTATCCAAAATAGAGTCAGTGTACTCACAATAGGGGATAAAACACAGCAATGAAAATTCCTTTTATTTATTGGAAAATAAGAATTTGGATGTAGACAGCCATGAAGCTAATTTGTCCACACCAAGCAGTGTTTACATTTTATGTAACTGTATTATTTATTAAACTGCTGCAAGGACCCACTAATGGACAGCAGTACCCCATTTGGCACAAAAAAGTGAGTGCCTTCCAGAATTTAAAATTATTTTGGAAATCCTTCTATATCTTTGATTGTATTGTTCAGATTGTGAATCAGAAGACACAATTTCAAAAGGTAACTTTTTTAGTTGGGATGTTTCAAAGTAGAATCTGGCTAGTATCTCACAAAAACAACGAACAATATGTACAAGAATGGTTATCTATGGCTAGTAAATTTTACATATATACCAATAACTTCTTGAATGTTGACTACAGAGCCTATAATTATTTCCAAGTTAAAATTCCAAATCCATCATTCTTTATCTTAGTAACGTGTGAACAATACATTGCTTGATTAAATGATCAAGAAGCTCCGTTTTGTTTTCAATAGAGTATTTGCATATATTTTCAACGTCAGTGCAACAAAGTAAAAATGACTAAGTATCAATATGTCCCGTACCTGCATTATGTGACTATTCATGAGTCATAATAATTCTTCACACTTAAAGGAACCTTGCAAGTTGGTATGTTTGATATGTGATTTGGATTGGTTGGTTTGTTTTTTCTAAGAAAGGCAGAATTAGACAGTTACACAATTTACCAAAAGGTCAAGTCCATTACCCAAAGTCACAAAGCAAGGTGGTGGCAGAACTGGGAATAGAATCCCTTAATGCTAACACCCAGTCAAGCACTATAATGCTTGAGCACATTCCTACCCAAATCAAAGACCTGATTGAAAACCTTGAAGTCATTAAGAGTCTTTCAGTTGGCTTTGGTGAGGACCCAGATGAATAGTTTAAATTTTCTTTTATTCTCTTTCACCCTTCCTATTTGTTTGGGGACTTTTCTTTAAATTTCACAATTTTCAGGGTTGCTTTTTGATGGAATTCCAGTTTGGACAAAAGTAAAGAATGACATTTCTTTTACATTGCAGATTCTGCAGAGTGCAGCCTAGAGAAGTATTTTACAATCTTGGAGGACAAAAATTTAAGGTCCTTTGTTTTCCCTTCTATGTTTAAGAAAAGTCTCCAGTATCTGATAGAATAACAATTCTAGACACATACACAAAAATGTGGAATGAACGTAATAAGAACAATATTTTTTTTTACTTGGTCTTTATAGAGCAACAAAACAGCAACGGAAGATAGGGCACAAAGGAATAAAATGTTTGCAATCAAAGTAATAAATGTTGTTTTGCAAACCTAAGAAGTGATTTTTAAACAGCTGATTTTCATCAATCCTACTCTAATGTAGTTTTGTCAAACATATCAGAAATACTTGTTACTCTCTCTGGTATCATTAACCTGCTGGATTTCTCTTTACTAGTGTTTTCTTCCACTTTGGGAGAATAGGTTAGCTGTAGGAGGCATAAATTGAAAAGGGAATATTTGTTATGCACACAAATCTCGTTAAAAATAGTACCAGGCATAAACTATAATGCCCAATGATGAAAATATATCCATTTAAATTAAAAGTATTGAAATAGTTTACCTAATTAGCTTGGCAAATTGCTGCACCTTGAGTTTGCTTTTTGTTAATCTTATTATATGATGGCATATATTGCTGTCTGTAGGACATTAAGCTAGTTCTGAAACCTTTATATATTTCCCTGAGCCCCCTCACACTCAGATTAATCATGTCAGGAAAGGTTAGACACTTTCCATGAGAACTATTTTGCCTCCAAAGATTTTATGAAGTGGAAGAAAATGTAGTAATTTACTTTAATTTTATGGAAGACATAAGTCCCTTTTAAAAAGAAATTGGTCAATAAACAAAGTCAGAGTAGTGCAAATTACAAGATCAGTAGGAGGAATCATTAAAATCTATCAATCTCAGCAACAGTACAAGACAGAAAAAAAAGTACTCCATGAAAAAGAATCTGAAAGGAACGTTCTCATTGCAGTAATAATACATCACTTTCAGCTTCCATAAATACAGAGTGAAGACAACTGAAAAGCAATCTATATTTTCAGAGTCTTAAGAATGAGTCTTGCAAAAATCCCTGTACAGTAGCTGATTTGTAATCGCAATCGTAAGAGTGATCAGAAGGACAGCCTCTTTTCTGGACAGGATTTTAATGGAGTTACTGCCCAGTTTACCAAATGCCTGGAAGAAGATGGCCCAAATTAATGGGTACTGATGAAAGGAGCTTCAGGAAAAAATACAATTAGGTATTATAGGCAAAAGAAATTTTAATATGCCTACAACTTGAAATGAACCTGATGGGTCGTGTCTGGCCAATCCTGCAAATCTTCACTATAAATAAATAATTAAGGATTTCACTGAATATTATTTGGGACCAGAAAGATTATTATTTATTAATTATTATTATTCATTATTATTATAAGCTGGTTGCATTATGGTAGTGCCTAAAGGCCACAAGGTAGATCCATTGTACTAGGCACAGTACAAACACATACCAATAGACAGTCCATGCCCCCAAACAAGTTACAGTCTGAAAGCAAACACACAAAACAAACAGAAGGTATGCCTATACTTAAACAGCTACATCTGTAGCACTGAAGCTGTGTCACTATAGTGCTTCAGTGTAGACACTACCTGTGCCAGTAGAGAGGATTCTTCCATCAGTGTAGGTAATCCACCAAGAGATGATAGCTAGGTTGATGGAAGAATTGCTCCATTGACCTAATGCTGTCTACACTGGGGATTAGGTTGTCATAGCAATATCTCTTAGGTGGATGAATTACACCGGAGAGATGTACCTATGCTGATGTAGGTATAAAGATATAAAAGTGTGAAAGGAGTGGGGAAAGGCAAAGTAAAATAAGGTCATGTACCAAGTGACTGGAAGAAGAAGGAATATAACCCAGGTTTCTCTACTTCCATTCCGATGGCCAGTCCATTGGCCCATGTGGCCTAATAAACAATTGTCTCTCTACTGAAACAATACAATCATTTTGAAGAAAGGAAACCCATTTTATTTTAACATTTTTTAAAAAAGACTGCATTTGCATCTCTCCCTATTGGCAGCCTATTTGAACCTCCAGTGGGGCTTGAGAGGGAACAAAGCTGTTTCAGATAGCTGCTTTTCAACCAACTAACTTCATTTCCTGATAAGAGCTGAATTTGAAAGCTCTTAAAACATCAGCTTCCATCCAAAAATGAGGGTAGAAGAAGCCAAGAAATTAAATGATTTACTAGCATACTATCTGTATGTGTCCTTTGCCATCCTGTTGGTATACAATTTGCTGGCCTGGAGCAGTTCACTTTCATTTTGCAATGGGTTCCTTCCAAGGTCGTTGCTCAGAATAGCCAACAGAAGGTGCCTGTGCTTGACCTTTATTCCTAATAGGAAAGAGATAAAGCTATAGAAGCAGTTTCTTGTGGTAGTGTTTGCAACATATTGCAACATCTCATTACCTATGGCAGGCTGACCTATATACTGAATAGGTCAACCTTCCAGGCAGCCAGGATCTGTATCCTTCCAGGGCTTCCCATCATCGTTTCCTTGTCATTTCTTGATCAGCTTTGCTTCTCACGTTGTTCCCATTTCTTCTGCGACAGACATGCTGTGTGTCCTGGCATTCTGTTCAGCACTTGCTGTGCATTGTGCAATATACCATGCTGCCCTTGCTACCTCGAAACTTCATCTTGCCCCACTTCCCTTTTTTCTATAGACACTTGATGCTGCTAATGTCACCTCTTAGGGGGTAAATCCAGCCCCCCTTCAGCCACACGTGCGGAGCCACACTCATGTACTGACAGCGGAACTGGTGCAGTTCCATTCTGTAATTAAGAGTCAGGATTTGTGGAGGTTGTACACATGCCCTCCAGGGCATGGAGCTCAGCTCCTCAGCGCCTCCTTGTGTGTCAGCGCAGGACTAGGGAATCCATTGATGCTAGATGGATCCTCACACCTTCTGCCTGCAAAAGGATTGTAATCCTACTAGGGCTTTGGTAGCTTAGGGGTAGGGCTCCAACTGCAGTATAGCTCTATGGTTGCTGGACAGATTGGCCTTCTTTGTTTGTTTCCCCAGCTACATGGGCTTCACACAGGGCTCAGACTTTGGGCTTTATTTAGCATATCTAAGGACTTGGACAAACCATACTGATTGATCCCCTGTTATCATGATCCTGTCTGACCATTGCTGCCTCTGATTGCTAATCCTGTATCGGCTGTCACAGGAGTCTTGTCTAAACTAGGGGCTTAGAATAAAAGATGCATTGCTAAGGTGTGTTAGTGGAAACATTTCAGCCAACACATTTTAAAGACCTGGTGCAGACAATGCAGGCTGTATTTTGACACTTTAGCTGATGAAACCTAGCACAGACCCATCAGAATGTGAACTATGTGGTGCTTCCTTGTCACACTAGCCTAGCAGAAAACTGTCTCCAGCCAGATAATACAGGTGAAACAAACATAAGACCTCAGCCCACAGCCACTCCATTAACCTGAAGGGAATGAACACTTCAAAGCTTAACTGCTACTTTTTAAGTGATAGCATTGTTAACAAGGGATAATTACTCCACCCCCCTCCTTCAAAATATCAAAAGCTCTGTGAATTCACAGGTAAATTCTGCACAAGCAGACAAAAACAAAAACAGAACAAAACAAAATAAGAAAGTCAAAAGACAAGTTTCAATCAGCAACACCAGCTTCTCCTAGATGCACATCCATAGCATTTCCCATCCCTGTTTTTATGGTTAAATACATAGCAATATATACTTACTTTTTGTGTCAAAAATATATGTATTGTGCTTTATTTTCCTATTCATAAAACCAGAGCTGAGCAATGTCTATCTATCACACGTGCCCAGATCTCACAGATTCAGTTGGACTATAGGAATAGCACTGCATTTCCTTCTCCTGGTCAGCTCTGAAGGTGGCTAGACAACCTCTCTGCCTCCCCTCTCTACTGTCCATGTGGGGTCTGAAAGGGGAAGGAGCAACCAGGAGTAGGAGGAGGCAGCAATAGAGGTGAAGTCAGCTGGCAGGACAGACAGTAAGGGGGCTGTTACAAGATGGCCTGCCCCTTTCAGAACCAAGGCCCAGGGCTAGTCAGACATGATCAGTTAGCTCTGCCTATGTAGGCTATGGTAATTAAAAGAGTGAAGAGGAAGCAGGGAAGGCCTGAGAAGTCAAACAAACCAGGGGACTAAATCCAAAACTGGGATGACTTGGCCAGGAGGAAGCTGGTGAGGCCATATCTAGGGAGACATGTCAAAACTGAGACCAAGAGCACCCATAGACTGGACTAGAACTCAGGCAGCAAGAAGGAAAGCCCAGCAGTTAAGGAAAGCCCAAGTAACCAAAGCCCTGGTTGGAGGGAGAGACGACAAGCTGCTCCGAAGTGAAACAAGAAGCTGGGTGAAAGCTAGGAACAGACTAAGGGCTATAGCCTGCCAGAGGCTATTAGTAACAGAGTGGCCTGACACAGATGGTTGGGTTAGTTGGAGTCTAAGAGCCAGCAGCTATAGACCAAGACACACCATTACTACTAAGAGCATGTGACAGGGCTGGCCCTTTAAAAGGGTCAGCTTCCCAGCCTGTCTGTGATAGACTCCCCTGAAAGCAATGAGCCAACCCAAATCCACCTGAGGCTAGTTAGTGGCAGTTAATTAAGGAAAGAAGGAACACCCAGGCTTAACAAAAGGCTTAGGAGAGATAATTTGGGGAAAAAAGCTCTAGAGGAGAAAGGGAGCTCCTAGAGGGCCTGGACTAGAGAAAAGCTACACAAGCACGGAGAAGTCTGAGGCCTTACAGCAAAAGGTGCTGCTGCTGCTGAAACCTAGAGACTTTTGTTTGGGGATTGTTACATTTTAATCTGGGCTCTGAGGTAAGAGCCTATAAACCCTTGCACAATGCTCCTTTCAGAAGGCTTTATTAAAGGGAGATACTCTGCTGTAGAGTGGTTGGCTTCTTCTTGACCAGGCTGTTTAAGTGACCTCATGGTTTCCTCATTACGGAAGGGAAACTGATGTAGACACAAGCAGAGTCCTACTTTGCCACCAGGGAGTGCTTGGGAGGTGATGGTGCACCCTTTGTAAAGGCTGATAGAGAAGAAGGGGGCTGAAGGATGAGTCCCGGCTGGTCAAAGACTCACCTGTTTTGATGTTGATTTGGGCTCTGTTAAACAGTGTTCAGCCCCTGCCTGGGAAGTGGCTTGGTCAGAGGGCCAAGTCACCTCTAAGTGGGGAGTTAGATGAAGATTGTTGTGGGGAAACTGGGGGAAGGTGAAGGATGTGCCACAATGCTAAGTCTCCCCATGAGGGATCACCCTGTGGTGATGAGTCTGTGTAAAGGACCCCATAGTTGAACTGAGCTTCCCCATGTACCCTCAGAAAGGACCCACCCTCTATCCCCCAGGCAGAACCCAGCCAACGTATAACCCCTGGAGTATCTCATTTCAAGGGCTGTCACTCACTTTAGTCCCAAAGTTACATACTTTCCAAAAAAAGTGATGTCTTTTCCCTTCTATTGTTCAAAATTATTTATAGCAGAAATAGAGAATCCTGACACGAATGTTATACCAAGAACCATTTACACCAAAGGAAAAGAATCCCACCTGACTTAAATGTTATTCTGTCATAAACTTGATGTTCTTCATTCGGGGTCTCTATCATGTGTTGCAGCCCACATTTGGGCCTTTATAACATGAGAGGAATGCCCCAGGCACCCTAGTGCCTTCCATGGCACCCAGCTGTTCAGCACCTTCCAGACACCCTCCAGCTTCCACTCTTGCATCTTTCATGTCTTACCCTTGCAACTGCAGGAGCAAGGCATGTGTGGAAATCTGTGATACCTTGTCTTCAGTGAGAAACCAAACAGGTGGAGCTGCACGAAACAGGACACTTACGATAAAGCGCCAGATAAGTAATCTAGACTGGAAAAATACATATTTCAGATTCAAGAAAATAATACAGAAAGAAAGCATATTAAGTCTTAGAGAAAGAGAATATGCAGTGACTCAGTAACATTTTGTATCTGAACAGCAGCACTAAATGGCAGCTGCTTCACCACTGCTCCTGCAGCAGGGTACTCTGTCAGAAACACAATGACAGCACTGCTGCTTAGTTATATATTACCCATTTTATGTTATTTGTGCTATGACCCAGTCATTATTGCTGTAGCATCCAGAAGTCCCACTATGGTGGGGTGTAGTATCCCTTTAAGGAACAGTCTGGAATTTACAATTGAAGCAAGTCTGAGAGCAATGAAGAATGCACTGTGCCCGCCTTGGGGCTGAGCTATGTAACCAGGAAGAGGAAGCTGAATAGCTGGCTTGAAGCCATGGAGCTGTGGGTTTGTTCTCAGGCTCCAGGAGACTAGCCTGACTGGGCTCAGAGACTTCACTCACTGTAAGTTTAGGAGTCCTGAATGAGGGCCCTGAGGTAAGGGCCTTGTGAACTTTATTAAGACCACTCCTTCCAGGTGACTTTCTTAAAGAGGACATAATTGTTTGAAATAGTTTGGCTTGGGTCCTTTACACCCAGTCACAGACCAGTTCCCCGTTATGCTAAGTACTGTACAAACAGCATGAAAAAAGATGACCACCGCTCTAAAGAACTTACAAGCAGTTAATACTGATTCTCATGCTATATATTTTGTGTATCCTGACTTCTTGTGATATTTAACTTTGCAAGCCATAGCTTTGTATTAACTCATTTTGGTTTTGGTATTTAATTTTCTGTAGCTGCTAACGTGTGTGTGTGTGTGTGTAAATATTTAAATATTTACAAATTAAATATTAAATATTTACACACACACACACACACACACACACACACACACACACACACACACACACACACACAAAACATATATGGTCCTAACAACTGTTCAAGAGAACTGCGGCTGTGGGGAGTATGACAACTACTGAGTCTGCTAGATAAAGGGAAAAAAATCTCTCTTGGTTTAGTGGCAGTGAGCAAAAGCAGCCAGTTAACTGCCTTCTGAAGAGCATGGTGCCAGGGTCCTGTGGGGCTACTCCACTCAGACCAGTGGGGAATAGAGGTGGTCCTGGAGTGGTAAAGGCTACTGGAATAGAGAGGGCTTGGGTTGGGGTAATTTCCGCTGCAGAGCTCCAGAAGTAGTTTGACATTTTCTGAGTATTGATTCCATCACATCTAGATAAATGTAGATTTCCTATTCTGGATCTCAATCACCCCACAGAGTTTCATACAGTCTCACATTTTCAGACTGCCTCCTTTTTGCGGTGCCCAACTTGAGACCCCTCTGTCTGAAAAGAAGGCCTCTTAAAGGTATCTCAAGCGGGGCACCCAGAATCACTCATGACTTTTTTTATAAAATCTTCACTATTATTTTTAACCATACTAAAGTAAAAGTGTTTTTCAGATGTATGCCTCAGTTCTAGGCAATAGCTATAGCTTTTCCATCATCTATTTTTAAATGAAGCATTTCTTATTTTAGAAATAGGTATCATGGAATTTGCCTCCACACTCTGGCGGGGAGGAGGAAACCCTTATTTTAATTGCATTATCATAATGGCCTGTTACTAGAGAGCTTTTCATACAACAGATGCTGTGAAGATATTTGCTGATTCTGTGTGTTGCTGGTTAACCTTTGTATGACACGACTTCTAGCCTGTAGACACAGGAATGCAAATTCTCCCTAAGTGACTCTGAATGCTAATAACAGAGCTATAAATGACAGCTAATGCAAGAAAAGGTACCTGAAATATTCAAAGTTTCTGGAAATATTTTCCCTCTGTTGCACGTAGCTGAACTCCTCTTCCTCCTACAATGCAAGCGTTGTGCTCAATTCCATTTGTCTGTTCGAATTAGGAATAATAATCAGGTGGTTCAGTTATATTTTAGTAAATAAACTAAATAGTCCCTGTAGTTGTTCATTAAAACCTCCATGATACATGCATCAATTACCAAACAACTTGAACAAAACTGAGGTAAATTAACTTTCTGAAACCCATTGTCATAGCCAAGAAGTGTGTAAAGCATTAAAAGGGATTTCATGGCTTAAAGTTCATCCAAAGTGCTATTAGCTTTACGTCCAATTTTGGACTGTCAAGGGGAATATTTACAATAGTAATTTCAGATCATTATCTTTGCATTCCAATGCAAATAGCCACAATTTAATTCATTAACACTCACATTACATCTTTATTTTGCCACCAACTGGTGGCTGACATTTCCCAAACTACCAGGAGGAAATGCTAATTAGCCCAGAGTGCTCTCTTACCCTTTCTTAACTTCATCATGTTTTTGTCTTTGTCAGAGCAACATTAAACATTCCCATGCTTCTGGTCATCTGTTCCCTCCCTCCCCTACCACCTCACTGGGCTAGGTGGCAAACGGAAATGATGATCAGGCTATTAAAATACTGCCCCTCTGTCTGTCTGTCTTTCTGTGCAGTGTCTAGGAATGCAGTGTAGGAATGGTGTAAAAAAAATGGCCCCCTTCCCTCAGCCTACCCACCCAACTTAATTTAGAAGATCTAAAGTGATCTCTGGAGTGGAATGGTACATGCATTAATATGCAAATGAACTGCCAAGAAAGTTCAGATTTGCATTTAGACTGGACAAAGGGGAAGGAAATGGCTTTTTCATGCTGTTCCCTTGCATCACCACAGTTTCACAAATTACTAATCCCAGAAATGATGCCAGAAGGAACTTTCTCACTACATTTCATTCATGCTCAGGTGGGTTTGATTCATCTCAATACGCCTGGCATTTTACTGTAAACCTGCAAATTTTAAGTGAGGCAGCGAAGCTGCTGACGTTCTAAGAATTGAACGTGTCTGAAATAAAAACAATTAGTAAGCATCAAATAAAGGATCCCCTCCTGATGGGGGCAGAATAGCCGTAAGTAGGGGGTAAGGAAATCTTGTAACTGTTTCCCTATGAACTAACAATTACATCCAGGAGAACATCTTCAAACCATTGGGAATAATAATATTCCAGAATGCATATGTACCATGAATGAGAAATTCATACACTGAATGCCAAATTTATTGAAGGGAAAAGATCTTTAAATCAGTGCATTAAACCTGTATAACCACTTCTAGAGTGGATAGAATTTAGAAAGCTCATGCATGTCGCCTTATGTGGAATCAGGAGTTTAGACGGCTTTAAAATGAGGAATCATTTTTGAGTTAAAACCCAGTTCCTGTTTAGTATGTTCAGGATCCCTGCTGTATACAATCCCAGGAAATTAAATGATATTTCAATAAATACTTTTTCCAGAGACCCTCTTTAGGTCTGAGATTTACCCTGATCAGAGAAACACGAGTAAACTTCACTGCAGCAGCTGAGTCGGAGATTCTAGATCTGAAAACGGTTCAGTATTTAATTACTGTGGAGCCTCACAGGGCAGGTACTTTTCAAAAATAGGTGTTAAAAGTACCTGCCCTGGGGCATCAACAAATAAGAATTTCCAGACAAGTTTTATGTTTGCTGCTTAAGCTTTCTAGGAGAATTTTCCCACTTCCAGCTACTGCAGAAAAGAAAAATACCATAACTCATCACATTTCTGTTTGCCAACATTTATTTGGCCTTTGGTTTCTGACGGGGGGAGGGATGGGCAGTGCCTTTTACTCCTGGGATTACACTTTGATGTGTCCGTTCTCAAATGCACAGAAACTAAAGTATTAATTTTTTGTAGAAAGGCAAGGAAGTTTTTCAACCTAAAGACTCAACCTGTCTTTATTTTTCCTTTTGCTGCTTTATTGGAGGAACTACTCATGGAGTAAGGAGCTCCTTTGGCAGGAACCAAGGCATTGGACTCTGGCCCAAAATCCGCAGCATAGACTAGTATTATATGTGTAACAGAAGTTATTTCCTAAACTTAAAATAATTTGTGTTAAGAGGTAATTAGATGAGGAGAATACCCTGGGCTTAATCCTCCATTGCCCTGCATCTTGCGTCATTAAATGAGCATGTAATGAGTGCAAAGTGGATGTAAAATACTACGATGTCATAGCATTTTACTCTCACGTTGCCCAATAAATGCACGTGGTTTAGGGTGATGTGAAATCCAGCTGCCTCTCTCTTCCAGAGGTTTAGTTGGTTTCATAGTGAGTTGTGCAGAGCTGCGCGGAGGATGAAAGTTCCATGTCACGGAAGATATGTTTTCCTTCTGAATTGGAGCGCAATCCAAAAAAATTGAAATTCTGTGTGAAGGAAAATTCCCAAGATAATTTATTTCGGGTCATTCAAAATGTTTTGTTTTGACAGAAATGTGTTGGTTTGACTTTTACTCTTTTTATTTTGTATTATGTTATAATTCTAAATAAACAAAATTTCTATTGATGTTGCATAAGAGAAATCAAAACATATTGTTCTGAAAATGTTGAAAAGGGACATTTTGACAATCTCATTTTTTTCTAAAAAAAAGTCTGGTGAATTTAACCTGATTCATGAGGCCTTTCTGTTCTGATGGAATTGCATATTCATATACAATATGGTTCTATCAAAACTTCTTTGATTAGCTCTAGGGTTGTATGCAGTGTTGTAGCTGTGTCAATCCCAGAATTAGAGAGGCAATGGGATGCAGACCTGAAGAAGAATTCTGTGCACGCTCTAAAGCTTGTGTCTCTCACCAACAGAGAAGTTGGTCCAAAAAGATATTACCTCACCCATCTTACCTCTATAGCTCTAGAGTTGTGATTTAATATCTTTGGTTTTTCTCATGACAATAGATATTTTCCCTAGTTTAGTATTTCATTTCTTTGTACCCTCCTTTTTCATTTGATTAGTGATCCTCTGTGGGTTGCTCCATGTGACTTTCATGCTGGTCCTAGTGTTGTCCACCATTCTTTTAAAAACAGGCAAACAAAACCAATAGTCTTATTGAGGAGACTTTCTGGCATACCATAAACTGTCAGTTTTCTTTTGATCTCTAATCATGAATGCAGTTCCTCTTGTGTTTCTAACATAGTCTGTAGAGGCAGTTGAACTAGAAGATATCCAATGACTAGGTGGCCTTAGGTGATTCCCTCAATTCACATTATACTCAAGGTCACTCACACAAGGAAGAAGGGGATTAGGGTGACCAGATGTCCCGATTTTATAGGGACAGTCCCGGTATTTGAGGCTTTTTCTTATGTAGGTGGCTATTACCCCCCACCCTCTGTCCCGATTTTTCACACTTTCTATCCGGTCACCCTAAAGTGGATGTGTGTTAAAGTCCTTTTTAACTGATTAAAGAATCAGGTGGGATGGGGTGGAGATTAAAGCCAATAGACAATACTTTGTCTCTCATGTGTTCCCCACTATCTGCAATCCAAGCATCTGTGAGTAATCACCTCAGAAATATTTTTGTTTGTGCCATCTACTTGGAAAACAAAGCATATTTTTTGCACCAGAAATATGTTATCAAATCAAGTGCTGTATCAGTAGGTGATGTGACTCACTTGACATAGGACCTGGTTGCCTGTTCAGTGGAAAAACTGGGGAATTGGCAGGAGAAGAGGAGGAAATCTCTGAGAGCTTTTCCTCACAAAAACTTGTCCTTTTGTTATTCCATTTTAGGATGAGAAGGATTTTCCCATCCTGTCCTTTCCACAACCCTCCCCCTTTCTGCACAGGGCTTTCCCTTCCCCTCCCTCCTTCCCGCTGCGCCCCCCCCCCCCAAAAAAAAAGTCCTGGAGCATCATTCAGAGACTTTTTGCCTTCCTGCTGTGTCTATGTCCCTGGTGCCTGGTAGCATGTCTTCACTGGGGCAAAGGGGTCTCTAGAATGGAGCAAGGAACTCAGCACAGACACTGACGATCTTTTCTTTGAAAAAGTTAGTGATCTTTTGTTCAGGGATATAGGATGGCAGAGAATGGGGAGGAAGATCTTATTAAGTTAGCAACTAAGTGGCTGATGGTGCAAGCATGGGAGTCCAGGAGGCTGGAGGAATAATGCTCGTTAGCAAGGAATATGGTAAAATTGTGAGACCAGAAGAAACGTTTTGTGTAGGAAATTCAAGTGATTGCTTCAGAAATTCATTTGATTGCTTCAGAAGTTTGTCATGCTTTTCCTGGTCTGAAAGCATCTGGTAGGAGTGCTTAAACAATTTCTCCTCTGAACTCACTGATCTGAATTTATTGCTTCTCTGCTAAGACTTGGAAATAGATTATTTTCCTATTTACATATTCTAACAACATCACTGAAGTTAAAGCAGGATTATATGGGACATGTTGTACTTGTGGGATGTGCAGCAGATATGGTACAGCTGGCATGCAATTGACCAATCTGGAAGGCACTATACACTAGTTTCCCAGAAACTGGCTGGATCATTAAGTTAGAATCTGTGTATTGGTGGAATGCTCCCCACCCCCAGGGATCAAGTTTGGTTTTGTGGCTCTGATTTCTTGTCTCTTTGAACCTCAAAGGAAAAAGGAGCCTTAAAATAATTTGTTCAATTTTATCCATGCTCCCTGACATTGAACCCCCAACCAACGCACAAGGCTATGTTCTCAATAGGGCTCATAATGCAGAGATCTAATTCTGAATGGTGTCCTGACTTCAACAGCTCTTCTGACTTGCACAAAAGGTGATTTTCTTCCTATTTTAAAAATTCTCTCTGCAGATTTGCTCTTCATCTCTGGTTTAGTCAGGGAACCACTGCGATCTCCTGAGCTTGGTGCACTTTGTCACAATTAGAATCTCTAGTAAACCCCTAGTTAGGGCTCTAAATGAACAGCGATACTCCGCGAGAAGGCTTTTATGAAAGCTAATCGAGGTATAGTTACAGTAAGGAATACAAAGTCTGATCCTGGCTGTAACTCCTCCTCCTTAATAAAAGAGGAAAAAAAGAAATGAAAGGGAAAAAAATAAGTGACAGTGAGAGAGCGCCTTTTCTCTTCTGAGTCCCTTAGATCTTCAGGAAGGCTTTGAAGAACCATTTTTTTAACATAAAAGTTTTTCCTTTTTATTTTTTGTAAGCCTATACCTTTTAATGAAATGACCGTGACCCTTCGTTTAAACCACTGTGTCCTATCTGAAGGGTCACAGCGGTATTAAGCCAGACTATATCTAGTGGTTAAGAAGAACTCTTTCCTATTGGTTTCCTTTTATTGGATATTTTTGTAATTCTCTCTCTCTCTCGCTGCTAAAGCAAATATTTTAGGCTAAAAAATATTCACCTGTGTCACTAAAATTTTAACAAGTATTCCCCACCAGATACTTTCAGAGGGTGAAATTATGATCTCAGATCTACAAGATGGATTTTGATTTTAATATTCCACGTTTGTGTGCATGTCTATTAGGAAAATAGAATAGCCAGCATAACTGTCATGCGGATTTGAGAGCTAGAAATTGCTGTAAATAAATAAAAAAGTAACTTTCAAATCCACACTGACTTCTGGTACTTAGGCTTTAGGAATATAGCAGGCTCCACAGAAGAACACATGCTTATTTTTACCTTTTGTATTTTGATAGCCGGACTCTTTTATGGTTATCTGTGCATGCGTTCTTGAGAAGCTTTATGTTAGGCTTTTTTGGTTTACAATATGATCAGACAGATGTATGGTATGCGTCTGTATGGTCTTCATTTTGCCCTAAGACTTTTTAGCATGAACAAAACTACTCCGGCAAGTGGGAATTTAGCACCTTTTGATCAACAGCATTTCTAAAGAAACTGCTGTGAAGTCATCATGATACTGTTGTTGTCAGTTCCTCCAAACCTATTGCACATCCTTGACCCAGATCATCCCTTCTCCACTTGTGAAGAGGAATCTCTGTCTCTTACTTTACTGTTGTCCAGCCTCTCTGCCTGGCCTAATAGTATATGATGCTATTGTGTTTTTAGTCCAAGGTGGTATTTTTTTCCTTTGTGGCTATGGGATGAACATTTAATTCCATACAGTGTATTAATGTGTTGAACTCATCATTGTTCTATCCCGAGTGGAAGAAAGTCATAACTCAGGCTATATTGGGTGTCACTCTGCGGGGAGCTCTTGGCAGGACAGTGCTTCCAACAGCTCCAGTGAATTCAGAAGAATCCTTACTACTGGACCATATCTCCTGGCTGGTGCAAAGTAGTCAGGATCCTGGTGCTGATCCTTTTCCTACCCACTTTGGGAGTGATGATAGTATGGTTGACATTAGCCTGAAGGAGTCTTGATATCAAGGTAGTGTAAGGCCCAGATTGTACCCACCTGATGATAATGTTGGGGGGGGGGGGGAATGTCCTTGTGCCCTCTCCCCTCACTTGGGCCCCCACACAGAGCCAGAGGCAATCAAGCTTATGTTTTGTTAAGTGACAAAGTCTTGTGTTTAATCAATTGGCCTTGATTCTTTAAATTTTTACAGTTAGTATAGTTTCCAGTGCAATGCTGTCTGAAGAACCTCAATTCTTTCCTGTTCTAATTATGAAGAAAGACTTTCCTATCTCAGTGGCTGTTTGGATATGTTGACTCTTTTTAATGGTGACTAGTGCTTGTCATTTCACAGGAAACAGCCAGTTTTACTTCTTATCAAGACTAAACACTTCTTGACAAACACAAGAATCTGATGCTGCTAAAACTGGATGTACCCATATCATATTGTTTTGCCAAGCTGAGCTCTATAACCAGCTACCTAGAGTAGTGCCTCCACTTATCTTGTACTTCAGTCATGATATCTAAACAACCTTCTGTATATATTTATTCCTATCCTGAGTTTGGTGGAATGTAATCCTAAAAACTTGTGTCATCTGATAAAGACTGGAGTTACCGAGGACATTGGAAATGCAGTACTGGGACTTTTCCTCAGTTTCTTTAACACATACCACAAGGAGTTGGGGATCGTTAGACATATGTGAGTCAGGCAATATTTGTTCCAGCTCTGGAAATGTAGTTTAAAACATTGAATCCCAAGATAGCTCCCTGTGAAGTAATTCTGTGGGTGAAAGGGGTGGGGGGAGAGAGAGAAGGAGCTTTTACTGTGAAGGACATAAGACAGATGAGTACAGTTATGTGACCGCTGGACTCTTGGTTACCTGTAACACACACTGAACAGGGATTTAGTGTGGAATGTCAGTGAAGAGTGAGGCTGTAGGGTAAGGACCAGCTGCAAGTAAGTTGTAAGATGTAATTTCAGTAATCCTTTTAATATTAATAAATCTTGCATGCAATTAACGCTGCCAATTAAAGACTGATGTTCCTACAATAATATTCTTTCCATTTGCTTTTTGCAGTGCTTTCACCTATGCCATCTGTGATGTTTGTATATCTTGGTGACCTTTTCAACAGTTTATTGTTCTCATTTTGCCGTCCATATGAGAGAGATGGAATTCTCCAAGGGAAGCTACCTGAACATATGACAATATTACAGTGTAGAAACTGGCATTCAGGACTGCCTGTGCATACTGTAACAAGATCGACTTAAGAATTTTTCCTAATTTTCTCTATTGGGGAGGATTTTGTTATTATTTTGAAGAAAGATTTTCAGCTGGTGTAAATGAGCATACTCTATGGGCTTTAATGGAAGTAGGTCAATTTACACTAGCTGAGGATCTGGCCTCTTCTGTGTTAAGCATGACATGCTCTCAGTTTTCAAGACACACAAAAAGGCATTCTCTGCATTGCAGAGCTTATTGTATAATACAATGGGATTTGCTAGGAGACCCAGTGAATATGGGTTCTGGGTCTGAGTTTTTTTTCCTTCCAGTTTTATTTTTTTTATTTTTTGAAGGAAGGATTTGACTGTTGTGGGTTACCATTTGCGAGTATCATAGAAGAAGTTTCCTTAAGAAGAATTTGAATGAGGAAAGGGTGGGGTCTGAAACTGGGATTATGGGATGGGATCCATGCCTTGGGAGCACCATGGAAGAATGCATGACAATAGGAGTGGGAGAAGAAAACCCAGGAGGTGATGAGACTGGTGGTGAAGTGAAGGGTGGGAATGTGAGGCAAACTGTTGTGGGAAACAAGACTCAAGATGAAAGCTAGGCAAGAATTGTGCAGAATATGAAAAAGATGAGGAATTCAGTTTGATACGATATATACAACATGGTCAGAGACAGAATAAAATATGCCACATAGCCTTATCAAAGCAGGTCAACCGTGAAATAAAGAAGCCAACATTAGGGGTAAGAAGCCATTTCATTCTCCATACCCAATGAATCCTTGGACTCCTCACTAAGGAATGACAAATTGTGTGTGTGTGTGGGGGGGGTTATGATTTGTAATTGTATAGAGATCACTATCAATTGATTTCACTGAAGACCCTGAAGAGCTGGATCATAACTTTGACCATCACTGACCTGAGCAGATCTCCAGCAGATAACCTAGAGTGAAAGGTGCTGTTCACTATTGTAATTTTATTTAGTAATCCATTTCCCCAAATGCCTGATGTTTTCTTCCCATGTTTTTTTGTTCGTTCAGGAAAGCTGACAAATGTTCACTCTCCACAGTGAGGTTTATTTTCCTTATTGTATTCAAAGCTGGAACATTTTTAATTAAACATCATGAATAGCATATTTAATGAAGTAACTGAAATTTGGATCAAAGTGGCAGATGACCTGACCTGGCAGATGACCGGACCTGTTTGTTGTGTTTGAAAGAATAAGATCCCAAATCAAATATGATAAAGAACCAGAACAATAATTTTGGGCTGTTCCCATCAGTTTGCAGCTCTGACTTCAATGGTGTGACACTAATTTACAACAACTGAGGATCTAGCCCTTTAATTCTGTAACTTCAAATTCCAAATATATACTAAAATGGTGGGGAGCATGTGCTGTAGGCAAATATTTTCAAAAATAATTCTGATTCTCACTGTTTGCTTAGTCCATGGAGTTGTCTCAGAACACCAACTACAACCTGTGAAAACAAGATTGTTTGTTTCCCTCTGGAACGTGCTTGCATAAATATTTCAGTGACAAGATACATACATTTACAAAAGTTTGAGATAAATTGAAAAGAGGAAAAAATAAGACAGACTGTCTTGTACACCAATAAATATTACATTGCCTTTACAAAATAAAGTTCTCTAAAGGACACAGAATTATCAAAGTTACCAGAAGATCTTATACAAGGGTGGAAATGAATTTGAGAGACCATCTTGTAATACAGTTATTGATTTTATACGTCTGTCTTTTAATGGCAAGCTCTGTGATACCGTATTATTTCCTGATTTTTCTCTTCTATCCCTTTATCTCTGTCATAATCTCTTCTGAATGATCATTTCTTTAAAAAGTAAAGATGGTCCTAACCATTGCCAATATCGTTGTTACTTCTTCACCCCCCATCTGATGAATTTCACTGAATAAAATGCAATGAATCTGATTGAATTTAATCCGATTTACTTCAGACCGTTTCTCCAGTTTGTCCAGATCATTTTGAATTTTAATTCAATCCTCCAAAGCATTTGCAAACCCTCTAAGCTTGGTATTGTCCCCAAACTTTGTAGGTGTACTTTCGATGCCATTATCTAAATCACTGATGAAGATGTTGAACAGAACATCACATTGAACAGAACATCATTACAGGACCCCACTTGATATGCCTTTCCTGCTTGACAGTGAACCACTGATAAGTACTCTCTGGGAATGGTTTCCCAACAAGTAATGTACCCGCCATATAGAAGCTCCATCTAGGTTATATTTCCTTAGTTTCTTTATGAGAAGACCATGCAAGACAGTATCAAAAGCCTACTCATTCTACTTCCTTGGGACACTTCCCCAAAGCCCCTGCACCTTCTCCACCCTTGCCTCAGGGCCCCAGCAGTCAGCCAGGAGTTGCTCTTGCTCCCGCCCATCTTTGCTCTGTCTAAGGTGCTAGCTTTCTTCAAGGCAGCCACTCCTCCCTCCTTGAGCTCCAGGGAGCAACTGAAACTGCTGTGCTCAGCAGCCCTTCTTATATGGGCAAGCCTGGCCCTGATTGGCTGCTCCTTGCAGCCCTTCTCTAATTGGATGCCTCCTGTGCAGCCTCCGTAAGGCTCTATTAACCCCTCATGGGCCAGTGTGGGGCAGATGCCCCATCACATAGCTTTTCACTTTTAAATTCTGAGCCATTATCAGTGGGAAATGACTGCCTAGGAAGGAGTACTGCAGAAAGGGACCTGGGGGTCATAGTAGATCTCAAGCTAAATATGAATCAACAGTGTAACACTGTAAAAAAAGCAAACATCATTCTGGGATGTATTATCAAAAGTGTTGTAAGCTAGACATGAGAATTAATTCTCCTGTTTTACTCTGTGCTGATTAGGCCTCAACTGGAGTATTGTGTCCAGTTCTGGGTGCCACATTTCAGGAAAGATTTGGAGAAAGTCTAGAAAAGAGCAACAAAACTGATTACAAGTCTAGAAAATATGATCTCTGAGGGAAGATTGAAAAAACTGGGTTTGTTTAGTCTGGAGAAGAGAAGATTGAGAGGGAGCATGATAACAACCTTTTATGTACTTGAAAACTGTTACAAGGAGGAGAGAGAATTAGGCCTTAGCCTCTGAGAATTAGGATAGGAAGCATATTGCAGCAAGGACAGTTTCGGTTGGACAGTAGGAAAAACTTCCTAACTGTCAGGGTGAGTAAGCACCAGAATAAATTGCCCAGGGAGGTTATGGAATTTCCGTCATTGGAGATTTTTAAGAGCAGGTTAGACAAACGCCTGTCAGGGATGGCCTATATAATACTTAGTCCTGCCGTGAGAGAAGGGGACTGGACTAGAAGACCTCTCAAAGTCCCTTTGAGTTCTATGATCTGTCACATTTTGCTCTTTCCAAAACTGCAGTTGTGGAGCACTGCTTTGGAACAGTTTAATTTTCTTGAATACAGTTTATTATTAAACACCATACTGTCATCAAAACAATTCACTATGCATGACCTAAATCTCCTTTCTTTCTTCCTTGCCACTTCCAAGGTTGGTTCAGGGTTGGTGACTTCTATAGCCTTCTTCCAAAGCTCATGATTGTATGCCCGCTGTCATTCAGAGTGATCTCTCTGAGGTCTGCTCATATCCAATCCATATTCCAAGCATTTGGTATCCTGCTTGGTTATCTTTCAGCCACGATCATTACAAGAGTCATCCTTCCGACATAGCGCTTAGGTCTTCACTGTATATGCCCATACCAGTATATGGGCTTCCTTCAACTTGTCTTCAGTTGGAGCAATCCTCATTAGGCCCCTTTACAACCTCATTTTGTTTCCTATCACTGTTGATCATCTCAACTTCTTTATTTCCGTGGTAAAAAGCATCATGATTTCTTTTCTTGTGGCTGGCCAAGTCTGTTCCATACATAGGATGGGTTGAATTACAGTTTCATATACTCTATCTGTTAACCATATTAGCATCTTTTTGTCATGAAAAACTGGGGTCAGCTCCTGCCATTTCTCTGATTCTGGGCATCACTCAGGAGAGCATGACTGTCAGCAACCATTGATTGTAGGTATTTAAAGTCTTTTTCACTCTTCTAAGCTCTCTACCTGTGATATCCTGTATGTGAATCTTTCTCCCTTAGTTATCATAGCCTCAGTATTACCAAATGTTCACTCTAAGTCCAGCCTGCTCAAAACTATGTGGCCACCGCTCAAAGTTGGCTAGTAGGGTCTCTCAGTCTACAACACATATCACTAAGTTGCCAGCAAACAGTATGTTCCAAGGCCACTTCCTTTGTATATCTTCACTTATGACAACCACAAATTAATAGGGCTTGATGCTGCTCCTGATGCAGGCCAACACTTCCTGGAGATTCTCTACTGTAGCCCCGTTTAGTTTTGACTATGGTAGTTGACTTCCATCATACATATCCTGGATATGTCCTTTTGACACACCTCTCCATCACAAACTCTGCCAAATTAACTGCCTTGATCATTATACGTGACCATAGACCACAAAGACCAAGCCCAGTTGCTGTTTGTTGTTCTCTGAACATCTCCATGAGGATTCATAGTGCAAAAACGGCATCAGTTGTGCTCCTTCCTGGCAAGAATCAATACTGGCACTTTACAATCACCTTCTCTCATATTTTCATCATACTCTAGCATGTGACATCAGCTTAACTGGGCAATAATTAGTGCACAGTGTAATAACTCCTTTCTGTTTAAAAATAGGCACTGCAAAGCTTTTACTCCTTTCACCTGGCATTTTCTCTTTCTTAAGAGAATATAATTTGAACAGATTTCTAAAATGCTTTCTTTCCTTCTGTAAGGGACTGCGGAAGACTTTGTTACGGCCTAGCTAGGGAACTTCCGCTTCCTCGAGGCCGCCCGGTTACTGTAGGACATGGAGAACCAGCTATAACCGGCTTTAGGCCGGTTCTGTCTGCCCTGTGTGGCCCTTTGCCAGTTTGCGGAAAGCCCCTGTTGGGAAGTACCTTATTATATATTCATGAGCTGCTTTTGTGTACTGCTTATTAGGGCTCGCTGTTTACCCCTTCGTTGGACTCCGTCCCAGGCAAAGCTCTGGTGTGCTGGGTTCTCCGCCTCCATGACAGCAACGCTTGGAGTCCCCATTGCGAGTATGTCACTAACCTTCAATAAAGCCAGTAACTCGCTTAGCTGCATGTGGGTCTCGTTTTCCAGAGTACCTCTGCCGGCCTGCGGTGCTTTGAACACCTTGGCCCAGAACACCTTCCCAATGACTTCAGCACATCCACTCATATTTAATCTGATCCAGATGCTTTCTCCTTTTTCATTTGCCTAAGTGTCTCTGCAGCAACCTTTTCCGCCTGTATACAATCTGTCCCACCCTCATTTGGCTCACATGTCCTTACTTTCTCCCTTGGGTTTTCCTCATTTGTCACTCTTTCAAAATAATCACTCTATAATTGTTGATTCACCATTTGTTTGCAATCTACCATTTTCATTTCTAATATAAGCAAACTCATTGACGTCCCTTGTCATTTTCTCTCTTGCCATGGCATACATTTCCATCTCTCTCTCTCTCTCTTCCTAATGTCCTTCTCTTCAGATCAATAGATAGCTTGTCACAGGTCATACTTTTAGATTTTGGAATGCATTTTTGGCCTCCCTTTTTGCATCCTGACTTTATTTCTTCTCAAGGAAAAAACAAAGGATCCACCACCAGATCTTGCTTCTTATTCTTTTGAGCTCTGGTTTAATCACTCCTAGGGTTTCATGTGCCATCTCCAGCAAAGTTGAGTTTAGTTTGTACCAGTTGTTCTCCACACATCTTTGTGTGTAGTTAGGAAGTCTGTTTATTACTCCTTGCTTGAAGGTAAGTTTTTTAATATTATTATTATTATTACTATTATTATTATTTATTATTCCCATCTTTAAGTCTCCACCAGTTATGCCTTTCCAAGGTCCTGAGGTTCAGGTTCTTTTGAGGTCTCTGCATTCTGAAGTTCCTAAGGTGAAGTCTCCTGTCTCTCAGTGCACTTGCTCGGTATTACCTTATAATCAGTTAATCACGATCTACCTCTTCTTTTTGTTAAAAAGAGATCAATTTGAGACTTGTGTCCCCCACTGGCATATGTTATGAGGCAGCTTTCCCTCTTCTGAAAGTGTTTTGTGATCATCAAGTCCAGTGCCAGACAAGTCTGTAGGACTGTTTTCTCCTTCAGAGTTTGTTGTTCCAGTGCCATGCCCTCCAAATCCAGCCTTCACAGTATGAACTTGTGCATTTAGATCTGCTCTGATAATTCTGTTCTCATTAGATAGTATGTTTCCAATAAAGAACAACTCATCCAAAAACTCCTCTTTTGCCTTTTGCTCCTCTCCTAACTGATACGTACTTAGTATATTTATAGTGCCCTCTTTCCCACACAGTTTAACACTCACCATTTGGTCCGACCTCCTGGTAACCTCTATCACATGTCTTTGCATACTTTCATCTAGAGTAATTTCAGCACCATTTCAGGAGGCTTGAACTCCCTGAGTACTAGCCCTCTGCTAGCATCTTGGCTTTCCAACCTTTCCATTTGTTTGTCTGTACATGTGCCACATTTACTCTTTTCCTCTTTAAGACCACACATAGCTCCAAATTTCTTCCAGAGTTCCTGCATTCCAACCTGCACATCTCAGCTCACTCGCTTCTTGTAATCAGGCAAGGGCTGCTAAAGTAAAAACAATCAGGCAAGACTTGCAGAGAATGCCCTAGCCCTCTGGGGTGTATTGAGATCACATGAGCATATCTATGGGCTGAGCTTTACAGATCAGCTGTCCAAGTCTGACACTTTGGTATAAAATCAGTTTTTCTACCTGCCTCAACAAGGCTTACTTTAAGGAGGCCTTGATATCCTCATCATAGGGCCTATGTGACATATTATAGATGTAGCTGTGCCACCAGCTACCTTACCGTGCTTGCTAAGAGATGCATGACCTAACTCTATTTGCAGTTAAACAGTAAGGTCTAGAGGTTAATGCGAAGAGCTGGAGCAAGCTGTTCACAAGATATTGCAAGAACTGTGGAAAAGATCACAGATCTCCAGCCATTTCCCCCCATTAGACTCAAGGGGGGAAAGCAAGTAGAACAGTTATTTCTATCCCATTATTCCTACAGCAGTGTCTAGAGAGATTCCATTGTTTTAGCCAAAGGCTAGGTGAGTAGGGAAAGTGACCAGTAAAACCCACTTTACTATATAAAGTTTAGCTGATTTTGTTTTTCTTGGTAACTTTCCTTTGATCTTTTAACTGAAATCTCAGCAGGTTGGGAATATGGGTTGCGAGACCAGGGAGGAGAAGAGAGCTAAATCAGCTTTCAATTCAGCATTTTAAGTAAGCCCAGCCACTTCTCAATTGCTGCTGAGTGTCACAGCAAGAATGGGAATGGAAGTGGCACCAAGCAGCTCCGGAGAAGTGGCCAGACTTATTAAGTCCTACTTTAAAAAGTTGATTTCAAAGCTAATTTATGGCTCTGCTTTCCTGCCTTTAAGGATGAAGAAAACCTTAAAAGGAGTCTTGCTGGCGGTAGCAGGGGGAGAGTGGCACTGAGGGTGGAGTGGGAACGGAGAAATGGAAGGTTATAGGAACTGCTTACGTTTGGAGAAAACACCTGCACATTTCTCTTAAATGTAGAATTGAAATAGAGAAAGGCGAGGGCTGAAGGACACTTTAAGCCAACCTCCCATGATTTTTCTACCCACTAAACCTAATGGGCCCAATTTTTGTTATTCTAAAATCCCTTTACGGCTCTGGCACTGTAAAGGGGCCTTAAGGTGGGTGTAGAGGTTTCGTTAATGATAACAAAGTCCCATCTCTGTCCCATTGACACCAGGTGCATGGCTGTAATATCACCATAAGGCCCACCTGGACCATCAGAATATGACTTTGGAAAGTACGGTACGTAGACTAATTTAGAATCATAAAATTATAGGGTAAGAAGGGACCACAAGTGGTCAACCTTAAAACTTGGTGTCTCAAACTGAATGTTTTCCCATAGTGAACTCCCTGTCCTTTTAATGGAATTGTCAGTCCTGTAGAAAGCTTTTGTTTGAGGAAACATTGGGTAGATAATTCTCCTAATGAAGATCTCCTTCCTTTGTCTTCATGCTTGCCCTCTCTTTTGTTTTGCTGCACAGAGACAGCAGCCAGGACTCTTAAATTATGAAACAGCTTTTCATTTTCACAGCTGTTTTTGTAGACTTTCCTGCTAATGCGTTTTGTCTGCCTTTGTCTTCCAGTCTCCCATTTCTTTTGTCTTCTTTTAAAATGACAGCAGCTAGGGCTTTTTCATTAGGCAAAGAGCTAGGAGGAGTGAGTACAGATCAGGTCCAGTTTAGGAGAGAGAATACAGCCTTAACTATTTAATTTTAAACTTGTTACAGATACTTATTAAACCAAATATTGTTTTATGGCCATGAAAGATTTACTAATTGGAAACATTTTTAGAGCAATGAATTTGAAATCTGTCTTGTAGCCTTGATTCTTAAGTCTCTTAGCACAGGGCCTGATCCAACAATGATTGAAGTTAATAGGAGTCTTGACATTGAATCCTAACCCTACTGTTACTAGCGTATATGCCTATTTCAATAACATTCCAGTAACATTGGTCAGTTATGTACCAGTATAGTGGCTTTTAAAGTTAATACATCACTCTGGTGCCCTGGGAACTGGCAGAGTCTCCACCCACCCAGTGCATGTGTGCACCAACATTGCCCATCTTTGTGATTCTTCCTATATTCACAATTTAAGAATAACATGACATAACCCATAGACTGAGCTTTGTCCTGTGCTTGGCTGCTCCTAAGGCTTCTCCCTGCAAAGTCTCTTCCCTCTCACAGTAATCCCTCCTCTTTCCCCCTGCCCCCATGGTGTTCTGCAAGCCCCTTTCTTAGGCTGTTGAGGCCACTTGGCACTGGTCCTAGGATGAGCCAGCTGAATAGTTCTGTCTTCAAGGTCACTGTCAAAGCCCCCATATCCATATTCTGCAGCTATCAGAGGACAAGCCTAAAGTATACCTACAGATGGTTGATCTTTACCATAACACACCATGGTTACTTTTTCTCATAAGCTGCAAACTATAAAAGAGGATACGTTCCCAATACCAAGCATTATTTGAAGCACCTTAGCCTGTGATTAAATAATGCCACCAGGTGTCTGAAATTTAGACATAATACACCATCTGCCTTGCATCAGGGGATTCTTAAGATGGAAGGAATTGCCTAAAATGCCTAGTAGTGAGTGAAAGTTTACACTTAATTACATGTAGTAATATGTGTATCTGTAAACTCACACTCTTTGCCCTTTAAGGTAAGATTGCACAAGCCCAAGTACGGATTTTTTCCCCTTGGTTCCAAAGTACAGAGTGTACAGTTAAACCTACAAGCTGAACCATGGAAAATCAGGATTCAGAGTAAATAGAAAACATATCATTCAGTCCCTGGCCTATCACCAAGAAAATAATTGCAGCTGACCCCTCCAAATATCAAACACAGTGCTCGCCATACAGAAAGAAAGGCTTTTATTCATAACAAGAGAAGCCACTTGATCACAGACCCATTAGAAAAATCAAGTGAGTTAACCCACTCTCTTATGGTATGAAACTCTGCATTGTCTTCTCAGTTGAAAGCCATTTTGGTAACAAACTCATTATTTGTATTTATTATTATTATAAGCAGGAAGCTGTTTTCATTTCAGTTTAATTGCTCCCATTAGCAGTTTCACTTACTTTTACAATATTACTGAACCTGTCTGAAAAGCGAGACAGACTAACTTTATCATTAATGATAAGTTGAAATGGATAAAAGAAACATTATTCCTTCAATGGTTCTGGTTTAAACAGCTCCGCAAAACGTTGAATATGCAAGACAATCTCCTGCCATTGAAAAAGTGACTTCCAGCTGTGACCAGCTTAGCATATACTTAACACCTGCTGGTTTACCCAGTGGGAGGCTCCCTTTTGACTCCTCAGGCAGAGCTGCTTCCAGGGCACCACTTGAATCCCATTTCGAGAGTCAGATGCACTAATGTGTAGGCCAAACATGCAGCGTGACCTTCCACCAGATGAGGGAGGACTCCACTAATTGGTCAGTCTCCCCTAGTTTCTGATCACCAGTTGGCAGACACAATAACATCTCAAAAGGAGGAATAGCAATGCCAGAATGAAGCAAACTGCAACTGCTCACAACAGTTTTCCAGCATCACATTCCAAATTTGCACAAAATAATAACCTCTTGTGGGCTTGCGCTCAAGAAGTACCTTTTTGAATTCACATATTATGCCTACTTCTGTCTGGAATCCAGGCTCTGGGGTTTACTGGAGCTTCTGTGTCACTGACTGCTTGTCCTCTTTGGAAATCTAGGCAAACTCTAGGGACAACTATATTTGTCCTCTGTAACTGGCAAATAGTGTCAGCCTGGGTGAAAGTGTCTTGGGTAATTGTCTAATTGCACACTGAAGGGAGCACCAAAATTCCCTCTTCTTTGTGCTATGCTTCTCCTCTTCAGTAGCACTGTTTTGGTCTATGCTACTGTACTACCTCTTTGTCAGATGACTGTGATAAGTGTTTCTCCCATCTCATGATCTGCTTAACTGGATTAATCTCAGCAGGGAACAAAAATGTGCAGGGGCAGAATGAGGGAAGCATGGATGGTGAAATGTATCAGAGAAGGGAGACTAAAAATGAGGGAGATGTTGGCGAGACAGGAAAGCGGGAGACCTGGAATGGGAGCATGATGTAACAGGACTTAGAAAGGGCTAGAAGAGGGAAGTAGACCCAAAGTAGGGAGAGAGTGTGTTAGTAGAGAAAGGAAAGAGAAACAGTGTGGGAATGAGATCTGTCAGGCATGGGGGGAGGAGAGAAGTGAATGAGGCCAGAGTGGAACAAGAGGAGAGATGAATTTGACCCTTTATCCAGACCTCGCTTATAGACAGCCCCCCAACCTGAAGCAAATACTCTCCAGCAACCACACAACAAAAACAGGTTTCAGAGTAACAGCTGTGTTAGTCTGTATTCGCAAAAAGAAAAGGAGTACTTGTGGCACCTTAGAACAAAAACACTAACCCAGGAACCTATCCTTGCAACAAAGCCTGATGCCAACTCTGTCCACATATTTATTCAAGTGACACCATCATAGGACCTAATCACATTAGCCATGCCATCAGGGGCTCGTTCACCTGCACATCTACCGATGTGATATATGCCATCCTGTGCCAGCAAAGGACCTCTGCCATGTACATTGGCCAAACCGGACAGTCTCTATGCAAAAGAATAAGTGGACACAAATCTGACATCAGGAATCATAACATTCAAAAACCAGTAGGAGAACACTTCAACCTCTCTGATCACTCAGTAACAGACTTAAAGGTGGCAATTTTGCAATAGAAAAGCTTCAAAAACAGACTCCAACGAGAAACTGCTGAGCTTGAATTAATATGCAAACTAGATACCATTAATTTGGGTTTGAATAGAGACTGGGAGTGGCTGGGTCATTACACATATTGAATCTATTTCCTCATGTTAAGTATTCTCAAACCTTCTTGTCAACTGTCTAAATGGGCCATCTTGATTATCACTATGAAAGTATTTTTTCTCCTGCTAATAATAGCTCATCTTAATTAATTAGCCTCTTACAGTTGGTATGGCTACTTCCACCTTTTCATGTTCTCTGTATGTGTGTGTATATATATATATATATATAATCTTCTTACTATAAGTTCCATTCTACGCATCCATACAGCAAGTAGGCTGTAGCCCATGAAATCTTATGCTCAAATATATTTGTTAGTCTCTAAGGTGCCACAAGTACTCCTGTTCTTTTTATAGAAATGACAGGAATTCTCTAACATAACATGTTCTGTTAGTGCATATGTTGAAATGTCCTTATTATTTCAATGATTAACTTCCTCTCTGGCATCTATCAATGTATGTTCATAGCAACTGCAAGCAATATCTTGTCAACAGCGATCTACTGTAAGTGATCCTAATCCATTTTGCAATCCTATTCAAAGCCTCTTCACTTGACTGAAAAGATTGTTTTGTTTAGAAAAATTCTTACTAATGTGCAAAATTGCCCTTCGTTAAATCCCTTGTAGGAGCTGAAAAGGAGCACTAGTTTAATGTTCCACAGCTGGAGTACAGATAGGCAAGGCAGTGTGGCTGTAACTTACACTCCTCATTTTTCACGAGCAGCATATGCTTGGGGAGTCAAGAGCAGATGCAACTTGCTTAATGGGGCAAGCCTCATCCATTTTACTTTAATGACTTCACATTTGGACACTGCACTCCCTCTTTATATAAGTCTAATGTAACCCAAGATGCAGATGAATAGCAATGGCAGAATATCAACAGGACATAGTATACATTATAAAATAGAAGTTACATGGTGGTCCTGTTTGGAGTTCATTAAAAAGGTATCAGGTGGCATACAGGTGGCAGCAGAATGCAGCCCTAAGTGTTTTGACTAGGATCAAGCTCATGACACAGAGGGCTTGGCACTAGTGTGAGTGCTCTGTTATGATCATCCAGGGCAGGAGGCCATGGCTCACCTGCTGGTCTGGTCTCCTGCCAAGCAATATCTGGCACCAGTTGAGGCACTCTTCCATGCTCCTTCCTCCACTGGCAGATTGGCTATGTTGTTGGGGGAGATAAAGGCAGACCAGTCAGACTGCATGCAGACGTCTACCAGCCAGGAGTCCGAATAAGCAAAGCAACTGCAGTGAACAGGGTTCCCACTATTTTCAGAGGTCTGCTCATGAGGAATTTGCCAAAGTTCATGACTGGTGGAAACCCAGCAGATATGAATATCCACTTTCCTCACGAATCTAGAATTGGAGATTGCTTCCACAAAGCTTCAGTCTGAGGATGGGAATTTCTGTTTTTCCCCCAACCTCTTGTGTTGAGGGAGGGGGAGGGGCTTGGGCTCAAAGGGAGGGACAGGATAGCCCTACCCACAGTAACCGAAAGTAATGTTAAAGCACTCTCAATGCAAGATATCTTGGGCCAAATTCTGCTTCTAATTACACTACCATAAATCTGGAGTACCTCCATGGGCTTCAGTAGCAGTGCTCTAGATTTACAGCAGAATCTGACCCTTTGAATATTGCCTTCTCCTAACTAAAATTTCATTGTACTGTTGCAAAGTATAAATAGCTACACTTTAACAATGGGGGACATGGTGTATTAATTTAGTGGCTGCATTACACTACGTGATATGGGTTTAAGGCCATTAAATGGAACATTCTGGGTTGGGCAGATGATTTGGTCTAAATCATGTTCAATTTTCAGAGATTTTCTTGGATAAGGAACTGGTAACACTGGGATAATTTAACACAAAATGTTTTCTTGGCAGAATTCCAAATGTAAAGCTCTAAAAAGTTATATTTTCTGTCTCTCATTTTGTCTTCCTTGCCTTGCCTGTTGTTGATGCACATAATAAAGCACTAGGAAAAAAAAGACAAATCCACCCAAAAGGTCAAAATCAATGATCCTTTTACAGATGGCACCTTTGGGAATCTTAGTACTTTACCATTAGCCTGTGTTTGAGACTGTTACTTGAATACTTGGTTTTTGATGACAAAAATCAATGACTCCTTTAAAGAAGACACCCTTGGGGCTAGAGGAATGCAGACTTTGAAATGTTTACTAGTCTATGTCTGTCTGTGAAAGACTAATAAACATATTTATAAGTTTATGAGCTTCTATTTAATTTTATGGATTGGAAACAGTGTACGGATTTGACAAGAATTTAAAGTTAATGTGTCCCAATGAGCCTTAACTCTCTGATGTCTTACAAGTTGGCGTAAATTAGCACATAAGAGCTGCTGATAGAAAGGCCATTGGGGTCAATGGAAAGACTCACAATTTTATCCTATAGTTGTGTAGGATAAAATGTGTCCCTTTGGCAACTTCTTTGAAGTCCAATAGAATTACCCCAGTAGTGCATATGGCCCAATATGCCAGCTACTGAATTAATGCTGTAAAGGCTTAGAGGGAGACCAGTACTCTAAGAATAACAATCCCGCATGTAACCTCTTTTATTCCATTTCTCTATTGTAATATGTATTTTTATTTTTTCACATTTTGACATTCCTCTGAACCATGAAACCATACACTTTAACCAAATTATTAATCTTTTTTTTCTTTGCTCCTAATTTGGCATCACAATTATTTATGGCACCATGACTTATTTTGATACCAGGGCAAAATTTCCTTGATATTCCTGAGTGAGCTGGATTATAACAGGCTCTTGTAACTCAATAGGACACTTGATCTGGATATCCTGTGATGTGTTGAAGCAGCAGTGCTGGAGTCTGGACAATCAATTTTCTCACCAGCTGTGCAGATATTGGTTTTGCCAGAAATTCTCCTCCTCCCCCTCCCCCACTCCCCTCAGGGATTTAGCATTGTTTTAATTGTGTATTTTGTGAGCCTGCTTCTGAGGAAGCAGCTACAGAGATGTGTTTGGAAAGAGACTGTCTAGTAACCTTGCTGTAATTAGACCAAACCCCTTCATTTGTATTAATTTTCCTTTTAACTTTAGATCTAATCAGTAAATACAGTCATGTAGGATAAAATGTCAACCCTAAACAAACAAGTGCATTGAAAAGATAATGGTAGTTAATGTCTGATATAAATTAAAAACTGAGAGAATATACATGAGAATAAAAGGGCTAGCATATTAGAAAGTCCACCCCACAGTTTACTGATTCTGACTGAAGGCTACTGATCTCAGTCTAATAAATCAGCATTAATCTGAACCCCTACATGAACACTGCACACATGCTTTGCTCTGGAGGACAGCAGGGAGAACTTGGACTAGCTAACGGCTTCTCTGCCACAGCCGTCTGTAAGGGACAATGCAGAGCCACGCTACCATGATAAGCACTGGGAAGAGAGACTTTGCTACATGCTGGCGCAGGGAGGGAGTTGAGTAAAGTCCAAAAAGAGTCTTGTGCTTCCACTGATGCTGCTCTGAGCCACAAAGACCTCTCACAATCTGACCCTCAGTGAACAAGCATCCTCTGTTGTCCATAAGCCACCCTGAAGAGAACCCACATTTTCTGTTATTTTGGAATACACTAGTGTCCACTATGAACCATTTCAAGGCTAGCAGCATTCACAATGCAGAATCTTACCTGGGAGGCTGTCATCTGCCGAACCTATTATTTACAACAAAGGTCATTACTTATTCCCAACAGGTAAAATGGGGATATTAATACTACTTTTCTCCCATGCTTTGTCTATTTAGACTGTAAGCTTTTTCAGGGTAAGAAATGGTTCTTTCTATGTGTACGTACAGTGCCTAGCATAATTGGCTTGCGAGATCTGGTGTGGTGTGGGGTACTTCTAGGCATATGCCATTGTATAAGAAATACATTATATCATAACTCTGTGATTTATCACTTGGATATGACCTCTGTGTATAGATGTTGCTGCGTCTGTGAAAATCTGCCCAAATTTGATGACATTATAAGCCTTTGAAAGGAGATGGGCAGAGCAGGGGGGAAGTTTTGGGGGTGAAGAGGTGAGACTAATATAACTTGTTAAATTAAAGAGGCCCTTAGTATCTGATGTTTTCTCCCTATGAAGATACTTAGACACACTAATCAAGTCACCTCTCAATCTTCCTTTTGATGAGCTAAACAGATTTAGCTCTTTCTCTCTCACTATATGGCATTTTCTCCAGCCCTCAAATCATGTTTGTGGCTCTTTTCTGCATCGTCTCCAATTTTTCAGCACCTTTTTTTTTTTTTTTAATGTTGCCACCAGAACTGGACACAGTATTCGGTCTCACAAATGTCATATAGAGATGAGATCACCTTCCCTCTCCTACTCCCTACTTCCCTGTTTGTACAGCCAAGGATCACATTAGCCCTTTTCCCCACAGCATTGCACCCCAGCAATTCATGTTCACGATGAATCCTAAATCATCGTCAAAGTAATTGCTTTCCGGGATACAGTCTCCCATTCTCCAAGTATGGCCTGAATTCCTTACTGCTTGGTTTGGCTGTTTTAAAACCCTTGTTTGAAGGGCCAAACTCACCAAGTGATCCTGATTGCTCTGTATGATTGAACTGTCCTCATAGCTTAACATTTTGCCAATCTTTGGGTAATCCAAACGTTTTCTCAGTGGTGATTTTATATTTACTTTCAGATTACTGATGAAAATGTTGATTGGAGTCCAGCCTAGTACCGATCCCTGCAGAATCCTACTAGAAACAACCACATCCAATGTTAAATATGATACGCATTAGATGGTAAGTAACTTCTATATTTGTTAAGCCGTTCCTTGTACTAGACATAGTACCTTCGAGCAGTTTGCTTTTAAATCTTTCAATCTCAATCCACTATACAGACTAGTATTTGTTCAAAGAACTAGGTGTTCTTTTCATATGCAATAGGGGATTTGTTTTGTTTGTTTTTCAAATTGGATTTTCATCTATTTTGTTTTATTTCTGGTGATGTTTATTTTCTCCCTGCTCTGAATTGGGCATCTCTAGGGGGAAATGAAGTATACTTGAAGGTTTTTGATTGATCTATGGGAAAAGAGTCCTTTTGTGAATGGTAGGAATCCTCCACATCGTAAATGGAAGCAAATGCACACATTTGCCAACTCTCTGAATAACGGGACAATGGAAATGTAGCTGTGAAACAGAGTCCAGATTCTGATGCCCTCTTGAAGCTTGGGAACACATTACTCCATAAATCGACCCACTGACTATTCATGGTGTAGGTGTAAATTATAACTAAACAAAGTAAAGATATCCAAATCTGTTCATGATTGTTTAAAATTGTATATAAAGGCAGCATGGTCTAGGGCATGAGCACAAGATTTCTAAATTCAGCTCTGGCGCTGACTCACTGTGTTTCCATATCTTCAAAACAGAGGTGATAATGCATCACAAAGCTGTTATGAGAATTAGTTAGGGCGAGTTTTGATACTCATGTTAAGTAGCCCATTACTCTGCAAATGATCCCATTGATTTGAATAGATCGGCCTTCAGGCAAAAGTACTTACTATTCAGTGTAAGGAAGGGTATTGGAATCTGGCCCTTAATGGTTTAGCTGTATTTAGAGATGAAAGAAGTGCGAAGTACTACTGTTATTTAAAGGGGGGAAAGTATAATTTCCTTCCAACGCTTTCTTGAAAATCCTAACATTACAGGATTCAGCACCCTGAGGCAAGTACGTGAGCTCTTGTGTTTGTATTCTATCTACTGTACCTTAGCTCAAATACATTGCAATAGTGTCTGGAGACTGTGCAGTTTAATATCTCTGACATTATTTCCCTTTAAGAAGAACAATTGGTTGTACTTGTTTAACATTGGGGAAAGAGTTGTGAATCCCAATAAGGCCATGAATACATTTATTATTAATTTTTGTTCATTAATTTTTAATTGTCTGTCAGACAAAATCAAAGGCTGAATTGGTAGCTTCAATGTACTTTATCTTAATGTGCTGGCTTCATAACTTTTTTACTAAGGTAATTATTCCAGACATCATTGGGAAATCAATGGTACAGAGGTCGGGGGTACCCAAATCTTGTGGTGCATTAATGTATATAGTAGTCACATCATTGTGTAGGTCCCTAGTTCATGCCTGCTACTGTTAGTTCACAACCAGACAAGATGATAAACAATTTTTTATTAATTATTATTATTATATATATTTTGGAAGCATATAAAGCTGTGGGTGGGGAGAAAGCACCAAAGATTATTGTTAAAGAATTCAGTCAGTTGGAAACAGCAAAGAAGTTACAGGATCCTGCTATCAGGGAGCAGGGTGACTCATTGCCCTAGGAAGAAACAAGCAGAGAATATTTGTGAGAGATCAGGTTCATGCCTGCTAGCTTTTGAAGGAGACTTGATACAGTAGTGTTCATATGTCTGTCATCCCCTTAAAACAAGAGTGAGTAGTAAATCTGACCCTACAACAGGTTTCTTATATATAGGATGAAATCTTGGCCTCACTGAAGTCAATGGCAAAACTCCCAGTGATGTCAGTGGGGCCCAGAGTACTCCTACAGTTTATTCAATGAATAATCCTACTCCAATAAATTTTGAAGGATGGCTATCAAGTATACAGCAGATGGGGAGAATCAAGAACTGATGGGGAAGGAGTTGTTCAGGAAAGGAGGGCCTGTGGGTGGATTCCATAGGTCCTGACAGACAAAAGTTTTGTTTTTTATCTGAATAAAAGTCTGTACTCTTTAAGTTTGCCACTAGTTTATATATGTGGCACACTCATTTGCAGCCACATATTGACCACATGTACATTATCTAAGGGCATCAGTAGGGGGTTCTTCCACAAATGGAGCATAATAGTTGGTCCCTTCAGAGGATTAGTCTGTATACACATGTGAAAATGCTATGCTTTCCCATCTCTTGCTAGCAAGAGTTTTCTTCATTTTCTTATTTCTTTTTTGCTGATCTTCCAGCATCCACTGAGATGCTGACTGGACCAGGACACCAAAGCAGACAGCATTGTCAGACCTGATATCTGAAGGTTCAGGCTTTTCATATTTCAAACCTATATTCTAAAGTTAAGAGTTTCAGAATCTTCTTGCCATGTACCCTGAATTATTACTGTCACCCTTCTTAACACTTAGCTTCCTTATTATAACAATGCAATATTTTAAATATGAGTGATTCAGTAATCAATACTGCTTTATTTTAATGCTGTAGGTTGAGCAAGCATCTGTTTGAAAGCATTTAGCCATGTGCTCTAGAGACAAAATTTGATCCAGTCTTTTTGTTGTCTAATCATTTCACTGATGAGAATCCTAGCTTCGGAGAAAAATAAATATTGTACGAGACATCATAAAGTTTTATTATGCAATTATTACAGATATAATTGTTCAGGGTTGTAGAGGTCTATAGATGTCTCACTGTTCATAGACCAATGCCCTTTTATACTCCTTTTTTATAGTTAATGCAATGTCTCATTTAATAATTTAAAAATAATTTATTGGAGTTAAATTGCTTTTTCAGAAGGCACAATCTTATCTCTCATTTTTTATAAGAATCTCATTTTAATTTGTTTGCTGTGCCGTTCTAACATGAATTTAGGAATTTAATGGAGTGAAAATTGAAAGCTGATGGCATCAGTGAAATTATTAATTTGGTAACTGAAAGATTTATTTGGTTGATAGAATTTTCAATAGTCAATTATCTTTGGACTCTATTAAAAGATGAAGCCCGAGCCAAATAACAGTTCTCACTCAGGGTTCCCCAGGATAAATTCAAAAAGGCATCTTCATTATTGCTATTGATGTTAACATGCAAATCGCTTACCGTTAATAATCCCAATAGACAGATAAATGCTTGTTTTTCCACTCAAGAAGCAAGATAAGAAACCCTAAAAATGTTATGCTAAGAAATTAATAGGACCTGAAAATAGCAGATTTAGCCATGCATAATATTTTAAGTTTATCTATACCAAGTCCTAGTAGAATAACTTCACAGAGGTGGGTTTCAGAGTAACAGTCTTGTTAGTCTGTATTCGCAAAAAGAAAAGGAGTACTTGTGGCACCTTAGAGACTAACCAATTTATTTGAGCATGAGCTTTCGTGAGCTACAGCTCACTTCATCGGATGCATACTGTGGAAGCTGCAGAAGACATTATATACACACAGAGACCATGAAACAATACCTCCTCCCACCCCACTCTCCTGCTGGTAATAGCTTATCTAAAGTGATCATCAAGTTGGGCCATTTCCAGCACAAATCCAGGTTTTCTCACCCTCCCCCCCACACACACACACAAACTCACTCTCCTGCTGGTAATAGCCCATCCAAAGTGACCACTCTCTTCACAATGTGTATGATAATCAAGGTGGGCCATTTCCTGCACAAATCCAGGTTCTCTCACCCCCTCACCCCCCTCCAAAAACCACACACACAAGCTCACTCTCCTGAGTGTGAGCTTGTGTGTGTGGTTTTTGGAGGAGTGTGAGGGGGTGAGAGAACCTGGATTTCTGCAGGAAATGGCCCACCTTGATTATCATACACACTGTGAAGAGAGTGGTCACTTTGGATGGGCTATTACCAGCAGGAGAGTGAGTTTGTGTGTGGGGGGGGGAGGGTGAGAAAACCTGGATTTGTGCTGGAAATGGCCCAACTTACTGATCACTTTAGATAAGCTATTACCAGCAGGAGAGTGGGGTGGGAGGAGGTATTGTCTCATGGTCTCTGTGTGTATATAATGTCTTCTGCAGCTTCCACAGTATGCATCCGATGAAGTGAGCTGTAGCTCACGAAAGCTCATGCTCAAATAAATTGGTTAGTCTCTAAGGTGCCACAAGTACTCCTTTTCTTTTCACAGAGGTGGTATGTCTTTAAGTCATTCAAATAAGAGTGTCTGATTTTATTTTTCTTAAAGCCGACTGTGTTGCAGTATGAATAGTTTATCTCCAAAAATGATATAGGCATATGCATGCAAAATAAATGTTTGTTCCCTGTTCTGTTTTTTTTCATGAACATTGCATCTGACAAGTTCAGTGTTTCAAACGAACTACTTTGAAAGTATCATGTTTGCCAATATAAGTATTATATAATTTTGTTCCTGATTTAATAGCAAGCAATGATATGTCAATACATTCTAGTGAAAGGGTCATAGGTTTTTTTGTTTGTTTGTTTATTTGAAAGAGGTATCATTGGCATATCTATAATGTAGTGAAAACACATGTGCATGAGGTGGTAGGATTCATGAATGTAAATAGAAGAGAAAGTACTCCAGATTCAGCATTAATTCAGTCTTAATGTTAGTTTCACTTGTAAAAAGCTACCATAGTGTATTTAAAGAACACTTTCAATTGTTTACCAAATGGGCTAGATAAAAACAATTGTGATTTAATGAATTCTATAGGTTATGGTCTAAATCCCATTCATACTGAAGTCAAAATGGGATTTTTTCCCCAGTTGGGGCAGAACTGGAACCTATGAGAGCAATGTTTGTGAATATTGAAATCATGCGGTAATGCAATAGCAATTAGAAATGGTCCAGAAATATGACATGCCAGGGTACAATCTAGACTAATGAGCAGTGGTGTCGACCCTGCCCTGCAGCTGTGGGTGCCTTACAATGTCTTGCTGAAGTAACTCCCACTTGGGTCGCTCACAAAGAGCCTTCCAGCATGTGAGCCACACCCTAAGTGTCTGTGCAACTGCAGCCTGCCAGCCACATTTGGGTTACACTCTGGCCCTCACCAGGTGTGGCTATACTGCAGAGTGACCCCAACATACCCCCAGTCTTAAATTCCCTCCCCCACCCACAAAATTTGTCTTTTATTTTGTCTTCTACTCCTATACAATACAAGTTATGTTAAGTCTGTTATTTCTTTAAAAGGAATAATATGCACACACCTTGTCACCGCAAATAGTTTCCTAGACACTTCAATTTCAACACGCTGGATTAGATAAAACAATAAAATACGTTTATTAACTATAAAGATAGAGAGATTCTAAGCGAGTACAAGTAATGAGGCATAAAAGTCAGAAATGGTTACAAAAAAAATAAAGATAAAACGCTGCCGGTGCCTAACTTAACAAGCTATGTTACATTCAAAGCAAAGTTTTCTCAGCACATGCTTTCAGCAGTCTTACTGGCCAAACTTCTTAGGCCAGAACCCTTCCCCCAGTCCAACAGCTGCTTCCTTTGTTCCTTCAGGTGATGGGCGGGGGTTGAGAAGCATTTCCAGCTGAAAGCAAGGTGACAGGCAGTCGGTGTGGAAGGGAACTCCATGCTGTTTCTTTGCTAAGATTTATCTTTTTGCCTCTGGCCCATTTCCTGCCAAAGAATGGCCACTTAGCAGGTAATGGTCTATCAGATTTGTTTACACCTGGCTGAGGCATCAGTTTGCCCTTTGTCTCTGAGGATTGGGTTTGGCCACTCCCCAGACTTCTCTGGAAAACATACTGTTAGTCATCATCTCAGCTTATGTTTGGAAGGTAACATATAACACCGCTACGTGCATTTAGCCATGATATTATTAATCAGCAAATTGAGTTTTTAAATGATACCTCCCAAGGCATTCCTGGTATAAACATTACAGTAGTGCGTAGGGTGTGAACCCAGGGGTACATTCTGTCACAAGCATTAATAACCTAGTCCCCCAGGTATTCATGATTGACAAATTACATTACCTTCAAACCAAAAAAAAAAGGAGTACTTGTGGCACCTTAGAGACTAACAAATTTATTTGAGCATAAGCTTTCGTGAGCTACAGCTCACTTCATTGGATGCATTCAGAGGAAAATACAGTGGGGAGATTTTATATACACAGAGAACATGAAACAAAGTGTGTTACCATACACACTGTAAGGAGAGTGATCAGGTAAGCTGAGCAATTTCCAGCAGGAGAACCCGGGGGGGGGGGGGGAGCTTTTGTAGTGATAATCAAGGTGGGCCATTTCCAGCAGTTGACAAGAACGTCTGAGAAACAGGGGGTGGGGGAAGGGGGGGAATAAACATGGGGAAATAGTTTTACTTTGTGTAATGACCCATCTGCTCCCAGTCTTTATTCAAGCCTAAGTTAACTGTATCCAGTTTGCAAATTAATTCAGCAGTCTCTCGTTGGAGTCTGTTTTTGAATTTTTTTTGTTGAAAAATTGCTACTTTTAGGTCTGTAAGATCAGCGATGGATTGTAGTTTCCTCAGGAAGTCAGTGGTGTCTCGAAGATAGCTGGGAGTGCTGGTAGTATAGGGCCTGAGGAGGGAGTCTACATAGCCAGACAATCCTGCTACCAGGGTGCCAATGCCTGAGATGATGGGGCGTCCAGGATTTCCAGGTTTATGGATCTTGATCCCTCTCATTAGAGTGTGTATGGTAATACCCATTGTTTCATGTTCTCTGTGTATATAAATCTCCCCACTGTATTTTCCACTGAAGGCATCCGATGAAGTGAGCTGTAGCTCACGAAAGCTTATGCTCAAATAAATTTGTTAGTCTCTAAGGCGCCACAAGTACTCCTTTTCTTTTTGCAGATACAGACTAACACGGCTGCTACTCTGATTTCTTCAAACCAGTTATTGTATCTGGAAAGTGAAAGTTGGCTATTAAATAACTCATTCTAATGCTCAAATGCCAGCATGAGAATCGAAACTTTTTTTTGTGGCTGAGAAGCATCACCTAAGCTGTATACCTTCCTCTAAGTCCACTCCTTATAAAAGTTATGCTCCATGAGCATCAAATCAACTTGTACAACATTTTTCAAGCACCACCCCACTTGATGGCCCAGTATGCACACTTCTGGGAGGATTTGTCAACCACAGATTTTGGCAACATAGAGCTAGCCTACAGGAGTTTACATGTGCATGGTTTCTCTGTTCATATTTACTAAATTTGAAATGAGGAAACAAGAACAAGCAGGTAGAAAGGTTTAAAATAGGTTTGAATGCAGCTAAATATCTATTACAAAAAGATACAACTGCTGAGAAAAAAGAAATGAACAAGGACCATGTGTTGTTCTGTTTCAAAACTGGATGTGTTACCACAATGAACTTTTCATGAGAAATATAATAAAATGGGTTGTCCTGCTGGACAAGCCCAGTGCCTCCAGTCTCAAGAGCTGTTCACCTCTTATGCAATCAACACCCAAAGGATTATAATTCCTCCGCCCTTTCCAGTGCTCTCATTTCCAAGATGCCTGGTCTCCATCTTTATCATTTCACTAGCAGCACCTTTCTGTTACCCTTGAACTTATTCCAGCCTATTTGTTCTTAAAAAAAAAAAATCTTTACTTAGTTCTTCGTTCAGGAATAGCTCTACGGTTTACCACTTCAATTAACTCCCACCTCATCTATCAAATGTGGGGGAGAGACTTAAGCGAAGTCATGCTGGGCTCAACAGGGTTTAAAAAGTGTGACTCATACCGTGAACCAATGCCGGTCTCTGATGGCCACGCATCCTGTATCCGCTGTCTGGGAGAAACATATCTTCCAGAAATGAGTACACTGCAGCAACTTGAAGTCGAGAGGAAGATGTGACAGGGATCTCAGTTTGAAAATGCTTTTGATGGAGAAATCCCTCCAACCTCTGCAAGAGATGTCCTCTGGGGAGTCTCATAAACCAAGATCCCTAAGCAGTGATAAGGCTCCGACTTCCAAAACTATCAGGAAGTGAGCCTCGACCTCTCCAACAAGGGAATCTCACAAAAAGAGAGCTTCCCCAGAGACGGCTTTACCCTCAGTGTTCAACTCATCCAGAGAGAGCACTTAGGAGAGGGCTCCTCCGGCACCGTCCCTCAGCGGACCTCCGCCAAGCCCCAGCGCGCAGCACCAGAGACAAGATGTCAAGTCTCCTCCATGGCACTGACAACCCTGATGCGGAGCGCAGCACAAGCATCAGCACCACGATCAATGCTGCAGTCACCGGCACCAATTCCTGACTCGATTCCAGCTAACAAGCCGAACCCGGCACCGGTCAGCGCTCCAATGGTTGACTGCAATGCCAAGGCGGGACCAGAGCAACTCCTAGATCAGTGACAAAGCGGTTTCTTCCTCACCGCAGTCACCACGGCTCAGCACCGAACACTCCCCGAGCTACATAACACGGTACTATCCTTCATCTCCTGCACTGATCTCCATGCATAGTGGCAGGGAAGGAGATGTGCAGGACAACCGCTTCTCCTCCCAACGTTCATCGCCATGAAACCTAAGCCTCATCCCTCCGAACACTCACAGCCCTGGTATGCACAACACTGGCCTACGCATTACCACCTTACCCCATGTAATGGCCACAGTGAGATCCTTGGGCCACATACCAGAACCCATATTCTGCCCCCCTTCCCCAGCCAGAAGGGGATTCAGAGTACCTCCATCCTTACCACACAGAGAAGCCTCTGACCCCCCCACCCCCCACCCCGAGATAGAGACAGAAGAGGAAGAGATACTACCACAGGCAGACCTGGATGATTCACCACCTGCCCCACACTCCTCTTCTGCACCAGAGGAAGTACTGATACCATCTACCCTGATGGCACCAGATAACCTGAAACAGTTCCAAGAACTCTTCAAAAGAGTAGCAAACAGCCAAGAGATCACCGTACATGAGGTTCAGGAGAAACATAAGTTGTTAAAAATCTTACAGCTTGCATCATCGGCCAAGATCACCCTCCCCATGGATGAGGCTATAATGGAGCCTGCGGAGACCATGTGGCAAACACCAGCATCGGCACCACCCACCAACAAAAGGGCTGACAAGAAATACTTCGTTCCAGCCAAAGGCATGGACTTTTTGTTTTCACAACCTCAAGCCAGCTCTCTGGTTGTAGAAGCTGCCAATCAGCACAGTAAGCAACCCCATTTCTGCTCCACACCACAAGATAAAGAACACAAGAGACTGGACCTCTTTGGGTGGAAAGTTTACTCGTCAGCCACCCTTCTGCTCAGTGTTGCCAACTATTCTGCTCTACTAGCAAATTATGACTACTCTAACTGTAGTAAAATACAAGAACTCGTGGAGGACCTCCCCAAGCACAAACATCCTCAATTCAACGTCCTTATTAATGAGATTCAGATAATATCCTGCACAGCGCTGCAAGCTTCAATGGATATAGCTGACACAGCTGCCCGAACAGCCACAAGAGTTGTGGTTATGAGAAGAGCATCATGGTTGCAAGCTTCAGGAATTCCAAAAGAACTGCAGTTAAAAGTGGAGGACCTCCCCCTCAGTAGGGATGAACTATTCTCGTCTCAAACAGACGACATGCTCCTTACCTTGAAGGACTCCCGAGCGATGCTGCGCACGCTAGGCATACACCCACCGCCTAACAAACACCCATGGCTTACACCATACCAGAGGTCAGGAGACACCTCGTTTAATCATCAACAACCACGGTATTTCGGACAGAACAGAACCAAATACTGGGCTCAGAGACAACGTGCTCCGCAGAACCAGGCCTCATCCAACTGCCCATCTACATCTAAGCCACAATTTTGAATTACTGGTCGGGGGTATCCACAACCTCCCCACACTTCTAGTGCCAATGGATACCCCATCCCACACTTTTGGTCACCACCTATGCCCCTTTTACTAAGCCTGGTCTGCGATAACCACAGACCAATGGGTACTGGAAATCATACAGTCTGGCTACACCATCCCTTTCACAACCATTCCCCCACCTTCCCCCCTTCCCCGTCCCTCCTCAGGGACCCCTCTCACAAGCACCTTCTGCAACAGGAAGTAGACCATCTCCTACTGCTGGGTGCTGTAGAACCAGTACCTCACAAATACCAAGGGAAGGGTTTATACTCCAAATATTTCCTGACAATGAAGAAAGGAGGGAGATGGAGACCAATCTTAGATCTCCGAAAACTCAACAGGTTCGTACGCAACCACAGGTTCAAAATGGTCACTCTGGCCACAATAATCCCAGTGCTAGATGGGGGGAGACTGGTTTGCAGCCCTCAACCTCCAAGATGCATACTTCCATATTACAATACATCCTGCCCACAGATGGTTCCTGCGGTTCACAGTAGGACCCAACCATTACCAACACAGGGTTTTTCCTTCTGGCCTATCCACTGCTCCCTGAGTATTCTCAAAAACACTCGTGGTAGTAGCAGCAGATTTATGACGCAAAGGAGTCATAATAGTCCCCTATTTAGATGATTGCCCACTCAAGGGAGCCAATTGACAAGAAATGGCATACATGGTGAAGACCACAATAGAGCTATTTCACCAGCTAGGTCTACAGATAAATGGAAAGAAATCCACCCTAGAACCAACTCAGCACTTGGAGTTTATTGGAGCTGACCTAGACTCCATACAAGCCAAGGCAATATTACCAAACCACAGATTCACTACATTGGTCAATCTCATTTCCACAGTGACCATCAGCCCACAAACTTCAGTGAGAACATGCCTTCAGATTCTGGGACATATGTCAGCTACGACTTTCATAGTAAAGTATGCCAGACTCCATATGCGCTGTCTGCACCACTGGTTGAGCACTGACTTTGCACCCCGCAAACACTCTCTCAACAGAAGAGTGACACTACCACCAAGGGTCACGCTCTCACTGCAATGGTGGACACAACTAGGGAATGTATGCTCAGGGATTCCCTTTCAACAAGACACGTCCCCCCATCAGTGACTATGACAACAGACACCTCCTTGATAGGCTGCGGTGCCCACTTGGGTCACCAAAAAGTACAAAGCAAGTGGTCGACGACGGAAACCCGACTACATATCAACCTCATAGAACTCCGCACAGTACACAATGCATGCCACCACTTCCTCCCACTCACACATCAGACCTCAATCTCTATTCTCACCAACAATGTGGCATGAACATTTTATATCAATCGCCAATGGGGAGACAGATCTCACTCACTATGTGTAGAAGACATGAACTTATGGAACTTATGCATCCGCAACTATATAAACATCACAGCATCATATCTACCGGGATGCCAAAACACTACAGCTGACAATTTCAGCAGGCACTTCTCATGGGAACATGAGTGGGAAATCCATGACAGTGTTCTCAGCATAATATTCCGAAAATGGGGTCACCCAGCAATTGACCTGCTCGCCTCAGTGACAAATCACAGATGTCCACTCTTTTGCTCCAGCGCAGGCCTGGTGCCTTCCTCATCCCGTGGAACGCGTTGCTCATGTACGCATTCCTGCCTATATCACTGATCCCACGGGTCATCCGCAAGATACAACTCAACAGAGCATTCTCATCGTCCCCACATGGCCCAGACAGACTTGGTTTCTGTACCTGTCACCCCTAGTAGTCTGTGCCCCACAACTGCTGCCCTTACAGACGGACCTCCTGTCCCAGAACAAGGGCCTGACACTCCATCCAAACCCAGGGAAGTTCCATCTCAAAGCGTGGCTCCTGTGTGGTTCCAACATGGAGAATTGAACTGCTCGGAGAAAATACAACAGGTATTACTAAGTAGCCATCTCCTCAGCACTAGGAATACTTACCGCCACAAGTGGAGAAGATTCTCCCTTCAGTGCCAGCAAAAACAGCTGGATGTGACCAAGGCGCCTCTATCTATGATCCTAGACTACCTACTAGAACTGAAGGAAACCGGGTTAGCCATAAGTTCTATTAAAGTACACCTGGCTGCCATCATGGCCCTCCACGAGCAGATAGAAGGGGCTTCAATATTCGCTCACCTGATTACACAGCGCTTTCTCACAGGTATACAGAACATGTACCCAAAAGTACGCCAACCTACGCTACCATGGGATCTCAGTCGTGCTCATATGTCTCACAAGACCACGCTTTGAACCTCTAGCAACCTGCTCTCTCTTACATATGTTAATGAAGGTTGTATTCCTGGTAGCAATCACATCTACAAGACATGTCAGTGAAATAGGGGTGTTAATGGCTGAACCACCGCACATGGTATTTACCAAAGACAAAATCATGTTATGTCCTCACCCAAAATTCTTGCCCAAAGTGGCTACAGTTTCATATTAACCAAACGATACACTTACCTGCCTTCTATCCCAAGCCACATAAGGATTCTTGAGAAGTAATGTTACACATGCTAGATGTCAGATGGGTCTTTTATGTGGACAGAACAAAACCATTTCACAAGTCACCAAGACTATTCATCTCTACAGCAGAGCACTCCAAAGGCTCTACAATATCGACTCAGAGACTCTCCAAATGGGTCTCTTCCTGTACTCAAATTTGCTACCACCTACATAACAAAGAACCCCCTGCGGGCATCAGATCCCACTCAACATGAGCCATGGTGACATCGATCACATTTGAACAATGTTCCCTTAATAGACATTTGTAGAGCTGCAACCTGGACATCACAGCACACTTTCACAAAGCATTACACTATCACCCCAGGCCTTATCTCAGACTCTATCGTTGGCCTCACAGTGCTCTCATCACACACTTATACATAACTCCAAACCCTTACCACCCCTGGTGGGGCACTGCTCTATAAGCACCTAGAGTGGAGCACTCACAGGGACACTACTTGAAGAAGAAGAAGAAGTTACTCACCTTGTCCAGTAATGATGGTTCTTCGAGATGTGTGTCCCTTTGTGTGCTCCACTACCCACCCTCCTCCCCTCTACTTAGGAGTTCACACAGCCGACATCTGCAGTAGAGAAGGAATGGAGGGGACAGCCGAGGGTGCGCACGCTACAGGAGGTGCCAATGGCTGCACGAGACAGCTCCTACACACGCCCTTTCCCTGACCGAGTACTGCTGCAAAAAATCTCTGATCTCCGGCGCAGGAACACACTGACACCTAGAGAGTAGCACCCACAAGGACACACATCTCAAAGAACCATCGTTACTGCACAAGGTGAGTAACTTCTTCTTTCACCATTCAGTACGTATCACCTTTACACAATGCAAATAATAGTAAAAATCAAGGGGAGCACAAATTAACTATAACACAATGATAGTCAAAAATAGCTTTCCAAACGTGAAAAGCCCACCAATGTTTGTGTCATTCCATTGATTTAAAAGGGCTTTGGATCAGATCCTATGCCTGCTTCACCCTCTAAATAAAACTGCTTAAGTGTGTGGGGGTGGTGGTGGGGGAGCCTGAAGGAGGGGTGGGGGAGCCTGAAGTTCAAGTATAAGGAGATCAGTATTTGACATCTCCAAATGAACCTTTCAGAATGTGATCATCAGTGTTGTGAGTGCACCTGTTTGCTAATGTAAAACTCTACATTCACAAATGCAAATTGGTTAATTGAGCATGAAATGCCTGTTAGCAAGTGGAAATGTGAGTTCTGCAAAAACAAAATGGATGCAGCAAGCAGCTGCAAGGTTTGGGAATGGAATGAAATGGAGTATCTGATCATTTGGGCCATAGTGCAGCAGTATTTATTATCTGATGTATGCTGTACAGCCAAGTTCACGTGATACTTTTTGGATATCAGGGGTCAGATTTTTAAAGTATTTAGGCATATAAAGTTCAGACAAGCACCTAGTGGGATTTGCAAAAAAGCAGTTTAGGTGCAAACTGCTATTGATTTCAGTCTATCTGCATCTTTAGGCACCTAAAGACTTTAGGTGACCTGGCGTCAGATTTATTGTATTTTTTGTTTGTTTTTGCATTGGGAATAGAAATAAATAACTAGAGCTATGGAAGGCAGTGACTTGTTTCATGCACCCTCATGATGAAGTCTTTGACATTTTGTTTGTCAATTTTGTGTCCCTCAAACGTAATATTTCTATTAAATAGTTGATAAAGTGGTTATTTTCATGGGCAAACACACATGTTGGCCTGTTTTTAAATGCAAAGCTACCTTCACTTGAAAAGGACCAAGTATTTCACAAATGGTCTGGTGTCTGTGGGATTTAGCTCTCATGCATTCTTTCGGGCACCCTTGTAAAACAGTGTAATAATGTGGTTTATATTATCTTCTGTATTGAGATGGGGGGATGTCCTCTGTGATGGGAAGGGAATATCAAATGTCTCAATAAATAGAGACACCAGTCCTTTGATGAAACAACAGAACAGAATACTGATTTTTCTCAAGGGAATGTTTCCCTGTAACTCCAGTATAATAATAAGAAGAAATTATATCAAGGTTAGTATCTCAAATACTGGAAATGTACATTGATTTCCAGGCTGTATACATGAGGGACTATCAAATGGCAATAGGGTAGCAGACCATTCTCCTTAAAGACACATTATCACAGTGGTGGTTTTTGTGACTGAGCAGAGAGAACACGTTCTATGCAGCTTCTTCCTCTAGGGACTGTTTGATAGTTTTTGTACTGGTATAAATGTGTTGGTTTGGGGTATCATTTTTTACTGATAGTTATAATGGAACAGTCCTTGGTATGGATGCAGACATACCAGTATAAAGATGCCTTATACGGGTGTAGATTTCAGAGTAGCAGCCGTGTTAGTCTGTATCCGCAAAAAGAAAAGGAGTACTTGTGGCACCTTTGAGACTAACAAATTTATTTGAGCATAAGCTTTCGTGAGCTACAGCTCACTTCACGAAAGCTTATGCTCAAATAAATTGGTTAGTCTCTAAGGTGCCACAAGTACTCCTTTTCTTTATACGGGTGTAGTTTGCTCCATTTCCTTTACAGGGTAAGCTATACTGCTGTAAATACCTGCATCCTGGTATAACTGTGTTCACGCTAGAGAGGTTGTACCACTTTGTACTGGTATAGTTTATACATTACCACTTTTGTGTAAATCAGACATAAGAAGGAGTCAAGATGGCTTCTGCACATCTCCTTAAGTACACATGGCAGGCTCAGGCAGCCTGGGAACCAAAATAAATGCTGTTTCAGTCAATCTAATGGGAATGCACCAGTAAAAGCTGCCTTGAACACTTTTTTGTAGACATCTAGATAGTACAAAATATCCTGTTCTTCCTGGAGTCAACGAAATAACTACTGAGTAGAAAAGAACCCTAATAAAATGTTGCATGTTCCCATGAAGCTAGAACTTGAATTAAATCTACTGTTGAGTACTTGTTAAATCTTAATCAAATACTTTTCACACTTCTACTCCTTCAGATGCATCCCAGTAACATCATGGATTATTATAGCTGATATCTACTGAATAGTTAGAATCTATTCAGCACTGGAAGATGGTGTTTCTCGGGCTGATATTTCAAAACCCATAAATCACGATTTCAAGTAGTGGAACTTACATATTTCCTTTTACTAAATTCAGCAATGAACCCTAGGAAACAGAATATTCCAATGCTAGCACTAGAAGCAGTTGCTTTCACTCTTTTAGTCCCGAAGCTATTTCAGTTTTATATTGGGATGAAAGAGAGAGAGAGAGAGAACAAAAGAATAAAGAAAGTTACTGTTGTCTACTGCAGGGTCCTTGAAATGTCTTCTGAAGCATCAAATACTGGCCTCAATCAGAGAGAGGATACTGGATTAGATGGACCAGTGGTCTGCTCCAGTCTGGTAATTTCTGTGGTCCTAAAGATCAGAGTAATTTTTAGAGCATTTCAAATATCATTTTGGGGGTCATCCTTATCCATAAAACACACAGATGAACAGATTGAGTGTTGAACACTAGTGCAGGCTTCTGTGATACTTTTCATCTAATGTATTTACAAGTAAAATCCCACAGTGGCCACTTGTGCACAAATGAAATAGATTTTGGCCATGTCTCTGAAAAGATAAATCTGATCTTGTCCCCAAAGTCTAAACAAAATACATTAATACAACCCCTAAAGTACTGGTTTCCTATAGTTGCAATATAAAGAATAAAATTGAATTAATTTTTAATGTTTCTTTTCTTGTCTAGAAAAGTAATTTTGGTTCAGGCAGGGCAAAGACAAAGCAAAATAGAGGTACTGAATATATGAGTACTAGGGATGTGATTTCTTCAGCAACGATAATCCTGTCAGAGCTGTTAGAATTTACTCCTTTATCCATATGACATTTTAACAGGCTGGAAAGCTGTGTTAGAATAAGCAAACTATAAAGGACTCAGTCCACAATTACTGACATCAGCAGGCTCATCCATATAATATACTGTTTACAAATTTCAGCAAAATCGGTTTACCGACTACTAGATTAGCTTTTGTTGCTCCAAAGCTTAGACATAACTCTTCTGTTTCATTATGGCAAAGTTATAACAGGCAGTTAAAAATGTTGATTTAAATTTCACTTGGGATCCAGGGAAAAAGAGAATTCTGTAGGAAATATACCTTTTTGACCTCATGGATTTGCCCATGTTATCATTAATTCATTTAATAGGAGCAAAGATATAATATCCAGGCCCATTTACCTCAGCTTGCAGAGAGCTCGATTGTGCAACCCACACACATTGATTCCAAACTCTGGGAATGTCTCTGCCCCTGAGACTTCTGGTGAGACTTCTCACACATGTAGCTGCTCATCCGTGTACGTAAGGGGTTCACAGTCGGACCCAGGGCTATCAAGTGATTTCATGCATAGCTATGCTGCTTTACTAGCCTTAAGGCATTATGCATTCAAACAGCAGCAAAACGTATCCCTTAATGGTATTTCAGGTTAAAGTCAGATGTCTGGCTGCTGTTGCTGAGTTTCTGGTCTGACTGGAAAAAAGGAATCACTAGGAGTCTCACTAAAAAAACCATTCTCATGAGATTCATCTTGCAGGATTGGATATTTAAATGGTACAGAAACTTCAGCTAAGGACGGAGAGTTTCAGCTTTTCGTATAAATTGGTAGAGCTCCATTGAGTTTATTCTGCTTTCTTGAGGTCAGTGGAATTATGATTTACACCAGCTTGAGAAACCCCATCAGATGCTTCCTCGATTCAAAAACTTCAAAAGTTAGTTAGTCTATAACGTACTTATGCATGGTGGTACTCACAGAGGTGTTGATAACACCCAGAGTATCTTTTTTTTTTTTTGTCAGGACATGTCTTCACTGCAGACTAAGCTTGGAAAAACCTATGATGGAGCCTATTAACACACACTGTTTTCAAACATCCATATGCCTCTACCAGTGCTATACAATGAGGTAACCACCACTCCTTGAGCTATAGGCAGACCCTGAGGTAGCCGGTTGTTAATGCATATTGCTACCTTGAGGTAACTGCAGTGAAGATGGGCAGTCATGACAGCTGAGCCATAATGGCCCATAATCCCTCTGACCAGACGTGTATTATAGTGGCTCCTAGAGGGGCAGGAGGCTGGCTGTGCTCTCCCCTCCCAGCACAGCACAGTATGTTCATGGCCCGTAGGTGATTGGAGGCAGGGTGAGTAGCTGGTTTACTGGGTTCTCTGCTCCAGGACAGAGTATGAGGGGCAGAAATCAGAATTCCAGGAGGGGCAGAGACATTCCCAGGGTTTGGAATCGCTGATCTTGGTTTTCCCAAGTCATAGGAGGGAGGCCACTCGCCCAGTATTTGATTGGATGGTCCCAGTTTTTGATTGAATGGTCCCCTATCTGGTACTGAGACAAAACTGGACGTGGTTTTGTCTGGTATTGGATGCAGGAATACCACTCTGCCCCCCTCTGCAACTTCAAAATGGCGCCCCCTGTGCGGCATGACCTTGCACGCACCAGGCGTACAAGTTCACGCTGGCGGGGGGTAGGGTGGCATGCTCTTAAAGACTGTGCCCTGTTGGTGTGACCTCACACACACTGTCAGGTCAGTGGAGCCAGGGTCACTCTGGCAGGGGCAGGCCCACACCATTCCAGAAAGTACTGGAATGTCCTAGTGTTTGTAAACAAATGGTAGACAAGTGACCCCACTGGCACCTGAAGGTCATACATGGGTGTGGGATTGGGTGTGGGCAGCAGCCAACAGAATACAGGCCTCCCCAGCAGACATCAAACACCTCTGATTCTCCTCAGAGAGGAAATGCAGGACCATTGAGAGAGCTCCCCTGTGTGGAAGGGGGAGTATGGTGTGGTGAGCATTCCCTTTAGATAATAGTTTGTCTTCAGTGAGGCAGATCTAAACATTGGCCGCTTCATGCTGATGACTCTGGGGCAGTGGGGAGGGGGGAGGAAACCTACTCATATCCTTATAGAGACGAGCTAAGTGCCTTCTTTTACAAGGGAAACTGTGGTACATTTGAGTGGTGATGTGGCTAAGACCCTGGTTGAAATGGGGCAAACTGACATATCTCAGTGTTTGCTGTACCTCAGATTTCAGTTGAAAGTGGGGAAATTGAGGCAGCTAAGGGGAGAACTGCATAATATGTGATTCAATTTCTCACCCTAGGTGTAGTACTCAAGATGGACATTGTGCATATGGCTGCTTCCTCAGTCGTAGCCAGATCCCATTTATTATCCAGGGCAAATTAAGAGACCAAGGTTTTACTGAGTGTTGGACAGTCCCATAATCAGTACAAACAGGGTTTCCTTGAAGAAAGGATTGGATGCCAGAGTCAGACCTGAACATTGATTTGAATGCATTAGAAGGACATCTGGCATGAAAAGAAAACACTGACTCCATTAAAAGCAGCAGCTGTTAGTCCAAGTTATTAAGGAGCGCAGGATCCATATTTCTGGCACATACCTACACACCACCACCACTGCACCAGCATGGATCCTGCCAGAAAATGACGTTTTCTTCTCACAATTTCCAGGGTGGGCACACAAATTGTCTCATAATACCCTGCAAATCCAAGCAGAGTAGCACAGTTAGTTATGAATCTTGGAATATATGCACAGCTTGCTGTATTGGTTGTCACAGCCAGATTAAGCACCAGTGTGGACATGGGGTATGAGAGCACAGTAATGTGATCGCACTATAGTGGGTTAGGCTACCACAGGTTAACTTACTGATTTGCATACAGTGAAGATATAGCTTTAGATCTAGTGTCTATTTGTCTATTTGTGTATTTGTCTTAAACTAAATCCACCTTTAGAGGCACAGAAACCAAACTGTCTAATGATGCATATCAATAAAACTGGATTATTGTCACTTCAGTGAGCGTCCACCATCCTCTCTGATTGTCCTTCTGATGATGTATTATCTCTTTGGCAAAAAAGTCTTTGGGTGGTATTTCATTGGGGCTTTTTCTTAAGACATAAAATTATAATATTATCATTGGAGATTCTCTAGGCAAAGAATGACCAATTTTGTCTTGGAAGTAAGCCAAGAATTTCACACATGCTCTTGTCACTTCTAGCATGGATTATTGGAACTCTTATTTTGCTGGAGCCATTGCCAAACCATCAGAAGGACTTTGAATTTATGTATCTTTGTAATTCCTCCACTCCAGACACATAGCCCCCTTACAAAAATTCAAGGCACTTCTCTACACAGCTAACAAAGCAAAACCAAACAGATATTAACTTTGTAGGTCAAGCATTTTTTGAGACATAAGGAGCCAAAAAAGAAAGGAAGGTTTTCTAGCAGTAAATGACAATGAAATGTTTAAACCCTATGGGCCAGATTGTCAGGTGGTGTAAGGCAGTGTAGCTGCATTGACTATAATAAAGCTGTACTGATTTGCACCAGCTGAAGACCTGACTCCTTCATTTAAAAAATAGATTTCTTTTTTTAGCCCATTTGAATCAGTATTTTAAAGTACCTCTAGGCTAAAATCTTGGCCCCATTGAAGCTCATGGCAAAACTTACACTGACTTCAATGAGCCCAGGATTTCATTCCTAGTCTTTAGTCCTTAAAATATCCCTGGGAAGAAAAAATATAGCTAGAAAATGAAACAAATTATTTCCTTTAATTATTATTTAATATAAATGTCTCCAATTTGGCTTTGAAACAAATATTTTAATCAGCTTCTTGTTAGCATTATCAACAGTGGGTCAAACCTGGTGGCTTGGGAATAGATTTTAGGCCTCTTCACTATCAGCCCTGAGCTTTTTCTTTTTTTTTTTTTTTTTTTTTTGGTCAAACCCCCCATTTTCTGTCGGCAAAAAGATTTAGATGGAAAATTCCTAAACAGCTCTTTTTTCCCCACCGAATTTGTTGATTTCAGTGGGTCTGTCCATGAGTCAAGATATTATTCACTGGGAGTATGTGGGGGCAGAATCTTAGAGAGCTGAATGAATGAGACGAAGTGGAGAAGTCTTATTTAGTATATAACACCATGATTTCAAACAGGAAAAAAAAGTTGTCATAAACTTGTTTCTCTTCCTTTCCCAAATTATATTTTTATTTATATAAATATATGTAATTAGAGATGTCCCAGGTGAGTAAGAGAGGCTGTGGCTGAGTCATTGCTAGCTCATCGTCATCCCTCAACTGTGCAATACTCGTAAGGGCCACTGAAACCAGGAGATACGTTAGGGATACTCATTGTTGTTATTAAGACATAGATTGCCAAAATCTCATGACAATTCTGCAGGGCTGTTTCTACACTTTTCCCCCCCAATCCTTTTCTAGGGTGTATTTTAAATATTTTAAGGGACTTTCTCCTTGCTCTGATCTTTCATCTTTTAGCTTTGGAAAGGATGTTTTTCAAGGCTTAATCTGGCATTGGTTAATGTACTTCATTGTACAGTATATGACAGCTAACCCTGCCAAGTTTTTTTAACCTGCTTCTAATTTTACAATTTACTAGATCTATTAGAACATTCAGTTTTTCTTCAAACTGGATGCTTCATGTTATGTTCATCAACATTAAATTTTAAGTGTAATGCTGTTTTATGAGGTCAGTGTTCCCCTGAACTTCACATACCATTACTTTTCTTTGGACAAGTTATAGTTGAAAATAGCTTGAAATTGAAAAAGTACCATTTGAGCAATGAAGTAAATTATATGACTGAACTATTAAAAATCTACTTTCCTTTCTAATATATAAAGTGCTGGTGTTTTAGTTAATTAAATCTGCTGTTTATTAAATCAGCAGAAGACATCAGTGCTTCTGTGTTGCCGCCTTCTATAATTATAAATATTGAATTTTTAAAAAATGAAATCTTGACAAAAATAAATGATTTAATCAACTCACCTATGCATTTGAGGCTCACAGAAGAGAGGAATCAGTTGATGGGGAAACAAGCCAATGACATTGTGCAGCAGTTAAAGGTAACCTTGCTGCACACCTTAATAATGCAACAAACACACAAGATATTGAAATTAAAAACAAATTGCCTAAGTGTGGCATCGAATAAAATGCTGCTGATTTTTCCCTTCTTGAGCTGTTGAGTCCATTTCAAACTGTAACTAAGTCATTCTCCTAACATGTCCTTGTATTTTTTTTAACAGAGGGGTAGTCATGTTAGTCTAGATCTGTAAAAGCAGCAAAGAGTTCCGTGGCACCTTATAGACTAACAGACGTATTGGAGCATAAGCTTTCGTGGGTGAATACATGCACATGCATCCGAGGAAGTGGGTATTCACCCACGAAAGCTTATGCTTCAATACTCATGTATTTTTTGTTACTCTGACTGGCAATCCTGCAGTCTCCGGCAAAACTCCTTTGAACTTCAATAGAATTTTATCCTGTGTTAGCACTGCAAGATCAGGCCCTCAGTTCTTGTGCAGATAGAAGCATAAAGTAATGAGTGCTAAACAGAGTCTGTTCTTCCCCCACTTTGCTGTAGAAATCCCATTCACCTCAGTGATCCTTAAATCAGAGATACTGTTTGTTAGGCTGGAAGCTTGCTGATTGTCTTTAATGTGATTAGATCCATAAGATAGTAATGTATTTACATACTGGGATTTTGGAATGATAACGGCTGATTTATCATAGAGAAAGAGAGATAAAATATAATTGTACTGCTATCAGAACACACATCCATCCACCCAGAACACATGGGTTTTGGAACAACTGTCTGAAGAACAAATGAAGCTTAAGCTACAGCCTCCAATATTAGCCAAGAGACTTGGCCTCCCCGTATCCCTCTTTATCCCATCTTGCCAAGTATTGAAAAAGATAGATACCCTTTAGAACCATGGTTTGGGACGTACTTTATTTGTATGTTCAGAGACATGTAATTATATTTGCTGTTTTTAGTGTACACTGGAGACAGATTTCGGAGTAGAGACAGAGAGAGAGAGACAACAAAAATTAATTCTCAATGGAATCCTTCTGAGAGCTATTACAAAGAGCCTGATTGCCTCTGGGCATAGTCAGAAGGTCCATAGTTGCTAAACAGTGTGTAAATTTCCCCTGAGGAATTATGATTATCCTCAGAAACTACAAAGCTCAAATAGCTGCCACACTATCCAGGATGACAGCAGTCATGAAAGATAAGGATTTATTAATGAATGGAAACCCAAATTAGTGTGTGTATTACACATTATTCTTGAACATTATTTTCAAATTATTGAGTTCCCCTGCATTTTGAAAGACAGAAGCACTGCAATGAAATGGCAAGGGTTTGCATAGGAGAGTTGCATATATTCTTTTGTAGTCACGTGAGCTGGGCTTATTTGATGCCCTGAAATTCACATGCTGGGGACTGTGCCTTCTGAGAGATGAGGCCTCGTCTGTGGAAATCTCTTACGCTCTGGTTTCTTTACAGAGCACTGTGGTTTCATGCTGTGGCTCTCAACATTTCCAGACTACTGTACACTTTCAGGATTCTGATCTGTCTTGCATGCCCCAAGTTACACCTCACTTAAAAATTATTTTGCTTACAAAATAAGACATAAAAAAGTGTCACAGCATACTATTACTGAGAAATTGCTTACTTTCTCATTTTTACCATATAATTATAAAAAAGTCATTGGAATATAAATATTGTACTTACGTTTCAGTGTATAGCATATAGAGCTGTATAAATTCATTGTGGGTACAAAATTTTAGTTTGTACCTGTACTGACTTTGCTAGTGCTTCTTATGTAGACTGATGTAAAACGAGGCATGTATCTAGATGAGTTGATGTACCCCCTGGAAGATCGCTGCATACCCCCAGTGGTACAGCTACACCTGAATGAGAACCACTGGTTTAGTGGGTAGAACACTACCCTGTGACTCGGGAGACATGAGGTCTATTCCTCTGTCACTGCCCTGCTTGATGATTGTGGCAAATCACATCACCTCCCTGTGCCTCAGTTTCCCCATCTGAAAAATGGGAATCTTGATACTGACTTCCTTTGTAAAGCATTTTGAGATCTTTTGCTGGAAGATGTTATATAAGATCTAAGAACTGTTATTTCCATCTACCCTTCTGTGTAGCTAGAGGAGGAGTTCAGGATCGGAGGTCTATAGGCAAGCATTTTATTTGAATTTACTAACACCCATATGTAAAAATTAAATTTTAAGTTTAATTAAGTTCTCCCTCTTTGAGTACTTACTGAAATTAAGTTCTCTCTCTTTGAGTACTTACTGAAATTTTTAAATAACAACTAAAACCAGAACCTTTATGCCCAGACTTTTTGGTGGCAATTTCACCAGTTTATCAGAGTAAAAAGACTTGCATTGCCTTGACAATGTCTCCCAGTCAATTTTGTTCACTCTCACCTGCCACAGTAGAATTTGGAGAATCCCAAGACAGTTGTACGGCACGTTTACACATTCATGACTAAATAGTATAGCCCAGTACAAAGGCTTATAAGTTATCATTAAGAAGTAAAGCCTAGTCCCTCTGTACAGCCTGAGAAAATGGGATATGTGCAGGGGCAGTTCTGTGGAAAGTGAAGAAGAATGGAATCTCTAGCAGCTATTGCAGCCTTATGCCTATAGTAGCTATTCACCAACTCTCCATGGAGTACTTGGAAGATGGATTTTTGTTGAGCCAGAAGACATAGCTGTACCACTAGGGAGCTCAGAGTCCCAGATGCAAAAGTCTGAAGAACCAATGGATGCATTTACTAGAGGCTGAGGACTACTGCTTTAAACAAGTCCCTATTGATTGGTACCATCAGTATTATTAAGAGATGTCCGCATTGCATAATCTTAGCAAATATTCCTTATATAAATACCTGATAGAGAAGCATCAGCACTGATAGCAAATTGCAGTGGTGGGACTCCGCCATTTAGAAATCATTATAACTGCGACCAGGTTTCAGGGTCGTCATGGCTAATTTTTTAAGACACCATGCTGATGAGAGTAATTGCCTTTAAGATAAGCTTTATGCTACTTAAAACTGATTGCTGGCAGCTTTATTATTCATCTAAAATTGCTTGAAAAGGGACATAAAATGTTTCTTAATGAAACTGATAACTATTGAGCCTTGCAGTTTGCTTTGCTAACCACTTTTCCAATACATGTATTCCATAATCTGTGTATTCAAGTGTTTTTAAATTCTCTGCTATTGAGCCAAATCTCTTTCCAAGTTATGGTCAGGCTTGAAAACTCAAATTTTCTCTTATTTATTTTATTGTATTTTTTAATTTTACAAATCACCAATTAATCAGAGAACACTAGGAAAGTAGGTACATAGTCCTTCTGGCATTTTACAATGTATCATCATACTCATTAAATAGTTACTACTTCCAACATAGGATGCCATGAATAAACACATAGCCAAGTTTGTGAGTGTTAAGAAGCACAACTTCCACAGCCAAATAGTGTGTTTCTTCCCCGTGCATAGTCCTTTCCAAATGAGAATTCTACACTCAATCAAAATGGCAGTTACATTTTACACACACACATGGGCAATGCAATGGAGAATCAGATCCTATTTCTTATGATTAAGCACAAAAGCTCTTTCCTGTTCACTGTATGATGAGGTGGATTCAGACATTCTCGAATGAAAGGGTACAGAGGGAATTAGTAATCTGAATTGTGTCAATCGTCAGTCTTGTCACATTTTAGAGCCTTAAAAGATTGTTATGGTTATGAATCTTTGTATTGTGGCAGTGCGAGAAGTCCTAACAAAATTAATTGGGCTGCGCACCTAAGCAAGGACTGCAGTATCAATCAGACCCTATAACTTTGAAGCTTAAGGGCTTGATTGTGCCTAGCCATGTGCAGGTATGAAAGAGGGGGATGGATACCAGATCATTTCTGCCGGCACACCTGATGCATAATATGGAGGTCCTTGTCGTCGCCTGGATTCAAGGACTGTTCTAAGCTTACATGTCTGTCTGTACTAACCTCCTATAGTTAAAGCAAGGACCAGGACCTTGCCCTCACTCTCCCACTCCCCCAACACCAACCAGCACAGCTGGCAATGTGTGTGGGGGAGAAGCGTATCCTGCACCCGACCAAAGAATGTCAGACACGCTCTCCATTCCTGTTGTGGAAAGCATTGTATCTTCCTTAGGCACAGTACCTCTAAGCATCTGAGAGAGTGCATCTCTGAACTACCCACAGCCTCAGCCTCTGGCCTGAAGCCAAAATGAGCCCAAAATGTACATAAGAAAATGGACGATGATTGGTGATTTCTTTTTAACATACTGAGGAAAAAACTCAGGAATGATTTGTGCCTGTTCATGACTGTCTGGGTAATACATCTCCGCATGACGTAACCTTTTCAGTGGAAATGTCCTATATCACTATAATTGCCAATCACTAGTGAAACAGGAGACATGAAATTATTTGCATAGTCTGCTGAAATGGTAAATTGCAGGAGCAGAGTAGCCTTTACAGAAATACTTAAATCTCTTCTTTAAAGAAATATGGAGTAACTGAAACAACTTCCATGACCTCTCTGGATGTTTTGGCTAATTACAATAGAATTATTAAATCAGATGTCAGCATCTAAAAGATTGTTTTTCTTCCAATATGGATTTTCCCCCCAAAGAGCATTGAATTAGCTTTTGTGTACTCCTGTACAAAAGAACACAAAATCTATACTCTAATTTATGTGGAACAGATACAATAATAAGAGGTATGTGTTTTAAAGAGCCACAGAGCCTTCAGGCCTAACATTCTTTTAGATGCAATAGTTACCCCTGGTGATGGTACTTAGCTGAAGTTTGAGTCCAATTTCTTTCTTAAATTTATATCTGAAGGGCAGGTCTTGCTGTATGGTGATATGGCTCCCTGTTTGTTCCGGCTTGTATGGCAGAAACTCATCTCTTGAGCTAATGCTTCTAATTCATTCAATTAGAAATGCAATGCATATCTTCAACAACTTCAAAGCTGTGCATACATGCCACAAGTAGAGGTTCTGCTACACCCCCTGGCTTGAAGTGGTTTCTATCCTACATAGGGTTTACAGTTTGGTTCAATGGCTTTCACCACCCCCAGTATACAAATTGTTCCAGTGTCCGTGAAGCAATAATGACATTAACTTCTTGATGTCTTTTATCAAACTGATGAGGCAGACCTCATTAGATGTAAGGCCAGAAGGGACAGCCAGGCCATATAGTCTGACCTCCTGAACACCAAGCACTTGCATGCTAAACACAACAACCAAAATTAGACCAAAGTATGACAGCCCGCAGGAGATTAGACTATTATGTTCCATAGGCAGAGAACAGAAGGGACTGAGGTGCTCCAGTGCTCAAGGCCACCCACAATGTCAGAGGAAATGAGTGAGAGAGCAAGCCAGATAGTGCTGGCAAGTGACCCCTTACCCCATGCTACAGAGAAAAGTGAAATCCCCCCAATATGTCTGCCAATCTGACCTGGGGAGAAATTCCTTCCTGCTCACATGTATGGCGCTTATCACAGTTCAGAGGAACTGGCCCTGTGTTTCTCCCTTTGTGGTCCAGCAAGAGTACCCACTCGAGTCTCCTGCCTCCTCTGCTGTCACCTCTCTAGGGCAGAAATGTGTCTCTCTCTATTCCACTGGACCAGGATTTTTCCAGGGTGCACAGTTCCCTACCTACTCTGTCAATTCCCCAGGAAGGCAGATGGTGTAAATGGCCAACGTCTGCACTTTGCTTCCTCTCCAGCAGCTGTAAACAGTATAATTCCCCACAGTTATAACTTACCACGCTGCTCTTTCTAAGCAAGCGTATTTATTCTTAAGGTGAAAGGATTACAGAGAAAACATTAAAATAATAAAAGAGCTTCCACACATGCTATTAAGCTTCCCAGAGATTTCCCCCCTCCCCCCCTGAAAATTCCAACAAGGGCTCTGGTAGGTGATCAGTCTTTCAAACCCCACACAGGGATTTTTCTCTGGTTACAAGTTTAATAACAGCTTTTGCTCAGCATAAGATAGGTTAGCCTTCCCTTTATAGTCTGGATCTTTGATCTCCAGAGACCATGAACAGGTAATCCACCAGACAACTGTTCTCTCCTCAGGGCACAGCTTCAAAAAGTTGGGTCCAGAGGTGGGAATTTGCATTCTTCTCCCTTAAGGTATTTTCTGTGAACACACTTAACTTTCTTTGTCCCCAAAATTCCTCCTTGTCTGGCACAATATTTAAAATAGTCCTTAGACTCTCATAACCCTTTCCCACAGTTTACATTCTCCATCTCTCACCCTAGTTATAGACAATCCCACAATAATAAACTTTCCATTTATAATATTCGAAAGCTATATAAACTTAATTCAGTAATATCGCCCAGAAATATTGTAGGACTTTGCCATATCTGTCACAGAAATCCGCTAGACCCTGAGCACATGAATAAGAACCAGCCACCCCAAACACCTGAGAGAGAGAATGCTTTGTACCATCTCAGAACCCTTGTGTTCCTCATCCAATGTCCCATCATCAACCATGGCCATCCCTCCAATTCATCAGAGGAAGGAGATTAAAAAATAAGCACTCTATTAAATTGTCCCTAAGAGGGTCTGGATTTGGCTAGAAGAACATGTTTAAGCTTTCAGAGGTTTTACGTGTCTAATATAAATTGGCATAACTCTATTTTCCCACTCGGGGCAAGTAATTTATTTTAATATCACTTTATTCATTATAATGGTCATCATGGAAGAAGTAGGTAACTAGATGTGCCTTGGCTGGTAAATTTGCATGTAAAAATTTGCAAGCTGATTGTGACAGGGTCAGGCCAGATGGCTACAAAAGAGTGACAGAAGGCAGATATATTAGCCCCAGGTTAAGTAGGTCCCTTTTCCCTGGGTAAGGTAATAGGGAAGGTTCCAGAACAATCAGGAACTTTCTGGAAACAATTAAGGCAGACAGGCTGATTAGAACACCTGCAGCCAATCAAGAAGCTGCTAGAATCAATTAAGGCAGGCTAATCAGAGCTCACTTCAGTTTGTGGTGCATGCTAGGAGGTGGGAGCAAGAGGTGCAAGAAGCTGAGAGTGAGAAGGCATACTACTGGAAGACTGAGAAGTACCAGCATTATCAGACATCAGGAGGGAGGTCCTGTGGTGAGAATAAAGAAGGTGTTGGGAGGAGGCCATGGGGAAGTAGCCCAGGGAGTTGTAGCTGTCACGCAGCTGTTACAGGAGCCACTGTAGACAGCTGCAATCCACAGAGCCCTGGGCTGGAACCCGAAGTAGAGGGCGGGCCTGGGTTCCCCCCATCCCTCCATCCCCCCAACACCCTACTTGATACCGGAGGAGTTGAACTGGACTGTGGTTTCCACCAGAGGGGAAGGTCTCTGGCCTGTTCCCCGATCCACTCGGTGGATCAGCAGAGACTGTGGGGATTGTTCTTCCTTTCCCCATGCTGGCCAGTGATGAGGCTAACTGAGCAAATGGCAGATTTGAACCACGAAAGTGGCCAAACTGGGGGCTGCCGTGAACCTCTGAGGCGAGAAAATCCGCCAATAAGCGCAGGACCCACCAAGGCAGAGGAGGAACTTTGTCACATGATATAGCTCATACTTTTTGTTTTATTTTTAACAGGTTAAGACTTTGTTCCTGCAAACACTAATCATGTGCTTAACTTTATCCTCTGTGGGACTACTTGTGTGTAAACCTTTATTTACCATTACACTATTTTTACTTTGCACATACATATGTATCTTATCTACAAAGTGCATTTTCATCACTGTAAAAACAGCTCGGTCTCCAAGTACTTCATTTTCCAGACATCTTCTCCAAACCTTATATTTTAGGTCCTCTCTCTTCACCAAGTGAAGAATATAGTATATTGCTTCTACTGTAAATGCAATTTAGTGGCTCCATCCAGTGTTTACTAAAGGCATATTCTTTTAAACAAAGGAAAGCCACAGAAAAACTAATTTGATTACTAGGAACGTAACCAAGCTGCCCTCAGTATGAGTGGGTAGGCTCCCAAAGGAAATGAGCTATGCATAGATCTGGTAGAACATAAAGTCACACGGAAGAGTAGGAAACTGCATAAGGAATGCAGCTTGCTTGAATATACAAAAGAAGTAGCATATAAGTAGTAGCATTGTAATACATGTGTTTGATTCATATCGTCCAGATATAGAATTTTACAGTTTTTATACAGTTTACACTTCTTGATGAAGTATAATTATATCCGCTCTGTTTCTTATGTTCTTGTAATCATATTTAACCATTTCTACTGGTATTTCTTTTCAGTATTTATCCCGTAGCTTACATTATCTCGCTTTTTCCAGGTCACCTTATCACTTCTAACGTGATGACTGTATAGTGTAATAAGTAAGTTTTAGAAGCCGATTTGCTCATAGAAGCATGTATCAGCTTGCTTCTCAGCTCTGGCACACTCTACTAGACAAACTAAATTATTCCCTTCCTCCTGGGGACAATCTAGGGGTACTAGCTGAAAGTCTGCATCAGGAGTAGTTATAATTCACTTTGCACTGTCTATTTCTCAATGTACATTTAATGGAGAGTACAGCTGATGTCCTACTTCCCATTTCTGAGCAACATAGCCAAGTATATGACAAAGATGCATGTCCAGCTACACCTAACCTCTGCCATCATTCTGGACTTTTCCCATGACTGTGAGCTAGTGACTGCATTGGTCACCTTGATGGATAGTCTTCTTATAGCAACAGATGAACATTGATCCATTGAGTTTCTCAGCAGCATGCTTCTCGTGACCAACGTGACGATGCTACTACAGGAGTGGATTTAGCATGAAACAAATCATGCGGTGGCATGGGCCCCCAAAACATGGGGGCCCCCAAAACGCAGGACAAATATCTGACAGGGCTCAGGCAGACAGGCTGCTTGCATGCCATGGCCGGTGGCCCCACACTGCTCTCTGAAGTGGCTGGCTGCTGGCATGTCACTACGTGCCCCAGGTGGGGGGGGAGTCGGCTCCGCACACTGCTCCTGACCCAGGGAGCGCACAGAGACCCGTTGATCCCCTCCCCCCCAAGGGGCGCGCAGAGACGTGCCAGCAGCAGCGCTAAGGCAGCTCCCAGCCCGCTCTGTGTCCCTCCCTCCACGCCGCTCTGCTCCCGGAAGTGGCTGGCAGGTCCCTGTGGCCCCTGGGGTGTGTGTGTCTCCACACGCACGGCCCCCACTCTGAGCACTGACCCTGCAGCTCCAATTAGCTAGGAACTGCAGCCAATGGAAGCTGTGGGGGTGGCGCCTCTGAACAGTGGTGCACGGACACCCCCCCCCCCCCGCCTAGGAGCTGCTGCCGGAGGGGTGTTTGTGCCAGTTGCTTTGGGAGTCCTGCTGCCCAATGTAAGCACTGCTGCCCGATGTAAGCGCTGCACCCCTGCACCCCTCCCGCACCCCAACCCCCTACCCCAGCTCAGAGCCTCCTCCCTGCACTCAAACTTCCTCCCAGAGCCTGCACCCCTCACCCCCTCCCACACGCCAACCCCTGCCCCAGCCCAGAGCCCGCACCAAGGACCCAAACTTCCTCCCAGAGCCCACCCCCTCACCACCTCCTGCACCCCAACTCCCTGCCCCAATCAAGGTACCTAACTTTATTTTAATTTTCTTCTCATTACTTATAATATAGGAAAACTTATACTTATAATATGAAAAACGAGGTGGGGGGGGGTAAGAGAGAATGTTCTTTTTCTTGGCTGGGTCCCAAGGCGGGGGGACCAAAAATGAAGTTGTGCACAGGGCTCCACTAACTCTAAATCCACCACTGTGCTACTGACTCACTTTAGGAACCAGCAAGGGCTACGGATAAGGAAATGGATAAGTTTGTCCAAGTCTTTTTTCATAAGCAGATGTGCCTCTAGAGTTCTCTTTTGTGGAATTCTGCAGTGCTATAAAATGTACCAAATATGTAAAGTCATTGAGAGAGACTGAGGCAGCACTGGGCAAAAGACATCCAGCTATATATATATTTTACAAAGGCAAACAATACTATTTCCCAGATATCTCAATGAGATCAGTGATTGGCTGAAGGACAGCTGGCTGAAGCTAAATATGGCTAAGACTGCACTGTGTGAAATGGGGAAATAGCTGAAAATATAACCAGGCTGGCCGTCCAGCTTTTACATTGCTTCTGGATTACCAAGGCAGCAACAGCTGTTTGCCACCCATAGAAACAGGAAGGTGCTTCTAAGTTCTGCCCCCACTTAATGGGTGCCGACCTAGCCACAGAGATCCTTGAATTCATGCCCTCTGATCATGACCATAGGAATGCTCACAAGAGCCCCAGCAAAGCTGGTTCAGAATGCAGTCGGAACATAAGAATACTCTGACACAGCTCTTCAGCGCACGGGACATCATGTGGGCTCCTGATCCAATGCCAGACTAAGCAATCAGTGGGCTGATGTCAGGCTTTCTCAGACACTAAGCTGCCTTTCTCTCCAAGATGATTTACCATAGGGGCTGTGCTCTCTAACCAAAAGAGCACTCTCGACCAAAACAGAGTTAGACTCAAAAGAGCGGGAGAAATAGTGGCTGCCTCTCTGCTATGGAGCTCTCTGCCTCTAGAACTCAGAAGAACCATGAAGAGTCTTGCCACAGGGATGAACAAATTCAAAACCCACCACTTCACCAGCATCTCCTAATGAGGATGATAAAACAAAGGAAGAGCGATATGTAACCTCCCTCTGCCTTTCCATTCAGTCGTCTTTGATCCTCAAGGCACTCAGAACCATATCTCCCCCCTCAATCCCAATGTAAGCAACTCCAGTTAACATCAGTGGGGACTGCATATTCAGGTCAAGGGCAAGATACAGCCCTTAAATTTGTCTCAAGGTTGTGGGTGTCGGAGATGGTCAAACTGCAGAATGTTGACATGCACCCCTTTAGCCCCTCCCTGGAAAAAAAAATTCAGAGCAATATGATGATGCAGTGATCTCATCTGGATTGTTATCCTGAGGTTTCAGCTGGTCTGATGAATTTTGCATTTGAAGCAAGCTGAATTTCCCAGAGAATCTGTGGCAAGAATTTAGGCAACTTTTTTTAAAGGTCACTTTTCATCAAGAGCCTTACAGGCAAAACAAATTTTTGACTTATTCTTTCTCACAAGTCCAGTGGATGTATAGCACTCAGCTGCTTGCATGACTGTGAGGGCTTGAGGAGCATGAAACTCTGGTAAGGAGCTTAACTGCAGTTTTAATCTTAACCGATTACTTCAGGGGACTCCCATTTCTGCCATTTAAAAAAAAACACCTCTTTTTCTAACTCTAGTGGATGGCTTCTGACTGTGCGATGTATCACGTCCAATTGAATCAGTCATACAACATGACAGACAACACTGGACATAATGCTGCAGGCTCAGCACAATATTAAGCATCAAGTCCAGAGAGTTTAAGTAGCAAATTTTCTGAAGTCATAGTTAAACTATTGTGATTATGTTATATTATTTTTGGAGGTCAACTTCCCTCATTATTCAGTTGCTTGATTAAACCATTACCCCAAATTTCACTAATGATGGGAAGAATTAGTCAAAAACAAGCTAAACTGGGTAACTCCTATCCTGCATAGAAGTATAAAGGTTAGTTGTATAATGCTGACCATTGAGTTCTCTCTTAATTCATGAGGGGGGGCATTACACAATTTAGCTGCAGTTCCCTCACATCCCTCAGTGAGTTTGTTAATTTTAAACTCAATGACCCAGGTGTAGGTCACAGCTGGGCCTTGTGTGAGGTCAGACATGGAATTCAGCACAGTTTGTTCTTTTGAGAGTTTCTTTGGTTTTTCTCAAGGATGGGAGAGAGAGTGCTGACAAGGTTGTTCACTAAATTACCTTGTATGAAGGACACATACTGAACTCCAAAAGTGTGTTAAAGGTTGTTTCCATCAAGCACTTGGATGTTCACCTCTTGAGCCTCCGATGTGAACATATTTCTTTTTACCTATAAATGGTTTGTTATGCCACTGTGGTTATTTTAAAAAGGATTTTCTATGGCACTCATCATTGTAGTATCAGCAACACACATACAATAATGATTTTTTTTTTCTTTTAACACCCAGATGAAGTAGGGAGGTATTTTTATCCCAGTTTTAAAGATGGCGAGCTGAAAAATTCAATGTCTTGTCCAAGGTCACCGAAGAAGTCAGTAGCAGAACTAGGAACAGACTCCAGATATCCTGATTCTAGGGTTTAAGCCCCAGACTATCAAACCTCAATGTTTGCTGTTTCTAATCCTGAAGGATTTTTCCCACAATGGAACCATATGCTCCCTCTAAGGGAAATGAAAATAAACTTTGCTTTCAGTAAGGAGTCAATTTAATGGTAACAGGTTTGAGAGTAGCAGCCGTGTTAGTCACCATCAATTTCCTCCTTTAAACTTCCATATACCTATACAACTATTTACTTTCTGAAGAAAGTGAAATCAGATGGTCTCTCCTAAAACATTTCATGGTGAAATCCTGGCCCCATTACTCAATGAGAGCTTTTCTGCTGACTTTTCAATGGAACCGGTCCCCTCATGTGTAGCAGCCAAGTCACTGACGATATATGTATAATACATAACGGTCTCATCCACTTCACTTGTTTAATTCTGACTGTAATGTTAGCCTCATGAGATGGTGATACATTTATTTTGAGTCCCTTTAGCCAGTTAATAGTAAGTCCAAAGGCCCAGTGGGATTTTCTTTCATCCTAACTACTTGTGAAATGTCTCTTTTCAGCTTCAGTGACCTTGTGTCTCCCATCAGGGCACTTCTGGACTGACAGCAACAAACCACACTGTGTATATAAAGATTATAAAAAAAAAAAGAAGAAGAAGAAGAAATCAAGTTTTTGTTTGTTTAAATCCCTAGGCTGTAAAAACTCCTAGGCTGAGCCTGATAAATTTGGCCAGGATATAAAGTGTTCTTATACAGTGAAATTGTTTGGCAAGGAACAAACTGATTCACTGATGATAAATTTCAATGGGCAAAGAACTTTTGGACTAGCAAATACAAACAAAAGAAAATTATGTTCTGTTGTTATTAATGCTTCAATTAAGAGTATGGTGCTTCATGGGTCATATTATATAATAGCTGCATCACATTTCAGTCCTAGCAATTTCAGAGACCAGTACTTTTTTGTCACCAAGATTTTAAATCTAAGGAGAGACTATAATAAGGACATGCAGTGATTCAAATTCACCGTAAACTCCCTTGGCCACCTGCTGCTATGGCATTTGAGGCTTTTTGTATTTAAAAAAAAAACAGAAAAATAACCTATCAAATACAAAGTTTTCTTCTCATGAGAAAAGGCAGAATATTATCTACCAGAGCATAAAAGAGGGATAGCTGTGCTCTCTATCAGAGCTACCAAAACAGTTTGCACAGAGGACAGTGAATTTTGTTCATGCTGTGCAGATATTTTGAATTAGCTGTCAACCCAACAGCTTGGATTCTGTAGAATCTAAAATTTCAGTGACTCCAAATGACAATGAAAGAATTATAGTGAGAAACATTGAACTGGAAGCCACTGGAATGAGTGACAAACACAAATCAATCAACTTTATTATATCCTGTTTCTCCTGTAGTGCTCTGGGACTGGCTAGAAAGGGTGCACGACTTCAAAAATGTCAACAAATCTAGTGTCTCCAGCACGTCTGACACTCCCTAATGCAATCATTGCTAACATAGCAATGCCATGTCTGCATCATAGATGTCACATGCTGGGAAAAGTAAAGCATATCCTTAGTATGTTTTGATTAAATTGGATTTGAATATGCAATATGCTGGCATTTTCATTTGGCATTTAAATGCAATAGTTGCTGACTTTGATCCCTTCATTCCTGATCTGTTTTTTGTAATTTAGGGGTGGAGAGATAAAAAAGGAGAAAGGAGGGGTGTATGAGGAGGCTCATATGGGCAATGGGGATGATGTTTCCCTGGCCGTTGGGAGGGATGGAGAGCCATATTAGGGAGGTGAATGGGAAAGGAATAGTTTGAGGCGAAGACTCCGTGGGTGCTCCGGGATTGGAGCACCCATGCTCAGCACCCACTGGCAGCCCTGCCAATCAGCCCCTCCCCCGCCCCAGCACCCACCGCAATCAGCTGTTCAGGGGCAGGCAGGAGGTGCTGGGAGGAGGGGGCAGAGCAATGGCAGGGTGCGCTCAGGGGAGACGTAGAACAGGACGGGAAGAGACAGGGCAGGGCAGGAAGAGGCGGTGCTGGTCATGAAGAGGTGGTAAGGTGTGGCCCTGGCAAGGGGTGGAGTGGGAGCGGGGGTCGAGTACCCCTGGGGAAATGACAAAATCGGCACCTGTGAATAGTGATAGGGAGTTGGGTTGTTAGGGAAACAGGCAGAGGTAGGCAGGCTGAAGGGAACGAGAAGGAGTAGGAGAGAGGTTAGTAAGCGAGGTGGGGAACTAGGAACATCAAGGAAGACATATGGAGAGGCAAATGGGTGAAGAGGCTGCACAGGGAGCCATGGCTGCAGTGCAGCAGAAGTGCACAAGGGAATAAGAAGGGGCTGTCAGAAGGGGAGGAAAGGAAAAATGTGGGAGGAGCTGAGAGCACCTCCCCAGCCATATTTCTGTGGCATGCAGCAAACCCCTTGATTTCACAGAAAATACTATTAATTGCTATAGCGGCACTTCAGGGGTTAATATATTGCTCTAAACCCATCTACAGAAAAACGTATGGAAAGGGAAAATCTTATGGGGGGAAATCCTGCAGAGACAGGAGCACCTAACAATTACTTCCTCATCTTCTCCACCTTCTGTAGCTAACTCATATGCAGAGCCAGCAGTAACCAGGAAAGGAGAGAGATCACAGACGATGGAATGCATGTAGGCTAGAGATTTCAGCCCAATGAATAGAGCAGATATGCCTCCAACAGTGGAAGCATCAAATGAGCTGCTCCTCAAGCACATCCCTCTTCTTCTTCCAGGCTATAAACTTCTTTGACACATTCTTCCTTACTGGACTGGATTTCGAATGGTGGAGCAGATAGTTGCTGTATGAGGGAATGGGAATGTACTGTGGGTGGTAACACAAAACCATTATTTCTGGTTGATCGCTTCATTTTTGTTCCCATTCTCACTGTACTTTCGGTTCTGATCTGTATCCAAAACCAGGGTGAGCCAACATTTCTGAGATCCATGAGTACAAAGGATCCCACACAATCCCTATCATTCACAACAAAAGAAACCTCATGAAAGTGTTATTTTAGTGCCCTTCAATCTAGTCTGATCCCTCAGCTCAGATTTACCCTCCAACTGAAACCCCACTCAACCACAGTCTGGATCTTTAACTAGAGCTGGAGACTGTTTTCTTCAGTCCTTTGCATTTAAACACTGAGGGTACTCTGGAGGAACACATGCACTGTGGCAAGAGGGTCTTTTTCCATCACCGCACAAATGCTTACCTCACACACAGCGATAATCTGTCCAATTAGTCCCTTGGTACAAAGGAACTAATAAATCTGCTGCATTTCAGCCAGTGTAGCGAATTGCATTTTATAATGCCATATTGTCACTGGATCATTTCAACACTTCATAACAGCAGGATGTTCCATAAAATTAAGCAGTCTATTATCTATTGGAAATGGAAGTGATGGTGGTGGTGGTTTGTTTTTCCTGTGAGTTCACTAACTGGTAATATAAATCACATTTTCTGTTTGTTTCAGGAATGTGTATTTGTCCTCTTGTGATGCCAGATAAATTTCAAAAATTAAATTGCCCCTATGATAATTTTCATCCTTCTTTGTTTCCTCTTAAAATATTGAGTATATATATATATAATATTTAGTGAATCCTCTGGATAACAAATCATTATTTTGTTACCTGATGACTCCTCAGGTCTCTCACAACAAAAGATCTTTTAAAGCAGCAGGACTGATGCTTTAAGTTGGGAAATGGTATATTAATAAAGGTCAGTGTGACAAAATGATTTATTGAAATACTGTGCTGCTCCGAGCAGTTAGTATTTTACATTGTATAATACACGGCAGGTACTTTTATTTGTATTTAGGTTCCCCACTGAAACCTTATTCAAACTGTTTTAATATTTATTGTTGCCTTTTAAAGATGAAAGAAACCAATTTATTCAGCTTTCATAACCATTCCTAACAGGTACAAGGAGTTAAGAACCTACAGAAAAAAATCAATTGGTTAATAAAATAGTTAATTGACTAAATGCTTCTTCCATCAGGCCATGAGCACCGATTCTGCAGAGCCAAAGGAGGGCTGTTTAATTAAAATGGGCCCTTGCTGCATAAAAGCCTGCAGTGCGGATAAGGTTTTAAAATTTAAGGCTACCTGAATTTATTTTTATAGTCTGGTATCAGACCAAATCAAAGTAGCACATTTACATCTTTTAGGAAAGTCTGCTCTTTATAGATTTCCTGTTGTGGTTAGAGTGTTGTTATAACAGATGAAAAATTAAAATGAAAACACATCCAGATTTATAAATACTAGCTACAAAATGTTAGTTTTAACCCAACCTAGGAATGTTCTTAAGACTAAATGGGCCAACCTGGACAGACATACAGACCACACATCCATTTCCTGTCTCATTCTCCTGGAATTTCTGGAGTTTTTCTTACTGGGTTTTTTTTTACTTTACTCATGAAGGCTAGGATTTTGGAACATCAGTGGGAGCTGGTGCCTAAATCATTAAGCATGAAGCCCCTTCAAAAATTCCAGAGGAAGAGGAAATGAAATGAATTTAAGGGTCAGTTGTGCAGGCTGCGGTGTGCCTTTCAGCAAGTTGTTGAATGCCTTCAACTTCCACTGAGTTAAGGTACTCAGCACTTGGTGAGAGGTCCTGAAAGCCTAGGGGTTGTGCTCCTTATATTTACCTGGCATGTGCAATGTGTTTATCACTACACTTTTGAAAACAGATTTTTAATGGGCACCATTAAAACCTTGGCATTTTCCTGGCAGTAGTAAATTTACTGCATGCAAATGTGACAGAATTGTCCAGTTTCAGGTCTAATATTTCTTTCCCCTTCCTGTAGCTCAGCTTAGTTCTCTGTTGCGGTACAGATCAGAGTTTAATCTATTCAGGATTCTATCTATCTGAGTTAAATCTGTGAGAGAACAAGAGTGATTGAAACTTCTTACAGGAAAATGTTTATGAAATCTATCTGTCAATGCTATAACCCTAGAAACATTTGTGAATATTGTCAATAACAACTTTTTAAAGATAAAATTTGCCATTTGCTTGCACTGGGTATTGATCTTAAGAGGAAGAAAGCCAAGCAGTTTAGGGCTGACTGGAGGATGTCAGACTGCCTGTTCACACCCTCCCACCTGGGGGCAAGAAACCTTGTTGAGGGCCAGGAGCCGTCTGGGAACTGTGCGGGCCTGAGCCCTTTGTAGGAGGGTGGACCTTGACTTGATTGTTGGGAGGATCTGAGCCCAGAACCTGCTGGTGAGAGTTGAGGCAGGTCGTTGCAGCTGAGCCAAGCCTGTATGGAGAGGGTCTGGATGCTGATCCTGTCTGGGCTGAAGATTCCTTTGTTTTGTGCTTTTGTTGCCCTTTCTCTAGAGGGGTGGAATGCTCTAAATTGGCTTGGCCAGAGGGCCAATTCATAAAGGTGGATATAGTAGGCTGAAAAGTGTGGTGGGGAAGCTGAAATTGAGCAGCTGTAGTTCCACACTGTGCTGCAAAGGGGTGATCTGGGAATGGTGAGTTTTATACTAGCTCCAACTTGTCATACCATGTCTGCCATTGCATTGCAAGCTCTTTGGGCCAGGAAAACATGTGTTTGGAAAATACCTTGTATATTTTGGACACTACAGCAATGTAAGTAGTAAGGACAGCACTGCTGCTACTGCCACTAGATTTTGTAAAGTAACCAAGGAAAGGCCATATCTGCAGGACTAAGCCCAAATATTTGTGTAGCTGAATTAAACTTCCAAAATATTTAAGGTTCATCTAATTATTGTGTGGTTGGGTGGAGAGTTGACCATAAAGCCCCCAAGGGTAAATGCTCCTTATTCAATCACAAAGAAGACAATGCTTGTCTGCTAACAGTGTTACATGTTACAGCAGGACAGTTGTACCTTTTGGCATCTCACCCCTACTGTAATTATCAGGGTTTCTCTAGTTCATGGAATCTGTCAACAAGCTCTATTTTTAATTGAAATTGTTGTTTTTGCAATTCCAAGGATGCAAGTTTTGCTGATTTTGCTTAGTACTTCAGTTGTTTGGCTCTTCAGCAAGTACACCATGATGATGATAAAGGACACTGTGTGAACGGTGAAGCAGCCTCAGTGACCTTCTCTATTGACTTGTATTGACACTCAAACAGAAAATATATTCAAACAGTTAAGGTTACAAGAAAGGTGACTTTGATTAACAGATAAATAATGCACTGAAATTCCAAATTATATAGGAGATCATGTTCAATGTACAGTTTGTATTATTTGTTTTTAATTTTGGAATCAATTCAGTCCAGGTTTTTAACTCTCATTATAGTACTTTTTGTATGTCTGTAACATAATTGTGATATGATCCTCAGTTTTTGTTGTACAAAGATAGTGAAAATCTATTTTTCTTCAGTGTATAGCTCAAGATATTTCTACACACACAGCACAAACAGTATTTTGTACTTTAACAATGACATGAAACTGATTCTAACCTTCATGTTATGCTTGTAACCACACCAAACAAGAACTGGGACCATCAAATGTAATGAAACTGTTCAAATCTTTCATTTGAAATTATAAGAAGCTTTGCTGTATATGGGCTTTACAGCAGTTAAACTACACCAGTCAAAAAAAAATGAAAACTATGCTAAGCTTGGGATTTTATACACAAAATTTCTTTCCTATCCCAACTGCCTCCTCATCTGCACATCTCAGCACATGAATTTTCCAAGAGAGCCACTTTTCCCTTGATAACAAACAAACCTGATTATCCTACATGAAATCTCAAGTTTACACTTGTTTTAATCAAACAAACAAAAATCTTAGTAATCTCAAAGAGCTTGACTAGGGAGACCTCCTGAGCTTTTATTGAAAGAAATGCATTAATCCTTTTAAGTTGACTAACGGTTTCTTTTCTACACTGTATAGTTTCCTGCTGGGTGACAACATTTCTGTAGAATCTCCATTTGTGGAGAATGAAGGGTATAGACTTTCATAATGGCTCAAAGTAAAGGCAATAAGTGAAAATAATGCATGCTTGGTTTTAAAATTCAGAGGAGGCTTTTTATATTGATTAGAGTTAATGTATGTTGTCCATTCCTTTCTCTGCTGTGCACCCTGAAAATGAGCATGGTCATTTCTTCTTCTAATCTAGTTCTTTAGCAAGTCCAAAATTAATCCCTGTGAAAGGCTATGCAGCATTTCAATCAATCTGTTACTGTTGATTCACAGTAGCCATTCTGCATTGTAGGTTCAGTGGAGCGCAAACCCCAATCTAAATATGAAATAGCATTCTGTTTTCCTTGTGCTCCCACTGCAACTGCTGCAGATGTTAGTCCAGCTTCAGACAATGACAGCAAGAGGCATAGCATTAATTGACTGCCATACTGGTAACAAACAGACTAGTTAGTTTTGTTTCAAATACCCATTGACCTGGATTTATTTTGGCAGAGGTAATATTTTGTTATAACTGGACTAGGGTTGGTCATTGCAGGACCAATGTGGTATCCAATATTCTTGGCTTCGCGTATTCCACACATCAATAATGATTAGTTTCAGTGAATTTAGGCTCCTACCCTTCATTGATCTAGTATTATTAGTGTTTTATTTCTTTGTAACTTTTTCTTTAGTACATGTTGCTTTTACAGACCCAATGGAATAAAACATTTCAACTTTCGCCTGTACAGGGAGATCTTTGCTGGGCAACTAATGTGAAATGAAAACAGTGTATCCCTGCCATGGAGAAGTCTTTTTACATATATTCATTTAGATTAATACATATGTAAAATGTAACATACCTCCCCCATACTGCTATGCAGCAGAGCAGAGGAATAAGGCCCTGTGACAGAGTGGGAGTAGCCTAGCCACCCTGTAAACTTCCCCTCAGGGGCCAAATAGACGAGATAATTAAGGACAGTTTGATTAACCAGTTAACTAGGGCATTCAGCTCATTAGCTGGGGATGGTTAAAAAAGAGACAGGAAGGGAGAGAGGGAGGCTGGAGGGAAGAGTAAAGAAGCCCAGGATCTCAGAGAGGTGAGATCTCTTCTTCCCTTTCACCCTGTGCTTAGCAGGTCGGAGCTTGGGAAAAGCCTTATGCTGTGGGGACATGAGCTTGTATAAAACATTATAAATAACGCACACAGTGTTGGACCTACAGTGGAGCATATATGAGGACTGGTTTCAGAGTAACAGCCGTGTTAGTCTGTATTCGCAAAAAGAAAAGGAGTACTTGTGGCACCTTAGAGACTAACCAATTTTGCAAAGAGAAATGCATGAGGAGGGAGGTCTCCCTGTGACAGGGCCCTTTCCAACTGTCCTGTGCATTTATGGTAAGACCTGGCTGAGTTTTGCCTTCACGTATGTGGTGGGACAGTGTGGGCTGCACATCCGATACTCCTCTTTGCAAGTAAAAGGTCAGAGAGCGAGCAGGATAGGAAAGGGGATTAGGCAGAGCTGTAGCTCTACCCCTTTGGAAATCACTGGGTCAGAGAGAGAGGTGCATGCTGCATCTTGTAAAGGGCTGGTGTAGTATTTTTTCTGCTGTCCTCTAGGAAAAAAGGAAACTGGAAGAAATGTGCCTTTGTTACTGAATGCATACCTGGTGTGGCTTCTAGAGTAGTGCAGCTACAGGCCACCCCATGCTTAGGGCTATGCCTGAAGGCCCGATCTAGTCTGAGTTCATTTCACCTGCCCTCTACAGTTAGTGCAAAGTACTAAAGAACCTTCCCTGACAAGGGGATCACCTATGAAGTCTTTAAAAAAACAACCCTTTCTTCATGAAATCTAGTGAAATCCTTGTTAAGTCTCTGGTTGGGAAGTGTGCACCTGAATCATACGGTATTACCATCTGTAGTTCAATGTGGACAAAATTACTGTGTGACATGTCACTGGAAAGTTGGGACAGATCTTGTCTCAGAACTGAAGATAAGATCAGTGCTCTAGTGGCTTATTTATTTTATAAAAGGACTTTGCTAACAGGGGTTTATTCCTCCACATTCCACCTCAGGGGTATAAATGCATGCTGGGATTCTTGGATTTGTAGAAGTGAAAAGTTTAGTTCCTAAAGAATTATTTCTAACAAAGTAAAAACAAGAGTGATTTCCGCTGAATAGATAGGGAACTATTAGAATCATAGAATATTAGGGTTGGAAGAGACCTTGGGAGGTCATCTAGTCCAATCCCCTGCTCAAAGCAGGACCAACGCCAACTACATCATCCCATCCAAGGCTTTGTCAATGCCCAAAACTACAGTAGATGTAGGCTGCTGTTCCTAATAATGCTATCAGCACAACTGTAGGAGTAAGCAGAGGACCAGATTCTTCCACCATTACTCATACTGAAGAACATTTTGCTGTATGAATGGCCTCACTAATTTCAGTGGAACAACTGGCATAAGGACTAATGAGTGTGAGTAAGGGTGACCCACAGACAGAGGACTAAATAGCAGGCACAGGAAGAATTTGTAATAGAAAAGAAAGGTCGAAAATAATGTAGATGTATGTTCATCAACTCCAAAAATTCTCTCAAGCTTTAGAGGCTGTAAACTGAGAATACTTGCAAATGGGCTTATTTCTTCCTGTCATGCAATGTCGCCTAGGTGCATTTCACCAAACCTCCCATTTTCTGTAGGTTCATCCACCTTACCTAAACTGTAATGGCAAGAAGGCATAGAAATAAATACATTAGTCATAAATACTGAGAGGGACCTAGGTTTGGAAGTGGAAGTAGCTAAGAAATCTAGTCTGCCACAGTGCAGTTGTACAGCCCATGTCTAATGCACATACACTGACAGTACAATAAAAATAACAGTAAGTATATGTTACAGATCAGATTAAGCACACAGGGTTTGAATAAGTGGTTTGTTTTGATTTCTGAAAGACACTAAAAGGATTAAGTGGGTTTTTTTTTCCTGTTCAGTGATCTTGCACATTTTTTAACCATTTCTGCTTTCAAAGAAAGAATAATACTAGTTCCTGCAGTCTCTCATCATATGTAAGCTCCCCCATATTTCTATCTAGATCTAAGTGAATAATTTGCAGTAAATTTATTAAATGAACTTTTCTTTTTCTGTTTAGGAGCTATCCTTAAACAGATCACAATTTCCTCAGATACATTTATTATTTGATTAAACAAAACATTATGGATTGCCTGCAAGTATTCACTATGGCTGAAATTCATCCATCAACAGCAGACTAATACAAGTGTTGCATCACATAAGGCCCATCTGAATCCACAGTAGAGTTATGTGGTACATAGGTCACTCAGCACATGAGTGAATTTTATCCTTTTAGAGCTGCGATTCGTCACATACCTGACATGGTATCATTCCAGTTCCTTGACTGGATCAGGGCTGAAAATGGTTGTGGAAATGGTTGCCACAACTTTATGATTTTTTTTTCCTATCAGGTAACTTGAAACAAAACACTTCAGACTCAGTCTGGAAGCTTAAATTTTATTTAAACCTCGAGGGATACATTTTTTTAGAGGTTGCCCCAGAAATTGAACTGTGGGCGCAATTCATTTAATACGCATGCATTTTGCAGGGGCAACTTGTGCCACCAGAAAGGGATTTCAGGCCTCAGCCAAGTGGAAAATATATCCCCATATTTCTATGCTGCCTAGTAAGGCAAGATGTCTTAAGCTTTCAAGATACAAGCTGATTGTGAAAGCAACCTCCATTAATATAAGCCTATGCAGTGATAAAACAATGCTGACAACCCCCACAAACCTTTAAATAGCCATTTCCAAGCTGGCAGATCTAAATTGAAACAAAACAAAGTAATCACACAAAGAATTCTTTGCAAATTAAAACAATTCAGTGTTGTCACTCTATGTGCTGAAGCTTCAACAAATAAAAATGCAGTGCCTGAAACCATTTTTCTTATTTGCTTATATAGTAAATATCTTTTTGCTATAAAAGTAAGCAAATGTTCTTTGTCAATAAAATAAATGTTGGGTAACAAAGCTCATTTAAAATACAACACTGCCCCCCTTACCCCCCAACAATCTTGTTATATTGAAAAAGCAGTTTGTATTAATGTGTTATTGTAGCCACTTAGAGAATAAGTAGAATTGATAATTTATTCTTTAAAAATAATGTATCCAGTGAACTTAACTCTTCTCTGTTCAGTAATTCCTTGTGAATAAGGTTTTTTAAAATTCATTATTTGTAGCTGTTCAAGGAATAGTTTGTATGAGCAAATCAGTCATTGGTTTCAGTGAATATTCCTAGTTAATTTATTTTCACCATATGAGTCACCTAAGTTAAAGAATAGTGTGTCTTAAACTTGTCTGTTCACAAGTCATCTATGGATATTTGTAGCTGTCTGATGAATCTATTGAAGGTACAATTCATACCTATACAATAAGCCAGCAAAAGGTCCATGTAGATGTACCACATAAGAGATCAAAAAGGTTTACATGCAACTTAAGAGGAGGCTAGCATTTGTGCTGGCTCTCTATACCAGGATTCCCCTGGAATTAATAATAAAGCTTTTCAAAATGGGCAGGAAACCATGTCCAGTGCAAACACCTGCATGGATATTTATTCAAAGTGACATCCTTGCACATAGAACCTGACTCAAATCTTCACTGAGATGAGAAGAAATTCTCACCAGTATAAGTGAAATGAATTTAGTTGGGGATTGGACCTGCTTTGAGCAGTGGGTTGGACTAGATGATCTCCTAAGGTCCCTTCCAACCCTGATATTCTATGATTCTATGACAATTCACAAGAATATTGGGAAAGAGTGTAAAATGTTGGTGCAACCACCTTTTCTTTTTCTTATTTCATGGTGTTCAGCAAAAAACAAACAAAAATACCTTGTTGTTGTAATTGCTGTTTCTACTTGCTCTGTGTTGATATGGAAACATTCCCAGATAAGGTGGCAGTATAGAGCCTTGAGTGACCAGACACAAGCAGTTGCTATTTCTGCACAGTAGAAGGAGTGCAGGAAGTTGTTAACCATGCTCAGTAGCTGTTTTGAAGATGGTTTGGAAGGCTTCATCAAGCGCAGAGATTCCTGCCTGTACACACATAAACCCTTAATTAGAAGCTGCACGCTCCTGACTAATGTGAGTTCTCTCAGGGATACACTTCAGCACGTTGAGCACCAGTCAGATCCAGTGCAGCCCTGTAGGGAGGAGATAGAGCTGTCTGGGGGAATCCAGACTGAATCTGTGGGTTGGATCTTAGTACAGTTTCCTGTAACTTCACAGAAGTCAGTGGGATTGAGACTGGAAAAACACCATACAGGAGGAAACGTGGACTGGAGGCCAAATGTCGTCATGAAGTGTATAACATCATTGAACCAAAGACAATGTGCGAGCCTAGCAGCTAGAATCATTGTCAGAGATTTTTCTTATTTGAAGTTGAGTATGCACTCAATAGCATGGATGCTGAAACAGCTGGTTATGTAGGAGAACTGAATGTTTTATTTAACTGTCCATAGAATACACAGGGTGAGCCTACATGAAAGCAGAAGATCTCTGATTGTCAGAAGTCTCAGTCCCTGTATTTATTTTGTAAGGTATTATCAATATATATTTTAGGGTTTAGGCCCTGTGTTATAGACTTGATTTTAAAGAAAAATACAAAGTCTGTCATTAGTGTCATTAGTCTAGCTAGGATGCATTGTAACTTCTGTGCTGTAATAGTTTTATCTTTGGAATGTTATTCAGTAAAAGGAATTTGAAGCTATTAATTGTGTATAACTATCTTATGGTAAAGACTGATACTGGATTCCTTGGAAAAGAAAGAAAGTGAATCCTATTATAACTTCCACTTTTAGTATTTAGAGGGTTCCTACAGAAATCCAGCTGTAGTTTCGCACAAGGATATGAATTTGTGATGTGTGCAAATATTTTGTCAGACAAAGGAATTCTGTAGCACAGAATTGGTAAGTAAACTGACTCACCTCCCCTCTACGAAGTTACATTAGGTTGGACACACAACAAGAAATACACACAAAGCAAATAAACAAGTATGTAAAAAAAGACCTCTTCAGATGTTGAGTCAGGTGCATAGTCTGAGCTCCGTAATGATGTGTCGTGGCAATGGGTCACTGCAGACTGGGTGTAGCAGTGCAACCCCCTCTCTTTCACAAAAACCTTCCCTTCGGGAGTTTGTGGGTATGCCACTGCTTCAAGTATTAGTGCCTCTTGTGCCTGAACAGAGCCATTACTTCAACAACAGCACCATAGTTGTTATCCATCAGGAGGCCAGGCCATTCTTGCTGCCCCCCTCATCTAATAGGTGAGACTAGGTGGCATAACACAGGGTGAAATCCTGGTGCCATTGAAGTAAGTGGAAGTTGTGCCATTTACTTCATTAGGACCAGGATTTCACCTATGCTTTAATAAACCAGGACCATGGAGGTAACCATGAAAGTCTATGATACTATTGCTGAGATGGTTGCTTTTGGAGATGGAGGACAGGCCTCATAGTCACTGCTAAGGCAGACACTTGACTGTAGCTGTAGGAAAACTGACCTTCAAGCAAAGATATAAGTGCATGTAGATGACACGGCACCTATTTTTTTCCAAGCACCGCTCCTCTGCCCTATTCCAAGAGGGCCAATAGCATCTGACTAGAATGAGGCTGTAGTGGGAGGAGTTGTCTGCGGATAGAGAGTTACCCCCAGAATGACCTGCTTCCTCCATTGTTTTCCCCTTCAGATGCTGTTCTTTGATTTCTGAGACATAGGCATATTGTCAGGCCAGCAACAGATCTGGGTATTGCTATTTTAATTACAAATAGAGTGCCTGCCTGTGCGTACTTTGGGTCCTTTGTGATTTACATAGATTTTGAGGGTCCAGTTTTTTAACCAATATTTTAAAAAAGGAAAATTAAAATATTGTTTAAAAAAACTATAAAAGTATCCTCCACAATTCTTTAAAGAATGCAATTTTTTGACTAAACATTTTTAAAAAATCCCTATGAGCTTTGATTCCAGTGAAAGACTGAAACTAGTTAGTGATTAATTTCAGCAAATCCCTGTACAAAGCTGGAGACCAAGAACATCAGTGGTTTTCTTCATAGAAGAAAAGAGTATCTGGGCAGCATACAGAAAAGTACCATACCAAAAGACAGTAACTGAGCTGGACTGAGAGTTGAAAGAGGAAAAGAAAGCTGGAGATGTGAAATCATAAACTGATTTTAACTGTGCAGGAATGCTAGGTGCACAGGTTAAATGAATTAGAATAATAAGCGGAAAATGTCAAAATATCTACTAACACGGAATATATTTAAAAGAGAGTCACTGACATACTATATGGCAGTTGCTCTGCTCCCACTGAATCCAATGTTTAAAAGTAAACAAAGTTTTCTGGAGCTTCTAGGTGTAAAAAATTAATGAATAACAATACAATGTGTCAGTTAGCTATTTAGAAGCCATACTCATTGACAGTAATCAACATTTGCTTTTAACAAAGAGAGAGCTACCTATTTACTGTACATAAACTGACACTGTACCCTGATTCCTGACTTAATCTGATCTTTAAAGTGTGGTATAAAAACTTATGTTCTTTGAGTCAACATTTAGAAAATAAAGTCATATCCCAAAGTTGTCTTGCACTAAGAAAAGGACAGAGTATTTTGCGAGCTCTATTATGCTTTAAAATGGCGTAAACTGGGCATTTTCCCAATTTTACTGCTGCCGCTGATCCTGGTAGTGTCAAGATGACTCTTTTTCTTTTTGCTAATCCTTTTTGCATTCTTGACTGCTCTCAAAATAAATTATTTGTCAGACAACTCATCTTGCCAGGAAGATGACAAACAGGAGGAGGAAGTGGAGGAGTTTTATGACATGGCCTTTAGCTGTTTTTTATTTTTATTTTTGAAAGGGCCATTGAAATGTGGCGCAATCAATGATGACAGCGAATATTCCTCCCTGGCAAATGCTTCACTGAATCGAGAGTCTGATGACAATTTATTAAAACTGGTTTCCAGTGTCACTGCTTCCCTTATGGTTTCAGACTCTGTTTGTCCAGCAAGATACGCAGCAGTTTTAGGATAAGTGGCAGTACGGAACACCTATGAGCATTATTGCTGCCATTTTCACAAAGGCATATGTGACAAAGAGTTTCTTAAAGCTGGTAACTGCTCTAAGAGCTGGTGGAATAGTAATCATTAAGACAAATACTGGAAAAACATAGGCATTTTAGCTGGCTTGTGAATCATAGTCACGATCAGGTAAAAAGGGTAAGGAGCAGCTTATTAGATGATTGATGCAAATCAATTGCACCAGCTTTTCTTTGACCGAATGTTTTGAAGAAGCTGCCAACATGGTCATATTATTTCGTGGTAAGAGGAAGGAGAGGGGCTACCTTCCCTCTCCAGCTTGACCTTTTTACTCAAGTGGCAAAATGGTTGTATGTCTTGAATGTTTGTTTTTACGGAGATCAGAGCTGTGGGAAGCACTGTAGTGATGTTTGGGGGAAGTGGGGAGGGCAGTAGCTACAATACTACCACCAGTTTGAAAGAGGAGATGAACAGACGTCTCTGATGGAGTTTGCCCCTTCTCCAGAGACTGCCAAAACACCCGTTTTAAACCTTTTTGATACAGATGCTTTCAAAGTGATGCTTTTTTTTTTTTCATTTAGACGTCAACAGGCTGTGCCAAGGTGCAGGTGGACATTTTTGTAGGAGATGCTAGTTGAAATATTAGTTTCATATCAGTGTACAAGACTGTCCTTGGCATGTCCCCTTTAACTTATGAGATCACTGAAATGACAATGTCACTTGAACGACTGTTATGCTGCACTGCCTGACATTTTAAACTGACGGGACTGGATCTGCATGGTTGATTTTAGTTTAGGAGGGGGAACAAAAATCAATTTACAAACAGCAAATATTTTCTTTCACATTCAGGACATCTTTGGCCTTCATTTGGGCAACTGGCCAGGCAGAAGCTAGCTACTGAAAGTTATGACACTAAACACCACTTAAATTTCTTTCAGTAGCATGCACACGGATTGTCCTAAATGTGCACAGATTCTGCTACTGGGGGAAGCCACAGTTTAGTGTATTGTGAGTGGCGTTTGGAGGCAGGAGACCTGGGTTCTAGGTCTGACTCTGCCACTGACTAATTACAACCTTAGGCAAGCCATTTTATGTTGTGTGCCTCACTTTACTCTTCTTTAAAATGGAGAGACTATACCTACCAACTTTAAACAAGCTTTGAGATTTATGGATGGCAATAGAATTGCAAAGTATTAGTATTAAATAATTTTATTTATTGTGGGCACAAGTCCAGTTTTCCCCTGCATATAGTTAATTATAATAAAAAAAGATTATTTTCTATTATTCACATGAACTCATTCTGTCTTCATTAGCTTAACTGAATTCTTCAACTTAATTCCCCCCCACACTTTTTTTTTCCTGGTCATTTCCTAGCCACACTTATGAGGAGGGTTCCTACACAATTTTCTGAAAGGCTTAAATTTAAAGTAAATCTGCATATAAAACTCTACTCTTGAGTTAAAAGCTCTTAGGCCTCAGTCTCTCATTGTGATTCACACCCCCAGACTGCTGCACCTTCTTTCTGGGCACAGCTCAGTATACGACTGGGTCTTTATTTTGTACTCTGTAGACTGTGGATTGAAAGCTTGTGCTACTTCAGGACAATAAAAGTAGTTATGGTACCAAAGAGACACTGTTGAGGTTTTATTGTATTGTATGTTCAGCTGCAGAGATTAACATATACACATACTGCTAGTCTTTTTATGGGGCGATGCAAAACTATAATTGGGTTATAAATAAATATTAATTAGGAATTTTACTTAAAGAGAAGAATTTAATGAGGCCAAAATTGGGAATAAAAATAAAATATGAACATAACACAAAGAAAATTTCCTTCTCCTAAAGCTTATATTTTTCAGAAGCTCTTGTTTTAAATTCCATTCTAATTCTCCTTTCCCTGTGTCTCTTTGCTATAGGTCTAAACCGCAAATAGTGTTTCTTCTTCAAATGGGGAAAAACACAAAGATTTTGTGTTAATAAAACATTCTAGTGATTCCCATATAGGAGCTACGGTTGCTTTCATGGACAGTGAGAGGGTACACACACCTGTAAAAGCCTTTCTTCCACGTTCAGTGGCTTCTTATCACAGTGACCTCTTCTATTTCCTAAAGTCATTATTCCTTGCCACATACGGTATGGGGAAGGAAAGCTGTTGGTGTGAGATCTCATGCCTGGTTGTTTTGGGATCTGATTCCAGTGCACTGTAAATATAGATGTGCCACTGAGGTTGACAGTTTTATTCAGAGGGTGACTAGCAGGATTTATTAGGATCATTACTGGGCAGTATTTCAGGGTCAATGTGGGTATACATTTTCAGGAAAATTAATTGCTCAATTCAAGATGGCAGCCTCTGTGACCAGCATGTTGGGAGAGAATCCCCTGTGGTGTTAAATAGTCACTCTGATGACAATGACAGCACTGAAGGAGAGTGGGGGGGGGAGGGAGAGGGCAGGGGAGGGGAGGGGCAGGGAAGGGGGCAGTCATAGCATAAGACCTGATCCTGTGTGCAATGCTGAATTCCCTCAACATCAACTGAAATCTCTGAGACGCCCCAGCACTTTGTGGAAAGTGCTCAGCACCATACAAGATGGGGTCTCATTGATTTCATTTCATGGGTGAGTGCTATATGAGTGAGTGCTACCTTTAGATCTAACAGAGAAAAGTGGAATTTTGATCAGCAGTGATTTCTTTACTATTCCTAACAAATGACTAGTGTATTTAAGTTCTACAATAAGTATTGTTACTTTTTTACGGTAACCCCAATTGTATATTAAATTTTTACTTATCTATCTGGATATTTATGAGCTATCCAATCCCTGTGCTGTCCAAATGCCTCCAATGTAGTGTGTCAGGAATGTCGTTCTGAGTAGATGAATCCCCTTACAAAGCCCTGATGTTATTCTTAGTCTTTGTAGACACTTAACTGACTCAGTGTTTGCGTTTAGTCAATATCTCTTCTGGATGAAAAGTCTGTTTTGAATCTCATATGACGTTAGCATGTGAACCTACTTGTGTTCTGAATATATTTGATTTGTTTAGAAATACCACTCTGCTAGTTAGATATCCGTCACCTCTTGGACACTAGCTGGAAGAACCCAATGGAAAATTCTTTAGCTTGTATATGGCTATCAGAATAAGAGTAATTAACCATCTCATCCTGATGATGCTACTGTCACACAAATTTTGTACTACTGAGCACAGGTGAAAAAAATTCAGTCAAAATTGTTTTAAATGGAAAACTGGCTTTTCAGATAAACAAATTTTTTGTGTGACAGATGTCTGTGCACTATGGAAAATTTTGCCTTTTTATCATCCCCTCCATTGAATTTACTTACTTATAGCTAAAACAGTAAACTTAACAGCTGATAAAAATTGTTTTCTGTTTTTTGAGAAAAAGAATTTTGATTTTTTTATTAATATTTTCTGGGTTTGGGGAATATTTTCTAACCATCTTCATCTCCATTGCTTATACTAGTTATTTCTGATTTACTCTGGTTGCTTTAAGCGAGAGGAGAATCAGATCTCTCATTGCCAAGCTAAATATGTGCTTTAATTGCTTTCTGAATCTAAGCTATCACCCATAGCATTTTCAAAATAACAGCGAGATTTTCGGGGAAAAGAGGATGGTTGTATAAGGATCCCAGGGGGAAACTTCTGAGAAGTGCTCACAACCAACTGGCAACAAAAGCCTTATAGTAATTCAGTTCATGCCCTTTGTTGCTATGCTTGCAAAGTTTTTAGAAGTTATAAAGTGAAATATTTGTCTATTATTATCAGTGGAAATAGACTGACCATTGACTTCAGTGAGGACAGGCCTTCATTCACCATTTACTGGGGAACAATGAGAGAAGAGACTGGGATAGGAGAGCTGCCACTTTTCTTGCGTTTTTTTCTATGTGCAGATCAGCCACACGCCTCAAATAAATTTTCCATCACCAAAAATGAATATAGTCAAAGTGTAGCATGTTTTTAGCATAGAGGTGTGTTGCATCCTAGCATGATTCAATCCTTGCTTGAGCTGTACACTGCTACCAGGGGTGTTATTCACAATACATTCGTTACTTTAACATCTAAATTGCCAAAAATAGTAATCCAGCATTTTCATTATAATTGTGTCATTTTTCTATGCTCATGAATCATAGACAATAAAGTGGAATTGGAATAAATGGCTTTGTCAACTCAACAAACCTTAAATAAGTTTAATGCTCAGTACTGCCATTGGTATTCAATATCACTAGATATTTTACCTTGAATAATCACTGATGGACATTGATTTTGTCTTTGCTCTTCACAGCACAACGAAATTAATGTGAAAGTCAGAGTCAAATGAGTCCCAGAGGTGTCCTCCACTCTGCCGAGAAGCACATTTCAGATACTGAAGAACAGGCAGCGGACTCAGACCTACGGTATCTTGTATTGCAACAATTAATGGGTATGAATAGTTCTCACCGGGGGATTCCAGTTACCTTTGTATTAACTTTAGAGGTTAGACTCCTGCAACTGTCCAATGAGATTAATGTATGGTAGTTTATGCACTGATTAATTCTTGCCTTTAAATTCAATTACATACTGTAGATTCCCTTATCTTCCTTTTTTAACAATGGTTCTCAGAGGCATTTGTATGTTGCAATAAAGTGCTAACAAGGGGATCATAATGATTATGAAGTTTGGTGTCAGAAACATATTGTATAGTAAACAGTCTGGCATTCTATTGTAAACAGAGAGGCAGTTGTTTCTAGATATTTTCCCCCCAGAGTCTAATAGCTTGGGTGTCTGCTAGCTTCAGTTATATCCATAACCACTGTATCTAGGTAAATGTGTGGTGAAGTTTAGCTGTAAGAATACTGTAGCTAGAATGCATGATTTTTTTTAAAAAAAGCAATATGCGCATAACAGCTATCCTGAATTTTCTAGTTCTCTCTATAGCTAGAACATATAGTTAAAAATATGTAACTGTAGAAGACAGCTGGTTGGTAGATCTTACAGCATATATGCACATTGTGGGACAAATTCTTATTTTTCTCCTGATGTACTCTGTGGGTGACAGATTGAAGCTACAACCACAGAAAAAAGGGTTCCCTGAGCATTGGCCAGAATGCTTCAGGGGAACCTATGAGCAGCAATCCCTGCACCACTCCTTATAACTACTTTGTAAACAGGTTCCCCAAAACCTGTTTCCAGATATTAACAAATATGCAGGGATGGCTACTGTCCGAACCACATCCCATACTCAGAAGTCTGTGGCCCTTGTGATCCTCGGAGAGTAAGATACTTTCAAGTCATGTTGTCAATATGCTGTCTATCCCACTGCAGAAATCATACAGGAAATAACTGTATCATAAAAACTAATGTATTTGGGACATAATCAGTATCCCCAAACTTCAACTGCCTCTATTTTTTCGCAGAGATTGATAGATGGTGATATCTATCTGTCATCGAGATAAAGTCTGTTGTCTGCAAAAAAAGGAGAATGCATGCTTCACACAGCAGTATGCACAGTCCGCAGAGTTCCATTAATGTGTCATTCATTTTATTTCAGTTGTCGAACTTTTCAATAAGTAAATGATTGGAAAGTTAGTGATATGTGCAAAGAACATTTTTTTCAATTAGTGATGCCCATTAACTGAATGAGTAGAAAGGGCTGATATTTTTCCTCCTGAATTAACAGATATACAACTAGAATGTAGGCTATTAATCATTATTTAATAATTCACCAGAAAATAAATATGACATAAAAGATAATTAGAGAATTGTACTACCTGCCTTCATCTTAATTAGGAATGAAGGAGATTTGGCATTGTGTACAGGACTGTTAAAGTTTGTTTATGTTGAAATGGGTATCGAAATAGAGTTACCGCAAATTCATTTCATGAAAGAATATAGCTGCTAGCATAGTAGGGGGTTTGTACATCACTTCAGGAAAGGTATCCAACAGTTATGATTTTAAAATCTAAATGCAATGTGCTGGAACAAGAACTGTGGAGAGGTTTGTTTTGCTGTTTCTATAATGACCTCTTGCCTGGCACACACAAACATGTATGCCAGCCAATTTTATTGGAACAAAATTAATATTCTATCTCCATTCTGTAATAGTAGTTAACTTTGCCAGAGCAGAAACATTTGGATATATTTTCCTGTAACGGGATTTGTTTGAGAGAGCTAGAGTTGTAATGTTTACTAAACATTTAAATTCACAATGGATTTGAAAGTTCTTATCATGACATAAACAAGCACTTTATGAAACACATCTTTTGTGTGTGCTTAGGTCATGCAAACTTTAAATTTTGGGCCAGATCTTCAACTCCACTCTGTCCCATTTGTGCCTCTCTTTAGCATTAAGGTGGGGATTTTGCTTGTATATAAGCAGATTGTATATTGCCCTCATCTCCCTTCCCCTCCCAGTGTAATGGGTATTCAGGAGCCATGTACAGAACAAGCTGTGCTCCAGGGATCTTGATCTTGTCAAACGGGGCCTTACTTCCTTCAAAAGTTAGCGCATACTCAGGGCTGCTCTAACTGGCCAAACCAACCTCTAGCCGCTCCAAGGATTGGAGAGTAAATAGGGAGCCGGAAAGGTGATGTCTATGGCCTCTTTTTCCTCAGGTGTGCAGAGATGAGCTCTGGAATACGTGGGGAACTAGCTCAATATATGGCCATTGGTTTTACCATGTGGTAGTAATCTTCCAAACTCAGGATCTAAGTGTTAAACAGTCTGGATGTTTTCATTCATATTACAGAAATTCATATTTCTGTAATATCTAGGGACTGTACCTGGATTATAGAAAATGGTAGGATCTGTCCATCACAGACATCTTATTCTCTGCCCTAACTTTTAAGTGCTACACTGGATACCTTCTGGTCTGGTTCTTTGAGCAATACTTTCTTGAAGAAGTGAGGTCAATGTTTTCAAAAATAGGAACCTAAAGTTAGTTTCCTAAATCTATATTTACCGCTTTAATTTTCAGAAGAGCCAAATAAGGATTTAGGAGACTAACTTTAGGGTCCTAATTTTGAACATTTTGGTCCTGCCCTTTCAGTGTGAGCTGAAATTGACAGGGACGGGGTTTGTCGTGATCTCCCTTGGCTGAGTTTCTGAAAGACTTAAGCCTACTATTCAGAAGGTTGTTCCTTTGGCTCCCTCAAGTTTATTCCTGCACTCTGTTAGTTGCACTGTGTGAGGCAATCATATTTGCCTGCTGAGTTCTGAAAAGAGTGCAAGTCTTTCAGATGTCCTGGGTCTACTTTATTAAGGGCTGTATAGTGCAGCCTGAAATGAATCTAGTAGTGAATGCAGAGAGAATGCCAGTTTTGAAGCACTGTGTTACATACTCTCTTCAGCTCATGCTTCTTAGGTGATAGGCTGCTGCTTTATCTATCGCCTGCAGCTTTCTCATGAACTTTTGTCCAGACCCAGACAGACTAAATTACAATATTTCACCATGGAGGTGACAAAGATCTGAGCTACTGTGGCTGGGTCATCACCTGAGACGATTAGATAGAAGAATTTGCTTTTGGTGACTTTAATATTACAGACTCAGTAATGAGTCTGGTATAACTCCAAGGCTGTTCACCATCTTAACTGCCATTTGAAAAGCACCCTCAGCTGAGGGTGTGAGGGTGTTGTGCAGAAATTCTTTAAAGCAACTCCCTTTTCCAGCTAACATGTATGCCTTTGAGAGACAACATATCCCCTGGAGATAGCCATTTACATGTTGTTGTTTTTTCTCTCCAGTCTAATAAATTATTCTTGATGGCAAATTAGGCAGAAGAAAATACATTGTCAGTGAATTTCAGTACAGTCGTTGATTCTGTTAAGTATGGTACTGCTGTTTAGAAATGGGATCAATTCACATTCATTCTTGCTGATCATGTATACATTTTGAAGTCAAGTCTTTTTTCACTGCTTCAGCCACAGGCGGTAACTCCATACAGCCTCAGTACTGTGTAATATTCTAACAAAGGTCTCATTTCTATGGTCTGTTATGTTGCCCGCCAGGCATTACAGTTGATCATTTACTGCATAGATTTGTTAGGGCGTACTATGGACAGTCTATCTTTTCTTGTACAGCGTGCCCCGCAGGTTGGAAGCAGGGTGTCTGAACAACACAAAGAAAAATGAGTAGAAAAAATGAGCAAGGAATATGGAAACTCTCAGATGGGAGCATGTAAGGACAATGTATTGGTGAAACCAAAACTGATTAGGAGTGCATGCATCTCTAACCCCATTTCTTATAATATCCACAATAGCTATTAAAATTTTACAGTTCATTCATTGATGCCTGTATAACCTACAAGGTGACATGGGAGTTTGAGAAGTTCACCATCCAAGGCACTGAGAGATGTAATTTCAACTTCGGATATGCGTTAGAGAGATCCAGGGTTTTATATACTCCACATGCAACTTAGTTATAATGGATAAGTATTTTATCTACTTCTTCCATAGTAGGCATCTTACTGCCCAACCCAAACAAATGAAGATCTCTTTATTTTCAAACTATCCTTTTTCAAAAGTGATATCCACTCCTTGCACATTTTGCTACATTTTTGCATGTATGGGGCTGTTTTTATTTTGCTACACAGAGATCACTAATGACACCTGTAAAGCAATGATGCTGTGGACCTGATTATACAGCCCTTTTTCATATGGGTGAGCATGTACTCCAAGAATGTACTCACATTTGGACAATGTGCATTTTGCATCTTCAGTTATGCACATTTGTCACTAGCATTAGGCACAGGTGGTTAGACAGGGTCTACAAACCTGACCTGCAATGGTGTGCTTAAGTGAGTAGTTGAAAGCAATGGGACTACTTATGGAAGGGAGGGATCACTAATAACTACAAAAATAAACCTTATGTGCTCCCTGCTTCTAACAGTTATGGGCCAGATTGTGATCCTCTTACTAACAGCGGTGAGCAGTTACTCACATGAGTAGTCCCAAGTGTCTCTTGTTTCCTCCTCTCATGGGTCTCATTGCACCTATATACCTCTTTTTCTCAGGAAAAAGCCAGTCATAGGTACCCACACAGAAACTCTTTGTTTGATACTCATAGCAAATTACATTTCTTCTTCTTCCTTCTTTCCACCTCCCTTTCCTCACTTTATGCTTCCCTTCTGTCCCTGCAGGTTCCCTCCTCTTTTCCTTCTCCTACGCAGCTTTCGATACTCTGTCACATCACATGATCTCCACAGCATTAGATATAAAAATTAATAGCATAGGACATGCAACATGGCAAAAAACCTCCCTGTTCTCTTTCAGTAAGCTAATACCCTGCATTCCTGACAGTGGCTTGAGGAAACACCTGGAGTATATGTTCTTCACAGGCAGATATATGTCCATATATGTAAGGGGAAGCCTTTCTTTTATGGGCCTTCAAGCGGTGTGCTGTGCTTTAGCAGCAAGGTAGTAGTGTAAAGATGGGAATGCCTTTCTATGATTTGAAAGGCTAAAACAGAAAAAAGAACTATCTGATCTCCCACCAGTGAGAAAGAGCTACCAAAAAAGCCAGGACAGAAAACTATCTCTAACATGATTTTTCCATTTCTGCCGTACTAAAAAGGATGCACAGTTACTGCTTAGTCTTAGCTTATGATTGCTTACCAGTACCAGCTGATTTTCTGAAATGGAGGATAAGAGATGCTGACAGCTGTGCCCTGTATGGAAACTGCCAAACTGCACTACATCTTGTCAGGCTGCCATGTGGCTCTCGGCCAAGTAAGATATCGATGACACATATAATGAGATACTAAAAGAACTAGCATGTAGCATAGATTCTAAGGAGAACTGGCAGAGCACAGGGATGGCCTTATGTTTCTTAGCATAGTGTAGTACTAGAAGATGGCGAACAAAAAGGATCTTTATTACAGCTACACGTATGGATCTGAAAGAAAAAAAAAAGCGTGAAATGTAGCAACCTAGATAAAATGAAAGGAACAAGGAGCTACCCGAGTGAACATACTGTTGTGACACTTGACAAAGATATGAGAGTAAAAAAAAAAAAAACCAGCAGTGGAAAAGGAGAATTGGGGAGGGAACCAGGTTAAAGGTTTTGAGGGAAAAAAGTGAAGCCGCAGAAAGGCAGAGTTAATGATTGACAAGGGGGGTAAAGGAAATAAGAGGGGCTTTCATAGATATATTTATGGGAGGAAAGAAATATTGGAGTTAGTGACCATATGTCCCATTTTCACTGGGACAGTTCCTTTTTTAAGCCCTGTCCCAGCTGTCCCACCTTTTTTTGCAAAAGGAGGCATTTGTCCCATTTGCTCTTGCCAACTTGATCTAGAGCAAATGACACAAATATCCACTTTTGTCAAAAAAGTGGGGTGCGAAGGAATGTGCACCGGGAGAAGCGGCAGTGCCATCCCCACATCGGGGCGGGTGGGGGGAGGCAGGGCTTGGGCGGCAGGCAAACAGGGCTCGAGTGAGCAGCGACACGAGTCCCAGCGGGGGGAGACAGGACTCAAACAAGCAGCGACACCAGGCCCAACCTCTGGGAAATATGGTCACCCTATCTAGTATGTGTATTGCTGCTTGCCCAAGTCCTGCCTACCCCATGCAGGGAGGGGGGCTCGGGTGAGCAGCTCAGGCCAGCCCTGCATGAGGGGAGAGGGGTGGAAGGAGTAGGGGGGCAAAGGGGGAGAGCAGCTCGGGCCAGCTCCATGTGGTGTCTGTGACTTGCACTACACAAGTTTTACGGAAATATGCTTAAGACTGTGAATATGATGTAACTGGAATATGCTTAATGCAAAAGGTCTCTTGTAAGGTATCATAACAAAGGTTATAACCTACTGAATATATTCCTCCTGTTTGTATGCATGTATCCTTCTTGTATCTGAAGCTAGAAATATGAAGTATAATTCTGAGGTCCTATTGTAATTATGTAAAGTGTGGTCCATTAATGGTGGTTTAGAATCTTGATGGCTTCCATTGACTAGGACAATTGGTTGTAAATGGTTTTATTTACCTGCACGCCTTCCTGTGTATGGGTGGGCCAATCCAGGAAAAATGGAGACTTGGGGTCTTACAGTGCCATGTGACCATGTCACATGATACTGGAATCCATCTTAATCCTTGTACTTTTCCATTGATGAGGCAGGGTGGGGACAGGCACAGACAAAAGATTCCCGCCTTGTGCCAAAGCTATAAAAGGGGGTGGAGCAGGACAAAAGTGGTGGCTAGTCATGAAAAACCCATGCTTACCCTCTGAGATGTCTGCTGGATCTAACAAAGACTGTACCGGGGAAAGGATTGGGCCCAGACTAGGGGGGAGTCTAGTCTGTGAAAGAAGCTTACTGGAACATCTTTGAAGGTGAGTTATTACCTGTAATCAGTTTCTTAATGTATTAGGCTTATGCATGTTTTGTTTTATTTTGCTTTGTGAATTACTTTGTTCTGGCTGTTATTAGTTGAAACAACTTAAATCCTACGTTTTATACTTAATAAAATCACTTTCATTTATTAATAAACCCAGACTAAGTGATTAATACTTGGGGGAGCAAACAGCTGTGCATATCTCTCTATCAGTGATATAGAGGGCGAACAATTTACTAATTTACTCTGTATAAGCTTTATACAGAGTAAAACTGATTTATTTGGGGTTTGGATCCCATTGGGGTCTGGGTGCTGGAGACAGATAACCTGCTGAGCTGTTTTTAGTTAGTCTGCAACTTTGGGGGCATGGCCCAGACTCTAGATGTGTGTTGCAGTAGGCTAGTGTGTCTGGCTCAACAAGGCCGGGTTCTGGAGTCCCAAGCTGGCAGGGAAAACGGGCTCAGAGGTAATTTCAGCACATCGGGTGACAGTCCCAAGGGGATCTCTGTGACTGAAGCCATCACAGTGTCCCGTTTTCCCTTTGAGAAATGTAGTCACCGTAATTAGAGTGAAAAGAAAAATAATAGTGAGGAAATAATAAGGGAGATGGAATTAACTATTCTAAAATGGCTAAACTATTAAACTTTTTTTAAAGGGGTATGGTAGGTGTTGGGGGGGAGATGAGCATTATGTATTGTGAACTACTTCCTTTATATTAATCTATGTTACAGTTTTCAACAGTTTCTTTTTCTACTTGTGTTTTTAAGCGACTCTTCATTGGATGTAAATACTATATTATATTATTATAAAACCTAGAAAGGACCATCCAGTGAATCTAATTTAGATCCCTAGTAAAATAATGAAATAAGTATTATGGGACGGGGAGGGGAAAAAAGTACTTGGGGATAATGGGTCCATATCGGCACTGGCCAATATTCTGTTGGTTCCAATTCAGCAAAATACCTATGGATGTCCACCCCTCTTCAGGAAAGCACCTAAGCACACAGTTAACCTTTAGCATGTACTTAGATGCCATTACAGTTAACTAAAGCACATACTTAACTTTAAGCACAAGAGATGGGTGGACTCTCCAAAATACAAATATAACCAACCTCCAGGGTCACTTGTTTTTTCTATTGTGGATCCACTTCCTGCTTCTAAAGACCATCCACTTCCTGCTTCTAAAGACCAGGGGAGGATTTTGAACTTCTGTCCCCACTCACATGGTTTGGCCTGGAACCAAGAACACACTCAGAAAAGATCCACTACTAGAGCCAAATAAAGGCTTGTTTGGGAGGATGGGTTGGCACCCACTATAGTTATTTCACTAAAAGCAGCCTGGGTGCCCCTTGTGTTTTCTTCATTGGAGAGGAAGCTCAAATGGGGCCTGATCAAAGGATTCTATAAGCTTTTCCATTGACTTAAACTGCTTTTGTATCAGGCTCATGGAGAAGAGATGCCAGATCCTGTCTCACATGATGCTGTATGTTCCCGGTAGAATTCAGATTGCCTCTGGTGAAAGCCCTTTTCTAGGTGGCAGTGGTGAAATTTCTCCTAGAATATCATGCACCTTCTTGGCATCCAATCAGAAAGCTGCTGACAAACTGGAGAGATTTCAGGGAGGAGCAACAAAAACTGGGTAGGGGGCTGGAGGGACTAATTTTCAATGGAAGATTAAGAAAACTAACTATGCATGGCTTGGCTGAAGAATGACAAAGGGAGATACTAATAATTATCTGCAAGTATTAGAAGTGTATAAACATCAAAGAGGGAGAGGAATTGTTTTGCATGGTCCATGGGAATATAGCTAGGACTAATGAGATGAAATTTAGCAAAGGAATATTTAGGCTGAATATCAAGGAATTCATCAAAGTATGACATTAGACTGTAGAATACTTTACCAAGGAACGTACAAGAGTGAAGTCCTCTCCCTTGAGTCAGATGGGAGGATTTTGGGCATGAATATTAACAGGCTTGTTCAAAATTAAACACTGAAACTTTTCAAAATATTCAAGAACCACTGGAACCAAACTGTGTCTTCAAATTTAGATGAGTATCAACAATTATATTTTTAAAATAAAATAAATGAATTTACTTCTGCTGATAAAATGCTGTAATAATAAAAATGATGGGCTGCTTAATACTGAAAAATGATATATTTAAATATATCATACTGAAGTATATTTTAAACCAGGGGTTCTCAAACTGGGGGGTCAGGACTCCGTAGGGGGTCACAAGGTTATTACATGGGGGGTCATGAGCTGTCAGCCCCGACCCTAAACCCTGCTTTGCCTCCAGCATTTATAATGATGTTAAATATATTTAAAAGTGTCTTTAATTTTTAAGGTGGGTTTCACTAAGAGGCTTGCTATGTGAAAGGGGTCACCAGTACAAAAGTTTGAGAACCACTGTTTTAAACCCATGATGCATTGGGTTAACTTCATCTTGGGTGCAATGGCGCTGAAGCCAGTGGGGTTACCTCATGGTGCATTTGGCCGATTGCTCTAATGTGGAATGTAGTTGAAAATATATATTTAAAAATATCAAATAAATGTATGGCTACTATGATTGCAGTGCAATCAATTATTTCATAATATATTGATCTCCTATAACTGATACCCATTCAAGTTATTGAGTGTCAGAATTTAGCCCTAAATGTCTGTAAAAGCACACTGGAAAAGGTGTGACATCGCCAGTTTTGTTCCTTGGAACAAAGAAAAGTGAATTTCACTAGGAAAGGCTGGACACAGTGACAACACGAACAAGAATCTTGGCATCTGCATGGGACAGTACACATGTTAATCTGGTCACCTGGATGTGGTAATAAGATAGCTTGATAATGTGTCAAATGTCAGCCTCAAAGCTCAGTTCCTCATTGAACAGTACATCTATACGTTTGACTGAGCAGATTAGTACCACCAATTGAGATGGCAGTGTGAGAAGCATTACTGAACAGGTGGTGCAAGCTGAGCGGAAGGATATCAGTCTTACCAGAATTAAATCAATGAAAGTTAGAGGGCATCCCTAACTGAAGCACCTTCAACCATTTACCTGCTCAGACAACGCTCTCCTTATATCCAGCTGCCATGGACAACTAAACTTGCTTATCTTCCTTATAGCAATGGATATCCAGATTTAAATGCTTCAAAATAGACTACAATGGCAGCATATATTCAGATAAAATACAAGACTCAAAACACAGCTCTGAAGCCACCACAGCATATAGGGTGGAAAGCAATGTAATACTGCCTTTCCCCAGTGTAAGCAACGTACCAGTGCCCCCACCTCCGCAAGCTAGCTCTGTTCTGTAACCTTACGTGTCTATATTGTATGATCTATTATTTGGAAATTTTCCCTGAGCACTTTTTATCCTGAAGCTAATGTCATTTGGGGAAACAGTACTCTGTGATCATGTAATTAATGCACACACACAGTAGCCAAATTAAGGTTGCATGGGCAACTGGAATTCTGTCATTTCCCAACTTTTAAGTGCTTGACTGTGTGACCTTAACATTCTTTTGATGTACTTTGTTTCAATATTATATAAGAATAATCAGTAACAATCTATATATGATAGAATCAGTAAAAAATGCAGTTATTCATCTATGTGGATAGAGAGATACCCCTAAAACGCTACCTTTGATGTATAAACACAAGGGGTAGTGACAAATAGCGTATCTGGGTTAAGTTACAATGGGAAGGAATAAGGAAGAAAGTAACTATCTGAGTAGAATTTAACCAACACACCTTGGCTAATAACCTGATTCTTGCAAGTCAGTACAGAACCATGGCAATCCTACTGAAATATTGGTACTGTACAGACTTCGAAGGAAGAGTCTCACTTACTGAGCACCGGCATAGTTTCTTGGACACCCTGCTTATTTTGTAAGAGCTGCCAAGATCACTTCTTCAAGTGAGATAGCTGCAACATATGGAAATAGGAGTAAATATTCCTGCTCAGACATATGTTAACTAAGATGATAGGACTCTGTAGCATCAGCAGAAGATGATCTCTCATACTGCTGTTAGATGCTTGCATACTGCAATTGTCATGGTATATTATTTTTATTTCCTGTTGAAAACTGCCAAAAAAGGCATGGACTCTGGAGAGTATGGTCAGGCTGAAGCACATAGAGGACAAACAAAACTTTTGAAGAGACCTACATATGCATTGTACATTGACTCTATTTTATTTACAAGCATACATAAATAAGGAAAGCCCATTTTGAGATGCAGATCTGTACAAATGGATCTCTCGCAACAGATGGAGATGTATGTTGCCCTGTGTTTATATCCTGGAAGGGGGGATACCTACTACTATTTAAATTCTTCCCTTTTTATTCAAGCACATATCAGAACTGAGCCCTTAGCATGCTTGAAATGAGTAGAGCTCCGATGACGATGTAAGAATCCACAGTGTAAAAATCCACATTTCCTAACTGTACAAATAGCAAGTGCTAAAATAGAATCAATAGAATAATATTCTGTAGTTCAGATCAGTCAGCATAGGAAGCTGCTTATGGGGAGACCATTAGAGAAATGCACCTGAGTAAGAGCAGAGTCTCATTAGGTGGAGATATCTGTGAATAGAGAACATGTGCAAGAAATGTTATCTTCCACAACAAGCTGATAAGCTAAGTATTGTGGCCTAAACAATTCAATTTGAAAATCTAAGCCATATTAAACCATAGGGTTAAAATGTGCCCCAAACTAGTAAACTTCAATTTGATTTGCCAACATGTTACCTAAATATGAAATTTTAAAAGCAGCCGTTTCAAAAAGTTTAGCTGATGGGTAGAGCTTAAATGTTCCATGTATGAGACAGAACTAACTGGTTTCCTTGGAACCAAATATCAGCAGGTTCAGCTCTCTCATTTAGCTTTTGAAATAGGTATATTGATGTTATGTCCTGGAACCATCCCCTCCAGAGTCCACATCCTTTCTGTTGTGGGGGGCTCAAAACTGGATACAATACTCCAGATGTGGCCTCACCAGTGCCGAAGAGAGGGGAATAATCACGTCCCTCGATCTGCTGGCAATGCCCCTACTTATACAGCCCAATATGCCATTAACTTGGCAACAAGGCCACACTGTTGACTCATACTCAGTTTCTTGTCCACTGTAACCCCCAGGTCCTTTTCTGCAGAATTGCCCCTTAGCCAATCGTTCCCCAGCCTGTACTTTTTTTTAACTTGCAGGCAAGAATACTGTGGGAGATGGTATGAAAAGCTTTGCTAAAGTCAAGATATCAAGATATATCACGTCCACCACTTTCCCCACATCCATAGAGCCAGTTATCTCATCACAGAAGGCAACTGATAAGTGGGTAGAATCAAAGAGAGTCAAAGTATGTCCAAAAAAATCTAAATATGTTTACTTTTAAAAGTGTCTGGAAGGAGTCTTATTTGTTGTAAACTACATTAACTTTGCCTCTCTTTCTATTTCTTAGACTCTTAATTTAACCTCTGAATTGGGCCCTGACTATCAGGTTGGTCCCAGTAGTTTACCATATGGGCTTTTCAGCAGAGACCTAAGAAAAAGAAACCTTGTTTGGACCATAGTACACTGCACAACAGCAAGAGTGTGGAGGGAATATTGGTTCAGGATACTGGACAAACATTATAATTTACCAAGATTAAAAATCTTTAATGTCCATGAGGGTCAATTGGCTACCATTCTTCCCCCTTAGCTCAGAAGTGGCTGCATTTCAGCGGTGATGACAGTTTATAGTCTGTGAAGTGCTTTGTGTAGCACCTTTCCTTTCAGAAGGTCCCAAAGTGGCACTTGGTATGTGAAGCATCAGCATGAATTGAATTGTTGCAGCCAAGCTGTAAACCCCTGACAAACAGGGGCTTAAAATTGAAACAATGACAGCCCCTTCACTGTAGTGATGGCAACATGTGATATAGTAGGAAAATGGAATGTGAAATTTATCATTTTGCTATAAAACAGCAGGAAGGGATAGATAATCTACAGAACTATTTTTAAACATTTAGCACACACATTTTCCAGAGTGCTTTCTTCCTAATAGCATTCTCAGTGGGGAAAAGGAATATTTTCATCACGGGACCACTTTAAGCATAAATGGAATATCACTGTTTATAAGTAAAAGCTGCCATATCTTTCGGTTTTAAGTGCAATGAATAGAATTGATAAACATCAAATGAAAATAAGGGTTTCATCTTCTTTCAGTGTGGGAGCTAAAGCCGTACACTAGATTCTGGATGAGGTAAAAGGCTTTAGCTGTCAAAGATTTCTGACATCCCAGAATTCCTATCACATTTCCCAAGGTTAAATGCATCGCCTCAAGGCAGCTGCTTAGAATGTTAAAAGGGGCACCATAGGACAGCCATGCTCTTTGTAATGTTAATAAACCTTGATTTTGATATCAGATGCAACCCTGGGAAAACCTGCCAGTTTTAGACTTAAAAATCTAGCACTGTTTAGTGGAAGTTAGTGTAAAGAAAGTATTAGTTTGGTAGTGGTGATGGGCTAGTTTGAGTGGCACATGAAAGCAGCAGGTACGCTACCTTCTCTTCCTTGACAATTCTTTCTTTGGTTTATGAAGAACAAAAGGAATTGCCCAAGTGCTAATTAAGCTGAGTGCCATATTAAAATGCACTGTGATGTTTCCTATATAATTTCATCTGGAATTTTGCTTTCGAGGTTAACTGTCATTTGGGCTAGGTTGTCACTGCAAAAATAAAGTTTTTAAAAAAAGTGTTTTTATATTGAGCTAGTGATCTCAGTGTAAGATCCAAGTAGAGGCAAGGTACTTTTGTAATTTTTTACTTGGTGTAGTGTTGTTAAACCCAAGTGTGGGGGTATAGAGTTGATTTTATTTCCTTTTTTTTTTTTTTTAACAGTTTAGGTTTTTATTCACAAAATACAAGTTTTGGAAAAAGTTTACTCCCTAAAATGCTACTTTAACATAACGAATTATTAGGAGCAAATTAGCTATTGACTCACTGCTAAATATATATGCACACAGTTTTAAACTTCAGGGGGATGACTCAGAATGAGTAAAATTAAGCCCATGCTGGATTAGGGCTTTCATTTAACAGATCTAAAATCACTATGAACAGTGAGATTTAGGTCAAATTTTAGCCTACTGGGGCTCTGCAGTACGGAGTCAGTCAGCTGAACTCCACAGCCCAGCCTGGTCCTGCGGGTGAAACTCTGGCCCCACTGAAGTCAAGGGCTAGTCTCCCATTGATTTCAGTAAGTCCAGAACTTCACCCTGGGAGTTCAGCTGAAATGTGGATATAGAGATTCCTCCCGTCGCAAGGGTTGCGATGTTACTCGTGAGGTGACCTCACAATCCTGTCCTCCAAATCTGTCATCAAGACCCGCTTCTGCTCAGACTAATTGTAGCAAGGACTGTCTCCCAAAAACCCAAACAAAACATTACATTAAATTATATCAAATCCATCAAGTTGTGTACTTTGTTGGCTTAAGTAACTACATAACCTCATTACTATTAAGAAGGGGCCAAAACACAAAAAAGGGAAGAGGTAGGCAACCAAAAACCACTTTCTCTCCCTTACTTTTCCCTGCTTTTGAAAAATGGATATTATTTTTCTCCTCACTTTTACAATGGAAAAAAGTGTGAGAAAGAGAATAAAAAATTCAACAAGAACATTTTCAGAACAAAAATTCTGAAGTTTTTAATTGAAAAGGGAGAGAAGTGAAACATTTCAAACAAAACTAAATCTGTTCATTTCCTTTCAAACATTTTCACACACTCAAAAAAATTTCAAGCAGTTCTGCTTATGAGGCAGAAAGGAGGTTTAAGGGAAGACAAGTTTGCAAGAGCTACAGCTGCAGCAGAACAAGTCATAAGGGTCATAATTAGTTAACTAAACTAATAAGCAATGGATAATGCAGCAACTGTTTCCTCTGTGCTATGCCACAAATTTAAAAAAAAACAGTTACTTTAGCGGCAACCCCAGCAGTGAGTAAGACTCCTTGTGTAATTAATAGTTTCATTGGTTGTATCCATTAGGAAAGTGTGTGATGGCTCCAGGTGCATATTAACAGTGTGTGTCCAAACAATTACTTTGTCATGCATAATGGCATGCCAACTTAAAATCAATAACAGGCAAGGCAGGATCTCACATCTGGCTATCAGCACAAACAGAAGGGGATGGTGAGGTGGCAAGGAAGAATTACTCTATTTTGGGCAATCATTTTTGTTAAAACAAATCCATCATACAGAACAATAAGTATGTTCCAGGACCTACTATGAAGCTTGTAATTCTAGACAAAATAGTTATAGACCCTTTTCATTAGAACAATGGTTCTCAGTCTTTTTCATAGCAGGACTAGAACTGGGCACACACTTCCTTCCACCTGCACCCTCCTGGAAAAGTTTGACTGTGAAGAAAAGTGTAAATTTTGCTTTCCATGAAATTTTTCGTTTTGTCGAAAGGTAGTTTCAACAGTATTTTTGGCCATCGCTAACAGGGATCATCCTCGCTGGATCCCCTCCCATTTAACAATAAGGGAAGGGCAAGATGGTTATGATGCCCTGACAACTGTTCGCTGTCGCCCCAGGGTCACAAAGTGATTATAAAACATTAAAATTAGCTAAATGGTTTTAGCTACCCAAACACAAGGACTTTAGAATAAAGGATTCCTGTCCTTTACTTTTTCTTGTGGAAAAGGGAGGTAACTGCCCCAGGAGGGCAGGTTAGTCTTATTTCAAATATTTTGTAACACTGGAAGAATGAGATGCTCCAGTTAAAGCTGGGTAGCAGTTTCAACTTGTGTGACCAGTACTTACTCAGCAGATCATCCCTACAGCAGTTCTCTCTCTTTCTTTGGCAGTCTCACAGAGGTTGTATTTTCATAAGGATGAAATGCTCTTGAACAATTTCTCTAATGTATTGGGCACCTAAAAGCATTTCTTCAAGATCAGGCAGACTCACCTCATTTCTCAGTTATTCCAAAATTGTTTTAGAGAGCACAAAACACACACAAACATGTACACATACATTCATATTTAAGGACACACACGTCTATATATTTTGGACCAGTTCTTCCTTTTTATCTAGTTTTTTCTACCCTTTGGGAGCGTATCATGTACTGTATGCCTAGCCACTATCCTCAGAAGGAGACAAAGACTGTAAGTCAATAACTCCATTCCTCAGATATACTGGAACTTTTTATCACAAGACTAAACCTTGTCTATGCAAGAGACGGCACCTTCTCAGGGGCCAGTCCTAGGCTATGGAATGAACTCCCACGGGAACTAATGACCATCACAAGCCACATCACATTATGCTCCAAGTGCAAGGCTCACTTCTTTAACTTTGCCTTCTCTAACACAAGCACATAGCAGCACATACATTTTTTTTTATAAAATCTACCAAAAATACACTACACTGCACATACATTTCTCCCCCTGGGGAAAGAATGAGAGACAGAATGAACCAGATGTTAGTCACGTCACTTAATGCATAACTAGAAGTCACTCAGATATTATGGAGACGAGGGCAGTATGAGAACCTGAATAAAAGAGAGAACTTATCAAATTCTAGGGCAAGAAAATACTGAACTCAAGTTATTTGACTGGGAGAGTCAGCAACATCCACATTTTGATACAAATTATGTGAGAAATTTCAACTTATAGAAATAGAGAGGAACCTCCAAATTTTAAATTGCTTTTTACAAATTTTCTTTTTTTTTTTTTTTTTTTGGTTTTCTGTTCTCCTAACAAAACTTCTCTTCATGTTATATTTGTTTGATAGCCTAATAAATTTCTCAAATCACCACTGATCTTCCAAAAGTGAGCCATAGTATGGCCAGTTAGTTGCGGCACTGCTCTTGCAAGAGACTGCATGCAAATGCAGGAGTGGGCACTAACGGTTTCTGTGGGATTATTCAAGCAGACTGCTCCTTTGGGTCTCATCTCCCATTCTTCCTCGTGTTGAGTAATAGATATGGAGTAGTAGCAATGGGACTATTCTAAGGATGTTAGAATCTGGCCCTTAGCTGCTAGACAATTCACATTGTAATGGTGTTTCAAGTATAAAGGATTGACTGCCTAGGACCATACTGTGTTCCCACATTGCACTATCATTATAATAACTGTATAGGAAGTAAATTTCCTGGCGTTTCTGAAACATTTTAGCTGTATATCATGAAAATTCCCACAAAACTGTGAAAACTAGAGGTTAAATATACTGGTACTGAGCTAATCTGACTCCTTTGCTGGTATTCACAGTGCTTACAGCTCTCCCAAGTGTTTAAAGACCAACAAAACATCAGCATAATAGGCTCACTCAAATATTCACTTCTTCATCTTCAACTGAAATACCGAAAAATCAAAATCTGTTTTATTTCCTCTCCTTTTTAGAGCAATGTTTTATTATAGGAAGAGCTTTAGAAATCATTGCCCTATGAAATACTATTCTGTCTCTTGGAATAAAGCACTCTGGCAGATATGTCCAGAACTACCATACACATCACTAATACAAAGTAACAATCATTCTATACAATTGAACTTTATTTGACCATCACAAAAAAATAGTATAAAGCACCAGTATAACAGATCTGGATATTTTTCTTCTGTTCCAACCTGCATACTTCAGCTCAGACATATTCCCAGCCATAATTTAAAACCACTCATCATAACCTGCCTCCCATTATCAGCCACAGTTCATTCTGAGCTTTCCTTGTGCAGCAAATAGCTTTACAGCTCCTCCAGAAAGCTGGATTGCAAAATTTATGGTTACTCTACTTCAGACACTTGAATTTCCCACCTGGACAATAAACTCCTTTAACTACTTTAAATCTTCATGATGTTCTTTCTGTCTTGTTCTCCAAGGGCTAGATTGTCACTGATACTGCATACCCATGCAGTGGAGTAATATCCTATCCCCATGCAGGGTGCAATCTCTGGAGTTTAGGGACATGAAGCAGTAAGCAGACATTGTATGTTCGTTTACTCCCTTCCCCAGACCACTTGGGTGGAGAGGGCAAGAGAATGGACCCAGTCTTGTCTCCCCTCCCACTCTACTTCGTATCTGGAGAAATGTTGTAATCTATAGTTAATACAGGACAGCAGGGAACTTTTGTGAGTAAAACCACCATTTAATAGACCTATCAGCAATGAAAAAATTGGTTAGTTACAAGTTCAGAAGACTGTTTCATTTACCCTTTACTGTGTTTAACTACATTCACTGATCTTATTAAAAATATTCTAAACCTCCTTCATACAAATGAGTTATAGAGCCATATTTAAAACAAAATAGTTTGCATACTCTGGTGTTGCTAGAGAGTGCAGCAGACTTCTTTGTATAGACACAGCATTTTCGGCAGTTCAGGCTACAGATCAAGACAGCAGGACCTAGATCCTCAACCTAGAATGATCAAACAATGAGAAATTGGTCAGTACATATGGACTGGAGAGTGGGATCCATGGTCAATAATAAAAGCTGTCCAGATTTCAGAGCTGATAGTACTGGACAACCAGCCCTTTCTTCTTGTCATATTTATTTGCCTGTCTTCCAATCATTGGCCTAGCCTCACCAACCCAATTCTGAACAAAGGGATACTCACCCTCCAAGAGGCACAGACAATGCTAGTGATCAAACCCTTTTAGTGGATTCTCTGTATTACTTTCTCTGTCATGCGGGGTCAACATGTTTTTACTTTTTGTATACACACAATTCCCACAATTTCAGCGGTATTGTATATGCAGTGTGTTCATGTAGCCACTAGAAAGAGTGCTTGGAAGATAGTATCAAGATTTCTAAGATAACCTCAATCTTAATGAGTTTTAGGAGTCAGAGTCCATTTTTCACTTCAGTACTTGACACTGTGTGCCTTAATCACCTCCCCTGAATGGCCATAAATCCACAACAGACATCACAGAAAAAAGCAGCATGTGTATTAAAATATCTTTTAATCTGTGTATTAACTGCCCTACTGCTTTATAACAGCACTTCTAGAAGTACCTCCTCGGAATTTGAGGAATTACATTGCAGTGTTTGTAGGTAAGCATTTTTCCATCTTTGACAGGTTTCAGAGTAACAGCCGTGTTAGTCTGTATTCGCAAAAAGAAAAGGAGTACTTGTGGCACCTTAGAGACTAACCAATTTATTTGAGCATGAGCTTTCGTGAGCTGTAGCTGTAGCTCACGAAAGCTCATGCTCAAATAAATTGGTTAGTCTCTAAGGCACCACAAGTACTCCTTTTCTTTTTCCATCTTTGTTTTTCATTGGCCCATTTCCAATTTTGAAATTTCCACGCAAGGTGTTAGTCACTTGGTCAATGGCTCTGAAGTTTCCTATCACAGAAGCAGCTTCAGCTGCTAGGTCTTCAACATATCTCCATTTATCTTTCCTTGTGTTGCTTTCCACTGCTTTATCTGGTTTTTTGTACTCATAGCATTCAGGAATTTTCCTTTTGGTACTTTTCAGTCTCGATGAGATGCCACATATTTTGGCTTATCCAATTCTTGCTCTATGTTTATATCCAGCTGTGGCTGCTACAACTTGAATCACATTGTCTCTGAGCACTGCTTATTTTTTCTTCAGGTCCTGTCTGTATCTCACCTTCCTCTGCTTCTGGCAGTGTGTCAAATCTGTTCCTCAGTTCAAGCAAGAATTTCTTGCAGTTCTCTTTTGTTTTCATTTTTTTACTCTTGATTTTCTTTACTTCTTTCTGTTTTAAGTTTATCTTTCTCATTTAATATAGGTTTAGCAATCCAAAGATTATGGTTGCTGCTGACATCTGTTGCTCCATATGCCCTTCCATCTTGGACTGATTACCTGAATCTCAGACTAATGCAGATATGGTCGATTGGGTTTTTCATTTTGCCATCTCGTGAATTCCATGTTTCTTTCTGTATCAATTCAAATGTAACTTCAGCACAAGTCTACAAGAGCTGAAGATCTACAAAAATGTTAGACAGAAAATTAGACATCTTTAAAAATAAGTGCCTGCAAAAGATTCTGTTCAGTCGTTGGAAAGGCTTCATTACGATGAAGATAAATCTGAGTAATGGCCAACCTGCAGCTCCATTTCCACCAGAATCAGAAGTAACTGCTGGACGTGTTTGGGCCATGTACTTGGATGCCAACACAAGACTCCCACATGAAGCTGTGAAGTAATGAGGAAACAAGGACACCCAAGATAAACCTTAAAAAGAACCAGTATTGCCAGTCCCAAATGTTCAAAAATCATGAGTCAGGCTCACCAAAAATAATGAGATTATGTAAAAATAACAGATCTTAGGTTCTTTCTATTTGCCTTCTGCTTTTTGAGCCTTTAGGGTGCACTGGGGTCACATTTTTAAGCTTTCTCCACAGCCACAAGGGCATACTTTTTCTTTAAGAATGAAGGCTGAAATCATCACTTGACTCCAGGAGCTGGGGCTTTAAGGGAAACAATAATTATGATGAGACTCATGACAAAATCATGAGAATTGGCAACATTGATTAGCAGGGAAGGCAGAAGAGTCAATCTCAACACCATATAGCCAATGGAAGCAGCAAAAGCAAAGGATAAAGAGGAATGGAAGAGGCTACTTCTGCTCTGTGCAGCAACAGAATGGTATGGAAAGGATGTAATGTAATAATGTTTCTAGATAAAAAGAAAAGGAGTACTTGTGGCACCTTAGAGACTAACAAATTTATTTGAGCATAAGCTTTCGTGAGCTACAGCTCACTTCATCGGATGCTGTAGCTCACGAAAGCTTATGCTCAGATAAATTTGTTAGTCTCTAAGGTGCCACAAGTACTCCTTTTCTTTTTGTGGATACAGATTAACACGGCTGCTACTCTGAAACCTGTTTCTAGATAGGAAGCCAGCTAGTCAATCAGCTTTGAGTCAAGAAAAACACCTACACTCAGAGACTGGGCAGGTCAGTAACTGTGACATCCCTAACAAACATAATACATCCTGCAATATCTTTCACCTATCATTTCATATGAATAAATTAAAAATAATTCCTACAGCCCTGCTCAATGTATGCTCCATATGTCATAGAACTTATTACAACAGAAAACGATTCTGTATGTCTTAGCACCTGGGCATGGCTCTGATGAAGAGATGAAGTGGAATGGCTCGAAGTGGCTTGGATACTTAAGAAGAAGTTCCTGTATGCTTTCTCTTTCTGTTTCTCCCCTTTCCACAGAAGTAGTTAGCTGTGTCAGATCAGGAGACATAATATCCAGATGGGTTTGTTCTATGAGACATGGCAGTACGGTTTGCAAATGAAGAGTTAATCCCCTCATAGAAGGGATGCCTCCCAGTGTATGTTACTATTGCATGGACCAGAACATGCTAATTGGAAATGCTCCAAGTTCCAGGCATTTGCAAGTTGAACAGATGACAATCAATGTAACTGGTGATAACTGAAGGCTAATTATCTTAACTGTGAATTAGCTCTCAGGTGTTCTGAGCTAAATAAAAGTAGAGCCTGGGACAGCAGCACTAGTTGTTTATGGTGAAAGAGTTGGCAGGAGCCACAGTGGTATAAAATCTAACAAAACACTGTGTGATTGTTGTGGTTCAGGTTTTCACAATTTTGGAATTTTGGCTGTCAGGCAACGCAGGAAATACCAGTGCAGAGTGGTTGTGATTTGCTTGTGAAAAGAAAACTCTTTATTTTTGTTCTCTTATGAATGTTGTCAAGATGAATAACTAGTAGACCAGTGGCCAGTGGAATCAGATCATTTATCTGTAGCTCACCCACCACCCATAATCTGGCCTATTACAACTTCTCCTTGTTTTGGTTGTTTTGGCTGTCTTTCAACATTCTTACTTCTCTCTTCTTTGTAACAGTTTCCCTTCTGCTTTTTTCCCCTTCTTCCATCTGTACTGAAACCAGTTCTTTCTCTTCTTTGTCTCTCTGATTCTCTACCTCTGTTACCTTCCTGCTTTGATTCTGACAAAAATGGGGAGTAGTAGGTCCTATTTAAAAGAGAAATTATTATTTGTTATTCCATTTAGGGGCATGTTATGGCTGAGAAAGCAAATTTATTATTGATTCACACCTTGTATTATAGAAAAAGCAAAATTATATGCATATGAGCACTGATATCACAAATTAAGCTGTATATAATTTCATAAATTTTACAAGTCACAGAATTTCATAGTTGGGTGAAATATACATAAAGTACACTCTGTTAGTTCCACCTTGCCTAACTTTCTTTACCTTAATGCTTATCATAAAACTTAATACCTTAATGACTAGTGCTGAAATTAAACAAGGTCCCTTCGGATTAACAGGAAAATGATAAAACAACAAATGATCTGTAGCAAATTGGTTCTTCAGTTTGTCACCTTTTTCCCTCTTCCTTACAGGAATACACCCTTTTATTATTCTTATATTTTCCTTTTCTGACAGATCTCTTGAGCAAAAATGACAGCACTTTAAAAAATAAAATCAGATTCTGAAAGCACTCAGAACCTCATATTGGAATTTCATTCTTTGACGCTGGAAACAGACATCCAAGACAATTGTTAGTATTCTGCATTGTGCAGATAACGACTTACGTTGGGAGCAAATTCTTCTGAGAGACATCCCTGATAAGATTATAAATTAGCTTCTACAGAGAAAGTGCACTTAAAGACAGATTTAATTGTTTGCCAATAAAAATCTCATGTTGCATGGAGATTTCAGGGCTCGTTTTAACAGCTGTTTCTTTCAAATGCCTTGTTTTAACAGTTTCGTTTTTGTTTGTTTAATGAATTTCATTGTTTTAACACAAAATTTGACTTTTTATGACTTTTCATGACACGGAAACAAGATTCTCCTTTTGCTATACAATAATAGAGGATAAGCAACTCTATATAACATTTTTCTATCCCAACTGCGTACAGGATACTGAAAATAAATATAAATGGTAACATGCTATGCCAAGATGTTTTATAATGCATTTAGGGGCAGCCAGATTTGTTGTGTCCAAGACCCCTGATTTGTACATTGAGCCCAAACAGTTAAAAGTTTGCTGTAGGCAAATATACAATGCCAATGCAAGGTGAGCAAAAACTCATGGCATGTATGTACTTGATGGGCTATTGTGGCGGGTTCAAATAAAGCAGGAGCTGATTCTAAACTTTGACCTAGGATTAAAATGAAACCAAATAAAAAATTGGGGCGGGGGGAAGTTTTGAGAATGTTTAGAGGTTATTGTTTGGAGAAATTCAGTTAAGCATCCAAACTTTTTGATGTTTATTTGTACCAGTCAGCCTTGGAAGTCACTAATGTGTTCAGTGATTAGGGAAAACACTCTCTCTCTCTCTCGAGCCTTTATTAAGTTCTTTGACCACAGATCAAAAAGTGGCCTCCATCTGTGCTCGCTCTATCACCGACAAATGTAGGTAAAGGCTGTTACATATGAATTGCCCATAGAAATTCTGTGAGATGGGTGCAGAAGTGGTAGGTTATTACCTGCATGAACCAAAAATTCACTCAAGACTTTGTGCATACACAAGAGAAACCTGGGCTGAGATTGTTCAAGCACTTCATTCCACAATGAAATAGCTCCTTACTGTTTAGAAGAATAGACAGTTATTAAAGTCTGAAGAAGAGGAGTACTTGTAGTACCTTAGAGACTAACAAATTTATTTGAGCATAAGCTTTCGTGAGCTACAGCTCACTTCATCGGATGCATGCAGTGGAAAACTGCATGCATCTGATGAAGTGAGCTGTAGCTCATGGAAGCTTATGTTCAAATAAATGTGTTAGTCTCCAAGGTGCCACAAGTACTCCTTTTCTTTTTGCGGATACAGACTAACAGGACTGCTACTCTGAAACCTGTCATTAAAGTTTGAGTTGCTTTACATCTCTCCCAAATTCAGTGAGGAAAAACATACACCTTCTAAAAACAACTACGTTTCTGAGTGCATTCCAGCTATCACAAAGTAGCTTCAATCATAAACAAAATCCTTTCAATGAAGAAATATATTTTTCTTTCTGAATAGGTAGCTAGGTTTTCAAAGAGGACAATTGAGCACAGTGTACTGCACAGTAATTCTTATCACTGACTACTGTCATTTGAGGCCTTATCCAAAGACCCTTAAAGTCAGGGAACAGACTCCTGTTGATTTCAATGTGCTTTGGATCAGGTATACAAAGAACACCTAATATCTTAGTAATCAGCATCTTAGTTTGTAAATAAATGGTAATTCCCACAGAGAATCCACTAATGAATACAGAGAAACTACTGTAACCTCCATTTCTGTAGGTTCATAGTGAACATCAAGCTGCACTTATGCTAAAGATTTAGGCAGATTTCCTTCACACCATCACTGCATCCTTGCAAAAAAATTTTTTTACAGATTTAAACTTTTGTTTCTAACAGACATTGCTCTTGGCATCAAAGGGCTTTAGGACATGTATTTTTGCTGACGTGCCAGTGCAGCAATTTATTTATGCATTGACTAAGTATAGTACTGCCCGAAAGGTGCACGACCTTCATCCCTTTTAAGTCATTTCCAGACTAGACCAATATCGTCAAAGTTCAAACACTGACCCATGTAAATAGAGGTCTATAAAATTAGAAAGATGCTGAACTAGAGTATATAGAAATGTCTGACATTCCCCTGCTGAGAATAACAATTCCATCTCTTTCCACCATGACAAACTTGGGTTGGATATATTTTACCTGTTTGTAATGTACATAAGAGCTTCCCATTGCTGTCACTGTGCAGAAAAATTAACATTAGTATGTGAATCATGTAGCAACAAGAATAGACTCCTTGCAAGGTTAAACAAAAGGTCAGAACACTCTTAAAACTTTCATGTGGTAATTGTTATTATGTAACCCACTTATTTGGAGGATATGTACATTAGTGAGTATATTTGTAGTACCTGGCTTTGTAGTGACCATATAAGCCATGGGAAAACAAAAAAGAAGATATAAAACATTTATTAATACCTTTATTTAAAAAATATCTGGAACTGTAACTAAACATAATTTTATCTGAGAATTTAAATGTTTAGGAAACGAGTAATTTGGGGGGGAGTTTTGGTTTGCGTTCATTTCGCAAGTAGCAGATCTATTTGCAAATAGGGTAGATAGATACTTTGTTAATTTGTTTCTAGGTGCCTTTAACCCCAAGGTAGCAGACTTTTTTTTTTTTTGAATTTTCAAAATGTTCATCACAATTTTTAATTTTTCATTTCATTTTTCAGTTGGCTAAACTTTGAACTAACAGCCAAGGGCAAAGAGGAAGGCATATCAGAGAATTCACTGATTCTGATTTCCACTCAAAATCATAACTACTTCTCTGTTCCAGGTTCACTCAAATATGTGCCCACTCTCACTTGGAATTCAGCTGAGATTTGCATAAAGCTTAGTAAGCCTGAGTGAACTTTCAATTTTGTTTAACACAAACAGACAAAAAAAAATCCACCAGAACCAAGTCCAACCCCCTTAAAAAAGCAAATCGGCAACAGAAAATCAACGTGTTTGGGCTGGTTTAATGTTTCCACACTTTCTGCATTAGGTTTGCAAAAGCTGAAAAAACAGTGGTCCAGTTTGCCCTGAAAATAGCAATTGTCCGTAAACAATGGATTGTAAGTAGTTAAACATCCAAACTATGACCCCAACTCTGAAAATGTCTAAGCATGTGCACACTTTTAGCAACTTCAGTTGTGCTACTCACATAAGTAAACTTACTCACATACGTATGTGTGCACAGGATCAGGGCCTATATGTGAAACTGGGAGAATTCCTTCCTGTTACACACTAGTTTACACACAATTGAAAGTTTCATTTTCCAAACCCAGGTGGCTTTCATTTGCGGTGGGTAGGTGTGACATGTCTGTTTTGTGCTCACCAGGATAACAGGTGAGTCCACAGAAATTGTGTTGTAACTTTTGCCATGTCATCTCTAGATGCTCTGGATTTTAGCATTCAATGGAAAACAACAATAAATTCATGAAGCTTTACTGCTTCTGCCAAATTTGACATCTTTCAGAGTATAACATTCTGAAAAGCCTGAACAATCCCTGCCAACTGCATGATTTAGCTGCTATAAAATCCCTCTGAATCAAACCCATTTAGAAATAAAAAAGAACCTGCCTGAGAATTTCATTGCACTGTTGGATACCCTCTCAAAGATCAATCACCTGTCCTCATTCTGTATTCCTGCTGTATTTTCTAGTTTAATCTTTTCAGCAGCTTACCTATTTCATTAAGGCTAGAATTTTAAAAGACTAGTGATTGCACATGGAAGTAGGGAATGGAGATGGGAGAAGAGTGTGAAATCTGGACAGCACATTTCTATATAAATTGTACTGTTATTTGAAAGGACAGGTGGGTTTTTTTGGTGTGGTTTTTTTTGTTTTTTTTTTTTTAACATCTCTATGGTGTCCAATCTGTTCAGTATGTGAGGTTGCATGGTTTACCATTCTAATATAATTGCATTCTTTCCTGTACCTAGATCCACTGAGCACAGAAAAGTGGGTTAAAGCTCCCTGGTTCTCTGCCATTTGCAGCTCTAGCCCCAGTCTGAGCATATGTTCCAGCAACCTCAGGATTGACTGCAACTGAGAATTAGCAGAGGGAGTTGCATTCCCCTCCCACTGTTATACCAATAAAATAAAAACCAGCAGGATTTTATTAAAGGGAATAAGGCAAAATGCCACATTTATTGTGAATACAGAAAGAATCATAGTAAGCAGTTAGTTATAGCTAGAACATTCCATTCAATTGCATATTTATTCACACATTCATTCATACACACACACACAGGTTCTGCAAGTTATCATTGTTATCATTGTTATCATAGTTACCAGCCTTAGAGTTGCTGATGCCAAGCCACTGGCCAGGTGGCCTGGACATGAGGAGGGAGCAGGGCCTGTCCTGGAAGCTGGTTTGCAGAATCAGACCCCAAGGTTCTCAGTTTCTAGAGTCCATTTTTATAGGAATTTGTTCCTATGCCAGTCTATGGGAATTGCTTCATCATGCTGTTGCTGAATCAATCAGCAGGTGGCACATTCGTGACGGCTCCATGATATTCTTCGGTTCTCCCATCCTTGAGGCTGTTGGGTGGATTCCAGACTGCCCTCTGGGGGTCCTCTGGTTGTTTTCACTTGACGCCTTCATCGGCCGATGGACACTGGATTCTTAGGCTGGCACCTCCCTGATCATTTGTTTATTATCCACACCAAGCATCCATCCACATACATCCTCTATCTCTATTTTAACCACAATTGTTAACAAAGCAAGATAAATACAACAAAAGGGCGGGGCGTCTCTGTGTGAGTAGTTGTTCTTAGAAAGTATTGCTTTGAGAACAGACTCTGTTTTAGGATGTACTAACACAATTAGCAGCTTGCATTTTCACACAGAGAGGGAGAGAAACGGTAAAAACAAGAGACCAAAAACCAAGAGACCTCTTAATTAGTAATACCCTGGAATTTAAACTATGGGGAATCAAACTCATTTGTGATTTTAATACAGAACTTCTTTAATATGATCCAACACCACCCCAGGCCTGTCTCCAGTATACCCTGGAAGGGGTGGCATAGTAGCCAGCTACCATGGCTTTACATCAGCTATGAGCTCCCTTATGCCAGGTGAATTCTCAGCTGGCCAGCTGAGACCAGTACACACCTCCTTTGCACTGCCTGAGCATTGTTGGAATTACCAGTACAACCCCAGCTAGTCCATTTGGGCTAGATTGTAATTGGCCCTGGAATGGGTGCACAAGGAGGTTAGCGAGTGTATAGAGCCCCCCTCTGCAGTGGCTGGCCCCAGTTTCATCCATGTCCTCTCTTGTATGTCTCCCATCTGTTACACGGCTGTTCAGATATTCATTCCCCTAAGCACTGAAACCCACCTTCCTTCCATTGCGTTGCCATTGAGGCTGTGCAGTTTGCCCTCCATGGTGGATAAAGCTACTTGAATTCATACTCTCTGTTCTCTCTGAAAGCACACTCTTGGGGAAATGATCCTGCATAGTGCTGTAAGGTCTGGCCAGATCATATCCCTATCTTCTTCCTTAGCTTGGCATGCTCAGTCTGAGAGCCCTGTGGCCATGCACTGCAGCCCAAGCACCAGTGTGTTCAGGGCTGAGTTCTAGTTTTGGTGTAGGGTGCGTGTTTACTGGTTTACGCCCCCTCTGTGCTGGCTTCACCCATTCCCCTCCCCTGCCCAACCACTTGAGCAGGAGGAGGAATAGCAGCCTTGAGGAGCCTGCGCTGTCCCCTGCACGGTGACTTGCAGTGCAGGTTGTTCACAAAGTGGGGTAAGGAAATGAATTACAGCTCTTGCTCCCCTGTGCACAGGACAAGAGACAATTGTGCCCTTAAAAGCCTTCCATTGTCACCTTTTAATCTCCTCCCTGCCAATGAAGGACAGGCGCAACTCCCTTCAGATTTCCTGATAACGTTTCTTAAGAAAAGAGTCTCATTTTATATCCTTTTTTCTGCCTCCCATCAAGTTTTCTCCAAAAATCATCTCTCTGGCATGATAACTATTAATGGACAAACCCTGAAAGGTTTAGTGGTTCAATTCAGATAAGCATAGGAAAGCTTGGCTGGTTATCTGAAATTATCCCAACTGCTTTGGTCTAAAGATCTGGAAATCTCACAGGAGGAGGCTTTCTCCAGGGATTTCTCGTTCTTCTGAGTCCCGGGTGAGCAGAATGTAATACAAAAGAGCAGTCTCTGACAGTGCTTCATTTCTCCTCCAGGACTCAGCTGACAGCAGAAAGTGCAGAGGTAGATGAGGGCGAAGACAAAGTTAACTGAACTGTGACAAGTTCTGGCCCAGATTCTGTTTGATTTCCAGACGTGGTCCTGATCAATTCTTTGCTTCCTGAAGTTGTTTGCCCACCTCCAACAGGAGTGCACAGCATTCCAGAAAAGGTCTAAAATGTGCAAAGAGTTTTTATTCTGTTTTCTTCTGTTTTCTCATTTATGCCTTTTCTTCCAGATATAATCACTGGCTTCATGATTCTAAAGGTGTTAGCAAACCAGCTCCTGAATACTGATGACAGCCCTTTGGTTCTGTATACAAATGACCTCTGGTTGTTTTTTCAAATGCTTAGAAAAGAAGCATCCATAGGCTAGATTGTGAGTTGTCTTTACTTGTGTGGTTGGGGAGGAGCATGTATAATTATAGTCCCTGAGTACGGGGGACACAGAGACCTTTTTGTCCATGTGTCCCCAAGGGTGCACAGAGCCTTCAGAGAATGTGGGGAACAGGGGAATGGACCCAGTATAGCTGTGGGGTAGGTGGACTGGAGAGAATCAGGCTGCACCAGCCTTACTGATCTAAACTCCCTCTTTGAAGCAGCAGCGATCACACAGGAAAGAATTATACCTCTCTTTCCTGTGCCTGGAGGCTATGGGTATGGGAATATGGATAATGACATATAGTGCGCACCAGGCTGCCTCAGGCCTGGTCTACTCTAGGAAATTAGGTCTGTATAGCTACATTTCTTAGGGGTGTGAAAAATCCACACCCCCTGAGCAACACAATTAAACCTGTCTAACTCCTAGTGTAGACAGAACTAGGTCGACAGGAGAATTCTCCCCTTGGCTAGCTACTGCATCTGTGAGTGGCCTCCCGTCAGCCTAGATAGCATATTCACTGAAGCACTACAGCAGTGCTGTTGCTGCACTTTAAGTGTAGACAAGCCCTTAGTGTGCCCATACAACCACCCTGTGCTTTTGTTTCTCTTAATGATCCCTTGACCTCCTAGGAGCAGGGAGTGCATTTTTATGTACTGTTTAATGGATCGAGTATTCTTTACTGTGTTCCACACTGAAGTTTTGATATTCCATCACCTCACTCCAAAAAGAGAACTTCTTTGTGAAACTCACTGTGTGCGTGTGTGTGTTGAGGATCACACTAATGTATACAGCCATCTTTCCTGTCATTCCTGTAATTATCTCTACAATTCACCAAGATGCCCTTTTCAAGATTCAGTGCCTGCACTCCCCTTCATGAACCTTCCAGGACTATGAGTCCATGGTCTTCAAAGTCTTGTAGAATACAGAGCAAATTTTGTTCTACAGAAGGGGAGTTCTGGTTAAAGATCAAAAGCTGAATGCTATTATAAACATCTAATGGGTTTTTTTGTTTTGTTTTGTTTAGGGTTTTTTTTGTCAACCCCACAACATATCCGTCAAGTCTCTCTATCTTCACAAAGTCATTCTTTCTTCACAGGATCACAGAAACCAGAAATGGAAAAGATCTAGTAGGTCAAGTCCATCCCATTCTTTCTCAGAGGGAATATGGTTCTGTCATAGCTTTCTTGTGCACAATGTTGATAATGGAAAGAGCGGGTGGGGAAGGGAATAAAAAAAGCAAAAAGGCACACAACTTTTTTCTCCCACACAACTTTCTGGAAAGAGAGAAAGCTGGGAATGGAGTCAAAAAGTATGTTAGATGTAAATATTCTTAAGCCTAAATTTTTAGAAGGGACTAAGGACTTGGGGTGCATCAAGTTTTGGATACCTAAGCTGTAACATTTTAAAGTATCATGAGGGTGGGTACTCAGCATTTGGCAAAAATACAACCCCCTTTAAGGTGTCCCAAACACCCAAAAAGTCACTTTTGGAAATTCAGGCATTAGTTTTTGTAGAAGATACTGTTTGATGTTAAAGATCATCCCTCAAGCTTTTTTGCTTCCATTTTTTTAAAAATTAACCTGAATAAAAATTAAGATTCAAATTCTGTGACGATATAACTCCACTAATGTCAGTGATGTTATGTCAGCTGAAAATATGGCCCTCCTGAAAAGACACTTGTGCATTCTACAACTATAATAAAATTTTAATTAAACAATATAGAATGATGCATAATATTTGAACCATGAATAGGGAATTATTAGATATTATTTTGTTGGTTCACTTGGTGAAACATTTATTAAAAAAATCCACTTATAGGACAGCCTGTTAAAATGATAGATTATCACTGCAAATATATGACCAAAGATTCAGTAAGTTAATTAAAGTTCCTTTGTTCTAATAGCTCATATAATGAGAAAGAAGTTTGCTAAATTAAGCGTAGTAAAAGATTTTTGTCACCAGTTACATGTAGTTTGTTCCATGTATTCAGATGCTGTTAGATTTAATAATTTGGAAGAGGAGGAGGAGGGGGGAAGGATATCCATGTGCGTGTGTGTGTGTGTGTGTGTGTGTGTAATTCACCAATTAGACTCCTGAAGTCCTCTGACTATGATTCAGGCTGCTAGCAGTAGTTACCCAAATTATTTGTCATCACCCGTTTAGAATATTTGATTACAAATTTACATAGGAAAGGCAACAGCCTATAATGAGAGTATAAATCACCTTGGAATAGTGCCTTGTCTGGAATGAAAGTGAGTACCCCCTTGTATTCAACCTGAGCATGCTAATGGCGGTGCATATTTATTCCTAGGCCCTGTAATTAAAAACAATTTGAAGAACTAATGTTCCAGAAAACTGAATAATGTCTGGATAGAAAAGTATGCATAAAAATACCATCTTCCTCATTTTCATGATGAAGTGTTTCATTTTTCACTTTCCCTTTTCCTAAGATTTGTTTTATGATCATGTGGTTTCTAAATCTGACTGTCCTTTTCCTATTTGGACAGTTCTGAGAAACTAATTTAATGTTGCAGTGTAGTTTTATTTTTATTAAATGTAAATTTGTACTTATGACAGTCCAAGTTATTTTCTTCCATACGCCATAATGGAAAGGGAACTAGATAGATGAGATCAATGATTACAGCAAAGTTAGGAAGTGTACAATAAATATTCATATTCCTTATTAAATAATTTTTTTAAAGAGACATCAAATTAGATTTAATTTTATATAGCTGATCTGAACTGTAAGATGAAATGAACGTTGTTTAACTTCCACATGCAGCTGGATTTGCTTGTATTCCATTCACAGATAATACAATATTCATGTATCGTGGAGCCCCTCCCCTAAAAGCAAGTCTCCTTCCTGGTGCTTGCGATTTGGAGTGGCTTCTCCCCTTTCCTCACCTGGGTTGGGTCCTGGTTTCTTTTTTGAGCCCAAGCTGACTCCTCTCTGGGCCTGAGACACAATGCTATCACTACTTGCAAGGAGTATAAAAACCAGTACACAAGAAATAATACAGTACATTAACAAAAACCCCACAGAAATGACACATCCAAAAGTGACAGTATAGCAAAGGGAGGCTTTATTGGAAGCAGGAAAAAAGGGAACTGAGGAAGGGAAAGGTTAGGGAAAGGTTAGGGAAAGGTTAGGGAAAGGTTAGGGCTAACCATTATGTATTACAATTTCCTATCTCCCAACACTCACAACTTTTCCCAAACTCCCTGGCACCATCCTAGGCAGATGGTATGCCGAGGGTGAGTCTGGAGAGGAGTACTGCAGCTCTGTGAAGGTTGACCACTTTAAGCAAAGAAAGGGGTCCTCTGATAGTGTCTTCACCACTGGGTGGGGCAAAGTCCTCTCCTGGCTCCCTGCTCTTGAGTTCTGTGGAGGTGTTGGCTGGCTCTCAGTAGCTGGAACCTGTTTGGGTCTCTGCAGGCCTGGAACTGCCAGACCTATGCTGTAGATCCCAAAGCTGTTCAAAGGCTCCATTTGTAGGGAGGGGAAGTTAATCAGAGATTCCGTGACTATTCTGCTTCCGTCTTAGCTCCCAAACTCCAAAGTCAAAACTGAAACTAAACCTAGTTTCTCTGTGTCTGAGTCAGGCTGTCCCCTCCCACTGAGTGGCTGAGCAGCCCTGGCTCAGCATTGGTCCAGCAAACTACTTGGAGATGAGGCAAGAGGAGATTTATAAACTTTCATAACGCCTTCTCTCCAGACAGCTCTCTCTGGGGAAATAAATAGAATAGTATATATAACCAAATAGATAAATATAGATATGACTGAGAAGTGTGAAGCTCCCCTGCACCTTATTACTTAATTAATCCGAGGTGTCACCTCTAAAATCCAATGCTAACATTTGAGTGTCAATATTAATTATTTCAGTGCTGATCATTTTGGCAGATACAATGGGGAAGCGGTGGCAGTGAATCCCACAGGAGGTTGGAACTGTGAGTAGCTGCAGGTATTAAGAGCTGGGTCTTTAAGGGTTGAGCTTCCCAGACAGAGAGTGAGGGTAGGTTGCTGTGAAACTCTTGTTGTTATGCACACTACTTGGAACCAGACAGTGAATAAGATAGATCTCTTGCAAATACTTAAGCTGAACACCACACAGGAAATGAAATACAGAGGGAAGAACAGAGGAGAGACAGATAGGAAAGAGAGAGATAAATTAAAAAGGAGTTTGGGGAAAGAAAAGAGACAGAGAACAGAGATAGAAGTAGCTGTAAAGGGAAGTGTGTTTTCCTACTGATTGCTGTTGTATGTAACGAGAAGATGCTGAGTAAACAATACCTAAAGGTTTAGTTACCACAGAAAGGCCAAATTTGCCTCCTGATCTCTCTCTGTGAACTGCCCAATGATGGTAGTAGGTCACTGTGGTTTGAGGGGAGCGGGACTGAGGCTCCATGAAGCACAATTTACATGGTTAGGCAGAAGTACTGCAGCAAAGGATCTTCGGGGGGAGCGGGGGGCAGAGCTTATAGTGAATCACAAATTGAATATCATCCAACAGTGTGATCCACAGTATTCTTGCTAGCAAGTTGAAGAAGTATGGACTGGATGAATGAACTATAAGGTGTATAGAAAGCTGGCTAGATCGTCGGGCTCAATGGGTAGCGATCAATGGCTCGATGTCTAGTTGGCAGCCGGTATCAAGCGGAGTGACCCGGGGATCGGTCCTGAGGCCAGTTTTGTTCAACATCATCATTAATGATCTGGATGATGGGATGGGTTGCACCCTCAGCAAGTTTGCGGATGATGCTAAACTGTGGTGAGAGGTAGATAGGCTGGAGGGTAGGGATAGGGACCTAGACAAATTGGAGGATTGGGCCAAAAGAAATCTGATGAGGTTCAACAAGGACAAGTGCAGAATTCTGCACTTGGGACGGAAGAATCCCAGGCACTGCTACAGGCTGGGGACCAACTGGCTAAGCGGCAGTTCTGCGGAAAAGGACCTAGGGATTACAGTGGACGAGAAGCTGGATATGAGTCAACAGTGTGCTCTTGTTGCCAAGAAGGCTAACGGCATATTGGGCTGCATCAATAAGAGCATTGCGAGCAGATCAAGGGAAGTGATTATTCCCCTCTATTCAGCACTGGTGAGGCCACATCTGGAGTATTGCGTCCAGCTTTGGGCCTTTGGGCCTTCCACTACAGAAAGGATGTGGACAAATTGGAGAGAGTCCAGAGGAGGGCAACAGAAATGATTAGAGGGCTGGAGCGCATGACTTATGAGGAGAGGTTGAGGGAATTGAGCTTATTTAGTCCTCAGAAGACACGAGTGAGGGGGGATTTGACAGCAGCCTTCAACTACCTGAAGGGGGGTTCCAAAGAGGATGGAGCTAGGCTCTTCTCAGTGGTGGCAGATGACAGAACAAGGAGCAATGGTCTCAAGTTGCAGTGGGGGAGATCTAGATTGGATATTAGGAAAAACTATTTCACTAGGAGGGTAGTGAAGCACTGGAATGGGTTCCCTGTGGAGGTGGTGGAAACTCCATCCTTAGAGGTTTTTAAGGCCTGGCCTGACAAAGCCCTGGTTGGGATGATTTAGTTTAGGCTGGTCCTGTTTTGAGGAGGGGGTTGCACTAGATGACTTCCTGAGATCTCTTCCATCCCTAATCCTCTATGATTCGCAACAAAAGAAAGAAAGAAAGAAAAAGGGTAATATTCTAGGTGTGTTAACAGGAGTATCATATGTAGGACTTGGTAGGTAATTGTCTTGCTCCGCTCAGCACTGGTGATGCCTCAGCTGGTGTAGTGTGTCCAGTTGTGGATGCCACACTTTAAGAAGGACATGGACACATAGGCCTGGTCTCCATGGGTGTTCGGGAGGTGAAGCACCCAAGGGAAAAAAAAAGTGGGTACTCAGCACCCACCAGCAGCTCCGCGGATTGTCTCCTTCCCCTCCCTCCCGGTGCCTCCCACCTGCTGTGATCAGCTGTTCAGTGGCGTGCAGGAGGGAGGGGGAAGAGCAAGGACAGGGCAGAAAGAGGTTAGGTTGGGGCAGGAAGAGGTGGGGTAGGATAGGGCTTTGAGGAAAGGAGTGAAATGGGGGCAGGACCTGGGGCAGAGCACCTCCCAGGAACTCAGGAATTCAGCACGTATGGGTGGACAAATTGGAGAGAATCCAGAGGAGAGCAACAGAAATGCTAAAAGGTTTCAAAAATCTTACCTATGAGGAAAAGTTTAAAAAACTGGGCATGTTTAGTCTTGAAAAAAGAAGGCTGAAGGAGACCTGGCAAGTCTTCAAATATGTTAACATTATAAAGAGGATGGTGATCAATAGTTCTCCGTGTTTACTGAACATAAGAGAAGAAGTAATGGGCTTAATCTGCTGCAAGAGAGATTTAGGTTAGTTAGATCTTAGAAAAACTTTCTAACTATAAGGAAAGTGAAACACTGGAATAGGCTTCCAATGGAGGTTGTGGAATCCCCCTCAGATGTTTTTAAGGACAGGTTAGACAGACCCCTGTCAGGCATGATCTAGGTATAGCTGGTCCTGCCTCAGCACAGAGGGTGGGACTAAATGACCTCTCAAGGTCTCTTTAAGCCCTACATTTTTTTGAGTCTATGGAATTTGGTCCATATGAATTTGACATCCCTTTCATGTATGGCTTGTTCCAATGCCCGCTGAAGTCAGTGGAAAACTTTCATTGACTTCAGTGAGCTGCAGTAGTGAGATACATTTATTGTGGTATTGCTAATATATATATATATATATATATAGGGGGTATTAGCAATACCAATAGCAATATATATAAAAATCACTACTAATTTATTTTGGTTCAAGTTTTAGTAAATGACTAACAGGTTCCTATGGAATATACAAATGCTCATTCCAAAGTGCAGCCTATCAGAGAAATCTTCAAGGATTAACATAGGTCACCTCTGCACCTTAGTATAATCTGATTAAGGTATTAGGGCTATGTCTGAGTGGAACTTGGAAGTGCTTTGTAGTTGTAAGTAGCAAAGCATCATATAATTCCCAACAGAGTGGGAATTAGGCAACAATACATAAATAATTGATTATCTGTGGTCAAAACACAGTCCATATAGAATTCATATCCATTACACCCTTTTAATTCCATTCTTCTCATGTCTACAGTGCTGATCACAAGGCAAAAAGAGAGGGGGGAGTATGAAATTCATCAGAAAACACAGCAAATCGATTCCATCAAGATGCACAGCAAGATTGCCTAGCCCTAACTGGCTGCAAGTTTCAACAGTATATACAATTGGGGGTCTGGTGGAACTGAAGTGTGAGCTCTGGGTACATTTCCACTTCTTTATTATTGTAAGTTTCAAATCAGCACTGATGCTATGCTGTCCTTTGACTTCTGAAATGGAAGGTTCTCTCTTTGGATGGAGGGTAGACAGAATACTCCTCTAACTATAATTATAGATAATAAGACAGAAAAGATCATGTTGCCTCTATATAAATCCCTGGTACCCCCACATATTGAATACTGCATGCAGATGTGGTGGCCCCATCTCAAAAAAGATATATTGGAATTGGAAAACGTTCAGAAAAGGGCAACAAAAATTATTAGGGGTATGGAATGACTTCCATATGAGGAGAGATTAATAAGACTGGGAAGAGGGAGGATATGATAGAGGTCTATAAAATCATGACTGGTGTAGAGAAAGTAAATAAGGGAGTATTGTGTACTGTTTCTCATAACACAAGAACTAGGGGTCACCAAATGAAATTAATAGACAACAGGTTTAAAACAAACAAAAGGAAGTATTTCTTCATGCAACACACAGTCAACCTGTGGAACTCCTTGCCAGAGGATGTTGTGAAGGCCAAGACTATAAGAGGGTTTAAAAAAGAACTAGATAAATTCATGGAGGATAGGTCCATCAATGGCTATTTGTCAGGATGGGCAGGGATGGTGTCCCTAACCTCTGTTTGCCAGAAGCTGGGAATGGGCGACTGGGGATGGATCACTTGCTGGTTACCTGTTCTGTTCATTTCCTCTGGGCCATCTGGCATTGGCCACTGTTGGAAGACAGAGTATTGGGCTAGATGGGCCTTTGATCTGACCTAGTGTGGCCGTTCTTATGTTCTTATGTAACTCTTGTGTAGTTGATAGGCCAAAAGACTTAGAACTGTCTGGGAGTGAGTGACACATAGGACTGACCACTATAATATGCATATTTCCTTTTGTGGTAGTGTATTATTTTGCTTATTTATTATTGACCTAGTAGTGTAATTGTGCATAGTGTTTTATAGCAGGTAAAATATGTTGGAAAAAAGAACAAAATCCGTACCTCAATGATCTTACCTGAACCAATAGAGAGCGTATCATTGAGTAATACAAACAAACAGTGCAATACCCAAACATGCAGTACAATACAGAACATGGAATAAGATAGATTCGTCATAGAAATTAGAGGTAGAAAAGGCCCCAATGATCCAGTGTGACTGTATCCTTGCTAGATCATAATTCTACAATTTTGTCTAGTGTTCTGTAGCTTAAAACTTTCTGAGTACAAACCTTCCAAGTTTCCTTAGGGAGACTTTCACAGGATAATTCAATTCATTGTCACAAAGTTTTTCCTGATATTAATACTTCATTTCGTCTTTCATTTAATCGAATCACGCCCATTTGTGTCCCTGCATACCGCCTTAAATAAATCCTCTATATCCTTTGTAATGCTGAGGTGTGATTGTTAGAGAGGTGGTGCATATTTTCAGATTTATTTATTTTTTGGCAGTGGAGGAGGGTGAGTATATGTTGCTTGGAACTATCATCCAATTAAAAGGAATAACATAAAAATAGGCATGGGAGCGAATAATGAAGGGAACAGTTAGAAGGCGAACAAAAGGCAGAAAGGGCAGGTGTACCACAGATTGAAAATGAAGGAAGAGACACAGGTATGTCAAAAATAAAACCATCTGCTCTTCTCTGTTTTGCTATGTATTCAGTATATATTGAGGAAATTTCTAATTGTTTCATCACCATAGTTTGGGATGGAAATTAAATGAGTGTCTTAGTAGGCAGTGGTAGGAATCTGCAATGAGACCTACTGGGCCAGAACCGCAGTCTGTTCCAGACATTTTGGGCTGCTCTGTGTAGACAGTGCAAAGTGGCTGGGAAACTGTTCTAAAGAGAAGGACAGGGATTCATTTGCCTGGTATAAAACAAACTCCTGAATGATGTAAAGTTCGTATAGCCAGTTCTGTTAGTTACTCTCTCTTCTCCATAAAGGCTGTGCCAGAGGCAGGGAGAGGGGCACACTGGGGCCAAGGCTGGTGTAATAAGCATAATTTAGACCAGCTCTTAGGCTGCTCTGACTTATCCCAGAGGCTATTCTGGCTTCCAGGGACTCCAGGATTGTGGGAGCAGAAGCTGATTTAAATGTAAGATTCAGCCCTATGTGTCCAGAGGTTACAGGTAGTGTGATGTCATGGAAGTGTTCAGAAATCAGCTTTGTAGTTATAGCTGATAGTCAGTGCATGCAATTTTATTTTGGTTTGTTATTTGTTATCAGGAGCAATTTTCCTTATTAGCTATCAGGAAAGATATAGCTAATATGCAGCAACGTTGTTTGTTTATAGTGCTGCTTGGAATTTCACCTGAGACATTTCATCAGTGTTCCCTGATTTCACAGCACTTTCTTATTATATGACTTTAAACCTCACTTTATGGATTTTTTCCCCTCTAATAAAAAAGCAACAGGTACATTTTGTCTCTTTCTTAATGGTTTTTTTTACTCTAGTTATTTATGTCCTTTACAGGAGCCAAGTCAATACCATACAATGTCAATATTCCTCCAACATAGTTATGCTGGAGTTTTACATCTGTGACCTTTTTCCATGTAATTAATTGCAGCTGAAATTAGATTCAATGTAAGTCTTGCTCCAATTAAGGTGAAATCTGAATAAAACTGATTTGACAATGGTTGTCTGCAAAAACCATTCCAGTTTTGCTTTGGATAACTAGGTAACATTCCTCACATCTCTGCAGCACTTCTGTACTTCGGAAAAGTGAGAAGTTTTTAAGGACAAGCTCTGTAGAGAATAAATCAAATCATGGCTCTGCCCTTGACCTCAGCTCCTCAAGCAAGTCACCTCTTCACCTCTCTGTCTCTCTCTTTCCCCTTTCACCCTTGAGCTGTCTTGTCTATTCAAAATGCAAGCTGTTTGGGGCAGGGACTGTCTCCATTCAACTGCAGCCTCAGCTGGGGCCTCTAGGTGCTGCTGTAATACAGATAAAAATTATCTAAGGGCTTGTCTACACAGAGCTGCAATGTGCACTATGGGGGAGTATGATTTGTAAAGCACACCAACATGCTGCTCATTAATCAGTCCATAGACCCTGCTGGTGGAACATAGTAGGGAATTTTTAGTGTGCACCAGCAGAGTCTACACTGACTAATTAATGTGCAACACATTAGTGTGCTTTAGAAATCACACCCCTGTGGTGCTTATTACCCCTCCATGTAGACAAGCCCTAAGATCTTTGAATATGTTTCCATTATTCTCTTTCTACATACCATGGTGGAGTTACTTGGGATCCAAAGGGGTGTTTTGTTTTAGACATCAGAAATAATATGAAACCATCTTGCCGTCATCTGAGATATTTATCTGGGATTAAATTTTGTTTAGTCCAGATGGACGTGGAGTCTGTTTTCTGAACTTTCATAACATGCAGATTGGATTACTATAATTCTTTATTTGCACATTATCCAACATCTTTTTTGCAGCAATGGCAGCTGGCTCATCTCAGATGGCCAGAGATTGCTTTCTGGCGCCCACAGGAGAAAATGCATCATATTTATACTGACGTCATCCTCTTACTGGCTTCTGATTCCAATCCAAATTGGTCTTCAAATTAGACTTTAAATTCATAAGGGCCTTATAATGGAGCCACACCACACAACTTCTACCAAGCGGCTGTGATCCCAGAACCTGTTTAAAAGGGATGGAAGAGGCAGTTGCACAGTGCAGAGAGAGTCTCAGAAGAGTTAATGCGGATCCAGTTCCACTAACTCTGTTACCTTTTCCATGAGCTTTGAGGGTGACAGTGCACAACTGCCCGCCCCTACCTTTGGCCTTCCTCCTTCACCTCCCCCTCCAATTTGCTGCTGCAGCCGTTGATCCCTGGCACCTACGGAGGAGGCTTTGCAGGTCTCAGCATTGGAATAGCGCTGAGTCTCTGAGACTTCAACACCAAGTCATGGGATGTAGTAGAACAATCCTGAGACACCAAGTGAGATTAATTAAAGTTATATATTAAAAAGTGACACTTTAAGGAATAGGAAGGAATGCTCAGCAGAGGGGAAACTGAGAGAAAATGACCCATTATTCTCAGTGCCCCTCAGAGAAGGAGGAATTGGACCCAAGGTAGTCGATGGAAAAGCATTTCATTTCTAGCCTTCTCAAGCACTTGGTATTTCAGAAGTGATTTATCTGGAAATATGTGTGAGTTATTTTGAGGTTGTTATGATTATATCATTTGATGAGATTTTTTTTTCTCTTTTGCACTGTGGACTTTAAAGTGAGAGAGACAGCCTGGAGATAGCTTGTGATTTGTTTAATTAACTAGCTTTCTTTTTATGGATGGTTGCTTGCAAGGCTGCTCTTTCATTTGGTGATTGTTTTTGTTATTAATGATTTCAGACAGAGCTCTTCACATATCAAGTGCAAGTTTCTGCCAAGCCAGTGAAGAAATCACACAAGAGGAATTTTATTATTATTTATTTCATTTATTTCCTGCAGCTCATTTTTGTTTTCGGTGGCACTTTTCTCCATGGTGCACTGTGATTGTTAGCACTTTACATTTAAAAAACATTTTTAGGAGATCAAAGCTTTTCATCTGCAGTTTTGCAAAAGGGGTATTTGTTTTCTAAAGGTACTGAGAAACCTTAAAGTTAACCTGTTTTGAAATTTGCATTTGGAATTTACATTAGTGTGGTATGTTAATTTGTAAGTGACTTTACTGGTCCCAAAACATGCTGGATGAACTGCCCTGGAGATTGAAATCCTGCCTTTTATCCACAGGCTCAGTATAGCAAGAGAAGTTGTAACACAATGGACCTTAGTGTTGTGCTTTAACCCTGACTTTCATGCATGTGCCAACCTAAACCTATTTGCAAGAGAGGAAATTAGGTCCAAGTGAGTTGGTGGCTTCGTAATATGGGTGCTGGTCCATTCACTTACAACCACCAACTCAATTCTGATATTCGTGTGAGAAATAGAATGGTCTCGTGGTTAAGGCAGTGGCTTGACTTCAGGAGATCTGAGTTAATTTCCTGGCTCTGCCAGAAACAGCTGCGTGATATTAAGTCTCTCTGGGCTTCAACTCTCTGTATGTAAAACAGGGAACACAATACTTAACTGCCTCTCTCTTATCAGTATAGATTGTCAGGGCAGGGACAGGTTTTTTTACTATGAATATGAACAGCACCTAGCAGAGTGAGGCTCGCTTGGAGCAACCAAAATACAGATGATAAATCATAAGAATAACAGGCTACTGCTTCCAATTTTATCAGCCATGCAAAACTCGCATTATAATTGCCACCTGTTGAACTAGTTTATTTTTATTGAACAAACTTACTTGATGATTTACCTACTTCAAGTCACCTTCATTATTTAAGGTTAAAAATGGTTCTGTTGGACAGTGCTGCCTCTTTCCTTCCTTTTTGAGTTTTATTATTCATTCCCTTTTTTCAGTAGACTGTACCGGGGCAATATTAAGGAACAAAGTAGTGAATGGGGAGGGATAGCTCAGTGGTTTGAGCATTGGCCTGCTAAATGCAGTGTTGTGAGCTCAATGCTTGAGGGGGCCATTTAGGGATCTGAGGCAAAAATTGGACTAGATGATCTCCTGAGGTCCCTTCTAACCCTGATATTCTATGGATGGAGAGAGATTGCTTTGGGTAATGTATTTTGCTACTGTTATTCATGATGGAAACATCCTGCAGGGCAAGTCCTGAGATCTTTACGCACAGTTTTATGACTACCTACACCCCATTCAACTTAATGGGAGTTCCGAGTTTAGTCAAAATAAGGCCCTCAGGATATGTCTCTATAATGCATATTGAGCCATATTCTCTTGTGGCATGACACCATGGGAATTTGACCCACTGCATTTATCTCTTTTGTTTCTAAGAGTCTCTTGTCTTTGCCTGTTCTCAGTGTGTGTGTTTGTATATCTGTTTCACCCAGGTAGTGAAGAATTTAAAGACAAAAGCCACAAAAATCAGTGCATAGGGCTCCTTGCCAGAGAATAGGAATAGACTGCTATTATTATGTGTCATTTTGGGTAAGGTGAAAATTTTCCAGCAAGAAACTCTTAATATTAAAAGTTTGTTTTAAAAGCATGGGAAATAGAGAGGAGCTTGTCAGAAATACATTCTCTCATCTTTTCTCCCATAATGGCTGAATCATGCTATCATGTCTTCAGATTCTGGCCTCAGACAGGCTCCTCAATGCATTAAGTGGCAGAATGTACTTATGGTCACTCATTGGAGCACATCTTAAAATCTTGTGTGAAAGTTACTTGCAGTTACAAGGATCCAGGGTCCCTTAAAACAAACAAAGACCCCAGCAATAATTGCAGAGACACTCAAAAACATCTGCTCCTCGACAGGACATAGAGCTGTGATGGGGAGTTATTTTATAAAGGTGACTCTGATATGGAGATGAGCACCCTGAATGCATCTGACGAAGTGAGCTGTAGCTCATGAAAGCTTATGCTCAAATAAATGTGTTAGTCTCTAAGGTGCCACAAGTCCTCCTTTTCTTTTTGCGAATACAGACTAACACGGCTGTTACTCTGAAACCAGAATGAATGTTACATCATTGTATAAGCATATTGGAGTCTGACATTCAAGTGTTGCTGGTGGAAATTAGAACTGAATTCTCCAAAATGATAGTTGATAAAACAAGAGCATACTGTGACAAGTGAAGGCAAATGCTGAGAAGGAATTATGCTCATGGAGTGATTTAAGACAAAACCTTACTGAGACAGGAAAGTTACAGGAGACTGTGAAGCTGGAGTAGTACTAAAGAAACATAATTCTCATATTTAATAATATTTATAAATGAGTGGTTTAAAGTGATAAATGCACCATGGGGAAGGTTGCTGGTTACACCATGTTAGATATTAACCCACAGCTTTTGAGGTGGACCTTAATATTTTAGCCCATGAAATATTATTACTTATTTAGAACATAGAATCCAGTGAAATATTATGCATTATCTCTCATTTCCCAGCAGCAATGTGAGGGCCGATGGAAATTCTGTTAGTGTGGAACTGTTCTACCTAAAGGCCCTCGCAGGGGACTGATTCTTAGGAAATGTCAATATTGATTGATCCAGAGAGGTGCAGAGCACCCTCCACTCCGAGGTTTCGCTACGGGAGAAAGGTCTTATATTTCATTCTACAGGTGCAGAGATCTGTGATAATTGTGAGGCCTCATAGAAAAGTGCTCCAGTCCATGTTCCTGCTTCAGAGAAAGCCCAGTCCCCTTGACATGTGAATTTCACTCTAAGTGCAGTCAAGTGCACCTTATTTTAAGAATACAATTACCATGGCAGGTCACTGTAATAGAGGGAAATGGCATTCCTAAAAAGCTTTGGTCTAGTCTGTTAAGGTCCTGTAAGATCAGCATCAGCCCCTTATATATGGTTTGTTATTAGCCAGTGGGTCAGCACAGTGTCCAGATTAGCAGGGTGATGTGTTCTCACTCCCCTGCCTTGGGTTATGCAGGTAATGGGCTTCCACATATTGTAGTATCCGGAGCGTTTTATGACATTCACTTTCAAGTCAAGGTACAGCACATTTCAGTAGCCAAGCATGGAGGAGTAGAGTGAGAAATGTATATTACCATGGCCAGTTCCACATCTGACAGGAAGGTGCACAGCCACTTGGACAAATACGATGTTAGAAAAAAAAATTGGCCACTGCTGTTATTTTGATAACCAGGAGTAGCAAAGAGCCTAGAAGAAACCTGAGACCAAACTAAAAGATTAGGAGCCGGATATCCTTGAAGGAGAATAGTGTTATGATTTTGGCAAGTTCCTCAAAATGCTTCCTACTTCCTACTCATACCACCCTTTATCTTGTCTTCGTTTTAGCTACTTTTCATTAAGGTGGTGATAATTTACTGGCAAAACTGGGTGATGATGTTCCATGTGATTGATGCGAAGAAAATATATATCTCCATATCTCTGACCCTAAAGTCCAGGTCATCCTCAGGGTATTAATGTATATGTTGAATAGGATGGGAGATAGGACAGAGCTTCGCAGAGCTCTGCGGGTGGATGAGCTGCTGATCAAGAATGAAACTTTAGACATTGGGTGGTAATTGAGGAGATAGTTTGTGTCAATAGATGGCTCTTTAAGCACCCAGCTAGACTATTGCATGTTTCAGGTGGCCTGTGCACTGTCCTCTCAAAAAGAGCTCTTGAGAATCAGTGTTACAAAGTGATCAAGAGCTTCTTACTGTTTCTCAATATTCACAAGGGGCATGTGTCTGAGTCAGATTCGGTGGCCTAAACTTCCTTCAGTGCTTGAAAAACTCCTGGTTGCCTGAATGGGGAAATAATCTCAGGAGTGTGCTTTATTAGCTGCTTGGTGCAGAGTTTCTCCGTCCTTGGGTCCAGAGAGCTTTTCCCAGATCTGGGAGATCTTACCTGCTCTAAATAGGCTGAGACTTCCTTGCAGCATGTAGTAGTAGTGTCTCACAATGTGTGAAGGCACTCTAGATTGCCAGTCAGTTCATAACATGGAGCATGGATGATTTTCATGACCAGAGATGGTTGGAAATGTTCCCACAGAACTTTTTTTCCGCTGAAAAATGCCAGTTTGTCAAAAGTGAATGTTTCACAGAAACTGATTTTGGTCAAATTTTATTCTGGGGGAAATGACTTTTCATGTCATTGTTTAAAAATGTAATATTACAGAATCTAAAATAAAAACAAATTGAATTCAGAATGAAACTTTTCAATTTGATTGAAACAAAATGTTTTAATAACCCAAGATTATTTTTCCCCAGAATTTTGTTTCACTGGAAATTTTGATTTTTTTAAATCATTTTGTTTTGGAACAGAACATTTCAAAATTGTGGAATTTCCCATTAAATGGAAAATCTGGTTCCCACTCAAATGTCATCATGACTTTGCAGAAAGATCACTCATATCTCCATAGAAATGGAAGCTAATTCATTTTTGAAGGAAAAGGACATTTTAGTAACAGTATCCTGTTTAGCTATTGCCTTGCTTATGTATAGTCTCTTTATCTTAACTTTTTGTGAAAGCAGAAAGAAAACACAAGAAATGTGGGCTATTTTTTTTAACGTAATGATCAAATGTAATTGTTTGCATTTTTTAATTCTGATAAACTAAAGTAGATTTTGCCCCTCTATTTTTCATTATATTCACTAATAGTCAAAAACATATGTATGGTTGGGCTTTCAAGTGACGTTCAAGGAAAATTTGAGAACTCCTGGGAATCTGCAAACTGTCAGTAGCGACAAGCATTAATAAACCGAGTGAGTTTTAAGGCAAGAGTTTATATTATTTTTGTGATGGCTTTGTTTCAATTATGTGCCATAAAATACGATCAGGAATGTTTTGTGAAAAGTGAAACTTGAACTAAAGCCAAAAGTGTATGAAGTTTTCTCATTCATAGCTTCATTTATTCATGGATGAAACATACTCACTGGCTTTGGTAGCATAAAAGCAGTGTTGCAACAATACACACAATACAGTGTTCCTGAAAATCACAGTGGATTGAAGAAAAGTCAAAGAATTTTAATTACTTGGTTGAAAAAGGAAGTCCTGGAACACTGATGCAGTTAAAGAAATGGAAAGAAATATCATGCAATAAAGAAATTAGTTCATCTAATTGCACAGCATTTGCAAAACGCGGCTGTAATAACAATAGAGGTCAATGGAAATGTAGCTTAGCAGTTTATAATTACCCCCTGGCCTGTTGATCAATTTTACATTTCTTTTATGACTCTGTGAATCATGCTATGAAAGGAAAAGCATACAGCTGGCATAAATATCACCCACTACACAAATGAAGGACAGGAAGAAATAAAAACTTTACGCAAAAGCATGAAGATAACATAAAAATTCAGTACAATTATCTCTGCCTCACCACGAAAGTGATTACTCTCCTGGTGGATGTTAGTAAAATAAAGCTTTAAAACAGAGATGCCAGGCTGTAAATTACATTTTTGAATTATACATCTGAATCAGTTATGTCTCTACAAGAAAAGGCTATAAGTACACAGAATGACCAGATGTGTAATTTTTTTTTACACTTGAACATTTGCTGTGTTTCGAACACTTAAGTAAGGATGTTGGGCTAATCAATGAATTTCATGGATTCTTGTGACATGAAAAGAGGAGAAAAAAAATTCCCAGGAATTAAGCCTATGATGTGCCACAAGGAGAGTTCTGTAAGGACAAGGTCAACTCAGAGACTGGAAGACTGAGACCTCTATAGGCTTCAGATTTCTTTTTGTATTCACTGAACATGTATGGTGTGGGCAGCAGCATACAGCTATCTCTTATTTTAACCATGAGCAAGACTAATCTGCTGAAGTTATGGTGTGTGTATGTATTTTTGAAGGAGCCATAGGTATTTCAGTAGGTTGCACCTTTCTGTGTGAATCAATACCCCAACCTGGTGCTGTACTGTAGGAAGGGTTGTTGGGAAGAAAGTGTCCATCTCTATTGAATTACCAAGTACATCTGTGTTAGTGCGTAACTAAGTGCCAAGTAGAGTGTTTGGCACTAACAGTGAATTGCAAATGCTGAATATTCTAAGCAGTAGTCACAGGGACTAGTTCATGAACAAGCCTCAGGCTGAGCTGTATTCACATTAACCATTTACCAAATCATTTTGAATAACAAATACATTTGTAAAAATCAAAAGCTGTCTGCTGCTGATTCAAGAACAGAAGAAGAGTCTGAATTTGTCAAACAAATCATTTGCTATGAATAGTTCATCCAACTCCCCCGGAATACAATAGTGTTAAGTGTGTGGTGTTTGTTATTAAGAAAATGAATAGACCAAGAATGTTCCCAGGCAAAATCTCAAGGGGTGTTCAGGTCTTAGGTGAGCTCCTTCTCAAATCCCAAAGAATACTCTGTCTGGGTGTGCATTTCATATAAAATTTGTTCACTATTTTAGACTCCCAATCTATAGTGTGTGCACACGTTTCCTAAACTCACACCTGGATAAGCACTAACATCAGCACAGAAAGGTGTGAGTCCAGCAGCTTCATGCATAGATATCAGAATGTGCACAATTGAAACCCAGTTGTCTAAAAGTGTTTTGTACATACAGTTATAACATCTGCACACAGAGGTGTTAGGACCTTTTCAGCTGTGCTCATAGTTAATTGATTGATCAACTATGTATAGACAGGTGCATGGATGCACAAAGTTGTGTATGCAGAAATGGAAACCGGGGTGAGGCACCACTGAAAATCATAGTTTGTTATATTTTGGACTGGTATTGACAACATAAGTCTGGACTGTTACTCAATCATGATATACAGCTATCCTACAAATACTAATCCATTAAGAACTGTAAGTATTTCTCTTTTAGCAGGTTGAGAGGCAAGGAAAGTGTGACATGAATACATTTGCTTAAACTGATTTTAATGCATTTTGTTAGTAACTCATATTGTGTATGTGGGAATGTTAAAAGATAATTCAATAGACTTTGTTAAATTATTTCATGCTACCATTGTCAGTGTGACTTACTTATGATGGTACATCACGTTGCAAGCAAGACTGCACTACATGTCAAATCAAAACAAGACCTTTAATATTCACACAAGTATTGTCAATACTATTATTCTTTGTGTAAAGTCCCATAAAGACCATTTTTATTTTTCTTCATTAAAGTAACAACTAGAAGAGTGTCAAGCTTCCTCTAAGATCTATGATCTTGACACACAGCACATCACAGAGTCTTGTTATTTACATATTCAAAACTCTCCTTGTTTTGCTTTCAGACAAGGTGTTTTCTTCACATCCCAGTGGCAGGTTGACAAAGAGACATTCCTTGGAGTGAATGCTAAAATTAAAATGCTTATCATGCTTTTTGAACTGTTTAAGGCCAATTCCTGGGAGGTTTTTGAGGCTGAGAAACCTCAAGATTTGGCCCACATTGATTAACATTTGGGAATATGGAAACAAATTTACTTTTGTAGGCATGGTTCAGCCTGGGTGAAAAGGAAATTGATACGTGCAGAGCTTTTAATATGCCAACACACAAGAGCAGCTGTGGGCAATTGGAATAGGATACAGGATTTGTCTGCTCCAAAAAAATTTCCCATGATAGATGTAAGGAGTTAACTTTGTGGAGTTTTGGAGTCTGTCTTTTCAGATGGGAGATATCAGATTTTCCAGCGAAACTGAAATTATATTGCAAAAAGTATGGGAGGGTGAAGAGGGGAGGAGTGCTTTGTCTTTAGAACGGGATATGTCTCCAATAGTAGGGCAATCCAAGGGATGATATCATGTTTTTGAAGGAACCACAGGTATTTCAGTAGGTTGCACCTTTCTGTGTGAATCAATACCAAACCCAATACCCCAACCTGGTGCTTGTACTGTAGGAAGCGTTGTTGGTAATTCAATAGAGATGGACACTTTCTTCCAAGTACATCTGTGTTAGTGCGGGACTAAGTGCCAACCACAGTGTCTGACACTTAACTGTCATGATAATTGTACACATATATTAGGTGCAGTATTGTACATATTGTTTCAAAAAGTTATTCCTCACAACTGTCATTTCTGTGCACAGGACTGAGTGCCAGGAACTACTGCATTCTAGTTCTGGCTCTGACAATGACTTACCCTTTGCCCTTTGGCATGACATTTAACTTCTGTGCCTTCCTCCATTTACCTATCAGTTAAATAGGAAATCTTACTTCCCACTCACAAATGTTGTGAAGATTAGTTTATATTTGTAAATTGTTTTGAAGGTGTAAAGTGCTAATGTAACTGCTTTGTATTACTCCAATTGACAAGCTAAGGGAACATTTTCTAGATGTGACTTGAAAATACTTATTTACAATTTAGGTTGAGAAGTATAGAATTTGTTCATCAGCCATGACTCACACATTAAAACTGAATTGTTCTGTTCAGTGTTGTAATAGAGGCTAAAACCAGTGCTCATGATTATCCATCCAGCTTTGCCCTTTGAAGTGTGAAGGATGAGTATTAGTCTCAGTGGAGCCCAGACTACAGACATTCTTCTAGTTTTGTTAGGCACTTCGCTCACATTAATTAGGAGAAAATGTTTGAACCATTTCTAATAAATCAAGTTTCTAATGTCTGTAGAAGCATGCCCATTTTCTTGAGCACTGCTTCATTTTAGTGCTTCTTGGAGCCCTATATTCCCCTTGCTGAAAATGTACCTGAGGATTGAGTGGATAAAGGATGAAGTGGATATCGGTTCTAAATAAAAAGAAGATTACTACTTTTAAAATGTAACATACCAATGATGCAGTGCTAATTCCACTCACTGGGGCTTGCTGAAAGCCTCCAGTAGGCATAGGAAGATAATGCTTATGTACGGAGTTCCACATGAGAAGCCTCTTTTGGACAAAAGAAGCAATGATATTTTTCTCATAGTAATGTTTGCTTTCTGTATTGCAGTCCTGCTTGCCTCAGACACATCCAAAGGTTCTTTGTAGAAATAACAAAGAAACAACTACTGGAAAACTGCATCTGCATACTCAGAAATATCTTTCTTACATGATTTAAAGTGTCTGAAAATGTATTGGAAATTCAACATACAGACTTTTGAGCAAACACAGGTTCTCCTCCATTCAGAAGGATCAAAAATTACCTACTAGAATCATATTCAGTCTTACCTAGAAATACAGGTTGTTTTCTTTATTGTGGATACAATTTAATAATGATATATACTTTGGGGCCCTGATGATTACTGGGTCCTATAAGTCATTTGGGATCCACAAATAACTTATTTAAATAACAAATAATCCACATTTGGGATTCTAAATAACTCATTCCCTCTGCTACATGGTGGCTCAAGCAGTTAGAGCTAAAATAGTGGTGTATATGTAAATATGTGCTTTTGCACTAGCACTTGCTCTTCACAAAAATTAATATGAGCAAAATGTTCTTGCACAATGTTCATGGAAAATTAATATCCTGGGGGAACAGGCACAGCTGAAGCAAGCCCAACCTATACTTTGCCTGAATGGTTCAAGGACACATTCCCCTCCACCCCATCAACCCAGCTCCATTGCTGAAGCTTATTAAAAACTCCTATTTCATTGTGATGATGGTCCCATTTCTGAACCTCCTCCTTGGCTGCCCCTATGTTTTAGTTCCCTTCCTGCTTATATGGAATTTCTGAAATGCAGCCAAACTAAGGCTAAGGCTCACGATTAGAAGGTATATCTAAGGCCATTTTCCATTGTTGCCATAGATATCTGCTGTATTGCATAAAGACTGGCTTATTACCATATATGCTATGGAGAAGAATATCCCCCTCCTACAATGAATGCACATCACATGTTGGCAGCAGCTTTACTTTGCAGTAGAACACCAACAGCTTGATAATGAAATGTGATTTCTCTAGTAGTATGATATTTAAACACATTTGGCATATTCATTAGGATATTTTTGTGCATAATACCAGAATGTGAGGTCCAGCTGATGGTTAAAACCATTGTGACTTAACCTGATTTGACAATCTATTCATCACAATCAAGTTTTTTTTTTTTAATCTTGCTGGAATCTTTTAGAGAAGGCTTGAATAAGGATGTTGTGAAATACCATATACAAGAGAAAATCTACTAATCAGTAAGAGGTGCTTCATCATGCGCTCTTGTTCCAACCAGTATTTATTGGGATCAGTCACTCTCTCCTGCTGAATTTGATGATGCTATCTAAACTAATAGAAATGTTGCATTTCCAAGATATTACTTGTGACGTGTCTGGATGCATATATAATAGGAGATACTGCAGAGTGTGTGTGTTAGGACTGACATTAGCCAGAGAAAACAATTCAACTGAGGATAACGTTGAATGAAGAAGTATTCTGAGTTACACAAGTAACATGGATGTTTTAACTACTGCCCCGCCTTTGAATTAGGGCATGTCTACAAAATTAAGTCGACCTAACTTACGTCAGCATACAGCCACCACAAGTAACTACATTGCTGGTGTGTGTCAACACATTGCTTCTTGTGTCGGTGGTACACATCCTCACCAGGAGCGCTCATATCAATTGTATTCTCAATGTGGGGGTATTGTGGGATGGCTTCTGAAAGCCAGAAAGAGTTGATTTAAGCAACACAGTGGCTACACTGACACTGTGTAGCCCTAACTCAATCAACATTGGCGCTACGCCTCTCGTGGCGGTGGAGTTATTAAGTCGGCGTAGAGGGGCAATTACATCATCAACAGGAGTGAAATTTTAATGTGGACACTTCCATAGTTAGGTTGATGTAAGCTGCCTTGAGTTGACCTAATTTTGTAGTGTAGAGATCAGGCCTTAGTCTACAGAGGCACAATAAGAATTGAGGTTACCAACACCTGGCAAAAACCAGGCCCTTATTTGCAGTTCTATATGAAGAGAACTAATATGGAAACTCACAAGTGGCTGGGTGGTAACTGTGGGCATAGATGACTCAGGCCTCCCGATAATGTGGGGGCACAATCTAAAGGGGAGGACATGTGACTGCCCCCCCCCATGTCTCTTCTGCCCAGCAGCCTCCCTGACCTGTGCCCAGCCCAGGGCTGCCCCGCCCTCACCTCCCACCAGAGTTACCTGCGGTGGGCAGTAGTCTATTCTTCTCCCACTCTGCCTCCCCCCGCCCTGGCACATTCGGCTGCTGTCCCTGGCTCACACCAGCTGAAGCTGGCTGCTTCAGGTCGCTGCTCTGTGCAGCGTGTTGGCTGTCTGAGAGAGAGCCCAGCTGCGGCAGCAGCCCGCCTCACCCTCTCTGCTCCCTGACCTGGCCCAGCTAATGGGGACAGGGGCCGAGTGAGCCGGAGTCCCCATTCTTCCCTGCATGTTTCCAGTTAAATTGTTGTTTGTTTAATGGTAACCACTGTAGATTGACTCAGGCTATGGCATGTCTCTTTATAGCTCTAATAATTAGTGTTTCTTTTTCAAAGTCAGTTAGCAGGCTTTTTCAGAAAACTCATGCATCAGATTCAGTTTTTCTCACATAGGACATCCAGGAGGTTCATGTACTACCTAAGGGTGGATAGAACAAGAGGAAGTTAAAAGGCTGTATGAACACATGGGTACAGATCCTCATTTGGTGTAAACTGACATAGCTCCAGTAATGTCAATGGAGACTTGCTGATTTACAACAGTGGAAGATCAGGTCCATTGTTGCCTTCTGGAAAGATGACTAAAAGTTTACACTTAATACAAAGCAATACCTACAGTGTCAGACATCTGGAAATGAAGTCAGGAGACTTTTGTGGAATGGTTAGAAAACCTTTACCACAGAACAGAACTTAGCATTATTATTAATTATTATTATTATTATTATATTTATTTGTTATGAAATAGAAATGTTAAACTACAACTTTTGCTTTTCTCCCACTATGACTCAACCCTACATGACTGAACTGGGAAATAATCTACACCCAACACAGAGACATACACCCACTCACATTTGCATGGCCTCCCAACATCTCTGCTACAGGCATGGGAGGGAAATAAGGGTCTATGTGCTCAGTAGGTAGGACTATGGGAACATATACCACTTTTAAAAAGTCCTGATTTAAAATATCTCAAAATGCACTACATATTTGGGGAGTCATCAGTTTAAATTACTTTTAGGTGCTTATATACCTTGATGATGGGTGTGGTATACATTCCATATATAATTAGATAGATTTATATTAGATTTTGTGGGGAAATGAGTCTGCAAACAGATGTAGTAATGGGGTGTTTCTTCTCCACTCTTAATGCCTAGTTCCTTGTTTGTCATACATTGACTGTTGTTAGAGTTCTTTTGCTCATAGCTTTATGGTTGAAAAATACTTACAACAGATATGTATTAAGTATGATACTTTGCAGCATATGACCTGAATAACTTCTAGTCATTTTGGTTTCTGTCTGATGTGTGTTTTAGAACTGATTCTCACAAGAGACTGGGAAACCTGCTATCAATGGAGTAGCAGATTGGTGAAGTCACACTAAAAAACTTTTATTTGTTAACAAGAAATTGCTTCCCAAACTAAAAGGTAACCCACTCTGAGTATCATGCAAGTACTTCTGGAGGACTTATTTAGCTTTCTTACACCCTTTTACTTATTGTAGTAGCATTTTTTTTCTATTTCATTTTTGTGATTTCAAATGAACATTACAGCTTACCACCAATTCAGGTCTCAGAACACAAATCAGTGTTCACATCAGCAGAGACTGATTACTGTAGCAGTCTTAACTGGGCCTTAAATACTTAGTATCCTGTCCATTGGCTTTACGCCACTTCACCTGACTGCAATGGCACAACCACAAAAGGGGGTGTCAGGGTTCAAAATGAACTCACCACTCTACCACCATGTCAGGGTTCCCTCCCCACTCTGAACTCTAGGGTACAGATGTGGGGACCCACATGAAAGACCGCCAAGCTTATTTCTACCAGCTTAGGGTAAAACTTCCCTAAGGCACAGATCTTTGCCCTTGGAGGGTACGCTGCCATCACCAAGTGATTTAACAAAGAATCAGGGAAAGGATCACTTGGACCTATTCCCCCAAAATATCCCCCCAAGCCCTTACACCCCCTTTTCTAGGGAGGCTTGAAAATAATATTCTAACCAATTGGTTACAAAATGATCACAGACCCAAATCCCTGAGTCTTAGAACAATAGAGAAATCATTAGCTCCTAAAAGAAACAGATCTTTATTAGAAAGAAAAAAAGTAAAAGAAGCACCTCTGTAAAATTAGAAGGGAAGCTAACCTCACAGGGAAATCAGATTTAAAACACAGAGGATTTCCCTCTGGGCAAAAACTTTAAAGTTACAAAAAGAAAACCAGAAATACACCTTCCTCTCAGCACAGAGAAAATCACAAGCCAAAACAAAAGTAAACAAACGCATTTCCTTGCTAGTACTTACTAATTCTAATGGAGTTGGACTGCTTGCTTTCTTGATCTCTCTCCGGCAAGCACACAGAACAGACAGACAAAACCTCCCCCCCCCCCGCCATAGATTTGAAAGTGTCTTGTCCCCTTATTGGTCCTTTTGGTCAGGTGCCAGCCAGGTTACCTGAGCTTCTTAACCCTTTACAGGTAAAAGGATATTGTGCCTCTGGCCAGGAGGGATTTTATAGTACTGTATACAGGAAGGTTGTTACCCTTCCCTTTATATTTATGACGGGGGAAAATGGTATAACAGAAGATGATGTACTTTTTGGTTTGCTACCTTATTATCCTACTCAACCTAACCCCATTTGTCTCTCTTGTCCATCTGTTGCATCCTGTCCAACACTTAGGGCCTCATCCAAAGCCCATTGAAGTCACTGTAAGACTTTACATTGACTTCAGTATGCTTTTGGATCAAGCCCTTTGGCTCTAAATTCTCAGGATTAGGTAAATTGTGGAAGGTGGGGGTGTCTTCTTCATTATTTGTGCCTAACGCAGTGCAATCATTGATTGGGTTTCCAAGGCACTCTTATAAAACAAATAATACAAAAGAATAAGAATATATCAAAGTCAAAACCAATCTTAATATCTCCTCCCCATTCCCTCAGTTCTCTCTCTCCTTCTCTCTCTCTCTCTCTCACACACACACACCCCTTTATGGGAAAGTCCTATAGAATAGTGAATTATAGCATTCCTACAGCTGAGATATAATTTTCTATTATGTTTGTTTTAAATATTATATACAAAGGACATATTTTCTAGTCAATCCTATAGATCTCTAGAGGAATCATATTTAATATCTTTAGAACCCTATTGGTTTAATTCCTTATTAATTGTATATTCCACTTAATAATGTACTACTGTCACCAGACACTTGTCTTTCAATTTTCCATCATCTCTAAAAATTGCAGAAGTTGTGGGTATAGCATAATACAGGACTTTGTTCAAAGAAGCTAATGGATAGGTTCTAGCACTGCCCTTCAAAAATTAGAATAATAGAATATGAGGGTTGGAAGGGACCTCAGGAGGTCATCTAGTCCAACCCCCTGCTCAAAGCAGGACCAATCCCCAATTTTTGCCCCAGATCCCTAAATGGCCCCCTCAAGGATTGAGCTCACAATGCTGGGTTTAGCAGGCCAATGCTCAAACCACTGAGCTGTCCCTCTCCCCTTAGGGACAACTCCATTAATAATACAAGTGACCTGTTTCCAGCTGGGGGCTGAGAGGGGTAGTAGACTTTGCTTTGCCTCATCATCATTCACCAGGAAACAAACTAGTGTGGAAATGAATCTGAGCCCTTCACCATGTTACTCTACAAGTATCTATGCCTGGTTATCTGTGCAATCGCCAGGGGATATTTCCGACATGACAGTACAGTCTGCTCTGATGATTTATGAAGGAAAATTGATGAAGAGAATATTATTCATTCCTACAAGGCCCTTAAAATTAAAAACTCTAAAAATAACATATACACCTTGCAATTAGTTATAGGATTAAACAGATATTCCCTCCCTTATGAAAAAGTCCTATACAATGATTTAATAAATAAAGGATAATCTTTTTGGAATCAGTGGAGAGAATTTAATAGTGAATTATAGCGTTGCTAAAGCAACCTGTAGAAAATTCTAATATGATCCTTTATTAAATATATGAAGGGATTTTAAGAGTAAGCTCATAATTTGAGTCCTGTTGGCATCATTCCTGTGAAATCCTATATGGCTTTTCCAAAAGCGTACACATTGTGCTGTACACAATAAAAATGACCTGCAATTACAAGAGGAAGGATGTGTCAATAGTTAGCACATTAGCCTAGGATTTGGGGGAGACAGGTTCAATGTTCTGCTCTGCTACAGACATTCTTAGTGACCTTTGGTGAGTCACTTAGTCTCTCTGCGCTTCAGCTCTCTTTAAAATGGAGATAATAGTGCTGTCTTACCTCACAGGGGTATTGTGAGGTACTCCTACTATAATGATAGTATCTAAGATAGATATAAAATGTGATGTTACTGTTGTTTTTCTAAACCACCTTTTCAACTTTTCAAAACACAGTGTGTTTTATCACCACAGCTGCTATCTCAAAAAGGATTGTGTGAGAGGGTAGTGGCTACCTACACCATTATACGATGAGACTCCTTCTGTTGCTTTTGAATGGCAATTGCAAGACCTAGATGCCAAGTCACAAAAGAGATTGTCTAGCAGCAGCATCTGTCTCCTTGGCAGATGCAGTCATGATAGCAGCTTTGAAGCTGCCTGTGGGGCTGTCACATGTTTAAGCCACCAAGAGACTGTCTTGGATTCTTTGTCCTTATAGATGCCATTTTCTATTAAATACTCCTTGATTCACAGGAATTTATCCATTGTGCATGAGCCTTTAATTTAAAAATATGAACTGAACAGTTTCATTTTTGTGTGGAGAGGACGACTTTGGTCTCAAAGAAAATGCCGTAAGTGCTAGAAATACTTGCTACAAAATAATGCATTTTAAGCAAATCAAAGTATTTAGGCTTTGGAAATTTGAACCCTAAGTTAAATGTTAAAAAAAAAAAGTTTTAAACTGCCTCTAGTGCTCAGCACTTTCTGAAAATCAGACCCTTTTAAATGTGTCTCCAATTGTTTTCCCCATAATTAAGACTAGTCTGTTTCAAAAATTTACCACTTTGATTTTACAGCTGCAGTATGTTACTGTGGCTAAATTGATAGGTTCCAAATAATTAAAGAAACCAGAATGTCATTGAAATTGTTTTTTAAACCATGAAAGAAGGCACTATGTGGTTAAGTCTAAATATGAAGCTTCCTATTGCAATAAATAAACATTGCATTGTTTCAGAAAGCAATTCATATGAGTGGGTACTGTTTGATTTGTCAGAAATAACTTAGTGGTCCACCACACATTTTCTGCACTGAATATTTTATGTTTTAAATGGTTTTGGACAGAACCATTGAAAGGTATTGTTTTATGTATAGGTCTTTTATCATATGTGCTATTATATACAGATTTGAGGACTGAATTTGTTTTCCTAATGGACAAGATTTTCATGTTTTAAAACTTTCATATCCTTTTTGTTTGTTAGTCTGTCAATCTCTGTCTAAAAGCAAAATCTACAATGAAAAAAAATCTACTGGTTGTTCCTGTTAACATTTCCCAAATGGAAACAAACATGAATTGTTTGCATTGCCCTAGAAATATATCAGCCTGAGGACAGCTTCAGTTTTAGGATTCAGCTGATTTCAAAATGGTTCTAGGTTTTCATTTGATTAAAGAGCCAATGCCAAAGTTTCCCCTGAGATGCATGTACACTGCTCCTATTGACTTAAATACATGGTGTGCAGATATCTAATGGTAAAAATTTGCAATTAGGGCATAAGGTCTGAAAATCATATTAATTAGTACATAGATATTAGTATTGCTAAGATTTTATTTTCACTAGGCTTGAGTGAAAATAAAATCTTAGCAGTATTAATGGTTTGGTGCTCGGTTAGTGTGGACAAGCATCTGAAAGTTCAGAGGGCAGATCCTTAGCTGGTGGACATTGTCCTAGCTCCAACGTCAATGGAGCTAGGACAGTCAACAACATTTGAGGATCTGACCAGTTAGTGCTTAGCTGAGTTAAATCCTATCAGTCTGTGTAAATGAGATTAAAATCAATACTGATCTGGTCTTTTCCAGAATAAAATATCCAAACGTTTCAGAATTTCAAATTAAGGTCTGCATAATAGGGTTAGCCTTTAAAAGTAGGTGAAGGTATCAAATTGGGGTTAGTTGTGTAGCCCTCTTGTAGCCTGAGCTAGGCACTAGGAAATCAAGTAGAAAATGTCATTTATTGAAAAGAGAAACATTAGAGACAATAAGAAAGTTGCCAGGATCTTGGCCCCTAACAGCTTCTCACCTGCCCTACCCAAATATTCTAAACATATAATAAAGTAGAAGGGGCTTGTGCGGGGGGGGGGAGTTAAAGTGAGTGAAAGTCAATTTCTGTAAGAAGGGTCTGTGCCTGTGAGAGATACCTGTGACATTCTCTTCATAACCTTCCCCAAGGCACTAAGTAAGGGGCCAGGTGTGGGCTCTTCTTCAACCTCCCGCCAGTGCAGAGAAAGAAGCTGGTGGGTTTTCTTCTGTATCCTCCCTCCCTCTTCTTGGGCAATAGTGAGCCCCTTTTCATCCCATGTCCAACCATCAGTATGAGGGCAAATCAAGGCGCTCCACTTCAAACTCACTTCTTATAGATGAAGGGGAAAACACGGGCACCCAACCTACTGCTCTGAGCATGGTTAATCCCTCTACTGGCACTGCCTGAGTTCAACACAGCTAACAGATCATCATCACTTACTCTCCACACATAGACTCAGTGGTGAAAGGTACAGGTTACACTTCACAATAACGTAAAGAGACTTGTTCTAGTTACAAGACCCCGGCTCTGGCCCCAGCTCTTCTTAGACATGAAATCCTCAGTGTTTGCAGTCTCATGTGAAATAAAACTTTGCTGGTAAGAAATCACCTGAAGCAGAATTTAAAAAACAAATTCTGGTGAAAGCATTTTCACAAGTTCATGCATCACTAAGGAATACCATCTCCAGCTTTGAACTGAGAAAGGAATGAGTGGGTGTCTGGCATATGTGTGAATTCTGACTTTAAAGATCAGAAGTGGGATGTCAGCTATGTCCCTCAGGACAGGCATAGGTTGTACACATTGAGTTAAAACATCTGACAAATCTGTTTCACCATTTTTCCCCCTATAAGCATCTGCAGCTGGTTTGTAACTAAGATGACCCAAGTGACAGAAGTTGGGAAATGACAGTTTCAAGTTTTTGTCTCATCTCTATTCATCTCTAACAATTTCTTTGGAGATGTTCCAGAAAAAGAATATTAAACCAAACCTGTCTCTGGAATTCAGATGAAGCTACTTCCTCAGATACAAATCCCATTGGAGAGGCTTGTAAAGAGGGCTCTGTGGCACTAACAGTTGGAAAATTAAAATGTTTCATAATTTATTTACATTTCACAAGCCTTAGGGAGCCTACTTTAAGGGGAGGATGGAAACAAAATCCCTTGCAGATGAATGGGTCACATACAATGTGATTCCATTTCAGTTCATTTTGCTGGCACTTATTTTTTAATTTACCAGTCACTAATCTTTATCTATACTAATCACAAAAAAGCAACAAATGTGATCATTTGAAAGGATATACAGAAAAGACCTGTTAATTGACATCTAAGCCGTCTCTACAAACAGCTACCTTGGCACTTTAGAAATCATTTTAAATTATATATTTTAAGTAGTATCAAAATGAATTAGTCATGCTAGCATTGAAGTTGATGATCAGCAGGCAATGATTCTTGTCATGTTTAATAGTGTTATTTGCATATACTTTTTTAAATGCATGACAAAAGGCTATTAGCTTAATCACCTTTGATGTTGCTACATAGAGGGAAAGATTCTTAGTTTGCAGTTGTTGGTATAAAGTAAATGTGTTTACTGTAAATCATTTTATTGTCTTTTCTTTTGTGGTTGGCTTTAAGAAGCATAGCCATGGAAACTTGGTTCAATTCTATAGTGTACTAGTTATACCATTGTCTACTAGTTAAAAATACAAATCTGTCACTGACATCACTATTTATAACTTAAGCGAGGTATACAAAGATACTGAACTGATAAGAGAGTATGCTCTTAAATTACCTTACATGTCTGCCATGTTTTTGTAGCCATGTTGGTCCTAGACTATTAGATATACTAGGTGAATGAGACCTGAAAAAGAACCCTGTGTAAGCTTGAATGCTTGTCTCTTTAACCAACAGAATTTGGTCCACTAAAAGATATTACCCAACTTCTCACCTTACCTGCTGTACTGCTTGTGTTCTCCAGGCACTGTAGATAGGAATATAATTTCAAGGCATCACAAATTGCAGGGGGGTTACAAATGCATTCCATAGATATTTGCATTAGAAATTCTGCCTCTATTTACATATCTTGAAGTCAATAGTATAGTAGGGGAAGGATTTGGGCCCATATTTTTAGCCTCCATTCAACTTTTCAGAGATCCTCATTTGGTAAGGCAAATGTTTTACTCCTTGGTAAGATTTTCTGTGTTGTATATCTCTGCAAGCTCAATAAGAAAGGATCCATCAGGCATTAGTGTGCTGTGGTGGTGGCCACCAATATAAGAACCCAGATAACTAGATAGAATACATTAGATAAAATCTATGAAATAATGGGTGAAATGACTTCCTAACTTACACCCCATAAAAACCCATTGGACCAAATGTATCTTATGTATAGCTGCGTAAAGGAGTCACACCAGGGATGAATGGCTTGCTCTGACAGTGCCATTCTGTATTTTTCTGAGCCATGTGTAGTCTATCATACACTAGCCTTAAATCCTGCAACAAGTGGACTGATTTCTGTGTATACCAGTAGTGGGATACATGGTAAAGGGAACATTCTGTTATGGAGTAAAATTTACAGAAAACATTCAAAGGAAGAGTTTTTAAGAGTTTTTTTGTTAAATACGAAAGGTAATTGATTATCTGATTTTGATTGTTTCCATTTATTTTATATATCCATAGACAGCTGTCTAAGAATGCTTAGGATTATTCAACCTTCCTCATACCACAAAAAGAAACAAACAAACAAAAAAACAATGAGACAGCTTCCTTATATATTGTGCCTTTATTTCCTCTCCTTGCTTCCGTTTCTCCCCTGACTGCCTGTATTAATGATGCTGGAGGATGACTTGAAAATATATGGTCTATTATCGCCATGGTAGAAGACAAACAATGGATACTCTAGTGGTGAAAATAGATGGCATAGTAGTTAGCACACCAGATGAGAACTTGGGTTCAATTCCCAGCTTGGTCATAGACTTCCTATATGACTTTAGATGAGTCATTTAATCTACCCAGCTCCTCAAATCAAATTAAAGAATGGAAATAATACTTCCTTTCCTTACCAGGGATGTTTTGAGGACAAAAGCCATTGATGATTGTGAGTTGTTCCGCTATTATGGTGATGAATCTCATATAAATATAAACAGAGGTAAAGAGGGTGAAGTCCAATGAGGCCAGGATTTCAGCCCTTGACATCATGGAGGTAATGATCTAGTTCTGACCATCTATCCCAAAATTAGCTGCAAATTGCCAGTCTGGAAGTGGATATTTTTGTTCCTCCTGCATTAAAAAAAAATGGGGCAGGTGTCTATTTTGTTTTTGTTGCTTTTATTCTTGCGTGTCAACACTTTATATGCCAACTGCTATGTAAAACCCTATTTACAGAGAATTAGTAACATTTGACTACTTTGATGAGGTGTTTGTGAACTGCTAATATTTTCTGTTATTGAAAGTAGTACTTGAATGAAACCGTGAAAGCAGGCCTCTTCTCACTCCACTGCACAGAGAAAGCTCTCCGAGCATGGCATGTTGTGTTTAGTATCACTTTAGAATTCTATAAATCTTTGATCAGCTTTTATTTAATCTTTGTCTAAATTGGAAGATAGCGATGGACCCTTAAGATTTGGTATGGAATTGAATGAAATTTAATAAGGCGCCTGACAGTTATTTGATTGTGATTCGTAGCACTTTCATTTTATAGGCTTAAGCAATAGTGACCTCAAAAGGACTTCAGACTAGATGGAGTGGGAGGCGGGGGAGATGGGGGAAATAAAATGTTTTATTCTTCTCTGTTTCAATCCTTTTTACTTGATAAGTCCTTAATAAAATTCTAAATTAAGTTCTGACCAATTCTTGGACCAATTCTCTGTTTGGAGATAGCTGATTCAGTGCAACACTTAAGGCTAGAAATGCAAAACAAGACAACTTCTAAATGGCTTTCTCAATGATGACCTTGCCAGACTATATGCATTTGTGAATAGAAAAGAACAAGGAGATCAGACAAGATGGGATGTTTCTCTGGGGATCACCTGGGGAATTTTGAAGGTCCCTAGAACAAACTGTGGGTTACTGTGAACTGCAGGAGGCCCTTCCGACCCACTCAAGCAGAAACTGAATGTTTTGAAATGACACCGTCCAATTATTTCAGCCTGATGCACAACACAAATAGCTGAGAGAATGAGCCTGATCTCTTTGAAAGTTTTCATTTATCTCTTTAAAAGTTGCCTTTCTCACAGGCTCATGTAGATGCCATTTCAATGATTAAAGCACAATTGCATTAGTGACAAGCTGCTTCCCTCGATTAGTTTTGACATGTGGTAATTTTATGGCTTTAAGTATACTTATCTTTGACTCTAGATGGGTTTTTCTGTGTCCTTGTTTACTACCCAAGTCACTTTTTTACATTTTGTATAATACATGGTTTGTATGGTGTTTTAATTTTAATCATTGGTATATATTATTTGTATTACAATAGCACCCAGAGCCCCAATGTGCTAGACGCTGTACAAACAGATAATATATGTATCATGATTTATCTTTGAAATGATTCACAGATCTAGGCCGGCATCCTATCTCCGACTTTGGTCAGCACAGATGCTTCAAAGAAAGGTGCAAGAACCCTGCCATTGGCAGATGTGGGATTGTCAGCCCCCAACATAGGTCTCATTCTGATCTGTAATAGGTTAAAATTGTCTTAAGTCCTGAAACACAAGGTATATTTTCCATTACATACTTAATTATGCAGCCATGAGAAATCAAAGAAAATATATCAGTTACAGTGAGAACATATTTGGGGACTGAAATTCAGGAACTCATTTGTTCCGGTTGTGGATCTGACACTAAGCCTGCAATCCAGCAAAGCACTTTACCATATACAGTACTTACCTTTAAGAACATGACCAGTTCCGTGAATCGCTAATTGGACTATTCATGTACTTAGGCATGGGCCTGTGTGATTTTCTGGGTCACAGCTTAATTCTGTGTGTGGACTTGGAATAGTAAAATTTTCAAAATATGTTAAATGATTTAGGAGCCTACATACCAATTTCAGAAGTGACTGGTCATTTAGGGCTAGATGTTCAAAGGTATTTAGGCACCTAATGATGCAGATACCTTTGAACATATAGCCCTAAGTGCCCACATCATTTTTGAAAATGAAACATAGACTCCTAAGTCATGTAGGCCTTTCTGAAAATTTTGTCATTAACCTCTCTGTCTCAATTTAACCAAATATCAAATATGGATCGTGGTACTTACGAGGCCGTTTGGTAGGAAAATTTCCATTAAAACAAAATATTAATTTAAAAGTTTTCTATTTTCTGGCTAGCTCTGTAACCAGTTGTAAAATTTTCATCAAAAAGAAATTTTAACACTAATTATCACAATAATTAATAAAATAGCTATCCCCTAAGCTACATACCCAGGTGTCAATTAAAACAGTCCCTCTGAGGGTTTTTTTTGTTTTTGTTTTTAAAAGGCAGCAAATCCTACTCAGGATAAAACAATCAGAAAAAAAAAAAATCCGGGCCAAACCTGTCACCCACTGTCTAACCCAATGTTAGATTGCACAGTCACTATGGTGATTGCAATGTCACATGATATGAATTATGACACTGCTGAACGGATAAAGCAGCAAGAGAGAAGAATGATTAGAAAGTTTCAGTTTACATTATTCTATCTTGGCTATAAAAAAAATAGAAAAACAAATGCAGAGATTGACAGATTTACAAAAATGCAACCAACAGCTTCCATTGTTCTCAATGGGAGTTGCTGGGATTTTAGCACTTTTGAAAATCTGGCCAGGAAAATACCCAGCAATAAAATGGTACTATAACATTCATGGCCTGTCTCATTACGGCAGTGGTTCTTTATGAGATCACATCAGATGCTGTCATTATAAGCAGAATTTTAGCAATACAGGATGTACTGGATTCGCACACTCTGCACTGAGTTCTGTTGTTTGCCCTTTAGTGCCACAGGTCTGTTACAGAGTAAACTGGCTCTGGAATTGTATCGTCTTTCAAGGAAACCTGGGTATTGTTTTCCTCTGACTCTTCTTTATGGAAGGATATTGATGGATACACTTTGGAGAATAATTTCCATTTGAAGTGTTTCAATAGATCTGTGATTCTGAGACTGTTTTGTCTGAAGGGATTTCCATGATTAACTCCTCTTGCAACAGTTTGAAAATTTACCCTAGTCAAAAAAATTTTAAAATATACTGTTACGTCTTTTGACCAGAGCAGTTAGCCAATATTCAGGTCTCGCAGGTGTTGCCATAAGGGAGAGAAAGTGATGGTGAAGTCAGGTATTTCTTTGATGCAATCTTGTTTATCTGTTAAGAATGTACACAAAGTCCTGTTTCCCTGAACACAGCCGGAATCAAAGAGCAGGAGACAGTTTCTTCTCTATCTGTTTCTGGGGCTTCCTTCTCTAGTGTTTCTGTGGTGTTTCTGCTTCCGCTGGCTCACATACACATATCTCCATGCAGCCCCCTGTATTTGCATTCAGATTCCAGGAAAAATCGCTCAGACTCCAGCTCATCTCCTGCTCCAGCATTACATGTGGCCTGTGTTTTGGTGGTGTCTCCTAGATATCTGTTCCATAAAGCAGCTTCATTGTTTTTTTTACATTTATCCTGAACGAAGGGTGGCTGTTACTTACACACCAGCTTCAACAAGGTTTCCCTCAACCTTTAACAGCAGAGATGTGAAGCATCCTAATTGCTGCCTCTGGGAATCAGGAAAAAGTTTACTACTGACAGGGAATTGCAGAGGAACTGGAGTTTTAACTAGAAAAAAAAATTTTCTTAATGGGTGATACTTCTCAAATGTAGAATTTAATAAATGTATCAGTGATTTATGTTGATATGGAGCTGTTCATCCAGAACCACCACAATGCACTTTACAGACTCTCTCTTCCTTTCTGCTGTATCATCTACAGAAATATACAAAAAAGAATGTGAAGCCCTGTAGTAACTGAAACATCCGGGTTGATGTGGACACGGCTTAGGGCTCCAATCCTGCAATAAGTTCCACATGAATGCAGTGTTCTGCCTGCACAGAGCTGACTGCAGGATCAGGGCTTTACTGAGTAATGATGTTGGGTATAACTTTCAAAGCTGCCTCAGTGATTTAGGAGCCTAAGTCCCACTTTCAAAAATGTCTTATACACTTAAGAGCCTAAGTTTCAGTGAAAGCCGTTGAGAAGTCAGCTCCTAAGGGTCAGATTTGCAAAGCTATTTAGACATCGAAAGATGCAGACAGGTGCCCAGTAGGATTTTCAAAAGCACCGAAGCAAGTCAGGTTCCTAACTTCCATTAAAAGCCATTGAGTAGTAAGCACCTACCTCAATTAGGCACTTTCTACCAGGTGTCTATCTTTAAATATCAAAAGCTCTGTGTAAATCTTATCCCCAGGCATTTTTGAAAATTGTACCCATTTTCTTATTGTTGTAAATCTCATCATTCCATACCTAATTCTCCTCTGTGATCCATCTAGAGCAGTGGTGGTCAACCTGCGGCCCGTCAGGGTAATCCACTGGTGGGCCGCAAGACAGTTTGTTTATGTTGACCGTCCTCATGCACTGCTGCCCGCAGCTCCCATTGACTGTGGTTCGCCGTTCCGGCCAATGGGAGCTGCGGGATGCAGCACGGGCCACAGGGACGTGCTAGCCACCTCTTCCCGCAGCTCCCATTGGCTGGGAACAGTGAATCATGGCCACTGGGAGCTGTGGGCTGCCGTGCCTGCAGACAGTCAAAGTAAACAAATTGTCTGGCAGCCTGCCAGCGGATTACCCTGACGCGTGTGCAGGCTGCAGGTTGACCACCACTGATCTAGAATCCTCTACTTATGTCATGTTTGAACCATGACCTTGAGCCTGAAAATGCTTAAAGGAGGGTTTTTGAAAGCCATACTCTGTTTCTTGTGGTCAGGGCCCTAGCCTGGGATGTGAGAGACCTACGTTTAAGTCTTTGCTCTCAATTCAGAACCAAGTTTTTCATCCCAGTTCACTCCAAATCAGGCACAGCAGAGACTTTAACCTGAGTTTTCCACATCCCAGGCCAGTGCCCTAGCCACACAGCCATAGAGTCTCTTGCTTGGTTGCTTTCCTTCTCTCTATCAGACCCAGAAACCTTCCCTCTGAAAGTTTCACAGAAACCGATTTGGCTTCAACAAAACAGCAGCTTTTGGTGAAAATGTTCCAAACAGGACATCATCTCCTGCAATTTTCATGACCTTCCTCAGAGGTCTACGATCCTATTGCTGACCAGGCCTGATCATACCTAAGGAGATCTAAGGAGACCACAGTTGGAAATGGTACAGCTGCAGGCCATAATACATTACAATAAATAAATCCAAAGGTCTCAATTTTCTGTAAAATAAACATAGCTCTTATTTTCAATAGATTCTCTCATGGGAGTGTCAGTGAAATTCAGTGGGGTTCTCCATGCATATGACACACTATGGTCAGACCTGTAAATATGTCCACATAGCTCCTATTAACATTAATAGGAATTACACCTGTGCAGGAAGAGGAGAATAGAGACCTTTGTGCTTCCAGTTCTTAACAGTAATGATGCTTTCAGGGCAGTGTTGCTTTAAGAACAGAGCCCATTTAATTTACTTGGGCTTTGAAATCCTCTGCTAAAGAATAATTGCCTGACACACAGCTCCTAGGAGGTGAATTAAATGAAAGACATTTTCCAAACAGCAAAGCAACATTATTAAATGTCTGATTAGAATATCTGTGTCACTAGAGCTGCTTCATTATGAGAACTCTTCTTAAAAATTTCAAATCAACACATGGCTTTCACAATCCTCAGTCTGGTGCTTATTAAGACACAAAGCAGTCCCAATCTTCTTATTCCAGCATACATACTGGTAGGTAGGCCAATAACTACACTGCAGCTTCACTATGAAGCTAAAAGTTTATTAAGATAGCATCTTAATGGTTCTGAGGAGAGAATCAGGAATTCTTTAAGTGACAGAGTGAGAATTTTCCTCTGATTTCTCTATACTCTGGTATAAAAGATTGGGGTAATTAATGTCTCTTTTCCAATGCTGTCTCAGTACTCTCGGTACTTTATTTTTAAAAATATAGGGTACAAAAGACTGTGAGATTTCCATGATCAAATAAAAGAAAAATAGTCAAGCACATACAAAAATCCAGAAAGCAGAGCCTGTATAAGAGACCAGCCTTATCAGGCATGCTCCCGTCTAAAGAGACCTTTTCAAATTATTCCCAGATTAAATTATTACACTTCTTTGCTCTACATTTATTAAAAAGCTGTCCCCACCAAGCTGGTCTCTTACGGCAGATTTCTCAATATTTCAGGAACATCACATGGCCAACAAAATATCTCGGTCCTGATTCTCCTTTTATTGATGACAGTGAAAATCAGTAGTTAATCCACCGAGGTCAAACTATAATCAGGTCTATAATCAAGGATTCTGAACAAATGATCAGGCTCAGAATCTGCCTAAACTATTAGCAGTTCAAAGTCGTGCCGTATTCTTTGGAAATGTAACAGGTTTCAGAGGCCGTGTTAGTCTGTATCAATAAAAACAACAAGGAATCCTTGTGGCACCTTAGAGACTAACAAATTTATTTGGGCATAAACTTTCATGGGACATAACCCATTTCATCAGATGCATGGAGTGGAAAATACAGTAAGCAGGTATAAATATACAGCACATGAAAAGATGGGAGTTTCCTTACCAAATGAGGGGTCAGTGCTAACGAGGCCAATTCAGTTAGAGTGGATGTGGCCCATTCCCAACAATTGACAAGACGGGGTGAATATCAAGAGGGAAAATTACTTTTTGTAGTGCTAACGAGGCCAATTCAATCAAAGTGGATGTAGCCCACTGCTGGGAATGTGAGGAATATGACTGGGTCCATTTCTAATTTTCCCATTTTATCTTGATTTAGACAATGGGAAAAGAAAAGATAAAAACAATATTCAACAGAGGGGGATGAGTTGTCAGAAGGCAGTAGAGCTTCATACTCCTTTATCTTAAAGTTTGCATATTTTGGTGTAACATAAGGTTATAGAGCAACTTCATAATTTTCAGCTCTATACTGTGTACTGAGTATGAACTCCGATGGTAGCATGGAAGGACTCTATGAGTGTAATTCCTCATTCTAAAGAGATGCATCTTGCTTCACTGATTGTTGTTTGGACTTTAAAAGGTTACACCTTCACAAAAACTTCTACAGCTTCTACCCCAGAAGGACAAAGAATGACTTTATAAAAGACTCCACAAAGACTAAGCAATAATAGTAAGTCATGCACTTATGGGTTAGGGAATAGAAACCCAAATCCATCACCTTCTGAACCACCCATTCTGTTTCTTGAATACTCTCATTTACAAAAACTGATCTTTAAGGCTCACAAGAGGACAAAATTATCGTCTGTGTGTGCTCTTCAAGACTTGCTGGCCTCTTGACATCCTGACATTCCTTTCATCCCGTGGGGGACATGGTGTCCTATTAATGTGAGGTTTCTCAAATTGAGTTGTCTCCAAAATGGAGGGGTTCGAAAGGTAGATTTCAATCAGGCAGTATGTGTCCTCTGGCATTCTTAATTCTGGGTTGCTTTCAGGTGCAGTTGTTAGTTCAGAATTGCAGAGGAGCATCCTGGGAGCATGCTGGATCAGAGACTGCACCCTGTTGAAAGAAATGACAGAACTCCACTCAACCAAATTTGGATTTGACAGGTGGACACATGCCTCAACGTGGGGGTGAAATACATGAATGGTGACACCAGAAGAAGTAAATCACCTGTGAAATCCCTACCAAGTTTTATATGGTTTGGACATTTTGGGCCAGATTTCCCAATGTTCCCAGCACCCAGTGGTTCCCACAGAGGATATTCACATTTTACCTGCAAAAAACTTACAAGTTTTAAAATATTTACGGACTCTTGAATCATTTTCTAGAGCATGTATTGGAATTCATTGAACCACTGAAATTTCCTTTTCTTATTATTTATTAATTGTAAAAAATGGAGTATTGTCTTGTTTTTCTTATTTTGATTGCCTTGAAAGAAATCCACTGTATAAGCACTGGAACATAGGCCTACTGTATCTGTAGCCACCACATGACTTACAAAAGCTAGGAGAATAACCAGTTTTTTGGTTTGTTGGCAATTCTGAAAAATTGAAAAAAAAATCATTTGGGGCCAAAAGAAACATTTTGTTCAACTTGAAATGAAGAGTTTTATTTTGAATATTTTAAGTTTTATTTTTAATTTTTAAAAATAAAATTGATTCAAAATGACTTTTTGTTTTGAAATTTCATTCAAAGAGAACTATTGTTTCATTTAGAAAATGTTGAAATGAAACATTTTGATTACTCCTGGGTTTTTTTGACCGAATTACTTCAGCAAAATCTACATGAATTCATGATATTTTTTTCTCTGAAAAAAAGTTTTGATTAAAAATGTTTGCCCATCGCTATTTAATATTACTCCAGGTAACCATACTCCAGCCATTTTAACATACTAACGGGTCATGCCATTCTTTTACAGAGAAGCAGTGGCCACTGTAAAAGAAAAGAAATCTCAGAGAGGATATAAAACAGCTCTATGTAAAAGCTTTCCATCCTCAAAATTTCCTTAGCGATCTCGTGGAGATGAGCGTTTATCAAACCACTTGAAAGTTTTTCCCCTCGTTGTATTTTTCAAGGGGGGAGGTCTTGCTTTTAAAGCACATAACCATGTCTCGGTGTTTGTATTTAGGGCAACAAAATCACTTTTTCAGGCTCTGGCGCTCTTTGTTTTGTTTGGTTGTTAACACTGTTCTGCTTTTGGTGGCGAGATTGTCTGCTATTGAATGACAGTAGAAAACAGCCCCACGTATATAGAGTGGGGTTTCACTTCCAGGTCCCTACACCACTATAACAAATGTATCAATGAGTAGGCCTATTGAAGTAAATGAGACCATTCATGGGGTAAGGTGCTGTATAGCATAGTCAGGGTGTCAGCGTGTCTAATAGTGTAATACGATGAGAAGAAATTCCAGTTAAAAACGGATATTGTATCCACAGATTTATCAGGAATTTCTGTCAGATGTGATTAATAATCCAATGCCATCGCATTAGTATACTTCTTTAGTTTCCCTACTAATATAGTATGAGATGTGTCAGATAGCAAGCAAAGCTCGTCCCACCAGACTCTAGGGGAAAGGAGCTTTATTTCCTATGGCTTTTTAAGTGCTTTTTAAAAGTAATCCTTAGCACTTTTTTTGTGTGTGAACTGAAGTGCTTATTCTTACTACCTATGTGTCATTGGTGAGAAGTGTCACAGATGGCGATGCTAGTATAAAATGTGTCTGAGCAATATGGAACAGGCTTTGTGGGCGATGTGCAAAGCTTGAAATGGACATAAACCTCCAGGCTAGAGCAGCTCTAATTGGTATGCATCACCAGTGATCCTGTGTCTTGGGATTTTTTGTTAGATCAGAAGTACCCATTGCTATAAATATATTAATTGACTTTCTTCTTTAGAATTTGGAAAAATATGGGCCTGATTCTGCAGTTTTTATTCCCAGGGAGTAGTACCCACTCATATGAGTAGTTGACTGAATTGCAATGCGACTACTCATATGAGTCAGACCCTTACTAAGGATACATATTGCATATCTCCCATCATAGTCAGTCTTCCCATTAATAGCTCTAAACCATTTTTATATCTATTAAAAATAACATGGAGAAAAGAGTCACCGTGGGCCAAATCCTCAGATGGCTTAAATTGCCATCACTCTATTGACCTCAGTGAAGCTACCCTAGATCACCCCTGTCCATTGTTGTGAAACGGATTTGAAATCAGGTGTTCAGGAATGCAGGGATTTAAAAAAAAAAAAGAGGGGGGGAGGTGGAATACTAACAGCATGACTTAAAACTTCAACTCAATATCAGTAATGACTAATATTTTATTTTATAATAGATTATTTATTTCAAGCCAATCTAAATAAGAAAACAAAATTTATGAAGCAAAACAAAAAAGAAAAAACAAAACAAACAAAAGCATGCAAATGTTTGGCAAATTTCAAAATACACTATAAAAGTTACATTAAAGACGGATAATATTTTGACATTTCTTACTTATACGTTTTTTGGCCAAGTACCCACTTATGGACTGTGAAAAATTCAGTCGATTGGGATCTTACTTTACAGACTGGAAACATTTTTTTTAAATTACAAAATGAAAATTTCAATATGTGTTTTCTTCACACCTTTTTTGTTTTCAAGAAAAATCCCTTTTTTTAATTGGATAAAAATGGTTTTGTTTGAAATCTTTTGACCAGCTCTCTCACTAGATAATTGACAATGAATAAATTGCAGCAAGGGAGGTTTAGGAAAAACTTTTCCTAACTGTCAGGGTGGTTCAGTAGTGGAATAACTTGCCTAGGGAGTTTGTGGAATCTACATCACTGGAGATTTTTAAGAGCAGTTTGGACAAACACCCATCAGGGATGGTCTAGATAATAATTAGTCCTGCCATGAGTGCAGGGGACTGGACTAGATGACCTCTAGAGGTCCCTTCCAGTCCTATGATTCTCTGATTTCTGAAAACATCTGCCATAGTTTAGTATCTCTGGCCCTGTGATAGTTCAAAATTCAAAATGTCTTCCATGAGAGATTACTACATCACTGTCATCTTTAGGAAGCCTGGATTGTACCTAATTTGTAACTCATGCTCACCGACTTTATCATGTAAATAACTTTCTCATTTCCTTTTTCCTTTATTTAGTTTATTACAGGATTGGCTACAAGTGTTTTCTTTGGTGTGAGATCTGAGATACAAATTGATCTGTGGTATATGACTGGTCCCTGGAGACTCAAAGCAACTTGAATATCTTGTGATCTTTGGTATAGGTGACCAATTATCAGTAAGTCCAGCTTGCCTGGGTGGCAAGATAGCTTGGAGAGCCTAAGGGGACTGTGACTCCATGGTAAGCCTCCAGAAGTTCACATTTGTTACTAGGTTAGTGAAATCTAATTGTAGAACATACCACCAGTTTAGGGTGTTTGCCCTGCTTTTGACAGTCTGCTCTGAGGTATGCACTCACGGTAGAGAGCCACTCCAGACAGCATAACGGAGGCCATACACACTGTATGTGATGAACATAAAAAGGACTCACTATCCTGTCATGGCCATCTCTGAAAGACTCTCAGAACTCTGTTATGATACAATATGGACAAAGAAACCCCACAAAAACCCAGGTGTCTCTTTTATGTAGAGATCCATCCATCTCATCTGTTCCATTGTGATGAGAGACGTGAAAAAGCATATTATTTGGAAAACAAGTCATTGATTTGCAGTCTGCCTGTTTCCTATTTGTATCCTCCATTCATTTCTCCTTTTCATCATTTTCCATGTTTCTTCACATTAAAGCAGTTTTAAAATGTGACTACAGGATCAGCATTGTTATTTTGTCCTGTTTTCATCTGTAGGGATGGCTTAATTTCCTTTGTACATTCTAGCCAAAATGCAGCCTTTCCCCAGTAGAAATGTATTAAAGTACTAGGCATTCCTTGTAAACATTTGCAAAACTACCTTATTACCCATCTTCAAATCCTCTTCCCCCCACCCCATCCCCCCAAAAAACCTCTCCTTTGCTGTGATACCCACAAAAAACCTGACAACAGTTAGGCTACTAGTGTGTTGTGACCACCAATATTGGCCTGATCTACACTAGAAAAAATCCACGCCCTGGAGCGGCATACTTAAGCCGACCTAACCCCTGGTGTAGACAGTGCTAGGTCAACAGAAGAATTCTTCCATCAACCTAGCTACCGCCTCTTGAGGAGGTGGATTACCTATGCTGACAAGAAGAATTCCTCCCATGAGGGTATTTAGTGTCTACATTGAAGTGCTTTAGTCACCCAGCTGTAGTGATGCAGCTGTGCCACAGTAGCATTTTAAGTGGACACATACCCATTTTTTCCTATCTGTCTGTCTCCATCTGTTCACTTTTGTCTTGTCCTTAAATTGTAAATTATTTGGGGCAGGGACCATCATTTTGTTCTGTATTTGAACAGCACCTTGCATAATGACTAAGGTTACTAGGTGCTACAGTAATACAAATAATAATAATGATACTAGCAGACCCTCTCCATTATCAATAAAAGCCTGGTGACGTACAGTATGAAGTGGGCTGATTTACAAAGAGAAAAAGCTGCAGATATTTTCTGGGTATGGCTCTGTTATCTACCGCTATCCTAGTGTGTGGTTAATTACACCTCTGTAGTTACAGGTTTGCAAAACTAGGCTGTGGTCTTGCAAACATTTACATCCTTATCTTCACGTAAGCGAGTCGTCCCTTTGAAGTCAGGCTCTAAAGCTGCAATCATAGCTGTCAGAGTAACAGTCGTGTTAGTCTGTATTCCCAAAAAGAAAAGGAGTACTTGTGGCACCTTAGAGACTAAATAAATTGGTTAGTCTCTAAGGTGCCACAAGTACTCCTAATCATGGCTGTGTGGGTGAATACTTGTGCTCAGCCTCATTGACTTCAGTGGCAAAGGCAGAACTTGAACTTGGGAGTAATGATTTCAAAGGGGCTTTGTGAGGGTGAAAGAGACTTTCCAAGCTTATCTGATTGCAGGATCAAGGCCTCAGAGTTTTCCATCTTTCTCTGTTTTTGTTTTGTTTTGTTCTGAGTTCTCCTGGGGATGCTTACTTTGTGTACTTTACAATCAAAGCTTCAAATCCTAATAGATTCAAGTTTTGATGACAGTCAACAAACCTTTTCCCTATCCTGCAAATTTCATATCAGAAATCCATCATAATTTCTCTGGCTGGTGCTGGTTTAACACAGTTGAAATTTCTTATCTGTAGCATGTTTCCCATCTCTAAAAGAAATTCACAGCATTACTGGCTGTACGTGGGTAACTGAACAGCTTGAATATTTAATGAATTCTAAATATACTCTCAGGCAAATAAAGGAAATTATTTCCCTGGAACAGTACACTTCAAACATTAATCATAATTATTAATATCACACACAAAGTTTTACTGGAAGTTTGAACTTATTTCAGTTCAGATTTAGAATTATTGTCACATTAGCACATACTCAGGGCAGAAGGCAAAACTTACCTCCATTAATTCATTCAATAATAAAGACATATTTTATAACCAAATGCAATTTAGGTGCATGGGATCAAACCATTTTGATTTTTTTTTTTTAAACAGAAAGAGCAAGGAGTGTGGAGGTTATAAAAATCTCACTTTATTTCTGAATTGCCTGAGAAGGTCTTTGCTGAAAGTTAACTGACAATTACAGATTCTTAGGATTTCTATAGTTCTTGAATGTATTTGTTATATACCATTAGTCACCAGGTGAAGCCCATCAGTAATGGCAATACCCTGCAGCAATAGCTCCGGAGAATATAACACTGATTGATGGCAGGTCACCTGGAATTGGTTGGCAGAATTTCCAATTTTCTGTTGGGAAATTGCTTATTTCTCGAAGTCTATTCCCATTTTAACAAGTGGACAGCAAGCTGAGATTATATATTATTATGTGTCTAACTATAAAATTGTGATGGATGGTGTCACATTTAAAGAGAGTTAAACATTTCATTTAAGGATGTTATTAAACAAAAGTTTAAATAACTTTAAAATATAGGCTATATCTTTTCAGTTGTTCATCCAGATTCAGAGCAATATTATCACATCTTAAATAGTTTAATGGGGAATGCTATGCTTTGTAATTATCCTTTTAAGTATTGAAAGGGTTATAATATCTTTGTTGTAAATATTTTGCACAGTTTCCAAGGTTTATCCAGGGACTGACTGGCTGAGTAGATTAATGTTTTACTTTGACTTAGGGGATTTAGGTTAAAATTCTGGCAAAACTGCACTGACAGAAAATCAAAGGCCAGTCAGCAAAGCCTTCGTACTGTGCTTCTTTTAAGTCATAAGGGGCAATAGCCAACAGCAACTAGTCATTCTTCCCTTTCCGAAGGTGAATGTGCTAAAAGCAAACACACTCTGTATTCTATTAGCGTAGAATGTGTATTATCTTTTACAAAACCTAGTAGCATTGCTAACCTTCTGGGATAGAGAGCAGATCTTACTGTAGTCCTAACATACACTCACTGAAAATAGTAAGTGTAGAATCAAGAAAAGCTTACATTGGTTTATCTGGGAGACACAGGTTTGGTCTACACTTGAAAGTTATATCAGCATAGCTAAGTCAGTTGGGGTGTGCAAGAATCACACCTTTGACAGACATAACTACGCTGACATAACCCCCAGTGTAGACGCAACTTTGTCTGAAATAGCTAATGTCATTCAGGGAGGTGTTATTCTTTCAACTACAGAAGAAGCCTTTCTGTGGATGTGGGCTGCATCTACACTCCAGGCTATGCTGGCATAGTATGTCGGTATAGTCTTCAGAGTGTAGACATATCCTCACCCTGTTTCTGGATCAGATATTCAGATTAGAAACAAAGAAAGTGTAAACTGAAATTCTACTAAGTAGGAATGACCACAGGTTAAAAGACTTCAGTTATACAGTTCATTCTCATGACATACTAAGCTCTGGACTCAGATATACAGTCTCACAGTCTTATTTTAATAGCTCCCACTGAAATCAAGGGGCCAATGGGAAATAGCTCCCAGTGAAGTCAGGGTGTGCTCAGCGCCTTTTTAAATCAGGCCATTTATTTAGGAGCCTAAACTGAGACTAATAACTCTGGATCCTATTTTTGAAAATGTGGCCCACATGCACTCCAGGAAAGGCAAAGCCTTTTTCTAATCTGATCCTGAAGGGAACTCTAGTGGCAGGTGGGAATTAACTATATTATTTCTAAAGCCTTCATATTCCAAAATTTAATCATTACTGCTCACCAAGCTATGCTGGAAATAGGTTTACCATTTTTACATCTACTTCTTCTTAGATTTGGAAGTCATACTCTACTGAGAGAAACCAAATATGTTCTTTATTCTGCTGTACTGCTTAGGTGGACAACTATGTTGTTCACAGAAATATAACAATCCAAACCTCATATTTTCCAAGTACCAAATGGATTTATGATCTCTCATTTCATTTTCAGACTATCCAGTTTGTACTATCTGATATTGATCTATTCTTTTCAGCCCGAAAATAAACTGAATCATAATTGCTTTGGCTGCCTGAATTGAAATCTAAAGAAACCTTCCAATTATTTTTTTAATCTTTTGCAAGTAAACTATAAAACACAAAATACTTTTGTGCAACATTTGGAGTCATATAAACCTTGCTTTATTTTATCAGTCTTAAAAGCCAATACTTACATTACTATTTGATGCATTTTATCAGAAGCATTGGTGCACATCAGTGTGAGAACTTTCTACCACCTTGAAAATGACTTTTAGAATATTTCATTAGCAGACTGTCTTTCAGAACTCAAGTTGACATTCATGTTACTTCACACCAGTCTTTCATCCACAAAACTCTTTGTTCTCCTGAACAGTTTCGAGACAATATGGGCAATCAAAAAAGCAAAGGCTTATGACCTATCTGCATCTTCTATTCCACCATTTGATCAGTCTTATTCAAATCTCATCTTTTTAATACTCCTTTGAGAAGTTTCTGAGAATTTTATTTCCTTTCTTTCATTGTGATCATATTATTTCAAAAACTTCAAACTTAATGAAATGGTAGCTCTCTATATAGCATGAGTCGGACACCACTGGTGGCTACACATTTATCCATTTTCATCTCTTTCAATAGCTTACGTGGAAGGAATTTGAAATACAGAAGAAAGGGAAATGCCTTTTATTATATATACATTTCACAGTTGATAATATTTTTGTCAAATATTTGGGAGGTTTTGCATACCTTTGTAGTTGTACATTTTCCTTCCCCTTAAAAAGAAAACACAAGAGTTTGTTGCTTAGAATGTGTCTTCTCAACTGTTGTAGGGAACTAGGTAGCTGCTTGAATTCCAGAGAAGTATAGCTCAATGGGTACATAAATATTCATAAGGACATGGCTTTGTGCATGCACTAGTTTCACAAAAATTTGGGGGATGCAAATTAGGTCTCTGGTTTAGGAAGATCAGCCCAAGTTTGAGACACAAATAAAAGCAGGTAAATTAAATGAAGATACTCCCTTGTGCCATAATATTGCACTAGTTATCTCAGTTCTTCAGTCTACAGTAGTAATAATTTAGAATCCTGTGAAAAACTGAGCAATTGTTGATATTACAGAATGTTGTATAATAAGGTTACTTCTCAGAAGTGAAGTATGGTTTGGTTCACACAATAATACGTTGTGTTTCACCAATGCATGTAATACATTATAGGTCTGGGATCCTCAGCTGGTGACATTTATGCCCCAACAGGTAGAAAACAGATATAATCTTCTCTATCGTACACAATTTTCATCAGCAACCACACTCTTCTGTCAGATTTTATCCTAAAAATGGAAACAAAATGTATGTACTGCTACTGACAGAGAAAGTTTTATGTGCGAGAGGAGTTCAACTACTGATGAACAAAATCTTCTCTGTCAGTAGTTGCACTTTACTAACAGGTAGAGTCTTCTTAGTTATCAGGAAGATAAAACCTGCGTTGGCAGCAGCTGTCTTTCTTTGGCAGGTAAAAATCTCTCCATCAGCAGCTGCATTTTTTGCATTATAACATGCAACAGAGAAGGTTTTATGCGCAGCTGCTGACAGATAAATTCTTCTCCATCAGCAGCTGCACTTTCTTGGCAGATAAAATCTACTGAGAGTTGTTGCACTTCTTTGGCACAGCCTTGGAAACTACCTCACACATGTCCATCTCCTTTACACATTAAAAACCATAGGAAATTAACACACACACACACAACTTTATTATGAAACAGTTAAGCTTCGTGATGTCAAACCTCAAAAGCCAGAAAATGAAAACATAAACCACATTATACTATATATTTTTACTACTCCACCTACAGACACACACTACCACTGCCATAACTACCATTCACCAGACAGTATCAGACTCATAAATCATTTTTTTTCTATGATCATAAATAGCTGCTAGTAGAAGGTTTCTATCCATAATGATAAAATGTTTTACTACTTCATTCTTTCATTATTTATGGCAGAAGAAGCTAGAGAATGCAGGATTATTTCAGTGTATTCATAGCCAGTATACTTAAAGCATATAGTAATAGTTGATTTCTTTGTCATTCATTAACATAATTTAACACTGTAGATTACTGATCACTTCATAATTTTACACCACAGGAATGAAGTAATAAAATAGATCATATTTATTCTTACTTAGTAGATTAGCTATCATATATATGTTACTTATAATAAATATTTTAGAAAAAGAATGTACTTAAATTGAGACAAAATAGCCCCCAGAATTGTAGCAGCTAATGGACTGACAAGTACTTGCATACTCTGTCTGTATTAAATAGCTTAAACAAATTAAATGAATTACCACATCACTGGTTCTTATCCTACTTGTGAAATAATACATGCCATTTAAAGCAATGCATGCCCATCAGTAGGCAATTTGAATGGAAATTGTTACATATAATATATAGGTCATTGCCAGGACAGCAGAGTTTGTAGTGCGAGGAGGCAGCATTAGTGGGGTTCTTTTCCAAATGGATTTTATAATTAATCACGCAGAAAACTTGCTAACCTCATTTGTTGTATTATTAGTCTGGTTAGTTGCACTGTCATTTGTCTACATTATTTATTAGTGGTCACTCTTAAAACATTTCTTCATGTACAAATATTACTAGTTCCATCACTATTCCCCATCTGATATATTGGAAATATCTGTTCAGCTGGTAGAAGCTTAAAAACTGGAAGACATTTGAGGTATCACTTGCAGTTTAAACTAGTGTAAAGGGTGGATTCTCTGTAACTTGAAGTCTTTATATCATGATTTGAGGACCTGAGTAACTCAGCCAGAGATTATCGGTCTATTACAGGAGTGGGTGGACAACGTTAGATTAGATGATCATGATGGCTCCTTCTGGCCTTAAAGTCTATAAATGTATGAGTCTATGAGTAGGTCTGCACTGCAGTAAAACACCCACAGCTGATCCATGTCAGTTGACTCAGGCTCATGGGGCTCAGACTGCGGGGCTATAAAACTGAAGAGTAAACATCTGGGCTCCAGCTCAAGGTTCCGATTCAGGAGGTCTGTGTTAAATTTAAGAAGAAAATCTAAAATGACAGACAATTCATTTGTAGAAAGAGATCCTAAATCGGGAATAGTTATACCAATTAAGCATCAGACTAGGGGCCTATACATATGCACATCGAGGACAATAACCCATGGCTATTTCCCTATCCAGCCTATCCACTCTTTAATAAAAACATAGGGGGTTAAAATAGAAGGGAATCCATTTACTCAGTTTTATCTTCGAGGGCAAGATAATTGAGGTTAAATCCTCAGCTGGTGCAAATGTGCTTAGCATCCATGGACGTACACCTGTTTACAGCCATTGAGGATCTGCTAATGTAGTTTAGAGAATAAAATCTAAACTGGAGGAAAGTCCATTTCAAAGACAATTCATTATCTGTAAGAAAATGGGCCATAGTTCCTCCCCACTCCTTAAATAACATAACCCTTCCAAAAGGTGTGTTTCCTTGGATAAATGGACTGTTTTCCATCTGGGATTTGCTTCTGATCTTAGGAAGGAAGGAAAGCTGAAGAGAGCCAAGTTCATTTCTTTAGGCCCATCAAAGCCGTTTTTCTTTTTTTAATATTAGGCCTTTATGAAACTGTGAAAAAAATTAACTCTGAATTTCTTTTACTTCCTTTGCTAAGACTAAGTTGGTTATGAAACCCATGCAAAAATATTTTTGCATGATTTTGCAGAAGATAGATTTTCTATTGCTCAAAAACATTAAATTTTCCAATTGTGATGGGAGTAGTTTCTCCTCCTTAGATGGATATACTTCATGTGTTCAGATAGTCTCACCAAAGGCTTATCTACATGGGGTAATTGTCCAGAGTAGCTATTCTGAGACAATTCCACTATAGCTATTCCAGAATAACTCTCTATGTAGTCACTTTTATTCTGGTCTAAGAATTCTGTAATATCTTCCTCATGCAGAAATGTCCTTACCCTCTTATATGTTGTTTTAATTCTCTGGTATTTTTCCACCCTGGGCTTGGTCATGTATCATGAAATTCCCTGAGGCTTTTCTCAGTGTCCTCACTGGGAGAAGGATCAAGGCCCATAACTGCTTCTTGTAACAGAACATACAAGCAGTGTGTGTGTTCTGTTCTGAACACAGAGCTGTTATTTCCCGCTCTCCTCTCCCAATCCCATCAGATAGGCAATGAACTACATTGTACACCCTACCTTGTACCTTCACTGCTTCTACACCTTACCTCTCTTTTTGCACTCTATTTTATGTCTGTTCTGTCCTTCATACTGTTTCTCTGCCACTATGAGGCTCATTGAAGTCAACTGAGTAATATATTTTCCCTCTCCCACATTTGTCTTTCTATAGCTTTTTATGATTCTTGCTGTGAAAGGTTCTTTATGAAAACAAATTGCATTGGTCTGGGAATGCTGGAGTCTACAAAGCACAATTCTCTTTCAGTGGTTCAGAAATCTGGTCTTGAAATTGTGAATGATCATCACTATATTTCTCCCCAGGGTGATCAGCACACCCTTATATACTTCTATAATACTTTATACAAGTTGTTATAAGACATAGGGCTAAATTCTATTCTCACACTGGTGTAGATCCAAAATAACTCTGCAGAAGGCAATGGCATTACTCTAGATTATACTAGCTAGCTGAACAGAATCTATCCCAGAACCAATTGTAAATTGTCTTTTCAAAGGATTATTTCTAAGTCTTCCATCCAAAAAGTGAAATAAGATGCAAAATGCTTTTCAGAACTCTGACCCTTTTCTCAATTTAGTAATTTTCTTTAAAAATCCACCTCAAATAACTTCTGATAAAAAACACCTTGTATAAATCTAAATAGATTAACAAAAACCAAGGCCCTGCTCCTGAGGTCTGGCCAAGTTATACTTGGCACTGGACTCAAGATGGGTTGGGAAGACTGTCTGTTTCTCCCCCTTCTACCGTCGCACACCCCTATGCAGGGAAGGCCAGGAATGGGTGTCATAAACCCAGCCATACTAGCTCTAGACTGGCCAGGGATTGCTTTATGCTGAAGAAACCCTAAAGTTCCCATTTAAGCTCCTAATTTATATTTGTAAAGAACTTTGCAAACAGCAAGCACATTATAAACATGAGTGTGTTTTATTAATGCATATTCTGGCACATGTTTCTAAATGTCCTTCTTTCAGGAACAAGTATGCTCTGAATATTTTTGTACTCCAGCTCTCCTTTTACTGCCACCCTGTCATTACTCTTGATGTATGCCCAATATATGTATATTCTCCAAACCAACAGAGCTTCTGCACTCCATAAACACACAAACTGCCCAAATCAACAACAAACCTACCATTTAGAATAGAATACATATATACAATTAATGTGCATAATATGGCTGCACACAAATAGCGACTGAAACTTGAGGTTTTACTGTTTGAACTCAAAACTTTTTATATTTTTTAATCTTTGTTTATTTGGTTTGAGGACCAAGGTTTGAGGGTCTTGTTTTAAAAGGACCTGTAAGATTTTGTTGCTGTTGTTGTTGCCTGTTTAATTGTTAGCTATTTTACTGATATTTCCCCCCATAAAAATATCAGGCATGTCACACTTTGCCTTCAGATTTTTTATGGGATAACTTGTTAGATGGCTCAAAAATGTGACTTGGGAGATTCCTCAGTCATTAATTGAGAGGCAGTAGAATTGAACCCGAAGCAAAATGAACTTGTCTCCCAAGTGTATCAGTTAAGTAGGTGCTAGTAAAACAAACAAAAGATGATCAAGTTCTAGAGAGTATGGGCACTTCCCACAATTAATTAGATTTTCTTTCTTTGGTATCTGTCATAAACCCAATAGTTTTTTAGTCATCTACAAAGTCTTCCAGACTTCTAGACAAGACCTCCATTTCTAATGTGGAAAATCAGGAGCAGAAAACCCAACTTGTCCAAATCCTAACAAATTTGGGGTTTATCATGACGTAACATAAAGAAACCAAATAGTCCATTTAAAAAATTTGCAGTCGCCTTTAAATAATGTGACTAGCCAATCTAAGAAGTTCCTGGATACAGTCTATCATGATATGAAACTTCAGATCAGTACAATAGGAACTGATGACTGTCCTAAGGTATATTTGGAAAGGATGGAAGAAAAGAAAGGAAGAGAATAGGATCATTCCATTAAATGTATGAGATTCTGGAAATGGGTTGATCAGTGAGGGACTCTTTGCTTAAATAAGATGAGCAGGGCTTGAACCTTAATTAACAAGTTTTTGAAAAACCAAAACCAATCCTTATCTCAACCTATTCCTAGTTTGTGGATTTTCAAGATGACCAAGAACACTGGAGACCCAGTGTATTGGGTACGCAACCTGAGACACCTTAGAGTGTCCTAAATGCCCATCCACTGAAAATCAGGCCCTTTAAGGCATCTTAAATCAGATACCTTAAAAATTAAGTTACCCAAAATCCCTAGTTACTTTTGGCCATCTTGACTGTAACATTATTGATATAGACATATGTCATAAAAATAAAGGGAAGGGTAACCACCTTTCTGTATACAGTGCTATAAAATCCCTCCTGGCCAGAGGCAAAACCCTTTCACCTGTAAAGGGTAAGAAGCTAAAATAACCTTGCTGGCACCTGACAAAAATGACCAATGAGGAGACAAGATACTTTCAAAGCTGGAGGGGGGGAAACAAAGGTTGTCTGTCTGTCTGTATGATGCTTTTGCTGGGAACAGATCAGGAATGCAGACTCAGAAACTTCTGTTAAGTTAGTAAGTAATCTAGTTAGAAATGCATTAGATTTCCTTTTGTTTAATGGCTGGTAAAATACGCTGTGCTGAATGGAATGTGTATTCCTGTTTTTGTGTCTTTTTGTAACTTAAGGTTTTGCCTAGTGGGATTCTCTATGTTTTGAATCTTATTATCCTGTAAGGTATTTACCATCCTGATTTTACAGAGGTGATTCTTTCACCTTTTCTTTAATTAAAATTCTTCTTTTAAGAACCTGATTGATTTTTCATTTTTCTTAAGATCCAAGGGTTTGGGTCTGTGTTCACCTGTACAAATTGGTGAGGATTTTTATCAAGCCTTCCCCAGGAAAGGGGATGTAGGGCCTGGGGGGATATTTTGGGGGAAATCGTCTCCAAGTGGGCTCTTTCCCTGTTCTTTGTTTAATGCGCTTGGTGGTGGCAGCACAGAGTTCAAGGACAAGGCAAAGTTTGTACCTTGGGGAATTTTTTAACCTAAGCTGGTAAGAATAAGCTTAGGGGGTCTTTCATGCAGGTCACCACATCTGTACCCTAGAGTTCAGAGTGGGGAAGGAACCTTGACAACATATTTTAGAGAATATTTAGCAACTAAATGGAATGGTTGCAACAAATGTGTTATCATTTAATGCTTATTAGATATCACTCTTTTTTAACAGTTAATTGAAACCTAACTTGCTGTAGGCTACTTTGATAAATGTTAATTAAATATCTATGCATTCCTTACAAAGGTTCATGTGCTAATAAGAATAAAATTAGGCATTTCTTGCTTATGTAATTTTGAGCTAATTACATGACTATTAGATTTATCTTTCAAATGCTCGATGTTTTCTTTTAACAGACATCTTATATTTAATTAAAAAGCAATATCTACTTTGCTAAGTCTGAAATAAATGTTCATTGAAGATACTAAATTAAAAAGTGTTAGCAAAATGTCACCACCAATTAAAGGGCTTTACAGACATTTTCACAATTCAGCATAGAGACCAATCAGTCAGAAGGAAATGCCGTGTCTCCTTTCATAATCAAACACAATTATTTTGGTTGATACACTTTAGAAAAAATAGCAGGAGTTGTGCAAAAATGTACTGAAAGAAACATGATTCTTTAAAAGAGTTGTCAGGATGTACCAGCAGCTTCTTGTGTATGATGAATGAATAGCTACAGTGCAGTAGATAAAACATACCAACTAGTACAGCTACAGATGTGGAGAAGATGATGATCAAATACCATTTTGAAAAGAGAATCTGAACAGGATGACATCGCCTGTACCTTTATTTATGAGATCATAGAAGTACATGTCTATAAGCATATGAGAACACTTGCATGATTAGATTCATCTGGCCAGCCAGGATGGAAAAGGTCCACATCACATTCTATTTACTTTGGGGAGTCTTATTATTTTCCATTTTCTCTTCACTCAGAACCTTTGATTTAGAGAAAATAAAATGAGTAGAAGTGGAATAACAAATGTTAACTGAAAATAAACAGTGGGGAACATTTTCAGTAGTGCCTAAGGGCTAAATTTTCAAAGGTATTTTAAAATGCAGAAGATGCAGATCATCATCAGATGATGCAGACCATATTCCAAAGAGCTTAAACAGATTAGGTGCCCAACTCCCATTGAAATCATTGACTTCAATGGAGCTAAGATGATTTACACCAGCTGAGAACTAGTGCATACATATTTTTCTCTAGTTACTTATATGCAGTACCGAAGTGCCTCAAAAATATTGCACATGCCAACACATTTTATCTGGCTCTGCTCCTTCACCCACCCGTGGAAGCAAAAAGCAGTTTTGCAGTTTTTTGGTGGTTGTTTTTAAAATGTGTGTGAGTGACTGTGTTGTGTGTGTGTGTAGAGAAATTGCTGAGGCAAATAAATAAATTTTCATTTGGTTCAAAAAGCATTGAGGTGAATGGTCGTTCTTAGGTCATAAGAGAATGAGTTCTATAGTCTTATGGTCTACTCCTGTGAAAGTGCTGTCCTCTGTCCTCCTGAGCCTCCCTTTATTGGTTGATAGTTTCATGATCCCTGCTCAACACAGCTATCATGAGAGGTCAAAGATGATCTGGCTGGATAGCCAGGGCTAATTCCATGGAGCTCTTTGAATACAGTAGAACTTCAGAGTTACAAACACTTCGGGAATGGAAGCTGTTCGTAACTCTGAAAAAAACATTATGGTTATTCTTTCAGAAGTTTACAACTGAACATTGACTTTGCTTTGAAACTTTTCTACGCAAATGATAAATGCTGCTTTTAACCATCTCAATTAAAATGATACAAGCACCAAAACAGTTCCCTTACCTTGTCAAATCTTTTTTTTTAGTAGTTTACATTTAACAGAGGACTGTACTGTATTTGACTTTTTTTTTGTCTCTGCTGCTGCTGCTGCCCTACTTCTGATTCTAAATGAGGTGTGTGGTTGACCAGTCTTTCGTAACTCTGAGGTTCTACTGTACTTTAAATTGGACTGATGAGCCAAGGCACAGAGCAGAACCCCAGAGCAATGTGTTCCTGTTGACCTGTATTGTTAATCAGAAAGATTGCTGTGTTTTGTACTAATTAGAGGTCTTTACAATTATCTTCAGTAGTCCCCAGTGGCTCTTGTAGAATTCATCTGGATAGGCTCTTCTCAGTGTTTATATTTTTAGAATTTAATTCAGAGGAGGAAGAGAAGGAACAGGTGGAGATGACATCACCGATAATGGTCAGTGGTATCATTTTTTTCTTAGGCTGGCAGGTCTGACACTGCTGTTCTCCAGGGAATCTCTGCTTTCATTCTAATTTGTTGTATTTCTCCTGGAAAATGAACCCTTAGCATTGAAAATATCAGTCTCAGTTATAATGTTGGTCTTGCAATGGAGCCCCTACACATGCCTCAATTAGACAATACAAATCCAAGAAATTCAGCTGGTCTGTGGGGACTGATGCTATACATGAAGTTCTGGTTCACAGAGAAGATAGCTACACATTAAGCTACACTTACATTCAGCAAATATATCTAAATATTCACTGTTCAATCATTTTGCAGATTAGAATTTCACGGTATAAAGGACTCCACCTTACAAACATGTTTCTTTTGTGTGTGTGTGTGTGTGTTACTGGCTATCAAAGGTACTGGATTGAAAGCCCAGGAGATAGAAAGTCCTGTTTATCCACAGAACAAGCATAGCAATGAAAATGGCAGGAAAAGCTTCTCTCTGCCTTCCTTTTTAATGTTGCCGACTTAGAGTAAGCTAGAGGGACCATTGCAGACTCCATGCCCTGTCAGTCCTTTTCTTATTACCAATTATACTGCTTACTGTGGTGGCAGAATTTGTGATGTGGACATTTACCACTGTGAACTGGATTGAGACTCATCAGTTTAATTTCCCCTAAGCCCCTCAAGAGTCATCAGATGGTAAAAATAAAAATTTTTTAAAAAAATGGTTACTTCTGAGCTACCCTGAATTTGACCCAGTAACTGAGAAGTGAAAGGCAGTACTACATATTCTAGTTCCCAGAACAATACAGACCCCCAACTCGTTAGTACGCTGGCATATTTTATGTTAGTTTATGTAATGTTCTTGGACAGTTAGTATCTGAAAAGTAACTCCACTTGCAACTGAATCATCATAAAATCTTAGCATGAGCTTTAATTGGCCTATGTGGCTCTTTAGAGTGACATTTTTGATTTCACATTCATTGATGAGTGCTAGAACATAGTAAATATGCACCTCCTGTATTTTGGCATTCACTTGGCCCCACAAGTATGTGAATCCTTGAGATAGCAGAAACAAATTGTTAGGTCAATGTTTGAGTAACAGAATATGGTTTATACACAGACAAAAACTAAAGATGTATAAACAAAAGCCGTCACTGGTGTTCTCAATAAATGGTGCAATTTACCTACAGAATTTTGAATCTTTGATTTGTAGTCAGATTTGCAACTGAATGCTCTTAAGTATTGGGCATACAAAGAACAGTGTGACTTCAGAAGTGTGACTAAATAGAGGACTGCCTGAGCAGTGCCAAAAGTAAAGCTGTGCTAATTAAGCATAGCACCACGCTTGGCTGTATCTGAGTCTTAGTTGTGGACTTGCAAGTAGCTGCAGTAACCATTAAAAACAAGCATTATCTCAATTACAGGGTAAAGATAACAAAAGGATCTTTATATATTTTTTCTTTTACCTCTGGTCATGAATGTGTTTTTCATTTTTCATTTGTATTCTCTTCATCCAATTTACTTTCTCACGTTAAATGTTATCAGAAGGCATGGATTGTTTTCACTTCATGATTACTGCTGCAGATAACTATTATCTTTCACAGTCCTGTTGGCTTTATCTTTGTGCATTCCAATCTGTCCTTTTAATTATTTTATTTTATGGTTTCCCTCTGGCTCCCCACAGTTACAAAGATGTGCGACCCTGCAGACATTTAGGCCCCAGTCAGTCCATTCTAATTCAGCAAAGTACTTAATCACATAATTGGAGCCCATAGCATCTGCATAACTTTATACATGTGATTGGTCACATTGACTTAAACGGGACTAATCACTGACCAAAATTTACACATTCATAAGTGTTTGCAGGATTACAGCCCAAATCTGTAATTTAGGGCTTGATCCAGAGCCCACTAAACTCAATATAAAAACTCTCATTGACTTCAAAAGTCACTGAGTCCCATATTTTTCTTGGTCTCCCTAGTAGAATAGACTGACATTTTGATTTGTTGAGGTTTTTTAATTAAACATTTTTATTCTATATCACGTTTTGATACTCCAGATGTCACGAACAGGTACATTGGTCATTACTTATAACTTTGCATACAGGAACTCTTCTGTGGTAACATCATATAAATAGATTGAAATAATGTTTTATCTGGAAATAAAAAAGAATAATGGTCACAAAGGAAAGATTATCTTCTCTCGAACTACTATTAATCATGTTGATAGTTGAATATGGGATTAGGAGTTCGAGAGTGTTTGATGTTAAGAGTGAACCAAGACAGTGCAATATTCAGGCTTTCTTCCTTCTTCCACACATACTGTAGTCTCTCATCAACCACTTCCTGAAAGTAGAGTTCTCTCAGTTCCTAGACATTACCCTATATGACAGCATAATATCATATTGTGGTGTCCCTGTATTGGAAAGCTATCTATTTACACAGAGAGGAGCTATCATAGTATTTGTTATTTGTAGTTGCTAATATTTAGATTTTGTACATATCAAGAATACGAATGCCAAGGTCAATGAGGAAGGAACACAGATACTGGGCACAAAATGCTATTCTCGGGTTATTCCAGTGCAAATCCAGAGTTACTCTGGTAAAACTGAAAACAGAATTTATCTTTCTTTCTTTAAGGCAGGAGTATGCCTCAGTCAGTAGGGTTGCAGTTGGAGCAGGCTGAAACCTCCAGCACCCGCAGACATAAGGAATTACAGTCAATATTAACTATTATTAAAGTTCTATGTTCCTTTTAGCTCTGTGTGCTTTGGAGTAAACATTTTAATCAATCCTTATCTAATATTCATACCATTGTATAATTTTCACCCAGCTAGTCTATTTATGATACCATAATATGCTAATAGTCACATCATACAATAGCTTTGCTTGGCCTATAATATATTTGTATCTTATCATCAATATGAAAGCACCAGAGAGATGATTTTTGCTACCCTGATCCCAAGACGAAAGCCTTTTAGGAACCATCCTCTTAACTGTCTCCCTTAATGAAATACAAAAAAGGCAAGACAAACAACTTCTTCTTTCTTAAACAGGAACTGGAAGCTATTGGACTTTTACTACTGTTGTAGTGGGCTACAATTGTCTCTGACTACACATGGCAAGCTTGGTAATCTTAACTCTTGTTTATTAGGTCTATGCAAGTGACTTATTTAATTTTATTGAACTTTCATTTAAATGAATATTAGGGTTTGATATAACGCTGGCATTTAGAGTCGCATACCTTGCTGGCGTAGTGTCAGTATTCTTTGTTAGCAAAGACACAAAATGAAAATGTAACATCTCAATAGTACAACAAAAAGAATGAAATGAAAGAAGCTGTGCTAAGCAAGTCAATGCCAGGACACCCCTGTCCTATATAAAGCTATTTCTCTTTTTTCACTCAAGATAAGCAAGAACTCTCTATTTGATATGCTTTACATGAGTTGTCACTTCCAGGCAATCTGAAATAAATTGCACAGTACACTTCAGGCAAACTCTTGATAGACTGTTGAATTTTTTTCAGACAAATAATAAAATGCCAATGGATCAAAGCATGATCAGAGATGCTAGCAAACCCAGACGTCTGGACCACTGAGTGCACTAAATATAAATAAACAAAAATAAAAATAGACTGTGGTTGAACTTCTGTCCCCATTGAAGTTGATGGGAGTTTTGCCATTGACTTCATTGGAGCCAGGGTTTCACTCTATGTGTTTGACATGCAAAGATTTTAACCTATTTTCCATTAACTACAAATGAACCTTTGAAATAAGTGAGGGAGCAAATTTAACGTTATGAGTGTGGACAGAGAAGAGGGAGGGAGAGAGGCACAAACCTTTAATACAATTTTTATTCATAAGTCATGGTACTGTCTGTAGTCTTAGTTAAGAAAAATGCTCTACCATCAGCTGTTCAGCATGCAGAAAACTGGATTAGGTTTTCTTTTTGTTTGTAATAAACCTCCCTATGTCTAACTTAATCACATGTTTAATAGAAAACTAGGGTCACTTTTGACAATGAGAAGCAGGGATTGGTGGGTTTATATAGAACCCCAATGGGTTTATATAGAATCCTTTAAATAGTATGGGCCTGGTTCTGTTCTCACTTTCATCAGTTTTACACCACTGTAACTCCACTGACTTTGACCCGAGTTACACCATAACTGTAAACAGGAGTGAGTGACAGAAACATAATGGCCCACTGTGTTAACATGAAAATTCTAACAGAAAAAAAATAATGTAGTGTATAGATAGATTTGGGGCTAGCTGGTGTAATTTATGCTGATTTACATCAGCTGAAAATCTTGACCATTGTATGTAGTATAAAGCACTGACTTATGGTACCCTTGCTTTTGGGGATTGTTCTCGTATTCCTTGTATTTATATAATTCACCCTCAAGGAAAGACGCATGAGCTTAAATTATAGAAAAAAAATCACCAACTTGAATTCTACTTCTGAAGCTAGAAACTAGTTTGAGAAGTTTGCCAAAGGTTGAGCTTCTTTCCTTAACACAGAGCACCAGTGCTTTCTTTATTTTGGACCGAATGCAGCCTTAGTGAGTGCAGCTATCATTGATCTCAACAAGAACTGGTTCTGCAGATACTAGGGCAGAATTGGACTCTTTGTATTCTTGTGCACCATGAACTCACAGAGTCAACTCAGAAAACTATTTATTCCCTAAATACAAATGTAAATGAATATAAATATCACCATTTAGTAATGGATGTTCTAGTCCATTTAGGCTAGTACATGTCTCTGACAGTGGAAAAAAATGAATGTGTCATTAAAAAGCTTAAATACCAATAATACATGGAATAGTGCAACTTTAGAGGAGGAGATGTAATGGGTCTTCTCAATTCCAGCTGTGCAGTGTATGGTCTGGAGTATAAGAATGTCCTTTTAATTTGTGTCATACTCAGTGGCACTTCAGATGAGCCTCAGTCATATAAATGTCTAATTTTTTCCATAATTCACTAAGCTACATGTGCTTACAGTAAGTGTTGAAAACAGTCAACAATTAGTAAAGTAATAATTACAGATTTATGATCATTAGTCCTTGAAAAACTCTCATCTGAAAATTTTGAATGGTGTGTATATTTTTTGGGTGATAGTATTTATCAGTTTAATAAGCTACTGTTTCTTCACTTGCCTTCTGTTGTTCAGAACACTGGATTATGTTTTTCATTTGTTTGTGATCAGCTGCACTGTTTCTAACCTAATCACAACATCTAACTGGCTAGAATTATTATTTAATTTGCCACAGATCGCAGAATTATTTTATTTGCATAAGTAAAAAAGTTCTCCTAAGCATAATATTTTCAAATAGATTAAAGAGCAGTGAAAATACAAATGAAAGCAAGCAGGACTAGTGTGGATTTCAATGAAGAGTTTTTAATGATGGCACAATATTTGCATTAATTGTCATTTGTAGTAGAATTTAGCACTACATCAAGAGGAATTAAGGGGTCAGGAAGAAATTGTCTGAGACACTAAGATTGAAAGCGTTTGCGGGCAAATTGACACAGTCAGGTGTGTGCAATTCCCAACATTCTTTATGTTCATATGTTGGTTTTTTTAACTTTAATCATGTATTTTTAACTCTCAGGAAATGTGAAAGTATGTTATTCTGTTCATTATCTTTGTTGCCTCTACTACACAAGAATTTTCAGTTTAATTTATTCAGGTATTGTTTATTGTATGAACTTTTATCCAAATGTAAAAGAAAATTAAACAAGTGGCTCAATTCTTATCCCTCCTCCTAACTGCCAACCCATCCAAACTGTCCCTCTAATGTCAAAGTAGCTACACCAGCTTCTTCAGTCTCATGCATTCATTTCTGCATTTTGGAATAATTGAGCAAAAAGGTAAAAGACCCTAACTCCTGGAGCTGATCTGTAAAACACAGATTTTAGGGGCTGGCCAAAAAGAACCTATGGTCTATGGAAGGAAGAAGAATGATCCATTGATCAGGGCCCTATCCTGGGATTTGGGAGACCTAGGCTCAATCTTCTGCTCCACCACAGTCTCCCTGTGTGATCTTGTGCAAGTTTCTTTTTGCCTCAGTTCCTCATCTGTAAAATGGGGATAACAGCACTTCCTTATCTCACTTATGTTGTGAGGATAAATACATGAAAGACTGTGGGGTGCTCAGATAGTTTGGTAATGGGGGCATGTAAATACCATAGATAGATGTTCTGGAACCCCATCCACAGAGGGTGTGAAGGAGCAGGCAGTGAGCTTTATTGAAAAATGGGGCGCTTTACTGTGAAGGTTCATCAGATGATTGGGCACAGAACTCCCAGCATGTGGAATGTAAGGGTAGAGCACAAGTTACTCAATACTGGGCTCTTTGCAGTATAAGGGGTTGGAAATTGTATGCTGTATTGTGTCTGTCTCTGCACCTGGATGTTTCAGCAGTGATCATTAATGTTTACCATTTGCAGTGCTAAATGAATTACAGTTGTTAACATTTTCAACTGCCAATGCCTTTTGATGGGCCAGAAGATTTAAGAGTGGCATTTCCCACACATTTTCTTCATGCTGTCTTAAACATTCATTTCTGCCAGTTCTCAAGCTCTCAGTTCAGGAGTGAGTCCTGTAGCTTATGTAGATTATGTGCAGAACCCAGTTCAAAAGCTGGCCTCAGGTGGCTAAATGCTTCCCAGCTCCATGAGATGCCCTTGCTTGTGTTGTATATGCCTGTCAAATGCTGGCAGTGTGCCAGCACATGGCAAAGCAGAAATGATGTGCTTGCAGATTTGAACATGATCTTTGTCATTTATCCTTCATGGGCTTTTGGGGGGGAGGGTTTCTTTCCAGTGCCATTTGATATTCACATGTTCTTGCTATATGCTTTACGAATAGACAAAATGATTCAGATACAATCAGAACCTTCCCCAGCCACCTTGAATTTTTGCCCACAATTCAAACCAAAACTGAACCAAATTTCTTCTGAAACTTCAAAAAGTTTGATTAACTATGTTCACACAATTGTCCATTTCTGAATGTCGGCCTTCTGGAGGCTGCAGAAACAGAAGAGCTAAAAATACCAAAAGAAAACATGTTCTCATCAGACTTTCATCTCGGTTTTGCAGCCTCAGGATGTTTGGATATTCCTCCAAACATATAGATAGTTGGTATTATTATAACTTCTTGTTTGTGTTATAGTAAAGCTACAATCCCCAATCAAAATTGTGCTCAGATCTGTATATAGTGAGAGACAGTCCCTGCCTTAGAATTTAAATGTAACTAGAAAAGACATATAAAGGAAACAGAATCCCCATTTTACTGAGGCACAGAGAGATTAAGAGCCAGATTTTTCAAGTTACTTAGGTGTCTAAAGATGCCAGTAGATACCCACTGGGATTTTCAAAGCGCCATTGAAATCCCTAGGCACTTTTGGAAATAGCACTCTGCACTCATTTGCATTGTTAGGGACTTTGAACACCTAAGTGACTTAGACAAGCGTATCTACTGTGGCAGAGAATATCTCTGGCAGAGCTGGGATTTATATCCAGGTCTCATGAGTTCAGCCAGATTCTTAACCACAAGACTATCCTTGTTCTCTTGAAAAATGATGGATCCAACCAAATCTCTGAATTTACCGGAGTTTGCCCATCATGGCTTATCTGTCTTTCTGTGCAGTTGTAATATGCTTATCAGGATATCTGGGCACCTTAAACATTTTAGAGAGTATACATGCAGAAGTATTGTTTTCCTATCTCAATCCCCCTGTTCATGGGGATTATTATTGTTAGGGGAAACAAGGTGAAAGTAGCGAGTTTTACATTTTGTTCTGAAGACGATGAGATTTGTGGTCATTCTAATCCCTTCTGGGAAGGAGCACCACAGTGTGTCTTTCCAATGTGCGATACTTTTGATGGTAGAAAGCAATATGTTTGGATGAATAAAGAATCACAGAGGAGCTGTGAATACAGCCAGTTCTCCAGTTTTAGATTATCAGCCTGGTGTACTGACACTATCTCAACACACGCCATAGGGAGAAGTGTGATTTTAAGGGCCATTAAACACTGTACCATAAACATTCTCAGTGTATTACAAGTACAAAATGAAACACCTGTGTTAAATAACTTTGTGTCAATCCACCGGGAAAAGCCACTGAGTACTGTAAACCCAAAATATCTCATTTCTTACATATCATGTGGTGATCTAGTGCTTGCATGGTTAGATGCACTATAAAACATGTAGGGATTCGTGTTCCAGACCTCATAAAGGATTTGTTTATTCTGCATAGCTATAGCTGTAGTTCTTTATTTATCTAAGGACACTATCATTTCATTTTATTCTGCTTTTATATTAAGCACAATTAAAAAGGAAGTGAACTGAGTGTGAGATATGCTAGCTAAATAGTTATGAGCTATGAAAGCTGGGGAAGGAAAAATATCTAGGCATCATCTGACCTATTGTGTGTACCAAGAATCTAAGGGGACACACAATAGGAAAGCAGTAATGAGACAACTCTTGAAGACTTGGGGCATAATCCATAGCAACACCAAGTTCACACTTGGGGCAAATAATTTATGGGGAAAGCAAAGAAGTCTAAGATACTGTTATGTCCTCCCGAATCCTGGGGCTGGATAGAGGCTGAACTGACCCATCTTGGCCGGCACAAACTAGAACAGTCACATGGCTGCTCTGATTTTTACTGGCTAGAGCAGTTTGCTAGGGATCATTCCAAAGGCCAAGACCCTGCTGTCTCCAGCCCCTTCTGTCCCCCACCTGACCCAAATATGTCATCAGTGTCACTGTACATTGGGCATGAGTGGTGTCAAGAGGGGATGGCATAAACACAGACATGGTAATTTCAATGGGACATTACTGGAATAAGGTGCAGCTAACTCAATGTAAGCGTCACAGAATCAGACCCTTAGTTATCTAAGGCAACCAGTATGTTTCAAAGAGCTAGTACTGTACATATGACACACCTAAAATGTAACTTCTATACACATCTATTGTCCCTGAGCTACTGCAAGGGAAATGGCATTAATGAAGCTGTGGGTTCAACTAAAGAGAAATCTAAAGTGACTTTAGATCCTAAACTGGGCAAAGGTACTGGTCTCCATATTGGAAGAGAAGATTGAAGGTCTGGACCAACAGATAACGACCCTGCATTGCATACGAGAAACTGAGGATTTTCTGGACAAAAGTCAGGATATGCTTCTACGGGCACAAAGCTCTAAAGATTTAGAGCAGGTTGCACAGCGGAGCCAAGAGGCCAGTGAAGAAGCTTGGCAACATGTGACCTCCAGAAGAAGAAGGGGGAATGTCCGGGTTCCAGCAACGCGGACACAGGTAACTAACCACTTTCATGTTCTCTTCACAGGTACCTTTGCGGAGAGTGGACCAGATGATATGTCTGGGGGGAGAAAGCAGAAGGAGACTCCGCTGGTTGGAAGGCATGAGATGCACTGTCCTGAGATGGGGGGTTCCACGACCACCACTCCCAAGAGAAGGAGGCGGGTGGTGGTGGTCGGGGACTCTCTCCTCCGGGGGACTGAGTCATCTATCTGCCGCCCTGACCGGGAAAACCGAGAAGTCTGCTGCTTGCCAGGGGCTAAGATTCGCGATGTGACAGAGAGACTGCCGAGACTCATCAAGCCCTCGGATCACTACCCCTTCCTGCTTCTCCACATGGGCACCAATGATACTGCCAAGAATGACCTTGAGCGGATCACTGCGGACTACGTGGCTCTGGGAAGAAGGATAAAGGAGTTTGAGGCGCAAGTGGTGTTCTCGTCCATCCTCCCCGTGGAAGGAAAAGGCCGGGGCAGGGACCGTCGAATCGTGGAAGTCAACGAATGGCTACGCAGGTGATGTCGGAGAGAAGGCTTTGGATTCTTTGACCATGGGATGGTGTTCCATGAAGGAGGAGTGCTGGGCAGAGACGGGCTTCATCTTACGAAGAGAGGGAAGAGCATCTTTGCGAACAGGCTGGCTAACCTAGTGAGGAGGGCTTTAAACTAGGTTCACCGGGGGAAGGAGACCAAAGCCCTGAGGTAAGTGGGAAAGCGGGATACCGGGAGGAAGCACAGGCAGGAACGTCTGTGAGGGGAGGGCTCCTGCCTCATACTCAGAATGAGGGGCGATCAGCAGGTTATCTCAAGTGCTTAATACGAATGCACAAAGCCTTGGAAACAAGCAGGGAAAACTGGAGGTCCTGGTGATGTCAAGGAATTATGACGTGATTGGAATAACAGAGACTTGGTGGGATAACTCACATGACTGGAGTACTGTCATGGATGGTTATAAACTGTTCAGGAAGGACAGGCAGGGCAGAAAAGGTGGGGGAGTAGCACTGTATGTAAGGGAACAGTATGACTGCTCAGAGCTCCGGTACGAAACTGCAGAAAATCCTGAGTGTCTATGGATTAAGTTTAGAAGTGTGAGCAACAAGAGTGATGTAGTGGTGGGAGTCTGCTATAGACCACCGGACCAGGGGAATGAGGTGGATGAGGCTTTCTTCCAGCAACTCGCAGAAGCTACTAGATCGCACGCCCTGGTTCTCATGGGTGACTTTAATTTTCCTGATATCTGCTGGGAGAGCAATACAGCGGTGCATAGACAATCCAGGAAGTTTTTGGAAAGCGTAGGGGACAATTTCCTGGTGCAAGTGCTAGACGAGCCAACTGGGGGGGGAGCTTTTCTTGACCTGCTGCTCACAAACAGGGAAGAATTAGTGGGGGAAGCAAAAGTGGACGGGAATCTGGGAGGCAGTGACCATGAGTTGGTTGAGTTCAGGATCCTCACACAGGGAAGAAAGGTAAGCAGCAGGATACGGACCCAGGAAAGCAGACTTCGACTCCCTCAGGGAACGGATGGGTAGGATCCCCTGGGGGACTAACATGAAGGGGAAAGGAGTCCAGGAGAGATGGCTGTATTTCAAGGAATCCCTGTTGAGGTTACAGGGACAAACCATCCCGATGAGTCAAAAGAATAGTAAATATGGCAGGCGACCAGCTTGGCTTAACGGTGAAATCCTAGCGGATCTTAAACATAAAAAAGAAGCTTACAAGAAGTGGAAGGTTGGACATATGACCAGGGAAGAGTATAAAAATATTGCTCGGGCATGTAGGAATGAAATCAGGAGGGCCAAATCGCACCTGGAGCTGCAGCTAGCAAGAGATGTCAAGAGTAACAAGAAGGGTTTCTTCAGGTATGTTGGCAACAAGAAGAAAGCCAAGGAAAGTGTGGGCCCCTTACTGAATGAGGGAGGCAACCTAGTGACAGAGGATGTGGAAAAAGCTAATGTGCTCAATGCTTTTTTTGCCTCTGTCTTCACTAACAAGGACAGCTCCCAGGCTGCTGCGCTGGGCATCACAACATGGGGAGTAGATGGCCAGCCCTCTGTGGAGAAAGAGGTGGTTAGGGACTATTTAGAAAAGCTGGACGTGCACAAGTCCATGGGGCCGGACGAGTTGCATCCGAGAGTGCTAAAGGAATTGGCGGCTGTGATTGCAGAGCCATTGGCCATTATCTTTGAAAACTCGTGGCAAACAGGTGAAGTCCCAGATGACTGGAAAAAGACTAATGTAGTGCCAATCTTTAAAAAAGGGAAGGAGGAGGATCCTGGGAACTACAGGCCAGTCAGCCTCACCTCAGTCCCCGGAAAAATCATGGAGCAGGTCCTCAAGGAATCAATCCTGAAGCACTTACATGAGAGGAAAGTGATCAGGAACAGTCAGCATGGATTCACCAAGGGTAGGTCATGCCTGACTAATCTAATCGCCTTCTATGATGAGATTACTGGTTCTGTGGATGTATTGTTTCTTGACTTTAGCAAAGCTTTTGACACGGTCTCCCACGGTATTCTTGTCAGCAAGTTAAAGAAGTATGGGCTGGATGAATGCACTATAAGGTGGGTAGAAAGTTGGCTAGATTGTCGGGCTCAACGGGTAGTGATCAATGGCTCCATGTCTAGTTGGCAGCCGGTGTCAAGTGGAGTGCCCCAGGGGTCGGTCCTGGGGCCGGTTTTGTTCAATATCTTCATAAATGATCTGGAGGATGGTGTGGATTGTACTCTCAGCAAATTTGCGGATGATACTAAACTGGGAGGAGTGGTAGATACGCTGGAGGGCAGAGATAGGATACAGAGGGACCTAGACAAATTGGAGGATTGGGCCAAAAGAAATCTGATGAGGTTCAATAAGGATAAGTGCAGGGTCCTGCACTTAGGACGGAAGAACCCAATGCACAGCTACAGACTAGGCACCGAATGGCTAGGCAGCAGTTCTGCAGAAAAGGACCTGGGGTGACGGTGGACGAGAAGCTGGATATGAGTCAGCAGTGTGCCCTTGTTGCCAAGAAGGCCAATGGCATTTTGGGATGTATAAGTAGGGGCATAGCGAGCAGATCGAGGGACGTGATCGTTCCCCTCTATTCGACATTGGTGAGGCCTCATCTGGAGTACTGTGTCCAGTTTTGGGCCCCACACTACAAGAAGGATGTGGATAAATTGGAGAGAGTCCAGCGAAGGGCAACAAAAATGATTAGGGGACTGGAACACATGACTTATGAGGAGAGGCTGAGGGAACTGGGATTGTTTAGTCTGCAGAAGAGAAGAATGAGGGGGGATTTGATAGCAGCTTTCAACTACCTGAGAGGTGGTTCCAGAGAGGATGGATCTAGACTATTCTCAGTGGTAGAAGAGGACAGGACAAGGAGTAATGGTCTCAAATTGCAGTGGGGGAGGTTTAGGTTGGATATTAGGAAAAACTTTTTCACTAGGAGGGTGGTGAAACACTGGAATACGTTACCTAGGGAGGTGGTAGAATCTCCTTCCTTAGAAGTTTTTAAGGTCAGGCTTGACAAAGCCCTGGCTGGGATGATTTAATTGGGGATTGGTCCTGCTTTGAGCAGGGGGTTGGACTAGATGACCTCCTGAGGTCCCTTCCAACCCTGATATTCTATGATTCTATGATACTGTTCAGTTATCAGACAAAGAGATTAAGGAGAAGAAGCCAGAATTCACATCTTGGTTCTGACAGGCATAGTCAAAATCAAGAACAGTCTGTAAAAGGGAAATGTCTGTTTTTAAAAGACATTTTACAAGAAAGCATAGATTGTATTTCAACCTACAAGTTGTCTGTTTTCGAAATCCCTCTACTACTTAAGGGACAGTGCAATAAAGTGGGAAGAAGAAATTTGGATAGCCTATTCCTCCAAATCAAGAATAGCTATAAAAAAGTCCCGGAATAATTTGTTTGCTTTTTAAATCTCCTCTTATAAATAAAACATATTTTAAAAGTAAAACACAAATATTAAAAATACCTGAATTTGAACTGCTTTGCACATTCACCTCCCTAGATACAGATGTTTCACATTGGAAAAATGACTTTGTATTGTTGGCATATTAAGAACGTCTCATTTGATCATTTTAGTTCTGATATTATCCCATGCCGCAAACCAGGATTCAGACTGCAACACTGTGCTGCCGTTCATTGTCAACAAGGTTGGAGAGGCTGTCCTCTTGCTTCCGCCACTGTAAATGAGGAATAATTCTATTGGTAACTATGGTATTACACTAACATAAGAAAGAGGAAAATATGCAAGATGCTGAAAACAAATGATCAGGAATCTTGCTGTAAACCAGCCCCTCTCTTTCTGAGTATTTTCTTCTGTGCAAGGTGGGGTAGTCATTATATCCCACCCTAATATTTTTATGTTTGATTTCCTAGAAAAACAAATCAGAAGACAGAAAATTTAAATTACTGGGATTTTTTTTTCCTTACCACCAACTGAATTTATATACCTCAGAAACTAATATAACTCTCTGATGGGGATTGCTTATTTTCTGTTGACAGCTTTTTAGTGAAAAAGATAAAAATCAGATTGAATTCCGACAGTGAGAAATTGAGAGCTTGTTCTACCAGCAGGAGTCTTGAGGCCTCTAATTTTACCTCTGTGAGCAAAGATGAACCAACAATATCAGCAACCAATTTTTCTAAAGCAAAAGAAAACCTGGTATCCTAAAAGCCATGAAAAAGTCTGAGTCTAAGGTTGTCTAAGAAAAAACATTTATTTAATTGATTTTAGCATGGCTATAATCTGAAGATTAAACATATCTATAATGATACAGTAAAAGCTCTGTTATTCGGCACTTTACCAACTGGAAAGCTCCATAAATGGCATTTCTGATCTTCATTGAAAGTCCGGTTTATAGTCCAGTTGGCGTGGGGCTGGCAGGCTCCCTACCTGGCTCTGTGTGGCTCCCCAGAAGTGGCGACATGTCCCTGCTGCTCCTAGGTGGAGGCGGGCTAGAAAGCTCTGCTCGCTGCGCCCCCATCCCACCCCAAGCACTGGCTCCACAGCTCCCATTGGCCAGGAACCACAGCCAGTGGGAGCTGGGGAGGCGGCGCCTGCAGGCAAAGGCAGAGTGTAGAGCACCTAGCCTGCCTCCACCTAGGAGCAGCAGGGATATGTCGCCACTTGTGGGGAGCCACCCAAGGTGAGCGCTGCCCGGATCCTGCACCCCGAGCCCTCTCCCGCACCCAAACTCTCCCCCAGACCTTGCGTCCTTCACCCCCTCCCATGCACCAACCCTCATCCCTGAGCCCAACTCCCACACTCAAACTCCCTCCCGCTTAGTTAACTGGAATTTTTTTACATACCGGCACCCCCCATTTCCCCAGCGGGTCGTATAACAAAGCTTTTACTTATGTAGCTAGAGAGATACAGTATAGATATTGGACTTAGCATTAATAATGAAAGGAAAGAGACTGGTACAGAGTAATGCTCATACAGAGTAAGCTCCTTCTAGAAAATCTGCACCCAGAAAAGTGAGTGTGGGATGAAATGTTGGCTCATACACCCTGCCCCTATCCAAATCCCTGTTTCCAAATCCCATGTGTCACCCATTCACTCTAATGAATTGCTGAGAGGAATTTCAGTCGAGAGCAAGAGCATGTTCCACATATTTATGGTCATGAACCGCCCAGCCTGATTACACAGAGGTCTCATTTCACACACATTATATGTGATCCTGTCCAAGGTAATCTGAGTGGAAAAGCTGTGCAGAGGTACTGCTGGTCCAAGGAGGTGTGCACATCAGTGCTGCTTTTGCAAAGAGTGTGCATGCACTTGGGGACATTTTCTCATTGTGCAAGATTTGGTCGATTTATAATTCCATTAATATGAATGTTGCGTTAGTCTGAAATGGAATTATCTGAGTCAATCAGAGTGCAGGGATGCTGTATTATTACTGATACATAATCACCCTGATTTTTTCTCCCAGTTATGCAATTCCCTTCACTCTGATTGTTCCTTATTTGTATAATCACTGTATGATTATTTCTCAGTAACTATAGTGTACGCAAATCCATGTACTCTGATTGGCTGCCAAACATTGAGTGCAAAGATTTAAAAAAAAAAACTGGTGAGTTATTTTCAATAAACACACTGGAAATATGCAAATCTCTCTACTCTAATTGGTTATTTTAATTCTTCAGGCTCCTCTCCACAGATTATTTAAATGATTAGGTCCAGATCCTACCATTGATAGTGTGTGTGCAGACAGTTGCACACAAAAGGATACATGTGGTGCAAAATCCTGACCCCACTGAGCTTGAATGCACTGCAGAGTTAACTTGGGCTGTTGTTTGGCCTTGCTCCCAGTCACATGGAAAACCATCTGTCCCAAGTGTGGATATGCTTTATACTTAGGCTAGTTGGCCTGTCCTGGGGTATAGGTAGGGCCCTACCAAATTCACGGCCGAGAAAAACTTGTCACGGACAGTGAAATCTGGTCTCGCCCCATGAAATCTGGTCTTTTGTGTGCTTTTACCCTATACTGTACTGATTACATGGGGGACACCAACATTTCTCAAATTGGGAGTCTTGACCCAAAAGGGAATTGGGGGGGAGTCACAACGTTATTTTAGGGGGGTTGCGATATTGCCACTTTTACTTCTGCACTGACTTCAGAGCTGGATGGCCAGAGAGTGGCGGCTGCAGGCCAGGAGCCCAACTCTGAAGGCAGAGCTGCCGCCAGCAGCAGCGCAGAAGTAAGGATGATATGGTATTGCCCCCTTTACTTCTGCGCTGCTGCCTTCAGAGCTGGGCAGCCAGACAGTGGAAGCTGCTGACTGAAGGCCCAGCTCTGCAGCCAGTACATCCCTACCCTTTGTTTCCTGTCTTTTAACCAGTTACCAATCCATGAGACAACCTTCCCTCTTATCCCATGACAGGTTACTTTACTTACGAGCCTTTGGTGAGGGACCGTGTCAAAGGCTTTCTGAAAATATAAGTACACTATATCCACTGGATCCTTCCTTGTCCGTATGCTTGTCGACCCCCTTAAAGAATTCTAGTAGATTGGTGAGGCATGATTTCCCTTTATAAATACCACGTTGACTCTTCCCCAGCAAGTTTTAGTAATCTGTGTGTCTGGCAATTTTGTTCTTTACTAAAGTTTCAACCAGTTTGCCCAGTACTGAATTCAGGCTTACCGGCCTATAATTGCCGGGGTCACCTCTTGAACCCCTTTTTAAAAATTGGCATTACATTAGCTATCCTCCAGTCATTTGGTACAGAAGCTGATTTAAATGATAGGTTACAGACTACAGTTAGTAATTCTGCAATTTCACATTTGAGTTCCTTCAGAACTCTTGGGTGAATACCATCTGGTCCTAGTGACTTATGACTGTTTAGTTTATCAATTTGTTCCAAAACCTGCTCCAATGACACGTCAATCTGGGACAGTTCCTCAGATTTGTCACCTAAAAGGAGTGGCTCAGGTTTGGGAATCTCCTTCACATCCTCAACCATGAAGACCGATGCAAAGAATTCATTTAAAGTTTCTCCGCAATGGCCTTATTGTCCTTGAGTGCTCCTTTAGCATCTCAATTATCCAGTGGCCCCACTGGTTATTTAGCAGGCTTCCTGCTTCTGATGTACTTAAAAAAATGTTTGCTATTACTTTTTGCTGTTACTAGCTGGTCTTCAAATTCTTTCTTGGCCTTCCTAATTATATTTTTACACTTCATTTGCCAGACTTTATGCTCCTTTCTATTTTCCTCACTAGGATTTAACTTCCACTTTTTAAAGGATGCCTTTTTGCCTTTCACTGCTTCTTTTATTTTGTTGTTTAGCCACAGTGGCTCTTTTTTGGTTCTCTTACTGTGTTGTTTTTTTTTAATTTGGGGTATACATTTAAGTTAAGCCTCTATTATCTTTAAAAAGTTGCCATGCAGCTTGTAGGGATTTTACTTTTGGTGCTGTACCTTTTAATTTGTTTAATTAACCTCCTCATTTTTGTGTAGTTCCCCTTTCTGAAATTAAAACCTACCGTGTTGGGCTGCTGTGCTGGTTTCCCCACCATAGGGATGTTACATTTAATTATATTAGGGTCACAATTACCAAATGGTCCAGCTATATTCACCTCTTGGACCAGATTCTGTGCTCCACTTAGGATCATACCTCATAAGCAGGTGGATCTGAGTTGGCTCGATCTCTTACAGGAGCCTGTCATAAGTAGACTGGTCTTTGACTCTCCTAAAAGGTCCAGACCCAACGATAAGCCTCTTTCAATATTTAATGATAATTATTCATCATTTATTATTTGTATTGCTGTAATATTTAGACACCCCAATCACAGATGACTGCTAGGCACTGTACATAAATAATCATGAAAAGACAGTTCCTGCCCCAAAGAGCTTACAGTCTGTAAGACAAGAACAACAGTTGGGTAGAACAGACAGGGGGATAATACAAGGTATCAGAGAGACACCCAGGCTTACTGTAATTCAGCAGTGATCACAGCGCACACAGCACAGAATAGTAAGGGACAGTGGGAAAGGCTGCCTAATATGCATTATTTACAGTGTATCAGGCATTGCATATTTGGTTAATTTGAACTGATATTTCATGGATTGCAATGGCACTACTTGCAGAGTAAGATATTCTCAAAACAAATAAAGGCAGCAAAATTAGGCCCTAAATTTGCAGACTAAATAGGCTAACTTAAGCAAAAGTAGGCTTGTTCCACAGATAGGTTTTCCCATGTTCTCACACCTCTACTTTTAATTAAAATGCTGACAATCAGGGGTAAGGGGAACATAATACAAGGTAATTATATACAGAAAAACATATTTCACCACAGCATAAGCTATTAGCACTTTCTTGGCTATCTGATTATCTGACAGGCTTAAAGGTAAAAATAATGTGAATTTCAAATCTCTAGCTGCTCCCTGAGGAGACTCTGTCTCATATAGTTTGTAGTGAAGTGAGACACTAGAATGCAAAAATGAATGAAGGGGAAAAAAACATAATATAGGAGGAGTATATAAACATATTGGGCCAAACTCAGCCTTGCTTTAGTGTCATTAACTTGCATGGGCTCAGTGGCTCATTAACATCTGTTCCAAAATGACCCAAAGAACTTCCACAAGCCCTAAAATTTTAAATGATCCTGTATCTTTAATCCTTTAGGCTCTAGCCCATTAAGATCCTGAAGCAGGTGCCTAACTTTAAGCATATGAGAATTCCCATTGAATCAAAATGATCAAAGTTAGACTTGTGCCTAAGTATCTTGCTGAATTGGGGCCTTAGTCCTGATGCGTTACTGAAGTGGCATATCATGAACTGCTCAGATTTCAAAGAGTTGCATAGCTAACTCCTTATTACAAGCATTTCTTTACAGACAAGTTGCTCTCTAAGGGTATGTCTAGTATGCAATTAAACAACTATGACTGGCCCGTGTCAGCTGACTGGGGTTAGCGGGCTTGAGCTAAGGGGCTGTTTAATTGTGGTATAGACATTCAGGCTTGGGATCGAGCCTGGGATCTGGGAGCTAGGGGGAAAGGTCCTAGAGCTCCAGGTCCAGACTGAAGGTCTACATTGCAATTAAACAGCCCCTTGGCCCAAGCCCCACAAGCCCAAGACAGCTGGCATGGGTCAGCCGCAGGTTTTTAATTGCCATGTTAATTACCTTAAGCTGGCTGTGTATTTCCTCCCTCAGGCCTACTCTTCCTTCCTCATACCACAAGTATGTGACTTGTCCAGTGTCTATTACCTGCAAACCAAAATAGCTTCTCCCCCACACACTGGCTGGCACAACTGTTAAATATATTTTGGTCAGCTGTTCCTCAAAAACTCATATGTCCACCAACCTTCCATCTCCTTTGTTGTTTTCCTGACCACATAACTGACCATTTCTCCTTCACCATACACCTTCCTGTTCCCTGTATTTTTCTGTACTTACATTTTCACCATAATTAAACTGTGGAACTCATTGCCACAGGTTGTCATTGAAGCGAAAAATTTAACAAGGTTTAAAAAGAGATTGGACATATATATGGATAACAAAAATATCCAGGGTTATAACTGCTAATGCTAGCAAACATTTTAGAAAGCTATTATTATTAATAATAATTTGTATAGCTGTAGTGACCAGGCACTCTAGTCACTGTCCAGGTCCTCAATGTGCTAAGTGTTATACAAAAACAGAACAAAAAGAGCGTATAAGTACAAGACAAGAGACAACAGATGAATATAGACAGATGGGGGCGTACAAAGAAACAGTAGGGCAATACTGGTCAGCAGGATAGGCAGTTGTTTCAGCATACCAGCAAGCTAGCATAAGGTATTTTGTAAGCATCAGGGAAATGAAAAGTTGAAGGAGGGCTTTGAAGCAAGACAATGCATTAGTTTTGCAGATGTTTAAAGGGAGCTCATCCCAAATCTAAGGGGCAGTATGGTTTACTTGATGGCTTGTGCCAAACTCTAACTATAAGGGATTGGGAGATGCCTTACACCTTCCTCTGAAACATCTGTTGCTGGCCACTGTCAGACAGGATACTGGACTAGATAGACCTTGGATCTGATCCAGTTTGGTAATTCTTATGTGTGCCCACCATCATCACTGAAGTCACTACCAACTCTGAATTTGCTCTCTGGGTACTGATTGTGCTTCCAGTACAAATCAAAATGATCTATCAGCTCTTCCTTTCCCACTGTCCCTTACTATTTTATGCATCTGCCTAACTGCTCTGATTATAGTGACAATAAAATAATAGTAATAAAAATATTTTTAAAGTACCTTAACGCATCCAACCAGATAGGTTCAAATCTGATCTTATTATAAATCTCTTCTCACTATCCCTTGCTAATATGCACCTCTCAATATGCTTATTAAACTTGACCCTTAAACCTTCCCCTCACATAAAGTTAGCTGTGGTTTATAGATTCCTATATCCCTCCTCCTTTTTTTATTTCTTACACATGAAAAATATGTTATACATGACCTCTCACATGTTGGGATGTCTTTCATGACCTCTGTCCTTATCCAAAGCTTTTCTGCTGAATATAAAAGCACGTCAGTTTTCACAAATTGTACGTTGAATTCTCCTAGATTTCCCATATCAGCACATAGCTGTATTCGCCCTTCCAGCGCATCTCTATTACATCTTGAACCACAAAGGATATATACGACTGAAATAAAGACAAAAGGTAGTCTCATTCGAGTTGTCCTTTCATGATGTGGCACTGTACATTGTCAAATGGGAAAACACAGAGGTACATAAGTTACCCATCTCCAACCAGTCTCTAAGCATGGAAGCTTCCTTTTTATGTTAATTGTTTTTCAATTCTCTAGTTTAGGGGCAGTCTTTAAGGGGGAAAAGCCCTCCTCATTTCAAAAAGGCTGATATATCAAATGTTATATATCATGAACTACCAAAATTTATGACATTTATAGCTGTATTCTAATTATGCCTAATAGAGTTCCCTCACCCCATACCTGAGAATTTTATAGGAACCAGATTGAACCTTCAGATCATCTCTAGGTACAACTTCACTAATAGGGATAAATCAAAATGTTTTAGATCGGCTTTGTACCCCCAAGGCACAATGTAAATGATGAAGGGAAGGGACTTCTTTTTGTCATATTCTCTTCAAATATCAAGTTATATTAAAGAAAACATTTTTCCTCAAACGCAGGTGCATGTAGAAAGAATGAGTGACAACTTGATGTCTTCTCTTTGATAAGTCTACTCCCTTAGCATTTTTAGAGGTACTTTTATAAACGAGCTTCAATTTGTCAGAGTAGAGCTGTGTCTCGCCAGCTGAAAAGCTGTATTTAAAAATGTGCTTACTGCTTCATAATTCACAAAGGACTGTGGAAGGTAAAGCAACTATTCTTCATGCGTCTTGCAGGAGTCCAAGTGGGAGCAGTGCATATTTGCTCTTAAAAAGTCAAAGGACTGTAGGGAAGCAAGTAATCATGAAGTCTGCATTAGTCCACCACCAATCTGGCAATTTGTTATTTGATGTTTTTACATGACACTCCTCAGGGGATGATCTTGTAATTCCAGAATCTGTGTGTCTGCCAAAAGAAAAAGGCAGGTAGAGACCATTTAATAGCCTGAGGATGTACTTTGCACAGGGTTTACAGGGTTTGTGTTTGCACATGTGATGTATGGGGACAGATATATAGATCTAGATCTAGATATAGATAGATAAATAGATATTCTGGATTTAGTTTGCATAAGGTATATTTCAAATAGTGTTTACACTTTACTTTTGTAAAAACAATATAAGGGATTACAGATGTGGTGACACTTTTTAAAACCAAGTGAAGTCATGCAACTAGTACAACATACAGGACAGATCTTTGGCTGTTGTCAGAGCTCCTTGACTTCAAGCTACACCAGTACTCATCAGCTGCAGATCTGCCCCACAGTACTTTTAAAATATACCCCTGCAATTTGGGAATACTGAAGTCTTTAAGAGAAAAGCTGGCTGCACATAGCTTCTCTCTGAATCAGGCCCATCATTCCTTAGTAATTTGAATCTGACAATATTCCTTTAGCATTAATGCTTCTTTGGATTCCAATCTGAGACTCAACCTAGCTGGAAATACATTGCTCCATTTACCTTTAGCCCTCTCTCATTACCTCTGAATAACTCTTCATTTTGCCTTTGGTTATTTTCATGAAAATTGCCACTAAAAGGGTTCTATTTGAGTTGCCTCATTGTTAATGTTGTAAACTATTGCAAAATATCAGAAGTTCACACTATAATCTGTGATAAACATTTCAGCTAACACATACATGCCATTAGCAGAATCTACATTGATGTTAAAGGCTCAGCTGATAAGACTGTTTGATAATGATTGCCAACTATTGCACAAATAGCACAATTCTGAGCAATCCGAGCAGTACATAACATGATGACCTGAAATAGGTTTATTCTCAGGACCCTTCAAGCAGATATATGTAAATATTCAGCACCTGTTTTGGCACACATTTTGCACAGATCCTGACCCTGAATCCACAGGTATATCCACTAGATCTGGGATTCTCAACCTTTTTCTTTCTGAACCCTCCCCCTGCCCAAATGCCGTAAAAACTGCACCACCCCCCTGTGCCACAACTGGTTTTCTGCGCATCCAGTAGATACAAAGCCAGGACTGGTGTTAAGGAGTAGCAAGCAGAGCAATTGCCTGGGATTACTTGGGTTTTGGCTTCAGCCTCAGTCGACAGGACTCGGGCTTCAGCTTTCTGTCCTGGGATCCAGTGAATCTAACATCAGCCCTGCTCTCTGCTTTATTTTGGTAGACCCCCTGAAACCTGCTCGCGGCCCCCCAGGGGTCCCCAGACCTCTGGTTGAGAACCACTGTACTAGATCATGCTGCCTATTACTGGAGCTCTATCATTCATAATGATTTATAGGCTAGACTGTGACTCAACCTAGGCCTCATGTAGTTGAGTAAGAACCCCCTTTTCTCCCCTACATGGTCTACCTCGACCTTGAGTCCAAATGCATAGGTGTAACCAGGGCTGCTTGCTCACTTATCCCTCTCAGGGCAGGAAGTGGGTAAAGCCTTGGCACTACGTCATCCCTTACCTGCTGGGCAGAGAATAGCTGAGCTAGCAGGGGCCAGAGGGGAATGATGTGATTTGCTCCTGGTAAAGGCCAGCAGTTCATTAGAGGAACGAGGAGGAAGCAGAGAAGGAAGTGTGACTCAGAGAATAATCTTGCATCTCATTGCCACCCAGGGCTACTCCTGGGACAGAGCAATGTACACACATGCACATGACACGCAACTTCCTCAGGGCTATGCCTAAAGGCACAATCTAGCCCTTTCCTTGGTACATTGTCATACAAGCTATTTTTTAATGATAGCCAGAACTGAACGCTTGCTTTGCCTTGTATCTGTCATGTAAGGTTTTTAGCTTGAACACAGTGTACTCCATGTACTCCAGTGGGCCACTGTCTTTCTACTGTAGTATTTTGCAGGGTTTATCAGCCATCTCTAATGCTGGAGGCTTGGGGCAATACCATACGCAGTTTGCTTTTTACATTTATTCTACACTTTAAAAATATGGGAGATATTATTAGTACAAGGTGATATTCCTGACTGCTTTGATCTGTACAACACTGCTGCTTATTTCAGCCTCTGAATCATAGCGGATGCCGTGTTATGTAACTGTTTTCATTATTGCTACAGCTAGCCTTTAGTCCCAGTTCCTCTCCCATCTTGTTACCTGACTTAACCCCCACTGTGTCTAGCCCACATTGGATTGGAAAGGGAGGAGTGTGGGAAGGACTGAGCTGTGCCAGGAGCTCCTGAGGAACACTGACTGACTGGTCATAAGCCTCCTGGGGCTCTTGGGAAGATTTTGCCTTTAAGCTCAGCTGCTGAGCAAAAAGGGTAGTGCTTAAACTGTATCATCCCCAGAGATAGCCCCAAGAGCAACTGTGCCTCAGAGGCCTATTTCTTCCCCATTGCCCCAGGGGAGCTGACCCAAACCATCACCAAGATATAATACACCTTGGGCTAGCCAGTTTTGCTGGCCAGCAAGGGATGGAGGGGGAGGTCAGGACATCTCATAGTCTGTCACTCCCCACTCATTTCCTCCAGGCTGTGTGGAAGGAGCAGCAGATGCACAGCATTCACTTACTCTAGCACACATGAACCCACGGTCCCGGTGGCTCACACCTGGGCATAAGGCGGGTGTGTGTGTGTGTGTGTGTGTGTGTGTGCGCGCGCGCGCCTTACTCTCCCTTACATCTCTGCATGGGCCTGGAGTAAAAGTCACAATCTCATCTAGAGTTGCCATTTTAGCAACAGTTTACTAGTTCTCTGAGAACATACTTCCCTGATCTCATATGTAAAAAGAACACCAGCAAGACACAGCGTAAATCTGATTTAAACTCACTCCCTGATCAGTTATTCAAATGCTGTAAAAGTTGGCATTGTAATACGGTATTTTTATTTACAAGTGGTTTATAATTTAAAGTAAATCACAGAGCTAGGAAATCATGCTACAGTTCTTTGTAGGCTTGTACAAATCTTTGCACCAAAGATTCATACTACACAGTACGCAAATGAAATCAGATACTGGCATGAGGCAATCCATGGAGAGTCAATCATATAAAGAAACCGGGTTCCTCTGGTTAATTAAATAAATCAGTAAATAAATAAAAGACATTAGTACTGTGCTAGCCAAACTATAGCAGCTCCCCAGTAAAAAATTCTCCAGGAATAAGAACTGTCACATATAATATTTCTTTGTTGTTGTTTTGGTTTTTGTTTGTTTGTTTTGTTTTGTTTTTGCATCTATAATGATTGGGAAAGGGAAAAGAGGAAAGAGCAAGTAATAATGTCCTCTTACAGCTTGTGAAAATCCTGTTATTCCTTTAGGAGAGAGGGGCAGTGTTCTAGTGCACAGAACTTTGGACAGCGCTCAGGAAAGCTGGGCTTTATTTCTGGTTCTGACACTGGCCTGCTGGTAACCCTGGGCAAGTCCCTTTTCCATTCTATGCCTCCGTTTCCTCATCTGTAAAATAGGGACAATGCTACTGCACTCCTTTGTAAAGCTCTTTGAGATCTGTTGATGCAAAGTATTATAAAAGAACTAGGTGTTTTTAATTTTAGTATTATAGGACATACATTTTCCCCTTGCTAGGTAGTACATTGTAGCATCTACATTGAAAGAGGGAAATGGAGTTTGCTGCCTGAGATGTGCCTATGGCTGAAGCAGCTGAGAAACCGTATCTAAGGAAGCTAATGTTGTGTTATCCAAGTTAAGGACTCTCCCAAGCTACCCATTCATTTTGAATAATTCATTAGCTGACTCTCTTCAACTCTGACAGTTCCAGGCAGATCCCAGGGAGGGGGCTTTGTGCTCCCTCAGCCATTCTTCCTCATAAAACATATTACGGTTTACAACAGTGGTTCCCAAACTTGTTCCGCTGCTTGTGCAGGGAAAGCCCCTGGTGGGCCGGGCCAGTTTGTTTACCTGCCGCATCCGCAGGTTCGGCCGATCGCAGCTCCCAGTGGCCGCTGTACGCTGCTCCAGGCCAATGGGAGCTGCGGGAAGCGGCGGCCAGTATGTCTCTCGGCCCGTGCCACTTCCAGCAGTTCCCATTGGCCTGGAGCAGCGAACCGCAGCCACTGGGAGCCGCGATCAGCCGAACCTGCAGATGTGGCAGGTAAACAAACTGGCCTGGCCCTGCAGGGGCTTTCCCTACACAAACGGCGGAACAAGTTTGGGAACCACTGGTTTACATAATAAAAGGTTGTGTGTGTGTGTTTGAAGAGGCATTTATACAGGATCTTAAAATTAGTCCACGTTGCGTAAATCTGTGATGAATGTGAATGCTCCTGGCAGATAATAGAGTGAATTTGTAGGGAACAGCTGAGGAAACTGATCCCTGAGATCTGTTGATAAGTAAGTTAAAAGGTCCTCTCCTTCTTTGAAAATGCTCCAAAGGTTTTACTTTTTATTCATATTATCAAAGGTTATTTCATCAGATAAAGCTAGGAAAGATCCACTATCAGCCCACTCCATGCCTCTAGGAGACATACATCAGGAAGATTCTCTGATGGTTTAAATTGATGTAGATCCATTGAAGTTAATTGAGTTAAGCTGATGTACACCACTTGAGAACCTAGCTCTATCAGAAGTCCTATTGACTTCAGTGGAAGAAGGATGAGTCTTTCTATATGCAAAAGAGCGAGGTGAATACAAAACTTGTACTTAACAAGAAATTGTGCATTCTAAATACTTAGCCTGAGTAACACGTCAGATACGGGAATTACCCAAGAGCAAACTATACATTTAATATAATCAAAAGAAAGCAAAACAGCTAAAAATCACTATTTTTTCCTGAAATCGCGTTAAACTTAAAATGGCATTAGCATTAAATAAAGTTTAACAAATTGATCTTTTTTAACTAAATTAATAAACTTCCTTTTATTTCTCAGCTATCTAGGTTCATAGCCTATACTTAATGATGATGCACTTGATTAAATAAAATGAAAGAAAAATGAAAGTTCTTTCAGACATTAAAATGAATAATGAGTTTAGACTTAATCCAAAAGCAATTTAATTTTAAACATTCATATGAAATTAAATGAGCCATTGAATTTTCTATATAAGCAAGCATTAATCTTATGAAGCTATGAAGACTGGAATGTTATATAGTGACCCATTAATTTCAGAGCCTAATACAAGGTCTGTTTAATGCCTGCAGTCCATTAAAAAGTCTGATCCCACAATATAACTGCTTTTTTCATAAAAGTTTAAACCCCAATTCATTTTTTTTATTGCTCTGATCATTTGATAATCTGCTCTGACAAGATTACGGCTGCAAATCTAAAACCAGTATGTGTAATTTCTTCATGTGAAACAAATTTTGCATATGGCTTTGTTCTAAATTGAGTCTTAGCCCAAAGAAAGGATTTATTAGAAACTTACAGAGTCAAATAGTGATTATACTGCTATACTTACTTGTGATAGTAAATATTCAGCTACAGCATTAAACTGATTCTCTCTTATGTTTAACAAACGGACGTTTTCATGTTACATTATTCAGAAAATTTAACCTGACTTGGTACAGAGAGATGATTATATTTTATAGGCCAAAAATACACTCTTTAGTTAAAACACCTACAAAAGTCAATTTTTGAGAGCTTGCATTTTTTCCCCATCCTACATCAGGAAAAAAGTCAAAACCTTGTAAATGTTTAGCAACAGACAAACTGAAAGATATTTCAATTTGGGTCAATTACAATATTTTGTTTTGATAACTGGAAAATATTTGTTTCCACTTTGACTTTTACTCTTTATTTTAAAGCATTTCTAAATAGAAATTATGTTAAATTTCAAATTGAAAAGTCATTTTGAAGAACAGAAATTTAACTGACCCTTTTCCATGAACAGTTTCAGTTTGGATGAATCAGTATTTTTCAACAACAACAAAAAAGCTTGATAAAAAAATTTCCTGACCAGCTCAGATCATCATTATACCTCTGTTGACTTTAGCAGCTCCGTGCTGATATATTCAGCTGAGGATATGGCCCAGAAACTTCCTCCTCAAGATTCTCAGGAACAGTACAAGTCATGATGCATAACAAAAAGAAAAATAAACTAAAATATGGCTCTTGAAACTGCCCTTTTAAATTAATGAGATGGTTTGATAATAACAAAGTTTAATGGCATATGTTCACCATTCGTTATCTACCATCTTGGAAGGTCAGGGTTTGACATGCCTGTTCCTAATCAGTACATCTACAAAAACCAATCAGACAGAAAGGTTGATATTTAAATATGTTTATCCTACTAAACAGGTGTTCGCATTTGCCATGCTATACCTAATTCTAACTAATTTTCACAAATCTAAGGTCAATGAGAAAACACAGCTCTTAAAATAAGACAAAAACGGTTGCAGTGTAGTTGATAAATGAAAGGAATAATAATTAGCATGTTAACTTTCCGTTTGTCTTTATTCCCTTTGCTAAACTTTAGAAAGTTTAGAAACTTTGATCATACTTTAGAATAACAGTGTACTTCCATTATCCATGATGCTTTTTGTGACTAACACTTGTAAAATTCCCTGAAGAGCAGATGCAGTACTAATATATGTTTATTACAAATCCAGGCCCATTATTGCTCACAAATAGTTCTGACATCCTGACTGCATTCACTGTGTGTCATGGCAAAGGCAATGCCTACATTCAGAGTGCTGGTATTACCCCATTGAGCACAAAGGAGTTTTCTCTGATTTCCACTGGAGCTGGTGGGAGCAGAATCCAGCTCTAGTCTACCACCTGGTGTTGTATTCATTTCTAAACTAAACTTGCTGTGCCATGAGGGTGAAGGTCCCAGAGCTCGGGCTCCAGCCCAAACCCAAATGTCTACACTGCAATTAAACAGCCCTATAGCCAGAGCCCTGCAAGCCCGAGTCAGCTGACATGGGCCAGATGCAGGTGCTTAATTGCAGTGTAAACATAACCTTACAGAACAAAATCAATAGGCTGCCAGCCGAAGTGTTTATTACAGTGTGTTGGGTTTTTTTTTAAAGGTGTTACAATTTTAGGCCCTAATTCTAGCACCCTTTCTTGCTTAAGTATTGCTGTACTGTACAAGTAGTCCTCTAACTGACTAGGAATATTTTCAGAGTAAGGTATTATTCAGAATCAGAACCTAAATAACCTTTTGGTTCATTTAAGGCCAGATAGTTCCTATCTTATTGTTCAGTGTGCAGTAAAAGGAAAGGAAAGGAACCACTACACCCCTGGACCAGATAAAGTAGGGAGCAGGAACTATCCCCAACTTGCTCTCCCAGTAGAGCACAATACCCCAAACAGGGAAGAGAGGGATGGGAGGAGGAGTAAACTGCACTAACAAAGGTGTGTAGTAGCAGACATACTGACTCTGCTTTGCATGTCACCTTTCATCAGGAATAGTCCCAAATTTACTGAGTCTCTCTCCGTTACACCAATGTAACTTCAGGAGATTTACTCCCAATTTACACTGGTGCAACCTCAGCCCAGAGCAGTGTCACTCTGCGCTGCTTCCCAATCCAGGCTGTGCCTAAATGACAATATTGGCTCTTATTCCACTGGAGATATTTTAGCACTCCTTGCTTCTGAGTCATTCTGTTTGCTATAACGTGGCAAAAATATGACTCTCAGAATATTTGCTTCAGGTAAATGCTGAAGATAAACAGGGCCATTTTGTTCATGCAGTTCTGGTTCAGTTAGTCATATGACCCTGTTAGGAACAGACTGAGTTAATCTACAGTATGTAAAGCATCTAGGTATCATCACCAACAGCAGTCCTGCCAGAATTACTTGGAACATTGCACCAGTATAAGTCCCTGGATTTCGGTGGCGTTACTCCCAATTTACACTGGTGTGAATGAGAGCAGAATCTGCCCCTATATCAGTGGTGGGCAACATGCGGGCCGTCAGGGTAATCTGCTGGCGGGCCACCAGACAGTTTGTTTACAGTTGCATGGCCGCCCACAGCTCCCAGTGGCTGCAGTTCGCTGTTCCCAGCCAATGGCAGATGCAGGAAGTGGCGTGGGCCGCAGGTTCCTGCAGCTCCCATTGGCCAGGAATGGCAAACCACAGCCACTGGGAGCTGTGGGCAGCCGTGCAACTGTAAACAAACTGTCTGGTGGCCCGCCAGCAGATTACCCAGATGGGCCACAGGTTGCCCACCACTGCTCTATATGCATAGTCACTCATGTAACTCTGAAATGCTGCCATCTCTGAAGTGGAATGCACCAGCTATTCTACACCAGCAACACTGCTTTCTAGAAGGGGTATTTACAACATGCAAAATATAGATTGGAATATAGCCACAACAATGGGTTGAAATCCTACTTATGCAAAAGCTTGAGTATTTTTTCCTTTTTTGTTTTTCTTTGGGTATGGTTGAGATGATGCTCTACTGGTTTGCATCCCCTGTTCCTGCTAAGTGCTGAAGTAGAACTAATGCATAGCCACTTTTGTGCTCCAAGAAACCTTGGTACTCCTGAAAATTTTGTAGAGGCATAAGCCTTTGTGGTGCAGCAGATTCATTTCAGCAAGGCCATTTCCAGCAAAAGTACTTTCAGAATGACATTAAAAGTTAACCGTATCTGGAGAAGTTAAGCAAAGACCAAGGGCAAGAAAACATCCACCCAGCCTATAGGCTTTTGAACACCACTAGTATTTTCCAGAACCAGTTTTCATAGAATAGTTAGTCAAAGATGGCTAAAGCCTTTCTGGCCATCTAGTCCAGACCTTTCACAATCCAAGCAGAGCTGGTCAAGAATTTTCTGATAAAATGTTTTTTCATCAATAAATGTAAATCACCAAAACAGAAAATGTTCATGAAACACTGTGGGTTGGACTAAACCCCTGACTCAAACAATTTTGTGGTAAAAAAAGTTTTGAGATTGTTGCACCAGAAAGTTTTGATTTTTGGAGTCAAAGCTACTTTTCGTTTAGAAATTCTGGTAGATTGTCACCAAAAAATGTTTCTAAAAAAGGAAAAAGTCAAAATGAAAATGAAATGTTTAGAAGTTATTGAAACAAAGTGTTTCAATTGCCCCAAACTTAAATTATTTTTTCAGATTTTTGTTTTGTGACAATTTTCCAGATTTTGACATTTTGTCCTAATTTGGAACAGGAAAAAATTTCAAAATGTCAAAAATTCTCTCATCATGGAAAAACCATTCCCACCCAGCCCTAATTCGCAGATGCCATGATCATAGAGCATCTGCCTTTTCTTCACCTAGAATGTAGCTCAAGGTTGTGATCCTTGGCCATTGTTAGTGTGGAGATGAAGAAAGATTCCTAAGTAGATTGTTAAAAAAGTTCCCCAACATATGTCAATAAAAGAAATCAGTTTCTTTATAATACTACGTGCTCACGCCAGTACCATTGCATTATAAAATCCACTTTCAAACACCTTGCTGCTGAATCCCCTGAATATACTGAGATATAGTACAACACATTTGGTAACTGAATTTGGGGAATTCACTTTGCTGGGAAAACAAGATACACACATTTCCAAAAATTAGACCAGGCCCTTTAGAGTAGCAGCAAAATTGTAGGTTGTTGAAATAATTGATTTCTAATTTCCACTAGTATTGAGCTCCCTTAATAATTACAGTACTTTGAACCTAGGAGATGAGCTCAGGATCCATTGAAGTATATGTCAGTTGGTAATATAAAGAGTCTAATGGAACATGGGTTTTCTAATAAGAAAGTGAGAATTATAAACAATAAGACACAGCATGTGATATGATTATCAGGACACAATAATATCCCTGGGCATTTCTCTACATAAAAACTGGCTATTCTCAAAAATCATGCATATTTCAAAGTAACCCCACCTGTAGGAGTTGCCTCATTGATGTAGTGTTGCAATACTACTTTCAGATTTAAACAGAAACTTCATCTAAATAAATTGCTTTGGATCACTTGAATTTTGTGGCTGTAAGATTAATAGAAATATATCTAAGAGAAACTAATTGCCTGATTTCCAGTTGGTGATATTTGGACTCATGCACCTCTATTTTCCAGTGAAGTAAAATGGTGGTGAGCCTCACAGTAGGATAAAATGAATCTATCCCTTTCGGAGAGTGAGCAATCAATCAGAATTGGAATTATTCCAGAGTAGATGCTGGCTCTCATTTCTTATTTCATTTGTTATATTTACAGTCAATATGAATCAGTTAACTCTCTCCCCACATGACTGCAAAGACAATGGAATTTGTTTTCATCCTCAGTTCCCAAATTATAGCACAATAAGGGCCTCAGCATCCCCCAAATTCCTAAACTGCATAGTGGGGCATTAATGCTTTAAATGAGGGACACAATGTGAGGTATAAAATGGATTCTTCTCTCTCTGTTCACATTCTGCCCTGTGATGAGGCAGACACACCCCATACCAGCAGAGAAGTAGTTAAGGAGAGGCTTTGGGTCCAGTTAGCCCCATCCCACTATACCAGCAGCTAATGCCAAGCCTGAAGAAGAAATAAAAGGAGCCTGACTAAGTTCAGGGCTAACTGACCAGGAAGGAGGATGGAGTTCTGCCTCTGTTCCTGAAGGGCACATGGCTTGCAGAGCTGCAAAGACAGGCCTGCTAGCCAGAGCAGCCACTGGGATAGAACTGTGTCCGAGTGCCTGCAAGGTCCACAAGGGGGGGGGGGTGCTCCAGTCAAACCACTACATGCTCCTTTGTTCCAGTCCCATCTCTTGACTTCACCTGTGCTTCCACCCATACATACTGACTCTCCCACCACCAGGTCCTTTCCTTTGTAGTAACCTAATTATTCCATGACTCTTCCTTTTTCTGCATCGGCTTAAGGACCTGGTGACTGTTACACAGTGGAAAGCAGACTATAGCATCCTCCACCACCTACACAATGAGGAGCAGAGGGAAAGATTTTGCCTCCCAAACACAATTCCTCCCAAAGTTCCCTTTGGGTCCGGATAGCTCTGTACCTCCCCCTACATGGGCCATTCTGTTAAGTACAGACTCTGGCCCCCAAATAGAAAGGATATATTTATATTATTATGGCAGGAGTCACCAGGTGGTGCTGCTACATAGTCTTACAAGTTCTTTTTTTCTTAGCATGCAAGTGTGTACAGTCTGAATAAATGTGTCATTGTTTTGTGATGCAATTTCTTTTGGATGGAGCTGTGGCAAGCAGCACAGGAGTTTACTCTCTGACTTAATCTTGCTAACTAGAGTAAAGTTTGAGGCAGCATTGCTCCCTGTGGTCCAGGCATTGGTGCTGGACTCTGAGTTTGGAAAACGCAGATTGTCTGAATGCCATTTGTGACCACCCCTGTTCCAGGTCTGGTGTAAACAGTGTAAAATGAATATGTTGCACTAAAGCTCCATGTCACTAATCTCTTCTCCAATGGAAAGCTGACCTGCAAGACCCTGCTACAACACAGGTCAGCAACATTATACTGTACTAAAGGATAGTATCTGCTGTCACATGATATTCAGCGGGCCACATTCTGCTCTGAGTTAGACCAGTGTGTGTCTGCAGCAACTTAACTGAAATCAGTAGAGTGCTTTTTGGTGTAAGTAAAATCAGAATTAGGCCTAATGGAGTCACTCTAGGTTTAGACTGCTGAAACTGAGCTCAATCAATCCAATAAAATTACTCCAGAACTAATCTGAGACTGGGAGCAGAACCTGGCTCACAGTATGATGGTATCAGTGAAGTTTAACTTTTTGTTCCTGAAACCATGACTGTGTTCTGACTTTTAACAGGAGTTGGTACCTAGTGATACTAAGAAGAGATGAAAAATTGGAGCTTGCTTTGAGATGGGATTTTTCAAGTCTGACTGTTAAATACATCTGATTTTTAAAGAAAAACTTTAAATTGTCTCTAATCCTTTGTTGTTACTTCCGCTATAATTGGTTATGTCATTTTCTGAATTTTATGGCATTTCCAAGTCCAAATACAATACTTGCCAGATTAGGTTGTTTTTGTCTGACCTTGATTTCAATCACCATCTCATGCCTATAATCAGTACAAAGTTGCAGCATGCACAGTATTACAACATGTTCCAAAGAATAATGGTGCTCACCTTAAACAGAGCAATACTTTTTCATTTATGTATAAGTTATTAATGCTCAAGAACCTTTTCTTGTCCATGACCTGTTTGTGTAACTACTACAGCGTAGCATGCGGGTATGTTAATTTCTTCTGAAAGGATAAAATATAATAGAAGGATAAATTAAACAAAGGTTACTTTCAGAAATATCCCACTTTTGCCACTTGAGGAAATGTTCCATGTGTCAATTTTATTAATACCATTGGAGAAACTATTTTCCTGGATATGAGTGATAGTCATAAGTGTCTTTGTGAAGTCTCTGCTTTAGCTGTAGGAAATTACATTTTCACTCTGGGGTTTCTACACTGATGAAATATGTTCATTTCTGACTGGAAAGAAAGTAAATAATTCTAAAGGGAAACAAAAAAAAAGTTCAGGCTTTCAGGACAACACATATTTGTTCTGTCTCTGTGTAGACAATCTATCGGGTTGGAAATTACACAGCTGTGAACAAAGCCAACCATTTCTCAATGGCGACAGTCTCCTATTGTCTCCCAATAACTTACCCCAAGCATACACTTTAAAATGAAGGAATACAACATTGTTCATACACAGTTTGCAGTCTTGCGATGATCTTTATGTCAGGCATAAAGGCAAAATATATATGTAAATATGCATAAATGATTGTCAGTTGCTTTCTTTAGCTTCTTTGTATGTCTTAGTGTTTTCTGCTATTTGTTATCCTCAAACACCACCCCTCTACCAGTGTGTCTGTTAATCTAGTACCACCCCAGTGTTGGATAATGAAAACCAGAGCTATAAGTATGTAAAGCCAGCGTCTATAAAGCAAGTCAAACTAAATGATCACAGCTGTCATTTCTGGCCTAATTATCTATGAAGGCAAATTGAACCAATCAAATGTAACTCATGAGTGAGCAGATTTCACCAACGGGGAATATACTTCTACTTAAAGAAGGGTGTATCAAATCTGTCAACCTGACAATAAGAGGTAGAAAAGCCATCCTCATCAGCCCTCCTGCATGTAATCCTTTCTATACTCATCACTGACATACTCCCTTGTAAAATCAGCCCTGATGACACAATCAAGGCCAATGATCCTGTGCAGAGGAAAGATTAAGCCTTAAGGTTCCCTGAGGCAACTTCCAGTGCACCATTGCTCCTCATAATACCTCCACTGCCAAAAGGCATGATTTGCTTATGACCTCTTTGCCATACCACTCCAGTCATCCTCATTAAAACCTCAAGGTGTGCTGTAGTTCATGCTGAAAATATCATGGATAGTTAATGGACCCAGTCTAGGTGGAAACCAGTAAGCATCCTGTTAAGGTGGCACGGGTATTGATCTAGCCGAGGAGCTTCTAGGAACCAAGATGTGCTTGCACAACTCTAAATGTTGTTTTCACAGCCCCTTCCCTTTGTATTTCAATACATTGTAGGCAATGGCTCTGTTGGCTGCAATCTTCCTCAGCTGCTTATGGCTTTAAAAACTATTTATGCTTTCTTGGGTGAGATGGAAGGCTCTGCTCAAGCAACATGAAAGTACCCTAGCCTCAGTCCTGGCATTTGTTTGTTGTTGTTGGGGAGTTTGCTGTTTTTTAGTTTAGTTTCATTTTTGTTTCTTTTTTGCTGATATTTATACAGGGAATATGGTCTCCTCCCAGAAACTTCATTTAATAGATCATTTCAGTAAAGTCAGTTAAACTGATTTAGCAGACTTTTCACATGGCCAAACTTTAAGACCCTGATCCAAAACCCATTGACATTAATGGAAAAACTCCTGTTATGCCTAAAGAATGACATTTTTACCACAATATGGGTAGCTTTCAAGTGCCCAGTATATGTTTGATTCTCCCCATTTTTAAAGTTTTTAGGCTTCTTGCCAAGGTTTTTTAGCTAAAATCAGCAGTAGTTATCTGGTTGAACTCATACTTTGAAAATTTAGGTGTCTTGCTTATCTTAAACAAATTGTTGCTTATATTGTTGAACAAAAGTATTGTGTGTTAGATAGAAATATAAGGCCATCAACAAAAAGACAAATTATGACTGTCAGCTACATTTTGTAAGTTATAATGACATTTGGGCACTATGTAGTAGAAGAAAGGCTTAGCTTTTCAACATGTTTAGAGCTATAAAAACAAGATTATTGTTGTTTCGTGGCACTATATTGCATCCGGAGCTTGAATTAGTGCTCTTTTAGTGGTAATAAAAACAAATTGTAAATCCAATTGGTTTTGGTAATATGAATTTTGCCTGTAAAGCACTTTTCTCCTATTAAAGCATTTACTAAGACAAACAAAAGGAGAACACTGTTCCAGAATGACAATATACAGAGACTAATCTCACATACACTAGCTTTTACAACAATATAATTCAATTGGGCCTGATTCTGATTTCACTTAGGCTGGTTCTACTTTAGCAAAACTCCATTAATTTCAATGGAATTAGTCCTGTTTTACTCTAGTGTACCTGAGTTCAGGATGAAGCCTGAGGTGAATCTGAGACCCAAAGAGCCTGATTCAAAGCCCAGGGAAGTCAGTTGGGATTCTTGCCATTGATTTCAGTAAATCCAAGTTATTCTTAACTTGGTGGGCCTGATTTTGATATCTGTTATACCAGTTGTACTCCAATTACTCCACTGACTTCAGATGAACTATTGGTTTATGTTCATGTCCGGTGCAGTATTTTTCCTATGAGGTTAAGATTTGAAAGTTCCCCATGGGAAAAAAAAGAATGTAAAGCTCAAATGTGATAAAGGGCCAGATAGTTTTAGAGCAGAATTCCCTATTATTCTTCAAATCTAGCATCAGCCCATGTGTGATCACTGCATGAAAACATTCAGATTCCCTAGTGATGAAAGAAGTAAAAAGCAGAACAGAAGTCTAGAGTAGAGTAGAAACCCTGCTTTAAAGCTGATGACATGAAATGGCTGAAAGTTATTGGTGAAATTTTATATCCTGCCAGAAACACAGTAGTTATTACATTACAACTTTTTTTCATTTTTCTTATTACTGTTTTGAATTGTATTGCGGCTTAAAAGATACAACAGTGATTAAAATGAACCTTTTATCTTAAAGGGACAATATCTGAGTGGACAGTGCTGCTGTTTAGACAAAGGTTAGGTGCTTTAAAAAGTGAAAGCACTGTTCACTTATAGTATTGGCATCCAAGTTTGAGTATTTTATAATGGTGGAAATGCATCTAGGATACTAGCATCTAGGACACAGCAATGAACGAATTACTTATATTCAGAATAGTAACCATACAGGGGGAGGAGAGGAACGAAGTTCATGCTCTTATATCAGAATTACACTCCATACGTTGATGGTGACCAGCTGAGAAAAACAGTTAAGATGCATTGCAAAATACTGATCAAAGCATTTTAAAAATGAAAGCTCTTATACAGTAAAGGTGAAATTGACCTAAATGTAGAGGAGCTGTGCATTACTTCGGTAGTGGGCAGGGCTTTGCACGGACTAAAGTGCATATTTTATCCAGATTGCCACGGCAACTGCTTTTAGCAAAGTTCTTTTATGTGACACGGTGCCCAAATGTTACAGGGCTGAGATAGATGGAAAAATAAAATTTCAAAAAGTTTCACAAGAGTTTTGTTTTGTTTTTTCCCTTTTCCTGTGCCTTGGTGCCTCTAACTGTTACCCAGAAAAGGCAGTTCCAGAGGAGCCATGGTGATCCTTAAGGAAGAAGAATATCATTTATTACTACAGTAGAGAAGAGAGGTCATTTTCTGATGCAAGCTGATGGAGTCTTGCTTTTGCTATAGTGCCAGATTCACTGGGTGGGATTTTCAGGATCACACAACTGCGGTCTAACTTCAGAGGGAGCAGAATTAGGCCAACACTGGGCATGTTTGCAAACCCCAGCCCAGGATATATTTTGTCTGGTATCTTGACATGGCAGGATAATCATGTATCTGGACTTGTTAGGCTTTCTGTAGCATACCTAAGGAAAGGTCTCTCAGTCTCTTCATAATGAGGAATGGAACAATTTAGACCATTGTACAATATGTGAATGCTCTTCCTTGCAATTTAGCAAAGGTAAACATTGGATCAGCTTGTCTAAGATAGAGAAATCTATGATTGGGACCTTTGTAACATGTACTCCTGTTGCAGGCATAACTATTGACTTTGCAAGTTTTCCCTGCATAGGGATCTGGGATTTTGCCCTAAGAAATGTATCGTACTGAATGTGAATTAATTGTACTAGGATTTAAACAATATATATTCAGAGTTTTTAAATTCCATGTGTCATGCTGATGAGTCAAGATTTACCTGGCACATAGTTTAAAGAAATTATATTGCATGCAGTGATTCATTTTAGAACTTATTACTCTATATTTCATTTTTAACAAGTTCTTCATCCACTCAAAGAAATACCACACTGTAGTTTGGAAAAATGATTTTGCTGGTAGATGTGAAGATGGAGTCTGTACAGTTGGGGATTCATAATCAGAGCTGAAACATATTAAGGGTAGGTGTCATTTTCCTTGATGTTTGAAAAAAAAAAAAGTCAGAAGCCAGGATGCATTACAGACTATCATGCAAGTTTCCTACACTTCTCAGAAATAATTTTACTCTTTTTTGTTACATTATGGGCTTTTGATTCCCAGAGTAATTTATGTGCATATATGATTCCTGATGTCCCAGGTCAGGCAAGCTCCTCTTGATTTCTATGGCAGTTTGCCTAAATAAGGACCTCTAGACTTGGTCCCCTCTGTTTAACTCTAGTGAGCCCAGAAAGAAAAAATCCAGTAAACTAACTACATTTTATAACAAATAATTATTCCGGGGATATAACATTGAAAAAACTGCTATAGAACAATAAGCACCAGAGGAATATAAAAGCAAAAAGTGGACAAGCAATATTAATATTAGCTTAACATTGCTATTCCGATATCCTGATTAAATGAATGATAGAGCTTTAATTTCTTTTCTTCCACATTCTTTGCATCTTCTGTAAGATGAAGCTTTTCTTGGAGATCACTAATACAAGGGATATTTGTTTTAATCTAGGATAATATGATCCCTGGTGACATGGGCTGTGTCAAGGAGGGCTAGAGCTTCAAGGCCAGATTTTTAAAGGTATTTAGGTACCTAAAAATGCAGATAGGTGACTAGTTGGGATTTTCAAAAGAACCTAGGTGCCTAATTCCTTTTGAAAATCCGACTAGGTGCTTGTCTGCATCTATACGTCCAAAATACCTTTACAAATCTGGTCCTTGCTAACATCTTGTTCCTTTTCGGAAGCAAAGTTTTCCCTTTGTAACTTGCTTCTGATTATGGGCCAGTTCCTTCCTGCATCTACATCCCCCACCGGCACCAACTGCAATGGCTGCGGTGTAGTAGTTTTTCTATCACTTAATGCCCTGCAGGACCAGCCGTGTGTCAGGACAATTTACTTTAGGAAGGAGATTTGGCCTTTCATCAGCACATTTTCCTACTATAAGGTTATTGATGAATGGTTTGAAATCATTTACATGAAGTCTCCACTTGCTGTGACCTTGTAAAGCCTCCATTCCCCCGCTTTCTTCCACTCTCCCCAGCAATCACCATTTTTCATACCACTGTATAGGTGCACAGTTTGAGCATAGGAAACACTAGTGGAAGCAATGCTTACAACTGGGAGTAGTCCCATTTACTTCTATGCACTTCTCCCCATAGTAAGAGCCAGAGCCATATTTAATGAATCGGTCCCAATGGAAATCAAAGTCTACAATACCATATCTGGACCTGATTCTTCTCTCACTTACACTGATTTTGCAGTGGTATAATTCTATATTTAAGTGTAATTACTCTGATTTAGTGTAAGTAATGGAAAAAGCATGCTTTCTAATTATATAGCTGACTTTCTTCAGAGGGATAGTATTTTTTAGATCCCAAAATTGTCCTTATGCCTATACAGATAATATGGATTTCCCCTGTAATGTAATCCTTCTTTTTACAATTACTAATGCAATAGATAGTAATTTACTTCTATATCTATCTTTATAAAGTAATACAGAACAGGCACAAATTGGGTGTTTAGGAATTTCAGCAAGTATAATTTTAGCAATGTGAGCCTCTATTGTAGTCCCATAATGTGCTGAGTTAGAACGTGTCCAAAACATATTTAATAAAGTAGCTGTCTTCATTTTACACCTGTGACAATTGGATGACTTGTCTATTTTTATACTCGGTCAATTTATCAGGAGTAATAAATGTTCTACGCATAAGATTAAAACAGGATAAATGATATTTAATGATAATTGAAAACGTTTTTCTGTTGGCACCGATTTTGTTCCAATCTGTTTCAGACCAGCCTCCAGCAAAATCTTTTCCCTCTGAATCCGACAGTTCTTCTAAAACAAAAGGCCTGATTCTCCTTTTCTTTTGGAGCAATGTATGCCAGGAGTAACTCCAAAGAAGAGAATGGAAAGTCAATTTCAGAAGGATTATTAAAAAAAAAATTACAGCTAGGATTCTTTAAAAATAGAAGTGGGGGATTCACAAATAATCCAATTCCTCAGTGCCTCTTAAATCCCCTTTGTTTAAGCCACTATAAAGCAGCAGTTGAGGATACGTCTAGCGTAGGGGAATCCTGAGCTGGTGTAGTCTGACATAGCCAGCCATATGTCAGTATTTCTTGCCACTTGCCTTGGCAAAGGGGCAATTCTGGGGGTAGCTGGGTGAGAGAAGGGGCATGTCAGGGGTAGGAGGTGGAGGGGCTGAACATCATAGAATCCATCCATCCTAGAGAATGGAATGGCCCATTTTGGACTGTTAGCTTTCAGCAGCCTACAGGATCAGGGATAGAAAGGGGGTGTAAAGCTACATAAACCCCACAAGTGAGAGGATAATGATCCTAATGTGATTTTACCAGACTAACATGAGCAAGTTTTGATCGATGTTTGGTGAGAGATTGTGCTCAGTTCTGATAGTATATACCTACTTGTCGTACTTCTGCTTTTATCAATGGCACATTAGGACACCAATAAACAGGACATTGTCTTATTTTTCTAACAGCAGTTTGCCAGTCAACTGTATAATGAAAGAAGATTGGCAGTTATGAAAAGAAAGGAAAATGGTTTCCAAGAGAGTGCATATTAATGTTCTTAAAACTATCCAAGCAAAGAGAAAATGTCAATTGACTTTTAAGAGAAGAGTTCCTTAATAGTTGTGCTCTCACAGTAGCTTTTCCTACAAAGAAGGTTGCTAAGTAGGAAGGTAATAGTTAGAGAACTTGATCCTTACATGCCTGTTGTGCAGTGTGTGTTTGTGCACACAGAGGGGCATCAGGACAGGCTATCTTGAACAGGCTGCCTAAGGACCAGGCCGAATGGTGGCCCCTATGCAGACTGACTACAACGTGGTCTCTTAATAAACCCTTATTTCAATCCTAATGATGTTGTATGACCTTGCACAATTCACGCCACCTCTGTTTCCCAACTCTTTGTCCATTTAGACTGTAGTCTCTTCAAGGATGGTCTCCTAGCATGTTTGTACACCATCAAGCACAATAGAAGCCCAGTTCCCTTTGGCCCCATTAGGCTCTTTTGCAATACAGATAACAATATAATAAATCAAGAACCAAATCCAACTTGTTGTGCCCAAACCTCTCATTTAAATCAATATACATTTTGAATGAGTAAGGACAGCAGGGTGCTACCCTAAACAGAAATGGCATTCCAAAAATTCTTATCCCAGGCCTTTATCTTTAGATGACTTGTTTACATTCTTTTTATGCCACAAGACCCCTCTAAGGATCAGAGAGGTGCCAAATTAGTCGCCTTCTGTCTCTCTCCTCCACTGCCCTCAGGTTTTTAGGCACTAATCTTTTTTTTTTCCATGGCTTATATACTCTGGAGTTGGCAATGATCTTTAAAATATTGTACTGTTCTCCCAGAGCTCTAACCTTGCTGCATGAACTGATGTTTATATGAATTGTCACCAGAAGTTTAGGGCACATCTCTTTTTTTTCTTAACAACATGTCATTCTGATGGGATTTGTTTGTGTTTCATAAAGACATGATTGATTAGAGAGGCTGAAATTAATTTAGATTGATATTCACTGGACTTTTTGTGGTGACTTTGAAGTATGACTTCCCTCTGTTTTGCATGTTAATTTGCTTCTTGATAAGCTTTGTGGGTCCAGAATCCCACTGACCCCAGCATACACTCACCAGTCAAATATTTCAGAATGAAGTCTTCCAGTCATGCTGTTTCAATCTCTTTATATTAGGCAGAGGCCATATTTTTAAAGGAGCTTCAGAAATGAACATGAAAATATTGTGTTTGCACTTGTCTGCACAAACAAGCATTTGCAAGTTCAAAGTAGGTAATTATTCATGCAAAGACTGTGGGTGTTTTGCCACTGACTGCAATGGGAGCAGGATCAAGACCTTATCCATTTTATTCACGCAGACCAGTGTGGGGGCCTTGTCTCAGTAACTCATTCTACTTTTCCTCTGAGCTTACTTTTCTCTACAACTGATGGGATTTATCTAACAGTTTAAATTAAACCCCAACACCGTTACCCTAGCCCGATCCATGAAGCCACATGTAACAGGTTTATTTCCTTTGTACCCTGATTTATTCTCAGGTTAGCAATTAGGAGAGAAGAAACTATGAAGGCAGAAGTTTATCACAGCTGTAAGCAGTCAGACCAAGGGTCAGAGCCAGAGTCAGTTGATTTTGAATTGCTGAACGCGTTCCTGAGAAATCAATCTCTTAAAATACAGAGGCCCAACTCTCCCAGCGGATACACATCATCATCCCAGACTCCCCCTACTGCCACAGACAGCAAAAGTAGGTAGACCCAAGATGGGGCAAAGGCATTGCAATTGTGTGGTGTCCTTGTCCTTTCTGGTAAGATGATCCTCTCCATATATGATAGTCTCAACATCTGAGAAGCTGACAGAAACTGGTTTCATGGTGAATACTTTTTCTGCTCCCTTGTAGTTGAGGAAGTCTGCCTTTCAGGCCATCACCCCTTAGCCATATCCACCCCTCCGCCTTCCCACAACCCTCATGGAACCCTAAGGCAGTGTCCACCTAGATACGAGAGTGCTCTACAAACAGGCTATGTCTGTAAATATGGAAGTAGTTAGTTACTAGAAAAGGTGCCAATAAATGGAGCTCAGGAATATGCAGCCTTGTTCCTGGGTTTTGTAGGGTCAGTACAATGACTTGGGGACTTCAAACGTCTCCTTTGCATGCAGTTCTTAGCACTAATCAGAGGCTACTGGGAGTCCTGCTTTCAACTCTGGGAAAGCTCCTGAAGAGTGGATGCTAGAGACCTCCCACTCTACTGAGCTCATGTACAACAGAGCAAAGAGATCAGCTGCATGCTTTTAACGTGTTCAACCTCTGAAAGGGGCTCACTTCAAGAAAGGAAATGCTGACCCAGCATGACGAGAAACCCACAAATGAGGAGGTTAGACTCCTGGTCAGCATCTTTAAAAAAATGATGTTAGAAATTGACACTGAAAACTTCAGGTAGGGAGAAATCACCCCCAAGTTTTTGTACTGCCATAACCCCGGTGACTTGAAGAAGGCTAGTTTCCAGGTTTCTCCTTTAAAGGGACAGAGATCTATGAGAGGTCCACTGGAATATGGTGACCGCAGTGGAGTCTCCTCTTAAGGGTGCTGGTGACAGGATCCCTGGGGTGCAGCCTGGGACTGTGAGACCACTGTGCCCCCTTAACTTTCTCCAGCCTGGAATGTCTCTCACAATGCCTTGATAGTGACCAGCAGCAAAACCCTCCAGGTGCTGTTATCATTCAGCACAACCACAAGTGGAGCCCCATACACAGCTAGATTGCATGAATGCTCCCAGAGCCACTCATGAATCACACAGAGAAAGTCACCAGCCAAATCCCCCAAGTTCCCAGACTTGTACCTCAGGAACATACTGTCTTGCACTGCTCAAGATGCGCAGTGCAAATTTATTAATTGTTTGGCCACTTCATTAATGGAAAGTGGATATAAACCAGCCTTTGCAAACCTGAGCACATTTGCCATACATTTCAGGCAAACTCACTGGTAAAGATAAACAGTAAAAGAAGTTTATTGACTACAAAAGATAGATTTTAAATGACTATAAGTGATAGGCAAAAAGTTAGTTAGTTACCAAAATAAAATATAAGCTCTCAGTCTAAATTCTCAACCCTATTAGACTGGGCAACATCTAGATTGAGCAGTTTTTCTCACCTCAGTGGATATTGCAGTTCATAGTGCACAGTTTTCACCCTTGAAACCCGGGCCAGTCTCCTCTGTTGGAGTCTTAAGTCTTCTGAGTGACCTTGTTGCTTGCAGCATAGGTGTGGGCAGGAGAAAGGCAGAGCATGGGCCCCCTGTTTTATGTTTTATACCTTCAGTCCCATGTGCTTGGAGAACACAAGTCCAGGCATGTCTGGTGGGCATTGCTGAGTCCCCAGGCAAGGTTGAGCAATTCCCCTGGTGTGGCCTCATGTAGGTGAGTCATTGAATTGTAGCTCCCTTGCTGGACAATGGCTGTTGATGGTTGTTTGACACCCCACCCTGGTTTTGGTTACTTTTCTTGCTGTTGTCTCTGCGCAGCTAATATCTGACTGATTCCCCAACTCACAGCACGTTTTAATGACAACCATACAACACAACCTCATAACTTCATATACACTAAAGATACACATATTTAGATAGAACAGTGACTTTAGCCAATCATAACCTTTTCCCTGATGCCTCACATGGCATGCTTTATATGCAATATCACAGTTATATACAGATGAGGAATATGGGGGTTACAAGACGCTCCCCCAAGGTATAATATGTCACACCCTGCCACCATGTAGGTGTAGATTCTGCCATGGTGGATCTGAAAGACAGAGCTTTGTTTGTCACAGGATGTGTGCTAAATAGACATGGTAATAGTTTGTGATGTGCTCTGTTGTATAACTTCCTAATGGGAACTTTTTAATTGTGCATTTCATATTCATCAGACCATAAAAAGTGCTTTAATTTGACACTAACTACTGAATACGATTGTCTGACAAGACATAAAAAAACAACAAATCCTGACATAAAAACAAACCAGCAAAGCACTAATTTTCATTTTCTAATTAAAGATGACACTGAAAACTCAGGACAAGAGATATATGGAAAGAAACACATTTCTCTGGAAACACAAAAACAAAATTGTATGAAAAAAAAATCATACAAAGCTTCCAAGATAAAACCTGAACTTCTCTGGTTTCTGAAATGTCAGAAGAGGGAATCCTAAACTGATCATAGTCCCATAAAAAAATAATTTATCAGTCTGTACCACAAGCCACTGAGTAAGATGTGCGACATCTCAAGCTGTTCAGAACAACTGGGAACTGATTGTAAGTAACCTACAATGCAATTGTTTTTACCTGTTGAGACCGTAAGACAGATGGCATGAATGTATTTAAAGATGGGGACAAAGCTGATGTGACACTGAGTTTGTTTATTAAAACTAACAATGTGAGTCTTAAATTTATTCTCTGATGGAGTTGGGCTAAGCCAGTTCTGAAAATAACTGGGTATCAATGCAACTTGTGGGTTCCCACCACTGTGGTTCAGGAGAGTACCCGGCTATTCACATAAACTGATGCACCATCTGCAGACTTGGTAACCAAATTCTTAAAACTCCCTCAGTGAAAGTAGGACTTAAAAAGATCTAATGTTCATTGTGGGGCAGAGGGTGTTTAAAAGTGTTCTTCGAAGTCCAATAAGGGGTAGCCCGAGCAAGCGGTTCCAGAGGCAGCTGCTACTTGTACAAGTTAGATATATTTGGGTTATTTCACAAATCTAATAGTGGCAAATACTCCATTAAAATGTCAAGGAGACAGAGGGGAAAATGGTTGAGGATGAAATTATTCAAATCCTCTTGCATAGTTTTTACAATCTCAGGTTTTACTCAGACAATCTCACAAGCCCTTTTTCACTATTCCACTTTTATGGCTTTTTTTAAGTATAGATGTTAGTAATAGATGCATAAGGGCACTTTAGTGTAAAAAAATTACAGATCTTGAGCCTCAGCACTACCCTAATAATCATACTGTATATGTTCCCGCTTCTGTGGTGTGGACTTTGAGGCTGTTTGCTGTACCATTTGTTTGGAGGGTAGGAAGCAATTATGTTTAAAATCAGATGTCTTAATTTCTTCCTATGATCGTTCCCTTCTCTCTTTAAGGCTTCTTTTGCTTTAATAACAGATTAAGTTGCCATTTTAAAAATCAGTTTGCTTCTATTTAAATTTGTTCCCATAAACAGAGAAACAAAAACCCACTCAACTCTTACGAAATATGTCACAAATGGTCAGGGGAGGACCTTGGTTATGTCTCATCTAGCAGTGATGCAATGCCCTTAGTGCCATGCAGGAGCAATGGATCGATACTAGAGCTGATTGTAAAATGGAGTATCCATCTCATGGGAAATTCTGATATTTGTTTTCACGCACAGTCATAGGATACACATGGGGAGACCACAGTGCATCATGGGATATGTAGTCTGGCCAGGGAGCAGTATTTTGAAAAACACGTTTTCCATAAAAAAAAACAAAAACATTCTGATAGAAAATTTCTGATCAGCTGCTTTTCAGTGCTGATTCAGAATGAAAATTTCCACCAATGGAATCACCAGCACCACTTCCTGTAGCCTCTGTTTTTTTCATAGGAGTCTCCATTGTAATAGCAATTATTGCTATTATTAAACTCTGCTAACTACTTATTCTTTCTCTTCTTCCCTGCACAAACCATGTGGCCAGTACTGCAGCCACACTACATGCTTTAGAATCAAAGAAGGAATAAGGCTGATGGCTTGATATGGCAAAGTTAAGGTTGTTTGGATAACTTTAACAGTGTTCTTCCAATTTATTTGTTTTGTTTGTTTGTTTGTTTTTTAAAACAGAAACATTATTTGAAGGCTTTTTCAAAGAAGGCTAAGGACACATCTGTTCTACTTTAACTGCAAATTAACCATTTTTTTTGCCTAGGATACAGTATGGCTCTTTCTGTAGCTACCTTCAAGGCTCAGAGCAAGCCCTTTGTATACAGTGTCAATGTTCAACAGTGCTTCTTTGGGGATTACTTTTTCTTGCTTTGTTTTCAAAGAGTGGCCCAATTTTCCTGAGCTATTGAGTTCTCTGGTGTCTACAGTTTCTTTTAAATGTGTGGAAGGTCCTAAATATGTATGTGATGGGTGCTTTGGGAATTAATACAATAAATAAAAAGAATAGGGCCTGATTTTCAAGGGAGCCTCGACTCATCTTCCTTTTTTGCATGCACAATTTTACACCCACAATTAACCAAAGAGGAAAATCTTACCAGTTAAATGCTTAAGGACCTAAAAAAGGAAGCCAGGACTGAATATCTGTCCCATAAAGTTAACCTTAATTTAATGGGAATTCGTTTGTATAGTAAATACACACTGAAGGCAACAGATTTTAGTTTCATAGCTAAGCCATTCCAATGAGATCAAACATCTTTCTAGGAAGGTGACACTACCGGAATCATATGCTACTCTGTAGTAGCCACATACTCTAATGATTGTGTGCGGGGGTTGGGGATATGGTATGGGAAACCAGAATCTGGTTGTCATCATCCTGCAAGCTTAGCTCTAGATTTAGAATCTCCTGGGTCTATTGGCACCGGAGACAAGCCATGCTTTCCAGCTTTCCACTGCTGTCTGTCCAGAGCAATGTGTTTGACTCTACCATAAGCTGTCTCCATGATGGCAGCATCCTTTTCTATCATCCTGTGGTATGTCATTCTTTTTCCTCCACGCTTTCTCTTCCTGCAGGTGGCAACCAGTCTAAGATGTACCTTGTGCTTCTGCCATGGGGTAACCTGATGACATCGCCAAACCATTGCAGCCATTTCTATATAATTACTGAGTCTGCAGTCTGCTGATCCATGCAACACAACACTTCCACATTAGTTACACTATCTCGCCAATGAATTCCCAAGATGCTTCTTAAATATTGTGGTTGGAGTGCATTCAGCCTCCTATTGTGTACTGCCACTATCTGCCATGTTTCTGAGGCATACAGTGGTGTTGGAAGGACAGTAGAACTGTACAATCTCATTTCACTATGTAGATGTGTCTTCTTACTCTTCCATATGTTTGACAAATGAGACAATGATCCACTGATTTTTTTCCTTCACTTGGTGAGAAATGTCGATATTGTACTTCCAAGATAGACTCAGTCATCAGCTTTCATATTCTTCTCCAGCAATCACACATCTGCCAGTGTTGACAGTGTTCTCTACTATTTTCATGATCTTGGTCTTCTGAGTCCCACTTTGGCAGCTTCTGCTTTTAGGCTTATCAAAAGTCTTTTCATTCCATCCAATCTGGTATCCAGTATAATTATGTCATCTGCAAAATCTTCTGCAGCTTCTCTCTTGCCCAAACAATACCAGTGTCCTCAGCAGCAGCCATCACTCTTCTCATCACGAAGTCTATGACAATGTAGAAGAGAAGTGGGGATAGTATGCAATCTTACAATCCTAAACCATTCCATGTCTTTGCTTTCTGTCCTGATGCAGCACCAAGACTCGTCATACAACCTTTTATCATATTAACAGTCTGTGCTGGAATTCAAGGGTCTCATATTCTTCCAGAGAGCTCCGCTGTGAACACTTTTAAATGGTTTCCTGGAAGCCAGAATCTGGTTGTAATTATCCAGCAAGGAATTTCTTTCCTGTAAGGGAATTCCCTGCTAACAGGAAGCTGATGCAGCAGGGTCTCCTGCCATAACCCTGGTACAAGCTGCATATCAAGGGAGCAAAGGGACATTGCAAAGTGGGGCTCCGCTTTACCTGTCATCCTGGCATAGGGTAACTTAGAACAGCCTAGCAGCAGATTTAAATCTTTTCATGTCTGAGATCAGCTGACACAATCTCTCCATCCTCTTTCCTGCACTGAACAGAGTTCTGGTGTAGGAGAGAATCTGGCTCAATATGTATATTTCCAACCTTTGGAAGGAAATAAGTAATTGAATGTAATTAAGAACTATTATTATTTCTTTATAGACAGATGCATGCAGTAGATAACACATTAAATACAAAGATATCTCTGTCTTGTTGCATGTATACTTATGATTGACTTTTGAAAGCAAAGAACAGCTCTGAATACAAAAAGCAGGTATTTCAATGAGAGTATTGAATGCTCTTGCAAACTCTGACCTCTACCATCAAAAGGCCATGAACAAGTTCACAAATATTGGTTGCCATATCAGAATATCCTACTGTTCTGGCTAAGTTATAAAGCTCTTTTTATCTCTCCAGTTGGTGCCCCAGTTCAGTCCGAAGGCACGACGACACAAGACAGTAATTCGCTATAGCTTTTTGTTCTATGACATGCTAACCTTGTTGCCTTGCTTCATCTGCTATATCTGCCTCCAGATGTTACAATACTTACTCCTTGGTGTCGTGTTCTTTCTGTGACATGTGGAGAAAACTTCCACACTTTCTAAATGTCAGGAAACTGATTGACACAGTATTTTCTTTCATGGTCTAGCTCTCATGGCCATTGAAAGATGCTGGCCTGCATACTGGATAAAGCAAAACAACCAACCTTCAATAAGTCTGTTTATTGTCATCTTTAAAATGCATGAGTTTTGAATAGTCACTCTGTGATGTAACCTCATCTTAAAAAAAAAAAAATCACACCTGAACATGAAATTTCCAAAAGCCATCATAATGGAGCAACAAGAATAGATTTCCCAAGGGCCATCCTGGAAACTGTTGAATCAATCCAACAATCAAACCAAATTAAAATATTAGATCAAGGAATAAGAATGACTGACATTTACAGTATATCGCATTTTTCATGCAAATATCTGAAAGCACATCACAAACTAAAAAGACTAATACTTTACAGATTCACTTTCTGCCTACCTAACATCAATGTAGTACTGCTAATTAAATATTAAACTGCTCTAATCTTAAGACTTTTCTAGTACACTGTAGAATAGTCAGCTACATTTCTCCTTGGGCTGTGAGCTTGTGGTTTTATAAGCTAAGCAGTCTCTGGCCTGCTCAAGTATTTGGATAGGAAAATCTAGGCTCTGCACACGTTGTTAGTGCTGGTGACCCAGCAGATGATACTCTTCCTCGGGAATTGGTATTGGGACGATAGTCATTATGGTGCTAGGGGGCTGCATACTTCTGGAAGTACCATTTTTAGAATGGAATGTGAAATCAAACTAGACCATATGTGGGAAATAAAAATGCTTTTGCAGTTTGACAATGGGGGGAATGCTAGCTCCAGTACCCTGTCATAGGTGAAGTGATAGAATGAATGGTTTTTGAAATGCCACAAATACCATGGTAGTTAATTACTCCTAAGTGTTGATAGTGAAGATTTTAAAAGGAGCACTCTTACAGTGCTCAGAGCAGTTTGGGAGAGAAAGTGCAGAAGAAAAGGTTGAGCAGAACTTATCCAGCACTTTTCTCATGTGCTAGAAAAGAGGTGTTGTATATTGCTGAAGTAGTTAACCAGACAAACTCAACTCAGCTTATCAAATGACAAGTTCATAGCCTGAGGTGGAATGTCTGCAGCAGGCCATTCTATTATAACCTACCAGAATGGTCTTAATGACCTGGAATCCCAGAGAAAACACAGCCAGCTCTCTTTTTTACTCCTTTCAGTTCTCAGCAATCCCAGGGTCAATGTTATATAATCTGATGGGTGAATAAGCATCTGTGAAAGAGTTTGATATGTGTCATCTTCAGCCTGGCTGGAATCAATCTCAGTCGGGTCTTCCCAGGCTGCTATAGTAAAATGATTCTCTAAATCCAAGTCACACTTCTCTCTCACGGGTTTAAAGGAATAAGGTTTGTTTTCTAAAAACTTGTGGTGGAAAGAGGAAATGATTGCCCTGAAACTGAAAATGGTAATAGTTTGATGGTGTCAGGTGTTACTTCTAATCTGACAAATCTCTGGAAACAGTTGGAAAAGGGCTATGAAGATGGTTTCATAAGAATAAGGTACTTAAGTGATCCAAGATTTTTTTTTTTGTACTTACAAGATAAAATCCAAACAAAGTCCCTCAGCACATCGTCACGTTAATGTAATTACAGAGAAATAGGCATTTGCAGAAAGAGTGTCAGATGTATTAGAAATCACAGTGAGAGTGTGAGAACAGGAGAGGTTAACATTTTCTTGTTAGTCTACATTAAAACTTGACAGAATTGGAAGAAAGTGACACTATTTAGTACATGAAACAGCATTATGCAGTGAAGCCAGTACTAGATAATACACAAAGGCCAGTATAAACATGGGGCAGAACACATACAATCCCTCCAGGACTTTTTTATCTAAGCAAATGTTTAACTGTTAAGTCATGTATAACGAATAAAAATCTGGGCCCTATTGTTTCCACTGCTTGTGTAAAATGAATGTTTTGGTATCCTAGCTGTTCAAGCCAATCGACATTTATTGCCTTTCAAGATGTTTGTGTGGATGAACCAGAGTGAGTGAAGGTTTTGGACAAGAACATGGTGAATTGCTGTTTGACACAACTTCAAAGCAGAGCATCCAATTTAAGGGGCCCTCAAATCTTTTTTCAGGCCCCAATTCAGAATGAGCTTACATATGTGCTTAACTTTATGCATATGCTTAACGTCCATTGACTTCTGTGGGTCTTAAGCAGAGTTGAGCTGTCCTGAGTGGGGATGTTTTCCTGAATCTGGCCTTAGATTTTAGCTGTCTCTATCACATCATTCAGTTTAAAGTGTGAGCTAAATATATACATCTATGTAAACAAAACAAAACAAAAAAACTTCTTCCAAGTGAATTAAGAGACCAAGGGAGACCTTTTCATTTGGTTTTAGAATAGCAGCCGTGTTAAAAAAGAAAAGGAGGACTTGTGGCACCTTAGAGACTAACAAGTTTATTTGAGCATAAGCTTTCATGAGCTACAGCTCACTTCATCGGATGCATTCAGTGGAAAATACAGTGGGGAGATTTATATACACAGAGAACATGAAACAATGGCTGTTACCATACACACTGTAACGAGAGTGATCAGGTAAGGTGAGCTATTACCAGCAGGAGAGCGGGGGTGAGGGGGTGGGGGGACCTTTTGTAGTGATAATCAAGGTGGGCCATTTCCAGCAGTTGACAAGAACATCTGAGGAACAGTGGGGAGTGGGAGGGGGGGGGGATAAACATGGGGAAATAGTTTTATTTTGTGTAATGACCCATCCACTCCCAGTTTCTATTCAAGCCTAAGTTAATTGTATCCAGTTTGAAAATTAATTCCAATTGAGCAGTCTCTTGTTGGAGTCTGTTTTTGAAGTTTTTTTGTTGAAGTATTGCAACTTTTAGGTCTGTAATCGAGTGACCAAAGAGATTGAAGTGTTCTCTGACTGGTTTTTGAATATTATAATTCTTGACATCTGATTTGTGTCCATTTATTCTTTTACGTAGAGACTGTCCAGTTTGACCAATGTACATGGCAGAGGGGCATTGCTGGCACATGATGGCATATATCACATTGGTGGATGTGCAGGTGAACGAGCCTCTGATAGTGTGGCTGATGTGATTAGGCCCTATGATGGTGTCCCCTGAATAGATATGTGGACACAGTTGGCAACGGGCTTTGTTGCAAGCATAGGTTCCTGGGTTAGTGGTTCTGTTGTATGGTGTGTGGTAGCTGGTGAGTATTTGCTTCAGGCTGGGGGGCTGTCTATAAGCAAGGACTGGCCTGTCTCCCAAGATCTGTGAGTGTGATGGGTCGTCCTTCAGGATAGGTTTAGATCCTTGATGATGCGTTGGAGAGGTTTTAGTTGGGGGGTGATGGCTAGTGGCGTTCTGTTATTTTCTTTATTGGGCATGTCCTGTAATAGGTGACTTCTGGGTACTCTTCTGGCTCTGTCAATCTGTTTCTTCACTTCAGCAGGTGGGTATTGTAGCTGTAAGAATGCTTGATAGAGATCTTGTAGGTGTTTGTCTCTGTCTGAGGGGTTGGAGCAAATGTGGTTGTATCGTAGCGCTTGGCTGTAGACAATGGATCGTGTGGTTTGGTCTGGATGAAAGCTGGAAGCATGTAGGTAGGAATAGCGGTCAGTAGGTTTCCGGTATAGGGTGGTGTTTATGTGACCATCGCTTATTAGCACCGTAGTGTCCAGGAAGTGGATCTCTTGTGTGGACTGGTCCAGGCTGAGGTTGATGGTGGGATGGAAATTGTTGAAATCATGGTGGAATTCCTCAAGGGCTTCTTTTCCATGGGTCCAGATGATGAAGATGTCATCAATGTAGCGCAAGTAGAGTAGGGGCATTAGGCGATGAGAGCTGAGGAAGCGTTGTTCTAAGTCAGCTATAAAAATGTTGGCATACTGTGGGGCCATGCGGGTACCCATAGCAGTGCTGCTGATTTGAAGGTATACATTGTCCACAAATGTGAAATAGTTATGGGTGAGGACAAAGTCACAAAGTTCAGCCACCAGGTTTGCCGTGACATTATCGCAGAGTAAGGAGAGCGATCAGGTAAGATGAGCTATTATCAGCAGGAGAGACCTTTTGTAGTGATAATCAAGGTAGGCCATTTCCAGCAATTGACAAGAACGTCTGAGAAACAGAGGGTGGGGGAAGGGGGGGAATAAACATGGGGAAAAAGTTTTACTTTGTGTAATGACCCATCCACTCCCAGTCTTTATTCAAGCCTAAGTTAATTGTATCCAGTTTGCAAATTAATTCCAATTCAGCAGTCTCTCTGTTTTTGAAGTTTTTTTGTTGAAGAATTGCTACTTTTAGGTCTGTAATCGAGTGACCAAAGAGATTGAAGTGTTCTCCGACTGATTTTTGAATGTTATAATTATTGATGTCTGATTTGTGTCCATTTAGTCTTTTACACAGAGACTGTCCAGTTTGGCCAATGTACAGACTGTCCAGTTTGGCCAATGTACATTTGGGACACTAGTGCTGATTGTGGGGGGAGAGGTAGCTAATGATCTGGTCATGAACAGCAATCATTGTTGGGAATGGGCCACATCCATCCTGATTGAATTGGCCTCGTTAGCACTACAAAAAGTAATTTTCCCTCTGTTGATATTCACCCCTTCTTGTCAACTGTTGGGAATGGGCCACATCCGCCCTGATTGAATTGGCCTCATTAGCACTGACCTCCCACTTGGTAAGGCATCTCCTATCTTTTCATGTGCTGTATATTTATACCTGCTTACTGTATTTTTCACTCCATGCATCTGATGAAGTGGGTTATAGCCCACGAAAGCTTATGTCCAATACATTTGTTAGTCTCTAAGGTGCCACAAGGACTCCTCGTTGTTTTTGCTGATACAGACTGACAGGGCTACCCCTCTGAAACCTGAGTTATTTTAATTAACATATTAAATGCTTAGATGTTATGGTGACAGATATAGTATAAAACATTCCCTCCAATTTGTTAGGAGATAAGGACTGAGGTAGAGGGATTGGAATTTGTTGGGAGACAAGGGCTGAGGAGGTCCGGAAAGTCCTGAAGCCTGATTTGGAACTGGTGAAGTTATTGAGAGATTACTGAGATTACTGGGAATGGGCTGGTCCTGGGAGTTCCTGGAGGACTGTATGTTGAAGATAGGAGACTGCATAGTGCCGGTGATGGGATTTGAACTGGAAAATAGTATTGTGAGGAGCCACTAGTTGAACTGAACCCAAAGCAAAGGACAGCCATTTTTCTTAGATCCTATTGTTGATATATCGGCAGCTGCTGAGTGCATAACAAAAGCTCTGCTGTACTATTGCATATTAGAGCCAAACACTAAGGGGGACAATGTGCTGGTGCTCAGTTGCAGTGGATCAGTAAATGGCCATCAGCCAACACAAAACATCTAAGAAATGAATATTTTCAACAAGGTTGTGACCAATTATGACCTCTACCTGTTTGTACTGTCTGTAAGTTTATTTGTATTGTATTGCTGGACCTTTTTAGACTTCTTTTATATATACACCTTATTTTGAAATTGTTGTACAGTTCCCTAGATACCTTAGCAAGGATCTCCGCTATTACAAGCACTACTTATTATGCTGATGTTAGTCATGACTCCATAGTTAAGGCCGAGTTGCATTTTGCACTTACTGCAGGGATTGAACCTCTTTGTTTTATATGAAAAATGCAGGGCAGAGTTAAGGTTGTTTGAGTGCCTTCATTGTGCAATTTTTAGATTTATATGTTCAGATTTCTTTTACATGTAACCTTAACTCTGAAATTCCTGGGTTTGCAAGGCTTGGTTTGGAGATAATTACATTATCCATGTCGTGGTTATTACCATTACATTACTGCCACACACTCTCAATATTAACTCTATCTGTATGTAATTTTTGTTTTTATGAGACTAATAAGAGATTCATAAACTAAAAGTAAAAATTGTCCAGGATATATCAGGATGAAAAATGTTACCTTACATTAAATTAAATAGACATTTTGTTGTGAGCTACTTTTATTAAACACCTTTTTCTTTCCAGAGTTTGTAATTCTGGGACAAGTTTGTAATTTCTTTGGCAATTATTTTTGTACATGCAGAGACTATACTGAAGAAGCAGAGTGAAAACTTTTTACCATTCAGATTCTCTGGTCATTCAGGATTAGTACTCCAAATGGTGGTATCTTGTATCTCAGCAAGACTGACATTTCGTTATTGTCAACATTATAATCTTCCATTCTACTGACCAGGAAGCAATCTCTATTGACAAATGAGACCTTTGGGCTCCAACTGTGATTTCTGACTGTTGTGAGGTCAGTCACTTTCTGTTTAAATTCAACCAGTGACCACACCTGATAGACAGGAAAATCATCTGATTCTAACCAGGGTCTCTTATTTAACTATAGGCTTTCAGTATCTTCAATAGAGCTGTTGGTCAAAAAATTGAAATCAATGTATTACAAGTCATTTATTCAATGACTGATGAGGGGAAAATATCAGCTTAATTATTCATTGAATATTATTGACGCATCAGCTGAGTTGGTCAAATAAAGAAAATATTTGATGTAAAATAATTTGATGTAAAATGCCAATGTTCATCAGATAAATGATTCATAATAAATCTTCTTCAGTTATTTTCTTCATAACTTGAACATTCCTTGTACTGCTATCAGATACTGCTGACCCTGAATGGGCTTCCTAATTCATAGCAGGAAAGATGTTGTAAGTCGTTTCAGTTCCTAGGAAGTATGCAGCAGAGAATCATTTTTCATTACACTTGGATATTCTCAAATAGCCAAAATTTAGTAGGTGCCATTACTAAATTCCCTGTAAGCTGTGCAGCTGCCTATTTACCGCCATGCAGGCGCTCAGGGAACCTGCCCAGGCAGGGACTAGCGTGGGGTGGAGCGCTCCTCCTCCTCCAACCGAGCCCAGTCCCCAACGTGCCGCAGCAGGAGCGCCCCTCCCCTGGCCCCAACTCTGCTGTGGCCCGGACCTGCCATGGCTGGGGCGGCGCAGTCTGGCCCAAACCCAACCGCAGCCAGGGAGGACCCAGGCACGGCCAGGATGGTGTGGCCCGCCCCTCCCCCAGCCTGAACCCAGCCCTGGCCTGGACCCGCTGGGGCCAGGGAAGAGGCGCCTATCCTGCAGCCCCAGCCCCGGAGCTACCGCAGCAGGGAGAGGTGCCTCTGCCCCCCAGCCCAGGTGCTGCTGCAGGGAGAGAGAGCTGGGGGAGTCCTCTCTCCCTGCCATAGCCCTGGAGCACCTTCCTGCACCCCAAGCCCCTCATCCCCGGCCCCACCCAAACTCCCACCCCCAGCCGGAGCCCTCACCCCCTGCACCCAACCCTCTGCCCCAGCCCTGAGCCCCTCATCCCCAGCCCCACCCCAGAGCCCGCACCCCCAGCCGAAGCCCTCACACCCCTGGACCCCAACTGTCTGCCCTAGCCCTGGGCCCCACCCCCACCACATGAATTTTGTTATGTGCACCAATATGAAAGTGATGGGTCCATGTTGGTGCACACATCACCTCCATATTGGTGCACATAACAAAATTAATTCCACACATGGGTGGGAAAAATTAGAGGGAACACTAATAGCACAGCTCCACTGATTTCAACTGAGCCAATTAACTCCAGCTGAACATCTGATATATATCTGGGACAGATGTATCAACCTTTTTTTCATATACACATTTATATACTAGCCAAGCAGACAAGGGTTCATAAATATAAATGTCAATTTCATGGACTCAAACCTTGTTGTTTTATTTTGGTTTTGGTTTTTTCCCAATGTCTCTTAGATTTTTCTCTTCTCTTCCAGTCGGAATATGTGATAGACCGAGATCATTTTAAGTAGTCTTTTGAAATGCTATTTAGAAAGAGATAATAATATCTTTGCATAATATTGGGTGAAACGAAGATTCCAGTGCATGGGTGAGCTGCCGCTGTGCTTAATAGAAATCAGACACAATCATAGAAAGAGATTATATTTTCCATTGTAACAATGTTGCAGTCTTGCTACATTTTGCTATATCAAGGGCACTTTACTATTCCACTTGTTGCACAGTGGATTATGTATCTTCTCCATGAATCAGTCTTCTTTCACTTATGGCGTCATTCACTGTTTGACTACCCATTTTGAGTAACCAAAGTATTTCTACACAATGTGAAATAAAACCATCCACTGGTCCTAGAGACTTTAAAATCAAAAGCATCTTGGGACTTCCTCACAATGTGTGCCCTACGCTGCACCATGGGACACTTAAAGCCTATGAGATAGTTCTGAGTTAAATGCTCATGAGATGGTTCTGGACTGGGAGAAACAGGGTTTCAGGTTACCTTGGGTTACCATACGTCCGTATTTTCACAGACATGTCTGGCTTTTTGGTTCTTAAATCGCCATCTGGGAGGAATTTTTAAAATCTAAAGAGTCCGGGATTTTGCCATTATTATTTTTCCCCAAAGAAGAGTTGATCATTCAAGAAAGAGAAAAGGAGGACTTGTGGCACCTTAGAGACTAACAAATTTATTTGAGCATAAGCTTTCATCAGCTGCAGCTCACTTCATCGGAGCTGTAGCTCACAAAAGCTTATGCTCAAATAAATTTGTTAGTCTCCAAGGTGCCACAAGTCCTCCTTTTCTTTTTGCGGATACAGACTAACACGGCTGCTACTCTGAAACTTGTCAAGAAAGAGAGTGAATGTTGATCATTCAAGAAAGAAAGTGAATGTTGATCACTCGAGAGAATGCCCACTTTTCCCCCCTACCTCCCAGCGCTTGCGCCGTGAAAGAACTGTTTTGCGCAGCTGGGAGGGAAGCAGGAGGAGGGGGAACGTGGTGCGCTCAGGGGAGGGCAGGGCAGGGCAGGGCAGGGGTGGGGATTTTGGGAAGGGGTCCAATGGGGCAGGGAGGAGGCAGAGTTGGGGCAGGGACTTTGGGGAAGGGGTTGGAATGGGGGCAGGGAAGGGGTGGAGTTGGGGGAAGGGCGGGGGGGGGTGGTTGGAGCAAATACCTTCTCCCCCCACCCCCGTGGAGTGTCCTCTTTTTTGAATGTTCAGATATGGTAACCCTAAGGTTACCCTCATGGAAGAATGTTACTGGACTAAAACTGAAAAAAAGCTGCTGATCCACCTACAGTTTTAAATGTTTCTCCAACTTCACACACTGAGATCTTGTGGTTTGCCCATCAGCAGTTTGTATGGAATTTCTGAGTGCCCAGCAAACTCCTTCTCTCCCTCTAAAGAGAGGGTGGGAGGAGAATTAGAGGAAGAGAGACATGTAGTGACTTGTCCAAGGTCACACAGCTGGGGCACAGCCAGTAAAAGCACCGAGGTCTGCTGACTTTCAGTGCCCTAGTCCCTTGACCAGTCTGTCTCGCCTCATTACTATTACATTTATTCTACACAACTCCATACATGACCAAGCTGCCTATTAAAAAAATCTATAGTTATTTAATTGGAACTTTTGTGACATACCAGTTCCAACAATTATCTACAGCATGTGTGAATACTTTCAGCCCTCAGCAAAAGAGAATGGGCCCATCCTCAAATTATTGCATCTGGCAGAGTCAGTACTTGCTGTAGTTCACACATGAATAGCATCAATTTGCATGTAAATAGAGGCCTACATGCTTTTGTGGAGCTAAAAGCTGTATTTCAACATTTCACAGTAGAATTAGGCAGTGGGCACATCACTACATGATGGTTCAACCTTGTAGTGACGTGCCAGCTAAAATCATTCTAAATACTCTTCTCTGTGTTTCCCGTTAGGATTATTTATTGAACTAGTGTGTAGGATTCTTCCGAGATCCTCTATTGAAATGCTGCCAGCTCACTGCTACGATTCTGACATTGATGTTGTCAGCTGAGATTAAGCACTGGTATAATGAATGCTGACAGTCATGTTTCTTAGGTATGGTCCTGTATCTCCTTTCAGCTCGGAACCAAAATAGAAAGCCCAGATAGGTACAGAAGGATTTCAGTAGTAGGAATGTTTACCTATTTACTTGCACTTCCTTACATTTCTGTTTCTTTTCACTTCAGTTAGAGTCTTAACAGTTATTTTCATATCAGAAGTTATGACCAGATATCTGGATAAGTTTCAAACTAGCAAGGCCTATGGTACTGTGTTTGTCAGACAATACTTTAAAAATTAGAGGAGAAACTTCAATGGAAAATTATGAATCCAAGCTGTCTATTCAGAATAAAAATAGACTTTCCAAGGTGTTCTCCCAAGACATGCCTTAAGAAAATGGATAATATTCCACCTCTCCTCCACTCCTCCATAAACAGTAGTTCTACAATTCCTTGCTTTATCTCTTGACCCTTTTCTGAATTACAAAGCTGTATCCACTGCTTTAACAACGTCAGCTGTCCTCCAAACTTAGTAAGCCACAAAATGATCCTGCTCAGTTCTTCCCCACCTACATACTCTCGGGACTTAATGCTTTGTCTACTTTAAGTTCATCTAACCTTCTTAGATCTAATTATGTTAAAGTCTATATTACATAGCCCCTTGTCTGTCGCTGAATACATTAGACCAATATAAACATACTCATGTGATGCCATAAGGAGGTGTTATTTTTATATGCAGTAAAATCCCTTCCATCTGAAACTCCCTCTGAGTTCAAAAAAAAAAAACAAAAAAACAAAAAAAAAAACAAAAAAAAAACAAAAAACGAGGAGTCCTTGTGGCACCCTAGAGACCAACACATTTATTTGGACACAATGCTGTCCCCATTGTTATTCACTCACTAACTCTTCCAGACATCGTAATAGGTTTAAAAGGCCGACGTGATTGGGTCCTCCTCTTGGGTGTAGGAAGATGGCTGAGGTGCAAGAATGCTTTATCCCTCAGAAAGGATAATTATAGTCTCTGTATGTTCTACCCCCAGGGGGCATACCATCCTAAAGAGACTAGAAGGGAACAAGAAGAAGACATGGGTAAATTCCTACCCCTCCCCGCCTTGACCAACAAAAAAGAGGCTCAGAAGCATAGGTGGGATCAGGCTGTATCATCCCAATGAATGGTGTAATTTACCCTTATGCACTGGGAAGTTCAGGGAAAGAGCGCACTGAGGCACAATTCCTCCCCATCTATGAGGGTGGTGTTTCTACATCAGGGCTGTATCTTTAAGGCCTGAACTACCTGTATGGAAATCGACTGATTTCAGCAGGATCAGAACCTACAAACAAACCCAATCTAATCTCTAATATTTATCCAGCATGCACATAGGCTGATACATGGGCTGCCTGTCAGTATATGAAAACTTTTAAATAGTTTCCTTTTAAGGAAAAGAAATAGATATGGGTCATCATTTTTGCTATACTTTCCAATGCACCACTGGCAACCTTGCAAATGGATGAATACAGTGCATGAATACAAAAAGACAGCCTTCCAACTGCACGGTAAGGAGGTATGATGGCCAACTGGAAAAGATTATTTTATCCATACAATGTTGCCTTGTCCATGGTTAGTTGTGTGATTTGCAGAGAGGTGTCAGTTAAGGAGACGTAAAAAAGGCAGACATCAAGATTGCTATGATGGAAAATTAGAGCTAAAGAACAATCAGGTTCTTGCTTCAATTTGACATTGAGGTGCCAGGTTGTTAAATTTTAGCCATTTCCGTACTTCAGTAAAAGCAACAGATCCAATTTATCGAGTTCCTTTTCAGCCTCTCTCCCTCTTTTTGTGTGAATGGCAAAGAGACTGTCAGTTTGTTCTCTGGAAAAATGTGATATCTTTGTTTTGTTTTGTTTGTCAAATCTGTTCTATTTTTTTAAATCATTTTCTGACCATACCTGTCAAGATTTTAAAAACCTAAATCTTTTCATGTTTGACAGGTTTTGTTTTGGTAAAGATTTATCAAAATCAATTCAGAGCTAAGGGAAAAAAGGGGCTGATATTTCTGTAGTGGAAGTAATCCCGGCACTCACATATATGGACAGAGCTAATGTTCTCTATGAATAGAGCTCCTGCTTCCTGATGCTGATTCTAAGGCAAGATTCCTGGGCTCAGCCAAAGGTTGGTTCAGCCCCACATGTAAGTTAGAGCAGCCTCTGTGCTCACCTAAGTTGCACTGGTTGAAGATGTGCTTATGATAGGAAAATCCTCAAGCAGCCCAGTTACTCTGGTTTCTGGCAGCCCTGCACCACTGAAAGCAGAGAGATGAGGATCTGCACCAGATCAGCTTCAAGTTGCAATATTACCATAATCTTAAAGAGACATCATTATGTTTCCTTTAAATCTAATTAATGTGATATATGTTTCCTATCTGTTTAGAGTAGCAACCAGCCAAAAGGAAAGAAAGCAACAATTTGGGATGCTTGTTTGCTTATCATTTCAGGTTGGAGTTTTCAAAAGGACTTAACATTGTTAGGCAACATTGGCTTTTTTAATGGATGCTGGACACCTAACTCCCTTAGGATCCTTTGAAAATCCCATCCTTAAGAGCTAGAAAAATTGCATATGAAGAGATGATAAATCCAAATCCATCTTCAAACCTTTATTAGCAGAAATACATTCAAGATTAACTAGAGAAAAGCTAAGAATCCCCTTCAAACTTTGCCTATTTTTAGAAATGATTTTTTGCTCTTTGAGAAGGTCCCAAAATTTGAGAGTTACAATTTTTCTTCATTATTCTTATCATATTTGTGTGCTGCTCCATTTCTGGAGTAACTTCCCACATCAGTTCACATTCTGGTAGCTACATCTTGAGAAGGAAAGAGGAATAAACGTATACTTGTTTTAGAAGGAAAGTTTGGAATTTGCAGAGCGCTCCATGTGGCAGCAAAAGCAGAATGATGAGTTTGAACAAATGAATGCTCTTCCAGCTTTTCCTCTACCTGCATGAGTTTTAGTGACTAATTCTTGAGATAATTACATATTTTCTATATTTATTCAAAACAGCATGGAAGGAGAGAGAGAAAGGGCTCAGGGATTGGTGATGGATACACTGCTAATACCACACACAGAGAGAGATAGGCAGCATATTTCAATATTTATGAAGTTCCATTTTTGTACAAATATAGAAATCTAGAGTCAGCTTTCAGTAAATCTAAACAGGTTTTGGTTAAAAAAAAAAATCCCTAAATGGAAGAGTGATGGATATTTAGTTTAAAAGACGTGTATGGCAATTTCTTCAACCTGGAAGAGTTTTACTATCACCAGATCTATTACCAGTAGATTCAGCAGAGCCCTCTTAGCACTGGGTTTTGCTTTCAATGGGTGGCTAAAGATAAAGCAGAATAGGTTGGCTGATCTGGGAACAGCACTACAAAGGATTCCCCAGATTTACAGCCCCCCATTTCACTAACCCTTGCCTGTGTTCTTATTCTTACAAACTGAGACAGAGTTCCAGTTTAAATCAACTAGCTACTAGCAACATGTGACTTGCATATACTTCACAGCTTTCTAAACCTCCCACCCCATAAACTACTCCCCAGAGGATCATACATTATTTATGTTGGGGGCTTCCCTAATAAATGACGCCTGGAATAACATTCACCTGTAGCCAGACAGTGGCCTGCCCCTCTATGTCCGTCATTCAGGCAAAGCTCGTTGGAACTCCCACTATATGTGCAACTTTTTTCCTTCTCTCACATCCTCAATTGGTTCAACTCTTGGGCTGAGGCCCTGTTGAGTCATATATAACTGCCTGTCCTTAATTGTGGCTCCCACCTGCTCTGAAACTTGCTTAATTGCCAGCACCCTTCTTATTTGGATTCTTTTCTGTGGGTAACTGTAGCCACATCTACAGCCCTGCTCTCCAAATGTGTACAGAAATATAGATAATTCCATCAAATCCCTTCCTCTCCTCTGGACATAAAACACACATACATATGTGTATGGGCACTACAGAGAGGGGTGCTACACAAGATGTTGCTATCAATAGGCAGCTGACTCTTAGCCTGCCATCCTCCCCATTACATTAGTGCTTAATACCATTGCCACTGAAATACAGTATGGTGACTCTTTGAGCGTGGCCAAATGCTAGACCTGCAAACGCGTGTTCCACTACTGCCAATTTCTTTAAGAATAAAAAAAGGTGGGGACAATGCTTATCTTAGAGAGATGCTATCAAGCTTTCATATTAACAAAATTCCTGAAAATACAGATGCAGTTATTGACAGGCCTTTAGTACCTATCTGGGAGGCAAGCTGCAGGGCCTCACTTTGTTTTCTTTAAACATATCACAATAGTGCAGAGCCAGGCTATTTTCACAAAGAAAATGAGTTGTATCTTTATAGCAAGTGCTGCTAAAGAGGATTATAAATAGGCTTTAGACTACAGACTGTAGCTTTTGCTTTACAGTTGAAAAAAGAACATCAATCACCTGGCTGAGACTAAATCCTAACATCTCACCTTCCTAACAGATTTTAAAGGTCACAGATGTATAGAAATGTTCAGCTTAATCTTAAATGCATTGACTAGTCTGGCAAAAGCATTTTAAGGTTGTTTGTTGTTTGGGGCAAGGGGTAGGCTGTTGTTTTTTTTTTTGTCAGCTATTTAAAATGTGAAATAAGAGTCACTTATACCTAAGAAAAGGCAGAGATTATCAGAGATCTGGGCCTGATTCTCAGAATGGGCCACAGCAGCTCTGCTCTGCTTTTCAATCAATCAATCTGCTTCGTAATGTTTGCAGTTTATTCTGGCCCACCGCTACCCGCCCCCACCAGCCGTGTTATCAGCAATCAGCTACATGCTGGGGACAGAGAACAACCACAAATGAGCACTAGCCTAAAAATAGCCATTTTCAAATTAAAATCTTGAATTGAGAAGGAGAATGGGCTGCAGCTGGGGCATCTTTTATTCATTTATGCCAGAAGTGGCAAAAAAAAAAAAAAGTGAGCAGGGGAAAATCTCTCCTAAAAATCTCCTCCCCATTCTGAATAGGTTGGGATTCTTTTTATGAAAATGTTTTTATCTGCACTGATGTAATTGAAACACAAACTGTAATGCAAGGTGATTTGTAATATCTATCAGCAAAATATGCTAGGACCATCCTCTATTCTCAGCAAGACACAACAATGACTAAAAGCAGATGAGGTATTTTAAATACTAGATATCATTATTCAGGGACCTCCATCACTGCACACAGGATAAATCTAAAAGATTTCCATATTCCCGCCACACTTGCCATTCTCCCTCTCTATCTTTCACTCTCTGATTATTTTTAATTCCATCCAGTTACCAAAGAACCCCACCTCTGCCACTTGAGCCCTTTATCTATCTCCTCCCCACCCCCAAGTAACTTGCTCCTGTTGTCCCCTGTTGCACTTTGACACCTCTGAAGACAATGTTTCTTCCATTGAGTGAGGGCAGAACTCTGGCAGTGCCAACTTCATGTAGGTAAGATCAGTGGTACATGAGGAATAACCTTGGTCACAACAGCGTAACTTTATTTTCATACTGTGGCTGGATTGAGTTCTTACGCAGTGTAATGTGTAAGGAGATGACTTAAAGCAGTGGTCCTCAACCTTTTCTTTTCCATTTGTGGATCCCTTTGTATATTTAGCATGGAGGTGCAGACCCCTTTGGAAAGCTCTTGTCCGTATAGATAGTTGACTTCTGTTCAGTCAGTTTTCAGTCTGTCTTTTGTGGACCCTCTTAGACATAGTCTGTGGAGGACCCCCAGGAGTCCAGCTTTTTAAAGGTGTTTAGGCATGCGGTCCTCAGCATTGCAATGCCTGATTTTGGAGCTTAAATCTCATTTTCCAAAAGGGATTTGGGAATTTAGACTATGCAATTTAGGCTCCTAAATCAGTTAGACATAGCAATGCCTAAATAACTTTAAAAATCTGTGCCTTAATGCCTAGATGCATAAGATCTGCAGAACTGAATGGAGATTGGATGTCTTTCAGTGCTGTAGTTCAACTCAAATTATTGGCTTGAACAGGGTTCACTTACACAGTAGAGAAATATAATTCTCTCTACTGCAGGATTTACTGGGGGAAGTCTCTGGCATGTGTTATGCAGGAGGTCAGACTAGATGATCATAGTTGTCCCTTTTTGCTTTAAAATCTATGAATCCAGCAGTGCTGACTCAGCCCTCCATTCCTTTGAATCAGTCTGAGTTGCCTGCAGTTTATTTAGTATGCGAATTGTTCAAATAAGACCTTAAAAATCTTTAAAGACCATGCTCCCCATGGACTTTAAAGATCTCATGGCACTTACTTAAGGGCATGGAATTGGCCTGCTGTTCCAGTCCAAAATTTCCCCCTTTCCACCATGCTACACTTTAAAGATGTTCAAAAATGATAGGGACATGTAATTGGGGATAATTGCTTATAGTGTAAATGAGAAGACATAGGCCCAAATCCTCAAAGTTATTTAGGTGCCTAGATCCCATTGAAATGAAGGAGAGTTAGCCATCTATATAGGTTCCTAAATACTTCTCAGGATCTGGGTCATAGACCACAAGTCTAGATTCTGTTAAAAGCCAAGTTGCACAGTGTGAAAATGACAAGAATATAGACTGTAGATAGAATTGATTTTGCTATGGATTTGTGACAAATAGGGTAGGGAGGGCTCAGTAAAGAATACTGATCTTCACCACAAAATGTGGTTTATGCATTGGCTATGTGAGGGGGGCAGGTGAGCACAACAATTTCAACACACTGCTCCCGCAGCCACAAGACCAGTGATCGCAAACCATTAAGACTGAATAGGTCAAACTGCCAAACAATGAACAGAATGCTGTGAAGCTCAAAAGCTTGTCCCTTCCACCCACAGAAGCTGGTTCAGTATAAGGTATTACCTCACCCACCTTGTCTCTCTAAGATCCTGAATAGCATGAGGCAAACAATCATGGTGTAAATTAATCTAGGGTAGCCTAATCTGCAATAGCATGACCACATTACTGTGCATTCATGCTCTGCATCTGCACTGATGCTGTATCTGGCTGTGACGAGCAATATAGATATCTGGGCATGTGTTCCAATGTTACCAGCACTATAACTCATTGTGGTACTCTATGCTCACATTCACAGGATGTTGTGGGACAACTTGTCTGCCCACCCCGGGGATTGTGGGCAGAAATGATCTAGGCCTGCGGGAAATGAGCCAACCTCTTTACTCATGACCCAAGTTCTTTACCCCTTCAGAGCACCAGTCCACCCTGTACAGTGTCCCATATCCAGCAGTAGGCTTACCTGATGCTTCAGAGGAAGGAGATAAAAAGAAAAAAAATGGAATACACTAGGAGGAGAAGAAACCCTTCCTGACCCCTGAAGGTGACTGGCTGAAGCCCTGAAGCATGAGATTTTAGGAACATCTGATATGAACCAGAAGGGATCCTCAGACTCCTGAGCCCTGTCCCTCATCATCAGAAGCAACCCTGTCACACAATCCCACTCCTAAATTTGTCCAGGTCTCTTTGAAAACTAATTAAGTTGTTTGCCCCCACAACTTTTAGTGGGAGGCTGTTTCAGAACCGCACTCCTCTGATGGGTAGAAACCTTCTTGTTTCCAGACTGAATTTATTCATAGCAAGTTTATATCAAGTTGTTCTTGTGCTTTAGCTTAAATAGCTTTTCACCCTTCGTGGTGTTTGCCCCCATGTATTTATTGAGAGCAATCATATTCCCTCTCAGCTGGTATTCTGCTTGGCTAAATAAGCCAAGTTCCTCCAGTTTCCTCTCATAAATTAGGCTTTCCAGTCCCTGATCATCCTAGTAACTCTCCTCTGCACCAGTTTCAGTTTGAATAAATCTTTCTTGAACATGGGTGACTAGAACTACACAGAGTATTCCAGATTAGCTTTTACCAGTGCCTTGTACAATGGCATTAGTAGCTCACTTTCTCTACAGGACATGCTTCACCTAGGCTACATCCTAGGATCGCATTTGCCTCGTTTATAGCCTTGTTTATAGCATGAACCACATCGATGGTTCATGCTCATCCTGTGACTGATTCACACACCCTGATCTCTGCCCGTCTCTGTCATTTCCAACTGATGAGCCTCATGAGCCACCCAGTCCTCCTCCTCATCCCACAGGGGTCACTGATTCATGACTCTAGGAGGTGAAGAGCCCAGGCAGTCATCCTGTCAATAGGAGCCACTTATAGTCCACTCCTGGTCAGGGGTCTTATGGGGTCTCAGTTGCTGTGGCTGCCTATCTTCGCTGCATTTACCTTGGGGTTGTAATACATGTTAACAACTACCTCAGTTAGACTTGGACGGTAATAAACAATTGGCATAAATAGTCTGTTGTAGCCAGATCCTGGTGTAAGAGTGGGAGAATTCAGAAAATTGAGAAGTGAGTTCAAAAGGCCTAACATCTATGGGAGAGAGACACTCAGAGAGATCAGAACAGGGAAAGAGGTGTGGCTAGCCCCATAACTATGACAGTATTACTTTGGTAATGGAATGTTTTACAAGGATTATATAAAGACACATCTGCCTAGTTCTCTCCACCTTCCATATTGACCTCCCAGTGTTACTGGTTGTGGAGCAGCAATAGACATTGCTTGGAGCAGTCACCAGTCAATATCAGATGTGTATAATAGTGATTTTTGTGAAACAAATGCCAAAAGCAACATCATACCAGTGTACTTAGCTTTAAAATTACTTGTATAAACATCTTATTGCTGCTTGGTTGAAAATGATGAAAAAAGCTTGAGAGATAAGTTAGGTAAGATGATATATTTTTATTGAACCAACTTCTGTTGGTGGAAGGTACAAGTTTTCGTGCTACATGGAGTTCTTCAGGTCTAGGGAAAGAAGAGTCTGAGTTAAATACAAGTTGGGACAGATAGTTAAGCGTAAAGGGTGACACAGTTTGTAGGTCACTTGAGCTGGAGCGGGCAAATGGATAAGTTTGGCAATGTGTCTTGGGTGGATTTCCAAGTGTTGTACATTTTCTTGTAGGTATTAGAGGCAGGCAGGAAGGGTAAGGGATGTTGGTGTATAGGGAGGTGAGATCCATATTGGCCAGAACGGTGTTCCTGGGGTGGTTGTTAAAAGATTGTGGAGTTTCTGGAGGAAAATAGCATCCGTTTTCTAATACTGCATATGGCTTTTAATATTTAATGTTGTATTATACTAAAGGTTTATGTTTCAGTTCAGGAGGGATTTACATGTCAATGAACAGGTATAGGATGCTTCCTCTGATTTAACCAGCTCATTTGTCTTCTGGCCATAATACAATGCTAATGCTGCTTTTATTGTTTACTCATTACAGTCTTCATGTAATTTTTCCACCTGTGCATTTTTTAAAACCTAATAACATGGTTTTCCAAGATCATATTTGGTCCTCCAAAGCTACAGAGAAAAAGAGAGAGACCCCCTTTTCTGTACTTCCCATGGCTTCTGATTAACGTTTCCTCTTTTGACTGCTTGAGATTAACATGGTCTCTAAATCTCATAGCAAATATACTTGTACAACAGATGCATAATTGCATTTGTCTGTTAGATGGCCTGGGTGAAATGGATCTGTTCTCAGTTCTTTTTCCATTGGACAGGTGACTACAATACAAATATCAGCCCTACACTAAGCACTCACTGACAAAAAGGTCAAGAGGGTTGAAGGGACATTGAGACAAACCCTGCCAGAGTTGATTCCACCAAATCAATTTTACATAGACTTTGATGTCACTGCCAAAAATGTGTGTTTTTTTTTTTAACCTCCGGATAGCTATTACATACTAATACACATGAGCTATCCCAGCATATATACACAGTGAAAACCAGATACTTAGTTTAGTTACCAGTGAGGTAAACCGCAAGGTATATAGACTTATACACTCTCCTAAGGCTGATCACTGCAAGTTTACCTTTCAAGTAAACTAACGTGCCTGGTCTTCACTGTGTTTTTACCTCAGGATAGCTCACATGTGTTAGTTAGCCCAAGGTAAAAAATATACCCTTCTTAGACAAGGCCATAGGACTGATCTACACTGGAAAATCAGATTGACTCGGCTACATCATTCCTGGAAAAATCCACTTAGCCCTGGTCGACACTACAAAGTTATGTTGGTATAACTACATTGCTCAGGGGTGTGGAAAATCCTAATCCTTGGTGTAGACAGCACTATGTCAATGGGAGGACTTCTCCCGTCCACATAGCTATCACCTCTTGGGCAGGTGGAGTGCTTACACCAACAGGAGATGCTATCCTGCCAGCATAGGTAATGTCTTCACTAAGCGCCACGGCGGCACTGTAGTTGTAGACAAGCCCTTAAGTCCCTGTGTAGGCAGCACTAGCGATCACCTCTCGGGGAGGTGGATTTACTACAATTATTGGAGAACCCCTCCCACCCGTGTAGTAAGTGTCTACATTGACGCACTGTGGTGGTGCAACTGTAGTGGTGCAGCGGTGCCACTGCAGTGTTTTAAGAGTAGCCGTAGCCATAGTTACATGGTAGTCATGTAGGACCAGAAATAGGCAGGGCCAGATTAACCTTTTGTGGGCCCGGTGCCAAACATATTTGTGGGGCCCAATGGGGGCAGTGGAGCGTGGCTTGGGGACGTCAGTCCCTAGAGCGAGGGGCTGGCCGGTGGCAATGGGGCATGGCATGGTGGGGGTGGCCCCACTCTGCCCAGCCCCACACTGTGACCTCCTCCAACTGGCTGAGATTGGCCAAGTTTCTGCACCTATCCCAGGCAGTTCTGAAAAGACAGGCAGGGCCCCACAGGTGGTGGGAAGCAGAGACTGCCCGGAGCTGGAGGTGTGCTGGGGTCCGGCCAGGGGGCAGAGAGGAGCTGGCGGATGGGGCCAGGGGGTGGAGAGGCGCCCTTGCCTGGCTGGCCAAGAGGAGCAAGTGGTGGGCAGGGGAGAGCCAGTGGCCTGGTGGGGTCTCGGGGTGCAGTGCAAGTGGAGCAGGCTGGGGCCCCTTCTGAGCATGAGCCTGGCTCCATGGCACTATTGTAAACCCAGTACTGGAAATAGGTAATGGTGATTTGATGGGACATAGGAGTTTCTGCAGTGGATCAGACTAATGGTTTGTCTAGTGTGGCACCCTTTCTCTGGCAGTGTCAGGGAAAACTTTGGTTGCTTTGCAACACACACACAAAAAAACTCACTTCAATTCATGTGTCAAGGAAGGTCATGTCTCTGCCATTAACAATCAATTGAGATCAAAGGCACCTTTGTCCTCACCAGTGAACTGATCACTGAGGTGCTGCTGCAGTGACTGTAAACTCCTTTTGTGAGGTCTCCTGTCAGATATTCATTTCAACTAAGTTAAGAGTCTCCTCTCTCAACCACTTCAATGTTAGCGTTCTCTCTCATTCTGTGGGCTTTTTTAATCAGAGAGGGTCAAATAAATTGCTAAATTGTCCTGAGCTTTTTAGGTCATTAAGAATAATAATTTTACTTGTGAAGTAAAATCATATTTCTGTAATTTAAAAATATTAAGACACTTTCATAGGGAGGAAGGGTGATTCAGTGGATAGGGAGCTAGCCTGGAACCCAGGAGATATGTGTGCAATTCTTTGCTCTTCTACAAACTCCCTCTGTGATATCCTGCCAAGTTACATTGCCTCTCTGTGCTTCAGTCACCATCTTTAAAATGGGGATAATAGCACCTGCCTATCTCATAGGCTGTTTGGAGGATAAATACATCAAAAGATTGTGAGATCATGTAAGTATCTAAAATAGAATTATTATTTATGCAGATGCCAATAACAGGTCATGTTCAACCTGATCCTGTTTAAAAGAGCCAAGTTACAAAAGACTGACAATAAGATTTAAAATTAGGATTGAAGAGCCTTCAGACTTCCGTTTATAGTGGCACCACCCTGCTTTTCTCCATTGATTGTCAACAAGAGGACCCCAAAACCTCTCTCTATAATTGAAGGAAAAAGACCTCTTCCCATTCCTCTCTAGAAATCAAGGACAAGAGCCCCAGCCCACTCCTAAATACCCATCTCCATTATTCATGTGTTTGTTTGAACAAGGAAACAGTCCATCCTCTCATCCATTGGTGCTATTCACAGGGCCACTCCAGTACTAAAGCTGGGGAAAATTCCACAGACTGTGGAACCCCAGTGGAAAAAGACAGACTGAGCAAAAATATTGACTTTCAAAATGAGGAGCTCATTTGCTCTTCTTTATAAGCAGATCCTGAATAGAGCTTTGTGTAGCTTGAAAGCTTGTGTCTCTCACCAACAGAAGTTGGTCCACTAAAAGATATTACCTCACCCACCTTCTCTCGCTAAGATCCTGAATAGGTCAGTATACTGCAGAGCTTCCTCAGAAGCTCTGTTACATAGGATTCACTGTTGATAACACCCTTTTATTGAGTGGTAACTGACTGCATGAGTCAGATTTTCTTAATGTGTCAGAAGCGAGAAACAGGTTTGGCAAATATATTAGCCCAGCAGACTATAAATAAGTAAATAAATAAAATACAAGAGCAGGTTGAAGGAGATACCTTACTAATGAGCTATGCAGAAATAAATATAAGAAGAAAGTCTGGTTTCTTAGTTAATGTGTATGGAACATGAGAACTGAAACATGCATTATATAATGAACTGGTATATTAGTTAGCTAATATGATCTAGATGCACAATCACCTTTGTAGCCGTAAAGATGACTTTTGCAAATTAAGGATTGGATCCTGCTCTAATTTAAGTCATTGTCAAAACTCCTATTGACTGCAGTGATGCTTGGATCAGGCCCCAAAAGAAAAATGCTACATTTCTGTATCCAGCTTTAACTTTTAGTTACAATATTGTCATATTTACGGGGGAGAGAATGGAGAGAATAATCTCATTTATGCACTTATAGGTGAAGTTAATTGGTCCATTAAACAATTAATTAATTTAGTAAGTGGATGTTAGACACTAGCATTCAGGTTATATGAGGTAAACTGTCCAATGTATAAACAGAAACAAGAGTCCAGAATAAGAGTTCATATGCAAGCAAGAATAAAAGAGTGAGAGATGACACAAATAATAATATGGTGTATACAGATTAAGAGAGACCTCTAGTGTCCTTCAGCTGAATATTACATAACAGAATACAGTTATAAGATTAAAAGGTACTGGAAGTTACAGAATTACTATTTATTGCAGGTCGTTTATCATTTTCATTTCTGATTTTTATAAATATATGTATCTAGAATAGCTATACATTTGTCATTGTTATCCATACTGGCCTGAATTCTTATTATGTTTGCTTTCTCTCAGCAGCCAGTAAAATCATTGAAGTGTCTTGTTAGGTTTTTTTTTTAGAAATTCAAACAGCAATATTGTGGACGAGACATTTTCTTTTCTTTTCTTTTCTTTTTTTATTGTAACCTTGTGGACTTTAGAGCATAGCTGGAATCTACATGGAAGACCTGATTCTGCTAAATGTGAGTAATTTTGTCCATGTGAGTTGTCCCATAGACATACACCATATGTGTAAATCTACATCTGCTGTTGCAACATTGGCCTGCAGAGGAGCTACTATACACAGAGTGTTTTGACTGAAAATAGCGAATGCCTGTGTTAGTAATCCGAGGTATTATTCCGCCTCTGACAATGAACTTGTGTGTATGTTAGGAGTCTTTCTTCAGGCAACCAATGGAGGTACAGCCAAATATGTGTATCTGTGTGTATAGAAACAGAAGCAGGTCATATTATGGATAACAAACATGATTTTCATAGTGTATTGTGTCTGTGGTTAGTGAAATCATGAGAAAGTCACACTGATCCACCCTGAAAGAAATTATTGGCCCAGATCCTTCCTTGTTATGCTGAGCTGAATAGGGAGAGAGCAAAACAGGCCTTGCTGAATGAAGGCGGTCTCTGAGCCACCTTGTCACCAAGGGGAATCTGGAAGGAATGCACTCTATACACATTTTACACATACATATTTTATACCTTTTTTAAAAAAGGGGGTAGTGTGACCCCTCTCCTGGCGCTTGGGCCCAGACACTCAAAGGTATCTAGGCACCTGACTCCCATGGATTTCAATTGATTTTCAATGATTTCAGTGTCAGTTAGGAGCCTAAATACCTTTGAGCATCTGGGCCTTCCTGCTTAATGTACCATATCTGCAGGAAATGCCTGGGCCTAACCATTACCCTAAACCCAGGAAAATCACCCCTGGGGAGTTGCAAGACAGTCCATCCGCTCCTTGAGTTTAGCAATGCATAGAACACTAGGCTAGAATCCTGCACTGGATTTGAGGGTAAAGGGTCTCTCTGTGACCTTTCCCCCACTACCTTTTAGCTCACCTCCAGAACACAGTACGATGTCCTTCCCACTCCTTGAGGAGAAACAAACTGTTATGTAAATCAAGGTTTCCCTTCAAATGTGAGCATAACATGCTTGTGACATGCCATCAACAATCTGGGATTTCTTTCCCCATCTAATATTTCAGTCGGCCTCTACTGCCTCCGAAACTCTTAGGCAGTTTGGTAGTCTTAGGCAGTTTGGAAGGTCTTCAGTTAAAAATAATGACATCCTAACCCTTCCACTGAATAGACGGGGGAAATGTGCCTGTACTAGTTCAAATGCAGTGTGTTGATGATACCGAACTAGGAGTTGAGCATTATTCAAGGCTCAGAAGTCGATGAAACTCAAGTGATTGCAAATCTGCAAAATGGGGAAATGTAAAGGATAAAGGATGGGATAGTCTGCTACATAATGGTTTGGGGAGGGTAAGAACTTCCTGCCACCTCCTCTTATGATTCTTCTTGTTAAATGGAAAAAATAAGTCTTCAGATGTCTTCTCTGTTTATTTAATTATCCTCACATCCGGTAGTTCAACTGCAGCCAAGAACACAATAATACATATATTGTTCTCAGCATTATTTTGTATAGGGAAAGGAATCCAGGAACCCAACCTGGCCGATTAGGAGACATTCAGGACTTTTGTCAACAGACGTTAGGTTTGGAGGGAATTGAAATCAAACTTAATCCCCCAAATGTTTGGTCATGTATCTTTCTGAGGCATGTTTTCTGATCTTACAGTCTGTTCCGATTAGTACATAAACAAAACAACAATGGAAATAAAAGAGCTTATAAATATTACAAAGGAAAATATAGTCAAGGGCTATCTCCTTTACACTCTGCAATGTACATTCTGGTGGGATAACAACTCCATCTACAGTTCATTTATGAAATAGTTCCAACAAAATGTTCTCACTGATATCAAGGAGGCTGGTCATAAATTTACATGAGACGACATCCTAGGATTATTGTAACATGGGGTCCACATTTTGTTCCAATTTAAATAACTGAAAAGCAGGAGCAAACTGGTGTAGAAATACCTTCATCTGCTATAGGGTATAAGGGTAAAAAAGTGAGATTTTAATCTATTTTCTGGACTATCCCTTCACACAATATATCCTGGTGGAGAGAGAGCTCATGGCAGTACCATGGCGACTGGCATTCACCGTGGAGACCAACATATGAGCCAACCTGATTGGTTGGTTAGTCGCACATTTTATTTGTTTTATTAGTAAGTTCTGGCCAGTTTCACTTTCTGTGACTGTGTCATCACATCTTCTGGATTTATAGGGAGGGTAGCTAATGGGCCAACTACCCCAGAATGGTGGGATACATAAAAGTTACTACTCCTATAGATTCCAAAGTCAGCCCACAGTGGAGGAGGATTGCCTGGATGAGGGAGGAATTAATAACTTTGTATGAGAGCAGAAAGGCTGCCTACACATTGGTGGGGACAGGTTGCCACTAGGTGTCGTGATCCAGTGCAATGGGGTAGATCATGGAGTCCAAGATGTGTGTTTCAGGGCTAGAGCAATTCCCTTCTCAAGAGTAAATCAATTTACAAGAACAAGTCCCCCCGCCATCTATTGTTGTGAGATGGGAGTGGTGTTAAACAAAGTTGCAGCCAATCTAGGCAAATTTTATAAAGCATGTGTGTATGTGTCTGTGTGTGTCCTACTTTGCAAATCCCTAATATATAAACATTTACATTTTTTTAAATTGCTATCAACCATAAAAGCAACCGGACATGGTAGTAATGAAGCTGAAATATGATTCCCAAATAATTAATTAATGATTATTTTTTTCAATTTTTCAAAACTTGGGTGCATCCATTTAGGCACATAGATCCACATATAGTCACCTAAATGAAAATGGCCTGGTTTTCAGAGATGCTCACACTCCACTTCCAATATCTTCCCTGGGAGTTGTGGATCCTCAAAGGTACTTAGGCTCCTAACTTCTAGACCTCTTCTGCTTTTGAAAACCAGACCATTGTTATTTAGGATGCTAAATATGGGCTCAAGGGTCTAACTTGAGGCTCCCACATAAGAAATTTTGGCCTTAGCAGTTAACATGATCAGAACACTGTACAAATATTACAGAATTAGTCTTCACAATAGAGTTGTGAGGTAGGTAAGTAAAAAATACCATTTTACAGAGGCAAAGAGATGAAAATGACTTGACTAAGGACAGAGGAAGTACTTGGTATTTATATGGCCCCCGTTATTATAGTTTCTGAGTACCTTACTAACTCTTAAGCTATTTATTGTCGCAACATCACTGTGAGGTAGCAAAATATTATCCCCATATTACAGATGGGACCTGAGGCACAAAGATAGCCTGCGGGGGAAAGCAGGGATTAAACCCAGTTCTCCCAAGTCCCAGATAAGTGCCCTATCCACTGTACCATCCTTCCTCTTATTGATGGTTATCATTCAGAGCCACTTGAAGACCATCCCTATTCTCCTTGCTCATGCTGCCCATGTTGCTTCAGGGGGATTTGGTAAGGCTTTTTAACAAAACATCTATAAATACAGTCTCAAAATCAGAGAATGAATTTACTTTATAATTCTTCTAAGCCACAATGTAAACAAACATTTTTGAAAATTTAATTTTAGGACTTATTCCCACAACTACCTATGTTTGAAATCATTGCACATTATGTCCAGGGACATCTGTTAACAGGGCTGCACTTAATAGTGTAATTAGAAAAAAAAATCTCACTCCTGTCAATGTAGGGTCTGTGAAAGGTGCCAGATTGATGGCCTTGGAGAATTAAGTCCTTGCTTTACACACTGAAGTGGTACAGCATGACCTGTGGCAGTGGAAACTTTCTTCAATGCCCTGAAATATGCCTTAAAAATATACAAGTGTGAGAGCAGGTCAGTCTCCATGGCCCACACAGTCCTTGGATGCCTTCCCATCGTGTTATTTTATGGTCACCTATCCATTGAGCACTGGATTGAGCCTACCAGACATATATCAGATAAGCCACTGAACGGCTATCTGGTAGTAAAACTTTTCATTACCAAGCCAGAGTGGATTTCAAATGGTGACTTAGAATTAAAAGGCTGGTAATGGAATATAAAATCTCCTAGCAATCCAGTCCCCTGGTGTGTTTTGTTTAATGCATAAACTTCCACTGACATGACAGAGCTGGAGGCATCACAATCCACCATGTCAAGAATTCATACATTAAATGTTCTAGTCGGCACACATTGGCACAATACACTGTACTAGTTTTGAATTATGCTAATGAACCATAGATAATGGGTCACAAGAAGATTTTTGAACCATACCTTTAAACTAATGACACGGTGCTTTTAGGATGTGTCAAAGTGCATGGTGGCTTGGCACTATGACACGCTTTAATGCATCTTCAGAGCACCTTATCTCATATGCTGTGCTTTAATTGAGATCAAATGGCTATGAAGGACTGAATACAATTTCAAGGACAATGCAATATCTCATATTCCCTATGAAAGGTTTTTAAATGTATTTTTTTAAAAATAAAGACAAACAATTCAGTACAAATAGATTATGCCAAACTAACATTAAAGGTCCGATTCAAACCCATAGAAGCCAATGGAATTAGAACTAAAAGCATGTTATCCCATCCCATTGGGCCTGAACATCATGGGGTCAGAGAACAGTGTATGATCTTGTGTTCCATATGTAGTATTATACTTAAAAACAAGGGCAGAAGTTAGAGATGGAGGCTAGCAGGGCAGGCTCCAGGCACCAGCTTTCCAAGCAGGTGCTTGGGGCGGCATTCAGAATGGGGCGGCCGTCCGTGTCCCACGGCGGCAATTCGTCAGCAGCTCCGCCGCTCTTCCTGCCGCGGCAGCTTTTGGGCGGCAGCTCTGCCTCTCTTCCGGGCATGGCAGCAATTCGGTAGCAGCTCCGCCACTATTGCGGCGGCAATTCGACGGCGACTACTTGGGGCGGCAAAATTGGTAGAGCCGCTCCTGGAGGCTAGTGTCCTACCAGTGTCCAGATTCCACTGAAATTCATGCTGGATCTATTCTGGTTGAGTAAGAGCTCTAAGGGCATTCCCGAGGGGCTGTATCTACCGGTTTTGCGTCCCTTATATATGGTTAAAGTAGGATCAAGGCCATAATGATGTTTTTTCCAGTAATCAATAAGGCTGTATAACTGTCCTAAAATGACTAAAATACATGCTGCATGGAGGGAGTATTAAAAAAAATTGTTATGAACTTCAGTTTAATAAACAACATTTCAGTTAGTTGCAAACTTGAACTCTCTGCCTTTGTTCAATAATAATAAAGGTCTTGGAAGATGGTGCAGTTGTATTCCAATAACAAAACTGAATAGTTTCATGACCCTACTGATTTTGCATTTGAGGACTCATTGAAAAAGCTTCCACCATCTCACAAAGGATGTGAAGTATAATACTGCCAATTTCTGAATTATTCAATAGGCAGAAGGAACAACAATAATAAAAGAAGCAAGTCAGTTTCTGGCTTTTTTTATTGTATTTATTTTATATTTATATTTATTTATTTATTGTTTTACTACTCTCCACATTTTTAAGAGACAGGAATATAATTCTTCCCCCATGTCTGCAGCCACAACGCAAAGAAAAGAAAATATGTGCTCTTGAAAAGTTGGGATTTCTGGGAAAACATTTTCCTCTTTTAAATTGCATTTTTAATATACGGTAAAACATTTCTTTGACAAGGTAAGTGGAGTAAGCAAAGATCAGTGAAAAAGTAGAAATTATTGAAGTACTGGAAAAACAAAAACAAAAACGCTGCAGGCTACTTTTTCCACACATTGCTGCTCAAGCCAGGATTATGCTCTGACAGTTCTAACTCTCCTGCTGACATCCTTATAGACTCTATTACATTATTTACTTCTTGTAAAATAACATTCTGTTACAGCTGCTTCAAGTCCTGCTGCTTTCTAAGTTCAAGGGAGAGAGATTCTGCTCAACCATAATTCCTTGCTTCCAAATCATTAATACAACTTGGAGGAGATCATTATTAAAAAGACTGATATGTGGTCTCTATTTCATGCCTCATTTTCTGTTGCAGCGAAGACTATTTCTAGGGTGTTGGTCTTCACTTAAATCAGCAGCACTGTACTGAATGTATTAGCATGTGTCTTAAAGTAGCAGATAGAGCATGCCCCACGCTGTGCTGAAGCTGTATTATGCAGTGTTATTGTAGCTCTGTTGGTCCCAGGATATTAGAGAGATAAGGTGGGTGAGGTAATCTTGTATTGGACCAATTTCTGTTGATGAGAGAGACAAGCTTTCAAGCTTACACAGACCTTTTCTTCCAGACCTCAAAAGTTTGTTTCTCTTACCAACTGAAGCTGGTCTAGTAGAAGACATTACCTCACCCACCTTGTTTCTCTGAAGATGTATTGTCATTTTTCTGTCAGGAAGGGACAGGCTCTCAGATTCTCTCTTTCATTGCAAGGAACAGAAAAGCCAGTCATGCAATCACAGACCATTTCAAAAGAAAACTAATCAGTTCTCAGAAGCCTTGCCAAGAGCATCTGTGGATAAAACAGGGTTAATAGCAGAAAGGTTACTTGAACGCTTCCTGAAGATTGGCCTAGGTCTCTTTTTCAGTTGCAGGAGATAGTCAAAACATATTCGTGACTCCCATCTCAAGAGTCTGTTGAAACTTGTTTGGTGGGAAGACACACTTACTAAGAACTAGAAAGTGAATTTGCCTGCTGTCCCCAAATTCTCAAACCTATCTTCGGTATAAGCCCAGTTAGCATCTATGGCACCATTAACAAAATATCCCTGCAATACAGTGACTCTGTCTAGGAGTTCCCTTTTGACAGACCACTACATTGAAGGCATTCCTGGCTAGAAGTCAGAATTTAGACAGTGCTGAGATATTGAATTCGGGGATCCTGCAGTTGTGCTTTATAGCTGGTACCATTTATAAAAAATTGTTGGCCTCTGAATGTCAAAGAAACATGGTGTGATGTGTCTGCTCATGTCTCAGGAAGACATATGCTGGTTCCTGTTTTGCTTGGGAACAATGACACCAGGTGTACAATGGAATGTTAAACTCTATTATACTGTTTAGCCAGTAGGTGGCTCTCTGTGTAAAATACCTTATTTAAAGCTAACCTTAGTAATACCAGGCAAAGTGTTAAAGAATCTTACGATGAACACATCTGATGTCTATAAGCAAGTAGTCCATATCTGGTACAGGGGAACATGACACACTGTCAGGAATAAACTAAGATCAGCAACAGAAGGAACAAAGGAACAAAGGTTCCAGGATTTCATGCTGCTCTTCAGTGCCCCAGAGAACTTCATCTTTGACAAACCTTCACAGTGGACAGACTTGAAGCAGTATTTTGCAAGATTCCAAATTGCAAACAAACTCCACAAAGAAACTGGAGATATGGAGGTATCTCCTTTAATTTATGCTATGGGGAAGCAAGCAGAACATAACTTTAAATCCTTTACCGTTACTGAAGAGAGTCACAAAGATGACTATGAAAGGGTTCTGGCTATGTTTGATGCATACTTTGTACTTCAGAGACATGTGGTTTATGAAAGACCATGTTTTCACTTGAGAATTCAAGAATGCGGGGGAAGAGGGGAGGGATGTTGAATGTTTTACCAGAGCTCTGCATACATTGGCTGAAAATTGTGATTTTGGGAATGCAAAGCATAAAAAATATGCAAGATAGGCTGGATTATTGGGTTAACAGATAAAAACCTTTCACAGCACGTACAAATGAAGAGAGATTTAACCTTAGTCACAGTTATACAGAGAGCAAAGCAGTCTGAACTGGTGAGACAGCAAAACCTAGAGCAACTTGACAAATCTGAAAAACCTGAAACTAGCTTGGAAACCATAAACAGACACCTTTAATTAATTAATAAATAAAAGTCATTATCATAAAACCCCTGAGGCAAGGAGAGAGAACTCCCAGGCTAAGAGGGGCGAATTCCAGTGAATGTGCATGGAGTGTGGCAGAAGTCATATCCCAAGAGATGATGCATGTCCAGCCAGAGGCACACAGTATAATAAATGCATGAGCTATGGACATTTTGCAGCCACACCAAAGCAGTCAGGGAGCTGATCCATATTAAAGAAAATCAAGAGCCATTGTCTATGGGTTCAATCACTGGTGACAACACTGAACCTTCCTGGAGACTGAAATTGAATATTTATGGCAAGATTATTGATTTTAAAATTGACTTGGGAGCTAATGTCACAGTCATTTCAGAAGGGATTTACAATCACCTTCAACCCCTCCCAGAGCTGAAGTCACCTGACTAGCTCTGGAGATATTCTGAACTCTATGGGCCAAATCACCAAAAAACAACTAACAAAGACAAAAGCTGTGCATTCAGAGTGTATGTGACCAAGGACCTCAGAGCAACAGCCGTCTCAGCCACACCTTGGCAGTCATGATGGGCCTAATGAGTAAGGTGGAAGAACTCAACAGAATATTTGGTGGCAGTGGACTTTTGAAAGGAGATCCAGTACAAATAACCTTAAGAGACATATGCTGAACCATATAGGGTGCATACACTTGGCAGGATTCCTATCCCATTACTTCATAAAGTGAAAACTGAGTTGAAGGAAATGGAGCAGATTGGCATAATTGAGAAAATCCTAAACCAGCAGCACAGTGTGCTCCAGAAGTACCAGTTGTTAAGGAAAAAAAAAGGAAAATTATGAATCTGTGTGGCTCTTAGAAGACTAAGAGCTTTTCTACACTTAAAATGCAGCAATGGTGCCTTTGTAGTGCTTCAGTGAAGACACCACCTATGCTGACCGGAGGGCTTCTCTGGTCAGCGTAGGTAATCCATCTTTCCAGCAAGTGGTAGCTAGGTCAACAGGAGAATTCTCCCATCAGTCTTGCACTGTCTACCATGGGCATTAGGCCAGTTTAACTGCATTGTTTGGGTGTGGATTTTTCACAGCCCTGAGCAATGTAGTTATACCCATCTAATTTCCTAATTTAGACCAGCACTTAATGAAGCACTTGTGAGAGAAAAATATATCCTCCCAACACTAGATGACTTCCTCCCCAAAGTGAATGGAGCTACAGTATCCTGTACAGAATCCTCAAGTAGATTCTGGCAAATTCCTTTAGCCAAAAAAGTGTTAAACTGACTACACTTATCACATCCTTTGGAGATTTTGCTTTCAAAGATTAGCTTTTGAGATTACCAGTGCACCTGAAATTTTCCAAAGAAAGATGGCAGAGCCGTTAATGAACACAAATGGAGTTGTAGTTTTCATGGATGATATATGGATTTTTGATGGAAGAATACACCAAAACCCTCAACAAAGTTCTAAGCCTAATCAGTCTTCACCAAAGCTAAACAAGAAAATATGCATTTTCTGCCTACTCTAATCGAGTTTTTGGGACAGATAATAAACAAAGCTGGAATCAGTCCTACCCCTGAGAAAGCAAAAGCAAATTGAGAATTGAATGCACCAACTAATGTACCAGATCAGAGATGTAAACTGGGGATGGTAAATTACCTTGGTCAGTACCTATAAGACCTTTCTAGTGATAAAATCATTGAATGAACTGTTAAAATCTAACACATCTTGGCTGTAGGGGCCAAATCAAGAAATTGTCTTCAAAAAGATAAAAGAAATTCTCTCAGCAGCTCCAGTTCTCAAGTACTAGGACATGAACAAAACCACAATGGTCTGTGTAGGTGCAAGCATCTATGGCCTAGGTGGCGTGCTGTGGCAACAACATGGCTCTGAGTGGAAGCCTATTGCATTTTGTTCTCCTGTACTCACAGAAGCAGAAAAAAACATATGCACAGATTGAAAAGGAGTGCTGGGAAACCATATGGGCACATGAAAACTTTCACAAACGTGTATGGACTGGATTCATTTACACTGAAAACAGACCATAAACAACTTGTAACCCTCATCATCTAGATCAAGCATCACTGAGTTGCCAACATCTATTGATAAGCTTAATGCAATTTAACCTACTTGCTAAATATACTCCTGGGAAAAATCTGACAGTAACAAACACTGTCACAGAGCCCAGCTTCACATTCAACTATTCATGAGCTCTAAGATGACATAAAGGTGTACATGGATGCTGTGGACACATTCAGACCAATGTCAGAAAAGAGACTACTTCAGCTGCAAAAAGCAACCTCAACAGACATGCAACTTCAAGAAGTTCTAAATTACATTAGGGAGAGCTGGCCCAAGTATCTAACAGACACTAAGAAAGTGACAACCGTCTACTTTGCAGCGCATGCACAATTAAGGCTATTGTACCATAATTCGTATATTGTATACCATAATAAGTGTACATTGTATACCATTATAGGCTATTGTACCATATAAACAGGGGTGATAAGGCTATTGTACCATAATTGCACCATAATTCCAAATGAAATGAAAGAAGAAATCCTAAAAACTCATCCATGAAGGTCATCAAGGATTAACAAAATGCCATGAATGGGACAACCAGTCCGTGTGGTGGCCGGGCATCAGCAAGGACACAAAGAATAAAGTATCTGCATGTGAGCATTGAAGAACTAACAGACCAATACAATAGAAAAGACATTAACAACACCTCTACCAGACATACGTTGAAAGAGACCAGCTGCAGATGTATGCAAAATCTGATTTATGTCCGAGGACCTGATTTAATCTGGTTTATGTCAGAGCACATCATTACTTGATCGTCGTGACAGTTTTTCCACATATATAGAAATAATGTACTTGAAAGACACAGTGTGTTGCAGTGTTATTGAGAAAGTGAAGACCACTTTTGCTCATTTTGGTATTCCAAAATAACTAGTGATGGACAATAGACCGGAATTTAGTGAAGCAGAATTTAAGTAATTCTCAACTAAATATTTTTGATCATATTACTAACAGCCCACATTACCCACAAAGGAATGGAGAGTCTGAGATTTCTGTACAGATAGCCAAGAAAATCCTACAGAAGGAAGATCCATTCTTTGTTCTTCAGAGTTGCAGATCAACACCAATAGTAGCTACTGGATATAGTCCAGGACAACTTCTAATGGGACGACAACTCAGAACTACTGTTCTAACTTTGGAAAAGAATCTATTTCCAAAAGTGGCCAGACACGAAGAGATTAGCCAAATCGGACAAAAAGGCTAACAGAACTTATGAATACTTTTACAGATGTCACTCAGTTAAAGGACTGCCATATCTAGAATCTGCTGATTGTGTTCATGTCAAACTGGATGGAGAAAAAGGATGGACAACTCCAGCTGTTGTAAAGAAAAAGAATTCAGCAACTGAGCTCATAAGTGATTGAGACCAACTGTGGAGAGTTCAAGAGAAACCCTTGATATGTGCAGTTTGTTCTTCAGAAAGAACAATCAACAGAGAAAACTCTACAGGTGGCAGCTGCAGAGCAAGAAGACGACTCAAGGATTCCAAACCAACCACAGCCAGTCAGTGCAACTAATGGACAGAGACCCAGTGGTTATGCATTTGGGTCATGTAATTAGAAAACCAGTACGATTCAGGGACACTTAACACACTGATACATACTTCAAAGAGTGTGTGATTGCATAAATGTTGTATATAGTAGGAATGTAGAACTTAAAGAGGGAGATGTAATAGAATGTTAAACTGTATTTTACTATTCAGCCACTAGGTGATGCTGTGTGTAAAATACCTTATTTAAGCTTACCTCAGCTGTATCTGGCAGAGCAGTGAAGAATCTTGTGATGAACACGTCTGCTTTGTATAAGCAAGCTCTGTGACCACTCCATACCTCGGACAGAGCAACATGACAAGGTGAGTTACAAAAGGTTCAAATATTTGGCCCTAGATCTCTGTCACAAGAAATGATGGGGCATACTTCAAATCAGCATAGATGAGTGGAAATTAAAAATAGTGTAGTGTACCTGTGAATATGCTGTCATGCACTGGGGATTATGAAGCTCTGCACTCTGTCCTCCAAACACTGGTCTGGAACGCTGCTAGTTAAATGGCACCTTCATCATAACAGCATTCTTTGCTGGCCCTTCACATGAATCAGAGTGAGCATGACAGTAAGATCTATCTTAGCAAACCAGCCAGTGGGTCTGGGTCCCTCTCTGTGGCAGAGCCACACAAGATAGATGCTTGCTATTTGTCCCACTGGATAAAAGAATGAGGTTCTGATCTCCAAAGGTATTTAGGATTCTAATTTCCAATTAAATCAATAGAAGTTAGGAGCCTAAATACCCTTGTGGATCTGGTCCTTCATCCTGTTGTGCGGTCTCACGGTCTCCTGATTAGTGGCTAGCAGGCAGATTCCCTGGTATGATGGCACAGGCAAAATCTCAGTAAACAACAGAATGCATATTTTAGCACAGGAAGAGGAGTCAGAGACAGCTCCCCTTCCACTGCTGGTGCTGCTGACTCCCAAACATTGTCACTTTCCCTGGGCAGGAAGTGAAGAAGTGAACACCCCACCCTGACCTTCCTCTCAGGGTTACTGACTGAGGCAAGGGTCCTTTGGAGCCATAGCCTTTAGGAGCTGTCTGTGGGTGTGCCTCATATATGCATGCCCAGTCAGCACAGCAACTCTGTTACAGTCCTTTGGTGTAAGTGCTAGATGCCTGTTCAGTTGTCCTGATTCAATTTGCATGGGCAACCCAAGCAGGTGGTCATTATATATTTACCTGTCTGCCTGACTGCCAGTTTTATGGTTTTGTACAGCACCCATTACCGCACTGTATAAGTGTGTTGGGTAACTAAAATCTCTGATCACCTGGGAAAGCAGATAACTAACCGATTATAACTGGAGCTCCCTTTTATTTATTGCAAAGGCTAGCACATTCATCAACTTGCCTAATTAAAATGTACCAACTAATGAGCAGTAGCAAACCCCATACAAAGGTCAGTAGCAACCGAAGCAAACTTATCAAAAATGCAAAAGGGTTTAGAGTTTTTAAAAAGTTCATTCTTCCTTTAATTAACAGATCTAATTACAATCATGACATAACAAAATGCAAAATGTTCTCTTCAAAAGACAAGAAGTCGAAGGTTTAATAGCACAGATAACCTTCTTCTTCAGTACACACTGACCCAAGCGTAGAAGGAAATTTTACCAAGCAGTCAACAGTGTTGATGAGATGTCGTTGACAGAAATTAAAGCTAAGCAATACACAGGAATCCCAAAGCAACAAAGGAATTGAGAGCGAATAAAAATTATCTTGCACCTTGGGATCTGAACTAACACCAAGTCAAGGCTTTCAGTAATCTCCTTTCTTAGCAAGATATCAATGTGTTTATTCTGTGACCTTTACTGGTTAGTTTTGAATAACACTTTCACATAATAAAGACTGCATATACGTAATTGTCACCTCATTTAGCTAAAAGGTATGCTGCAAAAATCAGTTGTAATTGTGTGTTCTCTTCTCTATTTAAAAACTAGACAGCTAGGTATTTAAAAGTCATGCATCTATTTTTCCAGCATTTAGGAGCTCAAGTCTATTTTCTAGCTCCATGGCTAGGATTTAGGCAAGCAATACATCTTCTAGAAAACTGAAAAAGAAAATCCAAACATGCAGCACTATGCAGTTAGATTCAGAGCCTTGCAAAAAGAGGATGGCAATAATGATACTGTGTTCATATGAGAGTTAATGAAATCTTCACTGTTGATTTATGTGGACAAGGGTCATTACACCTGGACAATATTAAGTGAGTGAAAAAAAATAGATTGCTCAAAAATGAATAATATATAGCTGGGATGAATTGTTACCATTCATCTTTAGGTTTGGATTAACAGAGAAAACACCAATATATCCCTTCAGATCAACCTGGACCATACAAATGTAGTTATTAGTCATCTTACTCTGCCAATGACAAAGTGAACACAATCTATGGAACATAGGTACATAAAGTAGAAACAATTGGCTCTCAGTAATCCTCTTGGAAAGGGTTAAACACACAAGGCATATTCCCCTTGCACTGGAAGAAAACTACATCAGACTAAACATTTCAGGCAAAGGACTCATTAAACACAGCATGAAAACCAAGGGGCATGCCAAGCAACTTCCATGAGCTGTTCTTTAGATTTACAGCTGCACTATCATCGTCTGAATTCATTTAATATGGCATGATACTTTCCTATCAGCGCTCGGAGTGAAAAAATGAACCCCAGTAAGGAGCTTAAACTCAGACGGATAAACATGTTAGGGTGTATCAGTTATCCCTTTCTTTACAAAGAATACGATGCTGTGATTTTAAATATCCTGCTTTAAGTATATAAATGGTGTCAATCATCCACAATAAACCACACCATTATAGCCATCAGTCTGATCCTCTAATATATTTGAAAGCAGACATGGTGGGAGCATGTATTTAAACATTGCAAAAACATATTATCTGGAAAAAGAAAAGGAGTACTTGTGGCACCTTAGAGACTAACCAATTTATTTGAGCATAAGCTTTCGTGAGCTACAGCTCACTTCATCAGATGCGTATGTGGAAAATACAGAAGATGTTTATACACACAGACCATGAAAAAATGGGTGTTTATCACTACAAAAGGTTTTCTCTCCCCCCACCCCACTCTCCTGCTGGTAATAGCTTATCTAAAGTGATCACTCTCCTTACAATGTGTATGGTAATCAAGGTGGGCCATTTCCAGCACAAATCCAGGGTTTAACAAGAATGTCTGAGGAACAGTGGGGGGGGGGGGGATAAACAAGGGGAAATAGGTTACTTTATATAATGAATCAACCATTCCCAGTCTCTATTCAAGCCTAAATTAATTTGCAAATTAATTCCAATTCAGCAGTCTCTTGTTGGAGTCTGTTTTCGAAGTTTTTTTGTTGAAGGATAGTCACTTTGAGATGAGAAATCGAGTGACCAGAGAGATTGAAGTGTTCTCCGACTGGTTTATGAATGTTATAATTCTTGACATCTGATTTGTGTCCATTTATTCTTTTACGTAGAGACTGTCCAGTTGCCCAATGTACATGGCAGAGGGGCACTGCTGGCACATGATGGCATGTACCACATTGGTAGATGTGCAGGTGAACGAGCCTCTGATAGTGTGGCTGATGTTATTAGGCCCTGTGATGGTGTCCCCTGAATAGATATGTGGGCACACTTGGCAACGGGCTTTGTTGCAAGGATAGGTTCCTGGGTTAGTGGTTCTGTTGTGTGGTATGTGGTTGCTGGTGAGTATTCGCTTCAGGTTGGGGGGCTGTCTGTAGGCAAGGACTGGCCTGTCTCCCAAGATTTGTGAGAGTGTTGGGTCGTCCTTCAGGATAGGTTGTAGATCCTTGATAATGCGTTGGAGGGGTTTTAGTTGGGGGCTGAAGGTGATGGCTAGTGGCGTTCTGTTATTTTCTTTGTTGGGCCTGTCCTGTAGTAGGTGACTTCTGGGAACTCTTCTGGCTCTATCAATCTGTTTCTTCACTTCCGCAGGTGGGTATTGTAGTTGAGAGTGATCACTTTAGATAAGCTATTACCAGCAGGAGAGTGGGGTGGGGGGAGAGAAAACCTTCTGTAGTGATAAAACACCCATTTTTTCATGATCTGTGTGTATAAAAACATCTTCTGTATTTTCCACAGTATGCATCCGACGAAGTGAGTTGTAGCTCACGAAAGCTTATGCTCAAATAAATTGGTTAGTCTCTAAGGTGCCACAAGTACTCCTTTTCTTCTTGCGAATACAGACTAACACGGCTGTTACTCTGAAACCTGATATTATCTGGAGTTATTCTTCCAGCCCCATATCCACAGATGAGCGGTCATGGCACCGTTCTCATCCCACCCAAAACGGGCCTCCCCAGAAGCAACAAACCAGTGTTTGCTGGCCCCTGTGCTTTCTCCGCACTCCGCTGCAGGAGAGGAGACATAACTTGGTCCCTTGCATTACTAAAAATGTACACATAGTAGAATAAATATATTCAGCATTATCACATCCCTTCTTTCAGTCATTTTTCTTAATCTTTTCTTTACAGGATAAGAAACCAAAACAAAGACTTTTCTGAAACAGCATGGACTGTATCACTATAAAATTTCTCGTAAGGAGTCAGTCATTGGCCCAGGCCATTTGTGATTTGCTCCACGCTTACATTTCTTCCCCCACTCCCCCCAGTCTGAATTCTGAATCATTAACTTGACCCTTGACATTTCCAAAGGGAAGCTTTCATAAGCAAAACCCTTTTCTTGATGTTTCAAGATGTTAATCACTGCTGCCATAAATCCAAGACAACCAGCCATCCCAGCACCCTGAATTTATTGAAGAGCTGCAAGCAGCAGGATGTGTTTTTTTGTTTTATTTTCCAGCACTAAACACTGAGGCTTTAGAGAATCCCCTTTATTAATAGCAATCAGAGCAAGCAGAGTTGTTAGCAATAACGTATAGCCAAAATCACTGTATGAAAGGGCAATAAATTGCGCTAAGTGAAAAAGAAGAATCAAAACAACCACCCTCCCAACTTACTGATCAGCCAGCTTTAAAGCTTAAATTTTGACATGGATTTTGGGCAATAAAACATAAGTAAAATCTTAGGGCTGTGCTGGGGCAATCCCTTTAACAAAGAGGTAAGATGCCTGCATGCGTTTCAGTTACCGCTGTGAGCCTGCTAGTAATTTTCTTTTCTTTTCATCTTTCTTTGCCAGTATTACACCCACACAACAAAAGAATATGAGGTCTCTCAAAATGTCTTTGAATTTTGTTTGGTTTTGGAAGAACACATCTTTGCCGTACTCAGACATCCAAAACGAGTGGGAATGTGAAAGGAATCAAACTTTTGTGTGTGTGGGAGGCTCTCTGCAAAGCAACCCTCACCACCTCTCCACTCAATTCCTTTGTGAATAGAAACACATGCACTGATTAATCAATCTACATTGCTTTGCTGAATTTTGCTTACATATTAACAAGTAGAGATCACCTATCTGGGGCCCTCTCTGTCTCACAAGCTAAGTATATCTCATACATTATTGCCCTCTAGTGTTGTTTTTAAATGCATGTAAAAGATTTTGGAAAAGTGCACTTTTTGTGCATGAAGGCAGGGGTGCTGGAACAATTTTTATAGTGGGGGTGCTGAGAGCCACTGAACCAAACTGTAAACACTGCATATAATGGAAACCGCTTCAAGCCGGGGGTGCGGCAGAACCCCTAGTTCCAGTACCTGTGCATAAAGGATCAAATCCTCACCTATTGCTGAGGAGTGGTCACTGCAGCTATGAACCAGGCAGGGCCATCAAGCAGTCCCCTGACCCTTATCTACCCTGCAGCGGGTCAGTTGCCTAAAGACTGCCCTCGGCTGATGTCTGGTTATCACTCTGTCATGTTTAGTGTCATATGTGAAAATACTTGCAGATTCTGAGAAATTAAACTCATTCCAGCCCTTGATTACTAATGTTAAAAAATAATAAAATCTTACATTTTAGGAGAGAAAACTAAGTTTAAAAAATTCAAGTTTGCTGCAAAGCAGCAAGAAACTTTAGACCTAAACCCTGGATACAACCCTGGACTTTGGGAAAGTTTGCATCCAAGTTCAGATCCGCCCTTCCCCTGAAAATGGGGATAACACAGCAAAAAATGGCTAGGATTTTAGTAGATAAACTAGTCTCAATTTTCAGAGGTGGGTGCCTAAAATTAGGCACCTAAATCTGTATTTAAGCAACTAAAGTAACCCTGATGTAAAGAGTTGCTGAACACCTACAACCAGGGGTGGCTCTACAGTTTTGCTGCCCCAAGCAGTCACCGCCGAATTGCCGCCCCCGCTAGAGCGGCGGAGCTGCTGCCGAATTGCTGCCGCGCCTGGAAGAGCGGCGGAGCTGCCGCCGAATTGCTGCCGTGCCTGGAAGAGCGGCGGAGCTGCCGCCGAATTGCTGCCGCGCCTGGAAGAGCGGCGGAGCTGCTGCCAAAAGCCACCGCGGCGGAAACAGCGGCGGAGCTGCCGCCCAAAAGCCGCCACGGGACACGGACGGCCGCCCCATTCTGAATGCCGCCCCAAGCACCTGCTTGGAAAGCTGGTGCCTGGAGCCAGCCCTGCCTGCAACACCACACAACATCAGTGGGCGCAGTGGGTGCCGATTTTCTCAGAAAATCCTAAAAATTCAGCCGTTATGTTCAGTGTAGTTACCAGAGAGATACTGAACTTCATAGATGCATCTTCCGTGTCAGTCTGTCTCCTTGGCTATGAGGTGTGTTGCTAAAGGGAGGCAGCGTTGCCTAGTGTGGTGTTTAGATGTTCCTTGTAATTATTAGAATTGCGAGCACTGGCTGTTGGGAGTCTGAAAGGACAGGAAACAGGGAGGAGGGGGAGGAGTTGAAGAGGCTGAGGGAGAGCTACTGAAGGTGCAGCAGCAGCTTGGAAAAGAGGTTTCCACTTTAAAAAATAAAGTCCTGTTGAAGTCTGTTCGTACCTTGCCTGGCTACTACAACATTTTGGTGACAAGGATGGATCTTCTGCCTCTGAACCCACCTGCACCCTTTCTACAAAGCCCAGGTAAGCCTCCAATTGCTTTTACTGCCTGGACCCATATGTTTGAGCCTTATCTGTTTGCAATCAGTGCTACAGAGATTTCTGAAGTAAGAAAGCGTGCTCTGCTAAGCCACTGCCTTGGAGCAGAAGGGCAATGTATATTTTACACTTTTCCCCTTGCAGACGATAAATATGAGACTGCACTCACTGCATTAAAGAACTTTTTGGTACCAAAAGTGAATGTAGTAGGTAATCGCTACAGATTTCGCCAGCATGAGCAGAAACAAGGGGAGACTATAATGCAATATATTGCTTCCCTGAGGAGTCTGATTGTAACTTGTGATGTTGGGAATATGGCAGATGAGATGATTAGAGACCAGCTCATTATAAAAACAACCATGCTTCGTGTAAGAGAATGTTTACTTCTAGAATCACAACTTACACTAGAGAAAGCAATAACCATTGTTACCCAGATTGAGTCACTGGCTTTGGACTCAGGAGATTTGTGTTCAATTCTCAGCTCTGTCACAGGTTTGGTGGGTCACATTCCTTCTCTGTGCCTTAGTTTCTCCATCTGCAAGATACTGATACTGATCTCCTTTGTAAAGTGCTCTGAGATTTACTGATAAAAAGTGCTAAGAACTAAATGTTATTATTAAATAATATTCTGACGTTTTCCCCACTCTGCAAATCAGGAGTCTTAGAGAAATGGCTGAACAGATTTGGGGACAAAGGAAATATTTACAGCACAGAGGACATGAAGATTTGTGAGTAGATCTGGAATTTTGACTTCTCCATTTATGGTTCAATCAGTGTCTGAGTGCTAGAGTCTTAGATATGAACAGCCCAAGACAGTCTGAACTCAAAAGACAAACTTCTGAAACTGACATCACAGAATGCAGAAAGTGGATAGAGTGATAGTTTGATAACAAGTAGACCTGGGCCTAAATCAGGATGTCAAACTCAAGCCCCTTTGAATTTGGGTTTGTGATTTTAGCCCAGAATCTTTTAATCCAAAACTGTTCCTGCAGTTTACTCCCAATCTGCACAGGGACTATTTCTGTTTCCAAGTCATAGGCAATTGCCATCTAATAAGAGTGGCTGCATCTATAGCATTTCCACCGTTCAGGATGGCAATACATTGTGTGAAATTATTGATCTCACGAGATTTCCACTGTCTTGAAAGCAGCTTGTTAGATTTTATTGCCATTCAGTCTAAACCCAAATTTTAGCCCTGGATCAGTCTTGAGCATGAACTCTGTAACTCAACCTAAGGGCTTGTCTGCACAGGTAAACTGACTGACACAGGGACCATCTTTTTGTTCTCTCTTTGCTCAGTGCATTGCACAATGAAGTCCTGGTCCATGACTAGTGCTTTTAGGTGTTTCAGTAACACAAATACATAAATAACAGTGGGATAGTTATCCTGCTATAGCTATGAAGTATGCTCCCCATGTGTACAGTCTGTTGTGGAATACAATCACATTTATTCTGGTGTAGAGTGGATATGGGGAGTTACGCTGACATGGCTATAGCAATGTAATTATACTGCTATAGTTCTGCTGGTCAGTTTCCCAATGCAGACAAACCCTAAATCTAGTCTGAATAGGAATAGTAGGTTTTGTTAATCTGTTAAAACTCAAACTAAGCATGTGAAAATGTTCACTAACCTTATGAAAATGCTGAGCCAACCTGGGCAGATTTATGGGTGTGTGTCAAACTCTTTAATATTGTCTTTTTGCCTCAGTTTGGGGGCTTGTTTGAAGCCAAACCTTAAAGAAAACCTCAGAAGGTACAAATCCATGGACATCAATCACAAGAAAATGCTTATACACTTACCCACAAAGCAAAACTGCCAGTTTCTTCCCAGATCTTGATGTTGTTCTCTTTTTCAGGAGCTAATGTTTCTGGGAAGAAGTTTAAAAGGTGGCAGTCTCTATCAATCTATGCACTACTAGGTAAACAGTTTATTGGGGACACTCTGAAAGGATCAAGCTAGGCTCTCTAGCCTCATTTCTAATCGGTAAGTACACAATTCCTCAACAGAAGCAAAATCACAATACAAACAATCCTAGGTGTTTTGAAAGCAAGAAGTGTTACTCTTATTTTTTCATATCAGGCACATTTTTGAACTCTAGTGATTCTAAACCCATTGACTTTAAAGACGTTACTACTGACTCATGTTAGCGTAAGTGAGATCAGAATGAGGTCATTTTAAGTACCCCATAACTATTTTTTGATTAATTCATCCATTGTTTTAAATGGAGTCACACTTGGGTAGGATTTGATCCATTCTGACTATTCTTCAGCAAAACAGTCACTGCAAGGCACAAAGTCCTTCATAATTGTGCTGTGTTACTAGAAGAACAGACAATCACATCCAAACACCAATTGCATTATACGACACTCTCCGAACATGCTTTGCCAACATTTTTACACGTCTCCTTGGCCTGTCTGCTGAAGGCTGACATGTCTCCCTCTAGACTCTCAAGGATGATTTAAAATTTGATCTTCAGCAGGACATTATTTTTTCACGGGATTTCAAATGTCTCTAACATTTCATGCACTGAAGACCATTTTTAATGACACTCGTAACTGGATTTTACTGTGAATTTTTATGATACAGAGAAATCAAATCATAAAGTGATTTGTGTCCCCCATGACTATAGGTACTGCTTTATAGGAATCTCAAGATGTGTGCACCTTGGGCTACACCGGCTGGGAGTGTCACAGGATTTATATCCTTTAATTACAGATGGTGACTGTAGTGCATATTATATAACTCTTCTGTATTTCCCAAGGCCAAAATTTGTTCTCCTGTGCAAAGTCTGAGTGAACAGGTTTTGTATAGGGGAGTTCCACAAGAGCAGGGGAAAGAGAATTTCCCTCCAAGGCAGGCAACAACAGCAAAAGTGCAGTATGCAGAATTGCTGCATAGCCCATAGGCTGCAGCAACCACAGCTGCAAACCCCTGCCCTAGTAAGAGTTGGTCAGTGAATAGGCACAGTCATGGATTTACTGGGCAGATCCTTGTGTGTCCCCTAAACCCAGCCATGTTAACGTGGATGGAGCCCCCCCACGGCTCTCTGGGATGCAGAGGCTGAGGACACATGCTTGGACTATGTACTTTCTCTATTGTCCTTAGCAGTAGAACTATGCCTATTTGTGGAACTGCACATTCTGTCCCTGTGAACAAAGAAACTGGACCTGTTAGCGTGACATGCACATAACAGTGGTAGCTCAATCTTTTGGCCGCTGGCACTGGCTCAGCATATGTGCCTTTGACCCAGGTGGGGATTTCTGCCACTTAGTGCTCACTAAGGGTGGATGAGTAAATTGAGATAACGTGGGAACCTGCTGAACATTCACCCAGAACTGGAACTGAACCCAAATTGAACCTTTTTATGGTTCAAAATGTTTGCTTAACTGTTTCATTTCATTTTTTTTTTATTTTTGCCTTCATAGAATCATAGAATATCAGGGTTGGAAGGGACCTCAGGAGGTCATCTAGTCCAACCCTCTGCTCAAAGCAGGACCAATCCCCAACTAAATCATCCCAGCCAGGGCTTTGTCAAGCCTGACCTTAAAAACTTCTAAGGAAGGAGATTCCACCACCTCCCTAGGTAACGCATTCCAGTGTTTCACCACCCTCCTAGTGAAAAAGTTTTTCCTAATATCCAACCTAAACCTCCCCCACTGCAACTTGAGACCATTACTCCTTGTTCTGTCATCTGCTACCACTGAGTCTATACTAGTGCAGTAAGTCCGTCCTAAGTGCAGGACTCTGCACTTGTCCTTGTTGAACCTCATCAGATTTCTTTTGGCCCAATCCTCTAATTTGTCTAGGGCCCTCTGTATCCTATCCCTACCCTCCAGCGTATCTGCCTCTCCTCCCAGTTTAGTGTCATCTGCAAACTTGCTGAGGGTGCAATCCACACCATCCTCCAGATCATTTATGAAGATATTGAACAAAACCGGCCCGAGGACTGACCCTTGGGGCACTCCACTTGATACCAGCTGCCAACTAGACATGGAGCCATTGATCACTACCCGTTGAGCCCGACAATCTAGCCAACTTTCTATCCACCTTCCTCTTTGCCTGGACTGGAAGTGGGATTGCAAAATGATGCAACAACCAGCCATGGCCTTCAAAGAGCTCATAAGTGATGGCATAAAATAGCTAGACCAGAATTTGGTTCCTTGTGTGTTAATAGCTGGGACTTCTCACATTGTGTCTTCTGAATTACATCTGCTGACTTTAATGACACAAATGAGTTTTCACTACTTTATTCTCCTGTTAGCCTTGCAGAACCAACACAGCTCTGGGAGAGTAGGTAGGACAAAAAATTGGCTTACACATCTGCAGCAGAATTTTAACTAAGTCCCCACTGCAGAGGGGTGGTAATGAAATGCATGAGCCAGGAAGAACACAGAGCTGCTAGCTAGAAAAAAATTTTTACCCGGAAAGTGAGCAAATTTAATCTGTAAGTCATTCAGAAGCAATAAACTTCAACCCCAGTATGCCACTTATCAGTCACTTTTCAGAGTATAACAGCTCCTTAAAATTCTCGTATTAGTGCACCAGAAGCTCATAACCATCTCGATGTACCCTCACTTTTTACCTCTTTGAAGAATCAGCAACCAAGTTTATAACAAGACCTGTCCTCTTTTATGTAGCTCGAGAGACTTCTTTAATCACTTCACAGTTGCCTGCATGTGTCTAATTTTATGCAGCAAGACACAGAGGAGCATCTCCTTACTGACTTAGCAAGTTCAGAGATATTTTGCTTTGAAATTGACAAGCAGCTGGGATATCCATGACTGGAATTACCAACAGAGGGAGAGGCACAACATGCTTGGAATTACATTTCTTTTCTTTTCAAGTGTTCCTCTGCAGCTGGTGACATACATCTAGCAGACTCGAACAGTCACAGAGACATGAATGTCATTGGGCACTTCCTGAGCAGGTATAAATTCTGGTCCCAGTATCTACAAATTATTTTAAAGTGGTACAGATTTATAAAGAAGACTGCTTTAGATATCTGCACTTTTAGAAGAGAAAAGAAACAGAACTGGAATCTGTGATCAGTTGCAGCATCGTTGCAAATCTAGAGTAATTTAATGTAGTCTATGGAGTTGTTCCATTTTTATACTGGTGTTACCAAGATCAGTGGAAACAGCAGGCATGTGGTGTTGAAGCATGTGGAGACATTGTCGTTAGTATATCAACAATATGAAAAGAATGGGGCCATTTGGTCTACATAGTTACTGATCACATATGCCCTCCTACTGGCTTGCCATAATTGATACACAGTGGGCACAATTTATAAGTGTATCACCAAGGATATTTAAAGAGCGTTTCAGCCTCCGATATTATACAAAACATTTGTTATCTTACAACTACAGAATAATGGAAGACTTCCATAGGGATAAACAGAGTTTCTTCAGGGAAAAAAACCAGAGAGAACTAACTAATGAAAAACTCTTGATCTTAATCTAAAATGGGATTTTCAAAAGCATCTCAGACTGAGGAGCATAAATCATATTGAAAACTCCCTCTCCTAGCAGGCAAGTGTCTAACACCAAAACCATCATCACACTACCCCTTTAAGACAAGACAGAGTGGACAAAGATTACATGGACAGGAAGGATGAGCTAACCTTTATCCCTAGTACAGTCCCTTCCAAATTGGGATGAGGGGCATCGGAGGAAGGGAAATTATCTTGAACACATGTAGCTCATGCTGTATCTGTTCTGCAGATAAGCAGAGAACTCAGAGTCCTGGCATCTTTCCCAAGCACTGCAGTACATTCACTTTCAGTTTCACACAGTTAGTAACAAAAGAATGTAAGATCCTGGGCTTGGATGTGTCTCTTATTATCAGAATTCCCACCCTGGGGGAAAGTTTCCCTTTAAAAATACCAGTTGAAAGTCACTTTAAGGATGGAGCTGTTTTTTATCTTGAAGGAAGACAACAGAGTGAAAATATGAGAGAGAACCGTTCTTTAACCTTGAGCCACCTTCCCCAGCCAAGATGAGCATACAAAGGTATGAAGCTGGAGGCTTTAACCAGCTAGTAGCTATATGTGATACAATTTGCTGACTTTTCGAAACCCATCTAGTCACAGTAATAGTGCTGGATCACATTAATAAAGTTCTTATACATTTAAAATGGCCTAAACTAACATTCTGCTGATTATACTGTTTAATGCCAAAATCAAAACATTTGATTTGTACTTCTCTGTACTCCTCTCACAGGTATGTAGGATCTAGCTAAGTGCTGGCAAAGAAAGAGGATTAATACTGTCTCACAAAGGGAAGGGAAGCTTACAGCTGTATATCTTAAGTACAGGGCTACAACTGGGCCAGCTGTGGACAATTAAGTCATTCCCTCAGCCCACTATAAGAGGGAAATCAGGGGTGGTGTTCTGGTTAGCTGGTATTAAAGCTAGGCAATTCTTTAGAGGAGAATATTAGCTGCAAAACCTCTTTAGTGATGCTCTCTCATACTTTGCCTGAACATAACGCTCCTTTTAGTTAAGTTGCTTTAGAAGCTATGCTGAAGGGAGCTTTTTTTAAAAAACTCTCTTTAAAACCCTGAGTCTGGGAAATGTCATTATCTTTACCAGATTTTGAAAAGACTGGATACCACAATTTACCTGCTCTTGTGGGTTCCAGCTTGCTGCTTCTGCTCTACCCTCTTAACAAAATAACTGATCTGGTGTAATAACAAAGCTGATGGGTCATCATATTTGTTGATGACTGTGTCTCACAGAAGAAGGGCACAGGATGTAAACAAAACTGGAGCTGAGCAATGTGACTATTGATTCCTTTAATAGCAGCTCTGCCTGTCTATAATTGCCCACCTCTGCAATAGGAAGTGATTTGGGAAAACAGAAGGGAAACAAACTTCCAAGCTTGAAATTGCGTAAGAATATTAAGTTCATAATTACAATGAAGTCCAGTCAAGTAGTCCATTATTGGATGAAGATTTAGTTTTACCCTAGGCCCTTAACTTCACCAGCTGGTCCTTATTTAACTGCGAACGGCCAAGAATACTACAACTTATTCTTTGGTTAATTTTATCACAGTTTGCACAGCCCTACTAAAACCACAGAGAGAGTCAATATATCACTATCTTCTGGCACAGCAATAATCTAACAAGTTGTGCTTTCCCATGCCTCATATGCTTGCTGTACAGTGGAGCACAGTGACCAATAAAACCTATTAAAGTATAGTCATCACTAGATCTAGACACAGTGGAAAATATAGGAGTCAAGGGCTGTTATTCCCAAGGCTCCAATAACATTAAAATGATTTTTGGGGAGTTCTCTTTGTTACATACCTCTAATCCCATATGTTACATGGCACACACCAGGTATCCTTCAACTTGTTGCTTTGTCTCCTGCTATAGGCCATGACTGTCTCACAATCTGATCCAGTATCTTGCTATGGACACTGCAATTGTCCTATAGATAGTACATTCAGATGCTTGTCATATTATGTAAGTGTTCTGAAAATGACAGCCATAATTACAAGCTAGTTGGGGTAAGGAGGAGACCCCTGGACTCTCAAATCTCTGATGTACCTAAACATTTTCTTGACAGCAGCAACTAAATCCTAGGCATACACGGTTAATCTGCAGTTCAATTGCAATCCATACACATCTGCCTTACATGCTGAAAGTTTCTTTATTACGATAGGTGCCATAGAAATGCCTAAAGTAGATTGTTTTCCTGGATATCTTGTAATCCTCATTCATTTGAAACCATCTTTAAGTTGCAATGATGATCCTATTTGATGTTATTAAGCCAAAGAAATAACATTTTTAAAGTGCTTTATACATTTCAACCTCCGTTCTGAACAGGGACTCTAACTTAAATGGAGTTTAACATATGTTTCATTCTTGGATTTGTCAACAAATCATGTCAAACCAACCTAACAGCTTTCTTTGACAAGATAACAAGCCTTGTGGATAAGGGGGAAGTGGTACATGTGGTATATCTTGACTTAGTAAGGCTTTTGAGACTGTCTTGTGTGAACGTCTCATAAACGTCTCTAGATAGAACTTCTGTAAGGTGTGTGCATAACTTCCTGGAAAACAATTTCCAGAGAGTACTTATCAGTGGTTCATAGTCAAGCTGAAAGGGCATATCAAGTGGGGTCCGCAGGGATCAGTTCTGGGTCTGGTTCTGTTCAATTTCTTCATCAATGATTTAGATAATGGCATAGGGAGTACACTTACGAAACTGTGGATGTTAACAAGCTGGGAAAGGTTGCAAGTGTTTTGCAGGGTAGGATTAAAATTCAAAATGATCTCAAAAAACTGGAAAAATTATCGGAAGTAAATAGTCAGGAAAAGAGAAGACCGAGAGGGGACATGATAACAGTTTTCAAGTATATAAAAGGTTGTTACAAAGAGGAGGGAGAAAAATTGTTCTTCTTAACCTCTGAGGATAGGACAAGAAGAAATGGGCTTAAATTGCAGCAAGGGGTTGGACATTAGGAAAAACTTCCTACCTGTCAGAGTGGTTAAGCACTGGAATAAAATTGCCTGGGGAGGTTGTGGAGTCTGCATCATTGGAGATTTTTAAGAGCAGGTGAGACAAACACCTGTTGGGGGTGGTCTAGGTAATACTTAGTCCTGCTTTGAGTGCAGGGGATTGGACTAGATGACCTCTTGAGGTCCTTTTCAGTCTTACACTTCTGTGAGTCTGATTCATGTTAGCGTGGCTGTTGTTCTTCTGAATAATAAGGGAGGATGGATGGCCACTAGCAGGGAATAAGAAAGGAGAGGGGAATGAAATGTAATGGCAATGGTAGACAAGGACTACTAAGGACCTCCTGGGTGGTTTTACATTCCAGTAGCTACATAAGTGATGCTGCTTGAGACACCAATGGAGCAAATGACAAAAGAAGGAGGAAACCACACTTCTAAGCTTGCACTATCCATTCTGTTAAGTAGGTCCTTCATTTCTGATTATTTTTGTTCATTTGCCAGTGTGTAATTCTACTAAGTGCTAATGTGTTTAATCTTTAATATCATTACAATGGTAGGGGAGAATCAGTAAAGAGTAACACAATTATGAAAGGAAGCTTGCTTAAAATTATGGAATGTAAAGCCAGTTTAGAATCTGTGATGCATTGTACCCCAAAATGGGGGGGGGAATCAGGTTGGTGAAGCTGTTTTTAAGAATTTTTGTAATGAGGCTAGTGTTCGTGAGGGGTGCTGGGCTCAGAGCTCTGAAAGAGAAGATCCTATGCTGATCCACAGATCACATATGGCAGAGGCAGACTACCTCACATCCTCTTCCTGATGTGATTGAAGTACAGAGAGGCATAGAATTTAAAGCCAGAAAGGACCCCCAGATAAAGTAGTCTGACCTCCTGCACATCACAGGCCATTAAACCCCACCCCACCAGTTAGACCTACATTGAACCCAATATCCCGGATGTAGAAGAGATCACTTGAGGTTGGAGGGTGTTTCATATCTAATTCCAATGAACTTTTAGCTCTCTCTGCTGAGCTGGCTGACAAGTGCCAGTTGTGATGGTTTTTTACATAAAACCACTGCCCACTGGACTCCAACCAGCAAACATTTCACGTGAGCTATAGAGCAACCAGTTGTTGATAATGCACTTTGGTTACTACTTAGCTAGAAATGTTAAGGTGAAAGGCTTTGATTCCCATGAGGTACTTACTCATGCAGATCAGGCATACCATCAAGTTTGCCTGCTGTGGGAGAGGCAGGTGTGTCAGTTATGTTTGGTTAATTGCTTATTGCAGCACTCTTTGGGGGGCAGGGATTGTCTTTTTGTTCTATTTGTACAGCTCCTAGCACAGTGAGGGCCATGATTGGGGTTTGTAGGCACTACGATAATACAAATAATAGAATTAGGTATTTATGGCTAGATTATCTCTGGTGCAAGTGTGGAGCTTAGGTGGGGGGAGGGTGGCAGGCATCATATCCCCTCAAAAGTACACATCCCATCTGGTGTCACTGGGGGTGGAAATCACCCTGGCCTTCATCTTCCCACACGCCACTGGCCTATGAAGCTGGCTGGGTACAGTAGGAGAGCAGGCTGCCCTCTCCCAAGGGATGGTGTAACGTACCTGCTTGGCTAAAGTTCTGGATAGCTCAGGGACTGATGGCACCCTCGGAGCAGGGCAGCTGTGCAACATCCCCAAAGGAGCCAATAGCTAAATGTCACAACCTGGCCCTTATCCCTGAGGTAGAGGCAGAGTGTATGATTTATAACATACTGAATGAAATGGGTGTTCTTTTCAAACTCCCAGGACAGTCAACTTCAGAAACAGACAATATTGTAAAGAATGAAAACAAAGCAGGACTTCAGTACCTTGGGGTGGGGGTGGGGGACAGGGAAGTATTGTCGAAAGGCCATTTGATATGGGTGGTGGTGGTGGTAATGATATTTTTGTCTGAATTACTTTGAGATCAAAGGCTTAGATCATCCCTTTGTCGATAATGTAAATGAGGCCACTGCCTGGCTCAGAATTTCCATTCATGTGACTGTCAGATGGGTGCTAAGGGGAAAAAGCTAACCCTTTTTTGTTTAGGCATGGTATAAACGCAGAGGAATAGTTGGTCCTTGTTCTGAAGAGCTTACAGTCTAAATAGGCAATACAGACACAGGGTGGGGGAAGAGGTGTAACATACAAGCAGAGTTAACAATATAATGGCAGCAAATGGCATGTTAGTTCCATGATGTTTTGGGGAAGGAAGTGGGTTTACTTAGGAGGGGATCAGCTTTCTGTTTCACATGTGCCTCCCAGAGCAGTAAGATGAAATGTTGCAATGTAGTGTAAAGATCCAGGAACTTTGTATATGCAGACACTGCAGTTACAGCCAGATACGCAAAGTGTCTAATCTAATGCACCCTGTAGTCAAAGGGATTCTTTCCACTGACTTCAATGGATGTGGGAGCAGGCCCAGTTTCAGCACTGGGATGCAAACTTTGCAATTCCAGCTCACAGAGGAGCACTACACTGTGTCAGCTAATGCAAATTCTCCATTAGCAGAGTCACCGAGAGTGAACTTTGCTCCTGCACACATAAGCAGTTCTACAAAGTAGCCCATTCACTAGAAGGTAGTGATGTGCACTATAAGTTAATATATCTCCAAAGCAGTCTGTATAAAACAGTCCATGTTCTGCTATCCATCCCACAAGGCTTTCTTCTGCTCTGAAAAATTAGTTTTTACACTTCTCACTGTATTTTCTAATTTTTATATTCATTCATGAAATTACCTTATTTTACTGAGGTTCAACAAATGGTCTTTGGTTAAAATTCAAGACTGGGAATTAGGACTGTGGTGTCTTTCTGGCACTGATTTGGCCTTGAGCAAATCACTTCATCTCTCAGTCCACCATTATTCAGTGTCTCAAATGATGATACTACTACTTAATTTGGGGGACATAGAATGCCGCCAGTGCTCCCAGTGGGGCCACATGACTATGCGCCAACCCAATATGAGGCTGTACATTTTAAAGGTGCTATCAAGTCATTAGCAACTTGAAATCCTAGTCCCTGCGGTATTCACCTTGTTATTTACAGCACACTCAGTGCATTTCTAGTGGTAGGTGATATGGTCTGGCAGGGATACAGAACAGTAAAATAGTACTATGTATCTGACAGCTATAAAGCTGCAATCCCATTCACTCACACTGACACAAACCAAGACAATTCAGAACTAAGGCTTTGCCTCACTCCATAGCGTCTGAGTATGGCAGAGACCTGAAATAACCATGTAATGTTTTTGCCATAAAGAATGCGCTAGAGTGGTTAGAGAAAAGTGCCAAATTCTGCACTGGTTCACACCCTGATGCCATCCTGTTGTCTTCAGTGGAAGTGCACACACCCGCTATGAGAAATGCAACTAAATGTTTGTTGTTTTAAATGAGAAATCTAAGTCAGTTCAATCATTTGAAATGCAGGTTTTGCTGTTTTTCTTTGCTCAAATAGGAAGCAATTGTTCTTCCCTTTCCAACAATAAAATGGAATTTATTCATGATTTGCTAATCCGTTGGGAAACGAGTTTGCTTTGCTTTCACTGGGTCTGTTAAAGAGGGATTCAATGTGACAGGATAACTAGCTAAGGGAAGCAGTATGTGATCTAGTGGCTTAGGCTGAGTCAGAATGTCTGGGTTCTATTCCCAGCTCTGTAAATGTTCTTCGGCAAATTGGTTAGGGATAGATAGATCATGAGTGTACCTTCAGCCCTGAGATAATTGGCAGTGTCTAGCTGTGTTGCCCCAGGCTAAGTTCTGCTCCTCTCTTGCTCTTGGAAAGTAACTTATTGTAGGGCACGATTTATTTCCCAAATCATTAATCAGTCCATCAGAGAGGCAGAGACATGAACCTCCCCCCGGCTCCCTTCCCTGCTCACCTGCTCCTTAGGGAGAGTATTGTTCTGCCCTCACCAAAGATTCGGGAATGTCCTAAACAACCACGTGGGATGTTTGGGGAATCTCATTCCCCATGTAGTTGGGGAGGAGCAGGACATGATTCACAGATTTTAAGGCCGGAGGGGACCATTAGACAATCTAGTTTGACTTCCAGTATAACACAAGCCAGAGAATTTCACCCAGTTAATTCTGTATTGAGCTCAGTAACTTGCCCAATAACACAATAACCCTCAACCTCCTGGTTTTCCCATATCTGCCTCACAAGAGAGATGTACATTTAAATGAATGAATCTTTGAACGATGCTTTGAGATCTCTCATAGAAGGAACTCTGTAAATGTCAAGTGTCATCATTAGAACTGATGGGAAAGAGAAAGGAACGCCTTACCCACCATATGCTGCAAGTATAGTGCGATCTGCAACACATGCTCATGGCAAAACTTTTAGCACAGCATGCGCTTTCTACTGATTTTCATATTGCTGCAGATGATACTAGAGAGCTACACAAAGAGAGAGAACTCTTCTTTTCAAAGTCACCTTTTCCCTTCTGTCATTTCTCTCATCTTGGTTTATCTCTTGCTGTTGTTTACAGGTTCTTCTAGGTGCAAGATTAGAGACCACTGCGGGGAAACATAGGGAAAAAAATCAAGAACTTGAAAAAAAGGGCAAACCATAAACAAATGCTTCCCATCAAGGAAAGATTCTGCTCTCAAGTGCTTTCATTTTTTGTTTTTAAACACCATGCACGCTAAGAAATGCTATTTATCACGTCTCCTCCAACCATAGGAAGGTTTGGATTGATTGTGCTAAATGACAGTTACAGGGAGAAACGGATGGGAGATAAAATGTTGGGTGAGATTTTCTGTCTGTCTAGCCATCTATTCATTTATCACTTGTCTCCATGTCTTTTCCTGACTTTAGTGATTACATCATGTGATTCTTTAAGTGCTGTTAAATGTCAGAGATTCGACGTAGCGCCGCATTGTGCTATCTTAGTCTTCTCTAACATGGGGGAAATGCTATTCGAGGGTGGTTTTAATTTTTTTATTCATGCGTTTGTAAAGTCCTTCAATGACGGATTTCATGGTGTAGCCCATAAATATATAGAGGACGTTTTACCTACAGCGCAGCATATATGCATGAGGGTTTTTCTTGTCTTCCATGCTATGTATCTTTATTTCTCTTGCATGTTTTAAATCGTGATGTTCAGTCTGCAGTTTGCTTGGTTCCCATTGCCCCTTTTAAAATTGTTTTAAAAGAAATGTTCAGTGAAAGATTTTACTGCACCAGAAGCTAAAATACTTAAGCCAAGGTGTAGCACAGTTCAGAAGACTATACTCAGGATTAAGGAGCAAGGCATTCCTGAGTCCTAACCTTGCCTTTGATACCAATACACCAACCCTACATGTGTCGATTAAACTTTCTCCCTGTGTTTCCTTAGCTGGAAAATAGAGATGATACAACTTTCCCTGCTGTGATGTGCGTGGAGAAGGCTAATTAATTTTATAATGGTCATAAAGGACTTTTGAAGAAGTAAAGCACCATAAACGTGCTAGAGTCATTCTTGTTTTGAGGTGGGGGGAATGGATTATATTTGAGTGGCAATCTATTGCGAAAACGTGACAATTTATTTGTAAATTGTGTTCGGATGAACAGCAGCTTTCGCATCACAACATGAAAATGGGAATAGCTTTATGTTTTGGTGTGAAAAGTGCACTTTGTGAAAAAGTTACATTTTACAGGAGTGAAATCATCCAAAAAATCTCACCATTTCACGGAGTGCTGTGCTGTGCACAAACTAAACTTCCTTTCAGCAGACTGTAGCGCACAATCACTTTGGAGTGTCGAACAAGGGTAGAGGGACAGAGCTGATGGCAAGGAGGTGAGCTTTTAGAGGAGCTGTGAGAAAACTAGGCAGCTGGGAAGGGGGGTCAGCTCTGTTGCTGAGGGGATGGGTATTTTCATGAGGAGGCTAGGAGCTGAGGGAAATTAACTCAGGGAACTCCTATGATGGGTTTTATACAGCAGGTCAGAATAAATGATCGCAACAGTCCCTTCTGGCCTCATAATTTATGAATCCTGGAAGTCATCAGTTCAATTTACTAACTCCTAAGGTTTAAGAGTACAGATAAACTCTTGGTTCTTCTATGGCCCGGAGGTCTGATAGTCATTGTCTTGGAGACATTGTTTTGGTCTCTCTCTTTATCAGCATTTTACTCATCAATTTACTGTTCTGCACCTTGTTCACTGAATCCTCACAGTGGTTATTTAGCAAAAGTGAATTGATTCATAAGAAAACAGGAGTCACTCCAAACTTTTGCCAACTCCTGCATCAGGTCCAAGCTTTTTCTAAGGTTTGTATTGCTTTGGAGAAGGAATGGTTTCCTTTCCTCATCTCCCATACTTCCAGAATCACTATCCCTTCCTGTGAATAGGCCCCCGTATCCTCCTGTATAGCCAGCCCTACTTCGCGCAATAGCCTTAAATTCTTTTTTATTTCTTTTGACTTCCTCTAATCCCTCGTAATCATTTCAGCCATGGTGCTCTCAGCAGCTTTTGCTACGGTTCATGTTCTAATATGAAAAGCTTTTGTATGGAATTGTCTTATCTCTCAATCTTGAGAAACTCTCTTTTGTTACCAATTTTAAATCCCAACTATAGATTTAATCCCGTTACTTTTTACTCAGACAAGTAACCTTTCCTCATGCCAGTAGACTTTAATGGAAGTCACATGAGTAAGAACTCCTTACACGAGTAAGGATTACAGGATTATCTGCTTTTTCTTAGTAGCAGCTTGATTTTTCCCCACAAACATTTATTTTTTTGTCAGAGACACTGAAAGTTCACGAGTTGCGCAGTTGAATTTTCATCTTAGTAACTGAGGGGGAAAATATGTATCATTGTGTGGCTGTCATATGTTTTTTGTGCCCATTTTCTTTCCTTGGATGAATAATATGCATTAAATATGAGCATAAGTGCAGCCATTTAAATCTTTCTAATTCTTCTGTGCAGTAGGCAGATCCATGATAAATGTCAATGGCTTGCAGTCGCAAAGCTATAGAAATCAATATCACTTTTTGATTTTCAGACATTTCCATTTCACTAACCTCTGAAATACCATGCAGCCAAAATTTTGACTGACCTATTTTCAGTCCTCATCCTTATTTGACACCAGTAGCAAGGAGGCTGGTGCCTTAATGACACTATGTTCATTGTTGTCACTATTTTCATAGATTCATAGATACTAAGGTCAGAAGGGACCATTATGATCACATAGTCTGACCTCCTGCACAACGCAGGCCACAGAATCTCACCCACCCACTCCTGCGAAAAACCTCACCTGTGTCTGAGCTATTGAAGTCCTCAAATTGTGGCTTAAAGACTTCAAGGAGCAGAGAATCCTCCAGCAAGTGACCTGTGCCCCATGCTACAGAGGAAGGCGAAAAACCTCCAGGGCCTCTTCCAATCTGCCCTGGAGGAAAATTCCTTCCTGACCCCGAATATGGCGATCAGCTAAACCCTGAGCATATGGGCAAGATTCACCAGCCAGATACAACAGAAAATTCTTTCCTGGGTAACTCAGATCCCACCCCATCTAACATCCCATCACAGGCCATTAGGCCTATTTACCATGAATATTTAAAAATCAATTAATTACCAAACTCATGTTATCCCATCATACCATCTCCTCCATAAACTTATCGAGTTTAATCTCAAAGCCAGATAGATCTTTTGCCCCACTGCTTCCCTTGGAAGGCTATTCCAAAACTTCACTCCTCTGATGGTTAGAACCTTCGTCTAATTTCAAGTCTAAACTTCCTGGTGGCCAGTTTATATCCATTTGTTCTTGTGTCCACATTGGTACTGAGCTTAAATAATTCCTCTCCCTCTCCAGTATTTATCCCTCTGATATATTTATAGAGAGCAATCATATCTCCCCTCAACCTTCTTTTAGTTAGGCTAAACAAGCCAAGCTCCTTGAGTCTCCTTTCATAAGACAGGTTTTCCATTCCTCGGATCATCTTAGTAGCCCTTCTCTGTACCTGTTCCAGTTTGAATTCATCCTTCTTAAACATGGGAGACCAGAACTGCACACAGTATTCCCGGTGAGGTCTCACCAGTGCCTTGTACAACGGTACTAAAACCTCCTTATCCCTACTGGAAATACCTCTCCTGATGCATCCCAAGACCGCATTAGCTTTCTTCACAGCCATATCACATTGGCGGCTCAGAGTCATCCTATGATCAACCAATACTCCAAGGTCCTTCTCCTTAGAAGGTTACTTCTAATTGATGCGTCCCCAGTTTAAAACTAAAATTCTTGTTATTAATGCATAATGCATAACCTTATGCATAACCCTAAATGCATAACCTTACACTTCTCACTATTAAATTTCATCCTATTACTATTACTCCAATTTACAAGGTCATCCAGATCCTCCTGTATGATATCCCAATCCTTCTCTAAATTGGCAATACCTCCCAGCTTTGTATCATCTGCAAACTTTATTAGCACACTCCCACTTTTTGTGCCGAGGTCAGTAATAAAAAGATTAAATAAGATTGGTCCCAAAACTGATCCTTGAGGAACTCCACTGGTAACCTCCAGCCTGACAGTTCACCTTTCAGTAGGACCCATTGTAGTCTCCCCTTTAACCAATTCCTTATCCTTATTTCTAACATCTTCCTAAGTTTCCCTTTTATCTTCCCTTTTTTTTAAACAACATTTGTTTTGGTCAGCTCAGGGTTTCTGAAACATGGGTAATTCAAGCCAGCCATGTCAGCAAGAGCAAATGAAAAGAGCTCAATGCAAATAGGATGAAATTTAGCTGTGTCTTCCCTTCTGAGAATTCCCAGCTATGGGGAGTCCCCATTGGCCATTGAAGTGGCTCCTTCATACCCGTCCCTTGTAGCCCCTGGTACATTCTTGGAGACCACTGCCAGCTGGCCTTTGAGGGGTAAGGTCGGGTAGATATTCAGACAGATATAACAAGATCCACCTCCCACATTTGCTGCAGCTGAGATCAGCTCCGTGAAGAAAAGATCTTTTCCAGAGTCTTCATTCAACAGGAATATCATGGTACACAATAGTCAATGTTACCAACATTAGCCAGCATTTACTAGTTACCATAGAGTGACACCTGAAGTGCCCCAGTCACTTTCTATTTTAAGTAATATGGGAGTAGCTGCTTAGGGATGCCACCGTGTGGTAACTGAGACTTTATATACACTTTTTAATGATGACCCCTGTAGCAGAAAGTTACTCCAGTAGCTAATCACAACCTAATCAATGCAACACGTCACTCCAGTGTGCTGGTGCCATTTTCAGATACAGAACAATGTGTACTGTATGCAGTTAATTCCCTGTTTTAAATGGATTGTAATTTCTCACTCCACACATGATATTTGTGCATTTCCTCCGCTGCTGGCTGCAGCACGTCTTTGAAGCCAGTCCCTAACTCTTTCCTCCACTGCTTAAGGTATTGGGTTTGTTTGATCAAATGTCTTTACAATGTAACCCAGTTACAGGACACCACCCATGTGGCACCAGTGGCTCAGTTTTGGAGGAGGAAGAGATGACCTTTATAGTGTCATGTGTCCAAGACAATAGTTACATGGCAACTAAGCACTTAGGTAAGGGGCTGATTAAGTTGTGATTTGGCACCATACCACCCTAATGGATGGACATAGTCAGACAAGAGTTCAGGTGTGTGCATCGTGCATGGAGTTTTGAGGGCATGGTTCTCAGATGAGAACACTGAAACAGCTGTCTGTGTGCCTCTTATGGACCTTACAAGGAAATGCCTCTGCTACTCTAGATCTACTCAGCCTCAAGTTTCAAAGATATACAGTGTGTTCTGCCAGGACACCAGACAAGCTGATGGCTGGTATGTGAAAAGGGAGGTCGGAGGTGTAAATATGTTCTACATCTTCTTCATTATAGGAGTGTGGAATATTTATTATAAATAGAGACAAAGTGGCAGTAAACTTCTCTGTTACCTCACTGTGACAAGCTGGTTTCTTAATTCTAGCTGAATGTTGATTATTATTTGTCTAATGATCTGATCTAAACTTGAAGCACACACTAAGTTGCAAGAACACATGCAAATATACTGAAATATTTTCATAAGGGCAATTTACGGGCCAATTCCTGCTTTGAAATGAATCCTACTTGCATGTTTTTTTTTAAAAGGCCATAGAACTGAATTCTCCGCATATGTGAAACCCACGGTTGCATGCTCAGATTTTATGGATGCAGTTGCACATTTACACATACAATATGGGTGCTTCATGCATACATTTTTTTTTTGCCACAGGCCCTTATTTACACTTTCTGAAATGTTTGTCCTGAATGACTTGTCCGGCTCATTAATTCCACTGTAATGATCTATGTTTCCAACTACTGTAATGTAGTTATGATCTCTTTTCCCACATAAAGTTCTCATGTTGGTCTATGAGAGTTGACTGGACAGACTGATTCTTTGGAATATAGGATTTATTGTATGTATATACTGTGACAAAGTTCCTGTTCTACCTTGGTGGGTCTTGCGCTTATTGGTGGATTTGCTCGCCTTGGAGCTTCACGGCAGCCCTCAGCTTGGCCGTTTTCCAGGTTGACCTCCTGTGCCTGACGAGGAGTTCGGAGGATTTGGGGGGAACCCGGGCCCACCCTCTACTCCAGGTTCCAGCCCAGGGCCCTGTGGAATGCAGCTGTCTAGAGTGCCTTCTGGAACAGCTGTGCGACAGCTACAACTCCCTGGGCTACTTCCCCATGGCCTCCTCCCAACACCTTCTTTATCTTCACCATAGGACCTTCCTCCTGGTGTCTGATAATGCTTGTACACCTCAGTCCTCCAACAGTCCACGTTCTCACTCTCAGTTCCTAGTGCCTCTTGCTCCCAGCTCCTCACACGCACACCACAAACTGAAGTGAGCTCCTTTTTAAAACCCAGGTGCCCTGATTAGCCTGCCTTAATTGATTCTAGCAGCTTCTTGATTGGCTGCAGGGGTTCTAATCAGCCTGTCTTTATTGTCTCCAGAAGGTTCCTGATTGTTCTGGAACTGTCCCTGTTACCTTACTCAGGGAAAAGGGACCTACTTAGCCTGGGGCTAATATATCTGCCTTCTGTTACTCTCCTATAGCCATCTGGCCCGACCCTGTCACAATATACAAAGACAACTTTAAAGACGTGTCAGAGTTGATTTACTATATCAACTATATATAGTGATCATGACTATAATGCATCATGAATCTTGATTCACTGAAGCTGGCTTGTTACTGGGGGTTGGGTAACTTAATTACATGACACAAAAAGGCTGTGAGGAGAGCTCCCTTTTGGAGGAAGGGAAGATTGTATTTCAGAGAGGCTAGATCAGCATAAATAAAATAATGGCCTCTTGAAGTTTGAAAACTCAAGGGGAGTGAGCAGAGAGGGGACCACTGCTGAAGAAGGACTTCAGAAGTAGGGGAAAGTATGAGATGAAAATGGTATGGTGAAGTAATTCCATGGTGAGTGTTCAGCACCTGGTGGACAATTTTCAGTTGGATTCAGGAATGGGTAGAGCACCGCTTAAGGGGGATCGGGGATCCAGCTTTCTGTAAAAGGAATAGCAAGACTGCCATGTACTGTATGATGCTCTTGGAAGTTTAGACAGAAGGGTTGAGCAGATCACAGAAGACAAGTCAGAAATCATGACAAAAGGTGAAATCCTGGCCCCACTGAAGTGAAAGATGGCTTCAGCTGAGCTAGGGTCAAGGCAAGGCCACATTTGCTCACTATTCCAGAGGAGTGATATTCTTGAGCATGAATTTTCTTGTTTCTCTCCTCTGGACATAGTGCCTAGCTACCTTGCTGCCTTTTCCTCTGTTCTCCTTGGTGTTCCCTTCCTACAGGTGGCACCAACTCCTGAGGATACTTCCTGTTTCCTCTCCTTTTCTTATGTAGAAATGGTCTCTAGTGAGGCAGCTATGCTAGCTCATCCTCCTCCTCAGTTCCTGATGCTGTGAAAGGCTTTCCTTTAGCAATGAAGTGCCAAGGACATCTGCACAAGCAGCTGGGGAAACTTGGAGAGCCAGTATCATGTGACCTGCCACCTTTCTGCTGACAACCAGCAAGTGCTTTACAGACTATAAGTTGAGAATGGTTGCTTTAACACATTTCATAGTCGTTTCCAAAGGGAAAAATGATTTTTTTATTAACCTTTTCTTGTGTAATGTAATATCTGTTATTGTGCTTTAAAGTTTTTCCATATGCCATAAGTGTATCTCCAGTCCTTACTTTGCCCTCTCACCAAGCAGTCTGCCTCTGTGATATAACACTTTTTTGTTCCAAAATTAAGACCATTAGGGGAGATGAATGGACAGAGCTGTCTCACATGAAGAGTGTAAAATATCAAAGCATATGAGCAAACACCTCTTTTATGTTCTGGATTACTGTGGGATGTTTTCACTTCTATGAATGTTCACAGTCTGATTGAAATCCCCCAAATTTATAAAAAAAGATGAGATTTTTTTCTTTTAAATCCAGACTGCTGAACTTTTTTCGACATCAAGATAGGCTCAAAAACATGCTGTAGCTATGTCAGGAAGATAGAAACAGATATCTCCACACTCAACAGTGTGTTTCTGTCAGCTGTTTTGTTAGCGTTGTATGGTATCTGGTATTATGTATACACACATACATACAGTTGCTGTCTGTGACATTGTTAAATTAGAAGGTATATCTCTCAATTTCTCAGACAGGTCAATTGTCTACCACTCCACAAAGTGTTAGACATCCTCAGCTTCCCTACATTATTTTCATTAGAACGGAGTGAGTCATTCATTGCAAGTAATTTATCCAGTGAATGTAGGTGCTTGTTTCAACATGACTTTGAATTTTTTGCTTTCCACAAAGATCCACCTGCCAGAATACCTCAGTTGCATAACAGTGGTGAAAACCAAACATACAAAGAGCTGAGTATGGCTGAAGTGAATTTGTCAAGAAATTCAAATGAATATCTCTGGGAAAACTATGTGCTATCATCTTTCATCTCTCATTTTCACAGAATAACATAAGAATGTGACATCAAATCTACTTGCAATACAACCACACACTTTTTAAATATTCCAGGTTGCCAGCATGTCAGCTTTGAACTTCCCACACATGTTTAATTCCACATGCCTAGGTCATTGAGATTTATGCTTTAAACTACAGTGCTATTGCCATATGATGACTTTGTTCTAATGTCAGGAGGTGAAATGTTGGTTGTTCCACACCTGACCTCACCAACTTATGCAGTAGTCCCAGGCTGCTGCCCCTTTTGAAAACCTTGGAGAGCAAACTCCAATGAATAAATTTGGGCAGGAATCAACCCAATAATCCACAAATAATCCAGTTTCCATTCCACAAAAGACTCAGAAGTTTTAGTAGACATGCTTTTTCAGCAAATATACTTTGAGGGTGGAAAAACCTGTCAGGATGTCTGTACTACAAAGAAATTCAGTCCCATGGTCCATCTTGTCCTGTATCCAGCAGTGGCCAGTACCAGAAAGCTTCAGAGGAAAGTGATAGAAAATACCTGCTCCAGACAGTTATGGAATAACCAGTTTATAGGAAACATTTATTTCTAATCCCCATCAGTTAGAGATTGGCTTATAGCCTGAATCAAGAGGGGTCTCTGTTGAGCCCATGCTCCCAAGACCCGTGAGTCAGGCTCAACCTACCTTTCTCCTATGGAGGACTAGAGATGTAAGCCCCTTTAGCCAATTGTTTCCACTGTTGAGTGTGTCAGAGGGATATAAACAATCCTTCACCATCATCGGCAGTGCTTCCATCCCCTGCTTGACAAGGAGTTCCTCATACTTCCTCCTGGGAACAGAGTTACAGGTTAGCCACCTTTATTTTCTTTTAAGTAAATCAAGAAAATTGTGAGACTTAAGGGCCTGGAATTTGTTGTTGTTTTTATTCCATTTTATACGTGGTTTGAACTAAGAATTGAAAGTCAAGTATCTTTCTCATGTCAGAGTGAGTGGTGCTCTTCAGGCTGGCACAGCAACGTTGGGAATGAATGAACACAAGTGTCCAGTATAAGAATTCAAGACAATACACAATATTCCGGCTCAGAAGCCATGAGTGTTCCCATTTCTGCCAATTTAACTTTGAAGCTACATGACTCTCTTGTGCAGGCCCACATACACTGGGTCTGATTCCGTTGTTGCTTACACTAATGTGTAAAATTAGTGGAGTCATGGCAAAGTAAATGGATGTGAGATCCGAATCAGGCTGAGCATTCCCAGGAGACATGTCCTTTCAGTGTGGACATCTATTAATATTAGCACCACAGGAACAAAAGCTCAAACAATCTCCTCGTCTGTGCAAGAACAGAGGACACAAACTACTGGGGATGCATGCTTGGCTGGAGAAGTGTGAAGGGGAGTTAGACCACTATAGGGTTATTTCACCCTTCCCTGGGCCTGCGCACAAGTCCCCTCTCTGTGCCCAGAAAGGATGAAGAATAGTGGGACTGATGTGGGGGATGCACAAAGGTTAATCTTGTGTGTGGGGATCCCATAGAATATTTAACACTGGCAGTCAGTACTGACTTGTATGCTTTCCCCTGCCACACTGAGAACTTCCTGCATGTGCGGGAGATGTTTTAGAGGCAGTAACCAGTGAGAAACCATCTGTATTGCCATATTGGTTGGTATAGTGTGATCCAAGGTTAGTGCTGGAAGCACAAGGCCTCTGGGAGATTCTGGGAGATCTACGGGTTATAGAGGTTGAACCCCCTTTAGGCGAAGTGGGTAAACCCTGCTTGCCCTCTTCCCCCAGATTTATGGAGATGAATTCACAGTTTTCCCAACACAGAAATGGACCATGTTCAGGGACCAATTTAGTCCAAAGTAGTAATGGCAAAGAAATCACCAAATAGCAGCAGCTTTGGTGTGCTTGGAGCTTTAGAGGAAATTTCTGCTAAGAATCCCAATTCTGAAAACTGGTAATAATAAACGCTGTTAAATAGTAAAGACGCAGCAAATAGGACAGGAGATCAGAAACCAATGAGAGAGAGACACAGAAGTGAAGACAGGAAGATTGGCGGGAGGAGCACTGTGACTATTCAGCCTCATTGTGGTTGAATTCGTTGTAGCCCTCTGCACCGTGGGAGGGTAGGAAGGTCTGAAGAGTGAGCCCTAATTAAAATCAGCTGATCCACATGAGAGATGACTTTCTCCTTGCACGTCTTTGTGCTGAGTGCATTTAATTAGGTGCAGAGTGCTGATCGTGCTCAGTGGGATTAAAATTAAAAGTGCATTTGCCAGCTATTTTTAGTACAGTAGTGATATCCAGGGACTTAGCCATTCAAAACCTCAGGGCTAAAGAGACAAAGAAGCTGTACTTCCTGTGCTTTGAAAATAGCTTTGGAGTTTGAGCAGCATTTCTCTACGCCTGCTTTTTTGAAGCCACAAAGCATTGAAATTTTAATTTCTACATTCTCAATGATTATTTATAATGATAACATTATTAGCTGGGTTTAATGTTTTAGTTGTTGTGAACATAAACTTGAACATATTTTGTCAGGGGCTATTAATAGAGGGTAAAACATTGGGGATCTTTGTGTTTTTCTTTTAGCCTGAGGAATTTTAGGCACATGCTGTTTTCTATTACTTTTATATTTTATTTCAACTGCATCTTTGGCTCACAGAGCATTTCTGGACAGAGCGAGTGCCTGAGAGCTTTTCTCACTTTCAGTTTTTAATTTTCAATGAACAAGCAGGCTTCTAAGCAAAAGTACTTGACCAAATAGAGAACGATCTTTACTGCCCCAGACCCAGAAACTGTAACCGCTTGAGAAACAAACTGCAACCTCTGGGGCTGTTGCATCTTAATACTGCATTCACTGAGTGTATATAATATGGGGTTAAAGTTGAATGCTTATTGGAACCTATATATAGTATACCGTGCTATACAACAGCCACACTATCAAGCCTTAAATGCATAACTTTGTTGGATGTACATACTGGGCCAAATTCTCTAGAATTGCAGCTGCATACTTTTATGTATGTATCTATTACGTGTTGTTTTCTCTCTTATACTTTTCTTGGGGGAGAAGCATGTACAACAGAGGTCTTGTTTTGGTAGTTTGGGTTTGTTTGTTTAATATACCTGTTGCTCTGTGTTTATGTTACAGAAGGCAGATCAAAGAAATGGATCTTGCACTTGGAACGGAAGGCAGTTAGATTTGTGACGGTCCTTAATTCCTTGGGGAACTCGTTGCGCAGTCTCATGGCCCCTGAGGAAGTTCTCAGATGAGCTTTGCCCGAATTGTAGAGCATTCCATTGTGTCAGAGTTGTAGTTGTTAACCAGTCTTCATCTGAGAGCTTTATACAGTCTTTTAGATAGTCTGGGCTTAGGTTATAGAACTCCTTGAAGATAAGAACTAAGACCTTGAACTTGATTCAGTGTTCTGTTGGAAGCCAGCGTAGGAAGCAGAGGACAAGTTTGATCTGCTCATAGTAGCCTGTAGTCCTGGGGCGATATGCTGCACAGTTTTGTACTAGTTAGTACCTAGACAGTGGAGGCTTCATGCTCAAGTATCGTACTGCTGTACTCCAGCCAAGAGCTGATGAAGACGTGAATAACTGAGGCCCGGTTATTGTCCTCCAGGATGGAATGGAGTCTCCTAGCCAAATGGAGATGGTAGAAAGTGTTACTCATGGATGCTGCTGTGCAAGTGCTTAGTGTCAGTGAAGAATCCAGGAGTAATTTTAAACTACAGATTGAATTGACCAATTCTGGGAGTGTATCTATCTTCAACCCACAGAGACTGCACCTTAGCTGCAAATTCTTCAAAATGGTTTCCTCTGCCCACCAGCATCCAGGGCCATCCCTACCCTATACAAATTTCCGTGTGCCCTGTGCAGCTGCATGCTGCTCCAGCCTCTGCTCCGCCTCTTCCGCTTGGCCCCTGCCCCTGCTCCACCCCAGCCCTGCCCCCACTCCTCTGAGGACTGCAGCAGGGCCGTGCCTGCACTCCCCGGTGGCAGGAAGTGTAGCAACCTGGCCCCAGCTGCGCCGCCAGTGAGTGCTGGGGAGCGGTTCCTCCTGCCCTCCAAGCCAGCCTCCGCCCCATGGAGGCCTGCCCTCCCCCCCGTGGGGGGGCTGTGTAGGGCTCCAGAATAGCTGGGGACGGCCCTGCCAGCATCACCTCTGTCTTGCTTAGGTTCATCTTCAACCAGCTGTTCTTCATCCATGAGTTGATCTCATCAAAGCCATCTCAGTGGTAGTGGTATGGTCACAAGTATAGGTCACACTGTATATCATCTGCATATATCATCTGCATCGACATCATCTGACCAGTTCATCTGTTGGTTGCATGTAGATGTTGAAAGGGACCGAGGAGAGAATCTATCCTTGTGGGACTCCACAAGTGAGGGGTCTAGTAGTGGAGTTACAGTTTACCATCACTATTCCTTGGGTAGATCCCTTCAGGAAGCCCTCAAATTATTGTAGTGCATCACCCTGGACCTCCAGCCCAGCTGTAAGGCGAGGCAGCAGTATCTTATGGTTGACAGTGATGAATGTTGCAAAGAGATCCAGGAGGATGAGAATGGATCTCTGGCCTTTATCCATTGGCAGGAGGAGGTCAACCATCAGTGGCATTATAGCACTTTCAGTTCCAGATCCTGGGGTAAACACAGATTATGCCAGGTCTAAAATGTTATCTTCAGTTAGATGATCTTGTGGTTGGCTTTTAGCTAGTTTCTCTGAGCTTGCTCAGAAATGGAAGATTGACACTGGGGGAGTAGTTGGCTAGAACTGATGTATCCATTGCAAGAAGTCTCACTGCACAATTTACAGGAACCTAAGTTCCCTCTAAGCTGTGGGTTCATGCAGCAGCCTATTAAGTGCTGCGCATGTGCTGGTTTTGGGTGCAGGCTGTGGCGGGGAGAGATGTCTCTTCCCCCAGACCCAAGCCAGCCTTGGCCCGGACCTGCCGTGGCCAGAGAAGAGGAACCTCTCCCCACCCCAGTCCAGGTGCTGCTGCGGGGAGCGAGAGCTGCAGGGAGTCCTCTCTCCTTGCCGTAGCCCTGGGGCAGCCTGCACCCAAAACCCCTCATCCCCAGCCCCACCCCAGAGCCCGCACCCCCAGCTGGAGCCCTCACCTCCCTTCACCCCAACCCTCTGCTCCAGTCCTGAGCCCCTCATCCCCGGCTCAACCCCAGAGCCTGCACCCCCAGCCAGAACCCTCACCCCTCCACCCCAACCCTCTGCCCCAACCCTGAGCCCCCTCCCACACTCCAAACCCCTCAGCCCCACCCCCACCACATGAATTTTGTTATGTGCACCCATATGAAGGTGATGTTTCACACATCACCTCCGTATTGGTGCACATAACAAAATTCATTCTGCACATGGGTGGGAAAAATTAGAGGGAACACTGACAGGAACTATTACAATTTTCACACACATATTTGAGGTTTATGGTTGCAAAAATGTTGACATGCAAATGTAAACATGCAACTATCCAAATGTTAACATAGTATGTATGCAAATTCACAGGGGCTATTTTGAAGGCCAGAGCAGGACCTCTTTGAAATTTTGGCTATATAATTTGCTGTGGGAGTTAATTGACATCGGGGCTTAGATGCTGGGATAGGCACCTTAGATACAAAATTACTTTCAGGAACTAGTATAGATGTGTCTGTTTATCTTAGTTTTTTCTAATAAACCCTCAGTTAGGCTAAAAGTCTAAAAACGTTTTGCCTGTTAGTAATAAACTGCTGAAAAACAATCTGAGTTAGTCATAAAGAAATTCAAAATCCTGTCTCTAAACGTTAAAGAATTCAAGATAATTTCTGCTGTGTTTGTACAGAAAATCACTGAAAATCATCGCTAGGTATATTGTTTTGTTTATAGAGCAGTTCCAGCTTTCTAACAAAAAACATTCTATTTATTAAATGTCCTCACCAGGGTCATTTCTAAACATGTCCACTGGGTGGCCGTCTAGGAACACACATACTTTTCTGCTGGCAAAATATATTAGGGTTTAACTTTGTGTCCTATTCTGATCATACACTAGAGTGCAGTCTCCCAGCAAAAGCATCATATAGAGCAGGGGTCTGCAGCTGTAGCTCACGAAAGCTCATGCTCAAATAAATTGGTTAGTCTCTAAGGTGCCACAAGTACTCCTTTTCTTTTTTAGAAGTGGTGTGCCAAGTCTTCAATTATTCACTCTAATTTAAGGTTTCGTGTGCCAGTAATACATTTTAACATTTTTAGAAGGTCTCTTTCTATAAGTCTATAATATATAACTAAACTATTGTTGTATGTAAAGTAAATAAGGTTTTAAAAATGTTTAAGAAGGTTCATTTAAAATTAAATTAAAATGCAGAGTCCCCTGGACCGGTGGCCAGGACCCGGGTAGTGTGAGTGCCACTGAAAATCAGCTCCCGTGCCGCCTTTGGCACACATGCCATAGGTTGCCTACCCCTGATATAGAGGTACAGATAATGCCAGCTACACTGGCTGTATCTTGCTGAGCAGCAGTCATAGATCCAAATCAATAGTTTAAATCAAATTCCTTTGAATGAATGTCTTACATGTTACCAAGACAGGGAAAAATTGTAAAAGGCAGAATTAAAAGGAATAGACATGTTGATTACATAGGATAGGAACCCCCCTGCCCGCCCCACCCCCCCATGTTGCAAAGGCTGGTGTTTGGTGACCTGGCTGTGATTTCCCTGGCTTAGTTTCCAGGATTCTATGACATATTAAAGTGAAAACTGTGGGCAAGGCAGAAACTATATGTATATTGAGTGCACGTTGACTCTTATAATATCCAGTGACAGTAAGTTAACAAGTAGCTTTCAAAGATTGCAACTTGTGGGCTTGCACGTAGGGATGGGCCCTGGAAAAATCAGAACTCACCCAGCCATTTACCTGACACCCAGGTGGAATAGGACCTACTGTGAGAACAGAGGAGTTTGATCATTACTGAGTATGAATTTTTTTGGCTGGGCCTTTCTTGAGTACTAAACATTGGTCATAATTTTTCATTTTTGCTCCCCCCATTGTAGATCAGACTGCCTGCCTTCAGCTACCCTAGTCCTTTAAGGCACGACCCTGTATTGAAGATGCGGGTCTCAAGGAGAGAGAGCAGGAGCCACAATCACTCATTGGTGCACAGTCTTGACTATTGTCCTATCTCCTCCTACCACTGGGAATGTATGGAGGGAGAAGTCCCTGTGAGTCCCTAGGATCAGAGACTGTAATTGCCCATGGTTCTTGCCCAGATCAGGAAATGGGGATTGGGAGAATCATCTCCCATCTCTTGAACCATCTTCCTCCCTCCATTCTTCCCAGCTGAAGGGACAGTCACTACAGGGATCCATATGTGTAAACAGAAGTGCCAAAATACTGCAAGAAAGCTGTTCTGGTGGTTATTCCAGAATCAAGAAAGTCGCCAATACCCTGGAGGAAATCTAACTTGACAGTGTCCAGGACTTGATTCTGACATTAAACACATCGGTTTGACATGGGTATACTTCATTGGCTTCAGTGATGTCATCCTTGATTTACAGAGATGTAACTGAGATGAGAATCAGACCCCAGAGGCTCAAGAGAGTTCAGATAAACTTTGGATAAACATCCATGCTTTTGAGAGCTTTTCTGAATGGAGGCCTTAGCTCATCAAGGAACTTCTCTGTAGGAACCTAAGTGAAAGACCATGAGGTGTCGCAATGACTTCAATCCAGTGACACAGGAGCATAAAGGGGAAATATGGTCACATGCAAATGCAACCTGTGCAGCCTCCCTGCATCTTTTTTTCAGGCACAGGACAATTACAAGAGCTTCATGTCCTGCACTATCTCCACATGCACTTGGGCCAGGGATGTGCACTGTCTTGCCTCTTCCCCATGAAGTGCTGGCTGGCACAGCTGAATCAGCCTGGGGTTGGTAGTTGATAGGCAGTAGTAATCTGCTACTGGTGTGGAGCAAAAGAGAAGAAAGGAAAGGTTCTTTCTAGAGCTGGTCACGAATTTTCTGCCAAAGTGTTTGAGGTTTTTTAAAGGAAAATGCAGCTTCTGCAGAATTGAAATTTCCCAGTGGAAATTACGAGTTAGCTGAAACGTTTTCCATATTCCTTCTAATATGCGACCCAGATCAAAGCCTTTCAGTTTGTCAAGCTGAATCTAAAGGTTTCATTTTGTGTCATTTTAACCTTCACCTGAACTGCGATGATGCCTCAGGAGTTGTAATTTCGGTGTCTCATGCCTTTACTCTCCCCTGTGGACTGGGCTCCCTACCTGGACGGTCTCTTCTGTGAAGAACCATGGTCTCTGCTCTGTTTGAACCAATGCGATGTATCTGACTGTGGTGCAGCGTGAAAGAAGTAGTTTAGGAAATTCTGATTTTCAACCAGCTCTGTTCATTTCCTGGCATGATGCAGCCACCTGCACCCCGCTCTTACACATACACATAAATGCATGATCTAGGCCTTTGGTTGCCATGAGTACTAATTTGCCTATTGCAAGTGTAAGTAGAGCAGTAGCAAGTTACAGGGTTTGGGGTTTTTTTCGTCTTTCCACCATACATATATGAAAAGCCAGCATTCTTGGCTCAAAACCTGCAGGATTACTATGAAAAGTTAAAACATGATGCTGGAGCCAATCAGCCCTTACAAGCGACACCTGAGGGGAATTTTTTCTTAGGGAAGTCATTAAAATGTTCTTCTTTTCTCTTGATGAGATGTGACTGTTATGATTTAAACGGGGAGCAGCATCTTGTTCATGGATTCCAATATAAATGGCAGTGGGGGCCTTACTGTTCCAAAGCCATGACTTTAAATCAGCATAGTTCCTCTGTCAAAGTGGATTATTGCAAAACACTGCACTACAGAACCCACCCCCTCCAACAGTTTCAAGGGGGTCAGGGAGGGAGGGAATGCACAGAGAAAGGGATGGAACTAAGAGAGAGATATACAGAGTTCTGCGCCAAACAGTCACAAAGATTTAAGGATTGGACGACACATGGATTATTAACAAATCTCTTTGCAGCCAAATACGTTTTAAACCACTAGATGCAAAAAGAAACTGCCTCCAATTTGTGTCTCTTCCATCTATTTAGAGCCTTACAATGACACAAAGAACAAAGATGTCCTGAAAACGGAAGTGCTGACTCGCCTTTCAGAGAAGCCTTTTGGTGTTTGAAGGGAGCTGGCTGGGCTCCAACAGGCAATGGGTGCAGAAAATTAATGAGAAAATTAGGAAAGGGGGTGTACAAAAGTCAGCCCCAAGAATAACAATCTTCCCTAACTGCTCTGATTTTAATCCTAGCAAAGTGCAGTTGTGTCATCTAGAAAGCTGTTGATGCTACTTCACTTAATATACTTCTGCATATTTAATAGTATTGGCCAGATCTTCAGCTAATGTCGGTATAGCATTTATACCAGCTGCGGATCTGTCAGTATCCCTACCAGTAATACATTAGACAGTATTTGAACATTTGACAATTAATTTTAAAAAGTATCTAAGCAGATGCTCTTCTGCTTACAGGTGATGTCAGCTGCTCGAAAAGTTGCAACTGCTGATGCTGAGACAGTCCTATTAATTGGACATTGGTGCATCTTAGTTCCATCTATTCTCACTGTATGGCATATAATAGTTTTGTTTCCTGAAGGATGTAATACTTTGGTCTAATTCTGGTTGTTGGGTTTGGTGTGGAGTAGGCTGGGGGGTCTTGGTGGCCTATGATATACGGGAGGTCAGACTACATGTTCTGGAGGTCCCATCCCCAGAGAATTATACTGTTAAAATTGTTGCTTTGAAAGTTCAGACTCTTTAATGAGTTCAGTTATTTGAGGAGGTGAGAATAATCTATGGTAAATGTCTTGTTGTGATTCCATTGTTTTAGAAAAAGAACAATAGGTCATTAACACTGTGACTAACCCAGGCAGGCTTGTTCCCTTGCGTATAGCAGGATGAAATATATTGTTTTTTTAAATGAAAATTGGTCTATTTTTAATCAAAATTCATTTCTTTGGACATTTTTATGGCTTTTCTGACAGAAATAAAGTGAACATTTTTCACTTGTGGCAAGCCAAAAACAACCAAAACAATTTTTGTTTTTGAAAATTAAAAAAAAAGAAGAGAAAAGAAAAGATTTCAACCTGCCCTAGTAGATGTCCCATATGGATAAGCAAATTGTAGTTCTTAATGGGTGATGCTGCTGTAGTTTTTGTTAATGGACTGGGTCATGTCCGTAGATCTGCATCCAGAGAGGACAGTATTTGAGTCGATTTCTCTCCCCCTTCCACCTAGGAGAACTTTGTGCTTCCATATCATTGTCCCCCATCTCTGTGGCCCCTGCAGAGAACTCCTGACATGTCTCCTACAATGGTAGAGAGCAGGGAGTGGGCAAACCACTGCTGGAGACTGGCTGAATCACATTGTTGTCTGTGAAAATTAGTCAAAAAATCCTGGGGCCCTTCTGCAATCCTAGGCTCCTATGTGACTTGCACAAGTCCCTGGTAGCATGATAGCAATAGAGCTCCTGTGGTCCACAGCTAATATGGAGGCATCCCTGTGCAGTGCATCCTTGATTTGGGGTGGGCCCCGAGGCCTTTCCTGTTAGACAGGATGTCATGGGGAGATCTCAGGGAGGGAATCTTCATAGAATCTTCCTGCTACCACCCTCACTCCTGCTTGCTTTTCCATGGAAAGCAATGATCTGAGCTAGTATTTCTTTTATAAAAATCCCCATAAACCTTTTCCAAAAAGCTATTGTGTCAGCTCTCATATATCATTATGAGAGGATTAATGAACACCAAAACAAAATGAAATTCATCCTCAGCCACCTGAAGTCATTTAAATGATGCTAAGAGACCATTTTAAACTCTGACAAGCACAGAAATTCCATGTTAAGGCTGAAATATTGGGTGACAGTGGCTTGACTTAATTCTGGAGGATCAGTCCAAATGTTGAGGCTTACCCAAATGTCTTTGCCTCTGTGGGCAAAATTGAGGCATTAAAACCGAGTCACTTTGTGGTTGAATACTTTATATATGTTCAGCTATAACAGGGGTTCTCAAACTGGGGGTTGGAAACCCTCCGGGGGTCATGAGGTTATTACATGGGGGGTCACAAGCTGTCAGCCTCCACCCCAAACCCCGCTTTGCATCCAGCATTTATAATGGTGTTAAATATATTTAAAAAGTGTTTTTAATTTATAAGGGGGGGTCACACTCATAGGCTTGCTATTTGAAAGGGGTAACCAGTACAAAAGTTTGAGAACCACTGAGCTATAAAAATATGTAATGTATCATTTCATTGTATGAAATATTTCATAGCTACTATAGGAAAGATAGGTCTTACTTTTCATGGCGTATAATGGGAAGGATGGTCTTGACGTTAACGCTCTGGACTGGGGGTCAGGAGATCTGGGATTCAAACCCAGCCCTGCCATGTACTTCCTGTGTGACTTTGGGCAAGTCACTCATGCTCTCTGTGCCTCAGTTCCCTATCTGTAAAATGGAAATGTGACTACTTCCTTTGCATGTCTTGTCTATTTAGAATGTAAGCTGTTTGAGACAGACACTGTGTCTGGCACAGTGGGAAAGTAGCCTTGGTGGGGGATTCCAGGAGCCACTGCAATATAAATTTAAAAATGACAAGTATCAATACCAACTGAATTTTGTGTCATTCACAATCTGAAATATTCTTCCATGAAGGTCCAGGAGACTGTTTCCTGTACAATTATTTCTTTATCTGTCTATTGCAACCCATACAGTCTTTTTCATCTCTTTCCGATAGGGAGCAGATAGAGGTCCTGAGTGACACTTTTACAGATGTGTTCTTTTTCCCAAATGCATCATTTGCCCAAACCACTAGCCTCATTTGTGGTTGTTCAAATCACTTCAATGAGGTTGTCTAGTTCTTTTATGGGAGGTGGTTTTCTGAACCATGTCTCACCATTTTCCTTACATTACTTGGCATGAACCATTAGAAACTATTGAAGTATTTTTCCCTGGTGCTTGAATTTGAGACCCGTAGCTGACATCTGGTATATAACCCTTCCTTCTGAAGGAAATATCTTTACTTTTCCAGATAATGCAAAGCCTTCTCATCCTGTCCACCATTTTTGCATGTAATGGCCACAAAACATTTTAGTTCCCTGTTCCTGCTCTCAGCATATACCAACAGTGTATCACACCTTACAGATTACAATACCTATACACAAAAGGAAAACTTAACGACTGAATTGCTATCTGAATTCTGAATGTTCTTGACACTGTGGTTTTAATTCAGATGCTAATTTAATTTACATGTAGTCTTGGTTTGTTTTTGTTTTTTTTTTTACAGAGATTTAAAATGAAAGTACACTATGGTCCAGAGGGACAAAAAAAGTATTTTCACTAGTTAGAGTTCACTGCATAACGATAAGTGGTGGAAGAAAGCAGCTGCAAGGGGTTCTGGATGGCCATTACTAACAAGTGAAATTGTCTAAAACTGTTTAGTCTACCATCTCATGTTGCCACTTTTATTTATACCATGTTAGTCTTTCAGTTGCATTATTTAAATCAAATTTTTAGCTATTTAGTTAATTAATTTAGCCTTCTGCTTTAGTTTCACTTTTATGGGCTGATGAGCTAAAGTGGCTTGAGGTTAAACAAAAGCAAGTCCAAACATTAAAAGGGCCTGCTGGATCCGACTCTGCAGAAATTCAGCAGACAGATGAAGCAAGACAAAAGTACAGATCTGCCCTATATTCTGCCAGTCAATGGCTATGCTGATGGGAGTCAAGTAATGTTTGTGTCCCCAAGTTGTAAAATTTCTGAAAGAAGTGAAGGTACAGGCATGACATCTCAGCATTGCCTAATATTCTTCAGCAGTTTTGAAGAACAGATTGAAACCTCTGTGAAAAGTGGCATACATTGTTCAGGAAATGGAAAGGAAATCCAGACTGATTTGGCTCTTGTTCACATGAGATTGGCTAGTGAAGCATTCATGGCATTCTTTCTGGCAGTTATAACTTCTTATTTTCAAATGTCTTTTGACGGAACTGAGACATCCTGTCATGCCAAGAGCTCTTTGCAGTCCGTTTACTGACAGGATAACTCCCTGAATGCTCTAAGTTTATTAATTTCCACTACTGATAGTCATTATCTCTATTTATGACTCAGCACCTAACTTGCACTCATCTCTAACTCCTTTTTTGTTTTGACTCATTCCCTTGCTTATCCCACTTTGTTTCTCCATCTCTCCTCAGTTATCCTCTCAGACCTTGGAATTGATGTGCATTGCTTTCTAAAGTTAAAGACAAAGCTATGTTACTCAATGGGTCATGCACTGTGCTCTTCAAATCCCCACTTAAAATTCAACTGTGTGGTGAGGCCCACAAAATGCTCAACGATGGCCAGGCAGCTGGTGTACTATGACCAAGGCTTTATTACACAATCATAATTATCTCACTTAGTTTGTGCTCCTCCTGTCTGCTTGCTGCATCCACTCCTTATTTCTCATCATGTAACTGATTGTAACGCTTTGGGTCAGGGACTGTTTTTTCATTGTATGTGTGTGCAGTGTACAGTGGGGCCCCAGTCAGTGATTGTGCGGCACCTATGGGCTATTACAATAGAAATAATAAAGACGGTAATGTATTGTGTTGATGCTTCTGAACGGGATTCACTTTAAAAAGGAAACCAGCAATTTGGCTCACGTTGCTATAAAACCACATACAGCAAAATGCTCATCTGCCTCCAGCAACAGTTCATGACTTCCAGGCACCTCAGGTAGTTGCGTTTGGTTAAAACAATCAAACCATTGATTAACTATCTGTTCAGTTTCAGCAGTGTGATGAAATCTGAGTATGGGAAATGCAGGTGTTCTTTTTTCAAAAGCCGCCATTCTGCTTTGTAAAGTAAGCCTTGGAGCAACTAACTCATTGAAAATTGCCAAGCTTTGCAAACCAAATATCAGTATGAGGATTCAGCAGTTCTGTAATTGATATATATAAATTTGGGGTTTATCCAGCAGCATAACCATACACATTTATGCAATGTTGTTTTTTTTCCAATGTTTGGCTCCATATTTTATTTCTGTGCATGTAAACTGAGTGCACACAGGTGATACTTCTGTCCCAACAACTGGAAGATCCTACTGAAAAATGTTAAGATGCTCTATAGGCAAGTCAAGTGAGGTAATGGGAGATTTTTCTTGATAGCAAATGCAGTTTCTCACCCAGTGCAACTGCTAACTGGATAGTCCAAGGAGAACAAGTGAACCAAGCATGACCTCCTGAACACAGGAGGTTTTTTTTGTGATTGTCCTGCCATCATGCTAATAAAACCATAAGCTATATCAGTTCAGGCCCTTTTAGTGTTTGAAATCTAAACTCCATTCATTGCACAGTAGTAATTCAAACAAGCTGCACCTTTTACCATACACAGTCAAATTGGCAGAAACGTTGTGCTCAATCTGTTGAGTAAACTATGGTACATTTCAGATAGATCTACCAGAAAGGTGAACACCATACGTCCTTCCAATTTCAAGAGGAATCTAATATCTAGCCTAATTCATGAAAGTTATGCATCAGTCCTGCTGCATTGAATTCCATCTATCTTGTCCTAGTTGAAACTCTCTTGATTTTATCTCAGAATCTCGGTGTAATCCATAGTCACTACACAGTGGACGAAGTGGAGAAAGGCCGGCAGAGGACAACAAAAATGATTAGGGGGATGGGGCACATGACTTATGAGGAGAGGCTGAGGGAACTAGGCTTATTTAGTCTGCAGAAGAGAAGAATGAGGGGGGGGGGATTTGATAGCAGCCTTCAACTACCTGAAGAGAGGTTCCAAAGTGGATGGAGCTAGGCTGTTCTCAGTGATGGCAGATGACAGAACAAGGAGCAATGGTCTCAAGTTGCAGTGCAAGAGGTCTAGGTTAGATATTAGGAAACACTATTTCACTAGGAGGGTGGTAAAGCACTGGAATGGGTTACCTAGGGAGGTGTTGGAATCTCCATCCTTAGAGGTTTATAAGGCCCGGCTTGACAAAGCCCTGGCTGGGATGATTTAGTTGGGGTTGCTCCTAATCTGAGCAGGGGATTGGACTAGATAATCTCCTGAGGTCTCTTCCATCCCTAATCTTCTATGATATTGGCAGCCGACTGCTAGATTCTTGCTTGTCCTGGATATAAGTAAAGGATAAAAAAAATCCAGCCATTCCCCCATGACTTTCTTGTATGGTACTTAGATTGTATGTCTGTCTTAATATATCTGTAACATAATTTGAAGCCCTTTCTCTCTTATTCTTATATGTAAATTTATGTACCTGCTAATTAGTTTAAGGATCAGGTCCTCAGAATTAATGGGGATGCTTTATCTGGCATCATGGGGCGGGGGGGTGAGGAGGGACTGTTTCTATCCCTCATGTTGGCAAAGGAAAGCTTGAAAATATGATTCAAATGTTACTGATACAGTAATGTCCACCTGACTTTGCAGAGCCTGAAACAATACCTCTGAGGAGGAGTAAACTGTGCCCCATTCATCATAATGGGTTGTTAACACTCAAACCCACTGCTGTGGGAATCCCTCACAAACATCATCCTGTCTCAGGACACTTGGGGACAAGGGCCCTTTCTGCAGCCATCCCATCAGGCTCTGCTGGACTGGCATTGGGAGGGAGTCTCTCCCAAACCCACCCACACAGTCTTGGATAACAGGGGCTGGAGATAGGGAGCAATGCTATGTGGAATGGGAAGGGGCCAGCCAGCAGTGTTCGTTCCCCCTACATCCACCCAGTAGACAGTTCTTGTAAGGGCGGTCCTTGCTTCTACCACAGCAGGCTTCGGTAAATCCACAGCATGAGGCAGGTCAACAGCACAGATGTGGGATTATGGTGTTAGGGAGGGGCCATGGGGCTTGTCAGACTAGTATACTGTATTTGTCTTAATCTAGAACAGTCTGGGATTATTTGCATTAATACAGATAAACACATACACCATTTACATGTCTCGGCATCTATTTATAGCTTCCATATTTTATTCAAGAATTTTACAATTCCAAATATAGTGAACCAGTTAGAGTACTTTATTATAAAACTTATAAAATAATTAAATATTACACTTATATTTTTGCCTTTTTTACACCATAATCCATACTTTCTGACACTATCATTTTCTCTTCTGAACTGTTGTCACTTACTTAAGGAAGTAAGTGATGAAATATAAAGGAAAAGCTATGCATTAATAAATTAATTATTTTACATCAAATAATAAAAGGACACAATTATAAAAACAAAACAAACAAAAAAAACCCTTGCAGTTTTCCAAGAAAAAAAGTTATAATTATACAAAGTCGAATATCAAGACAGAGCCTAGTTGATTGAGATATGTTTCCAATCAACATTTCTTAAAGTATCAGAGAATACATGTTTTTCATTTAAATTGTTGCAAAAGGAACTGCTAATTTTAACTGACCACTGTCTGGCATTAGTGCTGAGATGGCTAATCCTAGTTTGAAATGATACTTTAAAAAGCAGGAAAATTGAGCTACATTCATCAAAAGAAGTTGTGGGATTGGGTGGAATTAGATAAATATGTCCCTTATAGCCACTCCCCAGAAAATTACAGTAGGACACAGCCCTGTTTCAGTTACAATGGTTTTGGCAAACAGATTGTGTGTTTTTTCCAATGCAGAAACATTTTAAATGGTACCTTTTGATATATGATAGCTATTGACTGCTGGATACTGAATGACTACAAATATCATTGCAAGTGCTATAAAATGTTTAAGGAGCCTGATCTAAAAAAAGTGTATTTTGAGGATTATGAAAATGTCTAAAAATATAATTAAATTTGATTTTTCTGATTATCTTATTTTTTCCAGCTGATGATATTTCATGTATCAATAGTTAACCATTCTGAGAAGTGTATGTGAATTAACAGACTATCCTATTCCTGCTATTTCTCTTTTGCTGACTGATGAACCAAAATTCGCAGAGAAAGTTGAGATAAAAATAAGTTATTCTTCAGCAGATTGGCATTTAAACAATTTATCTTCTGAAAAACATATTTTGAAGTTTTATTATTTAAAAAAATCAAGTTTAAACCTTAAAATAACTTACCTAACGTGCTTAGAATGTTGAAAACAATATAACCATTGAGCTCAATAAATCTTTGAGTTCCTTGAGTTAGTCAAAATGTGAAATTCTATTTTACCTGTATTACACAGCAATACTAAAAGTCCCACATATTCTACCGGCTGAATATTTCTAGGAATACATTTCAAGTTGCTAGTTAACCACCTCTGAGTTTCTACATTAAGCAGAAAGTGTAATTTTTCAAAACAATAAAAACATTAGCATGATGCCAAACTTGCTTTTCCAGCAGCAAGTCTAATACAGAAGCACCATTTATCTTCGTAGTGCACTATTTACTTATTGTGGTCACAACACCTGTGATATGTGTGACACTGCATGCTCCCAGCAACAGCCATATGGACCTCTCTCTCATGAGAATGGTAGTAAACCTCCTCCTTACTTTGAATGGACATTATCATAACAAATATTGAAAAGAAGCAATGGTGATAGACTGAGATATAGTATACTGCCACACTGTAACCTCCAGCATGGAATTCTCAATCTCTTTTGCTCACATTCTGATAAATTATCCAGATGAGCATTGCTTACCTTATTTTCTTCCTTATCACGTATGACAGTGCACAATGACAGATTTAAAGAGTGACGGGAAGAAGTGCCCTTGCTTGGGAGTGTTCAAGTGATCCGTAGTACTCTGTACTTTAGGGAGGTCAGCAAAAAAACCCAGTCCTGGATCACCATTTATCTAATAATTTCTGTACCTCAGATAGTCCCCTAGAAAGGTACTCCACCATACGTCTCTCTTCCATCAGTGGCTTATGTGGCACCAGGTCCTGCCTTAAAGTCAATTGAATTTCAATGTAAACCAGAAGGGAGAATCCTGACATTGCAGGGTTGCAATAAAATATTGCAATCAGTTCTTCCTTGTGCATGATTTACAGCACTGCTTGCCATAAAATTTGTGGTTGCAGACACCATGCTGGGGGACCAGATGACACCAAGGGAAGAAATCCAGACAAGAGGGATCATCTGAAAGAGGGAAATCCAATCAATATGTTTAGCGTGTATTTCAGCAATTCTGCAAATGAGGCAGGACTTCTGCTTATTTATTTCTACACACTTGCCAATGATGTAAACATGAGGGATGACTCCAGTTGAAGAAGGAGGAGGCCTTGTACACTCTTTTTTTTTCCAATATCACTTTCTTTTTAATTTATTAGCTCTACTTCTGATGTCATACACTGTGGCATTAGGAGAGGTAAATGAAATAGTTTATAACACAACATTTTAAAAATAACCTAGGGTGAAATCCTTGGCCCACTGTAGTCAATGAGAGTTTCAACTATTGGCTTTACTGAAGCCAAGATTTCATCCCTTATCACTATATTATTTTACAGATTACAACCACTGCAATAAAACCAACTATTTACACAAATGGGTCCACCACTGAGCCCTATGCTAATAAATATTACTCTACCCTTTCTTTGATCTGCAGAGAAAATAGCTCAGGCTCTGAGTGTGTGTGTGTGTGTGTGTGTGTATACACACTCTACAGAAATAAATCTATATGTTCAGACCACAAGCTCTGTATGTGTGTGCACAAAATTGCTTGTGTACATGCATGTACCCACATTTTACGGGTGTGGGGAGGAGGGTTCATTTTCAATGATCTAAGCCTAAGTGCACAGAAGGGTTAAAATTCGCACCCACAAAGCAAAATCTATTGTAAGGTCCCTATTTTTGAGACCCAAGTTTGCACCCTCAAATGGGGAGACATCTAAATTCTGCCATTTATATGAATGTTTCATTCATTAAGATCTGAACGGGACCCCAATGTAATAATCAAGGTTTTTATCACATTATATGACACAGTAATTTAGGGTGGAATTTTTCAAAAATGCTTAACATCGGCCTTGCTCTGCTCCCACTTCAGTGGTGACATTCTCATTGACTTTAATGGGAGCAGAGTTAGGCCAACTTTGTGTGTTTGAAAATCCCACCTTTAATTTAAAAAAAAAATCAGACACTAAAATGCAGATGAATTTTTGGCTTCATGTAGTTCTGTATATGATTCACACACACACAGCTCAGTTGGTTAAAAAATATTTCATGGCCATCCCATTCTACATGTTTGCAGTGGCTGCTTTATGCTTCTTTTAAAGTGCATAGTGATGATTCATATGGATGATTTATAAACAAATTGAAAATGCATAAGAAGCATAAAGTGAGGTTTAGAAAAATTTATAGCTAAACTGAACTCTTAAATGAGCATGGGAAAACATTCCATTCTGCCTTCACAACTACTGTACACATGGTCACTAAAGGGAATTTACAAGGATTCTTATTAAAAAAATCTAGCTACCGGTGGCTGTGTTCTCAGTTCAGCTACTAAAGGGGTGGCACAGAGAAAATACTCTTACTCTCAGACCATACAGACTCCCTCATATCTGTAACACCAGAGTTATGCAGCAACACACCCCTCTTTTTATTCGCTGCCACTTCACTGTATTGGCTTCTTTTTAAAAAAGGATTAAGTGTTTTGTTTTGAAACCCCCTCAAAAGATGCTGTGCATGAGGCAAATCATCTGACATGAGACATCATTGTCTAATAACATGCTTTCCCCCACAATAACACATTGCAAGCAACATCACATAATAACAGACTGGCGCTGGACAAACTGCACTCTGGGAAGTAGGTGGCACATCCCATGCTGTAGCATTTCCGCCCTAGAGTCCGGTTTTAAATTCCAATTTGAATGTCCAGTAGGAAGGAGATGGTCCCAGCTTTGCACCGTTTGGCCCATTATCCACCATACCAAGACAAAACCACCACACAATTAACCAAGTCTGACAGTGAATGCTCAAGAGAGGACTTGTGACTTCAGGGGGAAGGGCACTGCAAGTGATGACTGAGAGGCATATGCAGAATTATGAGGGGAAAGTTCTCACAACACATTCTCTAACCCAGTCAGGCTCCTTAGTCACTTAGGGTAAATTTTAAAAAGTGATTGAGTCTCATTTTCAAAAGTGACCTAGGCACTTGGGAGCGTTCACAGTCAATGGAACATAACAGAACCCATAGCACATAAGTCCCTTTTGGGGATGGGATTTAGGCACTTGAAAAGAATTACTTTTAGGACCTAACCTAGAGACCACTGAAGTCAATGGAACAACTCCCATTGATTCCAGTTAGTATGGTCCCTCATTTTCATAAATGTCAATGTCTTAAAAAAATGCAGTTTTCCTTTTAAGATGCTCCAAGTAGCTTGGATTTACGGGCTATACGTTACAGTACCTGTTGCTGTCTCTGGTGGAGTGATGAAAATGAGAAAAAATTGCTAGAGGGGAGACCCACATTGTCTAGGAGAGCATGATAACTATCCCTGAAACATTCATTTCTTCTCCACGATCTCTCCCTAATGGCTCTCAGAGCTGGAGCTGTGCGGCTGTTAATTGAGAGTGATTTGCTTCCATGTGATTGCAGCACAGCTGGCCCCTTCTCCATGTGCTGATTTGGATGGAGAGTTAAAGAGCAGTGGAGAGAGAATTGATCTCCAGAGTCTGAAGAACCAGTTACAAAACAGAGCTTCTACAGCTGTGGGGAGGGAGAGAAACTGGCCAAGACCAAAATGAATAACAGATACCAGCCCAGACATGAAATATGGTTGGGGGAAGACATGTTGGGGGGTGATGGGTTTGCTATACATGAGAGAAAGTGATTTAATAAATTCACAAAACAAATTCTGAAGCACAGCAGAACTTCCCAGAAGATTTGGAACTAACTCCTGAGTCTTTAGAACTGTTTAGTCATTTTTCAAACTTGTTCAGTTATTTACTTATCCCGTTTAGGCCTGATTCATCCATTCCTCCTACCCAGGCTGGTTGCAGCTGATTGATGAATCCTGAGGATAGACTTTGCGCACCCCGCAAATAAAGCAGTATTGATATTATTTCTGTACCTGTCTTGCCTCTTGGGCTCATGCAATATTATGTTTCCCAAAGGCCTGGTGGCTGATGTATCAATGTATTTTATAGGTTTTCCACACACAGTGAAGCTTCAGGAATCAATATGGATGAGAGAGAATATTGTCTGGAGACAGGGAGTACAGATGCCTGTGTTCTTGTCCAAGTGCTGCTATGACCTTGCTCTAGGACCTGAAGAAAGTCAACTATGACCTGGCTCTGGCTTTTGTTTTTTCAACCAGGGCTCCACCTCTATTTTCAGCTCCTATGTGTAAAATGGGTATACTAACACTAAAATCCCTCACCAGGGGTCTTTTGAGAATTAATGTTTGTAAAGTACTTTGGGATGCGGGGATGAATAGCATGATACAGGCCAAATGCTGACTGCAGTGAGAATTTTATTCAGTTAAAGACTTGAAATTTTGCCTGGTCCTTACAATAATGCACAATGGGGGCGGGGAAGGAGAGGAGGGAGGAAGATGTAAGAAACCTCCCCCTCTTTGCATGCCACATGAATGGGCCAGGGAGAATTTCAGCCCCTGCACCCAGAGGAGCACAGAGACTGCTTCCACTCCACTCCGCTAGAGCTTCAAAACACCCCAAAGATAGCATGGAGAGACCAGAGCATAGTTCCATGTCTAGGTCCCCACACACCATGTACCCGCCAGCAGAGCTAGCCAACAGTGTAGGGGAGAGCTAGCTGTGCCCTATAGAAGGCATGCAGCATGTGAATGCCTGAGAGCTCAAGGTGGCAGTCTCCCTGGGACAGGACATTGTGACTGGAGAGTAGGGTGACCATGTGTCTGGTTTTTGACCGGAACACCCGTCGAAAAGGGACCCTGGAGGCTCTAGTCAGCACCGTTAATGGGGCCATTAAGTCTGGTCAGCGGTGCTGCAGGGCTAAGACAGGCTAGTCCCTACCTGTCCTGGCTCCATGCTGTGCCCCGGAAGCGGCCAGCAGGTCCAGCTCCTAGGAGGGGGACCATAAGGCTCTGCATGCTGCCCCCATCCCGAGCACCAGCTTCACACTTCCATTCACCGGTTCCAGGCCAATGGGACCTAGGGGGTGGTGCCTGTGAGCAAGAGCAGCATGCAGAGCCTCATGGCTCTCCCTGCCTAGGAGCCAGACCTGCTGGCTGCTTCCGGGGCATAGCGCGGTTCCAGGACAGGCACGAAGCCTGCCTTAGCCCCCACACTGCACCACTGACTGGGAGCTGCTGGAGGTAAGCCTGTGCCCCAACTCCGAGCTCCAACCCCCTGCCACAGCTGTGAGCCACCCCCAAACCTGGAGCCCCCCCTGCACCTCAAACCCCACATCCCTGACCCCATCCTAGAGCCTGCACCCCCAGAGGATCCCTCACCTCCCCTGCACCCCAATTCCCTGCCCCAGCCCCGAGCTCCCTCCCACACCCTGAACACCTCTGCTCTACCCCCCAGCCTGTGGCCGCCTCCTGCACCCCAAACCCCTCATCCCTGTCCCCACCCAGAGCCTGCATCCCCAGACACAGCCCTCACCCCCTCCTGCCCCCAAACCCCTGTCCCAGCCCAGAGGCCCTTTCCACACTCTGAACCCCTCTGCCCCACCCCCTAGCCTGGAGCCCCCTCCTGCACCCCAAACCCCTCATCCCTGACCCCCCCGGAACCCTCATCCTCCTGCACCCCAACCTCCCTGCCTCAACCTGCAGCCCCCTCCCGCACCCTGAACCCCTCATTTCTAGCCCCACCCTGGAGCCTGCATCCCCAGTTAGAGCCTTCACCCCCTCCCACACCCAACCCCAACCCCCACCCCCTCTCCCAACACAGTGAAAGTGAGTGAGGGTGGGGGAGAGTGAGCCACCGAGGGAAGGGGAATGTAGTGAGCAAGGGGGGCAAGGCCTCAGGGAAGGAGCGGAGCAGGGGTGTGTGGCCTCGGGGACGGGGCGGGGCTAAAGTGTTCGGTTTGGTGGGATTAGAAAATTGGCAACCCTACTGGAGAGGTGTGACTCCACACTGCCTGTTCACTGTAAACTGGGCCTACAGGGCATAACTGGGCCATAAGTGACAGCTACAGGAAAAACTGCAGGGTTGTACATATTAAGACTTACTTTTGTTATTATTCATCATGACTTGGAAGCCAAAGAGAGACAAATGAAAGAAAACTGAAGCTATGAGGGGCCTCCGCTCTGCGGCAGCAAGAACAGTTTGCCCCTGCTCTATAAAAAAAGTCACTATTTTAACTTTATGCCAATGTCTCTATGGGATGTTCCCATCAATAGAATGCACTGCAAGAGGGTGGAGGTTAAGGTAATGCACAGGGCAGCCCAATCTTTACTTAACCGGAGCTGGAGAAACAACTCAAACCCGAACTGCACAAAAAAAAAAAAAAAGACATATCCTTTATGATTCAACATGTTCCTGCATTTAAAAACATCTGTCCCCTCTTGAACATATCAGACCTAGCAGCTAGCCCCTTATTTCTGCTTGTGAAGAGAGGTGATGCACTTCCGAATTTAATATATTGCAGAGCGCAAAGGTGATACTGAATTTACACAGGAAGATACAACCCCCGCACACCTATTCTGAGAACATACCTAGCAAAGGTGATGTTTGTCAGGCTATACAATTCCAAGGAACTAAACCCACCACTGAATGTAATTCACAACGCAGCGTTTGATGTTTTACCTTTTTTCTCTGGAGCCGGGCAGAAGTTAGTATTGCAGGCTCTCGACACAGCTGGTTTCTGATGTGGCAGACACCCAGCTGCCGGTTGCCCCTGCCGGAGGCACTGCACGCTCCGGATTTGCACTCCCCCACCACACGTTACTGTACACTGCAGAAAAGGAAAGATGTGAAGCCACATTCTAGAACACAGATGGTCTTCCAAGGCCCTTGAAGTGTCCAGGGCTTTGGATGAGGCCTACAAATTGTAAAGAGCCTAAGGGCCAAATTTTCAAAAGAGCACAGAGCCAGTTGTCCCGGTGCTCAGCACCCACAGTCAGTGCCAGATTTTCAAGTGAGCTCAGCTCCCATTGAGCCACTAAAGCAAGTGCCAGATTTTCAAAAGAGCCCTGTATCCAACTTGCACTGAACACCTCTGAAAATCTGGTTACTTATTTAGGTACCTAAATGGGGGATGAGATTTTTAGAAAATCTAGCCCCAATTTTGTGTGCTGATCTGTTTTGAAACTTGATTCTCTGGGCCCAGTTGTGCTGTCCCAATGCAGGTAAAATTCCCAGTGAAGCCATACTTGTGGAAATATCTGGAAAAAAACCAAGTATTTTCAAGAAGATCTCTGAAGTATTATAAAGTGAGTGAGTCTTTACTTGCATGTGTTTCATGAAAAGTATGTCCTTAAGACAGATGTGATTGGTATAATCTGATTAAAATTGTCAGGCATACATTGTTGCAAGTATACAATGTTAAACGAATACGTGTCTCGTAGATATGTGACTCATAAAGTAGATAAGTTCCAGAAATACAGAAGCTTGTTTGCAAGAATGTAGAAACAAATACAGGCTGATCCAGTAATTAATCATAGTATTTAAGGAATTCCAGACAATCTGTGCAGATGCTCTAATACATTGTAAATACAGATATGTAATGGTTCATCTACAGTGCACTTCCAAGAAGAATGGAAAGATGGAGTTTGGAAATGGCATTGAATGTAGTGCAACTGCAACACATATAAGAACATAAGAACTGTCATACTGGGTCAGACCGAAGGATCATCTAGCTCAGTATCCTGTCTTCCAACAGTGACCAACGCCAGATGCTTTACAGGGAATGAACAGAACCGGTAATCATCAAGTGATCCATCACCTGCTGCCCATTCCCAGCTTCTGGCAAACAGAGGCTAGGGACACCACAGGTAAGAGCTGAGATTCTTCAATTTTAGCATAAAGGAACTAGCTACACCAAAATGCAGGAATATGGAACCAGCTGCATCATACCAAACTATCTGCATGGTCCAAGATCTATGGAATATTGCCAGAAGCTGAGACTGGACAACAGGATGGATCACTTGATAATTGCCCTATTCTTTTCATTCCCTCTGAAGCATCTGACGCCGGCCACTGTCGGAAGAAAGGATACTGGGCTAGATGGACCATTAGTCTGACCCAACATGGCTATTCTTATGTTCTTATGACTATATGCAGAAGACTCCTGTGGGCTATCAACGTTAAAATACAACAGTCCCATTATGGCTGATTATACTCTATTCTAGCCCTCTCTTTGGAATGGCTGCACAACTATGCATGGTCTGCTTGTGCAGTTTCCCTGGGCATTACCCATGATTCAGAAGGTGTTTCACCAAACACCAATGCTGCCTGTGCACTGACTTCACCATGCCCCAGTCGACTTTTTGGACTGACTGCCCTACGTACCAGCCATTCCCACCCACTGGTTACATCATGTCCTATTACCACATGTTAGGCCAATGCGGCTGCCTGGATGTAATGGAGAACACAATTTGGCCTGATATTTCTAACTCTGACAGCTGACTACAATGTGTGGTTGTGTTCAAAGAGGACTGAACTGGGAGGGTTATTGTTCTGGTCATCAAGGGTACGTTCACCCACGTGGTGAATGTGAGGTTCTCCATTCCACAGTGACCAATTGTGGGAGAACAGTGTTAGATCTACCACACGGAGGGGACTGTACACTCCCTACTGACTCCATAAACGCCAAAAGAGAAAAGTGGCATTAGGAATGGAGAGCACTGAGTTGGGAGAGAAAGGAGTAACCTACTTCAAATCCTCCAGGCTGACTTTTTTTGTCATACCTGCTGCCAGGGTGAGGAATACCATCCGGACACCATGCGGTATAACCTCTGCAATGGACAAGCCCCTTTGTTACATGCTTCTTCTAGTTCTATGTTTGGTTTCTTTATGTTCCGACATCTTCGCTGAGGGAAAGTGATCCATTTTCCATGGATGCTTTTCTCGCTGCACTTCATTTCCCGCTTTTTAATACCTGGGCCACAGGAGGCTGAGCACTAAAAAAACGAAGCACATGCTTTTAAAATAATACATTGCCATAAATTAATATTGGTTCCACTAAAGTCTGGATAAACTTTTGTGGAAATATGAATGCCTCATGGAAAATAAAAACATAAAGATCATGGGAAGATATTTCCATACTATTATGAATTCTGCCATCTTGGAAACCACTGTGAAGCCAGGGGGGATCTGGCATAAAATCTGACAGCAGGATACAGCCAAGTGTTTTGAGACAAGAAGATGTAAATTTTCAAAATTGACTTTGAGTACCTCAATCTTTAGATGCCCAAACTGAAACACCTTAAAGGGAGGGAAGGTGCCCTAACACGTTCTGAAAATCAGGCCTCTCCAGGTATTTTAAGTAGGGCACCTAAAAAGTAAGGTGCCACAAATTACTAGTTATTTTTTAAAATTTGGACTATATTAGTTACAGGCAAAACCCTGATAAATGACTGATCCAGAGTTTGTATTTTCATCAGATCATGACCCTTACTGAATCCATAGCACTTTTCCCCCTCTCATATGCTCCATGCATGCTTGTGTTTCAGCACTCTTTTATGAGCTCTGCAGAGAGCAAGACCGTCATTCAGATTGTGGTACTGTACCTCACTCCAAGAAGAAACCACCCACTGGAGCCGATCGTTTTTGGGACATCGTCCCAGTACACAGGTCTGTTGGGATTCTGGCTTGTGATCTCTACTGCACATACTTTCTGGTACGATCTTCAGGTTGGAAGGGCTGGTGCTTTTGCAGTGGACTTCCCGTTTCCTCATGCCTCTCCCACAGGTCTTGGAACACTTTGGCACAGAGAAATATTCATTTAAGTTTGGGGCACTTAAAATTGAGATTTTTGTATTTACAGCAGAACACAGAAGCCGTAATGAATCTTATCTGTAGCCACTGCTGTTAACTTAAACCTGTAATTCTGTTATGGAAAATGTAATGGATTCTGGAATAAACATACTTCTGTGGCACTTTTCATTTTTCAAACCTGGAGTTAAACATTTTATTGTGTAGCCTTAACTAACCCTCACAGCCCTCCACTAAGGAAGATAAGCATTCTCTGTTCTATCTGTGGGGAACTGAAGCAGAAAGAGAGATTCTCTCAGCCCTTGGCAACACAAAGGGGCTGAAATCTGGCCCTAACTGCCCCTAGTGCAGGGCGCTCTCAGCTAGTGTAAAGCTACACTAGTGGGTTCCTATGTTACCCAAACCCACCCTGGCATAGAGGATGGGAGGAGGCAGATGGCAGCTGTACTCTTCCAAATTTCAATTAGTGTTTGGTCCTTGAGGGCCACAGCCAGCTGCTGTAAGTTACAGCAGCTCCGAGGCTGCTCCAATTTCTGCTAGGGCCAGGGCTAGAGCAGGTGAAGCTTGCAAATCAGGGAGATGTAACAAACTCACTGATAGCCCCCGCTTGCTCCTTCAGAGAATGGATCTCAGTTCAAAAGAAAACGTGGGACAGAGAATGGCATATGACTTGCCTTAGCCAAAGCCACAAAGCAAGTTATTTGGCAAAGCCATGACTAGAAGTCGGGATATTTTGGCTGTGGTTAGAAAACATTATAAATATTGAGTTACTCTTATTTTCTGTTTGTTATTATGTTGATTTAAAATCTAAAATATGCTTTTTGTGGCTGAAACAAAATGCACCAACTGAATATATTCTAGAGCAGAAACTGCAGAATTATGAAAGCCCTGAGATAACTCTGCACATTTCCTACCATCCTGTACTTGCTTTACATTTGTTACTTTTTTACCAGAGTTCATTGGGTTAATCATACGCATGTAAAAGCCTGTGTACTGTGCTACCAAAGTGCATATTAGACTATGGACATTTTAAAGACATTCTATCCAAATTCAGTGCACAGTAACCTGTGCTCGCTGAAAAGCTTGGATTTGTTGTCTTCCCATAAACTGAGCTGAATTCTCCCTATCTGTCTGTGAAGAGATTTGACATTGTGAGGGATACACTTTTATTTATGTATTTAGAGTCTGCAACATGATAGATGGAGACTGAGCTTTTCAGAGAGACCTAAAGAAGTTATGTGCCCAACTGCCATTATATTTTGATAGGAGGTTAGCCTAATTTTCTTAAGTCCCTTTGGAAATCCCAAACTGAAACAGCAAATTCACAGATGTATAGCAAAGGGGGAAAGATTTGGTTTCTCTTTTTGCTTCTGTATGATGTAAAAGAAAATCTGAAAGGTTCTCAAGCCCTGCCCACCCCTTCCTCTTGCCCCAAAGAAAAGCTATTTTTATATTTGTTTTTAACATTAGAAATTCTGGTCCTGAAACACCTTGATGACTGCATGACTAGTGAAATGACAACACCAAAGTCAAAAGTAAAAGATGAATAACTGAGAAGGGAAAGGTATCTTTGGTCCCACAGTTAAACACTCTTCGATTTTTTGTCTTTGTTGATAACTGTTTAGCTTCAATGGAAACCTCTATCATGTATCTTGCCAACTGGGGAATTTTATTTCCTTTATTTTTGTTTTTGTAACTGCAAACTTTGTTGGTGTTGAAAACATTGTCCATATCCTTTAAAAAATTAGCCATAATATCTGATTTCACAACCTTCTGCAACAGTGAATTCCAGAGATTTGCTTATACACTGAAAAACAAATAGTAATTCTTTTTGACCATTCTAAGACTGCAGCCCGTTGAGCAGCTTTGTTCTTCTTATGCAATCTGATAGGATAATGAGAAGTTCTGTTCTCCTCAAAAGGCATTATGTCCTCTGTGACTGTGACCACCTAGATCCAGTCCTCTCTAAACTCTCACAAAGAGTACTACAATTAAAAAACATTTGTTTTTACAACAGATTTGTATCAATCTTGTAGCTCATTAAATGAAGACCAAAGAACTTAAAATGGACTTTGCTTCTTTTGACATAGGCCCACAGTGTCAGTTCTCACAGCAGTTCCTTTACCCTTAAATTAACATTCACTATGTGCCAGCACAAGCATCATTGCAAAAATAGCAGAAATGAGTTTTTAACTTCAGAGTATTCATGCTTTTCATACATTTCTGAAAAAGGGTGTGTATACACAGAAATCTGCCTGGGGGCCCATTGCTACTGACTTATGCCACTAATAATAATTTACTGCACTACTAAATTACTTACTTGGAATGGGCTACACTAACCAAAGTAAATATGTGATTACTACACGTATCATTGAGTAAAACATAACTTCATCTGTCCGCATTTCAAAAATGCATGTGTGCACTGATGTGCCATTCTAACCCCATTCTTTTTCCATTAGTGGTACCTCTGCCGATATTTCTTCTCTGAGAAATGTTAATATTGCTGTATGAAATAATGTCAGAAAGGGGTGGGGGGCGGGCTATGACTTTAAGGAAACCATAGAGTCTTGTCCTTCAGAAAACCAGAGAATCCTGTGGCTCTGTTTGTGTGTACTAGGAAGCTCCTCCTTTTCCCTCTGCTGATTGAGGGACAAATTCCAAATTAGGGTAGGCAGATGCAAGTCCATGCATCCACTTATACCAGCCATGCTTTCTGATTAGTTTAGTACAATTGCTATCTAAAAACAAAGCAGATTGTCTTTATTATTTTCCTACACAGACCTTCCAAGGTAGGCAGGATACAACTATGTGAGGAAAACTATTCTATACACATTCATTCCAGCTACCTCTGTCAAAAGAAAACATTCTGACTATTTCTCTAAATTACCTGAGTCCACGGTCCAGGGCTCCATTCAGGTGGGCAGTCTTGGGTATTACATTTCTGTACTTGGGCTGGAGTGCTGACTGGACAAAGAGAATGTGCTACCACCTCTTCCTTTTGAAAAGTCTTTTCCTGGACGCATTGAATTGGGCGACTTTGTTGCCCTCCACCACAAGACTTGCTGCATACACTCCATTCACCTGTCGACCAGCTGATAGGAGAGAATGAATTATTTCTTACAAACACATGACTATAATGCACCCTATACAATCAGTATAGTGAAGATTAAGTTCAAATGCACAATCCAATCTATTCAATCCATTTGACTGGTGTTGCTGTTAAATAATTTGCGCAAGACTCATGCAGTCCATCTGCAAGAACATTTTGAAATGCAAGAAGAATAAATCTTGCAGTCCTTGTTCAGGAAAAACTCCCAGTAATTATTATTTTTATTTGCAGTGTGGCAGTGCCCTAAGGTTCAATCAGGATTAGGGATCCTATTGTGGTAGATGCTGTACAACCACATGGAGAAACACATTCCCTGCCCCAGAGAGTGTTTAATCTAATATGAAACAAGACACAACATGTGAGTGCAACAAACAGTAGGAGAGAGGGGAGGAACAAAGGGCACACTAAAATCTCATGCAGTCACACAGCTTGATGTTGTACAACTTGATGGGTTCAACTCATCAGAAAGATGGGTTTTTTAAAATAAATAAAACCAACTCTCCCTGAACGCTACATAACTGGGCCATCATTTGTTGATTGATTTTGTGCGGGCCTCACAGAGAACTCAGTGGGGGTGTTAGCTGAGCTGGAATTAAGACTACGGGATTTGGCCGAATATTTAAATTCTACTGGTGCTTGTTCTGCTAGGGCACATGCATGTCAACACACCTATGGGCCTGCGCATAAAGAATGGAATATTGAATTCTACAGAGAATCTACCACGTTCTCTCTTTGGGCAGATAAAGAATATGATACCCAGAAAATCAACTAACCTAGCTAACAAGTCCTCCCTACCGCAGTCATCTTTCTTTTTGAAGTCCGGTCTTCTTTTTTAATTTAAACCTGTTTGGCTAAAAACAGGCTTGGCTTTGGAGAAAAGATAAGGAGTTTGATTTTGGCAATGTTCAGTTTTAGTTGATGGTGAGATTTCCAGCAGGAGCAGCCAGAGGGAGGGACAGGTTATAGTAGAGAAAAACAGGTCAGATGTGGCCAGATAGAGATATTGGTTGAAGGCTTGTGAGAAAATGAGAGACTGGAAAGAGAGGAGGACGCCAAGGACAAAACCTTGTGAAACCCTAAAGGAGTGTTGGAAAAGAAAGAGAGGACCTACCAAAACAGACTCTGAAGGAGAAGCCAGTATGGCAGAAGGAGAACACTAAGGACCAAATTTTTCAAAAGCACCATTTTCTAGATGCTCAGCCTCCATGCATGCAACCCACAATGTATAAGCATATGGACGCTAATGCACATGGACCTTCGTGTATTATTGGTGTTGCGCAATTCTAGTCTTCCTCTCTTTGCTTTGGATAATAAATCTGTTTACAAAGTTCTCTTGCTCTTTAAAATAAAGCAACAAAGAAATGGTTTGCTAAATTCAGTAACCCTGTCATTAGAGTTAAGAGGATTTAGATGATGTCCCAAGGCAAATACTTTTGGCAGTTTAACCAGCCAGATTATATGAAATCTAAATAAAACAATATCAAATTAACCAGCTGACTACTACTACTCCAATCACCCAACAAGGTTCACTGATGCATATCGTCACTAAAAATCACACAGGGCCCTCAGATGTATTGTTGAACTGCACAGGCGGGGTTCACTTGAAAATGAGCAATATTATTTGTAGTACAGTAGCACCTAGAGTGCAGAGCCCCATTGTGCTAGGCGTACAACAGATAACAAAGAGACAGTCCCTGTCCCAAAGAGCTCACAATCTACGTGAAAGACTATAGATAGCAGGTGGATGCAATGAACAGATGGAGGGAGCACAAGGAAACATATAAACAAATCCTGTGCCTATGGGAGAACCATGAACTGATCCAATCAAATTAATGAGTCTCCAAAACCTTCTCCCAATATCAAGCACTGAACTTAAACTGAATCTTTTAAAATAGGAATTCTCACTCTTTTTTATTATATGGACCCATCAAGATTGTCCCTTTTAATTCACAACTGCATGGGCCACCAACTCTCCCATGCACTATCACAGCATAAGCCCTATGGCAACCAGAGCAGCTGCTTATATCAAACAGAAAGTATTTGAACTCTTGTAACTATGTGGAAGATGAGCACCCATTTCACCAGACTGTATTTCAGATCTGCGTGAAATCAAAATTAATTTGCATATTTAAAAATGCATGACGGCTCCCTTGGGAGATTTCCTCTGGGAAAAGAAGAACTCCTGAATCACAATCCAGATCTCCAGGTACCAAAAGCTGTGGGAAGTTTAAAGCTACCAATTCTAAGGACAAAGGAATTTTAACACACACATCATGCACCAAAGGCATTCCGTACAATTTCAGGACTGCGATGGTCTGCTGCTGTTGGACTAAATATGGAAATGGATATGGAAAGCTTGGAAGACTTTTCTAAGGAAGCAATAAAGAAGCATGGAGGTTGCCTTTTAACACTCTAGTGGGAATCTGAAAAACCTGAGACTTTCATCCTGATTAACAACCAGCTTTCACTCAGCCTGGATTTCTCTCTGCTTTTTGACAATAGCACTGTCAGGAAATAAATGTTTTTTCAAATTGGGAAAATAATATAACACTTATTTCAAGTAAATCTGGTCAATACTAGGATTCAAGAACTGTCTTCTCCTGTGTAGCCTACCTTGAAACATATGCTTCTGGAAAAGTCTTGGTTCTAACCAATTCTATAGGTTTTAATTAGTTATACTAATGGTACTGATCAGTTTGATAAGTAAACCAGCCAAAAAAAAACTGTTAGTTTTAAGAGCCTACATACAGTAGTTGCCTAGAAAATCTACCTTTTCATATGGAAGAGTTCACTAACCTGCTTTATGCCTCTTGTAAACTGCCATTTCCAAGAGTATCTTGGCTATGTTTCAAGAGTATTGTCCATTAGTTCAAATAAGCTCAATAATTATGACTAGATTTGGCAGCCCTTTCTCCAATCATAATAGTATGCAGTTCCGATGCCTTTGTGTATTCTTGCTGCATGAACTGAGTAGTAATTTTATTCCTTCTCATATTGAGTCTTTGTTCTCATTGTGCAGTAAGGATTTGTCCTTGAACCTTAAAGCTTTGTCTTCTTTTTTTATGATGTCATGTCAATATCATATTAACTTAAATGATAAGTAAGACACATTTGTCTTTCTCTCTTGCCTATTATGCCTACCAAATTTATACATGTTTTATACTCTGCTTACCACTTGTTATTCTTTGATTTCTCAATATCATGTATTACCGTAAATATCTGGGCATTTACAGCATGAATCGAGTGGAAGCTATTGCACACTGTAACATTATGGACTACGTCCTCAAATGATACAATCTTCATTGAGTTCACGGGAGTTATTTTCACCAGCTGAAGATATGGCCCTATACATAGCTCAAATATGCATTTAGTGAATGCCAAATATTCTGAACTTTCTGTTCTGTGTTATGCTACAAAACAATCTGTTTTTCTGTTAAAATACATCAACTGTCCATCTTAAACTACTGAATCTGAGAATATCAATTTAATGCAGCATGGACGAATGATGTTGTATGTCAAAAATGTTTTTATTCACTATTAATTCTTATTAGCAGTATGTATGACATACTAGCTTCAAAGGGCATGGAAAGCTCCCATTAATAGTGAGGCAGTTGCATACGTGGCCTGTTGCATGATTAAAATAAATGTTATATTTTAGAAACATTATACGAAGACAATGCCAAGTCAATATGAAGGCATTTATAAATAACTAAAAAAGATTGCTGGAAACATCAGAGATTGTTTTTTCTGTCTACAAGAAATTGAGTCCATTGGATAAAAATACATTTGGCAGAAGATAAGTCACATACAAACAGATTTTGTTTGGTTAGGAAGATTACTTAAAATTAGTATTCAGACAATAGTGTGGCTAAAGTCAAACCAAAGAAACTGCTGAAGCAGGCATATGGGGCTCTCACGTGATACGCTACCACTATTTAAACCTTATCTCTATTTTTTTGTGCCTCTACGGTATAATTTGCCATTTGGATTTAATGTCCTGTGTTATAATTTTAAAATTTTGCAGGAAATTTCAAACTATTACTGAACCACTTTTAAGGGTGTTAAATGTATTACAAACTATAGACTTTAACTAAACCAAGGCCATTCCACAGTGCAAATCTTTTTGACTTATCCCACCAACATATTCCTGGATGGGGAAACAAATCCCATTAAATTTCACTAAATGTGCTGAGTTGATATAATAATCAGGTCTATGGTGGGTTCAGCCAATTAGCAAGATATACAGTTCTATGTGCCTATCAGAAAGTACAGCAAACACAAACACATGGTAACGCTACAGAAATAAATAACACTTACTATGCTGGGCAGGGATTAGCATTGCACAGTTTTGTTTCAGTTAAAGGCTTTGTCCTTGGGCCACAAAAGGAGGAATTAACTCGTGTACGATGATCTTGTAAACAAACAGCTTTTGCTGTAATGTGCCCTAAGGAGATATCAAAAAGAAATACAATAAAATAAATTGTTACATTTGCTCCTTATATTTAAGGTATTCGTGTAGAAGGTTAAGTAACATAGACCAGACTCATCCCTAGTACAATTCCATGGATGTCAATGGAGTAACATGGGTGAGGGCAAATTGGCCACTTGAATTAATGTTAATTCACTTTTCTGCAATATAGGTGCGACGGCTGCCACTGAAGTCAGGTATTTCATTTTTATGACAAACAATCTATTGGCAGACATTAAAACCACAGGTAGATCGCTGCAAAATGTAAGACTCAAACACCAAGCCACTGTTTGAGTTCTGTCTACCTGCAGAAACGAGCAGAGAAAATTTCTTAGAGCTTTTCTCGGGTGTTTAGAAACTGTCCATCCAACCCTTTTGTCAACTTTTTATTCTACCTTTATAGCTATCTTTACCATCTTTGAGGCTGCTGTTCCTGGTGCATATCTACTTTGAACCATATTTGCTGGGAAAAGTCAATTGGGAACTTTGCCTATGAGTTCAACATATTAAGATTTAATCATAGGAAAACTGTACTGGTCTGAACCCAAACCATTTGGAACTTCCGGGCCTTCCGAATTGATGAAGCAATTCTGACCCAAACTCTGGTAAATGTGCAAAACAGCTGTATGCTCTTGATTGCAAGTGAATTTATTCTGAGTCAAACTCTTCTCACCCTACTTCACACAAATAATCCCATTGAAACTTTCTGTGGAACATATACGAGGCTCATTCCATAAAGAGATAGTCCATTGATTTCATTTGGGGCTGCAAATGATTTAAGAGCATTCCATAGATTTACTTTTCTACTTTGTAACTTACTTCACATACAGTCTGTGGGCACAACAAAGAGAAATCTGGGAAATACAAAGGCATTTCTGGCTACTGCTATCTATTTTTTAAATAGAGATTTTACCTGTATGCTACTCTCAGTGGGGCAGATTCTGATATCTTTACTCATGCTGAATAGCACCTTACTCCATGAGTAGTTCCACTGATTTGCTGGTAAATATGTCAATGAAACTTACAAAATATTTTCATGAGCCTCGCTTAGATTTTCTATCTACATGTTCTCACATGCCTGTTGCCTGTCTCCACTCTTTGTCCCAGAATTAGGTTTAATGACAGAATTTCCAGGATTTCAAAAAAGTAAATAAATGTATAATAAAATCTTTCCTTGAAAAAGAAAGGAAAGGTTTATCATTCAGCTACATGGACTTTCAGAGATAGACTTTGATGAACTCAGCTATTTGGGATTAAATTTACACATGCTCTCTATTGCCTCCTGAACATGATGTTTTAGACCTTTACAAAGCTACAGGGATTTGGAGTGGAGTGTGTTTTAAAAAGGAATGAAAGAAAGAAAGGGTGGGATGTAAGAGAACTACCTACCCCCGCCACAGGAAGCTGAGCAGTCTGACTGCACTGTCACCCAGGAGTAGCTATGTCTTTTGGCAGATGTCTTGTTCTCATTGATGATCTTGGGGAATGTGTATTCCCAAGCAATACCTGGATTTTTGCCTTGTAACAGGATCTAAAGAGTATAGGGGGGGAAAAGAGGGGAATTAAAAAATACGCAAATTCTGGAATTCTTAAGGTAGCTGAGAATGTTTAAAGATGTCTATATGGAGTATTTTTATACATGTTACATTTCTGAAAGAGTATTCAGAACTAACTCCTGCAGCTACAATGCACCTTTGTAACACTGAAACGTCCTGGTTCCAATAGTGGTGTGATATGGCCAAACCTTGGTGGGGATGGCACTTCATGCAACAGGGAACACAGTGGAATAGTGTGCGCAATGTGGGGCATGATTCAACACCCTTGGAAGTCAATGGAAAGAGCCCACTGAGTTCAGTGGGAGTTATATCAGGTTCAGGAAGTGGAAATAGCATCTGCTAGTATGAGGTGACACCAAAGGCACCATGATAAATATTTTTCTCAGTATGGTCTTGCCCCACATGTTCCTTGGCTACTCAGAATAAATGCCTCTTTAAAATGTGGATCCCTGAATCCACTGGGGTTCTGTACAGGTACTGGACTTTTCTTGTGGTGGTTCAGCTGCTTGCTTGAAGCCACAGTCTCTGATGCTGGGTGAAACTCAGTGCCCCATGCTATTCAGAATGTTAAGCTAACTGATCCTTTCCAGCATTGAACTCCAGTTCAGCAAGGCGTTTAAGTCCCATTGCTTCAGTGCTAAATACCTTGCTAACATAGAGTCTGAGTGAGTGAAGTAGGAATGTGGGTGAAGGTTGGCGCAGATGTGGTTGAAGATGTCTCTCTTGCTTTTGGATCCAGGGGGACACAAAATAGCTGTTTTGCCTCTAAACAGGTACTCCTGCATGCTTATAGTCACACAGTAAATCCACAGCAAATGCAGCTGCTGATGAGAAGTTTGCGGGGCGGAGGGTGGCTGAAGTCAATGGGGCTATGACAATTACATCACCCAAGGATCTGCCCAAGCATGTCTAATATGGGGAAGTCTGTATCGCTCCCTTGTGCATTGGCATATCGCCCAACCTATTTTTGGTCTGGGAAGACCTGGCCCACAGTAGAAATTTTATAGAAAACAGGTCTTTTGATTATAATAATGCTGTGACCACTTCATTCGGGTGGTCTGGCTGCTGGTGGTGCTCCTCAATGTGTGTCTTCACTATATTTAATATATTACTGGTGAATTACATTGCACCTTTCATGGGAACAACTTCCTAAAATTTACTGCAGTCATTCCAACAAAAAAATAAAATAAATACAAGCTTCATAAAAGCCTGACACATATTTGAACTCAAATTTGAACTGAAGCAGAAATTTCCATTTTATAATATTTCTTTTAGTTAGGGGAGTTTTAGCAGCTAAAATACACTAGTATCCATGTTCAATAGAAACTGTGCCTTGCATAGAATACTTCTAAAATTACAATGTTCTGTTAAGTTTTATTCCTTGAATAATATAGCCACTCCAAAGATAGAGAGCAGGTGCAGTTAACTTCACTTCCTAACCACAGGGTTTGATACGCATTAGAGTTTAAAATAGGATTCCGGTCTATGTTAATAACTCACTTCAGGGACATTAATCAAATATGGTGGGCAGTCAGTATCACTAAATGTCTGCACGAGTAGATCTATGTAGGTAGCAGACATTGCTAAACAGAGGGGTTTCAAAAACCAGCAGCAAACTTTCATTGTATCTTTTTATGATCAAGAGCAACATAATAAATTTTTAAAGGCAGTCAAGGGATTTAAACTATTCTGAAAATGTATATATTGGAAAAAAGAAATGACCCATGACAGTGAAAAATTTAGAAGAAATGTACATGAACTCCAGTGCAATAACGTTGAACATATGAAGGATCTGGACAGAGTGCTATTTACATCTGCAGGAAAAAAATGGATGATATATTTTCCATTGCTACTAGCCAGATATTTTATTTCAGTTTGTGAATCTTGATATTGATCCAAACTGGGAATATAGGAGTTCAGGTCTGTAACAGGCAAAATATATTAATCCAGCAGAATAATAGCATACTCTGGTTTATTGCAAGATTCAGATACAAAACACCTAATACTCAGATGAGTTTAAGTTTGGGTATTTTATGTGAAACCAGTGGTGGAAACAACATATGGCTACGAGCACAGAGTTTGATTCATGACAATACTAAGATATGTTTTGTATGCATGTGTGTAACAGTATTTAAAGTAATTATCCATTCTCACATTTTAAAGAATAGTCAATATTAATGTTTATAGTACACATATGAAGATAGAATCAAGTGTCACCTTCTAGTAATAATACTCAGAAAAACTACGTGATTCAGGCTGCAAAGTCAAACACTCAAAAGTTAGGAAATACTGGAATTAAGGTTGTCTGTGTAACTTTAATTTGGCCTTTCCATGCATATATATTATGATACAGTCTTTAACTACATGATCACATACTATTTGTCCACAGGACCCCTGCCTTTCTTGGTGCACAAAATGGGTGATGTTTGCTTTATGAGCTGCTATTTTATATTTAGTTTTATCCTCACTGTTTAATGTGTGGCTGCATGCCCTATTTACTGCACAATGATCAAACCATGCTTAGAAGGTAGAACTATTAATTTTGTCATCGACTTTTCCATAGCTATAGCATGTGGGTGCTTAACAAACATTAATAATTTTCTCAACACCCCAGTAAAATAACAGTGGGGTATCATCCCCATTTTACTGATAGGAAGCTGAAGTACAGAGAGATTTAGGTCAAAAATGTCCATTACTTTTTGGTGCCCAATCTGAGACACCTAGGACCTGATTTTTTATTGTAGGTATCATGGAGCACTTTATATGTTCAAAGCACAATTCCAATTGACTTCAGTTGCAGTGGAGAGAGATCAGCCCCATGGTCTCAAGCTGGACTTTCATAAAATGAGAAACACACCATTAGTGGCCACCAGTGAAATGTTTGGCGTAAGTGACTTGCCCAGCATCACACAGTAATTCTGTGGCAGAGGCAGGGATAGAATCCTATTTTCCAGGGCAGCATTCTACTGCCTTTAACGTGAGACCCTTTTTCTTCCTACAATACCCTGCTTCATTCACTACACACCTTCCAGCTTCTGTAACAAATAAAGCAGGAGTCCTACAGACAACAGGTTCCTTCCCTGTACAGCCCTATTCTGTCCCCAGAGCAGGTCCATTCTGTGCACTGAATGAGGCAGGGGTCCTGTCAGAAGATAGCATGTGATCATGTAATTAAAGACTGTATCATAATGCACATGCACGAGGTGGGGCGCAGGAGGGAAAAATTAGTGTTGCCCAGGCAACCTTATTTCTGGCATTTCCTAATTTTCAACTGCATGACTTTGCAACCTTAATAATGCTCTTTTAATGTGTCTAGGTGTCTAATTTGCTAGGTTTTTAAAAAAGCAAACTGAATAAACAGAAATTCTATCATGTACCCTCATATTGACACCTGCACGAGCCACCAGCAGGGTTGGAACCTTTAGATCCACCAAAAAGATCCCTGTCACCTCAGCTAACAGAGTAACTGATAGCAACAGTAAGTTGCAAATTGTTATGTAGACCAGCTCTACAGAGAGATGAGAGACACAGTTGTTCCAGTGGTTTTTTTTTTGCTGACGGCAGAGGAATTGAGATGCAGGGATCTTGGGTTCCATTCCAGCCTCTGCAAGGAAGTGTGCTCTAGTGGGCCCATTTAATCCAAGCTTGACCCCTTCAGCCATCTCCTCCGACCTGTCACTGTCCCAGTCCTGTATCTTTCCCACCCCTCGCTCCTCATCCCAGTCCCATTCTCCTCACTTGGCCAGAGCCAGTCTCCACTCCTCAGGCTTCTCATTCCAGTCCCAGTTCCCCCTGCCCCACTGGCTTCTTGTCCCCAGTCTTTATGCTCAACCACTCCCAGTTCCCCCCTCCAGGCTCCTTATTCAATCTGTCTCTTTTGCCCCCAAGCCTCCAGTTGCCCTCACCCATGTTCTCCATCCCCACTGGCTCTCAGTCCCAGTCTCCTTGCCCTGGAAGCCAACTCTCCACCCCAACTCCTATGTCCAATTTCACACTCTTGTCAACCTCCAGTGGCAGTCTCCCTTCCCCTCACCCAGACTCCCTAACTCAATCTACTTCCCCCACCACTCCCAGGTCTGGCTCTTGTCCCCTGAGCATTTGAATCAGGCAATTTCCTCCTCCTCACTGCCTGGTAGGCTGGCCAGTTTTTAAACCAGACAGTCCTACTTTTGTAATGTTTGTCCTCCATCTGGTTCTGAGACAAAACAGGATGTGGTTTTGTCTGTTATCAGATGGGGGACACCATAATGTACGATGTGCAGCTCCCGCATCACTGCCACCGTGACCTCTCATGCACAGCATGTGTGCATGGCCATGCCAGTGGTACGCTCGGTCTTTAAAATGGCATCCCCTGGGCAGTGTGACCTCTCGTGTACTGTGTGTGTGAGGTCACGCCAATGGGGGTAGGGTCATGTCAGCAGGGACAGGCCAATGCCATATCCACTAGCACCCAATGTCTGGTGTTCTGGGAATATGCAACTGACCACGCTGCTGCCTGGGCATCAGCAGGGGGCACCGAGAATCCTGATCTCAGTTCTGGTGCTCATCTCCTGCACACAGCATCCTAGAGTTACAATTGCAGGGAAAGTCCTACTCAGGCCTGGGCTGAAGCATGCTCAGTTCAGACAGAATCTTTGGGGAATTTAGCTATGGTGCTCTGGCAAGTCTCTTCTGAGCATCGCAAACTATGATTTTTTTCCAAAGGTTTATAACGTGGCCAAATTTGGGCAGATTTTCACAGGGAAAATCCCTGACCTAAAGGCCACCTGCCTGCCAAATTTCAAATGCCCCAAAGCCTGGGAGCGCTACAGCTTTCCAAGTAAAGGTCACCAAAAAATTTTAACATGGTCAAAACATCAATTTTCTCCTCCTCTGTCCTCACTCTCAGAAAGGGCTGAACTCTTTTGGCTGAAATTTTCCAAAAAAGAAAACAAACCTCCCCTCCCCCGAATCCTGAGGCAGAAACCTCAGCCCAAATTATTAAAGTTTGGCAAAGATATAAGCAACTAAATTAGGGTCTTACAATGGGCCATGTCAGGCCACATGTCAGTGCTACCAGATTGGCCTATAAAAGAAACTGAAAGGCTACTGTGAAGGATTTGTTAGCATGCAAAAGAAATTCAATAATAATAATTTATTAACTCTATTGCAGTAGCACATAGGCGTTCTAATCATGAACTAGGACTCCTCTGTGCTACATGTTTTACAAATAAAGAAGACAGTCCCTGCCCCAAAGACCTTACACAAAGGGGATGTTTTATATTTACTGCAGTCTCCAAAGATAGCTCTGATTAGCCCTGCTCAGATGACCAAATGCTGCCATATGACATGCAAATTGATTCATAAAGGCTTTATGCCCCTTTTGTAACAATATCATACCTTGTCTGACCTTCCCGTAAGAGGACAGGTGCCAGTGACACAGTGATAATCTGAAGTATATATAGTCCGAGACCATGTCCACTGGTGTAATTACATTGTGCCCAGCACAATAGGACCCTGATGCTAAGTGGCACTACCAATACTAATTACCTATTATTTATTTCTACAAATGTTTGCTTTTGCAAATGAGTCTATTTTTTTTTTTTTACATGCAGCCTTGGACTGCTGATGGTTTTAAAAATAGGTGTTAGAAGCTGTTGGGGAAGGTGAATAAAGGAGAATAAATTACTGCAGCCAGGGGAAGAGTAGATGTTAATTCCCTATTTATACCTGCTCAGCTACTCTGGCCAGTAAGCAGCCTAAGTTAGAACCCCTCCTTAACCACTCGATCCCAGGAGGAGATATTGGGAGAGCAGGGACTGCATTCTGCAGCAGATTTGGATGTAAGAGCTGGGTATGCTGAGCAAGGGGAGGGAGGGACCTAATGCCTCCTTACACCCCTGCTCAGCCTAGTAATGGGAGAATAATCTAGCTGTATTAAAATATTGCAGACCAGGTATTGTACAACTTAAAATTGCATAAATATAATTTATATTCCATGGCATTCATGTTAAACATATTGTGTAATATTCATCTAAGTTATCATCAAGGAAAGTTTCAATTTGCCAAAGAAACAAGCATATACATAGCTCTTCTATCAAATTTTCAAACATTCTCTATAAAGCCCTTCCTTAATAACCCAATATTTAAAGTCTGCATATATAGCCAAGTTGTTAGACCTACAAATTTGGAAAGACCTCCAGTTTCAGTCTACTTAACTGGATTCATTCCAGAGACTTTTCAGCCAACTGGCATTTGCTCCCAAATTTACAGCTGGCAAACAACCTTCTTAAACATTTCCAGGTCCTCTGTAGAACTGTTTAATGTCTACCTTTAACACACCAACCACCTGACTTCAGACACAACACTCAGCAGCTCGGACCACAGTGCGCAGAGTTATAAAATTTACAGCTTCTTGAGTCTGAAAACCACAGGCTCTATGGCTGGAATCTGCCAAATCTATTCTGAAGAAAGAAGACTGCAGCTTTTGCTTAGGGCATAAAATGTTAAAACAATGGATAAACTGAATTCTCTTGAGTAAATAAACCTTTTCTTTTGCTGCTAATTTTGATTTCAAAGCTAAAACAATAAATTTTCTAAACCAGCTGTGCATCTGCTTCTCTGTTTAAGGCCCTTTTTTCATTGCTATCCCAGGTTTCCCATGTAATACTTAAATTTGTGAGTCAAACCTTTTAAATGCCTATCAATACATCCTTTCCATGACTGGCTTTTTAGTTTTAAACTGTTTTATACTTCATGTAAGAAGCATAAATTAAGCCACTGGTAATAAATTTATTAGTTTCACTGACTTAAGATAAAAGCCTGACAGCGCATGATGTACAAGACAACTTACAAATGGTGCTTGTAGCTAGTCGAAAAAATGAATGAATATTTCTGGGAAGGGCAGGTAGACAAAAGTTATCATTAGAAATAAATATATTTTAAAACAAGAACCACAAAAAGCTATCATGATAGTTATTGCCTACCTGCCGTTTATAGCAATAATCATTCATTTTGTCAACTCTTTAGAACCACCAACCATCACTAAATATTTTTTATATTTTCTCATACTGCATCTGTGTAATGTTCATAGATGGGCTTGAATCAAAACTCTGAATCCTACTACCTCACCCAAGTTTTGAGAAGTTTTAGATATGGATCCAGATTTTGTGATCAACTTCCATCTCTGGCACTGATTGGTCATTTCTATAGGTGAGGTATCACCAATGATGGCAGACCAATGAGTCTGCAGGCTTCTGTGTGGGGGAGGTTAGTATCTTGTTGAACTGGTGGTGTTCTTGGAAAGATCACTGCAGTTTTCACCTATCATGAACCAATCTGACATTTAATGGACTGGCATTCCTAGTAGGTTACAAATCAAATACATTTCTTTGGCAGCTTAGTTACACAAAAAAAATTGTACTTCCTGTTCATTTTCAACATACTGAGCCAGATTCTTATTTCATTTACATCTCCATAAATCTTGAGTTATTCCACTGATTTCAACAGAATTTACTCTGTTTTCATTGGTGTAAATGAGACCAGAATCTCATGTACTGTATGCTGTGGGAGGCTGCCAAAAAAGCCTATTAGGAATACAGGAATGCCATATTAGAGTGGTCCATCTAGTTTCCTGTCTCTGAGAGTGGCTAATACCAGATGCTTCAGAGGAAAGCACAAAAACCCTGGAGTAGACAACTACAGAAGAGGAAGGGTCTTTCTTCCACCTGTCATTTGGTGGTTGGCTTAAGCTGCGAAACTCAAGGGTTTATTTATATCCTTTTAAAAATTTCTAGAAGGCATCATAATATCTTACAATTAGCTTATGAGAAATCAGGACTCTTCAGCCAATTCCTCTAAGGTCATTTAAAAATAAACAAGAGGTATCCTTGGAAAGTCCTGTATGATTTCATTCCTACTTGCAGCTGTTTCAGATTTATCCTCTTTTGTTATTGTGTCTCCTTCTTTTTACTGTTCACATGCTAAATGCACTATTTTAAGGGATACTGTCCAGCTAATCTCTTTTCACTAAAGCAGGATCCTTTTATCCCTTATGTAGGATCTACATCTGTATCTTATAAGCACATCTCTGCTCTCTTCAACTCACTTTCTCTTTAGGAGAAATCAATACAAATTTATCATCTGGTAGCTAACAACAACTGTAACGCTTTACAACTGCAACCTGGCTGTCTCCTAGTGGCAGTTAGATAATCAGTAAAGTCGTTCCACCTGGCTTCCTTTCCCTTTTCCCCATTCAACAAAGAGGAAGTGATTTATTGATTTTAATTAGACATCTTTTCCTGCTTTGAAGCTACATTCACCTCTTCCTGTGAATGTTCGCCTCTTTGTAAAACATCCCATCCATCTGTTAGTTATTGCTGTTGAGATAAACCCATCTTCTTTCACAGAGTTTTCATTTTTCCTTGATTCAATATTTCAGGTATGTTTGCTGAAGACTTTAATGTTCCCAATTATTTTATGTCACATCATCCTGAGAAAGTCACTGTGCTTTCACATATGGATATAAAGCAGGTGATATGGTAGCACATTTCACTGATAAATAGGCAAATGTGTTATTACATTATCTTGAATTCCAATCAATTTATCAATCCATGATCAAGCTACTTTATTCTCTCTCACATCTACGATAAATTTAAACTAAATAGTGGCATTTAGTTTAAACCCTTACCCACAATTCTAGCCAATGGTGGGGAGTGACTGAGTATTTTGAGCCACTGGAAGTCAGTGACCATTGCAAGCTCCTTTGGAAATCTGCATAATTTTTGATGACCAAGTTCTCCTTGCTGTTCTGCTTACTGATGCTAACCTAATATGGAGAACATATTTTCAATGCTTACTTCCCACCATTGTCAGGCCTGATTTGTAAGGCTAGGCAAATGGAGTGTTGAACCCACAATAAGTTCTTTCTTGAGCTAAATCTCTTGCTAAATTCTTTGAAAAATGCTGACAACTTCTTTAAATTGAAACCAGGTGACCTTAAATTACCTATGTCTGAATCTCAAACAATTGTAATAGCGTCAAGCACTGAACTTCATTTAAAAAAATTCTAGTATGTCTCTACTTACGATGACACAATTGCTTTACCAAAACCATATGTTAAAAGCCTAGTATTCATTCCTGATCCCAGATTATCATTTAACTATCACATTTCTTCCACCACAAAGCTTTGTCTATTTTTTCATCCAGCCAAAATCTGGCCATTTGGGGAGCTAGTTTGTGAATCCACAGTGAATCTCGGCTTTTGTTGTTTCAGTTTTCATTGGCTTCTGTAAACCCAAATCAGCAAACTATAAATATTACTAACTGTAAGCTGTAACTTCAGGACTTTCCACTGATTCCAAGAAGCACTGGCATACAGAGTAACTGCTGCACTTTATCACCTGAGATTCCACTCACTGCCCTATCTGGAAAAGCTCTGGTGGATTTTGAAATCTCATTGAGCTTTTGCACTTTTAACAAAGCGTGTAATGAAACACCACTGCCCTCACACATTTCATTCCTCGTTCTCATCTCAATTTTATTCTCTTCCACCAAAAAATAGTTGGCCATGGAAGTTCATATTTTTCCCCCCGCAACCCAGCTAAATTATAGATTCACTCCTGTTTGCCTTCCTTGGTATAACTGGTTCCCATAATTATATATATATTTGTAATATTCCAATGTAAATATGAAAAGTGCTGCATCATGCTTTTCTTGCCTTTCACCAATTTTTGAATAGTATTTTCATGAATACTGTCAAGTTTTAGATTAAATGAGGTGCTCAGCTGAACTTTGACGGGGTGGAAAACCAAAATTCCCTAGGTGCATTTTTCATGAAATATTTAGTGGAATCTTAGGGCAAGATTGTCACTTTTTAGTGTATCCAGGAAGGGAAGTAAGGAGGCATAAGGTCCCACTTGCTTCCTTGCACGTCATAAGGAAAGGGGAGAGCAGCATCCACATTTCTTCTACTCCTTAGAAGAAGACAGATTGGCTGGAAGTGAGGAGGCAGGGGCAACGAGTGGATGGAACTTTTATCTGGCCCCACAGGGCTGCAGCCAGCACAGCCAAGCAGGCACTGGTTAAGGTAATGGGATAAAGGGCTGATCCCAGATACTTCCCGTTTGGAGGAAGAGGAAGAACTATGGCAAAATTGTGCAAGTGTATGATGCCCCTTACTGAGAGAATGTGGTAATTCATTAATGTGGCCTTCAGTGATTTTTAATACTTTATCTCCTGAAAGTAAAGGGGAAATAAGGTATGCATGTGACAGAGAAACAAGCCAGGGACCTTAAAAATTGTCAGCAAACAAAAAATGTAAAATGAATTCATCTTGCTTAAATCACCTTCCCACCTCTTAAAACATGCGTCATACTGTACAAATTGGATCTCATAGAGACATTTTGGAGAGTGCTGGAATGCACAGATAAGTAAACTCAAGCAACGTGAATCTACCATGCAAAGGATCATACTGGACGATGCAACCAGTGCACTCACAAAACCTTGCACTGGCAGATGTAGGAACCTCACTCCTTTATATGTGCATGCATTTACTCAATTTACACATGCAAATGCCAGTAATGCATGCACTGTGGGTTTTTACAAGGACACCCATTGTACCCTCCTATAGAAATCTTCTCCAGAAACTAGTAATTGAATTGCTCTTGGGTCTTGGAAGAATACTGACAATAATAAAGCATCATAGAGACAAGGTGGGGGAGGTAATACCTTTTATTGGACCAACTTCTGTTGGTGAGAGAGACCAGCTTTTGAGCTACACAGAACTCTTCTTCAGGTCTGGGAAAGGTACTCAGACCTTGGTCTCTCTCACCAACAGAAGTTGGTCCAATAAAAGAAATTACCTTACCCACCTTGTCTCGCTAATATTCTGGGACCGACGTGGCTACAACAACATTGTATATAAAATCTCATATACATTTTAAAAAGCAGACCCAATTTTTTAGACAAAAAGTTGTCACTATATAGGGGCCTGATCCTACAAATGCTTATTTCATGGAAATAAAAACTACCTTTGTGAGAAAAATGTTGGCAGGATTGGGCCCCCAAGCTAGCTGTGCATGCTTCTCTGAAACGGGGCATGTTCAAATACCCCTTGTGATATGCTGTCTGCCTATCTTAGGTCTGTATCGTTGAAGCAGGATCTGCTTCATCGTTTGTACTGAAATAGTAAATTGTCATGTTACGTTTTAGGCGCATGCCTGGTTTCTAAGAATGGATTTGTGTTTGTTTATATTTTGGATTGGCTTTTTCATAGCTTAGAGTAATTGATGGAGCCGAAATAGTGTACCTCTTTGAAAGCAACATGCTTCGCATTGCTTAAGAATAAAGTCCATTGAATGTCACTTAAATTATAGATGGTAAATATATATATATATATATTAACAACAGTCCATAGATTATATGTTTTTGGAATACATAGTCCTACATGCACTGTAACTTTTTTAGTCATTAAAATCCCTGGTTGCCAATGCTAGTAGTGTAGGTATTTCAATAAAAATACATGGGAAGTTTAAATAAGCTCTCATAGGAGCAATAGCCTGAAGTTAAATGTTAAACCTAAGCAAAGCTCTTCAGCATAATTTGATAGGATGAAAATAGACGAGTTATCTGGCATTAAAACCAGATTTTTAAAAAATATTTTTGCAGAGTATTTGCATAATCTGCAACAAAACAAGTCACTTTCTATGGCAATTTACTATTCATACTTCAGTTGCAAGATTATAATATAGCTCAAATTACACTGCATTATGATAAATTAGATTCCCCAGATTTCAGTGTAATATTCCTTAGTATTTGTACGTATACTTGGAGCTTTGGTATAAAGCTATTTTGGACATGACTGCACAGACTGGGCTTCGCGTCTGAAACGTTTCACTCCTAAGGCTAAAATGTTCATGTCAATGGACAAATATACAGCGAATGAAAGAAATTAGTAGCTTTTAAAAAGCACAAAATATCAAGATATACTGTAATACAAGAAAATTCTTTTGGCCCCTTTCAGCAATCCCTCCCAAAGCAAAGCACTCAAGCATGGGCTTAAATCCCATTGGTTTCTATGGGATTTAAGGACCAAATTAAGTACAGACTTAAATATTTCCTTGAATTAGAGCCTTAAAGACTAAGTAAGACTTAACTCAACTATTAAATATTCCAGATAAAAACTATACTAAATAAATGTAAAGGTCTGGCTAATACTGAAAGAAGCCAAGAAAGCAGAAATTTCACACTGTGGTATAAAGAGACCTTATTGTGGCTTCGTTTTCCTGCACAAAGAAATGAAGGAGAGGTGAGATGTGAAGCTCTGGGCTTCTTAATCATCGCGGCTAAGTTTCAGCAGGATACCACTTTTTTTCATATTACAAGTATTTTGAATGTAATGGGGTGTAGGACCAGACACGGCTGCCTCAGAGAAAGATGTACAACACTGAACGTCATCCTCCACATGTGCACTGAAGGCAAAATAATGTATTTGGTAGTGATCTAATCTGAGCACTAGTGCACGGGGTGGGAAAGAGTTGAATTCCCTAAGGGAAGAGCTGCTTCCCCACTCTGACAGTGACGGATGAGTCAAAACATGCCAAATGGACAAGCTAGAGGTTCCAGAGACTTGTCAGAGATTTCCAGGGAAAGAAGTAAAATAATGTAGCTAGGGCCTCTGTAATTATCATCAACTAGCAGTTGACCATCAAGTGTTCTGGGACACATTAAAGGAAAGTCTGGTAAAGCAACTGGGTAGGGAAAGGATTTTCCTTACCCAGAGCAAAAGTGCTGCAATTCTAAAACGAAACCAAACCAAAAATGATCTGAGCACTAAGTTCACTTTCTGCTGTACTGATCTCTGACTCAGAACACGTGGCAGACAGACCAGGCGGTAGTGCCTTGATTGTGAAAAATCTCCCCCCCCCCTCTCTCCCACTTGGCGTTAGCTACAAAACTGCACGAATGGAAATTGCCTAGGCATCCACGAGTAGTGTTTAGACAATCAATGACCTAATCCTCATGCACAAAAGCCTGTATGTGCATATAGCTTCAGAGGAAATATTTGAAAATGTGGCTCTTACACTTTACCTGTTACACTTACACTTTATGCTGTTTGGTATTTAGTTTGCACGTCACTGAATTGTATTGTATAACATTTACTGAATGAGACTATAATCTCCATTACAATTGTGTGGCAACTGAGAAATAACGCGGTGTAGTTTGTTTTACACATTTTCCTTTTCACTAGCCTTGTGACAGTTTACTAAATCCCAGACCTCAACAGACTGGTGAAAGGCCTTTCAGTCTAGCATGACTATACAATTAAGTCTGAATAGTACCATGACTCAATGCTATTCTTTAATCTGTGTGAGAGCTACAGCACTGAGCTAAAGCTGTCGTTGCTAATTCTGTAATAGACATCAATGATAGAATAAACAGAAGAAAGCTTACTTCAAAGACTAGTGTCTCATTAGTTGGCCCTGCTGCATATAGACTCTCTGGATGATTAAAAGAGCGTTGATAATCAAAAATTGTCCCAGCAAAGGAGAACTTTCCTGGCCAGTCAATTGTCCAGTCCCCTGTTAGATAATACTTCTTATTCAGGTTGCGCACTGCAAGATAGCTGGTGGAGATGTGCAATTCCTGGATTTCAATACTACGTGCTCCTGCTGGAATGGTGACCACTGGATAATAGTCTACAATGAAAGAATTAAGCAATATTTTTCCCAATTGTAATAAAATAAAGTTCCCTATTTTGAGTAAACCAGGGACTATATAGACAGTGGTTCTGATCCATCAAATTGTTGCTTTAGATTTATGATAGTGTAACAACATTGATTTTAAAGGTTCTACACCAGCTTGTAATTAGAGCAATTTAGTGGGTGAATCAGTCCCTGGAATTCTATTATTTTTTTCTTCTTGGCTGAAGACAAGAAAATCAAATTCTTTTTTAATACATATCAGGAACAATCAATCTGTTTCAGTTGTTTTACCACATTTTCTCTGTAATGCCTATAATCTAACAGGACCGATACACTTCTGGGGTGAAATGCAACAAAATGCAGAGTATGTGCGCAAGGTCCTGTACAGAACTAGATCTTCCAGTTATTGGGGATCTGCCTTATATACAGGCCATTTCCATTGGAATGAATTTGTGTTTTACCTATGCATACAGTAAGGATTTATGCTGGCTCTCACCCAAAATTTCACCCATTCTGCAACCTGGTCACACACTACAAATCACTTGGACTATAAACTCCCAGTGGTTTATTGCTTCTGTAATTGCACAGGCCACTTGATTTCCCAATATAACATGGTAATGCTATATCTCGACATCTGGTCCCATTACCACAGAATCTGACCACCTCACAATTTAGCTTCAGAACATGCCTGTGAGCTAGGGAAGTGCTATTATCCCCATTTCACACATGGCAAAACTAAAGGAGGCTAAGTGACTTGCCCAAAGTCACATAAGAAGTCTGTGGGGGAGCAAAGAATTCAACCTGGGTTTCCCAATCCCTCCACTAGGATCTTAACCACTGGTCCATCCTTCCTCTCTCAACTGAAGATGACTTTCCTGAGTCCCAGACTTGCACACTAAATACTGGCCCATACACAGAACCCAGTTGAAAGGTTCCAATCAAGGTACATCACAAAATATACATAAATTGTTTCTGGTTCTAAATAGAACAAGAAGCACCTGCATGTTTGTCATTAGTCTGTGAACAACTTTTTATATCTTCCACAATCTCATTCAAGACAAAATAGTTCAGATATTTTTCACTCACCTGCGACCTTGAACCCTCCACCCTTTAAACCAGTGGTGGGCAACCTGTGGCCCGTGGGCCACACTTGGCCCATCAGTGTAAACCACTGGTGCACTACAAGACAGTTTGTTAACATTGACTGTCCGCAGGCACGGCCACCCGCAGCTCCCAGTGGCCGCAGGTCCCCATTCCCTACTAATGGGAGCTGCGGGAAGCGGCGCGGGCCGCAGGGACATGCTGGCTGCTGCTTCCCGCAGCTTCCATTGGCCAGGAACAGTGAACCGTGGCCACTGGGAGCTGCGGGTGGCCATGCCTGCGGATAGTCAATGTAAACACTGTCTCGCGGCCCGCCAGCAGATTACCCTGACAGGCCGCAGGTTGCTCACCACTGCTTTAAACCCTTTTTTGTCATTAAAGAAAAACAAACAGGTGAGTGTGGAAAGTGGCTTAAGTAACAATAAAATAATTGCAATTTAACTAAGGAAGACTTATGGTTTTCTTGTAGCCTAGGAACAGTGGAGATATGAACTCTTACTCACTCTCCCCGTGAATTTCAGTTTACATCTGGACCTTGAGCCATTGCCCTAATGAGCAAAGAGCCATATATACTACATGGAGATCCAGCAGAGCAATGAGCTGATGATCATGTGGAACAGCTTTCCTTACCATTAGCTTTGTGCTGGATCAAGTACTGGCCTTTAAAGAACTTGCACGTTGAATTATCTCCTTTACAAACTCCACAGGCATCCAAAGCAGCTTTTGAACCAAGTCCACGGTCACACCCTACTTGCTGAAAGCAAAAGGCAGAAGTGAAGGACTCAGACACAAGGGAATTTCAGTAACAGCTGCATTTTCTATTATGGAGTAAATTGTTCACTTAAAAATGACATTGTTACTGAAAGAAACTTCAGTTTATCTTACTTCACAAATTCCATCAATGCAAACATCATGTTTGTTCTGGGAGCATAAGGTTCCATCTTTCACTTTGCTGGACATTGCAAAGAAAAAGTCAAAGTCTTCAGCTGTGCAGTACAATTTACATCTATCTTCCTCTGAAAACATGAAGAGACAAGTAGATTAGGAAAGGGATAGATAGTCATTAGGAAAGGGATAGATAATAAGACATTAAATATCATAATGCCACTATATAAATCCATGGTACACCCTCACCTTGAATACTGCATGCAGTTCTGGTCGCCCCATCTCAAAAAAGATTATATTAGAATTGGAAAAGGTGCAGAGAAGAGGAACAAAAATGATTAAGAGTATGGAACGGCTTCTCCATATAAGGAGAGATTAAAAAGACTGGGACTTTTCGGCTTGGAAAAGAGGCGACTAAGGGGGGATATGGCAGAATCATGAATGGTGCAGAGAAAGAGAATAAGGAAGTGTTATGTACTCCATCACATAACACAAGAACCAGGGGTCACCCAATGAAATTAACAGGTAGAAGGTTTAAAACAAACAAAAGAAAGTAGTTCTTCACACAATGCACAGTCAACCTGTGGAACTCATTGCAAACTTATAACAGGGTTCAAAAAAGAATTAGATAAGTTCCTGGAGGATAGGGCCATGGAGGGCTATTAGCCAAGATGGTCAGAGATGCAATCCCATGCTCTGGGTATGCCTAGCCTCTGACTGCCAAAAGCTGGGAGTGGACTCAATGATTGCTTCTTCTGTTCATTCCCTCTGAAGCACCTGGTATTGGCCGCTGTCGGAAGACAGAATCCTGGGCTAGATGGACCATTGGTCTGACCCAGTGTGGCCGTTCTTATGTTCTTAGATACACAATGGGGTACAAAGTACTACTGTGACAGAGGTGGAGCTACTCTGTAATAATCTAAGAATACTGCTATGTACTAATTTTATCAACTCTGCATGTGACGTGGTCAGTCAGGAAAAGTTATTGTATAACTATGGTGGGTTATTAGAATTTCCTGTGTGACTGTATTGATCTAACTCATATTAGGGTTAATGGAATGTTTATTATACACCTGTAATGCTTGAATTCCAGGAGAACGGTCACCACTAAGAAGACAATGGATGATGAGGATACCCCAGCACACCCTTGGAAAACAATGGGTAAAGCTATCATCTTCCAGGCTCTGACAGGGATAAATCATGCATGAAAGTTGTGCATCAAAGTTGTGAAATGGGCTACAAATGCAATAAAAAATAAGGTATTCAAAAATTTAATAAATGGGGGGAGGGGCACCAAAGACACTCCTCGCTTGGGGTGCCATTTGATCTCGGGTCATCCCTACGCACAGTTAGCTGCCAATCGAGTCCTTCTTATACACAGATCATGCATTATGCCTACAAGGGAACTGATTGGTTAAATATTGGAAAATTCAATAATTGTATTGTAATGATTGCTTTTCATAGACTGGACAATATTATTGAGTCACTTGCTATCAATATTAAGCACTATGGTCAAGATTTCAAAAAACAGGAGGCTAAAGTTAGACAGCTAAATCTATATTTAGGCTTCTAACTAAGGGTATGTCTATACTGCAAAAAAAACACCCGCGTCAGTGAGTCTCAGATCCCTGGTCTCCAGACTCAGGCTCACAGGGCTCATGCTACGGTGTTAAAAATAGAGTGTTAGATATCCCTGCTCGGGCTAGAGCTTGGGCTCTGAAACCCAGAGGTGTGTGGTGGAGCTGTGTCTCAGAGCTCAAACTCCAGTCCGAGCAGGAACACCTGCACTGCTATTTTTAGCGCTGTAATGTGACCCCGAATCTGTAGACCCAGGCTCTGAGACTTACTGAGGTGGGTGGTTTTTTGCAGTGCAGATATACCCCAGGTCTTCTAATTTTCAGTACCCAGAAGTTTCCATAGAAAGTAAAAGCTGTTCAGCAGTTTTGAAAATCAGCCCACCTCCTTAAGTCTAAATACAGACTTCAGGGGAGATTTTGAAAAGCACAAATAGGGCTTTAGGTGTGTAAGTCCTATTTACTTTCAACAGTACTTGTGCTCCTAAATCCCTCTGGTGCTTTTGAAATTTTTTCCGTTAATGCCTAAAAGTAGGCTCCTATTTTTGAAAATCTTGTCCCATCTGTTTAAAATAAATGTGTCACAATGATCGTAAATATTGAACAAGATACATCATATGAAGGATTTAATGCAATAGACATTGCCACCTAGTTCTGAAACCCACTCCAACTAGATCACTCCTCTTTAGTTTTACACATTCCTCCCAGCCACAGTGGTTATATCAGAATGCAGGCTTCTAAACAGTAATCAAACTACTTATAACATGTCTGTATAAATAAAGATGGCTTAAATCACTGTATTCCCAGCTAATGTTGACTATCCTCTAAAGACCACAGAGGATAAACCGACCACAAATAAAACCATATTTAAAAATATATATGTATATAAAAGTATGCCCTCTCAAGGTATTTGAAGGCAACTTCTGTGAATTGTAGACAAAGCAGCCACAATATGACCTATACCCACCACTTTCATTTAAGAAATAGCAATCACAAATATTCACTGTGCTTTGAAACTACGGGGAAGTATTTGTAGCTATTAACTATCCAATAAAATCCTAATAATGATACTGGATGTTTACAAAATTGGCATATGCAGGAAAAATAAACTATGCATAAACTATGGCATATGCAGGAAAAATAAACTTAAACTTGAGCAACAGAGAAGGAATATTTACTGAGTCATGAGTCTTATAAAGCCCAGCAACAATTCTCAGGAGAATATAACAGTAGGAAACTCGAAAGGGTTGATTTACTGTTACATTTAGAAATCTGAGAACATTCCAAATGAATTAAGATTCTGGCATGTTATTGTAGGAGTTGGTGGTTCCCATATAGAGAAATTCGTGGGAAAAGGTGGTTTGTTGTTTGGGTTTCCTTTTGTTTTTTATTTTTGTTTTGTTTTAACAACAAAAAAAAAGCAATATAAAACAAAAGTGAGGGAGAGCATGGTCAGGGAACAGAGGATAGAGATCTAAATTCACAATCAAAGCCAACTTCTCTGCAGGCTCTTACACATGATGTTACACCAAAGACCAAATTCAACCCTGCTAGAAAGCATGTGCAGCTCCACAGAAGTCTCCCTGGATTTCCACACACTCACAGAGGTGCTGCATTTGGCCCAGAGTATATCAATGAATTATAACGAGTTAGCCTGCCTCATGCAAATTATTTTGTCAATCAGAACCATGGCCAAATTACCTTCAACTTTAGTATAGGGCTTCCAACTGTAGTACCACCCACGGAAAGGCTTGCTGTTAAATTCCGCACACTGCTGGGCACGGAAATCCAGACTACTGGGTGGACATGGCTGAATATTGCAAAGCTGATAAATACGACTGGAACCCTGACAAAACTTGCCACCATACTGTGGCCTGCAAAGAAACAAAAAAAAATATTTTGCAAAACCAAAAGTGGATATGATTGACACCTGTTAAATACATTCAATGACAGTTCATTAAGAAGCATCATTCTATTGACTTCTGTTGAGCTAAATATCATGACTTATTGACCCAAAAGGTCATTATTTCTCTCAAGAGACAATGAATTTTAATCATCACCAAAACAAAGCAAAGTAGTCAACAAACACTATCTGCTTGGATCATTATATATCAATTTAACCATGTGCCCATCTAGAAGTGAATAATGTTTTCATTGAATTAAAGTCTTGCCAGTCAGGATATTTTTATTTGCATGTATGATCTGATTGGTCAACACAATTACAGATCTCAGAATTATTGACCTGTGGAAGTAAATAGTATCAATGTACTGACTTGCTATATGCCAGTTTTCAGTCTACCGTGATCCAGGAATTCTCATGTATGCAACAATAATTATTTACCATAATAGTGCTTAATAAAGGAAAATGTAACAGATAACGTAAAACTAATCAAACATACATTGAATGAACAATGCATTCTGATATTGTTAAAACTACGATATGTAGAAATGTGCCTTTAAATAGTTACCCAGCAGCTCAACTCTTACAGGAGAACAAGGGATTGTGCACAGTTGTTTTGATGTAGGAAAGCATTTATGCACATGTTTAACTTTACACACATGTTTAAGACACACTGACTTCAATGGACTTTAATTGTGCACTTGAATACCCTTCTGAATAGTGATGCTTTCCTAAATTTGGACTAGTACGAAGATAAACGATATCATTAGTTTGCTATTATTCATATATTAATTATATAATTAGATTTTTAACTGCTAGTTGGGTGTGTATAAATATAAGCAAATTAAAAATGTTAGCCTTGCTTTTTTTTCAGAATGCCTACGAGAGCTGAGCAGTTGATTACTGTATTTAGTCACCTCTCTATTCCATGCAGATCTACATAGAAATCTACTGATGTTATGGTTTCAATGTACAATTTTGCAGAGTTCCAATATACCACTGTGCCCAAAACTATGTGATTTTATTGTTGTTGTTAGTATTATTTATTTGTATTTTCATAGTACCTAGGAGCCCCAGGCATGGACCAGAACCCCATTGTGCTAGGTGCTGTACAAACACAGGACAAAAAAACAGTCCCTACCCTAAAAAGAAAAGGAGTACTTGTGGCACCTTAGAGACTAACCAATTTATTTGAGCATAAGCTTTCATGAGCTACAGCTCACTTCATCGGATGCATACTGTGAATGCATGCATCGGACGCATGAAGTGAGCTGTAGCTCACGAAAGCTTATGCTCAAATAAATGGTTAGTCTCTAAGGTGCCACAAGTACTCCTTTTCTTTTTGCGAATACAGACTAACACGGCTGTTACTCTGAAACCTACCCTAAAAAGCTTACAGTCTAAATATAATACAAGAGAAAACAGATGGATATAGACAGATGGACAGGGGAATACAAGGAAACAATCTGACTGGATTGGTCAGCATGATAGGCTATGTTCTCAGCAAACCAGCAGCCTAACCATTGTCAAGTATTTTGTATTATTCCACTTAGCTTTGCTTCTAGTGAAAAAGATGTAAGTAGAACTTTTGTTCCAATTCTGCACCTGCATACATTTGTCTAATGATGGTTTAAAATGTTAGGGAAAATATATACTTGGAATGTATGTTACGGTCTTTTAGTGAATGGCTTGGCTATGTTACACATACATCAAGGGAAACACTTTCAGAATAATGTACCTGGTGCAGTATTTGTACAGTTCCTAACTAGGATAATGGGAGTAGTTTGTTTAAATCCCTACACACTGTATTATAAATGTACCCCATGTCCAGTATATCTTGTAACTTATGTTAACACACTTTCCTGTTGAATCCATTGTGGAGTGATGCTGAGGGGACAACTAGGTAAAATATGGATAAGAGATTCCAGGTGCATTTTGCAATTATATTTTTATACTATTTGCTTATTCCTATATTCTAATCCTCATACATTTGTAAAACAAGCTGGAGTCTGTTTTCATGTCTTGAATCAGCATTACTGCTTTGAAGGCAATACAATAGCTGGCTTTTTCAGAAGTCTTTAGTGAATACTGGACAACAGAACAGTCTCTCAAAGGAAGTGGTGGAAATCCATCTGTTAGCCCATTTAAAACTGGGCAGAGCACTAGGGAAATGTGCTGTAGGGAACAATCTTGCACTGACCTCACCAGAGGGCTGGACTAGAATTGTTACTAGCCATCTTAACACTGGGCCTATAGTGAACTAGGGCATGCTTCCCGTCCTGATTGGCAGCCGTTCAGTTCAGCCAAAACTATTCTTCAGTTCAGAGAGAATATATGTTGACTCAGTTTTGCCTGAGTAAAGTAGGAAAAGTTGTTGGGCCCATACTAATTTCTGTTCAGACACCTTTCCTTTACAGCATGTATGATTTCTTTTAGTTCCTCTGGCCTAGGGAACAAGACTCTCTATATGTAAGTGGGGGAAAGGAAGCAAGTCCCTGCCCAAGTACAAGCCACCAAACAAGCAAAATAACAGAATCATTTAGGGTTAGATTGTGGCTTTTAGCCCCAGCCCTGCATTTGAGGATGGTAAAAAGTTCCACCAACCTAGAGGAGCACTGAGAGAAGCATTCTAGTTTTCCATTTGTGCTACAGAACTTTAAATGGTGCAGTATACTCCACTCTCTGCCAAACTGCTAGTCAGTGAGTAAGTGGGAGGCAGGGTATGGGTAGTGTTCTGCTTTCTCCTCACCTGTCTCTGCCCCTTATCAACGAGTCACTCCCAGAGGGGAAAAACTAATTAGAAGACCCCCTCACCTGTGGGAAGCCCTTACATGGGCAGTCCAAGAGGACTGGAGTGCTAAGTAAGGGCTAACCACAATCTAACCCTGCGCTGTTACTATGTGGAAGGGGTAATCTTTACAAAAAGAAGGCTGGCTGTGTTGTCCTATGGATGTTCGGGATGGGGAGAGGCTAAGCACAGAGATTTACATGTAAATCTCAATGTACTAATCAAATCATATTATTGTTGTTGTTTTTATTTATTTAGCAGAACCAAATAGTTTGCTACACACCTCACAATACAAATAGGAGTGCACAGTCTCTGTCCCAAAGTGCTTACAATTGAAGGCCCTGATCCACACACACACATTCATAACTTTACACATAGGAGTAAAGTTACTCGCGTGTCTAAGTGTTTTCCGGATTCAGACAATGGAAGAACAAAGGGGATACCAAAACACGCAAGGAGTTTTGAAGTTGGGGCTGCAGAGAATAGACTCCAAAGACTAATTTATAAACCATCTCAAAGAGTCCAAGCACAAAGACTCCAATAAATGTACTAATAAATAACACAATTAATAAAAGACCTAAGGTATTAAAATACTATTAGTGTGGCTTAAATGAATTTGCCCATCTGCAATACCCATAGCAAAGCCAATGCCTCCACTCCAAAACTATTTTAAGCAGCCCTAGCAGTGTATATATATGTGTTACCATATGCACATTCCATCATTATAGTAGTAGCTAAATGATTGATTATGAAGTCACATCTTCTGCAAAAAACAAAAACAAATAGACATGTAGTCAATACCTTGTTGGAGCAGATGTGACAACAATTAAAAGATCTGGGATGACTACTCACTTGAAGCTGAAAGATGGAATACAAACAATATACTGCAATGATCTGTACACTGCTCTTTACAGAGATGCTGTTCAATGCAGTACAATTAATAATGGTGACTAGACCATGAAGTGCTGGCTCCAAAGTCCTTCAAATTTTGGAATAGTTTACATCTAGATGTGCACACTTCAGCATTGGCCTAAATGCTATTAACAGTATTACAATGCTAAAGTATCATTTTTTCCTATATGAAGTCAATGGTCTACAGAATTCTTTCATGGTCCTTATAAAATTTGATTAGTTACTGTTTCAAACTGCATTATTACTTTAAATTTTCAGTGCTTGTGATCATTCTTAAAATAATTGAATACAAAAGAATAAAAAGTTGTTTTAGTTAATAAATAATTCTTATTTTAGTCTTTTTATTACTTACATGCCTAAAACTGTATTCTAATATTTTTAGCAACCAGTGCACAATTATGAAGCAGGTAGGAAAGGACACAATCCCACCAATATGATTTAGGTATTAACTTAAATCTCTTGGGCACTATTTAGGCTCTTTACCAGCTGAACTATTAAATTATGTAATCTATTTCTTGGGAAACTATCTTAATTGTAAAATGTTGTGATGTATGAAAACCAGATCCCTGAAATTATGCTGTGGCAATTTATACAAGCGTAATGAGTTTAGCAAATCTGCATAGCTCTCAGTATACTATAGCTGACCTCAGTAGGTGTTTGGTACTGTAAATTCATGCTTACCTCAGACAGTCATTCAGACTATGTTTCAACAGACTGTAGAGCAGGACCACAGTGACTGTCTTACAAGTGTCAACACAAAGGAAATTGAATTGGTTGGGTATTATTTACAGGCAGAGACTCATACTCACACACAGACGTGTGCGCGCACACAGGACGAGATTTTCAAAACCAGGAATCTAAATGTATTTCATATTTAAGCTCCAAATAAGTGATCTGATCTTTAAACTCACTGAACATCCAGTAGTTGCTACTGAAGTCATTGGAGACTCAATGCTTTTGAAAATCAGGCCATGTATTTAGAAGCCCTATTTTGAGGGCTGAAATGAAGCTTCAGTGGGGCATACTCATGATGCTGAAGACTGAATTTCACCAACAGAGTTAAGGCTAAATTCGCTGAATGCCTCGGTGTCATCCAAAACCTTTGAAAAATCAAAGTGGGAGAAACAAATTTAGTTTTCCACACGCAGTTTGGATTTGGGAAACAGAAATGGATTTCGGGAATTTTGAAGATTTAAGTCAGAATCATTAGGATTTCATGCCTGTGCACATGCACAGAATACAGTGAATGTGTCGTCATTGTTTTTAACTGTGTTTCCACAATGTAACTAGCTAAAGACTCTTTCCAATGCATTCACCTTTATTTTAAAATCACTATTGGTCAGGGATGTGAAATACATCTATATGTATATTTGTTCATCCTGGAACAGGATGTTCTGTAGACAGTGTTTTTTATAGTGTTGGGGTTTCATAAGTCTAATGATAGAGATTTACAGTTAGTCCTCTTGGCTCTAAGTGAATTATCACTAACCTAATGTAATTAGAGTAGGCAGAGACAAGATCAAGTGGCACTGAACATAACGTGTTCATACCAGAGTCCATAACACACATTTCTTAATTATGGTTTAAATACAATATACTGCAGTCACACACGGTTCCAGTTGGACTGGTTTACTTATAACACTGGCTGAAATGTAAGTCAAAGTACTCAAGCTAGTTGAAACATTTCAATTAGTAGAGGTCCCCCTTCTATATTCTATGCTGGGCCGAGATAGCCATACAAGAACTTGAGAAAAGAGCACTAAGTAGATAGATAGATGGTATATACATAGATCCCATGGAAACTTCAGCATAAAAACTAAAATCTATCTACCTGCATTAAAATTGTGATACAAATGGACCAATGTAAAAAAAAAATCAAATGTTTATGTGACTCTCCATTGAGAATCCATTTGTGCATGTCTAGAGACTGCTGTGAATTCATATATACCATGAATCCTGTGTCTATCCAATAACACGGAGACACAACAGAAAAAGTTAAGCAAGTGCCCGGCCACAGATTTTTTAAGGATTAGTTCCATTAATTGAAGGGCAACAGAGACTGTTATCACTAAGCCACATGTTCCCATACTATAAAATGCGAAGTGTGAATATTGCTACTTTCATATTATATAGGAGGTGTGTATGCTACTTTACAGTTTCATATAAAATCTGTCATTCTTTGTCTTTTTACTGGCCATGGTTTAAATAATCATTTCATGGGCTGCGATGGAGAGTATGTGTGTCTATGCCTGTCTAGAGATGTGTCCAGAATAAACCAGTGAACCATTTTTTTTTCCTGCAAGCTAAACTGAATTGAATACTTGAAAAAGATATTGGATTGATCGCCCTTCATCACTCATCTGAACTGGCAATTCTAAGCCATGAGAGGGTTTTTGCAATCTACAGGCCAATGTAATCTTTGCCCTTTGGACAGAAATGCCAATTAAGGTACAGATTAGTGAAAGCTGGGAAGGCAGTGTGGGAGCATGTACACTATATAACAGTAAAAGGTATATATTAAAATAGACATTAGAGCTACTTTAAAACTATAGCTGGTCAAAAAATGGTGATTGTTTTTTGCCAAAATTTTGTCCCTTTTTTATTCTAAACATTTTGATACGTTTCAACCAGTTCTATTTAAAACTCAGTCAGGCCTGATCAAAAACCTATTGATGTCAATGGGTGTCTATTCACTTATGTCAGTGGGCTTTGGACAGGCCCTTAGTTCCTGATATCGGAATATCCTCCTTCTTTCACAGCTCTCCATCCTACTGATTTGTAACTGACTGCTGACAGTGTACTGTGGAGCTCTCCGAGAGTCTCAGAAGGAGACCCCATGTGAATTTGCATCAAAATCTACTCTTTCCCCTTTTTTGTTATATCAGAAATAATTATTATAAAAATAATACCTTTCCACAGCAATGTCTTACTTTGGGTTATTGCAGTGTCTCTCTTGATAGGTGACTCCACCTTCACAGGTCCGAGAACACTTGGACCACTCGGACCACGCAGCCCATTGGCCATTAACAGGCTTGGGTCCATGATCGCCATATCTGACACATTGACCTCTTCGACACCACTGCCAAAAGAATGTCAACAAATGTCCCGTCACAGCTGGTGCTACCTAGTAAGCTGCTGAGAAGAAAAGACCCAGGTGCCAATCCTGCCATCACTTAAGTATTCATTTAACTCTATATAAATTAGAAGTCCCATTGAATTCAAGTGTTAGCAGGATTGGGGCCCTGAGTAGTACCAAGATAAATAAGATGACATACAAAGAAAAACTCTAGCACTTGTCTAGCTTTGAGACTCTGCCTACGTTGAAATGACTGAGGACCACATTTTCAAAAGTGGTCTCTAATTTGGGGTGCTTCAATTTTGGATGACCAACTCCAGACACCCTCTGTCTGATTTTCAGAAGTGATGAGTACCAAAAACTCCAGCTGATGTTAACAGCTGCTGTGGGTGCATAGCACCTCTAAATCAGCTCCAGGCATTCAGAGTGGGGCATATAAAAATTAGAAGCCATTTTCCCCTCTAGCTACTAATTTACTGTTATTGCAATACGAGAATGGGGGAAATGAAGAAAGATACTCAAATATAGCAAGGAAACAAATCAGGCTCTTGAAAATTACAATATCTAATACAAATTACAAATTACAGTAAAATAAAATATCAGTAATTATTGAATCACATGCACTAATAGCAACGATTATTATCTCTCATACTTGCAATTACAGTATCATGGTAAAGCAAATGAATGTAGACTCAGACTCCTTCCAATAGGCTGATCAATAAAGATAATACATCTATAGACTATGGGCCAAATGCATTCCCGGCATAAGCAGCTACAGTAAAATATATGCTGCTTCTGGCATGCCTGAATTTGCAGCCTTGATCTAACTCCTATTAAAAGCATTGGATGTTTTTCAGCATCTTAAATGAAAGTTGCAGTTGGCCCTTGGTCCACCGTATTCTAATACAAGTTAGAATACTGTAGCTCCACTAATTAAGTTACTTACCATACTTATGCCACAAGCTGTCCCTTCCGCGGCTGGCATGAACTTTGTCTCACATCTATGACCTACTTTATGACACCAGAGTGATTTGCATATATCCTAAAAAAAAATCAGAGAATTCCCCCATTGTATGCTGATGGCTAGAAGTTTTCATGAGTGACACTTCATCAAAGCATTCCTTTGCTATCACAAAAGCCCTATGAATTAGACCCATTTCTGAACAAAGAACTAGTTCTACATTTTATAGCATAATGATACATGCTGGTCTACTGACTTCATATTTCTAGAACATTTTCAAGTTTGGTTCTCCGATTATTTTCTTGTCTTTTCAAGGTGAGACTATAAAAGAACCAAATAGCTATTAAAACTCCAAGGGCAGAACATGAACAACTCTACAAGCCTTCTAAAAATGTGGAGGGAATCAATTTTCTTGAAACACACATGAAATGTTTGGAAAGACTGTGTAGAAAAAAAATTGTCACCTGGCAAAATGCTAGTTAACATAAAATAATCCCAAATGTTGCAGCATAGCCATAATAATAATAAATAAATAATAATGACAACACATCTTCAGAATGGCCATATTGTGATTTTAACAGAACACCTTTCTTAAAGAAATCGAAGAGACTGGAACAGCCACCTACGTAAATATTGGATTAATATGACTACATCCTCCATCAAAAAGGTAAGGATGGCAAGCTGCATTTTTATTACTCCGAAATAATCTTCTCAAGAGGAGCTAGATTGTGCCAGGCCTTTTTGCAAATGCATAAGGACTGAAGGAGCATATAAAATCTTCCTTTCCTTGCACCCTCTGTACAAGTGACACAATTGCAAGCACTTAGTTTCCCCTGAGTTGTAGCCACACCACCCTGGTCCCTGGAGAAAAGAGCATGCTGTAGCATCCTAATGAATGGTGAAGCTTGTGCATTCAGCCTGCACTTCTTGTAGATCCTGGAAAGATTTTGCATCTCAGAGGCACAGTCCCTTCTGAAGCTCCCTCTGGGGTTGTGCAACTCCCTAACAGGCTAGAGCCTTCAGAGCATATGACAAGCATGCCAAGCAATTTCAGGTTCAAAAATAATCCAGACCTTGTTGCTCATTGTACTACTTGCACTCATTTATAGAACATTACAGTTTTCTAAGGTCAGTTCTAACTTTGTCAAAAAATATTAAGAGGTACCTTCACAAAACTGAGGTTGCATAGTTTTGCTTTCATTCCAAATTGCCATTTGCACTGGGTATCAGCATCATAGATCTGCCCTGGCAGTTTATCAGGGTATTTATATTGTCCTGTTTGTTTAGGTTCATCAATCAGGCAAGCAGCTTGAGCTGTACTACAATGAGAATGTATTTTTATTAATCATGATGTTGATCTTTTTTATGAAAAATACTTTTATTTGCTACAGAACAGCAAAAACACATGCTATTGCATACAGTACCTTTCTCTAGCTTTGTAGGCATGCACTGAATGAGAATATTTGCTGCAGGAGACAAGAGATGTTGACTTCTCCTTGGTAGCCTGACCTGCAAAATTTTAGGAAGCAGGAATTTCCAGGCTCTAGGATTATGGTAATTTTAGGTATAAATGGTGTCAATTTCCTATTCTCCCTTCCTTATGTGAGTGTAACCAAGAGCAAGGAGATCTCCCTAGACTACGCTTTCCAGAAGTGGAACACAGGATCTGATGCAGAACCCACATGTGCAGTGTCTCATTTCTGCGTATTCTTCATGTGAAAGGCCATACAAAAAGGCCAGAGTGTTTTAATTGAGAGCCCAATCAGCATTGTTTTGGGTTTTTTTGCTGGTTGGGCACATGTTAACACCAAAAGTACATATTATTATCCATCATTCTTCCTCCTTATTGCTTGTGGTTCCGTGAGTATGGAAGTTCAATCTACCTACAGTTTGCCGTCCAACTATGCGTCTCTTGGACCATACTAAATGCTTGAATACCCCAAAGTGGATTAATAATTTTCCTATAGCAATATTACTTATTGTGGCAGAGAAAATAACCCCAAACTCTGTCATCTTTCCTTTCCCCTGATCTGGTAAACCAGTTTGGTATCTAAGTGTCCACTCGTATATTCAATGGCAATGTATGCATATTATGCCATTGTGGGGTTCACGTAATAAAAGCAAGAACTTATATTGCAGAGATTGCAATTCTGGTGATCCTAAATGCTAGAACTAAAGGCTGCTCCTTTATCAGCATACATGGTTTGTACCATAAGGGAAATAATGGGATACCATTTTTTTTCAGCAGCTCTGTAAAATACGCTTATTGAAAGCATGACAATCAGCTATGACGAGGTCAGGAAAAAATCCACAAATATTCATTCATTTCCACAGTCAACACCCCTCTTATATTCACTTTTCACTAATATTCTAATAAACCTGTTTGACAATAATGTTTGGGGAAAGAATGAAATGCAAGTGAATATTGCAGCATATTCACAGAGAGCCAGCACAAAGGCCTATAGTACCACTTATGTCCCATACAAACCAAAGTTTGTGGGCTCATCTGGTACACTGGTTTTTGTATTGGCCTTTTTCACAGAGATGAAATCCATACCAAAGTTAAATTTTAACTTCTAATCATGAGTATTTGCACCAGAAAGCCAATTGTAAGAGTTGCCACCCTCCTGTGGAAGATCCTGACTTATATCTGACCTACCTGAGGAATTTATTGAGATACTGCCTGCTGCATACAGACCAGGAAAACACCCCATTGTTTCCTGTAAGCGTGGGAGACATAATGTTACCTTCGGCTTTTCTACAGGGATTTCCTTCTCCATCGTGAATCATGCCAAAGCTAGAAAGAGAACCACAAATGAGAGGGGCACCAGAAACAAAATGCCAGAAACAAGAGACAGCTTTTAAGGGGAAAGAGACGCTGTTATTTTATACAGTAATTCTATCAACAAAGTCCACAAAGGGATGAAAAAATGTACAAGCCAGAAATAAATGAACACGACAATGGTCACTAGTCAAGCCCAGGTTGATAGAGATTGAAATTTATTTTTGCAGTACAGTACATGGAACCGGACAAGGAAGGTTGAGTTTCAGGGGAAATCTAGTTTGGCGAGGCATCAGGGGTTCAGGAACATAAATCAAACCCCCAGGCTGCCAGTACACAAACACCAGAACATCAGCATGTAACACCAGCATCTCAGCCTGCTTAATAAAGTTCTCTTTCCTGCACATCAGTTTGCTAATGAAACAATTGTCAGCTGTTTGGTGGCCCATGCAAAATAAGGTGCTGGGCTCATTCCTCTACTCAGGGGAGATTATTTTTTTCCTCACACCACAGTACCTACTGCAATTGCTAACACAACTACTGTGGACTGCGTTATGCTAGTGGTGAACTGAACTCTCATTCACAAGTGGACATGTTAAATCTGCAACACAAATCCATGGGTGCAGTATTGGCCCCACTGAATTCAACAGCAAAACTCCCATTAACTGGGGCCAGAATTTCACCCCATATGTCTCTTTTCAGCTTACGAGACACTGAATCTTCACAGTCTATTTATAGAGAACCTTCATCCTGCCACACTAATTTGAGGGGGTAACCAAACATATTCAACTACCATCAAATATGAACCAGCATGCAACATAGGCAGTGTGTCTAGTGGATAGAGCACTGGACTGGGGGTCAGAAGACCTGTTCTATTTAGGTACATCTACACTACATTGTAAACTTGGGTCTGGGAACTTGCTTGTACGTGCACACTGCATGCTAAACTTGGGCTTACAATTGCTGGATTCAGGTCTCACGGCTGTGCTAATTCATCCAGGCTGCAAAACGACAGGACTTGGACCGGAGTCACAGCAGAACTTGGGCTCTGACTCACGCCCCCAGCAGGGTCCTAGGACCCAGGCCCTGAGTGCTTGCTAACCTGAGTCAGACTGACCTGTGTGTGGATGGAAGGGAGACTTATGCTCAAACCTGAGTCAGAGCCCAGGCTTAGAGTGCCTCTGCCACTGACCCAATCTGGGACCTTGGGCGATTCACTTCTCCTTTCATTGTCCTGCTTTCCCATTCCTCCAATAGTACATCTTGTCTGTTTAGACTGTACCTCTTTGGAGAAGGAAGTGTCTCTTACTAGATGTTTTGCCAGATGTCTAGGCAATAGTGCCCTGATTTGAATAAGGTAGGTACTACCATAATATAAATAATAATAAGCAATAATAAAATGTCCATTAAAATGCTAAATGTGGAATTTATGGCTACACAAAAGTTAATAGTTTCACATCTTTCTAATTCTCTACTTTATATTTATTTTATATACGGTACATCTGAGAATTTCAGTGTGTTTTGAATAGAAATTTCACGGTCTCCTACTTCAGTTCGTGCATTGGCAGTTTTGAGCATGTAATGGGTGTGTGCGGGGGAGGGAGGGAAGACTAGATGCTCAGCTGCTGTAAATCAGTGTAGGCCCATCAAAGTCACCAGACCGCTTCCACCAGCTGAGCATCTGGCCCTGCTGAGAAATATTGTTCACTTAGCAAATGGACAAAAAATCCCAGTTGAGCAAATATTTTATTAATAGTTAGTGGAATAAAAATTTAGTTCACTTGCTTTGCAGCCAAAGAATCCACGGATTTAATGCTCAATGACACAATAGACCATCGACTCCCGAAAGAGCTATTAAACGCTCAGGTAAAAACATAAACTATTTAAAGAAGACCATAAAAATGTTTAACAATAATAGCCATTCTCAAGGATCTCAGTGTGATCTACCAAGTATATAATACACATAGTAAGAAATCCTTAGTTTAGTATTTTCACAATAAACCTCAACAACTTCAGAACAATCACACCGGTTTATCAGATACACACTGTGTGCTTTAATGAATCCTTTATTTATAGTTAGGATCATTAGGGATTAGAAAAGCAGAAGGTTTTGGACAGAGGTCTGAAATTTCCCCAAGTCTGGAGGTTCACTGTAGAGAGAGGAGCAAAAACAAAGTTCAGACTTAGATCTGGATCAGTACTTTCCCCTAATGTCAATGGGACCAAGATCGGGGGAGGAGGGGTCAGATACTATGTGACTTGAAAAGACACTGAATGCACAAGGGACTGTGCTGACTCCTATGAATGAGTACTGCTCTGTCATGTGAGCAATACTTTGAAATGACCTGAACTTACGGACGTTCCCATGGGGTATTGTTTTCTTTTTTGCTCTCAGTAGTCTTGAATAATGGAAATTTGCATATAAATGTTAAAATGTTAAATAATATGTTAAAATAAATGAAGATTCTTGCTTACAACCATTATAAACTGCGGATTACAGGGCCAGATCCTCAGCTATATCTGTGCTTTGCACTTCTCTAGCAGTACAAACCTGCCCTAAAGTTGATGAATCCCGCTACAGGAGTACTCTCCCCGTACAGAGTAGGGAAATTCCATTGCATTGGTCAATCATATGTAAATCACATTCTGTTCTTACATAATCTCATTCAGCCCCATTTCACACAGTGATATAGGCCACTCGTTTCTATAATGCACAGCTTTGCAACTTATAAGCAATGCATGCCCATGAGCCCCATTAGTAAAACTAAACCAGGTACACTTTTTCATTGATAGATTTTTTTTCATACCTGTGAATCACCATTTCACAAATGCAAATCTTTAGCGTGTACCTGGAGCTGTTAATTAAACTGAGATTACATTAGTAGTAACTTTGATTTTCAGAAGGAAGTATTATTAATATTTAATTTAATATTGCTAATACTAAAGTCCATTGCATTTATATGATGAAATCTTGTATTTGTTTCAAATGCACTTTCCCACCTAGTATTGCTACCTGATTGTCAATAAGATCATCAGGCAATATTTCTAGGGATGGTCTGCTTCCAGGCACCATTGCTGCCAAATTCTGCTTTTCCCATACAAAGCTCTTTCAGGAACACAAGCTTGGATGAATGACAGCAGGGAAATTTTCTACCTGTTATTGCAGAGTAAAGATGGCAATCTTTCCAGAATGCTATATTTATTTAGTTTGGAAAGACATCCTTCCTGTCAGGATGCAGAAATACAGAAGTAATCAAAGAGAAGCCAAAGAATATAAGGATTAGAAAAGCAGTAGAGATGACAAGCAAAACTTAACAGCTACAAATATATTATTTAAAAGAGAATGAAGAAAACAAACAAGAAGGAAAGAGAATTAAGATACGAGAAGAATAATTCTAGAACAGCATGCCATATCAGGAGTAACTCTACTGAAATCAGTAGAGTTATGCTGATGTAAGTGAGGAGAATCAGGCCCTAAAAATTTTACTTATTTGGTCCCATTGAAATCACTGGCAAAACTCCCACTGACTTCATTAAGAGATGGATTATTCCCTAATTCCTTATTTCCCTTCAGATGTACAGAAACCTGTGAAAGGGACGCTCATGTAGACATTAGGTCATAGTGTATGCTGGAAAGTATATTTATACAATGAAAACTGAATAGCCCCAGTTCAGTCATGCAGAATCAGAGGGATTCATGTAACAACTGAAGAGCAGAATCCAGTACCGCTGTCATTGACAAAGGAAAAGTTCTGAATAGATACTCTATGTAAACATCTAAGAGAATAGAAGATCAATGGCAGGCACCTAATGTTAGTGGCAGAAGATCAGCAGATCTTAGAAAAAATGGGACGAATTCCTACTATAGAAATAAAAGTCCAGTGGAAATACCTGCAAGAAGGTGACAAGTGGCCTGAGAACCTCTAGAAAGACTACCTTCCACCAAATCTTACCCTAAATGGGGAGGAGTAAGAGGCAAAGGAGGATGGTAGGGAAATGGCTACTAAACCCTATGAATCCCAGGATCTGCTGGGACAGAGACCATTCAATCACACACAAAGGGGCTGTTCCTCCACACTGCTATCTGCTGTGTCCCTTCCTTCTACGGCAAGACCCAGGCAGTCAATCCTCCACCGGGACAAGATCTCCCTCCCTGGGGGAGTATACTCGTGCTGTACAGTTACTTCAGGCACTTCAGGCAAGATTCACTTTGGCACAGCTATCAACTAGAATAGCCACAACAAGAAGGAAGAACAGCATCAGGGGCATCAGTTCCTCCACTTACCACTCCAGGATACTCCCCTCACATCCCAGGGAGCCCTAATTCTTACTCAGCACAGGAGATTCCATAGAATCCCACAGAGGTAAGAACAGCGACATGCAAGTGGCATTGGTTCCCCTTTTTGTGTTCCGCAGGCAAGATATGCCAAAGTAGGGTCTCCTCAACTCACGGCAGCTGAGTGGATGATCATGACTTAGACTTATGGTGATTACAAAATGTGACACATCGGTTGTATTCTAACAAGATGCACACATAAAATGGGAACAGAATCCAGGAGCTCTAACAGTCCCCTGTTCTAGCCACATGACCCCTCTCTGTAAATGATCTATAGAATTTTTCAGTGGGGTATCAGCTTTTTCATAATTGCAGCAGACATTCAGTTTCCATTCATTGATATGTTTATCCATAATATAGATACAGGAGGGAAAGATTTATCTATAATATATATATAGGGGGAAGGACTCACGAGAAAAATAGCTTACTTGTGTCCGGATTCATGGGCAATAGTAAAAGCCAAGCCAAGCCCTGTATCTTCATTGATGGTACAGCTACGGTATTTACTGCACATGCCACTAATAGGGGCAAAGCCTGGGGGAGGGGGAAAGGCAGAAGAGATGTTATTTCAAATACTGTAAGATACATACATCTCATTGTGATGGATACTACATGTTTTCATGAGTACATGCTTATTCTGATGTGTGAGGAAAGTTCAGTTCATTTTGGAGCACCAGGAATTGTAGGCAGAGCTACGTTTAACAAAAAAGGGAGTCGTGTATAGAGAAGTGCACACATGTGCCTATACACACATCTATATATGCACACACTGGGCCCAATCCAGAAGGAATTAATTCTGTAGATGCTGACCTACACAAGTTTTAACACAGGCTCATTCTAGTGCAGGTGACTCAACCTCAGTCAAGTCAGCTGACAAAGCCATTTAAAAGGGGACAGCTCCTTTCTGAAGGTCACTCAGGGATAACAAAGAAGGTCCATGTGGCCCAGATGTATTTTTGAAATGCAAAATGAGATCAGTGGTGGAGAAAATTCCCTGACTGCAGTAGAGATCCTAAAACATGTCTTTTGAAGGTCTCTCTGGCAGTGGCCAAAATACTGGCAATATGGGGTTTTTTAAGTTTTTTAAATTTTTTAAAAGAAAAAACTAACACTCTTGTATAGAGCTTTTCAGTAGATCTCAAAGCACCTCACAGTCTTTAATGGGTTTATTCTCATAGCACCTCTATGAAGTAGGGAAGTGCATTTAGCCTCTCTGTGCCCAAGTTTCCAACCTGTAAAATGGGAATTCTCCCCATTATAGAAGTGGGGAACTTGGGCCCAGTGAGGCGAAAAGACACACACAAGGTCACAGAAGAAGTCTGTGGCAGGGCAGGGAACTGAACGTGATTCTCCCAAGTCCTAGGCTAGTTCCCTAATGGCTGGACCATCCTTCCTCTCATTAACATGTTACTTTCCACCTTGACTGTTCCTTTACCACATCTTCAAACATTCTCATCAGCCACAAAATTGGGATTTCTTTATTTTATTAATCGAGATGCTGTCAGTTGACATTCATCAGTTTTGCAGAGCATATTTTCTTACCATACCTAAAGTGTCACAGGGTTCATTTTTCCAAGAGCAGATATCAAATCCTGTAAGCAAGATGGCATGGTCGTGACGCTTTCCATTCTTTCCAACCAGAGCAGATTGCCACTGACAAAAGCTATTTAATGACTGGTCCGCGTGATGGTTGATCATTAATCCACCCTACAGATATTTCATAGACACAGAAATAAGATGCTTCTACCGGCAGCTGAGGAAGGTGATTGAAGGAAGAAGAACTGGGGTCGGGGTTGGAGGAAGGGGAATTACTTTAGTTATATGACTAGATGTGAAGAAATGTCACCTCTCCATTTCCTATGTCACTATATATTTGACACACCTGCCTGAAATAACTATTTCAAGTCAATCAATCAATCATAATTATAAAATGAACCTGAAGAAACTCAGACCCAGGGATATTTTCTAAGGCACGGATGGAGTTTAGGTGTCCAATTCCCACTGACTTTCAGTAGGAGTTGGACACCTAACCGTGCCTTTGAAAATTCCCCAACAGTATTTCAATAGCAAGAGGTGATTCATAAACTCTTTTAAACTTTAATTGCAATGTGAATGATTTTGGGGCTTGGCTTCCCCTTCTAGAAATCATTTCACTTGTGAATTTGTGCCCTTTTGGTTTTCACTGGGTAATATGCATGAGGTACAAGTGTCTTTGGGTCTCTTGATTTGGTTTTCTTGATAAAAATATGTCCTAGATGAATAACTACTGAAGGCAACAGCCCTTATAAAATATTTGAGGATTCTAGAGTAAGAGTCAGAAACACTGAAGGGTAAAGGGGAAGTTAATTAAACTCCTGGTTCTATTATTAAAAAAAACTAGGAGCAGTGAAATATGGAAAATGTAACATCAAGGGTTCTGGTGATGTCATAAAATCTCACACTTGAGTCTTGTAGTTTATAATGTCATGACAAGCCCTCAGTGGAATTTCCTTTGCATAGTGTGGGCTTGTCCATATATTCCTTGTGAACAGTGTCAGATACACTCTGCTACAAAAGAATAATGACACACCACTTACAGGCTCTTGTTCCAAAAGAAGAAGGCTCACAACAATGATGTTTATGTCGCTGCCGATTGTCCCATCTTTAAAAAGACTAGAAACCTGCATGAATATGTAGGAGAGGGTAATAAATAAATAAATCTGTAATAAAAATAGACTAAAGATAATTAATGAGTTATCGTGACCCAACTTTCATGACAGTCAAGAGGAACCTGGCACATTGCAGGATTAGCCCCACCTCCATCTAACAGAAATGTGTACAAAGGGACCGACAAATAGCCCATTGAAATTAATTGAAAAATTCCCACTGACTTCAATGGGCTTTGGATCAGGCCCCAGTTCTGCAGGATCAAAGTCACAGCAGGTAATCCTCTTGTGTCTGCCCACACAAATAACTCCTCTTTCCAGCAGCAGGGAAGAGGGGAAATAAAGCAAAGCTTTTGTGATGGGGCAAAAGGAGCTGGCTGACTCACTTTGCTCACTAGGGCAGCTGTTCAGGGAAGTAAGTAGGAGTAGAGTCCCCTTTACTGCCCTGCTTAGATTGTGACTCAAGACATGCTACCTGCCTATTTACTCCCCACTGCAGACAAGTGGGGGGGGAGTAGGAGGAGCTCTGGCTTCACCCTACCTTCTCATCAGCCAGAGTAGGGATGAAGTTACTTACTCCCACTTCTCCTTCCAGCGGAAGTGGGGAGTCAGGGAGAAACTGTGATGCTTTGAGATAGAAGTCTCCAATCTGCCCCCGTCCGCTATGCACCACCCTATATTCAGAGCAGGTTGTAAAGCTACAGGCCGGCCATTAAAGACACTATGAGCAATATATAACCCCACTAATTCTAAAAGAAATTACATTAGCAAAATTGACACAAACATTCAGAATAATTATAAATCCCAACTCCACCCACACCACAAAACAAGGGTGGGATTTCTAGGCTGGCACAGGTGGACTTGCAGAAATCAATTTAACAAGCGGAGTTTTCAGTATTGCCAACTTTTGTGATTTTATCATGAGTCTCACCAAGTTGGGTGTTTTTCTTAAAGCCCCAGCTCCTGGTTGTCTTGTAGATTTTCCACAGCTGTAGATGAGTACAAAACCAATGGCACTTCAGTTACACCAGCTCTTACCATGTTCATAACTGTTAAGATATATGTGGTTACATTGTCCTTGCCATGCTTCTCCAGCATTTTTTTATCCGCCACAACAAGCGTTTCAACATTCAGACTTCCACTTTTGGGGGTTTTAACAGCTGATCTTTTGAACCTTGCTGAACTTCCATATTCATCTGATAGGATGTATGTATCCTCTGTGGGTGGCTTAGGTGTGTCTAAAGACAAACAGAACACGGTTTTGGAAAGGGTTCAAAACGGGTCATTTTTATGAGCAGTTTGGTTAGATAGTAAAGCGCCTGGGGAATAGAGCCCTAAATGAATTTACAATATTGTGCAAGAGCCAGGTAATGATTAATATGGCCTGTAAGATGGTGAGTTCTTCTAATACATTATTAATTAAGATCTGATTCATTCTTCTTTAAGAAAAAAACCTGAATACAATAAGCAATTCAGAGGAAAGAAATAATCTAGTAAAATGAGTTTCATGTACTGCAGGGAGAAATACTTAGTATTTCTCCCTGAATAGCTATATACTATTTGACCATTTTGGCACCTTCCTGCATCGACTGCAAACATAGCGTACGGGCCAGATTCTGCCTCCCTTAATAAATTCCTCCAAATGCATACAGAAACTAGATATACTGCAAAAGCAGAGTTTCCTGTGTGCCTGTATTTTGACTGGCAACAGCCCCCCATGGAGACTCTCCACACGGATTACTCCTGGTTGGAGCACAAAATTCAGAGAGTGGAAAATAATGATCATTGCTGGATCAGAAGCCATGTGCATAAACATGCGGTCCATACTTCCTGAGAAATAAAGCAAGCCATGCCTTCTGCTTGTGTAGGGAAGGACTGCAGAGTCAACCCTCTCTCTGGGTTTTGAAGAAGCCAGAATTAGGGCAGAAAACCTTTGTTCCATATTCTTCCTGCTTATGGCTTTTCTCGCATAAGCCTATGTGCCCCTGGCAACCAGAATTCAGCCCACTAGTCACTATTTGAAAATGCTAGTTAGATAACAACAGGAGTTGTCCTTGCAAATCTTTATGGCAAAAGGGATGAAACATGATATGAGTGATGGAGCCCCGGGTAATTAAAAAATGTAACAACCACCTTTGTCTAGAAGCCCTACCTGTGACTGTGTCTGACAGTTACTCCAACAACAGAGCTAGGTTGGCATCTACCTCCTCCTTGGTCACACGGGGACACCAGGAATCCAAGGGAAACAGGATGGTAAGTAGGGAAGCTTAATTGCATCAGTTGTCTGCCCAAAGTTAGTTTCATTTAAGAGTCTTCTAAGGCAGGCCATCTCAAAGCTGAATAAGTTATGCTCAAATGGAGCTTTGATCTACGGCCTTGCAGAGCTTGTGGCGTTTAGAATGTTATACTTGTTTAGTTGCTACTTAGACTGTAAATTCTTGGGGGCAGGGAGTGTCTTTGTGGTCTGTGTTTGTACAGCAAGTAGCACAATGGTGTCCAGGTCCATGACTGGAGCTCCTAGGCACTACAGATATTACAAAAAGTAAATCATAGTAATGAGTGCTGGACTGGTCCTTAATATTCTAAGTGAACATGCTGTAGGCATCAATATGCTGGTATTTAGCAGGTACAAGTTGTAGCAATGCAATATCCCTAGTGATTTACTTCTGAGAATTCATTTAATCAGAACTATATTTCAGAACACGAATGAATGAATGAATGAATGAATGAATGAATGAAAGATATTTTAGTTATAATATCAATCAAGAATTATTATCCTGTTAAGAATGTAGAGAGGTCTCCTCTTCTGAAAGCATGTACAGACAAGCATCCCCTATCAGCGAAATGCATAGTTTATTTCCCAAGTAGAGCAATTCCTTGTTTAGGAGGCAGCACAAGTAAGTGGCTTGCACTTGATTCACAAAAAGTCTCTTTTATATTGGCCTGTACTGTGGGTGGCTCTCATCACTGCCGAGACTCACCTCCCTTTTGCACCTGCTTTACTACTACTAAAAGTTATTCAGAAGAAGCAGCTATTCTCAAATATGACTTACAGAGCGTGATCTGTTCAGCTCTTGTGCTCCAAACTTTTTAGCCTGTGATGAGATAGCGGAAAGATGGCTTACTGGCTGTGCTCATGCTTACAAACTGCACGCTCAACATGGCTACTAAAGAAAGTTAGAAGGGTTAAGCTTTAAGTCTTCAAGCATATCCCTTTGCAAGCAGCACCATACTAATAATCTCTTTTCCTGTACTGCAAAAATGGATAGATTCTGGATTAGGGATTAATTAACCCTGTTGTATAGGCCATCTCCAGTTAAGTCTGCCTGGTGCATCCCATTAGAGGACCTTGTTTTGGGGCTGAAATTATCCATGCCAGGTGTCTACGTGAGACTGAAATGTTTTGGAGATTTTCAGCTAACATGGTTCACCTGTTTCCAAGAATGTGGTTACGGAAAAATACATTGTTTTGCCTATGATAAAAAAAATGTGTATAACCATTTCATTGAGAAACTCTAGAGCCACCACCGCCATTGGTTGGAGCAGGGACATGGCCCTTCTGCCCGTGACATGACTTTTGCCTGTGCTATCTTAATTCAGCCCCCTTGTGCAAATGTTTTATGATACGGGCTTTAACGGTACGATCACATTCCATTTTTTTTTCACAGGACCCCTGCCTCGTTCAGTGCCTTGGATGGACCTGTTCTGGGGTTGTATAATGAAGACGGCTATTGTATGTAGGACCCCTTGCTTCATTTGTTGTAGGAGTTGGAAGATCTCTAGTGAATGAGGCAGGGGATGGCAGGAGGAGAAAGGAAGGTCTCGTGTTTAAGGCTGTTGAATGCTGCCCTGGAGAACTGTATTCTGTCCCTGCTCTGCCACAGACTTCCTGTGTGATACTGGGCAAGCTACTTACATCAGACTTTTCACAGGTGGCCACTAATTGTGGGTTGCTCATTTTACATAATCCTATCTTGAGGCCATGGAGCTGAGCACCTACTGAAGTCAATGGAAGCTAGGCTTTGAATATAAAAAGCTTGATACAGTGCCAAGTACTCTGAAAAATCAGGCCGTGGGCGCATCAGCTTAGGTAACCAAAATTAGTGGACATTTTTTAACCTCAGCTCCCCATCTGCAAAATGGGGACAGTCATACCACCTAGTTTCACAAGGATTAATTGTGAGGCTGTTGTGAGGATTAATATATATTTGTGAAGCACTCTGATACTATAGCAATGAACACCATAGAAAACCCATGAGAAAATTAGTAATTCTGTCTTCAGAGCAGGGTTTGAATAGAGTACAGTGAACAAGGCATGGGGCCCTGGATTGAACAATGAGTAGAAAACAAAATATCGAATAGCTTCTCATTAAATGGGCACTGTCCATCATGTGCACGAATGAGGTAGGGGTCTGGTGAAAAAAACAGCAAGTGATCGCATAACTACAGACTGCATCATAATGCATATGCACAATGGGCTGGATTATAGCTGTTTGAGCAACTATCATTCTAGCATTTCCTAACTTCTGAGTGCTTGACTTTGCAGCCTTAATGTTCTTTTAACATAGTTTTCAGGTGTTATTTATATAAAGGTCTTGTTCCTGATTCCTGTAACCCGCCTTATTCCTGCACACAGCATCATTAAAGTCATTGTGCTTGTAAAGTCTTAAATTTAATTCAATCACTAGTACAAACGTCAACATAACTGAAAGTTTAATTTTGTGCACTTAACATAGGGGGTCTCAACCCAGGATCGCAAATAGATGTCAAGTAGCGATGGCCGTCCTACCCTTCCTATATTGCTAAACAGGAGGGAGCCGTAGCTATATCCAAGCTACATGAAAAAGTAGAGAAACCACTGCTTTAACAAATAGGAGAAAGGCCAGTGAACTGTATTCAGCAATATAAGCAACTATCTACCTTCAAAGTGTAAACAACCCCCCTACAGCACCACCTGTCCTCTTTCAGTACCATGTTTGGATACAGATTCAGTAAAGTACCATTTTTACTTTCAAAATCCAGTTAACTTTAATTGCAAGAGCATTAGCCACAAGTCCAAATTACTCCTGCTGTGTTGTCCCCTTGAACGTACAGGGAGTTGTGTGTCCTTTCTATCCCTTACATGAAGGAATAAAGGCCCACTGATTAGGACTTTAGCATAGGGGCTGGGAGACTTGGGTTCAGTTCCCTACTCTGCTACAGACGCCTTCTGAGACTTTAGACAAATCACCTACCCTCTGCACCTCTGGTAAAATGAGGATAACAGCACTTTCCTACCTCAAATGGGTGCTGTGAGGATAAATGTATTGACTATTGTGAGGTGCTAGTGTACTATGGTAATAGGGACCATATAAGATAAAATGGTCAACATGGAAGAGCCTGGAACTCTCTCTATCAAAGCCATCAATATCATATGGGTTTTGTAATCAGTGAACAACCTTTTGAAAAAACGCCCTGGTGGTCATGGAAAATGAGAAGACCATGAGCTAATGCAATATTCCTCACTTCACTTTCTAAAGTAGCCCCTGCTGTCTTCCATTCTCATTAGTCATTGTATAGCAGTAAAAGAAAAAAAAAGGACTGAAACAGGATGACCATCGGTTTGTACAAGAATTATGTACTGGGGCTTCTTAGACTAGGGGAGATTTAGCAGGAAGGGGGAAGAAAGTAGCAGAGAGACCTGTGATATTGAAGAAAAACATGAATTGATTGAAAATATAAAGACTTCTCAATCTTTTCAACCAGATCAATATTTTCCTGCAGAACACTCAGAGACTTTCACTCCTTCCTCCTTCAATTTTCTCCTCCCATTTTCTCCTCTTCTCTTCCCTTCTGTTTGTTCCTCTCCTTCTGTTCCCCAACCCCTTTTTATTTTCCTTTTTGAAAAGGAACCCTCTTGTTGTCCCCAAACTCAAGTAGAAATTGGACAGGACATATTTTGGCTGATGCAACTTTTTCAGTTACTGTATTCAATTCTTGGGGCTCTAGTCATGAATCTCAATAAAGGCCCACAAACAGAATCAAGGGAACATAAGAAGTATAGCTATAGGATCCTTGAGGAGCTCCTAAATATTCTTCAAGTTGAGGGCCTAATGATGGCCTCACAATGGACTTTGGTAGGAAAATGTAGTTTCAATACATTTTTAAGAGGTGACTCCAGAATTTTATTTAAACAATTTCCTTGGGAGGTTATGGTTGATATAACCTCCCAAGGAGGTTGCTGACAACGTCATTATCAAATGGTGGATTGTGAAAGACCTATTCCCCCTCCTTTGCCAAATCAATGATTCCTAATGCCCTTCCTCCATCTTTCAAACTAATCGCATATCTCAGATTAAGAGAAAATAGAGCAGGGAGTTGGAACTGGTAATTGTACAGAAGAGGCAGTGTTAAAGCACCAGCAAAAAGAAGAATGGCCCATTAAAAGATAAATCAATCTCAAGAAAACCAGAGCGATGGATCTTCTAAGTTGAGCAGCACATTCCTAAGAAAGTCACTCACTGACTAGTGGTGGAGTTGTAATAATAGTGATGGACAGTGCCATAAACTTAAATGCATGATCCAGCTCCTTGTATCTGTCCTCCATTTCCTCTGTTAGCACTACTATTTAAAAAATTCAGCCCCCATCAGAGTAGTGGTTACAAACCACAGTAAAAGAAGCACCTACAAGTCTCTAAGAACTACTATCTCAAACAAAGAGAGAAAGTTTCCTTACATACATTTCTTTCGACGTCCACAAAAATGCTGCTTTTGAAACCTTCCATGGTGGTAATCATTCGCCTGATCATGATACTTGTGGTGTGTGTGATTTCTGTGATGACCCGGGGAAAAGTGATTGGAATTGGAATCTACTTTGTACCGGTGCACTTTCTCCTCTGCTCTCCGTTTGTATAATACATGAGGGTGATGTCCAGCAGGTGATGTGTAGTTGTGTTCCTGTGCTAGGTGCTGAGGTAATGGAGATATAAGGAATTCGTTCTCCTGCATCCTTATCAAACCTGACTAAAAAAAAAAAAAGCAAATTAAACAAACATTATATTTTGCTGTTTGACAACCAATATATTTATGTCCACTTGTCAGCACTAGGTTCCTTCTAAATAGCTGAATCTATTCTCTTAATTGCAGAGTCTCTTATACAAAAAGAAGACTTTTAGCACATTGTCAGGCTTGCAGGCTGGTTTTCTGGATATATGGTCATCAGCAGCAGTAGAATAGGGTCAGGATGAATGAGATTGTGCTGCATAGACAAGAAGGAAACAAAGATGAAGCACAACGTTCCTTTTTTTAAAAAAAATAGCATGGCCGGGAAAATTGTCAAAGCAAATTTTTCCATTTGGATTCTTAAAAGAGGTCTACACAATTAACAGATTCCCATAGGAAACAACTGTCTGTGACATCAGATTCAGGTAAATTAAATCTCTGAATTCCCTATTCTAATTGACAGCAACAGATTTCCTTAGCGGCTAGGCTTCCATTCCACTTGCTGTACTGCATTCTGACTAATCATGGAACTCCATGCCCCAGCAATTTGCTTGTGTTCCAGAAGACTCTAGTCCAAGACAATGCTGCAGTTGCTCTCAGAGAATCTCAGAATCTTCATCTCTAATGGCAAAAGTATATTCACTAGGGTGGATCAGAGAGCAGAATTTTGTCCTAAACTATGAAAAGTCTCTGCCACTAATTGGCACCTTTTTTTCAACCTCAGCACAGAAATCCAGGATTGAAGGACTGTGGCCAATGAACTCCCTCTCCATCCTTCAAGATATGTCTACTCTATTAGTAAGGCAATGTTGTAAAGCTGTTACTGCGGCAACCTGAGCCCTACTGTTCTTGCTCTGTGGAATAACTACAAGACTTCAGGCTGCAGGGTTGTCAGTGTATCACCTTTCACCAACACTAAACTACTATCATCACATTAAATATTAACTATGATCACTACACAATGTACACTAAAAATGAATACATATGTATTTTTACCAACACATTTTGTGTTTAGCACATTTTTCCCCTTTCATTGTCTCTAGAGGGCAGAGTTAAGGTTGGGGAGAAATACGCTGTATTTTTCGTGCATCAACTATGAATAAACCTACACATATGCTTAAGTGTTTCCAGGATCAGAGACAGCATCAGAAATGTGGGTAGCAATGAGGAAGTATTTACTTTCAAGTCATAAACCAGTTGCGCTGTTCATTCCCTTGTTTTGTAAAAGCTGTTGAAATAAACACTCTTTTTCACCATGAGATGCATACAGCAAATATTAGTGTGTAGCCAAGTGGGGCAAGAAAAAGTTTGATTAGATGAGTACATATGTAATATTACTTCCAAAGTTTATTTTGGGTCAGTGAGGCACTACCCCATGGAAAGTACCTTTTTCCAAAAGTGGCATCCCCCGAGAACCACACAGCTCTATGAACAGCTTCCCAGAAGTATGTGCAGATAAGCAAGTGCAACCATGCTATATGATATATTAGCTCTCTCAGCCCATGATACCACCTCTCCTTGCAAAGAATGCTTTCTGATGTTAGATGGTGGAGCTATGCTCCTAGCATTGCACATTTTGGATATGCGCCTTATCACCCATCTTGAAATTGATTTTTTTTCTTATATGAGCCCCTATGTGCAGACTGGCTAGGACTTGAGGATAAAGAGGAAGAGGGACTTCAACCAATACTTGATTTCACTAGAGTGTTTCTTTGGGATTTGTGGACCTTTCTGCACTTCCAGAGCTTCATTCCAGGAGGAGAATTTTTCAGAAAATAGGGAGTTGTAAATGAAATCCTCATTGCTTTAACTGTAGTGTTTGCTACTGAGTTAATGCTATCACTTATATCAGATATATCCACAAAAAAAACAGATTTATCAGGAATTTTAGTGACATGGGTCCTTACTGCTCACCAATCAGACACCAGCCCTCTGATTGACATTCATTACTGTATTTTTCCAAATAGAGGGAAAATATGTGCTTTCCCTTTTGTGGTCAATTACCAATTATTATAGATGGACAACTCAACCAGGATTTTAACAATAACTCTTTCCTATAACACTAATTGTGAGGATCTTCTGCTTCCCAAAAGTTGCTGTGAACATAAACAGAGATCATATTGTGATAGACATTTTCCTTAATTCAGAATACATTCAACAAACATTCATCCTATATTTGCTCAACATATTATAAGGAAGAGGCAATAACATGTCGGTTAATGAAAGATCAGGACTGAGGAACTTCTCATATAGAATTTAGCTAGCTTGCTTGCCCAATTCAATGGACTGGCAATCTTCAACCGTCAGATCACAATAGGACAAGACAAAGCACTTCCGTGTACGGAAGAAAACTGATATTTTAATCCTTATGATTCATGTCATCAGATATTTAGAACTGACACAATTCAAATGCAGTTCTGGGCAAGAAGAGACCTTCCACGCAATCATCTGTTATTCAGCACTGATAACTAGGCATCTGCTAACTGATTTTACAACCTTCTATTGGAAAACAGAAACATAATAAATCTGTTTTTTATTTCTCCATTTTAAAGGTTTCCACGTCTGAAATTACCCCTACAGGATTCATTTAATAAATGATTCAAACCATATGGAATAGAGGATTTTCTACATTTTCCTCTTAAGAAACTGTCCCTGATGTACATCAAGTTTTAGTCCCAAATGGAATTTCTATATTTAACATCACAAGGGTGGACTGAGAATTCCAGAAATGTGTGATGAATTGAATTCTAGCCCATGTGCTGAATTCATTTTGTTGCATGATTTTCATGTGCTGTAACTAGCTGGTGAGTGACCTAAAAACCTTATTCGGTCAGCCCTTGCAAATTTTTCTTCAGCAGAGACCAGGGCTGAATCCTCAAATGAGATGTACTCCCTTTGGGTTTTAAAGTAAATCAGAAAGGATTATTCCAATTGGAAAGTGTTATGAAGGATAAATAATGTCTACTTTTTCTTTTTTCTGACACAACATCTAGTTTCAAGCAGTCTTGCAGCACAGAGCAGTCTTTATAAGATAGGCCGCTGGTTCATTTCTATAATTTGTGAGCAAGTTTCCAGTATTCATATTTAACTAATCTCTAACAATTCACAAAATATTGGCCCAGATCGCTCCCGCTTGGAGATCCACAAACTGGACTGGATTTCAGGTGGTCAGTTAGGTATGTGGTTACAGCTCCTTGATTCTCAAGTGGCAACTACTCTAGCTTCAGACCTGATGTTAATTAAAGCAGCATATGGGCTGCTCAATCTTGTGTTGGCAGGTTATGGTCCTCAAAGGGGATATGCCAGTTGAGAAATGAGGACAGATGCCTTCCCCTGATGTGCCCACTGTTGATATGATCCCCTAAAAAAGGGTTAAGGTGGGGAGCCAGCTATGCTAGCTTTATGCCATCTGAGACTCTCCCATGCCAGAATAATTCCCAGAGGGCTAATTAAGAGCAGGTTCTGGCCACCTTGCACTGCCAGAGCAGTGCAATGGGGACAGAAACAAGGGGAGAGACTCTAGCCCAATCTCTCTATTAGTCTGGAATTTTTTCAAAAGAACTATGAAGTTTAAGTGAAGTCATGAATTAAATACAGTATGTTTCTCCTCATTAGCAACTTCAGCAGATGTGTGGGTATAATTAGTAAAAATTACTATGGATAAATGGAAGCTAGGTCTTTGTGTTGCCAGGACCAGCATTAATATAAGTGCATACCCAATCTTAGCTTAGCCACAGCTCACTGAAGTCAATGGGAAGTCTTTCCATTGACTTAAGTGTGCTTTAGCTCCAACCCTTTAAGACGAGAAGGGGCAGGGCATTCTTCATGGCTATGTCTACACTACAGTTTTTCTTCAAATTTCCCACTGTCATAGCCCCACCAGAGGAAGCCATGTTACAAGTGCCAACATTTTCACCAAGTCCAAACAACACAGTGGTGAAAAGTCCCTGGACCCCAGCAGACGATCTACACCTTCACTGTTGCTGTCACGAGGGGAGTGGCACCGTTTGAGAAGTTTGAAGAAAAATGCTTACCTAGGCAAGGCCCAGGAAAAGTCTTTGAATGAAAATTGCTACCACCTTGGTCTGCCGGAGCCTAAATTTGCTATCCTTCGGGAAACACTGTAAGGCCCATCTTCTCTCCCATACCTTTGGAAAGGTAGATTATAGGATTTAGGATGGAATATGTAAGGCAGGAAGGTTGGCCTAAGTGTTTAATTAGAACAGCTCAAATTTCAAACATCCAGTATTAGCTTGTGAACAAGCTTAAAACCAAGAATCATTCATAGAAATTATTCAGCAAATTCTTAATCAGTCAATCGGAAATTTGCAGTCTATTTGTAGATAATTTACAACGACACAAAAAAAGACAACATTCATTAAATAAATTATTTGTTCTTAATTATTTGCTTAGTTCTTTGATCCATTAAAGAAATTTTCAATTTGAGATGTTTCCTAATAAAATTTTATATCATTGGGGTATTAACACCAAGGCATTTGTCCAAGATTTTCCTGGTAAATCTCAAAAGGAAGGGGAACTTCATAAAGAAAGCTGGAGATGGTGATTATAGAAAGCAAATCTGCTTTAGGATTTCTTCACTGATATTATATTACTATGTAGAGATTAAGAGTGGGCTTTTCAAAAACATTCAACATTGGTCTAACTCCATTACTATTGAAGTCATTGGTACAACTTTCACTGTTTTCAGTAGAAGAGTTAGACGGAAGTTGAATGTGTTTGAACATCACATCCTAAAATGTTTTCTCTCCAAGAATGGGTGATTTGCATCTCATTGAAATAGCATGCAAGACATCTTGTATTCTCTGTGCTTAGAATCTGAATCAACTCCCACGGAAGCTGGACTGCGCCCTTACTGTCTGATCTTCCAAGGTATGGAACACTTCCTGCGGGTTACAAACACCCTCCACTTCCACTGTGACATCCAAGGGAGTGGAGGATGGTCACCGTCTCACAGATGCCTTAGGACCATGGTATGAATGTGCTACAGGAGCACAGCTAGGGCGCTGCAGCTGAGCTGTTGCGGAGTAGATACTCCCTGCATTGACAGAAGCGGGGGTTCCATCCATGTAGCTAACCCACCGTTCCAAGAGGTGGTAGCGAGGTTGACAGAAGAATTCTTCCACTGACTGAACTGAATTCACAGAGGAGGTTCGGTCATCCTAACTATGTGACATAGGAGCAAAATTTTTCACAGCTATGAACAATATAGCTAGGTCATCTAATATTTAGGTGTAGGCCAGGCCTTAGGGATATGCACTGCAGTGGCAGCTGAAGGACTCATCGTCCTGGAGTGGACTTCTCAGAACTGTTGTTTTCTTGTCTATATTTAAAAACTGAGATTTTGAGATGGAGTCTGTTCCCTTTCCCACATGAGGAAAGCATTCTGGCTACGGATTTCATATTTCCATAAAGCCACCTTCATTATGTGTTAATTAAATTACAGGCAACAGCTCATCCATATGCATTAAGAGTTACATGAGATTCATCATCCAGACACAGATAATGTGCTAAAAAATGAAACAATGTGAAATTCAAAACTAAGGACACAGAGGACAATCAAACATCTCAGCTGCAATATCTGCTAAACAAATAAAACTACCTAGCACAGACTTACGCCAAGTACAATTACTCTTTGCATGATAACAGGAGCACCTTGACTGTACCAAAGTACTAAAATATATGTACAAATACCTTCTAAGCAACATTAATTATTTCTTATAACACTTCATTTGATGTTATGTTATGCATACACATCTGAAGCTATTAAAAAGCCTATGACCACTCTGTTTTAACTGTGAACAAATCCTGATATGTTAACAGCAACCACTGCACTTAGTGAATAAACAATTTAACATTGCATAGGGATGGATGCAATCAGCATGAAGAACCTTTTTTAAGGGAGTGTTAAGTGTGAGCTCTTTTGAACCCATTAAATGTCCTCCAATGTTACACACAATGTTTCAAAAAGCAGTTGACTTGGGGCTTGTTCCACAGGCAGCTGAAGTCAGTCTAAAGACTTCGATTGACTTCAATGGGCATAAGTCCAGTGCCTTTTGTTGGGCTATTTCCCACAACGTACAGTTCCTACAAAAAAATATTGAGTCAAACACAGATTAACCACAACAAGAGATACAGCACATAACAGAAACAGACTGCACTTAAAAGTACAACTTTCCGTTGTGCTTAGAGCAAAAGGAAAAGATAAATGAAGAACTTCCCTGCAATATAAACCTCCTGAGAGGAAAGATGATCTAAAAAATATAGTTTTTCTTATCCCAAATGAGCAGAAATCTAGCTAGGAAGATACACGCATTCCTGGAATTCCCATCATAATAATATCTGACACTGACACATCACAGAACACTCGCATGCTTTCTCACTCAGACTGGAGTGAAAGCTCAGGGAATGCTATTGGCTGCAATTCATCCTAGTGTCACTCTGGTTGTAGTTTTAAGGCCTGAATCTCTACTCAGTTTCTGGCCCTTTGGCACACTCAGAAGGCACAAAGGGCCTCAACTGCTTATCAGAGAATTCCCTTGTCAGAGACGAACCCCCTGCTGGCTCAAATATGACAGATCTGGGTCCTCTGTCTGCCCTCTGGAAGAGGGAGGCAGGATTTCTCCACATACATCATTTTCCAGAATGTATTCAAACCAATTTATTCAAGAAATCTGGCCCAGGGTTTTGTAGGAGTGGACTCTCATGAGATTTCCAAGAGTACACTTGTCTTACTCAGGTCAGAGATTCTATGGGTGACACTCAATTTTCATTTTCATTTAGATCCCTTGCCAAACTAGGTAATGCTAAGGCATGTGGGCACTGAAAAAACACAGAAACAAAGAGTGTAAGTTAACTAAACTTTGCCTGAGTTTTTATGTTATGCAAACAAATTCACCCATCCCTCAGACAAAGTGTTGAGATTTTTGCACTGTGGGTAGCATCTGTTGATGATGATACCAGAATTAGGAAATTAAAAAGGCCAGAAGACACTTTCTTAGGCCAGGTCCTCAGCTGGTGAAAATAACCTCAGTGGAGCTATGCTCATTTCCAGTAGTTTGGGGGATCTGTCCCCCCACCTCCATTCTGAATATTTAGGTTAATTTAATGTCCAACGTGCATTATTAAAATATTTTTTAAATGAAAGAAAAATGAGAGCCACTGGCCACCGATTCTGGATTGTGAGCTGACTATTATCAAGTTTTCTTTCAAATCCAGATGAATCATAAAAATACTGAACTCTCTCTTCAAGCATAACATAGCTGACTTACTGCCTATATTTTTAAACTTTAAAATGTTAAGATATTTTAACAACATAGCATTTTGCTATCCCAAATCAATGGTCCCCAGAGAGTGGGACCTTAAAACAACCATTCTGAGTTCATCATGAAAGACTCCTCTGTTCAGTTAAACTGCACAAAATGAGTATTATTCTGAACGTTTGGCAATTGTTGAACCAAGGTAACAAATTGCTTTCCTTTAATTATTCCTATATGAACAAAGGCAAAGTTATTTCTGAATAGTGCCTTTGTATTTTTGCAGTTGACTGAACTTGTTTAAGACATCTTTGTGCCATCCTGCTTCTATCAACATTGTAGCAAATACTGAAATAGTCTAATTTGCTTTTCTGGTTAAGGTAATTGAACTGCCTCAACAGTGTTTAAATATATTAAGCTGACATTTATTGCAGGGGAATGATGACATATTCTAGAAATAATACTAAGATTATTGCTCTGCCGCAAATGCAAATTAGGACTCCTGCTCATATCTATCTGCACCTCTTATGCCTCACAAGCAAACACTAAATATTAGAAATGACATTATATATATTACAAAAATTGTACTATAAATGTCAACAAGTCTGACAGGTTGCATCCTAGATTACATGGATCATTAGTGATTCTATCACTGTGGGCCCAACACAGCAGTTTGAACACAAGCAAACTTGCCCGCTGAAACCTATCTTTCTCTTGCTTGTTCTAATCTAATGGATCCAGAAGTCAATTAGATATGAGCAACAGATCCAAGTTAGGTTTGACAGTTATACAGGTGGTTGGGGATGGACTGTTTAAGTAAGGCCCCAGTGATGACAAGATAAAATCTAGATATTCTATTAGTTATGACAGTTCTGAAACCCATCACAAAGCAAACAGGAAGCAGTGGGATTATTATATGAATGTACTAATGCTTCACTTACTTTATCTGAAAGGAGACAGTGCAGTATTTGTCATGTGTTGTCTAACAGCTGATTAAACACTTGTGGTGCATCAAGAAAACTAGACATAAGGATACAGGTTAGCTAAAACCCTGATCCAGCAGCCCATTTAAGGATGTACATTAGTAAATCATTGGGATTATTCATATGCTTAAAGCTATGGATATGCTTGAGTGGTTTGTTGGATCAGGGCCTATAGGTGGTGCTGACAGGGTGATTAGAACAGCACCTTCCAAGGGACTAACTTTTATAGAAGATAAAATTCACCCCTGTTCCAGCACTGGGCTGGTGCACCATTTAAATCCCACTAAAGCCTTACAAACAGGACTTAAATGAGGCGTAGGTCTTGTGCTGGACCTCTGAACAGGGCTGAATTTCACCCACAATAAAGCATTTTCTGTGAATTATTCAGTCCACCCCAATGAAAAGGTGCAACAAAAATGTATTATTAGGATTATATTTCTTTAGTGTGTATGGCTGACAATTCTTAAATGGATGGAATACATCTGTCCTAATGATTTTTGTGATGTGTGCTATTAACGTTATATTTTCTTTGTGAATTTTATCCTGTTATAAGTGTTTTAGTCATAGACATAAAAATAACAAAAACTATTTGAAAATAATAAAATAGAAAATGAACAAGTTAGGCTAGAGAATTGCTGGCAGATGTTAAAGACCTTAGTTGCAAATACTTTTACATAATACCTATTTAGCATTCATCAGATGCTTGCTTTAATGTTTCCAAGTAGGAATGTGTTTCTGCATCAGAAATGCAATCCCAGACATTGCTAATCAGGAGTCAGGCTCTGCAGAATGATGAGAGTGGCTTATAAATCATGAAATGTTTTAAAACTAAAAAAACAGCCGTTCTTCTTATTTCCCTTCTGGTTCCCAAGCCTTTAGGGGCTTTTTCAAGTTTTTCTCTACAACCATGGGGACTAGAAATGTACCTGTTTATTATTAATAATTATTATTGTTGTTTGGTTTCTTTTTTAATGACTGGTCAGATTCTCAAGTAACCACATGATTCCAGCCGCTGGGGGTTTAAGAAAGACAGCCAATGTCATGAGACTCATGATCAGATTGTGAGATTTGGCAAAGCTGGAAGTGACTTGGCTGCCTCTCTCCCCACAACACGCGACCAGGAGAGGTGCTCGGACCAGATCTCCCTGGATATACCGTAAAGGTGGCTTCTGGCAATGCGAAGACAATGGGGCTCTCAGTCTCAGGGCTGCTTTAAATTGCACCAGCTACAAGGGCACCAAGGGGCTGTTCCTGCAGCTGAGATTGCCAGAGCACAAGGGTTCTTTGGCCTCATGTTCTTTTCCTCAGCTACATCCTCTTTACTGAAGGCTGCAAGATGTGGGCAGTGTAGCACCAGAGTGGCACTCTGCTTGCTGTTGGCAGAGAATCTGGGCCAGTGTCTGCTCTGCAATTATTCCATGCAATGAAACAAATCCAACTAAACTCACCTAATTTTATTTTTTATGAATAGTTCAGCCAGCTCCGATAACAATGAGGCCAGACTATGGATTCAGGTGATATGTATGTGTCTGGGTGTATGACTTACTAAGAGGTTAAATCAGTGGTTCCCAACCTTTTAATTTTTGTTGTTGCTGAAACACTGCTTGCGATGAGTTCGTTACACCAGATAATGGCCACAAGCCACTCTGTGGAGAACAGATAGGCCTGGAGTATCACCCATAAAACAAGCACACCTGGTTTACCACCTCCCGGCCTCACCGGAACAGAGGACACACTGAGGGGAAGCATGGTTCAATAGTTAGCCTGGGTCTTAAGAGAACCAGGGTCAATTCCATGCTCTGCCACAGAAAGTCTATGTGACTTGGGCAAGTCATTTAGCCACTCTGTGCCTCAGTTCCCCCTCTGTAAAAAGGCACTTCCCTACCTCATAGGGGTATTGTGAGGAGCTCAGATACTACAATGAGGGGAACCATATATGTACCTAAGATAGGTTATTCCACTTCATACCCCCCCCCGCCCACAAAGCTTACTGACTTGGCATCTGTGCAGGGGGCCTCACTTTCTCTCCCTCTGTTTTCGTGTAATCACCCATGTGAAATAGATACAACTCTAGATGCAGCTGAATCCCATTTTGATTTTGAATTCTGATAAAGTGGTAAAACTTTATTTCTGTTTGGATGCAATTCAAGTTGTGCTAAATCTGCACTGCACAGCACCATTATTTTGCTGAAGATCCACTAGTTTAAAATAAGATTTCATCCCTTTCTCATGGCTTTTCACACTGAGAAACCTGTAAAATGACAGCTGTATCTTTTAGGTGTATGGTAAGCCACAGAAACATCTTATAACATCCAGATTTTAATACAAAACGTGAACTGGAATAAGGGAGTTATTGGTGAAATTAAACTGGACACGTTTCATCTTGATTCTATGTCATGAACAAGCCTCATTTTTGAGAAAACAATTTGCACCCCTAAAATATGCCTTCCTAATTTTATGTGATTTGTGGGCACAAAGAAGAGTTCTTGCACCTCACCCTTATTTTTACCTAGAATCGAGTAGCTTCCATTGGCAAGTAATTAGATGCGCTGCCACAATTCAAACACAGGTGCAAGATTACAGATGCTACTTCAGGTCTGCAAAAATTGACCCATAATAATTGAAATACAGGATGACATGGGCCAAATATCTCGTTGGTGCAACTTTGCTGTAATCAACTGAGCTACCCCCTGGGTAAATTTGGCCTATTCTGAGGATGTATTTAATATTAATATTAGTGTACCAGAAAACTCTCTAAGAAATAATTTTCAAGAAAGTGCCAGTGTGACAACTTCTGTAGTAGGCAGACGTTTGATCACATGGTGACTGTCCAAGAACTTATAGCTACTTATTACTTCATGGCAACTCTCTTTGTTATTGAAACAATATTTTTAGATTTAACATTGGCCCAGGTTCGCAGCTGGTGAAAATCAAGGTAGTCTCATTGGAATCAACTGAACCGCACAGTCTATCCCTGCTAAGAATCTGGCCCAGAGTATCTAGAGACAGGCTGAAACCACATCATTCAGATCTAAAGCCATTTCTGGATTCCTAACACTCAAAGTTTACAGGTTTCAGACATGTGGTTGTGATTCAGATCCATATAATAGCCTGTTTTTTTAAAATGCCCCAAAGACTAAGATGGTAATGAAAGGGTACGTTCAGTGTAACATATCGTACTGAGTATAAGTCTGTGACATTCTGTGACTTTTACAACACGCTGTTTGGCTGGGACTGTTGTTATGAAAAGTGTGATAAACTGTGTGGGAGCATTTATGTATTCCCTTTCACTGAGTTGAAGAGATCAGCCACATTGAATCCTATAGAGATTTCAAGATGGTAGGAACAGAGGATGGAAAAGAAGCTGAGTGGAGAAGATAACAGTCCCCTTTTCTACAAAGGTCTATAAGCCAGTCCAAGAGGGGAAGTCTTTAGTTCCCATTGCATCTAGCAAAGATTTGTTAGATAGTTTGGTTCAAGCATGTAAACTGCATTTCTTGATGAAAGCATTTACACAGTAAAATGTTTCTAAATGTATTGTCTGGTATTTTGGGTTCCCAAAACATGGACCACCACCACTCTGTGGAACCTGCAATGGTGCAGGAGACTCCCAGTACAGAGAGAGAGAGAATGATATGGAAAAAGTTGGGAAGCAATATTTTTTTCCAAGGGAATCTCTCTCTCAAATAGGTGGAGATGGGCAACATTTTTCTACCAACAGGAATGCAGATTTGGTGAAACTGAAAAGTTTCACAAATTTTTGTCAATTTCACTAAATTGTTTGTTTGGTGGGGGGAAATCATGCTGACACTTCTGAAATGAAACATTTTGGTTTTTTATTCAAAACAAATTTTTATTTAAAAATTTCCTTTATTTTTTTTTTTAATTTAAAATGTTAAATTCACAAAATCAAAACAAAATGTTTCATTTACAGGTGGAGCAAAACAGATGTACTTTTTTTTTTAGACTTTTTCGTTCACCAAACATTTTTTGTTTGGGTTCAATTCAAAAGTTGCTTGGGTTTGGGGGTTTTTTTTACGATTTTTCAGAATTGTCAGCTGACATTCATTATTTGCCTAGCTCTAATAACAGTTTGTAAAAAAAAAAGAAGAGAGATCTACTGGAAAGGTTTCTAACCTCAGTATAAATGTATGAAGGTCACACCATCTATACTTTGTGTGGAATTTGTGGACAGTTTAACATAGTGAGGACCAATGTAACAGAGAGATGGGTTCAAGGCAAAATAGTCACATCTGGAGAAGGATTTCAAACTCCCTACAATATTCTACCAATTGTACAATTGTGATATAGGTTCAGATACTGAACATCCTTACTATTCAGTGGGTATTCAGAGGCTGGGGGTTTGGGCCCATCTCTCATGTCATTATTTGGAGTCCAATTCTGAAGCCCTCATTTGTTGTTTAATATCATAAATCCTAACACTGCATCTTGATTGCATTCTTTAATATGGAGGGGAACAGGGAAAATGTGAATTCATGTAACTTTACCTCTGTGCTCCCAGTCTATGAAGAGATTCCATCTTTTGCTTTACGCAATATCTTCCTTATCCCTGAAAATGTATTGAAATGTATCTTTTAAGAACACTTCAGAATTAAAAATCTTCAGCAGAAACACTTTGGACATCAAATTTCCAAAGTGTCTAACCTTCCACCTGCTGAATGGTCATAGGTCCGGAGAAGGGGTAAGGTTCCATGCAGCTGGGGAATGTGGGTCAAGGAGGCAGGGTTTCTGGAAGGCTTTGGAGCAGTGTGAGAGCTGAAGGCAGTTGGAGAAGTGCTGCAGGACCTAGCTGCTGAAACATCTGCAATACCTGGCTGTGAATCATTGTGTATTTGGTGTGCTAGTAAGGAAAAAAGTCAGTGTGTCAAAACACTTCAGTGACCTTACAAATGACAGAAAATGTCAAAAATGTGCATGTACAACATTGCACGTCCAAGTTTAAAGGTGGAAAAGGCTCTACTCAGCTTTTTGCCTGCAAAGATCACTTGAACAACAACATATTTGCATCCACCCTTTGCAGGTTCCAACATCTGCATCAACTAAGGCTCTGTCCGTACATAGGCTTTGTGCAGTGATGTACTCACATCTGCATAACCAGCTGCTTCAATGCAAACTCCCAGGGTGGGAATGCTACACTATTGTTAAAAAGGACTTGTACTGCTGTGGCTCATTCTGGTTTCAAACTGTGGTGCAAGAAACTCTATATAGACAGGGTCTAAGACTTTCACGTGTACTTTAAGTCCACTAATAACCCATGTGTATGCAAGCATTAGAATTTCTACTCATAGAACCCTTTGCCATGTGTTTTGCAGGTGTCAGTCCAGCATTTCTATGTGTGCAAATGCTAGAATATTTAAAGTGTGCAAGAGTTTGGCTTTATAGTGGGTATATGCGCCTGCAAAATGTCGGTGCCAGTATGTGTGTGCATAATTTCACAAATGTGGGGACCTCAGAGAGGCCTAGCTGAACTTTTACCCCAGCATTTTTACCTGTGCATCCTTCTCTGGGTGTGTACTAAATACTACACTTCCGTCACATTTGTTGTTGAAGAAACTGAATTTTAACCTCAAATACATAGTCTAATTACAACAGATCATTATTTAACCTATTGTGTTCATAGTAATAGTCTGGGATTAGAGTGCTGAACTCCCTCCGGCACCCTTGAAACTACCAGCCTAGGTGCCTGCACAACATTGCTGAGGTAACAAAACAATGTCAAGCCTTTTATTGTAGTTCAATGGCACTGGAATCATTGTGGACAAATCCTGTTTGCCTTACTCACACAGGCAGTCCTGTTAATTCAGTGGCTCTGTGAGTCAAGATTCAAGGCCCCAGTTAAGCCCTGCAGTGGCACTATGTAGAATGGATGTGGAGAGTGGTGGTCTCTGCACTGGCTTAACCAGTATCAATGGAGGTGGGTTGGGAGCAAGGCGGGAGAGAGGCCACTGGATCCATGTTTGCACAGGTCCAGTGGCCCTCACACACTACAAAGAAGCTACCACTGCTACTCCAAGCTGTAGGCTGGAGTAGCGACAAGATAGCTGCCCTGCAGCCCAGGTCCCAGGTTAGTGTTGGATGGATTTCACTTCCTCAGTCTAATACCCGACATGTCACCTACCCAAAGGCCGATTATTCAGTCTTAATCTGGCTAAAGTGAATTCCCTTCTCATTTACTTCAGTAGGACTGCTGGCATGTGAGAGGCAAAGCAGTGTTTGCCCCTGTGTGTTTGTTCTGTGATCTTTAGTCGTGCTGCTAGAAGTTAAAGTGCAATTCTGTTCCATCATGCCACTTCACAGCATGAATTTACTCAACTTAATGTGTCATGACTAAAGATGTGACTGTTCAGGCAGTCCATCTGGAGCATCACTCATTTATTCCACCTTTTCTTCTTTCCAGGTGGTAACATAAACAGAGGAAAATCCAGAAGGACCACTTGTTGTGAAACATTTCCTCTCTTCACAGCATACACTCCTCCCACAGTATAAAACCAGCAATGTGAAAGTTCTATGGAAGTAAATTAGTCACAAATAGCACCCAAGGGAACTGAAATGCTTTGAATTTATACCATATAATCAGGAAATGCCCACCCTCCTATCTGTCAGGAACAAGGAAATTAAAAGCAATGTAATTTTAAACTGCACTTCAGTTGCTATGAATCCATCAAAAATTTCCCCGCTGAGAACCATCATGCAGTAGGAGGAGAGTGAGATAAGACAAGGTTTAAACTACACTCCCCATCCTGTTGAAAGTTTCGCCCTGAGATACCATATTTGCCTGTCTCCAGTGCTCCAATTTGTGTTTACACATTGGATTCACCAAATGGATTAAGGTGGGCCACACATCACATTCTTTTTAAAAATGTGTTCTATTATTATGCACTCATACGAATTGGCCATTCCTAAATAGATGTCTAATTCTTCAGAAACTCCATTAACTATGTTATCAAACTAATTCATGGACATTGTATGGTTCCTTAATTATACATTTTTAGTATTCCTTGTAGTAGTAGCAGTTGTAATATTTTTTTTGAAATGCTTAACCATGGGCTATGCATCTATTCAATTACTACAAGGAGCACTTTATGCCCAGCAAATCACTGTTTTAACTGAGATACAATTATGTGTGTAGAGAAAAAATATTTTTAAAAACGTTATTAATTTTATTCTGGTGAAATACCAATGATGTTGAATGGCAAAATGATAACAGCGCTGAGAAGCACTACATGGGAGTTATCTACAGACCATGTTACAGACTTAAAGGGGTTGGATACCAACACTGTGCTGTGGTTTGCAAAAGTAAAGGATTAGCATTGATCTGGTATATTAGGTGCCGTTTAAATATATATCTCCATTCATATTAATTAGCATACCAGGTGCATGATCAATACATATATATATATATAGGGGTTAGCATTTAAACCTTTACTGAATATGTGTAGGGTATCAAGAGGCACTAACGTGGTCACATGGGTAACGAAGAGGATGTAGCATCTTGCAGGATTTCTAGATGCTTTTGTGTATTTAGATGATTATGAAAGCTAAAACTACAGCCAAATGCCCTGTGCTTGTCTACATACAAATGTGCCCAAATTTAACCCAGTTTAGAAATATAGTATATTGATTTATATCATGAATATATACTGGTTTACATAGCAGAGTGCTTCTCTCTGAGGCACTCATACACTGAGTGCTAAGGCAGTAATAATATTCTCTTTCCTTCCGGTTTTCCACTCCACTTATTAAAGTGTCATGTTTACTTTTTCCCTTGGAAATCTTTACAGTTATTCAGTGATACATCTGAAGAGCCACAACAGCCAAATTCAACTCCTCCAAAGTCACTGCCATCCTGTTTCCTGTCCAGTTATTATTTTGGACACCATAAAACAAGCAAAGGCTGGGAAATTACACACAAAAAGTCCCCCACAGTCAGGGTGACTCATCCCAAAGGCCACAAACATGTTGATATAAGGGTTGCAATGTAGAGCTCATCACGTCCCGTGTGATTGATCCCCAGATTCAGCTCACCATTGTAGTCTCTCAGCCTCTCTCGCTGACTCAGTCCAGACTGTCCTTACAGTGGCATTTATTCTGTCACACGGGCTTATGGAGAGAGCAGCCCTTTGTCACTATCTGATTGGTGCAATATGATGTTCAATGACACTTGCACCGAATGTGTGCTACTCGGCCAAGAATGCTTCTGTACTCTTTGTGAATGGCACCATGCTGAAGGAAATAGTCCAGGGCACAGAAAGCTGCAGGAGCTATTGTGCCTCAGGGAGTAAAATAGCCACCCAGAGCTCGCTGGCATGGAATGCCGGAGCTGCAGCACTCCTTTAGAGGGTGCAATATCCCTCCCCTCTGCAGCTATCCAGCTCTCCTGGCCTGTGAAGAGGATGTTGAGGCTGTGTCCTGCCTCCTCCATTTTCTCAATAGGCTGGCTATGCATAATAGCCTTGTGCAGTCCTTGTACTCATGTGAGTGCAACTGTCCAGCAGCAAAACTCCTAAAAACCTTCCTTGCCCTGGCACACTTGTGGCTTGATCCAAAGGCCAACGACATCAATAGGAGTGCTGACTCCAATGGGATTTGAACAGGAGCTGAACACAATCTGGCCCTGTAAACTATTATACTTACTCTTTGGCTTCCCTTCCTAGGGTTGCTGGCGGTTCTCAGTGCATTTCCTTTCCCTTCCGCTCTCGCTATACTCTGGCTGCAGCATCAATACACTTGACAGTAACGCGCTGAAGTGTATCTGGCAGGCCAGGCACCAAATGCCAAGCATTTCAGTGTAGTCTACCAATAGTAGCAGCCTCAGCTATTCTCAGGGTAGCTGGCTGACCTCCTGCCTGGTTTCACTTCTCCCTGTTGTTAGTCAGTAAGGACGGTCCATGAGAACAGGACAGGGTCAGCCTGCAAGATGGGTTTCCCTGTCCTTCAGTAGACTATTTTCCTGAGTCTCACTTCTGATTCAATGAAATTTGAGAATAAGAGGCTACCTTAGATTATTTACGAGGTTCCTGTGTCAGGTCCTTCTAACACCTTCTCGATGAGTCAGCAATGCTTTCAGCTGTGCACAATGTCTCTCTGCTAAACCAAATAATAATGGTAATAATCTGTGCTACAGAAACTGTACATCTCTTGCTTCAAAGTGTAACATGATCACACCAGGGTCAGAAGGAAACTCTTCCCTATGTAGAACCTGATCCAAAGTCCAATGGCATCAACAAGAGTCTTGCTACTGACTTGAAGGGGCTATAGATCAGGTGATGTCAATGAGAGCTGTAGATGTCCAGCAGCTCTAGAAATCAGACCACTTATTTAGGTACCTACCCTAATCTTTGAAAATTATGCACTTTTTGTTTGTTGGGTTTTTTTGTTTTTCATTTCCTTCCTCTCTTGTGATCAGTACTGGCTATTACTGCTGGAGGTAGGATATCAGACTTAATGGACAAATGGTCTGATAGTCAATGGAGCTATACTGATTTATGTCAGCTGAGGATCTGGTCCATGTGTGTTCCTGTGTGTGGAATTTAGCTGGGCTGTAGTTACCTTTTATTGAATATCCCCAATGCACTTTCCCTGCTAGTGTTGATTTCATACCATATAATCTAACATGGAAATGTATTTATTACTGATATTTTTACAACTGTGACTGGTATGTGAATTAGCCTGCTCAAGAAAAACAGAATTCTAACAATTCAAGAAAAGATAGTCAGTGCGGTATGGTTCCCTAAAGTACAGTGCAGGAATAAGTTAAAAAATAGTTCACCTCCAAATTATAGTTACAGTATATTTATGACTGCAGATAGTTTAATAATTCTATCTGCATCTGATGAAGTGAGCTGTAGCTCACGAAAGCTTATGCTCAAATAAATTTGTTAGTTTCTAAGGTGCCACAAGTCCTCCTTTTCTTTTATCTCTGAAAATGTAATTCATGCTTGCTTGTTCTGCAGAGAAAATATAACTGCTTTGCTTAATTGTTTGTTGTGTCTTAATGTATTTTTACGCTTAAATTCATACTAGTGGAGGTTTGCATCTAAGGAACTGTCCCAATAAGAATGCCCTATTTTTGGTAAAACTGACAGTACAGGTCGAATCCAAGATCTCATGGCAAACTTCAAAAAAATTACCATTGATGATAGACTCCTTTATAAAGTGCTTTGAGAGCTACACATGAAAAGCAGTCTAAGTTTTAAAGTGGTAGCCATGTTAATCTGTATCAGCAAAAACAATGAAGTGTCCTTGTGATACCTTGGAAACTAACAAATTTATTTGGGCATAAGCTTGCCCAAATAAATTTGTTAGTCTCTAAGGTGCCACAAGGACACCTCGTTGTTTTTACTAAGTATTAAACATCACTATCTCCACTTTACAAATGAGAATCTGAGCCGGATTAGGGTCTGAGTTTGGAGCATACCTACAGCTCTCCCACTGACTTCAACGAGAGTTGTGGGTGTTCAGAATCTCTGAACATCAGGCTTATAAAGATTTAAGCATGTTGCCCAAGGTTACTCATCAAGGTTGTGCTTGAGCAAGGAATACAAACCCCATCTTCTGACCCATATCATGACCTGTCTTCTGGACCAAGATGCATTATGGCACAGCTTTCAAGCAGGAATTCAATTATAATTACCGATACATTTAGTGCCCTGATTCTGGGGTCTTCTGCAACCCAGGATGAGCTCTGTGGGCATACAGGAGCTATAAAGGCAGCAATTATCTACACTGGGCAATATCCCTGATGACACAGGGACAGCAGAACATCCCTTTGTTGCCCTCCTAACAATGAGAAGCCAGATGGCAGAAGAAAGTGCTCTGGTTAGCCTGGGCTGTAGGAGGACTACATAGGGAGCTATTGCAGACAGTACAGTCTGGGAAGTGCAAAGGTATGCAGTCCCCTCTGTCTCTCTACCACCCCCACTAGGCTACAGAAAGCTCGGCTCAACCACAGTCCAGAACTGGGGCTCTAATCTCCATAGAGATGTTCATGGGAACCAGTGAAGGCCACCTGACTCCTAGATGTCAAAAGTGAATATAACAAGTGTTGTGAACACAAATTTGCTCCTTTAAATAAGAAACTTTCCCACCATTCTACTGTCTCGAAGTTTTGCATCATTCACAGATTTCCTTCACTGTGACCATTTTCATTTTTACCTACAGTATTACATTTCTGACTACAATATTAACTTTAAATGTTTCCTGAGATTTTGACTAGATTAATTTAAAACTTATGGTTCTGATAATGACTTCCTAGAAAAAAAAAAAAACTCCACAGCAATAATGAAGATGTGGTACATAAAAACAGGTCTGATTTTTTCCCCTCTAAATATATAATTATGTGAGTGAAAAATATGAGTTCTAGACATTTAAAATAACTATGTCTGGAACAGGCTTGTTTTAATTTTATGTCTTTGGAAATCTAATTTCATTTCAATTTTATAAAATAATTCTCTCTCGTGGCAGAAAGACAACAGGTCTGAGGAGTGATCCATATTTCGTTTGTGTATCTGCTATCCACAGAATGTATTATTACTCTCTTAAATGAGTTGGATGCCATACTGTGCAGTGGTTTGCAAAAACAAAAGGAAAACATTAGTGTAGGTCTAGTGTGTTTTGTGTAAGTCCATTGAAAAGTCTTATAAATACATTTCTATTAATAGTAATAATCAGCTGCAATGCAGAAGGGCTTCACTGAACATATCTAGGGCAACCAGATGCACTAAAGTGGTCCCATGGTGAACAGAGAGACCCCACACCTCAAAGAATAAAGCCCCATGTGCTAAAACTGTGTGCATGCAACAGAGAGAGAGAGAGAGATGGGGAATCAAGTGACATTAATGCCACAAAAGGGTAAAAAAAATCCCACCATATGAGCGTGCCAGTCACATCACCTCGCTGCCTCAGTATGCCCGTCTGCTAAATGGGTATACTTAAGCAATAAGAGCCTCATGTGCCAGCTCCTCATTACTCCAATAAGGTCCAGCTTAGATAGCTAAGAGCCCTGCAAGGGCAGCCAATGGCACATTGCCAAACTACTTCTGATTTACATTGGTGTGATGTGGACGATTTCAGACACCACATTTGACTTGCAGCATTCCATTTGTTTTAGAATAAGTACATACTGGCTTCTATAGATACTAATATTTCTTGACCTTGGATATACTCCTTGGTCAATATTTCCCTTTAGGGACAAGCAGTGGTGAGCTGGAGCCGGTTCACGCGAACCGGTTGTTAAATTTTGAAGCAGTTTTAGAACCGGTTGTTAACCCGCTTCCCTGCAGGGGGTGCTGAGGCTTTGATGGGCTCCGGCCGGGAAGTGATGTAATTCCTCCTCCGGCCACCGGGGACGCTGCGCTGCAGGAGCCATGTGGGCTGCTGCCTGGCCCTGGGCACGGGCCCTGTTGCTGCTGCTGCTCCCCTGGCCCTGGGGCTCCCAATGCTGCCTGGTGGGTCCCCGGCTGCTCTGCTGGGCCTGAGCTATGTCCTGCTGCTCTCCCCGTGAGTACCCACCACCCTGCCCGCAGCCAGCCCCTGTCTCCAGCCACCCCCGCACCCCCTGCCCTGCTCGCACCAGCCCCTGCCACACCCCCTGACCGCACCAGCCCCTGCTGCACCCCCTGCCCTGCCCGCAGCCGCCCCTGTCTCCAGCCAGCCCTTTACCCAGCCCCTGCCCTGCCTGAAGCCAGCCCCGCACCCTCCTGTCTCCAGCCAGCTCCGCACCCCCTGCCCTGCCCACAGCTAGCTCTGCACCCCCTGCCTCCAGCTAGCCCTGCCCCATGCCCCTGTCTGCAGCTGGCCCCATGTCCACTGGTGCCCTGCAGTTCCCAGGGCAGTAACCCTGCACACCTGCTTCAATGAGGGGGGCAGGGAGCAGCTGGGACCCACACATGTGCACCAGACAGCAAGTGTGAAAAATCAGGACAGGGGGTAGGGGGTAATAGGAGTCAATATAAGAAAAAGACCCCAAAATCGGGACTATCCCTATAAAATCGGGACATCTGGTCACCCTAGCACACCCCCAGGGAGTGGCGGGGACATGTGAAACGGAGCTCATTTCTAGTTCAGGCCCATCTTTTTAAAAAAGAACTTTAGGCAGGGTTAACACACATCCATATTTTCCCAGACAGGTCAGGCTTTTTGGTTCTTAAATCGCTGTCCGGGAGGAATTTTTAAAATTTTAAAATTTAAAAATTCCTCCTGGGAAAATACGGAAGTACGGTAACCCTGTTGGTACAAAAAATACATACTGGGACACATCCCTTAAATCAGAACTTTTTATAGGGAACCGGTTGTTAAGATTTTGGCAGCTCATCACTGGGGACAAGTATTATTGTTTTTTTATATATATATATTTTCAGTGTAGACTAGAATCTCAAACAGGTAGACTAGAATCTCCATCTTACTGTATAAACTGCTGGAAAGATTTCCTTATAAATGAACATTAGAAAAGATAAATTAACTTACAGGGTGAGGAAAAATAATTCTGAATCACAAGATAGGGCAATTGTTTTCAGCAGCAGCCATTCAAGATTGAATATATGATCTGACTGGCTTGCATTTCTCCAGCACTCAATATTAATGACTTCTGAGGAGGTAAATTAAAAGTTACTAACTTGTTAGATATATGTTACAACTACTTATGCTAAACAATCCCTTCCATCTTCTATTTAGCTGTGACACTCTGTGTACGTTTCCCAGATCTGAAGAATGGCTCTGTGTAAGCTTGAATGCTTGTTTCTCTCACCAACAGGAGGTGGTCCAATAAAAGATATTACCTCATCCATCTTGTCTCTCTAATATCCTGGGACCGACACAGCTACAATACTGCGCACGATATGTTACATGACTTTTTCCAAACAACAATATGCCAGGATTACCTTCTTAGATAACACATCTAATTCATAGGCATGTATTGAGGCTTAATAAATTGGACTCTCACAGCAATTTACAAACAAATTAAACGAACACTCTATTAATGCAAAGTATTATGATTTCAAGTTTCCTTAAATTTCTACATCTAAATTTTCAAAAAGGCTCTACTGTTTGAAACAAAAATAATTTTGCTTTCATCAGCCCATCACATAGCTGGTCAAATCACTGTCAGTGCAAATCAACGGGAAATGCCTTTAGCACATTGTAATTTATGCTAGACCTGCCACAACAGAATTTGGATTGAAATAGGATAAGAAAAGGCAAGAAAGAACCAAAGCTCCTGCACCCAGTGACATAATCAGAAAGACAGAGGAAAACCTTGCTTGTAATGTATTTATCCAAAAAAGTTCAAGTCAGATTCAGGGTTTTATTTAAAGGGGTATTGTCAACTAGATGGAGCTCTCCCAATCCAAAATATAATGGGCCAGATCTTCATATGATGGCAATGGGCAGAGCTCCGTCAGGCCTCACTGGAGCTCCACAGGGTGGTTGTATTAGCACCTGACGAGTTTGCCAACGTGAGGTTGAGCCTATGCCCCCTGACGGGCCAGCCAATGCAAGTGAAAAGTGCCACTACACTCAAGGGTCTTTGTGTGGATGGGACTCAAGTTGGGGCACCACTCAAGTTAATTCTGTAGCGAACACAAACTCCACTTCAGTGGAGCGATATCAATTTGCACCAACTGAGGATGTGGCCCAACAATAAAAAAAAAAATATTTTCTTGCAATCATGAAAAACAAATTAATAGAAAACAGATTTTTTTATTTAAACAAATCCCCTGAGAAGTTGTGAATGGAAACACCAGCAACATTGAGTTTACCCATGAGAACCAGAAAGTGAAATTAAATATAAACAGTGTTGAAACGATTTACTATGTTGTTTACTCTTGCTATTGAATGCAGTGGAAGCAGTAAACAATGAGCCTAAACCATGGCAAATAAATCAGGTGTTTCAAATTCTGCCAGCTTGACTAGTCAGATGTGCGATTAGCAGCACAGATAAGGAAATATACAGCACCTTTCGGACTATGCTGATTTACACCTGCTGGGCATCCGTCCCAGGATTTATCCTGACAATGTCCAGACACTGCAGATTTCAAACAAACCTTATGAATAATAATAATAATAATCATTTAACACTATTTCTGTAGATGCCCCAATCACGGGTCAGAGCCCCACTGTGTTTAGTGCAGACCAGACAACAAAAAGACAGTTCCTGTCCCAAAGAGCTTACCAACAATGTATAGCTTTGAATGATGTATCCAAAGATTTGATGGCAATGGTAAATATTCCTAAAACATAAACTATGACTAAGACCACAATAAATAAGTCCCCAAAGGACTGGATGACTCAGGGAGTTGGTAATGAACTGTCAATCACAGCACAGACTGGCAATGCCCTCTTTTGGGTGGCTTATATGAAACCAAGTTATGTTCTCAGTTCAATTAAAGTGTCCAAATCACAAAAACCTAGCATCATAATTGATGAACTGGCTTAACAGAGAGGTTAAAAAAATCAATACCTTTGGGGAAAGAACTGCCCTCTTATGCTTTGGGAAGGGATACCCCCAAGGCCAGGCCGGAGACACCACTAAATCTGTTTAATTAAGTGGACTGTGTCAGAGCACGGAGCAGAACCAATGCTGTCATGACTCCAATACGCTGCTGCAGAAAATGCACCACAGTGTGTCATTTACACAACCCTTGAGGTGGGAATGGGTGACAGGGGCAACTTAAACTACTGTTTCCCAGGCTGTCATTGTGTTTTGGGGAAATAGACAGCTTTATTCTCTCGTTCTATTAATCTGGCTCCTTTTACAAGCGCTAAATTCACTGTTTGAAAGTGGGAAAAATGAAATCCTGTATAGGTCAATTATTGGTGTGAGCTGCAGAAATTGTCACTTAAAAAAAAAAAGCAACAGTGTTTAGTATTTTCTGAAAATCTAATACAATTAGAGCAGATAAAAACATCTCCCAAGTCTCAGGAGCAATGGATAAGTACTATAGTCCATGTCAAAAAAATTCAGCTTAAAATAAAAGTCCTTATTTACATCAAAGACATCCCGCCACTAGGAGGTCAAGTCTCTGTCCAGACAGATCATCCTTTCCTGACCTTTAATATGGTATTTTAGTGTAATCTCCCTGAAAATTAGCTAGGAAAACTGTGGGAACAAAGTTGCATGGGAAGTCTTTGATACAGCTAGCGAAAGACTGCTGTTTTGTGGCTAGACAGAGAAACTGATCCATATAAACCCCCTTCACGTATTCTGAAGTAATGATAAATGAAGACTGAGGGCCAAACTCTTGAAGGGAGAGAGGGTGGGCAAGAACAGTGCTGCTTCCTGATCCTGGGGCTATGGTAACAGTGTGTCCCTGGTGTAACTCAGAGCAGCCTAAGGGCTGCTCTAAATTACACTGGTTACCCCCAATGGATCAGGGATTGCTGGAAGCTCAGTGCACTCTAGCTGTAGCCTCTCCCTGCCCCAACACGCCTCCTACATTCAGGGAGGTGAAGGGGAATTTATAACACAGAAGTTAGTTATGCCTGCTCTACACCCCTGTAGGAGAAGCTGCAGCTGATTTCCATTCTCTGGGCCATTTCTGCAGTGCAAAGGTAGTGGAGAAAGGATATGGTCCACAGGACTAAATTGTTCCTTTACGCATGAGTACTCTGACTTGCGCTATACCCAAGGACCACTCTACCCACGTAGAGCCCTATGTAGAGTCTGCATCTCCTCAGCGGGAACTTCATGGAGCATTGTGCCGTATTCCTGTATGACGACACCAGTAACCCAGCCATTGTGCCCCCAACCTTGAAGGCAGTGTGCATTTTTCCCTCCTGCCCACTGAGGGCAGATCACTACCACAACCCTAAGTCTCAATTACTTTTGTCATAAGCACCGTGAAAGCAGTAGAAGAATCAGAGTGTCTTATCCTGGACCGTTGAAATCAATGGGAGCAGGGTCGAGCACACAGAGATGGAAAAGGCCAGTTTCATCCCCCTCAGCCCTGCAGTGCACTGTCTAGTGATTTGCCCAGTGCAATTTTAAATGTCTCCAAAGATGCGGCTTCTATTCAATGTCAAGAAGATTTCCCTGGAAAATGACTCTTTCCTCCTCTTTCATGCTATTATAGCATGGGGTGAATTCAGAGGGGCGGTGAACATTTCAGGCACAGTTCAAATTGTTCACTTTGCTCTGGTATAACGGAGAAATAACTATACTATCTACTACTGACTCGTGGATAGACTAATACTACTATTGGGAATGAGTCAAATCCTCAGTTCCTTGCTCAGTTTCTAATCATCCAACCAGAGCAAATTCTGCCCTTTTGCACCTGTATAAGCCAAAAGCAACTTCACACAATCAACAGTTACTTTCAATGTATACCAGCATAAGTGAGAGCAGAATTTGGCCCATCGATTTCACTGGCAGTTTGACTGAGCAAGTACCATGGGATTTGTCTCAGTATATTTAATTGAACGTAAAACGCAAGCTTTACTAGTAACAGGTGTTGTTAGAGTCATTTCAATAATGCTAATATGAGGTGCAACTGAATGACTGAGAAGAACGAGGGTGTGACTCTCCCTGCGTGCCTCTTTGGTGGCCAGACTGCACTGAGAAGCTTTAATTTTGTGGCTTCATTGATACTGTGAACTAAGTCCTGCCCTCAGACATGCACACACAACTCCCACTGAATTAATACATCTCCTGTTTATCTCTCACTGCTACAACCAACCCTTTTATTCACAGACTCCTCTGACAGCTCAGTGATTGTAACATGATTCATCCTTTCCTCCTTGTTCTCTTCCCTTGACTAGACACCAGCAAACACAACAGAACTTGAGACAAGAGAAAGAGGCCCCTCATAATGAAAGATTCAGTCACATCTTACCAAAAACAAAGAAGGGCACTGGCTAATGCATGAAGCTGGCTCTTCGCTGCCCTAATTGAGGTACGTAAATAAAAGGGAGAGAAAGGCATACATTGAGCTCTGGCATAAGCAGGTGCAACTCCTCTGACCTCAGTGATGTCACACTTGCTTCGGGCTAAATTTGGTCCAAGGATAGGTTCCTGATCCAAAGCCCACTGAAGTCAAAGGCAGCCTTTTCACTGATTTAAACTGACTGTGGGATACAGCCAAAATGACCAGTCGTGAGAGAACTCCATTAGTCAGACACCAATATAAAATCATCTCTCTCTCCAGGTTTCTCTTCCAGAGGCATTTACATTGCATTTCTTACATAGTATCTCCCAACAGAGAAAGTAACATCTACATAAATGTCAAGTGATTACAAATGAGTAATCCATTCACAACCTTCCCTACTTTCGGTGCCTCGTGTATTGGACAACAGCGTAAACTTTCTATGGTGGTTTGACTTTATAGGGAAAAAGGGGGCTGGCATAGCTGGGGAATGTGTCCTACTCTGTAAGCCCACATGTGACAAATATAGAGGATTACTAAGAATGACACTAGACGACATGACTGGCAGGTACAACACTTGGATTCTCTTCTACTCTGCACTGATTGTCTGTGTGACCTCAGATGAATCACTTAAACTCCCTGTTCTGCAGACAGTGCAGACACAGTCCCTGTCCCAACCAGCTTACAAACAAATATACACAATCTGTATATACATAATGGGCAGCAAAGGGGGAGGATTAAAGACAGGGTGATGTCATCAGAGTGCTGGACGAAGCTGAAGAGTGTGTGTGTGTGTGTGTGTGTGTGTGTACACACAGGCGCATAAGGTTTATGGGGCAATGTTGGTATCAGGGAGGTCATAGAGGAAGAAGTTAGGAACGTAGGAGTTTCCATCTTTTCAAATAAAGGTCATGGGCCAAATTCTGCCCTGTCACATCCATGTTCCTGAGTTGACTTTAATTCTGCAGGCAAAATTTGGTCACAGTCTACAAACAACATGAAAAAATAAATGTGGGTCTACTATTTTATTACTTGCATCTTGCTAAGCTATATGCCAAGGTTTCGTTGAGGTATATATAGTTCAATGTAAACTTCTCTTAGCAGGTCTACAGCAAAGCAACGGATCCTTGTTCCTTTTTACTGTTCGACTAGGGTCACTCAACCTAACAGTCCATTGCCACTCCGCAGGCAATGGCACATAACAGACAACTGAATGACTGAGTACTGTAGGTCATCCAAAAAATTAGATCAAAGAGTCCCTGTAGTCTATTGAAATGCAATTGCTTCCAAATCACATTGTGGTGTTCCAGGCTTGAAAGAATGGGTCACTGCAGTTTTATTGTAGGGAAGCTACTGCTAATGAAAGGAACAATGGAAAGATTAGTGCTACCAACCATATAGAAGAAACACCACTTTCAGTTTAATTGCAGTGAACAAAGCAAATAGGAAAGAAGGGCAACCAAGTGACAAAAGTAGTTGGTGCAAAGAGGATATAGAGGCTATTCACGAGGTACCCTTGATCACAGCACAGCGTCCAGACTTAACGTATGATTACTGAATTTGGATCGCAATCAAAGATTTTGGTATTTTCATGACAGACAGATGATATATTTCTAAGCAAAGCAGCCCAGTAAACGCAGGAACTAAGAAGTTTGTTGATGATGTTTACTGGTCATTGGTTGTATAGAAGTTATTATATGGTTGGAAAAAAAGCCTGGTTGCAATTTTTATAACATGTTAGGAGTGGGTAATGAGTGAAGTTGTCAGTTTAAAATATCTATTATTAGGGCAAATCTAGTGAACCTTGTAATTCAGAAAAGTGATGGGCAGGACTGGAGACAGCCTGGTACTGGAAAGCACCCCATGCTCTGCCAAAATAAATCAATTCAATCACAATATTCTCTCTCTTCTGGTCAAATTCTGGGTCTCTCCTAAGCAAAGACTGCCAGTCATGACACTTTGTACAGCAAGACAGTGGTATAAGACCAAAGGTCTATTTCAGACTAAGTTAAGATTGCTAAACTCAGTTTCCCTGTGACCTAAGGCAGACTTGAACCCTGGTTCTCCAGACAAGAATCAAACACATTGAAACATTATTCCACGTTGTTCTAATAATGCATTTGTTAAATACAAAGCTTACCCAAACAACCATGATCATCCAAAATGTAATAATTGTTAGTAGATATGGGATCTAACCTCAGAGGAACCACAAACATGATGGGAAGTGAAAATGGTATACAAACAAATATGAAGAAAGTTGGTGATCATAGAAATGAAGCCACTCTAATAGAAAAAAAACCCAACACCTTAGTCATTGTTGATATCATCAGCACTAGAAACAAAACAAAAAACAAAGAAAACTTCATTCCAACTCCCAGCACCTGCTGCAAAAGCCTCTGTCTCAACTGCTTGGATGACATAAATGATGCTAACTCCTTTTAGTAGCTGTTACTAACAAATAAAAAGCAACATGGCATTCAAAGTATAATCCAGCCCATTTCAAGCAGCACTCAACACCATCCTATAGCTCTTCCTTATGGACCAACCATTTCCAGGGAGCTGAATGTGATCCAATGTGAAAAGTATTTATTTCAAATGAAACTGGATTTATTTTCAAAGTAAATGAATGTTTTCAATGCACCTTTCTTCTGTCTTGTTATACAGTAGTGATGGTCATATATCCAAGTATCCTTGCAAAGAAGGAACTGGAGATTCACTCAACACCTCATCTGGACTTCAGATCTTAACTGACCTCATAAGCCATGTATCCCCTCATATACTCTAATGCCATGAATGTTATTGTTCAATCCAAATATTTACCATGGTACACACCAGCCATTTTTTCTAGGAGGACTGCATGGAAAGCAAGACCTTTATCCGAGGACATAACAAGAGCTATTTAACTCTGTGGATGTTCTTTTGCATTGTACTAATGAGTCAATGAAGACTTCCTTAGAGATAAAACAATGTAGAATGTAGTCTAAAAAAAAGTTTGTTAGTAAAATTTCTCTCATCATTTTGGAAAACACAGTGGTAAACAGCAAATACTGCAAGCAAAATACTTCCACTCGCCAATTAAGACTGTTTAATCAATGAAGGCTTGAAACTTCCAAAAGAAATATAAGGGAGCTAAGCACCTAAGTCCTATTGGATTTCAATGAGAGCTGGGTGCCAGATTTCTCCCTCAGGCACCTGACAATCCTAGACATAATGTTTATTTTCTCATAATTTTATGATCTTGCAAATTTTATTGCATAAGTAGTCCGAACACAGAAGCAAGAATACAGTCTACTCACAAATGCAAGAAGGGCATTTACCTTATCAGAGCAATTGGACAATGTATATAGCTATCACGAATTCTCTGAGAATGAATGAAAATTCTCATGGATTTATTACACACATCTGCCATCAAACTGTGTTTTTCTTAAAAATTGTTACCCCTGAAAAAACACAGTAGTGTGATAAAGACAGAGTTTATCATCTATCATTAAAGAGCTCTTGTTAAACGTGATGATGCTAGGTCAGCTAATGATGTTAGGAAAATCTGCAAAATGGTCCATGGCATGAAAAATATCCTGTGTGTTTCAGGAATCTGATAACTTAATCAAAATAGGTATTTTCTGCATATGAAAATCTAATGCTATATTTGCTTTAACGAAACACTTACCAAGCCTACACATGTAGATATTGCTACTGAGGAGGTGTTATCGTTCCTTATAAATCCCTGATAGAAACACCGCTCAACTTCACGTTCCTGAGAATCTGTGACTCCATCTTTCCCAAGTACCTGGACAATAAAGTTGTTGCTAAATATGGTAGAAGGTTTAAGTTCTAAGTGCAGTTCCTGTCCAAATGCTGAAAATTTGTAGTGCAAGGAACTTTTTGAACTTTGAGTTGATCTCTTTTTCCTAATGCTGTGCAAAACATCGTGTGATATGTACGATCCACTGGAATCCACTTCGACAGGTGTCACAAATACGTAATCTGTAATGGCAAAATGTTGACCATCAGCCTTTGTACTCAATGAATAAAGTGTGTCTTTTTTAACGTTGCGCTCATTTATGCAGCAGATTTTCACTGTGGCATGAAGTTTCCTCATTTAGGGCATGGCACCAAGAATCCAAGGGCTACATGTATCTAACGCATGCATAAATTCATCTAAAGCAACTCCAAGCTGTTCCGTGTAAATCACACGGACTCTAATAGTGTTTGTTTCCTTTCTGCCCCACTGAGAGGGACAGACTATCATAGCTGTGAACTTTCCCACAGTCACTCTTGTGAAGACATTTGTCATCACTAACCAGTCTATAGATTTCTCCCCTCCCCCTATATTAATTGCTGTCACATGGGAAGAGTGGGGTCTTGTCTGTAGTTGTTGTTGTTGTTTTTTTTCCAAGAGAGTGTAGCTAATATTATAACTTTGGTACTGGTTTAACAGATGTTGTAGAATTGTTCCATTTGTTCAACTGGATTAAAGGATTAATTTGTTAATTCCTTAACAGAGTCAGACCTCATCTTTTTGTAATGTCTTGATTAGACTAGTTTTCAAATCATAACTGACCTTCAGCAGAAAGAGATTACATACTACCTCGTAATCTTTATTTAGCCATTGCTAGCTGAATGTCAGTGTCTTTGTTTGTCAGTTGTTTTGGCTAAATTATGTGAAAGAATTTCTGTGCGTATTTGGGAGAGGAAAAATACGATCAACTCAAAATATCTGGAGAAGAGAAGAATATAGGGCCTGATTCAGTTAAGTGTTTAAGCATGTGCCTAACTTTAAACACTTGAGTAGTTCCATTGATCCACTCACAGGGTGATGACTACTTACATCCTTGAAGTTAGGTACATACTTAAGTTCTTTGCTGAATCAGGACCGCAGGTACTCCTGCAAATGACAGCGAGGCTTACATTAAAACCCATATATTAAGTAGCCTACTTCCTAACACTGCTTAACTTTTGATGTGTATCTTGGTCAGAATGCCAAAAGATATCCATATCTTTGATAATCAAATGTTTTTTTTTCTTAAATTGAAATGCATCTTTATAAGGAATAAAATTATGTTCTTATATAGTAGCCAATGTTGCATACTATTAATTTCCTTGCTTTGAACAGATTTTACTGGGTGCATATTACACTGAAAATGTAGCCAGAGACAGGTGTCTGTTTGCTGTAGACAGTGGAAGCAACACATCAAGGGCTTTCACTTTCCTTAAGTGGTGTTAATCAATGGCAGAAGCTCAGGACACTAAGCAGGCTGGTGGCCAAAAATGCAAGCAGCTGCTGGAAGAAGGGAATCCCTCAGCAAACAGACATAGACTGCAGCAGTATTTTCCCTTCCTGAAACCTGTGTGTACTGCACTGTACTTATCACTCTCAGCAAGTGCAAATATATAGAAAGAGAGATTGCAAGCTTCCAAAAGGCAACAACATCAGAACACCACTACCACCACAATAATCCTGTTTATATACGTTTTCTTCTTCCTGGATTGTTACAGTCCCTTAGCCGGTTGCATGGCTTATTTTCCCCTGCTTTTCTATTATTATTTTTCCCATAAGTGAGTGGAAATTTAATTTATTTTCCTGGCATTTAAAAAAAAACAGTCTCTCTTGTTATTGTTAATTTTTCAGCTGGTGCCCTATTTATTGTGCCCGTGCGCCAGAGACACGGCACCTGCATGTAGGCGGCATGCCTGGGTTGCGTGGAAAAGTCGGTGCAAAGAAGGACCAACATTTGGGGCTCGGGTTGGATGTTCCGTGTCACAAAGACGCGTGCATGCACTTTAAAACGGAGAGAGAGAGATACAAACCATGATCCAGTCCACGGATGCCGCCGCCGCCGCCGCCGCGGTCGCTGGTTAAAGCGGCTGCGAAAGACACGCAACAGAGGCAGCACAACTGAAGGGTCTGCAAGAGAGAGAGAGAGAAAGAGACAAGCGGGTATTGGGCGAGAGTCCCTGGACAAGGGAAGGCCGAGAGAAACGGCGCCGCGACGGGGCACGCAGGTCCTCCCGGCCGCTGCAAGAGAAAGTGCTCTCGACCTGCCTTTGCAACGCCGCCCAGCCACAGGGTGGCCGGGAACTGCATGGAGCGGCTGCGGAGCACCGCCGCAGGTAAGGTCCACACGCAGAGCAGGAGCCAGTCCATGATCTTCCGGGCACCTCGCATGTTACCTGCGCCCACAGATGCCCAGCAGGAGCGGCCGGGTCTCCCGCATGGTCACCGCGGAGCCACTGCCTCGCCCGGGGCAGCGGCTCCCATGGAGGGGCTCGCAGGCAGCCACGGCCGGCGCGCAGGGTTTAAATTGCGGCAGGCAAATGACAGCCCCGGCTCCGCTCTCAGCCCCCGGGACGGGTGGACGCGGGAGGGGGAGCGCGGGCGCGGACCAATCCGGAGGCGGCAGCGGCCGAGCGAGCTGCCCCCGCCCCGGCTGCGGGAGCCGCGTGTGCTCCGCGGGAAGGGGTGGGGGCGCGGCGTGAGAGTGCCGCGCCGGGTGCCCCGGACACCTGGGTTCCGCGGGAGTCTGGCACTGACCTGCTGGGTGACCCTTTCGGCAAGTCACTCAGGGACTGGACACATTTAGCTCTGGATAAGCAGGAACCGCCCCTTCCCCCCCCCCCATTGATTTTCAGTGGGGTGGGCGCTAGCCTGGATCCTCACCCGCGCCATGCCAGCTTACCGCGCTGTGCCCCCACCCTGAGAGCCTCGGGCAGAGGAGACTGCCCAGCTGCGAGGCCCGATGATCCTTACACCCAGTGGAAATCCCAGACTGGTTCTGTGTTTGTACAGTCCCTAGCACAACGTGGGTCCCTGACTCGGGCTCCCAGGGGCTAGGGTAATACAAATCATAACTAACCATAAGGCAGAGAAGGTTGTAACTGGGCTATTCGTTATCAGCATTAAGCACCGATATTTGTAATTATTTCCAAATTTGAAAAAAGGCCGGGGGGGGGGGATCATTGAGCTGGGATTGTGCACAAGCCTGCCGTTAACCTGACTGGTTTAGGAGAAAGAGCGCAGTAATAACAATCCAGCTTTCTGCCTCTCATTCATTTGGAGAGCGAATACCCTTATTCCTCATTCATTTGTAAGGTAGTATAAATATGTTAATTGATTATATGGGGGGAGGGGCGAGAAATATAGCCATAAAACCTTTTGTAGTGGTAAACACCCATTTTTTCATGCTTTGTGTGTATAAAAAGATCTTCTATACTTTCCACAGTATGCATCCGATGAAGTGAGCTGTAGCTCACGAAAGCTTATGCTCAAATAAATTGGTTAGTCTCTAAGGTGCCACAAGTACTCCTTTTCTTTTTGCGAATACAGACTAACACGGCTGTTACTCTGAAACAGTAATATTGAAAGTGAGGACTGTAATGTTGAATGCTGATTTCCATAAAGAAGCTGACTTCTGATACAAAACTCGTTTATGATGTGTTTGGCTGCACTTTGAGAAGCATCTCTCATCTCATGATCTTCCTTTTGTGCTGGACGTTTTCCCAGCGTGTATCTCAGTGGGATGTCCAAAATCTCACTCAAGCCCTGTTCAAAGATCACATTGTGAGAATAAACAGTTGGTAGTTTGTGCCAATCCTAGAGGAAGAGCTGCTCAGGCTGGCACGCAGGCTAGGGAGCACTATGGAGTCCGAGGTGAGTGTTGGCCGTACCACCAATACATAGTGAGGAGAAAACTCACATCTGAGAAGACATGCCTTTTATCTACCTCTTCACCAGAGCTTCCTTTGTAATTGGTTGGGAGGCTGGACACACAGACCAAGGGGATATCCCCAACTGTTTCCTGTCTGTAAACATTACATAACTCCCCAGCCAGGGAATGTAATTTCCCCTTCACCTCTCTATATTTCCCAGTGGTTTGCATTGTCACCTTGCTAAATATATTACCACACAGTCTTTTCTTCTGTCTGAACCTTCAAGATCTTTCTGTAATTCCCCCTGGGAACATTCAAAAGAATTCACTGGATGCAAGTTTTCCTTGGCCCCAGTTCAGAAAATCACTTAAAAAACATTCTTAAGTGCCCCACAGAATTGGGGCCTATGGAAGAAGATATACATTTGACCAGTTATATACAACTATCCCTTTAGCTACTGTGTCTTCTGGCTGTACAAGTGTGTTTGGCTGTTTTCAGTAGGTTGTGTTGCTGTGAATTTCATTCATTTTATTTAAAGAGTTAAAAAATACAATTTTTGCAGGAGGCAGGGGAATTGATAAAAACCTATAACTGCTAGCGCTAGGTGCAAGATCTTTGCCCCATTGAAGTTTTGCCATTTATGTAAATGGTGACAGGATTTCACCTGGGGGATTTAGCACATTCGGTTTATAATAGTAATAAAAGAAGAGAACTGATTCAATCCTTGTGTGACTGTATGTAAAATTTCCCCAAATATTAGTAGGAATTAGGGCAAACAGAGTTACCATATAATAAGGTAGAGAAGAAAAACTTCACGCTGTGACTCAGGGTAGCCAAATGATGCACTTTGCTAAACCTACCCCTGTCTGAGATAATGAAATTATGGACACATACCAGTTTCATTTTGTAAAGGGACTGCCCAATGCACAGGAATCACACACTATTACAGGTTGGGAACATGCTGCTTTACTGAACTACAGACATCCAACTAAACAAACAGGAAGTTCAAATAAGGGAAGGGTGGAGCATGTCTCCAACATCTAATACACTTAGTAACTCAGTTAACCCCTTGATATTCATTTCACTACACTTTTGCAGTGACTATTCAGTAATTTCCAACTCGTATCGTCAGCCCATATTCTCCCCATATCTGAACTGTATGCGGTGTATGATGATATAATCAGTTATTGAACTTGTTATTCTGTTTAAGCAGCTGGTGTGCTGTTACCACTACTTTTCATGCTGACCGGTTTTATCTCATTATTACCTTGGTTTCCCCCGACTGTTGTCTTCACCTGTTGTCTCGTCTTGTCTCGTCTCTTATTTAGATTGTAAGTGCTTTTGGGGCTGGAATTATCTTTTGTTGCCTGTGTGTACAGTGACCTCTAAGCACACACACACACACACACACTAATATAAAATATAGTAAACTTCACCATGAAAAGTCATTAAAAAAAATAAAAAACTTTTAATTCTGAAAATGTCAAAACAGGTTATTTTGACATTCAAAAAGTACATTTTTTCTAAATGCAATTTCATCAGAATCAGCGCAATTTAGTGAAAAATTTTGGTTTTGTCAAAGTGGAATTTTCCCACAGAAAACTGTTGTGATCAAAATTTTCCAGCTAGCTCTTCTGTCTACTCTTGCGCACCCACACCCAATACCTTGGGTAGCCAATGCAGAGATGTAAGGGGATTCTTAGTCCTAAATATTTCCTTGTGTACAAAGACAGTTCAAGTCACAGTCTAGAGTCAATTGGATTGGTTGGTTGGTTCGTTTTAAATTATTGGTTCTTTTTTCCTCATTTTTGACTATTCCTTTTTCTTGACTTTTTGCTTATTTAATGCTTCCCCTAAGAATCCATGAGTGCTAGCAGTCGGGTAATGATAAGGGGCTGTAAACACATTCAGAACTCACATTAACAGCAACAGGACTGACAAGCATGCAGAACAAATATGTCCTGACCATAAGTGCCATTGTGTTTGCTTTGGCTTCTTTGTTTGAGCAAATTCTTTATCATATAACACATTTGTTGCCACGGAGTGGAGCTGAGTGATAATTCATAGCACTCCATTATTTTACAGTCTTAGCCTCTTCCTCTTTCAGCAGTTTATCTGGGAGTTTGATTTTTTTTTTCATATGTGTATTTGTTGTTCAGAATCTGTCTGGATTACTTGTACCATTAATTTTTGTTCTTCTCGTTTGTGATTAGTTTGATGTGATGAAATTTGAAAATGAGGCAATGATGGCTACTTATGATTGGACGCATAAGTCACATAGTATTGTTTCTGTTTCCTGAATGGAGGAGTGTAACTATTAGAATCAGAGCAAAGACTGGCATTTGCTAATTCAGCATTTGTTTTCTGCAAATTTTACTTACAATCAGCTGTTTTCATGATAATTTCCTACTAGGAAACACATCGGCTGGAATATTCCTGGTAGTCAAACACAACCAGGGCATGAGCAATGCTAAAGCAAGTGGGTTTTGTATTCAAAAGGGCAATATACCGGGAGAACTTTTTGAGGTATTCTCCCAGCTGTTTCTCTAAGAGCTCTTTGAGCTTGATTCTGCAGGGAGAGAGGCACTTTCATGAAGTGCTGAGCACTCTTGGGCTCCAGCCACTTGGAGATTCAAGCCCTTTGCACAGAGCAGCGTGTTAGTCTAGACCCTCCTAGACATCCTGGAAAGTGAAGTCTTTGAATATTATTCTTTTTATAATCAATTCATAGATTAATAGATTTTAAGGCCAGAAGGCAATTCTGATAATCTGGTCTGACCTCCTGCATAACACAGAACAGAGAATTTCACCCAGAAGTGCAGGGAAGAGAACTGATCCTGGGAACTTTTATGCAGGGGAAAATGTGTGATATACAGTGTAAAAACCCCACATTGTCCAGGGAAGGGTTAATGAGATGCCCTGGGCTCAATCAGCCCCATCCTGCTTTGTCTGCAAGAGTTGTCAGGCTTGGAGGGGGGCATTAAAAGAAGACAGCCAGCTCAGTTGAGAGGAGGCTGTGAGGGAGAGCAAATTTCTTGTGCTAGCTCACTGAAGGAAGGTCTGGCTGGGGCCAGGACCCAACCAAAGACTGCTAGATCAATGGTTCTCAACCTTTTTCTTTTTTCCTGCATATCAAAGCCAGAGCCAGCATTAGGGGGTAGCAAGCAGAGCAATTGCTCTGGGCCCCATGCCACAGGGGCCCCGTGAAGCTAAGCTGCTCAGGCTTCGGCTTCAGCACCAGGTGGCAGGCTTGGGGCCCCAGGCTACAGCCCCATGTGGTTGAGCTTTGGCTTTCTGCCGTGGGCGCCAGCAAGTCTAATGCCAGCCCTGCTCGGTGGACTCCATGAAACCTGGTCGTGGCCCCCTAGGGGGCTCCGGACCCCTGGTTGAGATTCACTGTGCTAGATGTCAGAGCCTCCCTGAGGGAAGGTGGGATTATTATGTTTACTTTGTTACCTAAGCCTATTGTGTTCCTTTTTTGACCGGGGGTATTTTTTCTACCTGGGACCTGCCGCTGATCTGAATGAGATTACTGCAGTCAGTGCTCTTCCCCCCCACCGCCCACCGCCAGGGATGACCACCCTCAATAAACCTCTGCTGGGCTGCCTCCAGATTCCTTGTAGTGATGTGTCACAAGCACGGAAGAGACACAGTCACACACACTACAGCTAATCACAATCCTTTGCCCTTCTGTCGCACCCTTCATCCAAGAATCTCAAGGCGATTTGTAAACTTTATGTAGTTTATTCACACAAAACTGCTGCAAGGCAGGTAAATATTATTCGACTCCAGCAACAAATGAGTAAGCTGAGGCGCACAGAGGTGAAAGGAAAGCTCTACAGTGATATAACGCTAGTGCCAGGAATACAGTCAGTGTTACCTAAGGCCATTTCATACCACACTTTAAAGGCAGGAGACCAGATGCTCAGTGGATATAAATCAGTGTAGCTCCATTGTTGTGCTGATTTATACCCGCTGGGGATCTGGCCTAGGGCATCTTCCACTGGGGAATGTCCCCAGAATAAGGAGGTTCCCCCACCAGCAGAGAGAAAGAAAGATACTGGCCTACCTCTCAGCCCCAGACGTAAAGGGCAGACACTAGATATGAAGGGGGGCGTGGCTGGAGCATGCTGCATTTTGGCTGCCATGGCCTTTAGTGGGTACGTCTACACTGCAATTAGACGCCCGCCGCTGGCCTGTGTCAGCTGGCTTGGGCTGTTTAATTGCGGTGCAGACGTTCTGGTTTGGGCTGCAGCCCAAGGCCTGGGACCCTCCCACCTCACAAGGTCCTAGAGCCTAGGCTCCAGCCCAAGCCCAGACGTCTACACTGCAATTAAACAGGCCCGCAGCCGGAGCCCTGCGAGCCTGAGTCAGCTGGCACAGGCAAGCCACAGGTTTTTAACTGCAGTGTAGACATGTCCTCAGAGACTTTGGACACCTCCAGCCAAGGTCATATTAACACTAAAGTTGCTCTGACTTCCACCAGGCAGGCTCAAATGGTCCCCAGATGATCCCAAAGTACAGGACTTGCAGGAGACCCCCTCCTCCACCCTCGGTTCTACTGTTCTTTGTCAAGAGCACATCCACTTCTAGTCTGTATTCCCACCCTGAATTTTAAAAGAGAGGTACTCATTAGAGAGAGCGATGCTTTTTTCAGTTTGTTTGTTTACTTTCATGGAGTCTGAATCTATCTATGAAAGTCTCGAGAAAGGGAAAAGATAGCCTAGTGTATTGACAAGAGCACAAAGAAAGAGTCCTTGCCATTGTACCGTTTATAACATAAGCCACTGTATTAATGTTGTTTTTGCATTATGGCTAATGGCATTCTTTAGTGACCTATGGCACGGGCTACACTATGCTACTGGCTATTCTGTTTACAGATAACTATATTTTTCAGCTGACATGGAGACCGGATAAGTAACAAAAACATCTACTGGTTGAATTAGTATGGTTCCTCTATTAATTCATGAGCCTGATGGGCCAGAAGATTCCTAGAATAAAATTCCACCATTTCCCCAGTCTCTGTATTAAATTCTGCAGAAGCCTCAAAAAGTATGTGAGAAGTGAATCTATTTCCTCGAATGAGCTCTAAACCCCCAATTCTAGGATTGCATCCTATGAATCCTGACAAACTCCAAGCAGCAAAGAGCAATCTCTGTGGAATAGGTTTTCACCACCATTTACAGTAGTAGTTTCTGTAAATAAACCCCTAAATTAATGTTGCATATTTTTTTAATCACAGAGACCGGAAAAGGGACTTGATTCCACGTTCCCACTGCACCCAAACTCCCAGTGGAATCAAAGAGATTGTGCTTACATTTTTCCTTTGTCTAACTAGCATGTAGCACTCGGCTGTTACTGTCCAGAATAAAAGCTTTAGATTACAAATATTAAAAGCAATTTTCTGCTTCCATGAATATCACTGTACTGCACAGCATGTCCATCCTAATTTGATTAGTTCTACACATTTATTTGTGCTTACTGGACATCCTACTTTCTGGCATTGAGAGAAAAGTTCCAGTCATCCTGCTGATACATTAGGATTGTACTTGCTGTGGCCTGCTACGCAGGACAACTGAGCTCAGGACCAGAACTAAGATTGTACTTCCAGGTACTCGTGGCTGATAAACAGAATCTTCACAAAGCAATCGTCTGCAGTTTTCTTTCAGTGATTGCTGAAGGCTAATGCTTAGATTTTAGAAGAGATTAACTGACTTGCATTTCCAGTGTCACCACTTTTTCTTTTTTTTTTTTTTAAAGGGGAATTCCAAACCAAGGAAGCAAAAAAGACAACCTAGAAAGTGGGCAAATACCATTCATTTGGACTGGTGCCAAATATCCCAAGTTGCTGCCGTAGCATGCTGACACATCCCATAGACAGCAAAGGCACAGGAGAGACGCTGCGCTTCAGTACACGCAGGCTCTGTCATACTCGCAGACAAAAATTAAATAAAAATGTCCATCACTAATAGGAGGAAAATAAAAGCTGTCATTGTGGGTGGTCCACGTTAAGGCTTTGCAAGTAGTACATTTTAGCAGAGTTTTCTTGGAAGCTTGCCAAGTGTAATTAAAGAACAGGTACCTCCAAACTCTCAGAACCCTAATAAAAACAATTATACGGTTTATAGTGTCGTGCGCACGCCAAACTCTGTATTTACACAATGGATCCAAATGGCACAGGAGAAACCACGCAGTCCAGCAGGCTCAAAGATCCACTTTGAAAACACTTTTCCGAAATACTGATTTGGACCATCTACTGAAGGCTCTTCAGCCTCAGGAGTCCCAAAGATACCGCTCAAACATTGCAATTTACTTATAAGATGCTGGTATCATTTCCAAAAATGCTTCAGCATAAGGTAGCTAGGAAGAAGGTACAGTGTCTCAGTTACATTCACCCGGTATCTACACTGGCATAAACCCTGGACAAAGAAACCCCAGACAGAAAACCCCAGGGGAGTTTTCTGAATGTAGGAGGCCAGCCCATTCCCCAAAATGGGTGGTACTATGCAGGAAGGGGGCATGGCTATCCTCCCTGAGTAGCCCATACACTTGCTTCCTACAAACAGAAGCCCAAAGTGAATGTTCTCCTATCCACTTCTGCCACTCTTTCTGTTGCTTCTTGCTCATGGTTGAGCTGTTATCTTGCTATTCAATTTTATTTCCGGATTGGCAAGTCCTGATCTGTCCTGAGTTTATACAATCCCGCTCCATTTATAATAGCCATGTGGTCTAGTGCCTAGTATCACTGAATACTGGAGTTCTAGAATCATACTGGAATGCCTGATGTGCTCTCTTGCAGGGGACCTGCTTGTATCTATTGAGTAGTGGTGTGGGTGTCTGAATTCTGGGATGAAAAGTTCATTCTCCTCGGATGGCTTGATTTTCAGGAGCACCGAGAATCTGCAGCGCCATTTGAGTTTAGTCTCCAAACATTTTTACATGTGGTTTTTCTTCTGTTTGGTACTAGTTTCTCGAGCCAGGCAAAAAAGAAAATTAGCTTCTCTCTTTCCTCTTAATTTCATCATTTGCAGATTTTTTTAAAATACAAGATAATGCTTCTTTGGCTGGCTCCTGAGATTCTTCTATTAAAAATTTCCCTGTCTTTCACATCAATGAATCTTTGGGAGGAGGTATTGTTTCATGGTCTCTGTGTATATAATGTCTTCTGCAGTTTCCACAGTATGCATCCGATGAAGTGAGCTGTAGCTCACGAAAGCTCATGCTCAAATAAATTGGTTAGTCTCTAAGGTGCCACAAGTACTCCTTTTCTTTTTGCGAATACAGACTAACACAGCTGTTACTCTGAAACCTGAAATGAATCTTTGTTACTTCCAGACTTCTTGCTGGGAACATAGATTGCAAAGAAGTTCATGAGTCTATTCAGTCCAACCCAGATACTTGTTAGTGGCTGTAACCACAAATAACCTGTAATATCCCTTTTCAGTTAAGTAGCAGTCTGTTTCCTATAGGAATGTGATTCTTCCTCTGCTGCTTTGATGTGTTCTCAGTGTGTCCTTTTAGGAAGATGATTTTGACTGCACTCTCCATTCTCATTCCTTACTCAGGAAATACTCCCAGTCCTTTCAGAAGAGTTCCAGCTAACTAAGGATTGTGAGTCAAATCCTGATCTCCTAGTAATTGTGCAGGGAAGTTCCACAAGGGGCAGGGGAATGAATCATGGCACAGAGCTGTTCCCCAACTGCTACTATATCCCATGAGTTACAACAGCTTACATGGATTCTTGGCCTCTACGATATGGAGAGGGAGTTTTTTCTGGTGCAGCTACATAGATGTTCTATTGGTCATGTACCAAAAGAGTCAAACCCTTTCACTACTATGGTGGAGAGGAACTTGCATTGGACATTGGAAAAGCAGAGTTGTTTTGAATTGAAGACTGACTGTCATTTTCACTAAGGCCCCTTTGCCCCACTATACACTCACTTTAGAGCCCAATTATAAATGAGAATCAGCCTCTAAATGTTTATTTTGGTTCTTTTCCACCAAAATAATAATAATGTTCTGTGACCTTCCATTAAATCAGGCTCATTTTTAGTTTCTGTGAGAGAGGAGAGTTTCTTGCCAAAGTTTGTTTTGCCATGGATGTTGTTAGTAGTAGTAGTATTAATTATTATTTATTATGCTATTATTAATATTTTATTTGCATTACTGTAGTATCTAGGAGTCCAAGTCAAGGACCAGAACCTGATTGAGCTAGTTACTTTAGAAACACTGAGCAAAAGATGGCCACTGCCCCCAAAGAGCTTCTAATTTACCACAGCATTTCTTTACATTCCTAATTTGCAAACAAAACTATCACTTGACTGTGCAGTGCTGATTTCCAAAGTGAAATTTTTTGGCATGTTGCTGACTGGAGCAGTTATTTTATCAACTCAGTGTTGCAATGGCAGTATTTAATAATTTCTTGGTGCATGGGCATTCGGTGGTGAATGTTTATTTCAACAAGCCGGAGATCTTAATATTCATAAGAAGCAGAGGGTAGAAGAAAAAGAAATAAAATCGGTTTCCACTGTTAAGAATGCAGTCCTACAGCACGAAAATTAACAGCAGCTCTCCAAATGAGTTCAATGGGAGCAGAATGGGTCTTATAGTGATAGTTCAGGACCTTACATGTTAAGATAAATGTTCCATTCAGCACTTATCTTTTAAAAGTGCTTAAGAGAGTTAGGCACAAATGGGTTCCTTTAGAAAACCCCAGCCTCACAGCATGAGACCCTAATTGTGCAAATACTTATGTACATGGTTAAATTTAAGCATGTGTATAAATGTTTGCTGGGTTGGGACCTAATAGCCTAATCTTGCCCCTCTCTCTCCTTTGCAAAACATACCAAGCCCAAAAAGCAGTGGAACCACTCCTGTCCTGCTCCGTTGCTGAATTGTGTACAAGCCTAATATTAATAGAAGTGATTTCATTGTCTTTTCAATCATTTTATTTTTAAGAAAGACAGGATTAAAACTAAGCTACAAACCTTTCTCTGTAGCATTAACAATGCATTACAGCACTGTGGAAAGTCCTGAAAACCAAAAGTTGAAACTGACTAGATACAAACATGAAACTGACTAGCCTAATTTCATTGTCCAAAGGGGACTGAAATGCAACAATAGGTAAACAAAGAACACAAATGTAAAATGTGAATTAGATTGTAAAAATGTTTTTCCTTTTAATAATCTATGGCAGTATATGTAACAAAATTAGAGATACCTGTTTCTAAAAGATCTGTTACTTTTTTAACATCAATGTCCCTTTAGTTATATTTTTTCCCCTGGAACTGCACTTCTCTTGCAATCCCTCAATGATATGTGTATCAGGCATAATGAGTTACAAATACTGTAATCATGTGTAAACAATATCATTCCCAGGCTCCAGCTACACTACAAGCTGTAGAAAGAAAGCATCATGTTCATTATTTCTTTTCCAGATACATTCTTTCTCAATCCTGCCTCATCACAGTATATAGATGATGCGATTTGAAAGCATATTATTTTGGATGGGAGCCAGCCATCTGGGAATCCTTTACAAGTACCTGAAAGAGAACTAAAGTAGGGCATACTGAGGTGAGCAGCTTTCCGATTCTACCTGAAAGCTCGCTAGGTGGCCTAAGGCCACTTGAATCAAATCCAAAATAGGCACCTGGCTCTGGGCTGGAAGCCTGCCAGTTTTATAGCATATTCCATCCCTGAATTATGGTGTCTGGACTCATTTCATGGCTTATTGTTGCATGTCTTTTTAAACTAATTCCTTACTGAAAGATGTTTGAAATTCAAAGCTTTCTTCAGTTTCCCACTTTATTTTGGAGCTGCAGACACTTGCCCTGTTAGGTTGAGGAAAAACCTGCTAGAACAATTCACTACGTAGAGTTTAACTCTTTATTACTATGTGAGTTTTGTTGTTCTTCAGAGGTTTTTTGTGATAGCTTTTTTGTTGCTGACAAAACACACCAGGATACATTTTCTGTGGATTCAAAGAATTCATAAAGTGTCGGTAACACTAAACTTTTAAGGCAACTATCTTTATAGATGTAAAGGGAGCAACCCAGTATTAATGGCTAAAACTTGCTTTTTTATTAAGTAAAAAATGTGGATTGTATATGCTAGCCCCTGAATTATCCTAATGCTTGTTAAAGTTCAGGCTTTCATATTTGAGTCAGATTATTCTAATCTATTGCTTATGGGCTGCCCAGAAACTAAACTACTACAGGACTTCAAGACTGCTGGCCTTTTCAGACTACCATGCCAGACGTACTTATACACCAAACCTTCAAATGAAAAAAAGAAAAAACATCCTAAGATCCAAATGTGAACAGCTTTGTTGCTCACAAACATTTTTTTTAAAGGGAGATTTTAGCTATGTGTGATACTTGTAAATGTGAGAACTTTCCCCTGTGAGGCAAACTGCTTTTCAAGTAAAAGTATTTAAGTGGAAAACATTGCTAAATTTTTTTAGTGCTACAAGGGCAGTTTAATTGGTATTGTATTCGTCCTCCTTTCTTCCCACCAGATCTATTGGAGAGGTTTGTATCTCCATGGTTTTGTCTAACTAGCATCAAAAAGGGCAGTATTTTACCAATACTAATGCCTACCAGATGCCTTGATTTTATATTGCAACATTGAATGTCCTTAATTACATTAATAAGTGATTATCATAATGAGAATAAAAACTGAGGAGGTAAACTTTAAAAGAAACGGATGGATGATCATGAAATGCAGCACATTTGTAATACTTTCCTTGAGTCCTGTAGCCTCATTGTGACTGCGAACATTGTATAATTAAAATAGACCAGAAAAGAATGAACTGACCGATATTTATTACAACATACAACAAAAGAAAAATCCCTTTGGATCCATTCTCTCACACATGGTGGTCTGAAACTGCTGAACAAGTGTTAGATTCATTTTAAATACGGTACGTTTAAAATGTTCAAGTAACATATACCAAGGTAAATTTCCTACAAAAGGTGAAAGAGTATTAGAATGGGAAATCTGTGCCCAGTTTTGAGAAAGTTGCTTTTAACAGGTAGTCAGATGCCAAGACCCTACACTGAAATGAGCAGACATTTTTGTTGACTCATCCTCAGCCAGAACAAGTGGATGCAGTTAGCTCCCACCCACAAGTATAAGAAGGTTTGGAGTGACTCAGAAGGGACTAGGGACAGTGGGGTCCTGTAGGGAAAGCCCTACTAACGCAAAACTCAGGAGGAAACTTACATTTAGACTTAGGAGTCCCCATCCTATTCCCAAAGCAATACATACACACTAGATTAATGTCTTACTCATTCAACCCCTCGGGCTTTCCTTTATTCTTAATTTAACAACACTACCTAAAATGGATTAGTGCAAAGTATTATTAATTCTGACTAGCATGATCACAATCCGACCATTCCCATGAAAAATCTGATCATAGAATCATAGAATATCAGGGTTGGAAGGGACCTAAGGAGGTCATCTAGTCCAACCCCCTGCTCAAAGCAGGACCAATCCCCAACTAAATCATCCCAGCCAGGGCTTTGTCAAGCCTGACCTTAAAAATATCTAAGGAAGGAGATTTCACCACCTCCCTAGGTAATGCATTCCAGTGTTTCACCACCCTCCTAGTGAAAAAGTTTTTCCTAATATCCAACCTAAACCTCCCCCACTGCAACTTCAGACCATTACTCCTTGTTCTGTCATCTGCTACCACTGAGAACAGTCTAGATCCATCCTCTTTGGAACCCCCTTTCAGGTAGTTGAAAGCAGCTATCAAATCCCCCCTCATTCTTCTCTTCCGCAGACTAAACAATCCCAGTTCCCTCAGCCTCTCCTCATAAGTCATGTGTTCCAGTCCCCTAATAATTTTTGTTGCCCTCCGCTGGACTCTTTCCAATTTTTCCACATCCTTCTTGTAGTGTGGGACCCAAAACTGGACACAGTACTCCAGATGAGGCCTCACCAATGTCGAATAGAGGGGAACGATCACATCCCTCAATCTGCTGGCAATGCCCCTACATATACATCCCAAAATGCCATTAGCCTTCTTGGCAACAAGGGCACACTGTTGACTCATATCCAGCTTCTCGTCCACTGTAACCCCTAGGTCCTTTTCTGTAGAACTGCTGCCGAGCCATTTGGTCCCTAGTCTGTAGCGGTGCATGGGATTCTTCCGTCCTAAGTGCAGGACTCTGCACTTGTCCTTGTTGAACCTCATCAGATTTCTTTTGGCCCAATCCTTTAATTTGTCTAGGTTCCTCTGTATCCTATCCCTACCCTCCAGCGTATCTACCTCTCCTCCCAGTTTAGTGTCGTCTGCAAACTTGCTGAGGGTGCAATCCACACCATCCTCCAGATCATTTATGAAGATATTGAACAAAACCGATGATGACAGTCTCACCATATCAGAACAAAGGGGCTTGAATCCACAATGTCTCCAATGGAGAAGTCCCTTTTACATCAATGGGATTCTGTGCAGAGGGATTACAAGTATGCACCACTTTCCTTCATGTTTAAGAGCTGGGCAAAAACATGTGTTGTTGCAGTTTCATGAAAAAAATCAAAAACTAAGGGCCTTATTATTTCTAAACTGGGAAATAGATGTTCTTCACATCCAGTAACTTTAAAAATCTTGGGCTTAAACATGAACCGCAAGACTTAAATTTTCAAGGAAGATAGGAATACCCCCCAACTAATTCATAGTTAGAATCAGCCCAAAGCCAGCTGAAATATGCCACAGGTGAGAGTTAGTCTCCCATGGTCCCATATGCTGAAATCTTTGGCAGACTGAGACATCTCTATTGTACAACCACTATTCACAAAACGTGAATTGTAAAACAGGAGGTAAACTCAAATGATACAGTAACTCTATGCTCACGAGTGTGCCATTGCTATAACGCCAGAGTTAGGTTGAAGGAAAGAATTGTATTTGAAATGGTTGATGTACCCTACATACTCCATGTGTGGCTGTAGGATACCATCTCAAATAGGCATCAACAGTTAGTATAAATACTTATTTGTTATACTCCAGTTATAATGGTCATTAGCCATAGTGTGCAGACAAGGGGATGCTTCCTAAAAATCTCTCTCATACACACACACACACCAAAGCAAGGAGCAGCACAGAAGCCACAACCGCGTGACTTACGTGACCAATCAAAACCAACCAACCAGCCTAGCTCATCACCTTATCTGCACCCTATGGCTGTACAGACTTTATGGTTGTCAGCGTGGAAAGAACTCACAACCATCCACCCAGATATCACATGCCTACACTTCACTGAAAGGATACTTTCCAGTACATGCCATAGTACTGGGATTTCTAGCCTGTTTAGGATTCAGCCATTAGAGGGCGACACACTCACACACTTGAGCAGGTCTGAAATTCCATCTGGTAACCCTTACACACCAGTTTTTATGTTACATGTTGTTCTTTTTAAGGCACTCAACTTAATTTAGTTTATAAAAGAGGCAAGAGACAAAAAAATGTGATGGACATATAATAAAAAAATCAAAAGTGAACTGGCTCTACTGAAAGATTAATAAATATTCAGCTGCAAGGGTGATTATATAGAAGACCTTTTGTCCTTTTTATTGGCTGTCTTCCAACTTTAAACTCTCAAGCCTCAGGATGCTATTTGAAACCACTGTCTCAGCTTGTAGCATTTACTTTGTATGTCTTGTTTTCTTAGTTCTGCTGATAGTTTCAGTACTGGTTCAGCTTTGTAGGTTTTCACACTGTACTAAGACTGCTCTGAATCATGGAAGTTCTATAATACCATGTATGACTTCACTGCATTTAAGTGTGGCATTAGAGTCTCACTGAACACAAAGCAATTGAGGACTCAATCCTGCAGATATTCCAACTCTGGAACTCATATTGAAGTCAGCATGAAATTTGGCAAGTGCAGTATTGCCAATCCTAAGCATTCAAAATTAATGACTGAGGCCCCCAAAATCAAGAGATTTGTTTAAAAATACTGAGATTTACAAACAAACAACTCACCCCTTCCCCCCCACACACACATTTGGGGTTCTTTTTATTTGCCTCTTGATTTTTGAGCTTTAGAAATTCAAGTTGGTCACATTTTCAAGCTTTTGTCCACAAGCATAAGTGCCAGGAACTTGCTTTTATATAAATAAATGAAAGCTGAGATTTTCATGAAATAACATGACTCCAGGAGCTGGGGCTTTAAGAAGAACACCAGATATGAGATTTGCAAACAAGAGTTGGCAATAATGCATGTAAGAGAACTTCAAGAGTAGCCCCAAGAAATGCTAATCTCCCCTTGCTGCAGTCACATAACATCTGCTAATATGGATGGGGATTATATACACGTATGAAGAGGATGCCAGTATTTGTTACATAGTTTCCTTGTGCAGGAGAATTTTTCTGATTTATGTTTTGTTGATCCACATTGCTGATCTGATATTCATAGCAGGGCTGAGTATCACATTACTGAAACCCTAGGGTAGGGAGTCCTACCCATAGAAGTTGTAACCCTAGCTCCAAATGAGCCCTCATTCCTTGCAGCCTTTTTGCTGAGAACACGGGGCCAAATTCTCTGCTGGTGTGAATTGGTACAGCTCCACTGAAGTCACATTTCACTGCCATCTACTACTACATGGAATTTCAGACTTGCTCAAGTGTGTGATGAAACAATGGAGCTGGAGCAATGTAAATCAGCAGATAATTTTAGCAAGGGATTGCAAAGAACTTTAAGGGGGTATTCAAATCCATCCCAGATATCTTGTATTGGCTGCACCAATGAACAACTTGTAACATCCTGTAAGCACCATGACCAGCTGCTCCAGAGACCAAAAAGCTCTCTACTCCCTCTAATGGTGAAAGGGGAAAAGTGCTGCAATAGAGAGTTTCATTTGCAAAGGCTGCCTATCCACACTTCTGCTAGTGACACATGGGAGGTCACCGTAACTATGCATGTACTTGAATTTTGAGGCTTGGAGAAGGACAAGAATTCATACCTTGTGGCAGTATTTACTAATGCATCCATTTCATGCTGTGAAATACTGTAACAAATAAATAACAAAAACTTTAAACTACACCTGTAAAAATAAATGAACCAATGGAGCTGGGGGATGCAGGACCTTTGATTTTTTGTAGTGGTTTGTTCACTCATGTGCCAGTCCTCCGCTACGGATATCAATGGAAGTTTTACCATTGATTTCAGTGGTGAAGAGTTTAGGATTGTATTTATAAAAGCATCTAAAGCAAAGACCCTTTGGAAAATCCCACCCAAAGGGCTAGATTTTCTCATCAGTTTTTGGCATCTTTGCACCATTCAGAAAACACAAGACCGAGACATGCTGCAATTTGTAAGGACAGAATTATTTTGTCAGAGGGAAACTCCAGGCTGGAGCAGATGCACTGGGATCCAAGCCCAGTAACTTCTACCCCCCTGCCCCCATTTCTTCCTAGTGTAGTAGGCATGGTAGAGGAGAGAAAAGCGAGCAAGACAGGTACAGGATGTTGCATAGCTCTGCTCTAGCAAATCAATCCTGCACAAGTTTAGGACTCAATTAATGAACTCAAAGACAACTTAAAGCTGCCTGTCAACAGCCTTAAATGGCATCAGATTCAGAATTGGCCCCAAGGATCAAGGAGTTTGAGCTGGCTACATGAGCCCCCCTCCAGCCAAGCTGAGTTTTGCTCAGTGTGGGAGAGAGAATCTCTCTTTAACTTTCAAAACCTAGCAATCTGCAGCCATGAATTAATGAGGTTCTGTATGCAGCTTCTTTTCATTCTGAGGTTCCAAGAAGCCAGTAGCATTACTGGTCAAGTTCTTTGATGTGTTGTGTAGGCAAAATTAATGATCTTAGATTGGGTGAACTCCTTAAGAAAGAACATTGAATCCTTTTCCCCTAAGTAAATAATTGTCAATGAACTTCTCCAAATCCTTTGAAACCTCTATTTGAATCTCTTTATTATTGGCATACATTTATATTTCTTACTACATTTGTATAGTGCCCTTAATGTCAAAGTTTATTTCTTTAGAGTCTTCTCCTTTGGCATTGTAATCTGTAATTAGATTACAACTCTTTATGTTAAATTTATAATTTTAATTCAAGAGAACCTAAAACTGTCTGGACAAATTAGATACATACTTTGAATACTGGCCTTTGACCAAGACAAACAGTGTCTGTTATTATCAACAGTGCCAATATTACCCAAATAATGAGGAAGCTTTGCAAACCAACATGATATATTTTAAAAAAGAAAAACAAAAATCTCCAAAGGAAAGGGGGTTTTAGCACTCATTAAAATTAAATCTTCATGGTTGGGTTTATTTCCATAAACATCCACTTCTTGTAATTAGCTACTGGGACCACTGGGCTTTATGATTTTAATAAATATTTTGCACACTGTTAAGAGATGTAAGTGGCTGCTGTGATGATTTGAGATTTTCTTCAGTCTAATGAAATATAGATGACGAGTAGAAATTAATAATTGAAAGTAAATGGAGATAACTGATGGACATATTTTCTCTCTAAGGGCCCCACCTAGCTCTCTTGAAACAGTTCTAATACTTAGGATCCAGTCCAAATCCCAATCAGTCTTTCTACTCTAAGGGATTAACCTTGAAACTTTGAGCCAGCTCCAGCACCAGCCTAAAGAATGGAAGGGCAAAACAGCTAAGGACACACAGTAGGGAAATCTGCAGCACCTTGTCCAATTCAAAAGACACTAAGGCAATTCTCGTCCGTGGGTAGAGGGCTGGAGGTATGTTGGAGGCCTGGCCAGTTGTCCCCAAACCAATTACAATGTCACAATCAGCTTCATGACATCCTGTTGGGGACTAAACATCAGGAGATAGATGAACTCTTAAGAACAAAGCTCTGGTTTTCTTTCAAATCCCCTTGGGAGAGCAAATATTGAGAACTCATGTACACTGTATCAGCAGAATTGTTAGGGGCCAAGGCTAAGTAACATTTTTATTCAGTTGCAGTCCATGTGCTGAAATAGCCACACTCTTTCTAGTTCCCTTATTTAGGAATAAATGTTTCTGAGATACCTTAGGAAACTTCATCTGCTGGTTGTTACAGAGCTATTTGGGACTACCGTTTTGGCCTAGGTGCAAGCCTTACTGTTTGGAGGGAATGAAGCATTTCCATGTAGGGTACATTTTGGTGCTAGGAATTTTTGATATTATTACAAACTACAGATCCATACTCTCTCTGAGTGAAATTCACTGCTGTGCAGAGAGGTCTATGCCACATTTATCTTATAGTATTATCCACTTATGCCAAACATTCAAAAATCAGTAATTCAGCCCTAAAAGTCACAGGATTTTTTTAAAAAAACAGATTTTTCTGCTTTTTCAACCTTTATTGTTCACATTTTAAAGCTTTTCTCCACAACTACAAGGATTAGAAACTTCTTTTTTAATTTCATTATTAAAGGAAAAATGAGATTCTCATGTAATCACTTGACTTCAATGGAGTCAGGATTTTCCCTCCATTATCTGAGTATCTAGGCATCATCACTGTGGTATATGAATGAGCACCTAAAGTTTGGATGGAAGGACTGACATTGGAACTGATTGACTCCCATTAGATCAGCAAAAAAGTGGTTTTTCTCATCCAGAGCATGAAATCAGTCTTCAGACAAAACAAATAAAATCCCTAACAATTGTTAGAGATGCCAGCTATAACTTTTAAGATGTAAAGGTTTAAAGTCTCTGAAGAGCATTTTATTTTGATGGGTTCATTATTTTCTTCTTCTAACATTGTTGAATGTATTCCCATCAACAGAGCATTCAGGAGCTGCGAGTTCATGTACAGAGTAGTTCAGTTATTACTTCTAAAGAAAACTAGCCATGGTTCAATAATACATGTTAATAAAAAAGAAATCTTAACTGCAAACAAGGCAAGCTAAGCAGAAACATGCTTGACATTTCATAAATAAATCTTCAAAAATCCAAGCATGTGAATGCATAGTCTCATGTGCTGTAGTGGAAGAATGTGATCTCAAACCAAATGTTTATTTTTCAAATAAAAGAAAAAGAAGCAACCAGTCAATTTTATTCCAGGGTCTTCATTGTGGTCTAATTAATCAAATCAAAATGAATAAAAAATGGTACCCATTTGCCAAACAGGAAAGAGATGTCTGATGCTGATAAATAAACATCTCCTCCAAACAGACAATCATTTCTAAAGAAAAATACTTGGGTTTTTGTTTTGTTTTGTTTTTTCCAGATTTAGAGCTTTCTGAATTTTTTTCCCACAAGTTGATATTTTGGCAAGACTAAATATAAATTTACCATTTAGCAACTGCATCGTTACTTGTCAAGAATCAGGCCAGGGATCTCTGAAATTCTCTCTGCTTGAACCTGAAAGTCTATCAACAAATCAATTTTGCTATGTCCCCCCCCCCTCCCCCCAGCTAGGGCCCAATCGTGTGACTAGTTTGTAGGACCAATAAAGTTGCTGTTGTGCACGGCAAATATCTTTGAGATCACACAGCTCTTAACAAATAGTATCTGTCATATCCTCCTAGAAACAGTAATGCACGCGGTTTGCTTAGCCGTTAACACAATCCAGATGAAATTCACCCCTTCACAGAGACCCAGACCAAGGCCTGCATCCCATTTATGTCCCACTTAAGTCCTCATAATAGGGGTGAGTTTCACTCTTTTAGAGTAAGATGAATATTTCCCATATTTCCAGTATGGGGATTGCAGTGGCTGACAAACTATCACTAAATATTATTTAGTAATTAATAATGCATTATTTATTATTGAGACAAGTTGGGTGAGGTAATATCCTTCATTAGACTAACTTCTGTTGGTGAGAGATATAAGCTTTTGAGATTATACAGAGCTCTTCTTCAGGCTTCTTCAAGCCTGCCTCTCTGACCAATAGAAGTTGGTCCAGTTAAAAGTAATCCTCACCCACCTTGTCCCCCTAATATCCTGGGACCAACATGGCTACAATAACACTATTATTATTGGCATTTTGGTAGCACCTAGAGTTCCTGATCAAGGATGAGGGTCACATGGTGCTAAGCCTGGTACGTGCATATAATGAAAAAACATTTAACTGCACAATCTTTCCCAAAAGTATTTGCCACTTGATATTTGAGGGAGCTGTAATTAAGCAACAGGTGGATTAAACTAAACATTTTCTGCAGTTTGCCTGCTTAAATAACTCCTTGCTTGTCTCAACATGCCTTCTTAGGATGTTAGGATTCTGTAAACATTTTATTAATTTTTGAGGTTAAAAAACATAAAAAACAAAACCTTCACTAGACTCCAAGATTTTTATCCAGACAAAAGTATTTTGCAGCTTCAGTGGTGTGCAAGGTCTTGAAAAATTGGCTTCACACCGAGCTGGCTGATTCAGCTTGAAATCCACCTGCCCACAGAGGCTTTTCAAAAAAAATGTTGGAGGCATGGAAAGGTGTTGAGTAGATCTATGGCTCGCAACACAGAACTTTACAGACTGTGTTAACTCCATCTTGTCCTGTGAATTTTTGTCAACATGAGAGGGTTTTCTTTCAATGGGCATGGAACAAAAAACCTTCTGGTTTAAGAGGTTATTTACCACCTCCTTTCCCTCAATCCATAAAACAATCTAAAGCTCTTTGTTATTTTTATTCAATTTTCAGGACCATTGATCCCTTAGGACCTGAGCAAAGCTCATTGACATCAGTGAGATTCTTTCCTTTGACTTCAAAGGGCGTTGGATTCGGCCACTTCATGTTTCCCTTCTTCACTATTATATATTTCCCTGAAAATATCCAGGGTGATCTGTATATCCCACTGTTGTACCTCGACTGCTACTATGAAATCAGAGAGGCAGACATGGATGTGTATCTTTCCATGGATGGTGCTATTTAAGACACAGCTATCGAATTATCTAGCAACACTCCATGCACAGTGTTAGGACACTGAGGAACACGCTGGGGAATTTCCCTTTAAATCCACTGGTAATGGCTCAATTTTTTTCGTATTGGAGGTTTGGAGGGCTGCATTCTTAGCCACCAAAGAAAGGGAAAATGGTTTACTGCTTGTCACAGTTACAGCTGTGGAGCAAAGGAGGGTTGTGGAACTTTGCTGATGAGAAGCTGTGAAGCTAATTTTAATTTGTCTAGACTAGAGTCTTCAGATCTGATTAATTCTTTTTTATTTTTGTGCAGAAAATGTCCCCCTTAATCACAGTGGCTCTGTTTGCTGCCCCTCCTTGCAACCTCTCTGAACTCAGTTGTAACTAGGAGCAGAATTTGGCCCACTGACTCCAATATTCAAACAAAATTCTGTACTACACACCTGAACATCTAATATTCAGCTAGTAATGAAACTAAAATCCAAGTGTGATTGTTCCCTGTGTGTCTGCAAGTGGAGAGGAGATCTAAATCCATTGGATGTGGCCGGGAGGAGAGGGATGCAGTAATGGGAAAATGTTGGCTCTGCCACAGTGTAACCATCTGCCTGGTAACCCTTACAAATCCATCTGTATGAGCGCTACAAGCCTGGACTCAAAGTATTTAAGGGGATAGGTCCAAAGGGACATCTGGGCATGCTCTTCTGCAGAGGTAGCTTATATCCACCCCTAGGTTAATATGTCTAACAGCAGCCATGACTTAGCCTCTTTAGCTAACAGGCACTTGTTTTCTACCTAGAGGAGACATTGGCATGAAACAGGGTAACCTACAAAACAGAAGTTCAGTTTTCCAGTTCACAAGTTGATTTCTCCTTTTCCTCAAGAGATAAAGGGCCAGATTCTGATCCCCTTTCACATGATGGGTAGCACCTTACTTCATAAACAGTTCTCGACTCCATTGAGACTATGTGTGTATTCCATGTTGGCTCGATTCAGAAGGAATTCCTGCTGAGGATGTTTCCCCTCGAAAGACTAAAAGAATTGAGAAGCATATTTCATGAAATAATTTATTTGAAGAACAGCTGCTTGAGTTTTCAGATTGTTGCTATAGGATACAGTTACATTAAACTGTAAGGCAAAAATGTCTGTTTTTACGTATGTCTATTGTGTCAAATTTATAGTATTGCTTATGCAGGCTCAAAGTTTTCCTTATAAATCATTAGGTATATTTAGGCCCCTCTCCCTGTTTGTGGTCTTTGTTTGTTTAAGAATGACCACAAAACATGTGAATTAAATTATCTACCATACTTGACCATGTGTACTACAAAAGTTGTACATCTTCGAGATATGTGGATGTAATTTCTAAATTATTTATGTAATGCTTTAAATGCATATGAATCATTACATTCCTTTTTTGCTGTACTACAGCAAATGAAAATCATGTCTAATTTGTATATTTAAAAAAAAATAATCTGACTACATACATTTGCAAAATCATCAATAATTTGATCACAGCAAATTCCTCTGCTTGACCATTCTTAGTGGTTCCCAACCTTTCAACTTTGGAATAGATTGTTAACTTGGTGACCCCTAACTCTCTTCTCTGACCCCCTTCTTCCAAGTGTAGGTACTGTAGATTTCATCTCAAGAGAATGAAGTTTACAACTGCAGATAATGGATAGAAGGTGCCACAGTAAGGAATAGCCTTTAAGGGAGATGGGCTTAGCCTCCACCTGTAACTGATCAGTTGGTGAGATAGAAGGCCAACAAGCAGCTCACTTAGTGGTGAGAGTTTCAGGGAGTGGGAAGGGTCCTGCATGAGACCCCTAGTCAAGGAAAGGACCTTAAAGGGAGCTTGCCTTATCAGGTAGGTGAAAGACCTGGCTGGGGATACCTGCACTGTATGCAGGGGCAGAGGTTTTAGGAGAAAGTGACTGAAGTAGGACCTGTCTTTACTGGTACTGAGTTGTATTTGAACAGTTAGTGTATCACTTGGAGAAGAAAATGAAATACTGGTAGTGGTGAGAACGTCAATGGCACACTGGCCAGTGAGTTAACTCACCACCTTACATGAGTTCTGAAACTGAGGCAGAGGCAGGTTGGAGGAGACTGTTACAGAAGAGCAATAGGAATGAGGGAATTCTCACATATTTCAATGGATGCCATGTGTGTCCACTGCAAAGCAGAATGTGGCGCTATTGTGGAATTATCTGAGGGTTCTGCTGTGTCAGTCAGACGTATAGCTAGGGGAGAGGAAAATGTATATATTGCGGGGGGAAGTCTTGCAATGTTGGAATTTTTGTCTTGGTGTATCTTCATTTTTTTCATCAAAATTTTGAAATATTGATATTTTAATCAAATTTTTGAATTTGAAAAACATCAGCTACAAGCATGAGGGCTGTTAAAAGGAATACAGTGATCGATTGTTCTCTATGTCTGCTGAAGGTAGGACAAGAAGCTGAATCTGCAGCAAGGGGAATGTAGGTTAGATATTAGGAAAACCTTTCTAACTATAAGGATAGTTAAGTACTGGACTAGCTTCCATGTGAAGTTGTGTAATCTCCATCCCTAGAGGTTTTTAAGAATAGGTTAGACAAACACCAGTCTGGGCTAGTCTAGGTATACTTGGTCCTGTCTTAGCACGGAGACTGGACTTTGATGACCTCTCAAGGTTCATTCCAGCCTTACATTTCTATGATTCTGTAACTGGTGACAAAAAACAGAAAAATATTTCAAGACAATTATGTCAACATTGTTTTTCCTTTTTTTCCATCAAAGTTAAAAAAATTGATGAAAAATGTTGTTGGAAAATTGAAATTTGAACAAACTCCAGCCAAAGATGTTTCCTACACAAAAGGTGTTCAATTAGGGTTTGTTTGTTTTTAGTCACAGTAAAGAAAAAAATAAAAGATAGTTATGCATTTACAATAAAGGAACACAACAGAAGCAACAGCTATGCTTGGCAATATACTATCTCTTAATTTAATTTCCTAGTATTATAACGAGCCACCATTTCTGAGACTTGCTTTTGCTGCAGAGGAAAACTCTTCTCTCTGAAACAAATATCATGATTTAAAATTCTGTTAAAACACTGGAGGAAAAGAGTGGCCCGCAAAATACATATGCTGTTATCAAGTTTTTGCCTTAGCTTTCTTCAATACTGATAGAGGGATAGAAACCACTGATTAATTTAAATAATAAATGAACCAAAGTTTTGACACAATACATTACATTGGAATTTCCTACAATAAGCTCCCAGAATTACTCAAGGTCAAAAAATAATTACCACAGCAATCCCACATATTGTCCCACCAGGCAGGAGAAGAATGCAATGCACATTCTGCTATTCAAACTGAGGTTTTACATGTTTAGATTTTTGGGTGGGCAACAGAAAAAGAGAAAAGGAAAAGAAACAGTCTTTCACCAAATAGTCTGATATAACATAATAGCAGGGAAGAATCTTTTCCCACTCTGCTTTGCCCCTTAACCCACATCAGAAGACAAATAGGCTTTCATGCACTCCATTTCCATTCTGTCACTCTCCAAGCCACATTCAACTCTTCCTTGCTTTAGGCACCATGTGTTATCCACATATTCCTGCAGGACACTAAAGAAAATACTCATTGCTGGGAAAATAATTGCAGAAAACCAGATTCACACAATACACAGCCCATTCTCACACAGCAGAAGTCTCAAACAGTCAGAAAATGCAGTACAATAAAAGCCTTTTATTTAAAATACCATCCCTAGGAAGAACAGTCTGTTCCTGCCTCTCTGGGGCATTGTTCTCTGCTTTTTGGCAAAGAGTGCACTGTCTCCTTGTGCCCTAGGTAATAGAACCACAAAAGGAGATCTAAAATGATGTCTCTTTTGCCATTAAAATCCCCCTGCAAATGACTGGAGATAAATTCAAAGGATTTTTTAAAAGCTACATAAAATGCATAGTTAGAAAAAGAATTAAAACAGTGTAATATTCTTATTGTGGAATAATGGGAAACCTTACGAGTCTTAGTACAGAGTCCACAACTTGGTTCATTTCAGTGTAACTCACATATAAATAAAATCATTCTATGAATTTGTCTTCACTAATCTTGTAGTGATGTCAAACAGACATATAGTACAATGGTTAGCTCACCACCTCTTCAGCATTTGAAGAGGCCTTTGTGAAACTCAGTAGATCACTTTCCCGTATACATCTTCCCAGTTGCCCTTTCTTGCAGGTCAATCACAGGGTTTTAGGAGATAATGGGATATCTCTTGGGAGGAAGAAAGGGTAAGCAGCATGGAACCGTTCCTTAACACATCACCATTATGCGGGGTGGGTTCCAGAGGTGAATTGCTTAGCAAGGGGGTTGGACTAGATGACCTCCTGAGGTCGCTTCCAACCCTGATATTCTATGATTCTATGATTAAATGTATCACTCACTACATCTATGGTCTAGATGTTTGGTATGGCCAAGAACCACTTAGCAATGCACGTCCCATTCTGTGAGCTACACAGTGCCTCCATTTGGCAGTGTAGACTGGTACAATCCATTCAATTTTGTCTCTAATTATCATTTAATATTTATATTAGGTGATTAGTGTGATCCATGCTGCACATAGAGCCTGCTGTGCATGTACTGGTCTCAGATCAGGGACACAAACACCAACAACTCCTAGGGGGAAGTTATTACAAGTGGCTCTGTAGGAACTTTTCTGCAGAGTTCCTCCATGTTGTAGAGTCCCCCTAAAAGTGGAGTTCTGGGGGGAGCTGTAGCCTGGGGAGTATGGCTTCAATTCAGCAGTGCTAACAGGTAGGAGGAGAGGTCTGGGAGCCAGTGCAGAAGTGCAGGGATATTTCTGACCTCTAGAAGATTTCTGAGGACTGTGGTCTGGGGTCTGAACATCCAATCCCCTGTGGAGGTCCTTCCCTCAGGGTTCCTTTCCATGAGTTTTCCCACAGAAGTGTCCTATGTTCCTTAATTGCTACTCAAGGATACCTCTAACATCAGCTATTTCCATGCAGACAACTCACAGAACAGTGCAGTATAACTTGATCCCAGCTAGGCAGGAACCGTTGCCACAGGAGGGAACGTATAGTTTATGGATGTGTATTTTTTTAAACACCTTGCATATGTGTGATTTTGCTTTTCTGTTTCTATTGTGGTGCATTTTAAATCACTGTTAAGCATAGAGGCCTCTCGCAGCTTTGAAGCAAAGCAGGTCTAAGCGAATTGCGGCATGTGTGAGAAGGCAGCCTGCAGTTCTCTGGTAATGCCTGTCACCCCCTGGTGTCAAGGTTCAGACCAAGCTGACTGCTGAAAGAAGCAGGGCCAAGAAAAGAGAGAGATTATGTTTTACTTTATCATGTATGTGGTCTGGCTAAAGCAACAGCCCCACAGAAGGAACCCAATCCATTTTCTGAAGACATGGCTCACTGTTTACGTGTCCTATATGAACTTTAGATGGGTTGCTTGGTCATATTATTACACCATTCACAATTCTGGGGCCCACCAACATTGGAATTCTTCTTTTTTAACTTGCCCCGGGTTTTCCTGCAGATCTTTGACATGTGGGGACTTTTACTTTGTTGTTTTGCTTGGTTAGCAAAAGCATGACAGAATTTCATAGGGAAACTTAAGAAGGTCTTAAGAATCTTTGGTTTCAAAGTTGTTAGTGGGGCAGTTCCCTCAACTTTTTGGGTGGCTCCAGCCTCAGAGCCCTCCTGTAGTGGACACCCTATGGTATGTGGCTGGCTGCTTCAGTGGACTGGTACAAGGTGATTTGTTTTTCTAATCTGAGACAAATAAAGATTTTATTAAAGAAAATAGCAGTTTGGGAACTGGGTTCTGTTCTTCACAACTGTGATGATTAGAGAAAAGGAGCTTTCCATTTAACCTGTTCTGTTCCAAAAGAAAACTGGTGCTGAATAATGTATGTACATCACAGGAAAACTCTTATTGTCCTGGTGAGATGTGCCCTACTTTTGTAGTTGCAAATTCTCTCCCTTCATCTGTCACCATTAATGATCTTCTTAAATTTAGATAAAGGGCACGCATCCTATGTATAGGAAAGAAGGGACCACCATGCTAGTGTTTTGTGAAACATTTTCCTTTGTGCTCCCCACATCTTATTGTTGTATTAACCCGTCCTCCATAGTCTTATACTTAGACAGAAACTATCATAATGCCACTATATAAAGCCATGGTGTGCCCACACCTTGAATATTGCATGCAGTTCTGCTCACTCCATCTCAAAAAAGATATATTAGAATTGGAGAAGCTATGGAGAAAGACAACAAAAATGATGAGGGATATGGAAGGGTTTGCATATGAAGAGAAATTTAAAAGACTGGGATTGTTCAGCTTGGAAATGAGATGAGTAAGGTGGAGATATGATCGAGATCTATACAATCATGACTGGTGTGGAGAACGTGAAGAAAGAAGTGTTCTTTATCCCTTCACATAACACAAAAACCAGGGGGTCACCCAATGAAATAAATAGGCAGCAGGTTTAAAACAAACAAAAGGAAGTACTTCTTCACACAATGCACAGTCAACCTGTGGAACACATTGCCAGGGAATGTGGTGAAGGCCGCAAGTATAACTGGGTTCAAAAAAGAATTAGATAAGTTCCCGGACACAATCCCATGCTCTGGGTGTCCCTGAGCCTCTGACTGCCAGACACTGAGACTGGACGACAGGGGATGGATCACTCAATAATTGTCCTGTTCCGTTAATTGTCTCTGAAGCATCTGGCACTGGTCACTGTTGGAGGACAGGATAATGGGCTAGATGGACACGGTATGGCTGTTCTTATGTTCTCACTGTAAGCTCTTTGGGACAGGCACCATCCTTTGTTATGAGTTTGTACAGCATCTAGCATTGTATAGCTGCCAACTTCTTGGATCTACCACAATATAACTTAATAACATTGCATCCAAAAAAAACCCTACATTAAATGAATGTTAAGGTTACAAAGTCAAGAATTTAAAAGTTAGGAAATGCCAGAACTAAGGATGCCTGTGCAACATTAATTTGATCCCTTTGTGCATAATGCATTATGATACAGCCATTTTTTTTCACAGGACCTCTGCCTCATTCAGTGCACATGATGAATGGTGCTCACTAAATGGGTAGTTAGCTAATCATCATTGTTATTATCCTCATCATTCATTGTGTGGTTCCATGCATTATTTTACTGCACACCATCTCACACTGAACTGAATATATAATTATTAATTTCCTTGTGAGCTTTTCAAAAATCTTTTTAATTGGTAAAAGTGACTGGTTTGGGGTGCCCAATTTGAGAAGCTGGGGGCCTGATTTTTCAGAGTACTTTTATATGGACAAAAGAGAGCTCCCACTGACTTCAGCGGCAGTTGTGAATGCTCAGTATTTCTGTAAATCACATGGCAGGTGTCTCCAGCTGGGTACCCAGAAAATGACACACACACAATTAGGGTGTGCCTACACAGGGTTTTGGGAGCCCACGGGAGTGAGCTTCCCAGCCTGGGTCATCAGACTTGGGCTTGCAGGACTCGCCCTAGCGCTCTTAAAAACAGCTGTGGAGCCAGCGCTTTGAAGGTGCAGCTCCAGCTGGAGCTCAAGTGCTGAACCTAGGGAGCAGCGGGAGCTTCAGAGCCTGAGCTGCAATGCCAAAGCACTGTCTATACACTATTTTAGAGAGACCAGTAATGAGAGCCCCACAAGCCCAAATCTGTCAACCCAACCTGGGAGCTCACTGCTCTGGGCTCCAACACATTGTGTAGACATACCGTTAGTGGCCACCTGTGAGAAGTCTGGTTTAAGTGACTTTGCCCAGCATCATACAGGAACTCTATATCAGAGGCAGGGATAGAATTCAGTTCTCCAGGGCAACATTCAGCTACCTGAACCATGAGCCTGTCCTTAACCTTCTTACAGTCCCTTACCTCCTTCACTACACATGTTTCAAGTTCTGGAACAAATGAGGCAGAGGTCCTACAGCCAACAGCCTCATTTACTACAGTGCCCAGATTCTTCCCCAGAGTACAGTCTGGTCTATGCACTGACTAAAGCAGACATCCTGTGGAAAAATGTCCCTCCCTGCGCCAGTGCCTTCACCATGCTCCCCCCCCACACACACACATCCTATCCTCCTTCCTCCCTGGCTCTGTCCCTCCCAACCAACCTCCACACACACACACACACACACACACGGTGTTCTGCCCTGTCTCCACCCCCAGACTCCTGTTCCACCTGTTTACCTGGACACAGAGCATAGGGGAGAGACACTCACTCTTCTCATTTTCTATGCTGTGTACCACAATATCCCTCTGCTACCAGAAGCAGCAATTTCAGGGACAATCCCTGCAGCCCACGTCATGCTCAGCCACTCTATGAGGATGATGCCTGCACAGTACAGTCAACATATAGGAGCTGTGAGATGGAGCATGCTCAGTGCAGGTGGGAATCTTTGGAAAATTTAGCTTCCAAGTCTCTACTGAGGACATGTGAACTGTGATTTTTCAGAGGCTTAAAACTTGGCTAAATTTGGGTGAATTTCCACAGTGAGAATAAAAGGCACATTTCTGACACCCCCCTACCAGATTTCAAGTTCCTGTTCCAAAGTGTGGTAGACGTTCACAATAAGGAGGATGTTGTCGTTTTTTTTATTTGGGCAAAACATATTTTTTTCTCTAACCTCGTTCTTGGAAATGGCTGAACCATTTTAGCTGAATCTTTCCAAAAACAGTCAGCCTGAGGCAGACACCTGGTATGGAGAATTTTGACCCAAATGGTTTAAGTTTGACAAAGTTATAAGCAACTGAATATAGGGTCTTATAATGGAAAGTCTCAAGCAACCTTAACTGTGTATGGCACTACCTGTGCTGCCTGTAATAACAGTAATATAGACTAGCCAGGTTCAGCTTGTTAGCACTGGGCCCTGATTCAAAGCCCATTGTAATCAAGGGAAAGACTGGATCTTCTCTCTGCGTCACCAGAGATAGGGATTGGGGATGGTACAGGAAGTGAAACAGGCTTCCACTATATGAAATCACATATTTTGTTCCCTAATCATTCCTTAGAACGACAGATTGTAAAGCTAGGCCTGCCCAGCTGGGTGAGCTTTGGGTGGCTCTCAAGATCATCAAGAGGATACAAAGGTGTAAAATAGCACCCTCACAGCTGGGCACATCAGCCAGCCTGGTATCATTTCCTAAGCTGTTTTGCAGCCTGCTGTAAAGCTAGGTCAAATACCACTGCTGAAAAAAAGAACAGCCTGGAGCTTGGCATGGCAGGTCTTTAACTGGCAGGTTTATCCCATGAGATGTCACGCTGTGCTCTAACGGCACTGTTCTGCAGAAGCTATCAGAGAAGAGGCCCATACGCTATAGTGGCATTTTAGTGATATGTAAATCCCAGGGCTTTCATACTGTCAACTGAAGCTTACTTAATACAGTGTGTGTGTGTGTGTGTGGCATGAAAAACAATGGAGGAGAGCATTTGCCTTCCCAATACGTTAGGGCCAAGTCTTTGCAGCAAGGACTGGAAAAGCGAAATAATGGCCCTGTCAATTTTTAATTCGTTCTTTCAATAAAAATACAAAGCATGTGATCTCCAGGTGTATGTGTCTGGCTGTGTGATGAAAGTAGCAAGTGGGAGAACTGGCATGGCGACCATAATCCTCTATGAGCTTTCCCTGCTGGCATGGCTATAGGCAGATACAGTGATCTCAGAGGTGGCTGAATGCGCTGCCTTTCTGACTGGAATGTTAATGACAATAAGGCAATCGCAGCTGAGATGATGGCATTCCAAAATGCCTTGTTAGTGTTATGTTTGTGGCACACACACACACTGAAGGAGAAGAAAAACATAAATTCTCTTTCGGAAAGGTAGCAATGGACCACTCGTTTTTTCTTAGAATCCAGAACCCTAACGCACAACAACCATTTTTCAATACCCCCCCAACCAGCTTTGATGCTTATTGTACAAAGGTGGGGGCTGCCAGAGAAAGCAAAATACATATGAGCTGCATTTTTCAGCTGCAGTGTGTGTGTGGCTGTGTGGGTCTGCAGTGGTGGGGTGGGTGGTCATCCATTGATTCTCTTTCAGTATGCCAGAGTAGGGGCAGGAGAGAGCAAGGCCAGAAAAAAGAATTACGGTAGCTGCTTACTTTTTATTTGTGATCTTCTCTTCAGTATGCTTTGGCCTTTTAGTTATTTGTTTATAATTCTGCTACATTTATCGCTGTAGCTCCTTGCCAACAACCCTACACAATCCATGAATTTTGAATGAGGCCCATGTATTTTACATTCTCCCTTTAGCATCCTTTGCTTCTCTTCTATATTGCATTATCTATCTACCTAGTCTGAATAGCTTCAGTATGGTGGTGCTCTTAAACACTACAGGCTCTATTATGGCTTTAAGACACTGATTTGTAGTAGAGCAAGCGGGGAATCAAACAGTCAAGAGGGTGCAGTATGCACTCCTAGCCTACATGCCCCACTGGCTAGGTTGGGGGCAGGCAGGGCGCATGGCCAAGCTTCCTCCACACCCCTCATTGCCCCCTTTGAGGAAGTACTAAGTGTAGGGAGGTGAACACAAGCAGTTCAGTGGGGCTTGGCCCCAGACAAGGGATGTAATGGGAGGGGATACATTGTGCCACTTTTGGACTGCACAGTGCCCAGACACACTCTGGCCTTACATATAGCTCCATTATTTTAAAATAATACTTATGCAGTGACAGCCCCCCATATGTCCTATTAAATGTAGGAGCGGGAGAGACAGCGTGCTGGTCCTGAGCACTATGTGCACATCCTTGCACTGTTCCAAGAGTCACAATAGTGCCAACCCCAAGTGTTAAAAACTCATGAGTCAGGCACTCAAAAATCACGAGATTGGTTTAAAAATCATGAGATTTCAAAAATGCTTGGGGGGGGGTCTTATTATTTGCCTGCTGGTATTTGAGCTTTTATGGTGCACCTGGTCCCATTTTCTAGCTTTTTTCCACAACTGTGGGGAAACTAGAAGCATGCTTTTCTTTTTTAATGAAAGCTCAGATTCTCCTGGATTGACTCAACTCTGGTATTTGTGGCTCTACGAGAAACACCAAATCACAAGTCTTGGCAACGCTGGACTTGGCCCTTTAAGACTGGGGACTGAATTCAGGGAGGTCATGTGACTGCAGATGGCAAGTCACACCTGCTATAAATAGAGAGAGCCTACACTTAGTGGTGAGAGACCAAACATCAGAGCAGGATCTTGGAGGAGCTGCTCATATTAAAAAGAGCTGCCTATCAGACTAAGATTGTGCCCTCTCCCTTTCATAGCTGGCAGAAAGTATCTGCTCTAAAGTGTTTTGTATTATTTTGATGCTTAGTATCTTCTGTTGATCAGTAAACTTGCCCTCAGGAACTTGAGCATGTGGGCTTTATTTAGAATGTCCCGCCTGTTGAAACTGCCCTCCACACACAGAGTTAATCAACTTTTTGTAGGCTAATCATCTCTTTAGCATGCCTTCTCATCAATTCATATTTTTTATTAAACAGCCATATTTCTCATGGCTCTAGAACACTGTAACAATTCAGTGTAGTTGGGTCTTTATATAGACTAATTTAACCACCTAAACCACATGCCCTAGAGAGAATCTCTTGAACAGGATGTGACTGAGTTAGTTTTACAGTTAAGTATTCAAAAGGAAGGATTCAGTATTGATGCATTATTTAGGGTTGGCATGGCAGAATAAAAGAAGCGATTCAATTAAATGTGCTATTTATGAAAATGTAGCTGAGCAATTTAAGTTCAAAATGTATATGTATCAAATGTATCACTATAGAATATGCTCCCAAATAACATACTTTTCACAGACTTTATACATATTAAATCATGTTTCCTCTATGTTCATCATGTTTCATCTATGTTCATTTTTGTTGCCGTAGCAAGTGTGCAGACCAAAAGAGGATAGATCCTGTCCTAAAACAGGTGTTTAGCTAAAGTAATTTACAATGTTCATTCCAAAATATTTAGCCAGTTTGAAAGCGGGCAGAGGCAAAAAAAAAATCATTCTACATTTCAGAGTTTTTTGCAAGAAAGTCCGTTATGGCTGCCTGAAGATTTTTCATAAAGTATGATGAGATTGCACTTCAAAAACTTTTCTGCTGCAGATGTTGCTGTCCCAAGGGAGTGAGAATATGTCAAGAATTCTATTAACCTCCCATGTGATTATGTGACATGCTTTCAAAATGCATCTTTCACGGTCAATCTACAACTGCAGAGAAGCATGAGATAAGGAAGATTAATTTAGTCAGGAGCAGATCTAACTTACGCATCTGCCTCCTACATTGCAATACTTTGCTCAGCTCTACCCATGGCTCAAAATTGTTCCTGCCTAAAAAGCACTGCATTGCCCAATATTTTCTATGTGCATTAGATTTGTATAGTCAACCAGAGTTCCTTCCATTACACTGATTCAGTAAAGAAACCCATTTAAATCAGAAATTATGGGTACAGGTCTAAGGGTAAGAAAAGCTTGTTTGTTAATTGTGAACTTGACTCTGCAACCTGTACCGACATTGAGTGTTGAATGCGAAAGCATAACTCAGGTGAGTAAGGATTCAGAATCTGTCCCTATGTGATTCTGTTATTTAATTTCAAGAATTGGTACCTAATCTGTGCCTGCACAATGGGTGCAGGTTAAAACAGATGACAACAGAAGCACATTGAGTATACTACCTCCCTCATGGGAGGTTAGGCTATGTTGGAAGTAGGATAAAAGAGGTCCTGAAGAATAGAGGGGAATTTTGCACTTATAGACTAAACTTGACAAAAAAGCAAATTATATAACTATTTAAGCTCCGGGATCCCTGACTGTAGTCTGTGTGATGTAAGACCAAGAAAAAGGACATAAAAGGTTGTTACAAGGAAGGAGAAAAATTGTTCTTCTTAACCCCTGAGTATAGGACAAGAAGCGATGGGCTTAAATTGCAGCAAGGGCGGTTTAGGTTGGATATTAGGAAAAACTTCCTAACTGTCAGAGTGGTTAAGCACTGCAATAAATAGCCTTGGGACATTGTGGAATCTCATCATTGGGGATTTTTAAGAGCAGGTTGGACAAACACCTGTCAGGGATGGTCTAGATAATACTTAGTCCTACCTTGAGTGCAGGGGACTGGACTAGATGACCTCTTGAGGTCCCTTCCAGTTCTATGATTCTATGATTTTATGATATTTGTGAATGGCAGGCCAATAAGGATAGATACACACATCTGGATTTTTGGCCTAGTGGTCACAAGTTTATTTAATAAGCAAACTTACACAGGATAACTCCTGAAAGCGACCTGTCCTCGAGGCAAGAAGCAGGCATGCAACACCTGCCCTGGGCTGTCATCAGCCCTTTCTCCTGGAAATTCACATCCTAAACCTCCTAAAATCCCCTGAGTTTAACATGCCTATTTTAGCCAAGGCCCATTGGATCCTGCCTTACTCTGAAGTCTCTGAGTGTGCTACTCCCTATGAAATATCACCAAGTCTCCTACAGAACCTCAGGCGTCTCTGCCAGTCCAGCCCCCTTCTTCAGTAGATTGATGCCTAAAACCCAGTGGACAGGGTTAGGAGGCTCTTACCAAAGAGCCAATCAGCAGAGTTGGAGTGGTGTATGTCTTGATGAAGGCCAGAGCCGGAAGAGACCTGCTGCTGCCTAGTTCCGTTCATAATATGCCATGCCAGTGGACCAATCACTGGACTTTGTCACCAGTGCCTGGAATTGTTCAGTAGGAGGGAGAGTTCTCCTCCTGACCACCAGATGTCAGAGTGCTACTAGGGGGCATCTTCCTTACCCCCAGATCCCCGCACTTCAGCTGTACACCAGTTATAAGGACTAGTGCATCTTAATTGAATCATGGATAACTTTAGGGACCTGGGAAATGAACTGAAGCTAGAATCCATGCAGACATTTCTTCAGAGATCCTTCTGATGCCAAGTGCAAGTGAAGAACGAGAAGCCTTGCAATATGGATCTCAAAATGCGTTCTTTGAGAGAATTGGACTATATGGTCTCCTCTTAAGTAGATGAGCAACTACCAACTTCCTGCATTATAAATTGGCAGGCCTTATTAGGCGGAGTTTAAACTAAGTAAAATAAGAGCTAATGGGCTGTGGTTAAGAAATTTATGCCAAATATCAGGGGGGAAAGTTTTAACAGCAAAATCTATTGGACAATAAAATACTGTTCAAAGGAATTGATAGAAGCCGCTTCACTTGAATCATTTAAAATTGGATTAACCAAAGCATGGCAAATATAATTATAGCAAACCAACCTGTATTGACATGGATACATAATAAATGACTCAATAAGTCTTTTCCATCTCTAACTGAGTTAATTCCATAACACTGTATTACTTGATTTAGTATATATGTTGCATTATCCCATAAATCCTTCTCAGAAGGGAAAAAGTTTTGTAATAATGAACTGAGCTGAAAGCATACCTTAGATTGCCATCTGTGATGCTGTATGTTTAAAGATGACCATTTATATCACTACTACTACCATTGTTATGCTATTACCATAAATCTAGTACAAAGTGTATCATGTAAGGTGTCAATGGAAAAGTTACAATCTATAAAGTATTATTATCCTGTTTATATGCATGTATCATATTTGTATCTGAAATTATGAATATTAGCTATGTACTTGTTTATTTCACATGTGTTGTATTCCTGGGTGACACCCTGCAGATAGAATTTACATCAAGACTAGCCAGCTATGTGTTGATGGACCATGAAGGACACTCAGCTCTCACAATGGGCCATTGAAGAAACTCATCCCATCCAAATAGCTCTTCCTGAGGATGCCTCAGACAGTGAGGGGCCAATGGTTACCCCTGTGAGTCAGCAAACCATGTAAGGACATGTGATATGCTCATGTGACCCTGGACTCCATCTTGAACCAATAGTTTTCCACAAACAGGTGCTGTGGGCTTTGTTTGAGACAGTAAACTTCCATGCACAGGGGAGAGGATATAAAAAGGCACCTGAGACATCTCCATTTTGTCTTCATTCCCTGCTTCATTTCTCTGGACTGGATTATGAACAAGGAAGCCCCAAACAAGGACTGATGATCCTCAATCTGTTTGGGTGATTCCAGAGAGACTTCTGCAAGATAGCAATTTATTCCATCACTGCTACAAACCTGATATACGGACTTTGCAATCACTTGTATGTATATGATTCCTTTTAACCATTCAATAACTCTCTTCTTTCTTTTTATATATTATTAAACCTTTAGCTTTTAGTTACTAAAGGATTGGCACCAGCATGATTATTGGGCGAGATCTGAGTTTTATATTGACCTGGCTAAGTGGTTCATCCCTGGGGATTGGTAGGACCTTATATCTGATTAAATTGGTTTTCAGTTACCACTCATCATAAAGTCCAATGGCTGGGTGGTGAGCCAAGAGCTGGAATTCCTAAGGAGACTGCATTTTTGACTTCTTGTTAACCAGTGTGGTGATACCAAAGTTCACTTTTGTTACTGGCTTGGCATAACCTAATGACAGAGTAAACTACCGGTTTGGGGGAATTGCCTGCCCTATTTCTTGCAGTCTGCCCTGAGTGTGGCATTCTTAGCTGTGACCCACTGGGGCATGGAGACACCAACCAAAATCACTTCACTGATCAAACATTGTGAATGAGTGGATGCAAAAATGTGTTAGCACTGAGACACTCATAACTAAGCTATGCTAGGGCATCGAGAGACTAATTTTAGAGACGACTCTAAAAGTGCTGTTCTTTCCGGGATTTTCACCCTGAATTGAAAACCCTAAACATGAATGGCTTATATCTGATTTGTTTAACTCAAACTTCACTTTTTAATAGAACATAATCAATTCTTCTTCGTGTTGAGATATAAAACCCCAATCTGCAACATTTGAATGGTTGTGTGTTATCTATTTTCCTTCAACACATTCATATACTTCCACTCATCTAAAAGTATTTTTTCACCCTGGGATTTTGCTCTCCTACACTGTTCAGTCTGAGTTCTATTACATGGCTGATTACAAAGTAGGAGTTGTGTGTGGTTATAAGCACTGGGTCATGTCATAAATCAACCATGGTGATGGAAAATGCTGACAAGTGTGATTTATAAGTTTTCAACCTTGAGTCCCATTTAGATGTGCTCTGATTGTTTCACAATTATCCCTGAGAGAAAATATGGAGAACATTTATAATCAGGGCATTAGTGGGTTCCTGGCGAAGAACAATGCTAATCATAATTGGAGTACAGGAGTGTTCTTATTACTAAGTAAGCACTGGCATGCAAATGGGTTTTTTTTTCATGCAGCCATCTGTTAATCACATATTTAATACTTAACTTTGATATGGAAATATACCAACAAGTCTGATTAAGCCCTAGACAATTCTTAGAGGAAGAACAATGATAGAATATATTAGAATTATGTCAGTGTTTCCATTATGAGGCCTTTCCCCAGTGGATTCTAATGCCATAAAACAGAACTCTGGGCTAAAGTTTGGCCTACTGAATTTGAATGTTTTAAATACAATGTGTATCTACACAATTAAGCATTTTACTCTGTATCAGTTAATTACTATACACTCCTGAGCCCTGATTCTAGAAAGGTTTATTCACCTGTTTAACTCTATGCAAGGAGTTAGTCCCATTGGCTGTGATGGGATTACTCATGGTGAAAAAAATTAAGACCATACACAGAGTTTATTCAAAAAACAGGGCCCTAATTTTCTGACTAAACAAATTTATGTATGACCCAAATGTTTTCAAGAAAGTGTACTGAATTCTTTTTTCATGCCTTTGTTCACATAACATTTTAAAGTTGCATTGTAATATTTTATTTATTGCATTTTAAATATAGATATATTCTTATACAGGGTGCACTGATACTTATACACAGTGCAAATACTATTTATATACATACATGTCATATAACTGTATGTTATATAGACACTCAAATATACAAAACAAGAAAAACAATAGGAAACAGCAAAAACAAAATGGAAAAATACACAAAGCTACAGGACCCCTTGGAATCCATATTTTTCAAATCATAATATATGAAATTAACAAAACTGAATCTCAGAAGGGACAGAGAGGAAAAATCAGAGTAGCATGAAGGAGGTGAGATACAGAATATACATTTGAAATCTACAGCACTCCGCATGTAATTATGCGATAGCCTTTCTCCCCCCCCCCCCGACCACGTATGAAATGTTTACTCTGTTAACTCCAGAAATTCCTCTCAAAATGTTGTGAACTCATCATTCAGTCAGCATTCCAACTCCCCAGAAGAAGCTCTTTATCCCATGCATGGATTTGAATTCCACCTTATGTTCAACACTCATCTCTTCGTGGTATCACCAATACAGTCTGCTTCTTGTTTGACTGTGGTAGATTTTTTTATTTCAGTGACATGTTAGAGCATTAAAGTGCCAGAATGAGGTATTGTCCTCCCCAGTACTATTTCTGCTATCAAACTACTTATTCTGATATGTCCAGTATGAATTATCTGCTTGATATTTCCAGCATCACTTGTCTTCACGGCTATTTGTGACCAATCTGCTTAGTCTGTGGTACAGCCACCCAATGATATAAAAGGCAGAGAATTCGCAAATACACAAACACAGTTTTACTTCCTAGACAATAATGGCTCCAAGGTTGTCTCATCATATAAAAAGCTAATCTCATAAACCACTGAGTTGGGGAAAATAATCTCTGTCTATTTTAGGTACTTATACGGCCCCCCTCAATCTTCAATGTATTTTTCCTCACAACACCCCTATGAGATACAGAAGTGCTATTATTCCCATTTTACAGATAAGGTGATGCCCAAAGATCATTAGGGTCCTAATTTCCACTGAAATCAATGGGAGTTAAGTGCCTAAATACCTTTGGGGATCCAGGCCTAAGCAACTTGCTAGTTACACAAGATGTTTGCAGTGGAGCAGGACCATCCTTCTGTTATAGTGTCTGTCACAACAGTTATTGCACTTGTATAATGGTCTTTCTTTTTAGCTACAGTTTTAAAGATTCTGAAGAAACTATCACATTCAGAAACTGTACTGCAGTGGCATTTCATCTGAGGCAAATCCCGTGTCCCCCCCCAAAAAAAAAGAAAGAAAAGAAAAGAAAATTCAGTTAGTGATCATACTATGGTGTTCTCCTCCTCTCCTTGTAATCTGGAGTAACTCCACTGAAATCAATGGTGTTACAGAGGGGTAAAACCAGTATAAGTAACTGGAGAATCTAGCCCTAGTTCTTAACTGCCTTATAGTGCCAGGTCCCAGATCAGTGTCTAATGTCCTGAGTAGGGCTGCTGCTTTTGCCAGCTACACTGCTATTTTACCACACTAGCTCTTCTTAAGATAGCACATGTCTCTCTACCCGTGCTGGGAGGAATGCTTCCAGCTGCAGTGTAGACATATCCTGAAAGTCTGATGTGATCACATGACTCTAGGAGCTGGGGCTTTAAGAAAACCACCAAATACCATAAGCATTGGCAGCAAAATTGCAAAAAAAAAAAAAACCCACAAATATTCATCTGAATTTTTAAACTAATTTTTTCCACGGAGTTTTGGAATAAAGAAAACTTGAGCACCCAACATTTATGACTTAAGGACTTGAGCGTGCAGTTTGCATTATTATCATTTAAAAAACTGGATTGGAGCCATTTTTTTTTAATTTGGTGCACAATGTCAAACTGAACTGTAAATTTTCCTCTCTCTTTTTTTCTTCAGTTTGTGGCAGTATAGAAGTCATATGGTTCTGTTGAAGCCATAACTTTAAACATGGTTTTATGTGCTAATTGGTGGAGACCAGGAAAGAGAAATACAGTAATATGCAACAGAGACATGACCACTTGCTCTTGTATTCCTGAGACAAGTAGAATTGTACAAAGGATGTGTGGTTCCCACTGCTCTCTGCACTAGAATTCCAACACTCACCATGTTAATGGGGACTTTTTTTTTCTTCAGATAAATCTGATTTTTGATTTTATGCTCTTAAAACAAAGAAACAGAAACAGTCTTGTAAATTATGGGCCCAATTCTTCAACACTTACTTACATTGAACTAGATTGAAGCTCACCTCCATACAGAATAGCCTGTAAGTGGTGCAAAGGCCTTTCAATAGGAGCAAATTTCACCCTCCATAAAAAGTCCCACTGAAATTAATGGGACAACCTGAGGAGAGAGGTGTTGCCTAACAAGAGAAAGGGTTGCAGAATCTGGCCGCAATGCAAATATTGATCCTATACAAATGCGCAGGTATGCATGTAACATGGCTCCTATGTTGCATTTGTATGGGTACCTTCTGAAAGGTAAATATAGTGCATGTGAAGGACACTCAGCAGAGAAGAGAGTAAAAGGAAATACCATGGTCTTTTAATCTGGATGCTGCTAAAGGTGTCATCTCTTGACACCTTTTCTATTAGCTTTTAAATAACTGGCATCCCCCACTCCATCCTCAGAAAGGCCGTGTACAGGGCATAGGCCAATAGGCTACTGGATCCATGCTGGTGGACCCTCACATGCACTCGGAGTCCTCTGGATGTCTGTGGGATGATGATCCGCACACATGCAGAGATCTGCTTGCGCAGATCCCATTGCAGAGTTAGGACAGATTAAGCATTTTGTTCTTGTTTCTTCAAAATATTATTGATAAAATGAGAAATCCCTTCACTAGCTGAATCTCTTGCTCCGGCTCCTGTCATGGCTGGAAGAACAAGGAGGAGGGAGGGCTGAGGAGCAAGGGGTGTGGCCTATCACCGCCCGGGGTGTAGTGGGGGTCCCATTCCAGCTCATGATCCTCTCCAGGGGCTGATGGGCATGTACCCAGGCATGCTGGGGATTGCACCAAGGCCAGAGGAAACTGCAGCCTGTGAGTGATTTTGGCGGGGGGGGTCCCAGAGTTGAGGACATGAAAAGAGAGGCACAGCCTGGCTGTCTGTGTCCTGCTAGAGCCACCTGCCCAGAGAGTGTCTGGAGCAGGGGATACTTGCCAGCTGGGGAGCAGTGGGACCCCAGACATTCATGAAAATATTGTTTCTTAGAAAAGGGGAGTATGCATGGGACATGAATCTCCAAAGGGGGAAAACAGCAAAAAGAGTTTGGGAACCTCTGTGCTAAGACCTTACATTGGTTGAGATTTATCATGTTGCTCACTGTAACTGGCGACCTCTCCAGAATATCAGGGTCATGAGAATTCTAAGCAGGGATGAAGAGCTGAATTCAGTTTCTACAATATTGTTGAACAGTTGGTGTTGGCTGTGGGCTCAAATGGGCAGCCAAGTGCAACTCCAAGAAAGCCCTTTATAAAACCTCCCCTGTGGCAGACAGGTGGCAGCTGCAACGCAAAGGCCCTTCTCTCGGCTGAGAAATAGACCACATGGGAGCATATATTTAAAAATTTTAAGTGTCCTTTTTTTTCCTGCCTCAGCAGACTCCGATGCAACAGCTGCTTGAACTGAGCTGCTGCCTTCAAAACTCTTAACATCCTTCTCATAATAACAGATGCATTATTGAACATTAGGAAAGCACCTCTCCAGGGAAATGGGGCCTGCTCGAGAGGTGCCAAAACCTACAGATATTAGTAAAAAGACAGATGATTTGTGAATGTCTGACTGCTTGGTTCTCTCTCTCTTTCTCACTCTGTTAATAATGAATTCATTACAGGAGACCTGTCCTTCTCTCAGCCATCAGAGCAAATCAAATCTTTGGTCTGGCAATCCAGTAATTAATATATGCCATTCTGATCCGATATCAACTCAAATCTTAGAGCTATTTCTCTTTGTTTGTGTTAAAGCAACAATAGGACTCCTTTGCATGAAGCTTTCAACATGAGAGTTTACAGGGAACCTTCTACGTAATGGGCTATGAGCAGTTCCTGCTTCTTTAGCCTGAGATGAGAAAGGAAATGTGAACAGTTTACTGCCAGCTAGTGCTTCCCATGCTCAGCTGGGAACAAGGATACTCAAACAGAAGGGGCAGGGAGTAAGAATTATACTCTGGCTAATCAAGCATATGTTCAGTAGTGGCATAAAGAAAAGGAGTACTTGTGGCACCTTAGAGACGAACAAATTTATTTGAGGATAAGCTTTCGTGAGCTACAGCTCACTTCATTGGATGCATGCAGTGAAAAAATACAGTAGGGGAATTTTTTTCCACAGAGAACATGAAACAATGGGTGTTACCATACACACTGTAACGAGAGTGATCAGGTAAGGTGAGCTATTACTAGCAGGAGAGAAAAAAAAAAACCCTTTGTAGTGATAATCAAGGTGGGCCATGTCCAGCAGTTGACAAGAACTGTGAGGAACAGTATGGGGGAAAAATAAACATGGGGAAATAGTTTTACTTTGTGTAATGACACATCCACTCCCAGTCTTTATTCAAGCCTAATTTAATGGTGTCCAGTAGTGGCATAGTTTCTTTCCTATTATAAGACTATGCTGAGGCCTCTGTTGCCCACTTGGCACTTCCGAGGAAGACTGTTTTTCCCCAAGCAGTTTCCTGAGGATACCTTAAAGCTATTCAATCCACTATATAGGGAGGCTAATGGCCTATTTATGTGAGTAAGGGCTTCATAAACTAGACTTCACTTACTTCCTCCCAACTGTTTGCTTCTGAACAGGGTCTCAGTCAATTAAGAGGCCATATAACTAACACACGTGTGTGGCAACATAATGCCTGCACACAAGTGCATAGGTGTTTATACATAGCTTATATTTGAAATGAGAGTTTACATCTTTCCCTTACTTGTCTTTAAAAGTACAAATTCCAAGTAGTTATAGCCAACTAGCAAGGCCCGGATATCCTGGCTGGAGTTGCAGGTATGTTCCAAGACTGCAAAGGAGACCTTTTTTGTCTGTGTGAGCAGCATCTTCTTCTCCATTACAGAACTCAACATGCACCATCCCACACTCTAGTGGTAAGCATGGTATCCTTTTATACTTGCCTGTCCATTAAGAATGGCATTAGTTGAGTTTCTAATGGCCCCCACAGACACTCTGTCAGGGGTCCCCCTTGGTGGTCATCTCATTAAAAGTAGTAATAATCTTTATGAGAAGTTGCTTTAATACACGGATCATCCAAGTTTATATTTAAATTCTGAGCACAAACACCTGCAGATGAGAGCGAATAGTTACCAGTGTAAATTGTTTTAATGGCTCAGCAATTAATTAATTATTATTATGACCACTATAGTACGTAGGAACTCTGGAACGATGGGCCAGAATCCCACTACATTCTGTACAGAGAATGCTGTAAAGAGAACAATAAGACAGATTGTAAATTCTTTGGGGCAGGGACTAAATATAAGACAAGTACCAACGGATTAATCCAGACATACAGACGGGGGAGCACAAGGGAACAATGAGACAATACTGGTCAGCATAACAGGCTGTGATCTTAGCACACCAGCAGCCTAACCATTGTCAAGTGTTTTCTAGTCAAGGTGAGTTTTAAGGAGGAATTTGAAGGAGGATAATGAGGTAGCTTTGTAGAGGTTTGCAGGAAGCTCCTCCCACACGTGAGGGGCAGCATGGGAAAAATCATGAAGATGCCAGTTTGAAAATTTTACAAGTCAGCAATGGAGGCTAATCTCATGGGCCAGTCAGAGGTGGAGCTTGACCTTTCGTTAGTGAATGAGAAATGATGGGAAAGGAGGGAGATAGATAATGAAGGGCCTTGAAAATGAAAACAAGCAGCTTATGTTTCATGCAATAAAGAGGCAACCAAGGGACAGATGCAAAGAGAAGGGTGACATGGTCAAGGCAACAGGTTAAGAAAAAGGTTCTTTGCAGCAGAATTTTGAATGGGTATGAGCAGGTCAAGATTGCATTTGCCAAGACCAGAGAAAAGGATGTTGTGATAATCAAGATGTGAGATAATGAGAGCCTGCCTGAGCGTGTTACTGTGTGTGGATGGGGAAAAATAGCCCTATCTTAGAGACACTATGCAAAAGAATCAGCATGATTTAGAAACAGCCTGGATGTGAGGACCTAGAAAGAGGTCCAAGTTGAAGATGATGATCAGGTTATGGACTTGAGTGACGGGCAGGATGGTGGTGTTGTCCAGTGATTGAGAAAGGAGGTGGTTGAAAGAGGTTGGAGGAAAGATTCGAAGCTCTGTTTTAGCCATGTTAAGCATGGGCTGACAGATAAACATGGGCAGAAATCCACATTTTGGGTGTGTATTTATATTATATGGGCATTTTGTTAAAATTTCATATAAAGCACAATTTGGGGATTGGCAGAGAGGGTGACAAGCCCATAAAACTGAAATCAGAGCCGATGCTAGGCATAAGCAGACTAAGCAAATGCTGAGGGCCCCAAGCAACTGAAAGGGCCCCCTATTCACTTTTTATTTGAGTGGTATGTGGGGGGGACTCCCAGAAATTTCCTGCTTAGGGCCCCCGATGGGCTAGCAGTGCCACTGACTGAAATGACCAAGATTATTGTGCAGATTTCCACAGAACAGACATTTAAATATTTGCAGAGCTCTGGTTGTGAAATACAAGTTCCAATGTTCACTCTCCTAGCAATCAGTGGGAAAGCCCAAGACTCTTCTAGCAACCACCTTGTAGGGTCCTAGATCCTGGGCGCTAGCCTGGAAGTCTACACAGCAATGAAAGAGCCCCGCAGCCCAAGCCCCACAAGCCTGACTTGGTTGGCACAGGCCAGCCACAGGTGTCCAGTTGCTGTGTAGACATACCCTGAGGCTATTCTTCAACTACTTTACAAAACAGCACTTCGTATAGCTTTAATGTAGCTTGTCAGTCCCGTGGAAATGGACTTTCTTAGCATTTATTAGTGAAATGGCTTTGTCACCTCCCTTTTATAAGCAGAAAGCCACAGTCAGAATAAAAAAAAAGATACCATAAAACAGAAGGGTTTAACATCAGGAAAGGAGTTTGGCAAGGCTGTATTGTGTCCCTCTCTTCAGCTGTTCAGTCTGTATCATGAAATGGTAACATACATTGCTCTTGATAGTTAGATTGTGGAATATGAATTTGAGGAAACAGATGCTGCAGTCTAGGGAACGGCATCATGATGATGATGATATCCTTCCTAATTGCTAGGTCTGAGGAATCAGTTAAGGTCCTACTCACAAGGGTGGCTGAAGTTAGTGTTTTTTCTGGACGACGTACGAATGTGAACTTTTTCTTCTTCTTCTAGGGAAGCAGCAGAGTCCAACAACAATAGAAACTGGTAATGAAGAAGCTGTGCAAGAGAAGGAATTCTGCTACCTAGGCTTCACAGCATATGAAGATAAGGACTGTACCAAAACATCTGGGAAAGATTGGCAAAGACTCATAAAAACTAAGAGCATGCGAAAGGGAGGGACACAACTGTAAAGCTAGCACTGTGGTTTATTGTTGTGTGTGGAAAATAAAAGAGGCCTGAGAGCAGTGTGAAAAGAAAGAAAAGGGAAAGCTGGGTGGCCAACTTAAGGCTTAACTTGGCAATACAAATTGCTGCATAACATATATGTGTGAACCAGTGGATCATGCTACAATGCTGTCTTTCCTCACCAGTACAGCTGGCATAATATGCTGACTAGTGTCAATCAGGCACTATCCTTTTTGAGATACTTAGATTTTGGGTTGAATATGAATGTACCATATTATTACATGACGTTAGAATATTGACCCTGACTCTTACTAAAAGTTTTGTGGAAAGAGCACTGCCCAACCCAGGTAACTGTACATTTTAACAAACATAACTGTGATCCACTGACTAAAGTGCTGTTCAAAAGCAAGGCATCTGTTTTATTTACATTCACTATTAACGCTCATTTGGAGCTCATTTAAAACCACTTCAGACTGGAAAGTGTTGCTAGACATTGTTGGCTGAGTTGTAGTCTTCAAAGCAAAGTTAATCTTCTGAGCATGCCCAGTGTGGACTAGATGGCTACAGAAGCCTGTGCTGAACAGATTAAGCTGAGTGCTGATGAATTAATAAAGTGTGCTTTGCCTTCTCTTATGACTATTTTGAACATATGGGCCGTTCTGTTTCCTGAGTGGCTACTAAATGTTTTGAGACACTTATAACTGGCCATTAACATATAGCTGGAGGTAGTTGAAAGTGGGCAATATTAGTATAGGTAGTTATGATGATAGTTACTGCTTCATTACTTTTTTTTATGCAGCATTTGTACTTGCATTTTCAAATGTATGCCTTGCAACTTTAAAATTGAACACTTTTTTAAAAGATACCAGTTTTCAGAAATAGTAATGTTGGAAAACCCTGCACTAAGCACAAAAAGGAATTGGTAAGATGCAGTACAGTACGTATTTTGCATGCAACCTTGAATAGTTTTGCTTCGCCGTTCTAGACAGAATTCTCCTCTCCACAAGTAATTTTTTCTTAACTCCCTTTGGAGGTCATGCCAGCATGGAAGTAAGTCAATCTGAGTCAGCACAGATAGTAGCCGTATCGTTATTCACACTTTAAAGCAAAACTAATATATTTTTTCAATTACGGACAAAGAATTCAGAACTGCCTTTTCAACATATTGAGTTTCAGCTGTTTAAAATAATCCGTTAGATAAATGCCCTTTTCAAAACAAGAAGAGGAGATTTCAGTTCACAATGAAAAACCCATCATTTCAGTTAATAAAAAACACTTGTTAAAGCAAAGATGGAAATGTAAGTTTAAAATTATCTGGACTAAATGGATGTGTAATAAAAAACCTCCCAACAGAGAGGATACATTTTTACTATTTATTCCTGTCATTTCTTCTTTTCTAAACTGCAGAAGCACAGGTACTGTAGTGCATAAAGCAACCCCCTTCACCTCCTCCCAGCAAGCTGCTATGTACAAATATGTTGAATGCTGATGCAGCACCAGAAAGTTTTCTCAGTGCAGGGAGAACAATACATTTCCAGACACTAAGCCAGAGTCTCAAACCATCTCACTTATATTGCCATCTTGCTGTTTAGAACTGTTTGTATTTCTAAGAGGACTAATGTGAATGTGGTTGCAAAAAACCACAAATTCCATTAAGAATGGCTGAGTTAATTTCTGAAGAGGATTTCTAACAACCTTAGTTCAAATGTGGTGTTACTGTAATAACATGTAGTGATTTACTTAAAAGTTTATGCTGGCATGCAATCTGCAAATGTGCTTTTCCAGACTTTGGCTTATGACTCATAAAAATTGTTTATTTGATTCATTTCTCTCGTTAGGATGAATTAATTTAAGTGCCATCTCATTGACTGTATATTCAACAGTTGAGGTACAGTACTCATTATACCTTCTCACCTCCCACATTTTCTTTCCTTTCCCCACCCCAAGTCAGATTAAGGCAACTGCACACCATGACACAAGGATCTCGGTACCTTCACCTCCAGACCTCTATCATGGACCCACCACTCAGAAAAGCAGAGTGGTATAGGGGCCTATGTTCTTCTCTCCCCAGGAGGGGCAGCAGGGGCCTTTCCCTTTGAGAGGAGCTTGGACTTTTCTCCCAGTCCCAGAGAGACAGAGATAGCAGCATGGAGCCTCAGTGACTCCCAAGAACTTAATAGCTAGAACGAGCCCATCTACTCTGGGTTCACTCACATTTGCAAGCTCTTCTTCACAAACATGAGAAATGGAATGATGAGATGAGATTTTTAAACGAAAGATGAGATTCTGACTCCAGGAGCTGGAGCTTATGGCTTGGGTCTATAATGGCTATGCCATAATTCATCCCTACTTCCATCCCATCCCAGGAGTATTTCTTGTGCAGGGATAACATGAGCTGCATCCTTTGTATCCTATGTCACGTGGAAAAGTGTGTCATGTACTTGTGGCTGTCATGCTTGTATTTATGCCCTTCTCATCAGACTGTGCAATTGGCTTCAGATGCTCCGCCAGGCTTATCCATTAAGGCTCTGCTTTCTGTAGCACTATGTCCTTGTCTCACTGTGAGTTGTTTATGTACATGGTGACAGCAAAATATTCCAGAAAACACCTAATTTAAAAAACCAATAGAATTAAACAGCATTTCTTTACATTCTTCACATTCTAAAAGACCCAGCAGGAAACAGCGTCCAGTATTTGGTATCTACATCAACTACTAGTTTTCTTTAGCACAGTGCAATGCATCATTAGTCGAATTAAACTGTGGCTCCATCTCCCAATGGGGAAACAAAGCTGTCTTGCAGTGGAAAGAATCGAAGGGACAGCTAGGGAAGTGTATTGGGGTGATGCATGTCTCAGTCTGGGGGAGACAAAGGTGGATCTTGGACCCTTATAGAATGTGGGGCATGGATACCCATAGGACCCTTATCCAAAGCCCAAATAATAAGTACATAAGAGTCTTTCCATTGACTTCAGTGGCTTTGGATAAGGTCATAGCACTCCCCTATTTCAATTCTTATTCAAAGGGAGATGGAGTGGACCCTACATGAGGAACTACATGGATGGACAACAGGTATCTCATGGAGTTGGAATATATATGGGTTGTGGCACATATCTCACAAAGCAGACTGTATGGGTGTTTCTTGCTGGGAGGAGAATATGGAGCAGAGAAGTGAGGGTCATATGTGGGGGATAAGCTTCCCACAGAGAAACAAATACACAGTAGGGGTTGATTACCTGGCATGGGGTGGTGGGTGGCTATTGATACGGGGGCAGAGGGGAATGCATGGGGCTTGGGTCTCATCAGGGAAGGACAGATGGGAGGCTGCTATCTGCCTTGAACAACAACATTTTTGAATTTGAATCTCATCAAGAATGTTTATATAAAAATGTTTATTTATCCCTTCAATATCCACATTAATCCAATTACTCATTAATTAGCTGTTAATTACACATTAATTAGTTTGACAGGAGCAAATTGACACACAAGAGGCTCTACTTCTGCTGCAATCTCTGTAGGCTGCCACCATCTGGCATGGGATATGAGGGTGGTCCACTGTAGTTACTTTGGCCACTGAAGCTATTAATTTATGCAAAGGTACCTGTCATTGCTGGTACCTGTCTTCAGACATGCCTGTCTTTACCCCACTTCCCCACCCCTATTTGTCTGTTAACGTGTCATAAATCTACAATTTGAGTGCTCTGGGGTAGGCACTGTCTTTGTTTTACTTGCTGGTGCTGTGCCTAGCACAATGGGGCCCTGATCTCTGATTGGGGCCTCAAGGCACCACTAAAATAGTAGCAGTAGTATCAGTAATAAAGAAGGAAGACTGAAGTCTTCTGTCTACCAATAAGACATGGCATGAGCAACCGTCACATGAGATCGCCCAAGCTACTCACCAGTGATCTGTTGACCCACCTTCACCTGGCAGAATAAAAACTGTGATCATACAGTCCTTCACTCCCCTGCTGAGACTGCCAAGATGGGTGCCAATTAGTGCCATTTATAACATGGACACCTGCCCACCCACTAGGAGATAAATAGATACCACCAACCAAGCAGTCAGTGGGAAGGATCAACTCATTCTTTGTTACCATTTGCCTTCAAACAAAAGGGAGACATGAGATCTGATCCAAAAGATTTAACACCTGAAACCCAAGCAAAGGTAGAAATAAAGTAGAGCATCTACCTTTTTGGTCCTGTTCCAAAACATAATGATGTCAGTGGGAGTGTTTTAATTGGCTGCAGTGGCTTTTGGATCAGGCCCACAAAGAAGTGATTAAAAAAACAAACAGCTATATTAGATAAGGGTTACTCATTTAAATGGGTGAAGGGAAGCCAGACAGTTATGGCTAACTTGGTTTCCTTCATCCCAGGTCAGGTTTGAGGCTCATGAATCCTAGAAAGGGGTCCCATTTGTACCTTTTTTAACTTCACCATTTAAATAGCTGACCCTTTTCTACTGTGGTTGTTTTATATACATTACATCATTTTATGGGTTAACTGCATTTTGCTCCCTCTGAATTGTTTTGGCTCCAATCCTGTAGTACTGTGAATGTGTACATCTCCGGTCACCCACCATCAGAGTCTTTTAATAAAATGCTCTTTTGTTTCATAATGCTCTTAAATTTCAAGGTTACCTACTAGGAGGGAAAAAATGATAGATTCATCTTTATTTATACAAACTTGATTTATCCTGAGACCCAGTCCATCAGTTTCAATCAGACGGGCTGTTTTGTATTTAAATATTTTAGATGTATAGACATACTGAAAACACATTTCAAAGATTTACTGCTGTTTCTTTCTTGCTGGTCTTATAAAGATGGGTATGTATTGCCGACACCACAAAGATGTAAACATTCTGAATAAGAAATAAAGAGCCACCCCAACCAAGCATGAGATTCTAGCCACAAGACATATAAAGTCACTTTGAGTGTTGCAATGTTAAAAGTATTCTTGTTTGTAGGCTTCTGAACAGGCTTTAACAAATAATTGTTTAGGGGGGTTAAAGTTTATTGTACAATATGTGAGTACAGCATACAGGACTGTACCCATATCCTCTGGAAAGTTAATGCATCAGTTTTGAAAAAGAAAATGTAGGTAAACTGATTAAACATTACACCACTATTCTCCTTCTAGTGTCTTTTCCCTTCTGTTAGTCACTTGCCCTCACTTTTCTCTGTCTTTGTTTCTCCCTTTTTTTTTTTTTTGTTCTTTCACTCCCTTTCCCATCTTTAAGAATAATTTAGAGACCCTCTGAGATTATCCTTTCTCCTCTTTCAAGAAAACTTTGGAACTCTGACTCACTAAAGGCTGGGAGCATACTTGATTGTTCTAACTGTGAGTAAAATTAGTTGTCTGTATACTATGTCTGATGGTTATTAGTGGAGGACAAACATTGCAGGCCTTATTTGTGAATGGGTTTACACTCCACCCTGGAATATTTATGAATGAGTTTATGCTTCTCCTTGGGTTACTTATGGATGGCTTTGCACTACATGTAAATTGGAGAGATTAGTGAACATGCAAATGCCTGAGGGAATGTGTATAAGGATGAAAAGAGGGACAGAGAAAAGAAAGGGAAAACTGGTCTGATCAATCAAAGAGAGTAGATTAATGAACAAAACCTTTACTGTTTTGGGGATGGTTGTAGGAGAAATAATTTCAAAAAGAAGAAGGGGGTAATTATCCTTTCAGTAATGTCCATGAACTCCACTGAGATCAACAGGGTTGCATGGGAAAAGCTGGGCTAAAAATGCTTTTGAATGATTTCTTCAGTGTTTTAAACACTAACATTTCTTTTCTTTTAGCATCAGCTGTGCAGGGCTTCTTCATCCCCCCAACTATTGTCCTGATGCTGTTAGAGCAGCGTAACATATTCAAAAGAAGCATCTAATTCCTCTGTTATTGTCTGGCAAGCTCTTTGCCTGTACTTCTCCTTCAAGAATCTCTACCTGTCAGAGCTTCGTGATTTCACTTAGTCCATTGCAGCATGGCTAGCAGGAAGGCTAACACGCTGTACTCTGTTGGCATTCCAATCTTCAGCTCTATCAGTTTCTATTTGAAACATTTATTCTGCATATTATTGCTGTTGTTACATGGGAAGATTAGGCTCATGTTTATTAATCACTTCAGCTTTCTGGCACATGCCAACAGAACAGGAAAGATTCCATTCAAAGATTGTGGTTGGCCCTATGCAAATGTAGATGATGAAGGGACTAGCCTTTCTTCATGTTCCAGTGGTCAGGCCAGAGAGAGCAGCCATTGCTTCAAATTAGCATCAGCCACAGTTGTGCTAGCTCCCCGAACTCATTAAGAATGAGGGGGATTGAGAGCATAGGGGTAGAAGGCAAACAACTACAGCTCAGCCCCTTCCTCTCCCCGTAGTGGAAGACATTGCCTGTAAGCACAATCCAAACATCTATTGTGTTAGGTATTGTGCCTCCCATTGTATTTAATGGTTCCATTTGGAAATTTATTTGCCCAAATGTCATCTGCTATTTGTCAAGCAAAACAAAAGAAAACAAAAATACGAGTCATCCAACACTTTAAATTAAAGACAAAGCCTCATGCAGTGTAATAATAAGTAATGTCATGTGTCTGACATAGCCATTATAACATGTGACAGACACCCTAACAACATCTTTTAACTTAACTTATCCCTGTGAGGGGAAATTGCTTCCCCGCTGTTGGAAATGTCTTCTTCTTATAAAGAATTTCTTGGGCCAACTTTTCCTTCATTAAAGGGTTGATCCTTCACCCATTAACTTTGATAGGAAAAGCAGTCACCCCAACATGACAACTGTATTCTCCCGGGGTGTCCGTTACATGCCAAAATGCCAGAAGGGTAATGTAAATGAGAGTGGGGAACAACTTTAATGTACATGTTCTCATACTTTCTTCTGGTGCCTCAGCAGGTAAATTATACCAAATTAAACTCCTGTAGCCATCAGCAAAGTGGATATAAGTAGGGCAACAGAAATGTAACGTAGTGTGAGGGATCGGGGTGAGATCCGAATTAGCATAAAAGAATCTAAGTTTAACTTCACATCTGAATTTGGGCCATGAGTCAATAAGACGAGGAGTCTGAGCTGGTTTAACATTCACATTGATGGGGCTGGAAGAAAATAGACTCCTCTTAGTAACATAGGCTCCTCTTTGCTTTTCCTTGACACCCCTCTGAATTTGACAAGTCTGTCTTGTAGTGTGGACTAGAGCAGCTCCTTTAGAAAGGAGCAATGTGTGCTCCCTCCTCTGCTGGCACTATCCCACTGGCAGATGCAGAGCCATGCCTCCCACCTCCCTGGCTGTAAATCCTGCTCCAGTGGGGTCTCACGGGTTCATGAGACCCTGTCAAAGGGACGAACGCTCAGGTTCCAAAGGTCACTTATCAGATTGGCCTCGGGAGTGAGAGAGAAGAAGCAAGGAGACATCAGAGAGGAGAGATGAGGTCCAGTGGGGAGGGAGGGAGACAGGGAATTTGCCAAAACCTCCCTCTCCACTGCTGAATTCTTAAAAGATAACACCTCAGATACTTGCTTAGGAAACCACTTCAAAGTACTACTGTAATGCAATGCAATACAGATGCCACTTCTTCTATATTCTGTTAAGTAGAGCTATTTGGATGCTTAAGAGAGCAAACAGATTTTAAATAATAATGCAGAAGATCCCAGTTACTAACCAGTGCACTTTGGGCAGAGAGAGCCTCATGTGCACTGAGCTGTAATCTTAGCCGTATTCTCCTTATCTGTTTTTGCGATGGCACCTGTGGTTTATTGGATTATCCAGGCATTTGGCTCCAATGCAGGAAATCCCAAGGTTCAAAGTTACCCTCTTGATTTTGTTCCTTTCAGATGATTCTTGGGTGAGAGGGTGGGGGTTCCTTTAACAGTTTTGCCCTATTCTTTGTATGGCTGCTGGATGCACTGATTATTGCTAGACACAAAAGTTTCCACCCCAAAATGTGGTGAATATATAAGAAGTAGTAAAAAAAAAAAAAAAACCAACCACACCTAGATAAATACAGGTATAAAAGAATCACTTAACGCCAAATTTTCAAAAGAGCTCTTGGTCAGATTTTCAAATGCTCCACACTCTCAATAGAAGTCTTAACAAGAGCTCCTCTCCCAATTAGATCTAAATAAGGTCTACATTCTCAGGTGTGCTCAGCACCCAGCAGCATCCATTGTGACACTTGTGAGCAGATCCAGTATGCTGAGCTCTTTGGAAAATCTGGGCCAGATGGTGGGGGCTGAGGTCTCTTGAAAATTCTGGTATTAAAGGGAAGAAATATTAGTGCTTTCATTTTAATATTTTAGGGAGAAAAGTGGAAGGCATAAATATCAGGTATCAGCATGCACGTCTACAAGCATCAGACTCACTGAGTTAACCCATTCATTCTCAGCCTTCTCCACAATGTGATCTCATACTGCAATTAGAAACAAAAAAAAATGGGATTTTCCCCCCGCCACCCTCCTTTGCTTCTAGCCGTAAAGGGAGGGTTGTCATGATGCCCAGATTGAGAACTCATAAAACTTAACCTATTACTTGAGGATATTTTGGAAGAATCCCAATTTATCAAGGCACTTAAACATGTGCCTAACTTTAAGCACATGAATAGCCCTGCTGACTTCAACGGGACCACTCTTGGACTTAAAGTTAAGCACGTCTACAGAGTACCTTGCTGAATCAGGGCCCTAGCCTTGCGTGCTGGGTAAATGCTTGAATATCTCCAGATCCTCAGCTGGTGCAAAGCAGTATAGTTCCATTTACCGTATTAACTGTAATAAATGGAAGTACACCAAAGATCTGTCTGAAGCTGAGGATCTGGTCCTAAGTATCTGGACAGATAGATATTTAAATATATTGTCCCAAATTTGATGGTAATGGGAGTTTTGCCTGAGTGAGAGTGGCAGAATTGGGCCCAAGCCGGAATCTGAGCCTCTTTCTCTCAAACTTTGCTTTTAAAATCTTTGTATGCACATGCAACAGAAGCTCCAGTCCCTTTTGGAGCCAGAGATCTTTGTGGGGAAATAAGGAATTTAGTTGATGTTTCAGTCTTTTTTTTTTTTTTTTGCATTGGGATGGCTTTTATGTTTTGGGATTTAAAACCATCAATATTTTTCTTGCCACTATTGAACAATTAAAAATATCAAATGGAGCAAATATTTGGTGGAATACTGCTGTGGTGGACGGCCACACACACACATAGCTGGGCTGAGGATCTTTCCCCTTGGGGGCCATATAAATGGCATCTACACAATTATATTTTTCGGAGTTGTAATAAAATCAGCGGCAATGTAGCCTGAGAAACATAAAAAGCCTGCAACTGATTAACCAGACAGAGTGTCCCCCTGTAAGCGTTGCGTTATTTAAATCGATCCACACCCTGGCTGGAGTCTCTTCAGAGACGTACATTTTAAGGGATAGGTTCAAAGCGGGATTCTCTCCCCCACTTTGGCCTCTTGACAATGGATAAAAGCGTTGCTGTGGCATAAACACCCCAGTTGAAGTCAGGTGAAGATTCGCCTTGTGCATGGCCTGTGGGAGCCAGGGGGAAAGCTGCCCTCCGAGGACCACCTCACAATCCTTGGAATGGCTTATGGGGTGGCCAGAGATAGGAGGGACATGCCAGGGGCGGGATCTCAGCATGTTGCACTGAGGAGAGTCTGGGTAGCCCCACAGCCCAGTAGGCAGCATAAAGCTTGGCAGAGGAAACCCTAAAAGGCTCAAACGTCACCAGTTTTTTTTATTTTTCCAAGCACATGATTTTTACCTTGTTTTTTGGGGTGACTGACTTCTGATTCTTTTGAACGCCTGGAACGGGCGATACGGCAGATCAAACCCCGCTATTCTGCAATCCGAGCCCAGGCCTGCTTCATGATTGGATCTATTATGTTATCGTTGTAGATAAAATGTTATTTTCTCCTTTTGTTCAATAAGCACAGCAAATATATTTCTGTTCACTTGGCCTTTCACGCTGTGAATGATCAAACTGTACAAATTGTAACGACCAGTCCCAAGGTTTCAATTGACAAGCCTAATCCCCACACGTGCGCTTTAGCTTGCCTCTCAAGTCAATCCCCATGAAACCCCAAGTTACGCTTTCCCATCAATATCAATGACATGATCACGTCTTTTCTGGTACTTATCTTCGCAATCAGGTTGTCATTCCTGAAATGTCTCTCATACTTTCCCACAACAAAGACAATCAACAAAGAAGCTTAAAAAAAATCACTATTTGATGAGTACAGATTTTCCTGTATCTTTTAAAGTTAGCTCATCCACTAGAGTTGTAATTAATGCTTATAGATGATTATGTTTTTTCTTCTGATCCCAGCTTAAAGCCAAATCTCTGCAATAGGACAAGCCACATGGAAAATCCCTTTGCTATCAAACTAAAAACACCCTAATTCCATGCTTTACAAAAATGAAATGTATAACGATGACTATACAAGCAAGAATCTAAGTAGGTTTAATTTCCAATCTGAGTAATTTAAATTTACATCTCAAGTAACCTAAATATACAGTAATTTTTTATCAACACATTGTTCTCTGTCCTCTTCCAACACTGCATATTCTTTGATTGCAACAGAGACCATTAAGAGTGAGATTTTGAACCCTTTATTCACATTCATGAGCAGTTACAGAGTGGCCCTTATATGATCATATATGAAATGTTTTAAAAGATAATAAAAAAAATATTTACCTTAGATAACCATTTAAGATGCTCTAGAACATGAAATCTATTGCATTCCAAATAGAATGGGTACAACAATAAATGAAAAACACTTTGTTATTTCCAATTGAATTTCTAATTGTCATCATAACTCTTATTGTTTGAACATTGATGCATTCTAATAAATTCTGTGATGGGGGAAAATATTAAATGCGTCTCTGGTTTTATACCTTGTCCCAGAAGAGCTATAAAATGCTTAAATCTAAGTACAATTATACCAGGACTCCAAAGCGTTTCTTAAGCAGGATCTGTGGTTTTACATTCTTTGGGTTTGCATCCTATTAAACACAGAGTTGTCTGAAGCCGTAGAAATCATGAGACAGACTGAAATGCCATGGCAAGAGTAAGTCTTCAGTTTAAGTACCTTTATCACAGGATAAGACTGTTTATGGGATGCCACTTCTTAGCTGCTGGTTTCTCATGTTTTATATTTAAGTTTGTGTTGCTACAACATAAACACATGAAATAAGCACAAAGGGAGAGGTTATTTTGATAGGAGAATTATATGCAAGTCGTTTCATGGAGACAAAATGAAATCAAACTTTGTTATTATTTCCTGTCTTTGAGCATAAATAACGACAGTGTTTCAAAGACTGATGGACTTCTGAATGAATTATAACAAAAGTATTTGTCATCTTTGAATTGTGCAAGAGTCCCTTTGAAAACTGTCCAGAGTACAGGAAAAGTTTATACTTTTGCAGAGTGGGCCCTAAGACTCAGAGAAGGCTGTGTTAGGCCCTTGTCTCCAATTTTCTGCCCTGATTAATTACAAAAACTGTTAATTGTGTGTTGATGTTAGTTAAAAGCATTTGGTATTTCTGCCTGGTCATTATGTCAGAATTAAAAAGTTTCTGTGTAAAGGTTAGGTCAAAGGAAGTATTACAGTTTTCCCCAAATTCTTTTTTGTTAGATAGGCATTTTAAAATATATATATTTTAAAAAACTTATATATATATTTAAAACAAACCACTGCTGTCATATATTTAATGTTTTTTTCATCAAAACACTCAGAGGAAGTGGTAGTTTTAACTGTCTGTAGTCTATGGTACTTCAACTATATAGTTTGTAAACATATGAAAGGTCTGATTTTCAACATCATGTCTAACTTGAATGTACAGTTACTACAATTGTACATACAAATTAGAGCCTATCCTGCTGCTTACCTTTCTCCATAAGTAGTCACACTAACATTATTGCACATAGCTTTCCAGATATGATCTAACAGATCCCCTACACAGCGACAGTGTCAATACCTGATTTTATAATCTGACCCTTTACTAGGCATCTCTATATCTTGTTTGCCTTTCCCCCACCATACCTGTACTTTTGCAGTAAACGGATGGTTTGATGTTTATTCCACGGGTCTCCCACATCTGTGTGTTCCCTCTTAGCACATGGTCCCAGACCACAAGAGTTACCTTGTGTTTTCAATGCTGAACGGCATTTGTCCCATTCCAGCCTAATTCTCTAAATAATTCAAACCCTTTTGAACATCCATGGATTGTTCCTCCTTATTTGTTTTTTCTCCAAATTTAGGGTCTGATCTAAAGTCAGTTGAAGTCAGTGGGAATCTTTTCAATAAGCATTGGCTTAAGCCCTGAGTATGTTTGTATAACTTGGAGATTTGGGGCCAAATTGTCTGTTGGTGTTAGTTGGTACAGCTCCATTGGAGCACCATCGATTTACATGAGCAGAAAATTTGGCTCCTCATTTTCAAACCTTCCTACTAACTGTGTGTGTGTTTGTATAACGGAAAGGAACTAAGGTCTTAAAACTGACATTTCTGAGCTTAATAGCCATTTTCTAACATGACAGTCTGACAGTAAAGCTAATTCTAGGCATAAATAACTTAGTCCTAGAATGTTTCATAAATCCATACAGGCTGTCTGTTTTGTATGACTGAATCCAGACTCCCATGTGGTGGATTATTTCTGGGTGAATATCTTCAACTATTGATGGTGATGGCTCAAAGAAAAACATTAAGATGAAGTGTTCAGCTGAATAATCAGGTTAGCTCTCTCTCGCTCGCTCTCAAAAAAAAAATCTGCAGTAGTGCTTTGCATCCCTGGGACTCTATTCAGCCATTCAACAGCCATTCAACATGCTCCTCCCATGCACTCCTTTCCCCCTCCAACTCTTGCTTGTACGCATCTGGTTTGCTTCTCCCAGCCTCCCTGGTGCCCCTTACTCAACCTGTTTCTGCCACGAGCCAGGCACCATGCTCCTTGTTGGGCTCCCGCTCTGCTCCCTGCACATAGTGTTGATGCCATTAGAAGCCTCAAGCTGTTTTCTCAGAATTCCAGATTGAGCTGGTTGGTATGTGGGGGGGGGACATGTATTGCCCCTAGCACCTGCAAAGGAAAATGTTCATTGAGTCACAGTGGGGACGATAAGAAGTGGAAGTTCAGATGAAAGGGGACTAAAGTGCTGGGCTCCTGTCTACCAGGGCACCCTGGCCCAAACATTAATGGAGTGCTCTTTGTCTGACTGTAAATAGTTTGTTAAGTGCCAGTAGGTGGTGATCAAACTATGTAGCAGGGTTCCTGGGACATATAGGACCAGTAAAAGTGGTTGCAAACTGTAATTGACTTCTTCTGACAGCGATGAGCACCAAGGGCGCATGTTTCAACCTAACCCAAGACATGGCACTAACCGCTGAAGTTTGACACCTACCTACTTGCTAGCTGACAGCAGATCTGGAAAATCCTCCCACAGCGAGGCCAGAAATAGTCAGATCTAAACAGCAGAAGAGAATTTAAATGAGAACCCCTGCCTGCCTCATGCGCAGAGATCAACAGACAAAGAGTGTGATCTTTTTCTGGGGTAGTATATAGAAGCATAAAGGAAATATAATCGCTAGGTAATACAGCAAAGTAAATATAATATGAATTCTGTTCATATGGCTTACACTTACTGCAAAGAGCCCATAGCATTTAAATTGGATTTCTTATTATTCCATTTTAAATCATTGCTAGCAAGAGGAGCAACCCAGAAGAGCTACATTTCTTATTCTTTTAAAGGCATTATTGAGTATTATCTAAAACCAAGCTAAACTGAGACTTAGTACTTTGTCTGAAGCCTCTTGATCTAAAGATCTTTGTACTGAAATTTGCTGAGCGTCACTTAGCAGTTTTTAAAAAGTACCAAACTAAAGTAGGATAATTTTTTTTTTAAAAAACCACTTAAGACAAAAGACTTCTTTGTTTTAAAGTAAGCCATGTTAATTGAATAAAAGGATTTGGATTATATTTCATGTCTCACCAAGGTGCAGATAATGGAATTCTGTTTCTTCAATTCCAAATGTATGTCCCTCAAAAAAAAGTGGTTTAAAAGCCACGATTGTCTTTGACCACAGAAGACCTGAGCGTGTTTATATGGGATGGAAAAAAAATGCATACTTACCAGATAAATTGGAGCCCTCAGACCTCTAGAATTAAGGCATAGGAACATCCAATTTTGATAGAGAAAAGACTATACAGACGTGAATGCTAAATAAGCTGTTGAAATATATAGTATAGACCAGCCTCAACCATACCTAAACAGGATTATGTAACATAAAAGGACACATTTTCAAAAAGCCTCCATTAATTTATTAGTGTATCCATCTGAGAGTAAACTCCCCCTCCCCCCTCCAGCGCATTTCACCGAGGGAGCATACTGAATAGCTAGGGTTGGATCTATCTATTAGCACACACCCATGCAGGCTTTCCAATGCTCATGTCAATGTAAGCATCCTCATGGAATTTGCCCAAAGGCTATTAGTTCTCAAAACACTTTGCGCCATACGCACAAGCACTCTGCTTGTTGCAGCTGAATTGAAGGAGGAGGAGAAAAGTTGGCTTTAAGACATTATTGCTTTCCCCTAATCCTGGGGGCTGCTGGGCTCCTAAATGCTCCCCAGAGTAATCTGAAGCTTTAAGGGTGCTCCAAATTATGCCTAATTGTAATGACCCTCGAGCATAGCCAGATGTATGCCACTCCCTGCCCCAGTCCTGATGTAATGGCATTGGAGGCATGTTGGGGGAGGAAATGTGGTCAGAGGACTGCTAGGGCCAGGGATTGCTGGAGCACAGGCAGGGATCCCCATTCTGAGGAATGCCATTCCCAATGCCAATGCCATTCCCTTCCCCATTCTGAGATGCTGAGACTGGGGGAAGGGAATGGCATGTTGCTGATTATACTGAGGGAACCCCCAACCAGCTGCGTAAGCCCACTTTCAACCTGCTTTGCACCACCAGAGCTGGCCCCAGAGTAACCCCCCTAATATCAGTGTCCAGCATGGAGTTAATGTGGTGATTAATGCTCCTGCCATCTCTGTCTGTGCAAATCTCCTAGCAATGCACTGTTAACCGTGTGAGCTCACATCACCCTGCGAAAGCTGCAACCTTGTAGCATTGCACTGCTTGAAAATAAATGTCTTACACGAGCCGTGGCATAAAGAAGCAGGCTGAATAGCTTTACACAAAAGTTGTAATGAATTATAACTTGTGGCAGCTACCGTGTGATATTAATGTAATGGATGTTTAAGCAGAAATGCTAAATCTCACTGAAAATGTGACAGTAAAGAGACTCCAGTGCTTATTGCTGTTTAATGGTTTTTCATATGTCCAAACAGCATATAATTCAAAGAAGGGGATATAAATAGTTTTGGTTTGTGCTATTGCATTCTTATTTCCAGCACAGTCTATGATGGACTGTGCATTTAATTGTTTAAGTGGAACTGGGAAACCTTTACTGACTGCTCAGGCAATTTATTTGCGAAGATAATATCAGTGATAATTTAGACAGACTTGCGGGCTGGATTGATGTGCACACTGATTAACTGGAGACACAGAAGTCACTCACCTCATGTTAGGGAGGCCTGTCTTTAAGTATCTCCACAGGACTAAACATGAAGGGGCATAGACTGTCTTGCCCTTACAATACCAGGCACTGAAACTTTATCTTTGGTTTTGCAATCAGGCCATTGTTGCATACAAATTCATTGTAATAGGCACCTCATTCATGGAGAAAGGCACAGCAAAAATAATGGAAAATCCTTGTTCTCTGTCTTGTCTTTTATGTTGTTAAAAGCAAAGCAAAGTGAATTAAGTCTATGAAGTGAGCATGCCCAGGAACACTGGTAGCCCTTATATTCCATTTTAATTATTGATTTGTTTTTCTTTTCTTCAGAACGTTTTTATTCAGAGTCTATTGAATGGATGATATCAAAACTCTCTGGTAGTTAATGCAAAACCTGTTAATCCCCATCACTGGATTTTCAAAAGCGCTCAGCATTGGCCTAGCTTCCTCCCTGTGATGTCAATGGGGGTTTTACCATTAACTGTACTGAGAAGTGATCACACTTTTACAATGTGCCATTGTGCAAGCCCTTATGGTATTCTCTCTCCTTTCTCTTCCAAAGGGCTGGCGGTACCTACTATGGAGTGGCGTTCCTATGTACTTTCTGGATTTTACCCATCAGTCTGTGCTTTCTGACAAACCAATCACTTCCACGGAACTTTATTTTCTGAAAATGAGGAGATCATTGATTTCATTCATGTGTGATTGAATTGGCCCCTCCATATTTCAGTTTTATGTTCATTCTCCTTTCTTTGTGACCTATAAAAGCTGTGGAGATAAACGCTAATGACCATGAATACAGGACAGTTGTGTTTGTTTTAACATTCTGATAAAATTGAACAAAGAAGAAAAATCTTCTCTAGCAAATTCATGTGGTAAAATATATAAACCTCATTGTCATAAACATGGGTTCACTGAGTAAGTTCATCCTCTACTCTAGCCATATATCTTACCACTGTTTAATAGAATCAGAGAAGACAGACAGTGTTAATCACTATCTGATGGTTGTTCTGTTCTGTGGCTTTGGCAAGTGAGAAAAGACAAGTTTCCATGCTTTTAAACTAAAGGAAATGTATTCTATGGGATAAAAACATCTTAGCTGAATGACTGTGTGTTATTCAAAATTAGAAATACCTTTTAGTTTTGTGTTTGCAACAAGCAACATTAAAATGCAAATATACATTTCTGACATTGATTCAGCTATGCATATTTTCACTATATGTCTGTCTGAGTTCTGACTAGACCTGGCGGAATACTGCAAGAAAAGACTTGTGAAAATTTATAGGTTTTTGAAAGAAATTCCCCGTGACTTTGTTAGGCCCCCTTTTGTGTCTGCATTCTGCCATTATTCAAAAGGTACGTCTACACTACAGTCTGGGGTGTGATTGTGTAACACTGACAGATCCCAGGCGTCAGCATGCGGGATCAAACTTGAGATCTCTGAAGTTTAGTGTATGAGCCTTTTCTGCATGAGCTAAAAGCCACATGGCTCTTAGCTAAGGCTATAGCAAACTCATTAATCTCTAGATGGTCTAGGTGCCACTAGAGGGGGACAGAGCACCACATCAAACAGGCATGGGTTACAATTGCATCTTGAATAGACATATCCATGCTAGTTTAATCCAGTTAGCATGGCTAAAAATAGCAGTGTAGATAAGGTGGCAGGGGTTTTAGTGATGGCAGTACGAGCATATAGCAGATCCAAGTACCTAGTTCTATTGCTGAAGACTGCACAGCCACATCTACACTATTTTTAGCCATGCTAATGCAGGTGAAGCTGGGATGTGTATATCTACCCAAGCTGCAATCACACCTCATATGGCAGGGTAGACATAACCTAAGTTAAGTTGCTAGCAGGAATGTTTGTCAAAATGCTGATTTTAAGCAAATATTGTAGAACATTTGTGTAAAGTGAATCTTGAATTTTTAATTATGAGTATTCATACCAAAAACCGGATTCTAAGAGTTAAGCTTGCCAAGAAACAGTAACATGCCATTTGACCTGTGTGTCCAGTCAAATTGGCTGCAGCATCAGATACTCACAACAAACTGTTAACAGTCCATACAGAATTATTCATTCAATACTTTAAAAGAAGCAAATAATAATTCTTACCTCTTGTTAGATTAATCCCTAATCCTGATGTTGGCATTCTCACCTATCCAGTTTCTCACTCACTCCCATACACTGAAATAATGCACAGCAATTTTATGCATGGTTCTATGTCCTTAACATAGACACCTTAATACACACTGCCAGTCCCTTTAAATATTTGTTTAATTATGGTAGGCATTTTAAAATGCTTTAAGTATCTGACTCTTTTTACATGACAGATCATAAGTAAAGTAATGCCCCTCTGTAGGGCAGATCAGGGATGATGTCATGTTACCAGATAGACAAGTGTACCATGGGATGTAGTCCCAGCACACATCCCAGAGTTTGTCCTACTGAGGGCACGCATAGGGACTTGATTTTTCCATCTGGTTCAGTTTGAAAGTGGTATTTTTTGTCCTCTTCAGAGCATTGTTCCGAGACAAAGGAAAATATAAATGGGAACTTATGTGAGGAACAATTATATTTAATGTCACAGACAGCTTTTTTTGAGTGCTTAATCTACAAACTTCAAGATCACTTGGATAAATTCCTTCTTCTAGAATGTTGTGTGCATATGTGTTATTAATTGTGAAGTTCTCATAAGAATATAACGTTTTTCCTTGCCCTGTTATTGAATATGCTGTATTCATTGCCTTTGTACTTTAAAATATATTTATTTTATGGCAAGGATTTAGATTTTTTTTCATTTTTCTCCTTACATTTTGGAGTAAATTCTGCAGATCACCAATAGTGGAATCAGATATAGGGCCAAATCTAGCTAGCTTCACTCAAATGTGTACTTCCATTTAAAGTCAATGGGACTACTACATTGAAGCTAATGGTACGACTTGTGTGAATAAGGAGAGCTGAATTTTGCTGATACTTCGGGGAAGCTTCTTCTGTGACATCAACAACAAAGTGTTCCAATTATGCAAGCTCAACGCACATCTCCAGTTGTATTAAAGCCGTCCAAGTGTCAATAGAATTTTATTCAAATGCTGCAAATGTCTCCAGTTGATCCTGCAAAATCTTCTAAATACCCACAATCCGCACCACACATTTAGCTGATGATGTCAGTGAGATGAGAAAGCAGTCCACGATATTGATGTAAATTAGGAGTAACTCATGGAATTACACCCGTTTAAGCGGGATGAGAATCAGGCTCATAGGGTGGCTCTACCAATGAACATGAACTGGAACACTGTTGAGCAAAGACTACCAAACACGTATACAGGCACATTTGGTTCCTTTATAAATAAATTAAATAGATACATAATAATAAAATACCTGGGTGGGTGACTTTTCAGATGGAGTTAAACAGCCATTAGGGCTTAGATTGAGACAAAACAATTCATTACTTCTTGTGCTATGCTGTGTGGAACTCAGTTTAAATCTTAAATTGTGCGGAGAGGGTGAAAGGTATCACAAAGGACATTTTAACTTATAAGCATGTTATTTAAAAATGCTTGAATAACAAGAATATAGCAACAGGGATATACTACCAACCACCTGACCAGGATGTTGATGGTGACTGTGAAATGCTCAGGGAGATTAGAGAAGCTATAAAAATAAAAAACTCAATAATAATGGGGGATTTCAACTATCCCCCTATTGACTGGGAACATGTCACCTCAGGATGGGATGCAGAGATAAAGTATCTTGACGCTAAAAATGACTGTTTCTTGGAGCAGCTAGTCCTGGAACCCACAAGAGGAGAGGAAGGTCTTGATCTAGTACTAAGTGGAGCACAGGATCTGGTCCAAGAGGTGAATATAGCTAAACCGCTCGGTAATAGCAGCCATAATGTAATTAGATTTAACATCCGTGGGGGGGGGGATACCAAAGAAGCCCACCACAGTAGTATTTAATTTCAGAAAGAGGAACTATACAAAAATGAGGAAGCCAGTTAAACGGAAATTAAAAGGCACAGTCCCAAAAGTGAAATTCCTGCAATCTGCATAGAAACTTTTTAAAAACACTCTAATAGAGGCTCAAATTAAATGTATACCCCAAATTAAAAAAAAAAAAAAAAAAAAACAGTAAGACGACCAAAGAAGTACCACCGTGGCCCAACAAAGTGGTTAGAGGCAAAAAGGCATCCTTCAAAATTTGGACGTTAAATCCTATTGAGGAAAATAGAAAGGTGCATAAACTCTGGCAAATCAAACGGAAACGTATAATTAAGCAGACCAAAAAATAATTTGAAGAGCAACTAGCCAAAAGTAACAGCAACATTTTTTAAGTACATCAGAAGCAGGAAGCCTGCGAAACAACCGGTGGGGTCCCTGGATGACTGAGGCACTAAAGGAGCACTCAAGGAAGATAAGGTCATTGCAAAAAAAAACTAAATGAATTTTTTACATCAGCCTTCACTGCGGAGGATGTGAGGGAGATTCCCCCACCTGAGCCATTCTTTTTAGGTGACGAATCTGAGGAACTGTCCCCATTTTGAGGGGTCATTAGAGGAGGTTTTGGAACAAATTTGATAAATTAAACAATAATAAGTCACCAGGACGAGACGGCATTCACTCGGGATCTAAAGGAACTCAAATATGCAATTGCAGAACTACTAACTGTGGTATTTAGCCTATCATTTAAATCAGCTTCTCTACCAGATGACTGGAGGATAACTAAAGTGACACTAACTTTTTTAAAAGGCTCAAGAGTTGATCCCGGCAATTACAGGCTGGTCAGCCTAACTTCAGTACCAGGCAAATTGGTTGAAACTATAGTAAAGTAAAGAATGATCAGACACATAGATGGACATGATTTGTTGGAGAGCGTTAATATGGCTTCTGTAAAGGGAAATCATGCCTGACCAATCTATTAGAATTATTTGAGGGGTTCAACAAACAGGTGAACAAAAGTGATACAGTGGATATAATGTACTTAGACTTTCAGAAAGCCCTTGACAAGGTCCCTCACCAAAGGCTCTTAAGCAAAGTGGGTAGTCATGGGATAAGAGGGAAGGTCCTCTCATGGATCAATAACGGGTTAAAAGATAGGAAAAAAGGTAGGAATAAATGGTCAGTTTTCAGAATGGAGACAGGTAAATAGTGGGATCCCCCAGGGGTCTATACTGGGACCAGTGCTGTTCAACATATTCATAAATGATCTGGAAAAGGGGATAAACAGTGAGGTGGCAATATTTGTAATTGACACAAAATTATTCAAGATAGTTAAGTCCAAAGCAGACTGCACAGGGTTACAAAGGGATCTCACAAAACTGGGTGACTGAGCAACAAAATGGCAGATGAAATTCAATTGATAAATGCAGAGTAATGAACACTGGAAAACATAATCCCAACTATACATATAAAATGATGGGGCCTAAATTAGCTGTTACCGCTCAAGAAAGAGATCTTGGAGTCATTGTGGATAGTTCGCTGAAAACATCCACTCAATGTGCAATGGTAGTCAGAAAAACTAACAGAATACTAGGAACCAATAGGAAAGTGAAAGATAACAAGACGGAAAATAAGCTTTCTAGAATCACCCCTCCTTTGTGTGCCAATTTCCTCTCCCTTCCTTAGTCCCTAATTAAAAATGTCCCTAATCTCACGTCATATCTTTAAAAATAAAGATAACATTTTTCATCCTTGAAGATACTGAAAGCATCCATATTTCTGCACCTAACTAAAAATGGCCAGAGATTCAGAGGTGCTGATTACCCACTAATCCCAAATTAATATCACCACCAAGAAATTTTTAATCTCAAATCATTTATTTGTATAGAGGTTAGAGTTTATTGAATTAAAATACTGTATCTGGGGATATGGGGATATTTTTCTTTTGAATTGTATTTACATTTGATCACACTAAAAGTAACATTGGAGGGCCACATTGATAAGGCCCTACCCTATGCCAAGTAGAGTATGTGGAAATTCCGTTATTGACTTCAGAAGCAGCAGGTCTAGACTCAATTTGTCATTAATGTAGTGGGAGCACAGGGTAGTTAATTGCTGCTGTAATAAATGCACACAGAAAGCTATGTAGTGGCTCTAGTGGAATTTATGCTTCTTTTGGCATGTTCTACCATTGCAGTCAACCAAATTAGGACCCGCTTTCAACAACCAATGGCTTTATGTCTACTGTGTTGATTCAAAGCCATTCAGAAGCCAAACAAAGCTTGTACAATATGTGATATTTATAGATTTCTTCTGTCTGACAAGGTCTATTAAAATATAAAATGAATGTTCAGGAATATGAACTGCTATATTAAAAATATATTTAAAACACATTTAGCCAAAGTAGTTTAATGAAACAAATGAGGTAATTTTTTCTATACATGTGGCGTTTTCTAATTTACAGTACGAAAATACGACTTTGATAAGATTTGGGTCTCAAAAGGAAAATCAGAATGTGGCTTTCTACACTTCTTTTTATTTGCAGAATAAACCACATTTTAGGAAACCTCAGTTTTCTAAAAAAAAAAAAAACCTGTGTTTTAATAAATGCCAAGATAAAATAGATATATGTTCAGCCCCATGACAAAACATTATACTTTAAACCAAATAATCCAAAATCTAAACAGCATACAGTTAACTAAATAAAAGTAGTCTACATTCTAAAAGAAAAAGTATGCTATACACTAAAGATTTATTTTAAAATTATATGCTCTGTTCTATAAGTCATCTTCCATCCAGTGTCACGTTGGTGCATTCATTTTTCCTTTAAGGGAATGTACATTTATCATTCATTCATTTATTTGTATTCATTATCCCTCAAACTCCTTTCCTCCACATTGTAATATTTACAGACAACCCATAACTACTGAAGCTAGGTTATAGAACTCTAAAAGGGGATTGGACATAATAAAAGAAAAATGATCTATACTAGAACGTATGTGCTATATTAGACAGCATTGGAATATGTGGAAATTGGATAGCAGGAGGGGTATGTCAAGCTGATTCCGTTCTTGATTTGAACAATTTAAAGGTGTTTTCTGGTCCCCATGTTAATAAACAAGGTCTCTTCATAGACAGACTGGATCTCCCAGAGACTCTGTAAATTAAATACTCTGGAAGGAGTCTTTCCAGATCAAGCAAGCCTCTGGAAAGTCTCCCTTCTTTTTTAGCAGTGGAGAAAGTGTATTTACCCAGTAGTTCTAGCTAACATTTTCTAGAAAAGCTTTTATGAGGTACAATAATATGGGATAATTGCTTGGCATTGCTGATGCAGACACAAAGCCTACTTCTCAATAGAGCTCATTAAAGCATTAATTGTGAATAACCATTATGAATTTAGGCCTTATCTTTGCTCATGAATCATCAGTACAGTGATTCTGATTGCTTCAGTTGTATTTGTTATTTATAAAAGTATTCACCAAATAATTGGAAGAATGATTTTTAGGGCAAGATATTCAGCTAGTGTAAATTGGTACAGTGCTAATGGAGTGGATGGAACTATGGCAATTTCCACTAGCTGAGCCCCTGGCCCATGGACTCCAGGTTGTCTTGTGAAGACATTTGTGACCTATTCACTTCAACTGTTCACTATTTGTGTTGTGTGGTTAGTCACCAATAGTAAGTAAAATGGTATCTCTGCAACCTGATTGGATGATGGGAACTTTTCAAAAAGGTGAATAATGAATAGAAAACATTTCAGGAGGGATTGGACCCTTACTCTTTAGGCCTGATCCTGCCCCCATTGAAATCAGTGGAAAAAATCTCTCATTGTGAGAGGAGGATATGGCCCTTACTATACTGCTCCATGACACCATTCTGTACTATTATCCTATGCCGGGGTACCCAACCGTCAGCCCGCGGGCTATATACTGCCCACCAGAGGATTTCATAATGCTGGGGGCATGATTCAACACAATATACCAATGGCTGATTCATTAGCATTTTGTTGTCATGTTGATATCATTTTACTTTACTCTAGTGTGTAAATAGACAATATTGTACATAGAAACAATTTATCTAAATATGTACAAAACAAGCTGAAGTTAAAATATCAATCAATACAGATGACTTTACAACCTTATTAAAATATGTTGAATCTGTTTGGCCCACACAAGGTTGTGCTTTGGTTTATGTGGCCCTCCTGTGTAATATGGTTAGGTACCACTGCCGTACACTATAGTTATCGGACTTATGTGAACCTTATTAAAAGAACAGCATAACCATGTGACCCGCTGTACATCTTGGACCTGATAGTGTTTGGCTCTTCATGGATACACAAGGGTCAAAGTTAGGCAAGGACCCCCCTCACACACACTTCTTAACCCATAACTGAGGGGCCACCTATAATAAAGTCAGGGAGGCATGAGATAAGATGATAAGGGTGAATCAGGCCTAGTGCAGTGAAGAGTGGACAGTACACCCCTCCTCATTAAAAATTCCCAAAGTCTGCAAAGTCATCTCGAAGAAAGTGGCAATAGCAGGACTGGGAAACTTTCAGTGCCAGAGAACTGCAGAGAAAGCATTCTAAATATAAGATAATGCAAATTATCAGTGGACTGTACCCTCTATTTTAAAAAATCATTTGTATCCTTTTGATTCCCCAAAAGATAAAATAAAACAAGCAACTTTATAAGGGAGAGCCCAACAGCACAAAAAAAACCTTTACAGGCTAAAAGAAATTTTAGAAAGCATATTAACAGGTACAACTCTTCAGACTAGGATTGGTGCCCATATGCCACTTGTTTCTTCTGTTTGCAGTCTTTGGCAAACTTTGTATTTATGTCTCTTTACTAGCTATGTTATACTTCAAGTTTAGCAGAGGTTTGTTTTATGAATGTGTTTTAAATTAGTACAGTGTGAGCTCTAAAACATCTGAAACCAAATTAAGCTAACAAGGTCCTAGGAAAAAAATAAAATCCTTTTTTAGTTCAAGTTAAATATTTCACTATTTTTATATGTTGGGTACAGTACTTGGTAGAAAAGAGCATTTTCTATATATATGAGACATGCTAAAAGGTTTGGCAAAAGCTTGTACTGAAGCTGATGCGCGAACTGTTATGAATGGAAATCTCTGGTGTATACAGGGGAAGGAGGGCAAAATCCCAGTCTTGTATTGACCATATGATACCTTTGTATGAAAAGCATGTTATAACTGAAAGTGTGATCATTAGATGTACTGAGCTCCTGTTACTCCCAGTGAAGTCAATGGAATTTGTGGGTGCTTCTTTCAGATTCGTGCCCAAAGTCTGCATTTCTGTCAGACAGTATAATGACTCCCTCAGTCCCTGATCCTACAAATGTGCATGTGATAATCTTTCAGAACATGAGTAGTCAATGTACATGTATGACAGCCACTCTCTTGGCTCACACCCCAGGGGCATCTCGAGCTGAAAGCATGATCTGCAACAGTTTGAGTTAATGAGACAAGGCTCTGTAGTATTTCATATCCCCCACAAATTGGCACAGAGGGGGAACTGTAACATACACTTGCCAGTGGGTTGCCTGTGCATTATAGTTAAACATTTATGTGATGAACTGGGCAATATCCGTATTATTTTTATGAATATGGCCCATGTTTCTGTGTGTTTGTTTATGCTGGATTACTCGCTATGGAGTTAGATCAAAAGGGGTTGTTAGAGGAACCAAGCAGAAAAAAATAAAATAGTGGTCTAGATAAGGAATGTCTCATCAAGCACTCAAACACATAAGCCAGGTTTATAGCCATGATGAGGCATCTCCTTCATCCCAACCCCAGTGGTTTAGCTGTTTTGCCAAGGCTGAGAAGAGACAGATCAAAAGAAACACTCAACCATTTAATTAGAGGACCCCCAGGGCCTGGGAAAAGGTGAAGGTTGAGGGAGTGGAGGAGGCTATCCTGAGAGTGTCAGTGAAAGCTTATGGGGGGAGGGATAGCTCAGTGGTTTGAGCATTGGCCTGCTAAACCCAGGGTTGTGAGTTCAATCCTTGAGGGGGCCATTTAGGGATCTGGGGCAAAAATTGGGGATTGGTCCTGCTTTGAGCAGGGGGTTGGACTAGATGACCTCCTGAGGTCCCTGCCAACCCTGATATTCTATGATTCTAACAGGTTGGCCAGGGAACACCCAGAGACAGAGGGAACGTGCTGGGAGCAGGACAGTCTACTTTCTCCCAGCCAGAGATGGAGATAGTTACCAAACACAGATTAACCAAGTAGGGGGACAGATACCCTGTCCCTCAGTGGTTGGACCTTGTGGTTCTGCCCAGAGAGAAGTGAAGGAAGCCAGGCATTTCACCTAAGGGGTCTACCTGAGACGGTCTAAAGGTGTCCAAAACACTGCTCGCCCTGTAACCACGACTGCTTGCGGGACCAGAGCCTTGGCTTGGTGTCAGTTGAGCTACATGAAAGGTCACAATGGACCTCAAAATCATAGAAAGCACTCCCAGTAATCAGGTTCATGACAGATGCCGAACACACTAAAATGGCTTGCTGATATCCATAACACTTTCAAGCAAATCTGAGCCAGTTCACACTTCTGCATTAAAATCAAGCTAAATTCACAAGGGATTATGGTTTTCACCTAAAAGTAGATGGAACTCATTGAGTTTGACGTTGAGATTTTGCATTAGTTCGAAAGCATTTTTCTAAAAATTATATAAAAGCTGGTCAGATCCCTCTAAAATACGACTGTACTGTTTGAAAAAATATTTTTTTCAATTTCCTATGTATATAAGCTTCTTTCAAATATAATTAAACTACAAATCAAATTATGTAGCTATAGCTTAATCTTTTGTGGTTATAAATATAAAAAATCAAGTCAAAGAAAGCATCTGTTATAGTTTGTGGATGGCAAAATATATGGCTATACTTCTGATATAATATTGGTATCTTCACTGAGGTCCCTTTTACGAGGTCTAATCCTTATCGACTTTCTACTCTAAACTTGTCTTGCTTTGTGGGAGTCAAGTTGTCTGATGTCTGAATTCTTTGACAAAACTAAACAAAAAATAGGTGATACGAATTTAATGTGTGATAGAAATATGATTTGTGCTTTTCCTGAGACTCACAAGTATGTTAATCCACAGACCCGAAAAGAAACCTCATTTCTTTAATGGATTTGTGGTATTCTAACCATTTTCTACCCAAACCACAATCTAGAATCTCATCCTGTACAGTTGCCAATGTCATGCAAACAGATCAGGGAAGCATTAGGATTCTGATGGTGAAACTAGTCATAACAATGCTGTGATGGTCAACATTTTCAAACTTGGCAAAGAGTCCAGCGGCACCTTATAGACTAACATGTATTGGAGCATAAGCTTTCGTGGGTGAATACCCACTTCGTCGGATGCAGGTAGTGGAAATTTCCAGAGGCAGGTATAAATATGCAAGCAAGAATCAGGCTAGGGATAATGAGGTTAGTTCAATCAGGGAGGATGAGGCCCTCTTCTAGCAGTTGAGGTGTGAACACCAAGGGAGGAGAAACTGCTTTTGTAGTTGGCTAGCCAGTCACAGTCTTTGCTTAATCCTGAGCTGATGGTGTCAAATGTTCAAATGAACTGAAGTCTGGTCCTGAAGTTTTTTTGCTGCAGGATGGCTACCTTTAAATCTGCTATTGGGTATCCAGGGATGCTGAAGTGTTCTCCTACAGGTTTTTGTATATTGCCATTTCTAATGTTTGATTTGTGTCCATTTATCCTTTTACGTAGAGACTGTCCAGTTTAGCCGATGTACATTTGATTTACAAACTTGAGAGTCCATATTTAGGTACTTGAATGCTGGGCTCATTTGCAGAGGTGGCGAGCTCCCATAGGTCAGCACTTTGGACTCAACTGGGATTTAAAATGGTCCCTAAATCATTTCAGAATCTAGATTAAAGCCCATGTTAGATTTCTTGCTGGATAGGGAATGGAGATGACACCTTTTATTTAGCAATGAGAACTTTAACATTAAGGAATTGATATTAAAGCTTTAACATTAAGGAATTGATATTATTCTAATGAACCAACCATGCATTGGCTCCTTTTGCCAATAACATAAAAGTCTTCTCACTTTATAACTACAATGGGTAACACATGCCATATGTAAAAAGTTTAGTAAGAAGGTGTTTTATCTTTTCTGGCTTATTCAGTGGATTTCCCTCCTGCCCCTACAGACTCATCTGCTTTCTGTTCCCCTCATTGTATGCAATTTGTCAACTTTAAAAAAAAATTAGCCACCAGTTAGGGCCTTTGCAAATACTTTGGCTCACTGACACAGAATATCTGGTATTTATTACATTAGGAAATTTAAAATGACTTTGATTTGATTTTAATTTAATGCAGTAATACTGTACTGCAATAGACTTCTATGAATTGTGACTATAAGCCATCTCTAAATACATGCTCATTTTTGGGACAGAAACTGCTTTTAAATCAATTTTGCCATTAAAAATAATATTTTTACAAGAATGTATGTTGATGGTGTGCATTTGAAAGCAATTATAAACTAAAACACAACTGAAACAGTAGTGGATGGAAATGGAAACAGATTTTAAGTGCCCCGTGGCAATTAATGACATGACATAGGCTGATATATTTGAATGCTAAAAGAAGAGCTTTGTATGAATCATAAGTTAAACAGAAACCACAGAAAGAGAGAGGAGAATGGTCATATCTTGGCTTTAAGACCCCCCCAGCAGATAAAGTCTTTGTTATCTATATGTCAGCTAAATTACAGCCATTATAAATTTAACATTATATATTGGATGTGAATGTTCCCATGTACGTAGACAATACTTACAGGAAAATTAGCAGCAAGTGTGTTTTGGTCCGGTATTGGTTGTGAAAGGTTCAGAGGCCGGTGGGGAATGTTAAAGTTCACAGAGCATATTCGCTCTGGGTTACATGTCTATTAGGGCCTATTCCAAAGCCCAGTGAAGTCAACTAATATAGACCTCACCACAGTTCTCTATGCCTGTGCCCTCTGGGCTGGACTATTGCAGTATGTTGTATTTTTGGGCAATGCTAGAAGACCACCAGGAGGCAGAGCACAGAAGACTTGAGCCACACTGAGCTCACTGCTTCTACTATTGGCGCTAATTTCCTGCATTTTGGAGCAGAATTCAAGGTTTTGGTGTTGTTCTGAAAGCTTTGTATTATGCTTTTACCTGTTTCCTCTCATGACATTTGAGATCAGTTGAGATGCTCCTGCTAACATCCATAAGATTCACCCATTTGAGTGGCAGACCATTTTCTGGTGAAGGTACTCATCTCTCATACATACCTGCTTTCTCAGATCATCAAAGCCTAACTTTTTTGGCGATCCTGAAATGATGCAGAGCCAGTCTCTCCTCAGTCTTTGCCCAGTGCAGATGAGCTAATATGTTTCAAGGAACATTTGGGTAATTAGTTGGGAATGTTATGTGTATTCCGTATTGCAAATTCAGGGCTTGTGCTTTGATGAAGCCAATTGCTGGCAACATGTTGCTGCATTTCAACTATGTTTATTGATGTAAATGCACATAGAGGCTTAGGCAATGCCTCTAGAATTCCAAATAAAAGGGAATTATTTTATTTTATTTTTATGTTTGCTTTGAATCTCAGAACCCAACCCCACAATCACTTACTATTGAGCGTAGTGCACACTACCATCAACAGCCCCCATGAAGTTAATAGTGCCACTGGCAATAATAAGAACTACACTTTGTAGTAAGCTTTTTGCAGGATTGCACCCTCATTCGGTAGCTTAAAACATGATAGTATTTAGCCAAATTCCTATTAGAAACCTATTTTCCAAGATGTAGTGAACAAGTTCACTGAATTGGGATAATAAACAACAAAAAGCATCTGAATGATTTTAAATCATGCCTTGAGCAGCATCTCCACTAGTCTCCATGATTGGAAATAAAATGACCCCTCTGCATACTCCTCCGTATTCTCCTCCTCACTTTGAGAGAGAGAAATCTGGTATTTAGGAAAATTCACGGTGAGAGTTGTGGGTCTGCAGGATTCTCTCTTGATAGCAGATGTTTCCTTAGGCTTTAAAATCTAACAAAAAACTCATGGGCTTTGCCTGCAGGATTTTGAACAATATGCCAATAAGCTAATGTAAAGGTCCCTCCTTTCTTTGTAACCTTCCTCTGTCTGACTTGAAGTTATTAAGGACCTGTATAATAATTGTATAACAAAGGTGTGGGTAGGTGATGATTGTACATGGTCTATTTCTATATGTAGTAGAGTTAAACAAGGGGATCCCTTATCTCCTATTTTATTTAATATTGCTATGGATCTAGTGTGGTTAGGCTTAAAAACTGACATACTTAGAGCCCTAAGTTCAAGTTCCTTCTTCCCAAAAAACTTCTTCATCAGATGCATGGAGTGAAAAATACAGTAAGCAGTATAAATATTACAGCACATGAAAAGATGGGAGTTGCCTTACCAAGTGGGGGGGTCAGTGTTAATGAGGCCAATTCAATTAAGGTGGAAGTGGCCTATTCTCAACAGTTAAGAAGGGGTGAAAATCAAGAGAGGGAAAATTACTTTTGTACTGTTAAAGAGGCCAATGCAATCAAGGTGGATGTCACCCATTTCCAACAGTTGACAAGAAGGTGTGAGTATCAGCAGAGGGACCTTCTTGTCAACTGTTGGAAATGGGCGATGTCTACCTTAATTGAATTGTCCTCGTTAGCACTTACCCCCCACTTGGTAAGGCAACTCTCATCTTTTCATGTGCTGTAATATTTATACTGCTTTCTATATTTTTCACTCCATGCATCTGATGAAGTGGGTTTTAGCCCACGAAAGCTTATGCCCAAGGACTCCTCATTGTTTTTATTCAGGATAGTGAAGTGCTTAGATACCACAGTAATGGAGGCTACATGCAATAGATAGACCTTATATTCTTTGTTTAATTTAGACTGCATGTTCATCAGGGCAGGGGCAGTGCCTTTTATCATTTTGTAAAGTGTGATGCAAATATATGGTGCTACATACATTTTTGTTATTAGTAATGAGGGATACTTTTAGATGAAATTTGATTTTCCTGGCAGAGAGTTGTAATTTCAAGGATATTGCATTCTTCTACAGCATTTGCAGACTTAGTGTGCTAGGAAAGGGAATATCCCATCAGGGAGGGGGAAGTCGGAATGGTTTTGGTTCTGACTCAGTTTGGATGAGAAAGTAAGAAAATGGCAGAAATAAATGAGTTCACTAAAAGCAGGAGATGGTTTGATTAGCCAGGCTCCTGAAGGCCCTTTGTTTCCACAGTCTAGGAAGGTAATCTCTATTCCCCAGTGAAAAGTAAAGAATGCCACTCTTTGGGCCTTAGATTTCTGCATTAGGCATGCTGGGCTGCCCCTTACTTTTGGAATGGAAGCTGTGGGCCAGAGCCTTGAACAGTTTAAAATCAGCATCATCCCACTGTTTTCAATGCGAGCTTCCACCATCTGCAGATCCACATACCTACTTTAGGATTTATTCTGCCACCTATCGCCATAGTATCTGAGCACCTTCCATGCAAAATTAATAGCAAAGTCCCTAGTAAGCATCAAGGAGTCTCTGGCATTTCTCCCTTTTCATGGTCTGCTATGGTAGGAGTTTTCATTTTTGTTGGGTTTTTTTAGATTTTTATTGATTTCCTCATATTGTTGGCCCTGTATCTGTTTAGTGCCATAACTTGCTTGTGTTTAGGCTCAAATATAAGATATGCAAGACTGGATGACTCTAGTAATCTCCTGCTCCTTTTTATTTCTCCCATTCTCTCCCCCCCCTCCCAAAAAAAAAGAACACATAAATTCATACACCCCTTTTCAAAGGTGGACAGAAAGAAATCTTTTGTCTTCTTGATTTAGAGTCTAATAGTGCTTCCTAATTATGTTCAGCACCAACTAGATATAGGCCTTAGATGAAATTGTGTTGAAAGGTATCAGGTCCACAGAACATAATATTTGCCATACATCTGGCAGCCAACAATAATGCAATATGGAATTAATCTATAAATCTGTTATAATTAAACATAAGAATTCAACAGGCCAGTGTGATCTAGGGTTGCATAAGCAGAGGTATGTCATGGATCGCAGAGCTAATATGCCCCTTCCATGGGATTTTGAAGATGGGCCTTTTAGTCTTGTTTGTCCTCAGGCATGCAATAAATAAATGATGTACATGATCTGCACTTCTCCCTGTGGTCCCACCATTCTGAAGCTTGGTGCCACGTAAAAGAAAAACATCTAGAAATTGTCTTTCAGGGCCTGTTGACTTTATCCTGAATGAGCCAGTTCATAAGATGAACACAGTTTGAACACAGCCCATGCAGATGTGCACAATAAAGTAGTAAAACAATGGCAAATTAGAAACACAGCTGGAGACTCATCAAATCATCTTTCACTGCCAATATATATATATAGCTGAACAGCTACAGACAGTTCCTTAATGGAGAATGTGAAAGTAAACATATCTGCACTATCTCATGAATCATGTTCTCCTTTCCAATAGCTTCAGACATATCTTTCCTCAGTGCATTTTGATTGATAGACAAGAAAATTCATAATGTTACATACCAACAGAAAGCTGGCATAACCATTCATCACAAAGATCCTAAACTGTATTTAATTAATCTTTCTCTCTCAGACCCACTCCCTACAAATCAAATCTGTCTTGACAGTATTGTCAACCAACACTGCCCTAATTTTGCATATTGGGTATTGGAGCCTCTCAGTAAACTGCTCACAATCAACCCATAAAGTGACAGAGGAACCCCTTAAAATGTTTGCTCTAGAAAATTGGAAATTGCAATCTGCTTGCTGACTTTCCACCAACAAGGGATGAACGTTGCCAGGTAAATGATTCACCACAAATTATTTCCCCAGCTCTAATAATGAAGATATAGAATTTTTCTTCCCTTCTTATAAACTACAGAACAAAGTCCTGATCATGCAAGAGTCCACAGGTTGTAGATGACGTGTGAGCTAATGTAGCATGGGGGAACTGGCTTTTGATAACAACAGGGATGGCTCTGTGGCCTGGGAAGACTTGAGAGGAACTTATGTCAGTGCAGAACAAACAAAAACTGACTAAAGAATCACAGTGGCATTTGTCATGTGCTCTTGTTTACAAAGCAAGGCCTCAGCTCCCATACTTAATTTACACATGCATCAGGCCCAGAGTATTACATGCACCATTTTGGAATTCCAAGGCAGTCTAGTCATTTAGCACACAAAACCACACCTGTTTTATAGAAATCTAGGGCTGGAAGGGGCCTTGAGAGGTCAAGTCCAGCCCTCTGCACTGAGGCAGGACCAAGTAAACCTAGACCATCCCTGACAGTGTTTGTCCAAACTGTTGTTAACCTCCCATGATGGGGATTCTGCAACCTCCCTTGGAAGCATGTTCCAGAACTTAACTACCCTTATAGTAAGAAAAATTGTCCTAATATCTAACATAAATCTCCCTTGCTGCAGATTTAGCCCATTACTTCTTGTCCTGCATTCAGTGGACATGGAGAACAACTGATGACCATCCCCTTTATAACAGCCCTTAAAATATTGGAAGACTTCAAAAGACCCTCAGTCTTCTTTTTTCAAGACTAAACATGCCCAATTCTTTCACCCTTTCATGGGTCAGGTTTTCTAAACCTTTTATCATTTTTGTTGCTCTCTTCTAGACTCTCCAATTTGTCCACATCTTTATTAAAGTGGACACAGTACTCCAGCTCAGGTCTCTCTAGTGTTGTGTTGAGCAGGACAATTATCACCCATGTCTGACATACGGAACTCCTGTTAATACATCCTAGAAATATTAGCTGTTTTTCTCTTTTCCTTTCCTTAGAATCATGAAATCTACCATTTCATGATCACGTTCACCCAAATTGCCTTCCACCTTCAGATTCACAACTATTCCTCCCTGTTGGTCAGCATCAATTCTAAAATGGCTGCCCCCCTGGTTACCTCTTACAAACAAAAAGTTATCCCCAATACATTCCAAGAACTTAGTGGAAATTTAGTGTTTTGCCATATTACTTTTCCAACAGATATCTGAGTGATTAAAGTCACCCGTTATTACGAGGTCTTGTGTTTTGGACATTTCTGTTGTTATTTGTTCTAGAAATTCCTCATCCACCTCCTCTTCCTGATTTGGTGGCTTATAACAGATCCCAACCGTGATGTCATCCCTAATTTCCCCCTTTATCTTTACGGAGAGATTTTCAGTTGGTCTGCCTCTCACCTCCTTCTGGACCTCAGAACAAGTATATACATATTCTTGATTTACAATGCAATACACACACCCTTTCCCCCCATGCCTTTCCTTCCTGTACACACAGTACCCTTCTATATCTGTCACGAGATTTATCCCACCAAGTCTCTGTGATGCCAATTAAGTCATAATTTAGCTTATGTACTAATACTTCCAGTTCTTCCTGTTTATTCCCCATGCTCCTTGCATTTGTGTATAGACATCTAAGATGTTGAGCAGATTCCCCCACTGAGTTAATTCTTGTTGCTCCTATGACCCTATTGTAATCTTCCATGTCCTGTGCCCCAACATCTAGCTCTATTATAACATTGAACAAAACCTCTCTGCCTTTCCCTCTACATCCCTGGAGGAAGAAAAAAAGAAAAATGATACTTTGATCAGTGGAAGATATTAAGCAATTTAACTGAATCTTTTCTCCCCCCTCATGGAATCCTAAATGTCCCTAAAATGGAAACTCTGGGTTTTGGCAGAGTTTCCCCAACCTTCAGCCATGTTAATTCCACCAAAATCATTGCACATTGCTCATCCAAGATATTAATTTCTAAGGTGCATTTGTGGGAATATGAGCTTTCACATTTCACACTAGTTAGATTGTTCTCATAAATATTTAAAAGCTAGCATAGTCTCTTAAAAATATGCCTTGCAACAACTCTGAGTACAGAGACTTCAAACCAATGCTTCCCCTGTGGCCTGAAACCGTAGAGCAGTGATGGGCAACTTTAAGGGAGCAGAGAGCCACAAGAGCCGCTAAAACCCTTTGGCAGGCCATACAGAATCTTTTTTTTTTTTAAATAAAGAGTGAGCTGGGTCTCAGAGGGACATAGTCTTTCAGCAAAGCTCCTGCTGCCTCATACCGGCTCCACTTCCCCACCAACCCAAGCTCCAACTCTCTGCCCCATGCCACCCAGCTCCAGTTACTGCTTTCCTACTGGCTGATTATTTGGGACCAGAGAGCCAGCCAGCTTCTGGCCAAGCACCTCAGGCCAAAGGTGCTCCCCCCAACCTCACCTGATTGGCTCTCAGCTCCCAAAGTATCAGCCAGTGGAGAGGAAGTAGCCATACCTGGGCATGCAGGTGGGATGGAGTTAGAGCCTGTGTCAATGGGGAGCCCAGTGCCTGGGCTTCCCACTTGGCAGAGTCTGTGTCCACTTGGCAGAGTCTGTGTCCATAGAGGAGCAGAGCTGAGGCAGAGACTGGGAGCAGCGGGACTCAGTGTGTCAGATAAGAACGCTGCTCAAATTTGGCCCGGCTACTCCTCTATCATGCCAGCAGGGAAGGGGCTCTGCTGTTACACTACCCCACTCTGGTTACTGTCTCCCTATTGGCAGAGGTGCACCCCAACCTTCCCATAGCTGGGGAGGTTGGGTCACAGTCAGGTTGGCTGGACAAGCTGAGACCCAGTGGAAAGGCAGTAACCAGAGCCAGCTTGTGGGGTGGGAGGCCCTCCCTTGAATGAGTGACAATTGAGAAAATGAGGGTGTTGCAGCCCAGCACATGGGCCCCTGGTCCCAGTCCTGGGCTCCACTTCACTTTATGCCTGGTGCTCAGATTTGGGTGGACCAGGGTGCTAATTGGATGGGCCATGGCCCACCCATGGCTATGCCCTTGCTGCCTACGGGCAAGCCAAACAAAATTATTTGGTAGCCTGGATGTGGCAAGGGAGATCACTGTTGAACCTGTTGGTGAACAGGGAGAAGAGTGACCCAGAGCTGTTTGAGAACTCCAGATGGGTAGGGGTGCCACGGGGGAGAGAGCTTTCTTTTGGCATTTGTTGGTGAGCAACAGGTAATGACTGTATGGCCAGGCCTCATTTGCATTTCCATTATGTGACAGCATGGAACATTTTGTTAAAAAGCTCAATATCATGAGGCACATTAATACATGCAGAAAGCTGAGTTTGGGGATAATCAAGAGAATAGTCAATGTAACAATAGCTGTCAGAAGACATGACTTGGTTCCAGTGCATTTCAGATTGAGGTTTGCATAACTGAGGTTCATATATTAGTAGATATCCAGAGCTAAGCAACACAGATGTTGCTATCTTTTTATCTGAAGCCTGAAGTCAAAGTCTACATACACCACACCTCCCAATAGCTGTATCTAATATAAGTACATTTATGTGTTACTGCTTAAGGATATGTCCCCGTATTAGGGAAAGTTGAAGCTTTAAAGTTCTCTACTATGTATACAAATGTCCTCAAGACATTATAGTCAGTGATTCTGATGCTCTAGAATTATGTTTGTTGTACATTATGACTCCTGTTGACTCCCTGTACCAGTGTTTGTGGTGCTTCTGCACGGTGTATTGTATTTTGTATGCAGTGTTGTTGTAGCCATTTTGGTCCCAGATTATTAGAGAGACAAGGCGAGTGAGGTAATATGTTTTATTGGACCAACTTCTGTAGGTGAGAGAGATAAGCCTGCTGTAAAGAGGGGGGTTGTTATTTGCAAAATTCAGATCCAGATCTAGGTTTGGATTTTAAATCTCCACAAGACTCAGGGGATTTGGCTTCAGGGTTGTGGTTCAGGCCCAACCTTATTAAGGAGTATTTTAAATGTTCTCTAAAATGTTTCAGCATGATCAGAGAAACATTTTAATGAGAAGCTACTCAGAATGCATGATAGGCACAAGGAAATGAGGAGAGTGCACTGTCAAATGTAATCGCTCCTCTGACCTGGAATGAATTATCTGACAAGTATTGTAAGCTGGTTTCTTAAATCAAGATAATGTTTTGAAGGTTTGGGGGAAAACATGCTACTGGCATCAGATGAAGACTATATTGATAATGATGAAAGGTTGGCCAAATGCTGACAACATATGAAATCATCTTGCTTTGGGAATGCTTACTTAGACATGCACTTACTTTCCATACTTTAGGCTGAGTGTCCTGTGTTCTCTGTCTGATGTAGTTCCCCTAACTGCTATTTAGAAATTCAGTGAAGTGGCGAAGTTTGTCACCAAAGAATTTTTTCCACTCAGCATGTTTGCTCAGGAACTGGTCTCACCTTTCCCATAAACTAGGAACAACTTCAAAAGGATCCCACCCTGACCAGATCTGACCTCTGATTGATTGCTTCAGAACTGACACACCCAGAATGAGGATATCTTCTCAGAACAGGACATGTAGCAATGATCTGAGTTCACAGGATGGGAAGGATAGAGCTGGACAAGAGGCCAGAGGTAATGGAAAAAGAAAATTGACTGTTGCCTTAATTGTGATGCTGATTTCATTCACCAAATACATTCCAAGGTAGTACAACAGAGGTTGTGGCCTGACCATCAGAAGTCAACCCTTTACAAAAGGGCCCAGAACATGTGGTTCAATTGAAACAAAACAAGATCTGAATAAGCATGTTAAGTAATTCACCTGGGGAAGCTGCAGTTGTTAGTTTAATTTTAGTGATCATATCAGAGACCATCAACTCTATTTCAGTTATAAGATACATAACATTTTGTGACATCGTTTCTAGGCAGAAATGATCTTGCTTTGGGAATGCAACTCCTTTCCTTAAACATTACTGTCAGATTAACTGGATGTGTTTAGCTTTCTGTTTATTACTACATTACACTCCAGCTATCTTAAATTCATTGATAAATGTGAACTCACATAAAACTTGCTTGTTTAGTTCACATTAATGGGAACGGATTTATCATTTTCATCATGTCAGCCAATTTTGAAGGTGAGCATTCTGGGCCAAAACCTGGTTCCATTGATGTCAGTGGCAAAACTGCCATTGACTTCAGCTGGACCAAAGTTTGGCCTACTGCACTTAATTGAATCTGATTAGGCAACTACAAATATCTTTAGCAAGTTACCCTTATCTGAATTTTTCCTAGAAAATGTTGATTTTTGTGTATTTCTGTGGTTTTCATACTCGTGTGCAACAGGCCTTGAGTTTACAGGTGACTTGCTTCATGTCATTATGGAGGAAACTTAAAGCTGAAAATTAATTTTCATTATTGAACCAGTTTGGAATGCACAGATTAGACATTTAAACCTATGCTCAACTGAACCTCCAGATGAAGGTTTTTAAGAAGCTTTCATTGTACACAAATGTTTATCTTTAGCATATAACTTGTGTTATTTTGAGCTCCTCGGATTAGAGTTTTCCCTTTTGTTTTACTGATGACAAGTTCTGTCTCTGATGATTGAATGACATAGCCAGATTCTTAACCCCAGGAGATACCCAGAGTTAATTTCACTGAAACCACTTCACTGGACATCCTGTGGATTTATACTGGTATGACTGAGAATCTGACCTCTTGGCTTGAATTTGAAACAAAGATATTCAAGAAATGGTTGATTCATTTTATAACTCAGCAACTCTAAATACAATTTTTAAATGTATTTTCAAACAATATTTAAAAATCTCACTTTGGGATTTTTCATGTGGCTGCTAAACTGGTGGATGGAACTGAGCATTACAGGCTCTATCCACCTCCCACTGACATTAATTTGAGTGGGCGTTGGATCAGAGCCCACAACCAACAGACAAACTCTAGTGATTAGTAAAAGCCTGGGTTTATTCATCCTTTGCTTCATACTGGAGATGCCGTTATGTAGAAATGCTTATTTTTTAAAACTAGTTCTAAGAAATTTTATCCCTCAGCTTCCATGTTTAAGGCTATGGAGTGCTTGTTTGCAAGCTTCTGAAATAAGCAACGGAGATTTTAATTTAAGAACAGCGGCTGAGAATTTGGCAGTGAACCAGGCAATTTAAGAGTAAGTTAAAAACAAATGGCCCAAATTCTATATTCAATTTCATCAGTGTAAACTCTGGATAAGAATGCTGGCAGACAGCAGAATTTGGTCTGTTGATATTTTATTTTCACACTTCTTATTTGTGGAAGCATCTTTATAAATAGACTGGGGATGAACATAGCTTGAGCACTAAGAATAAACACATTTTCAGAAGTCTTTATCATCTGGCAGAAAGAGTCCCATCAAACTTTACAGAATGTGCAAACACCTCTTTGCCTTTTATTGTTCATTGTGCTTAAAATACATAACACTGGAATGAGACACAGTTGGTAACTGTAGATATGAAAATCGATCACGTTTGTTTTTTGTAGACGTAAAGCTTTAAATATATGAAATACAGACTCTTCCAACCTCAAGGGTCCTTTTTTTCCCCACAAGCACTCCTTGGGTACAACGCCCATTGAACTCCAGGGAATTTCCACACATGGTGCATTTGTAGAATTAGCCCAAATGAGCATCTGTTCATGCTGCAAGAAATAAGTAAAGGAAGCCAGAAAGTATCATCTCAGCTCCAAGGAGAGTTAAATTCTTATTTGAAAAGAAAATCTTGAAAAGCTTTGAAAAGACTTTCCAAGAACAGACACGCTGAGCTATTTGGGCCAAGAGCAGCTGAATTTTTATACTTTTCCCTTAACACTTCCACTTTTCAACACACAAAAGTTATCCTTTTAATGGGGACTCAGGTCACATCAGACAATCATGATTTGATAGGTTTAGGCTGAATCTAGGTTATAGTTCATCTCACTTTCAGCAGCAGTTTTTAATAGACTACAGAAGAACAATTTACATGGACAGACCTTATTGCTCAAGAGATATCAATGCATTGCTGTATTGATCGGGATACTACAGTGTATAATTCTCTGTCATTGCGTTCTTCACAATCTTCAGAATGGGAGATTGATCTAGCTGTGACTTAGAAAGAGTGGGGTCTGCAAACCAAGACACCTGCAATTTGGTCCAAACTCACGCCATACAGGTCACGTGGTTTCTTTAAGGAGGTGTCTCACTTCATGAGACCACACTGGCACAGAAGGAGCTCTGCTGCAATCCTTGCAGAGGTTTTCTGGTGCATCAAGAGAACATGCCAGCTGCAATCTTCCTGTGGAAGGACCTTTTGCCTCCTCCTGTGGGCTAACATCCTAGGGCAGCTAGCAAGAAGTATCTTCTGGTCTTTGGAGTAGGCACTGTGTTATCACTTTGCTTCAGCTGTCTTAGCCTTCGATAAAGTGCAAAGTTTAGCTGTCACACATCTGAATGTTCATATTAACAGTTGCCCATCAACTCTCTCCCCCATGCAAAAACAGTGACATTTTTAAAAGTATAGTTGAAAAACATGACCATCAGGGAATATGTGACTCTTGATGGTAGTGCCAGAAGCCCTGCCTTACTCCTACAGGAGACATTTGTTAGATGCACTAGAAAAATCAGAAGAGCCTCAGTCCCCAGTGATTTGTGGATGTAATGTAAAAAGTCAACCAGATTTGAAGGGCTCAGTTGTGAACCCTGCTGTGAACCTGCACACGGCACTAAGGAGGAAAATAGACGTTTAACCCCTTGTGCAGGCTACCCACATCACTGGAGCATGTGCGGAGGTGGGGAGGGAGGGGACACTGCAGGAGTGCTAATCCCCTTCCCATGGCGGGTGGTCGGGGTGTGGGCAAAGCTCTGGCAAGGGCCAACAAGGACATCAGAGCTACCACAGAAGGAGAATAATCTGCATCAGCAAAAAGGCTGGCACATGTTACCTTCCCTCTGGAGTAAGAGGGAACCAAGAATCAGATGGTAACTCTTTGAGTTACCATCAAAGGGGGGAGGAGGGATAGGTCAGTGGTTTGAGGATTGGCCTGCTTAAACCCAGGGTTGTGAGTTCAATCCTTGAAGGGGCCATTTAGGGATCTGGGCCAAAAATAGGGGATTGGTCCTCCTTTGAGCAGGGGGTTGGACTAGATGATCTCCTGAGGTTCCTTCCAACCCTGATATTCTATGATTCTATGAATTTCAGCCATGGTTCCTGTGGTGGTGCCACAATCACTGCCCCTCTCTTGGGCTGGGTTGTAGGATAACAATCCAGCCGTACATGATTTGGTTCATAAAAAGTTTAATTACTAAGCTAATATTAAACTACTTGAAAGTCAAGTATGTAGGGGTCCTTCAGTGATTATCAGGAGGTAACAAATTTGGGTACTTGCCTCATTATTCTAAACAGAAACCTAGACATAATATTTTTCAGATCTAATTGCCAAGTCCCTAATCCACCCCATCCCCTCAGCTGCCTTATTAAATGTAAATTGGGAAGGCTTATCCCATTTAGCTTGATTTAAATATATATTCAAATGTGTTTTAATTGAGGTATTCACCATAATAGTAGATTGTTCAACAAATTGTCCTTATTTCCAAAGTTTCTCCCTTTGTACGCTATTTATAGCATAGTTGGTGTGCTAAAATTTCTAGTGTTGGTAGTGAGTATAAATGTCTGATCTGGAGTTTGAGTAACTTTGAATTTTCTTCTTTAAGAGTCCCCTACTTAACTGCTAAAGAAGTGCATTGTCAGCTGGATTTGTTTGGGACAATGAGGACATCTGCTGGTCAGTTGTACAAACAGCTCTATATTCTCTATGGGTTTCCCAGGAAATACATACACCATACTATCCATGATACTATATTTCTAAAGGCAGGAGTACAATAGCAAGCAGGTGTCAACTTCCCTCTCAAATTGATTGAAATTCTACATTGTTGCTGTGTGGGGGAGAAAGAATTTATATATTTGCAAAGAAAAAACTGCAACATTTTTCATTAGGTCTCTTGATCAGATTATCTTCTCTCTTCAAAAGTATCAGTCACAGCTTTCCCTCCAGTTGTAATAATAATGTTGCCTGATCTAATCATGGTGTATTAGTTATATTGATCAATTAGAAATCCCAGTTATCACTCTGTGGTTTGGCAGGATCTGCCCTGTGATCAGACCCAAAAGTATTAGAGTTATTACAAGGACCCCGATGTGCACAATAGGGACAGTTGCATGTAGGAAAGGACTTCTGTCTTTATGTTTATTAGCACATTTTTCAAAATCATTTAAGCACTCCAACTCATCAAAGTAGATAGAGATAATAAAAAATGGCCAAGATGTCCGGCTTCTGATCATGTGTATACTCACATGATCCCCTGCAGAGATCTATGGTCAATGAGTCAGCTGGTCCATGAGTAGTCCTATCTCTAGCATGCTAAGATCCCAACAGTTTGAGTTGTGGATAACTCTGTTATATAGAGTTCTGTGGCCTCCATGAATATTCATAAGGATGTTCAGCTTCCATGGTCCATATCTTAACTTTCTCACTCTAATAGTGTTGGGGCGCTATCTTCTTAAGAACATAAGAACGGTCATGCTGAGTCAGAACAATGGTCCATCTAGCCCAATATCCTGTCTTCCAATGGTGGCCAATGGCAGGTGCTTCAGAGGGAATTAGCAGAACAGGTAATCATCAAGTGATCCATCCCTCTGTCACCAAATCCAAGCTTCTGGTAAACAAAGGCTAGGGACATTTCAGGGCATGGTTTTGCATCTCTGCCCATCATGGCTAATAGCCATTGATGGACCTATCCTCTGTGAATTTATCAAGTTCTTTTTTGAACCCTGTTATAGTCTTGGTCTTCAACCTGTGGAAATTTTTGCCAGATGTTGTGACTGTGCGCTGTGTGTGTTTTAAACCTGGTACCTATTAATTTCACTTGATGACCCCTGGTTCTTGTGTTATGAGAAGGAGTAAATAATACTTCCTCATTTACTTTCTCCACACCAGTCATGATTTTATAGTCCTCTACTTCCCTCCCCCTTAGTTGTTTTATTTCAAAGATGAACAGTCCCAGTCTTATTAATCTCTCCTCAGATGGAAGCTCTCGAATACCCCTAATCATTTTTGCTGCTCTTTTCTGTACCTTTTTCTATTCCAATATATCTTTTTTGAGATGGGGTGACCAGATATGTGTGCAACATTCAAGGTGTGGGAGTACCATGGTTTTATATAGTGGCATTATGATATTTTCTGTCTTACTGTCTATCCCTTTCCTATTAGTTCCTAATATTCTGTTAGCTTTTATGGTTGCCACTACACATTGAATGGATGTTTTCAGAGAACTATCCACAATGACTCCAAGATCTCTTTCTTGAATAGTAACAGCTAATTTAGATTCCATTGTTTTATATGTATAGTTGGGATTATGTTTTCCAGTGTGCATTACTTTGCATTTATCAACAGTGAATTTCGTCAGCCAATCTGTGGCCCAGTCACCCAGTTTTGTGAGATCCCTTTGTATATTTTTAAAACTTTGAGTAATGCCCCTTAATTTGCCCTAACTGGCAATGCTAGATAGGTTCTCAGGAGACTTCTAAAAATTATGCTAATCAGAACTCCAGCCACAGATTTAAAATGCCACTGTTAAAAGACAGATACACTATGGGGGTTCTAGCTTGTGAGCATAACTGTGGCCATGCTTGGCTGTACACATCGAGGAGCTGAGCAGAGGGAAACAGAACAAACACTGATGGCACCAGCAAAAAGCCATGCAAAGTTAGGTCTGAAAGTATGTTCTTTAGCTTCTGGTTGTAAATACTTTGCTGTTTAAGGGCCTGATGTGACAGCCATTCCATGAGCCTATTTTGAAATCAATGTGAATTTGGCTATTGACTTCATTGAGAGCAGGATGGGATGCTATTTGTGAACTCTCTGTCTCTTACTATTTGTATGTACGGTACCTAGTCCACTGAGACCTCAATCCTCGTTGGGGCTTCTAGGCAAATAAATATTGAGTATATAAATAAAATAATGGGAATGTACTTCAGTGGGAGTGAAACAATTGGAGAGTGGGTAAAAAATCAGGCCTTAAAACAGATGCCGTAGCAGAACACTCAGATACATGAGCATTCGTTTTGTGGCCAACAGTTGTACTGACGAGTGAACCATAAATTGTTCTGAAACACAGTTCAGATAATTATCCTAAAGCTTGCGTGCTTACCTAAGTATACCTTCTGCACACCTCTCATTTCTGGGGAGCATTGGGCAGTTTACTTTGGGCAAAACCTTTGCTTCTCTTATATGTATTCCCCTACCACCCTGTGTTGGCTACATACCCAGAGGCTCATAATGTAGAGCAGCCTCTTCAGGTCTGCTATTTCCTCTTCCATGTGGGTGTGTGGAAAGTGGAAACTCTTTGGAATGGGAATCTGACAAGACTCAAAAGAATTCCTGATTTGCTCTGGAAGTACCATCACAACAGCTTGATCATGGCATTTGGGTACTTCCTCGTCCAGTCCTCGGTGAATGCTGGAAGTGGAGAAGCATGTGTAAGGTTGGAACAGTTCTGATAATTTTCTCATCTTTAAAGGGAAAAATAAACCCAATTGGAGCAGTCTTTGTTTTTGCTGGATCTGGTTCACCCATCTTGTATCCACAGAGAACATGTGAGTGTTATTCAGAAAAATGAAAAGGAGTACTTCTGGCACCTTAGAGACTAGCCAATTTATTTGAGCATAAACTTTCGTGAGCTACAGCTCACTGCATCGGATGAAGTGAGCTGTAGCTCATGAAAGCTTATGCTCAAATAAATTGGTTAGTCTCTAAGGTGCCACAAGTACTCCTTTTCTTTTTGCAAATACAGACTAACACAGCTGTTACTCTGAAACCATTCAGAAAAATGCGTCTATTCACCAAGATACAGTAGCTTCCCCGGGGAAGGAAAATAGCAAATTCTGCTCCTTCATGTTTCATTGCTATTGATGGCATTTCACAATTGCAGTCTCTGTCATTCAGGAAGCACAGAGACTATTTGCTTGGTGTGCACCTCCTACAGCACCAGGCACAGCGATGGGGCAGAGGGAAGGTGCCGCTATAGCCTTAAAACATGGTACAAACTGCCCCATCCTCCTTGTTTCCCAGGGAAGTGCAGTTTCACACTGCTCTCTACTCAGGCTAAATGCCACAATTGGGACCAAAATCTCTTCAATGTTTTTATATCTCCCGAATATATGATGTTAGAAGTAACCTACTAGACCACACAACAAACAAATCCATCTTTGGCACTATGTGGTAGTCACCTGTCCACCAGGGAGAAGAGTTGGGGTCTATCAAGCTGAAGACCAACATCCCCAAACATGGCAATTTGGGTGAGGGAAAACAAACTCATCAAAGTGGTACCAACTTAAGGTCCCAAAAGAGTTAGGATCTATGGAGGGTTCTTGGGGTGGTGGGAAGCTCATTTACATGACAGCTCCACCTCTGGACAGCTCCACACCTTGATCCTGTTGAGTAGGCATGAGTCCTCTGCATCTGCCCCTTCTGTGATGGGCTGATATACCTCAAGATTGCTGAACCCACTGCAACTTCTATTCGAGTCTCCAACAGAAATAGCAGCCAGGAAAGAGGTATAGTAACAGTATTTGCCTTTTGTGTCAGATGGCATGAAATTGTTCAGAAATGCCATTATTGGGTATTAAAGAAACTGTATTATATCATAATATTCCTTTTGACTTTAGGTGTCAACATGTCAGAATGTCCTGGTCTCCTTTCAACTTCCATGACTAGTGGATTAATTGTTTTCATTCATCAGTTTTCTACTTGAAAGTCCTCCACTTCCCTGGGGAAGGAGAGAGAACACTTGAGGGTCAGCCTGGGGTTGAACTTTCTTGGGCTATCTGAAACAAATCTGCGGGCCTAGTATGCCCTCATAGACAAGTGATGGGGAAAACTGATCAGCAGATGAAACAGGCAAATGCTTTTCCATTCCTACACATTTCATCTTGTGAAAGTTCAACACTTTTAACCACATGCTTTCTCATAAAACATTAGCATAAGCCCTTTTGGTTTTAACTGTTTTGACATGCTTTCTACGAGTGCTTTGATTTTCAGCTAGAGGCACTTCAGTGACAAATCCATTCATACATAGAGAAGGAGCAGGTGTCTGTTAAGGGATCTTCCATGCCCTGAATTGTTAGCTATTCCCTCCCAAAATAAACTCCCTAGAAGTCTGAGACCTCATGCAGTAGTTGCTACCTGGGGGAGAAAGGGAAAGAGAAGAGGGGGAGGGTTTTGATTCCAGAATGTTCAGTTTGTCAAAATACATGAAAATATTCAAGCAACAAAAGGCACAACTTGTACATTTGTGGCGGCTGACTTTGTATGTGAATCATTTTGCACAGCTTGATTGGGGGAATGTAAATAACTTACAGCAGCTCAGAACAAGAGATTGCAAGGGAACAAACAGCCTTTCCTAGGACTATATTGGGATAATTCTCCTCTCCAGCTGACTTAAAGTGGACTAATGGCACAAGCTGAATAGTTGTTGTAATCTAGTGCAGTGGTTTTCAACCTATGGAGCACGGACCCCTGGGGTCCACCGACTATGTCTAAGATTTCCAAAGAGGTCTGCGTCTGAAATTGTTTAGGTATCTGCAAATGAAAAAATAAGGTTGAAAACCACTGATCTAGTGAAATTTAGGTCTGCCCTGAAAACTGGTGTCCACACAGAGTCCGTTTGCATTATACTGGCCACTCTGCTGTGCTTGGAGCCAAGTTTTGAAAGGGTCCTCATGCTGAGTTCTAAAAAGTTGCCCACAATTTTTCACACCCTAAGGGCTTGTCTATATAGCAAGCTAATGCCCAGCAAGTTGTGGGTGAAAATTGACAGCACTGTCAATTAATACGCTAGCATGCTGTGCGCTAATTCACCATTTAGACATGCCCTAGGTTTTTGCATATGCAAATACTCAGATTTGTGTACGCCAGCTTTATTGCCACTTGCAAAGGGCTTCTCCTTCTACTAAATTTGAGTTTGTGCACACGCAGATTTGGACTTACAAAATAAATATCGCATGTGCAGAAAACTTGGAGGGAGAAAACTGGTGCGATTTTGAAAATCTAGCCTTTAACATTCACTTTTTAATTAAAAATGAAACCAAAAACATCTCTGGGGAATGGATAGATGCTATTCAGAGTGATGTATTCAAACCCTTTTAGACCCTGAGCATGTAAATTATACTTGTTTTTGTTTTGAACATCAGTGAATTCCAAGTTGTTGCAAGTTATGTTTCTTTGCCACTTACCCCTTTTACATGATCACGAAACACAGAAAGGTCTTGGGTAACATTTTCAAAAGTGCCTAAATGACCTAGAAGCCAAGCCTGGGACTTGGCTTCTAAGTCATTTAGGCGCTTTCGGAAATGTTAACTCTTGATTCTCCAAGTCCTTATACAGCACACAGCAGAAAACACAATGTGCAGCAGAGGCTTTGCATGGACACAAGCAACACTAAGAATCGGTCTCCTGCACTGATTGCTAGTATATCTTAGTACCCTTGCAGACTTGCTCCCTCCCTCTAAAGAGTACAGGGCATAAAAGGTCATGGCATGCGTGGAGAATGGACATGTCTGAGAAGACATGGTCTTAAATGCAACCCACTTTGTGCTGAAAAGACTTTACTCTTACTACAAAGCAGAAATTGCCTGGTGCCTGTCTAGCAGCACCCTCAGTGATGTAGGTTTGGCTTCCCCCGCACACAATGTGCTGTGGTATTTCTTGGAGGGGTGGGGAGAAAATTCCTGTGTGTCTTCCCTGCCTCCCACACTGCAGGGACCCTGTTCTGGTCCCTGCTCATGTCTCCCCAGCCGCACTCCTCCCGCAGGAACCCTGAGTATCCCTCAGCCACGGAGTCTCTCCTCTCTTACCCACACAGTGCACGAGTCAGGAGTCAAGTTCTCAGATGACTCCCCTGTGCTCTGCTGTACAAGAACAGACTCCCCAGCACCAGGTTGTAACACCATTTGGCCCCGCTGCCTCTCCGTCTGGATGAGGCCAGGCCACCTAGACAGAGGGGTGGCCGGGTCAACTTTCAGTGGTGACCACACAGCTGGAGCGACTCTCTGGACTGCTCTGGCAGCACCTGTGCTGATTTAGTACAGCCCCGCTGCTTTAAAGTGGTCGGGCCAGGGCCACCTCAGCTCTGCAGCCTGTGGAACTTTGAGCAAGTGCAAAAAGCGTGAGGCGAGGGGCTCTCACCCCCACTAGTCTGCCCCTAATTGGCAGCACTGCTGCGCTGATCGTCACACTTCAACCTGCGGTTCTATGAGCACCATTCCACACCCTCTCTGTGCAGGATCAAGCCTTCACTGTGACTTACACCAGCCTTGATATCCTTATCCCTCAGCTTTGTCCAGAGACTTCCATGGGCACTGTATCTGCTCTACTTCAGGCTGCCTTCTGCTGAATTTGGCCCAAGCTTGGTTTGTGAAAGCATTAATTTACCCTTTGAAGTGAATTTTAAGTGAGCCATTTCTAGGGTCCTGCATGAACTTGCAAAACAAGAAATTCTTGAAGCAAACTGTGTAAACATTTCACATATGCGTAGCTGGAAAGACACTAATTACAATAAATGGTGCCCCAGGTATGTATATGGCTAAGCAATTAACGGTGTTACATTAGATTGCACATTTACAGAAACTGGCCTTACAGGGCAGGGGATCCCAGGAGATAATTTTCCCCACCAAAGAATATTCTTTGACAATATGCAGAATCAAAGTAACTTCACATGGCATGTGGGTTTATTTTATGTAAAATAAATATGTGTATGCTGAAAACCACAATTTTCAAAGAAAAACCAGTGGAACCAACCCACAACAAAGATGGATTGTTTTAAAATGCTCTGGCTATTCCATTGTATTACGATGTGTCACTTGTGGCTGGAACATGAAGCCTTGGAGGATATAAATAAATAGTTAAATGAATGTCTAGTTGACATATTTGCAAGGTACATCATGACACAGTGCCAGCAGTTGTGCATGCACAATTTTGATGACACCTGGCTAGTTTAAGCTTCTGGGGATTATATCCCTCGTAACAAACTAAAGATGTTCGTTCATAGGAATTCAACATCCAGGAGTGTATATGCCTAATGTTTGCATTCTTAGGCCAGGATAGCAGTCCCTCCAGGAAGATATAGTATTTATTTAAATTCCTCCTTTTAAAGGCCTGCATGGGAGCTTCTGCCTTTTGGAGAGATATCCCAGTACCTGCAGTGGATAGATGGACGAATCAAGTTTGCTAAGTGCTGAAGACACTTAGAAAGCTAGTGAGAACACTGGCATATAATGAGTACACTAATCTGTGCTCCCCAAACACTGACTACACTGAACTGGACATGTTTAAATGCTTTCTAATCTCACCATTCTTGAGCCATTTTTATCTCAAGAGTGGAGGGCAGAAACATTTTCCAGTGTGAGGATATATCCTCTTTAATGACTTTACATGACAGCTCTGGTTTTCCCCTTAAAGGAATGGAAAAGAATAAATGGAACTGCACCCATTTATGGCAGCTGTGAATTTGACACTGTCACTTGAAAACTCTCACCCTCTTCCCCCCTACACACAAACGCACACACACGCCCCTGACCCCTTCTGAAGCCCTATTATGACTAGATCAAAGACAATTCTTTTTGCTAGAGTTTCCACATGGTGAACACATGTCTCTGATTCACACTCAGGTATCTTATTTTCACCTCCTGGTATTGCTCTAGCTGATCGGTGACCAGCACATCTGTTCTCATGGATGCCCTTTTGTTTTCTTTGAGATGCTGCTAGAACTCCCCTGCACTTCAGACCAACTCGGGTGGTGAAATATAGCACCTCGCACCATTTCCTTTGGAAATAACATGAGAAAACAAATATCTTAAATATTAGAATTCTTGTGGTATTTCTGCTGCTTATTCTGAAAATACCACAAAAATTGTGTGTGTGTATGTTTGTGTGAGTGATGGTATTTCAGCTGAAAACAGCGATGGCAACACTCCAATCAGAAAGATGGACAAGCCAATGTACAGCTCGGGCATTGCCTAGGTTCATTTCTACTGAGATCACTGCCTGGGCCTCAATCCAGTATGTGCTTAATTTTGAGCATGAGTAATTCCATTGATTTTAATGCTTAGGTGCTTTGCTGGATTGAGGTTGTGTCATTAATGATGGGAAAACACCCATGCCAAATTTAGTCCAGCGGTACATGAGTGTGTAACTATAGCTTCCTATTTTACGCTATGTGGAAAATCACCTCAAAAGTAGGTGCAAAGTGATAAGACTTAACACTAACTTACACAGACACAGCAGCCTACATACTGCCTAGAGCTATGGATAAAGACATCTTGAATTATTTATCTAACCGAATGTAATGTGTGCACACACAGTGCAATGCAGAGGAGACTCAACCCCGTTGCATTCGAAGGCGAACAAGGAAAGCAACAGCAATACTGATCACTTTGGCGGTAGGAATTTTTGTTTTCAACCATCGTAAAAAATAATGAGGCAATGAATAAGGATGGATTTTCAAAGGAGCCTAAGGGAGTTAGTCACTCGACTCCAATTCAGTGGGTAATCTGGGTGATTATCAAGGTTGGTGTTTTTGTTACATAACAAAATAAGACAAGTTACTGGGGATAAGAAAGCTGTCTTGCCAAGATTGCCATCCATCAGTAAAGTCATGAAGTTCTTGCTCCCAATGAGATTTAAAAATAAATCTATTTTAAGAAATTGTCAGTCATATAACAAACAGAGAAAAGAAAGGATGCTTGATATATTTACTTCAATAAAGACAGACACAGCGGTAGGTTTTATAGGTAGTGAATACAGCAGATTGTGGAGAAAGAAAATAAATTAACGCATGCATCAAGGAATTAATGGGCACTCGCCTGTATGAAATGTTCACATTCAAATTTACTGCTGTGATTTTTTGATAGGTAAGGAACGATAGAAAGTGGAGTTCACCACTACTCTTTGTGCATGGGGTTTTACTATGGGGATTTATGGTAATTGTAATTTATGAGCATCAATCCAATATTGAAATGATTATGTTGACTGGGTTTCAGTCTTTTTAACTAAATAAGCCTTTTCTAGAGGGATTATAGTTCGGATAACCTTTAGCCTATCACATGTGGAGGAGAATACGTTGGATTTGGCCAGTCGATTTTCTACAAAAAAATAAAAAGGTGAATTTGGACCTAAAAATACCTCAGCTTGCAATAAGCTGTATATGCCTGAAAAGATTCTGGGAGAGGGTCCTCTTATAAGAGGACATCATTTAGGATTTACCTGCATGGGACATCCCATTTTGATGGGAGTTTATTTTTGAAACTGCAGTATACAACAGCTGACAAAGTATCAACTTCTTTTTGGGAGGTTGTGCAGGGCTGAGAGAACAATGCTTTGCAGTCCTGCTGTCATTGCTATCAGAGGCAATGCCTTGAGGGGGGCATGCGGGGTCATGTCCCCTACCCCCGCCAGATTTGCTGCTTGGCTTTTGTACTGAGCATGCTCACATAGACTGAAGCAGGCTGCCTTCACTCTGCCCTACCCCCGCCCCCATCAGCAGGCATAGCTCGTCTCTGATTGCTATCCTTTATTGTCTGCTCATAAAGAGGCTGTCACTGGTTACTTTAAGAAAGCACAAACTCTGCTTCAATTCACCTGTCTGTCACTTTCCCATTATTTCTACTTTCCTCCTCAGTCCAGGATAGTAAACGTTTCTGAGATAGTACTTACTACCCACCCAATCTATACAACAAGGATAGCTAACTCTTCATCCAGATCATACAGTAAGTCCAGCCCACTAGCAATTTTGCAATAAATTAACAAAAGCCTTCAGAGCTTGAACCTATCAGTTTCAAGCCATAGGTATTAGTAAAGTTTATAATGACAGTTTTGATTTTTCTTCTCACATCTGCCAGGTGATAGATACACTGTGCATCTTTAAATGTACTGGGCACAGCAGTACTCAAACATGCTGTCTCAATTAGGATTATAAAAGAAATTAATATTTGTTAATTTTCCATAATGGGAATGCATTGTTTGATTGCTGTATGGTATGTATCAAAATTACAATCTTTTGTTTTCTGTGCCCCAACAAGACCTGGAGTATAATTTGACTTTCCATAGGAAATACAGAAAGTTGCTTCTTCTAAGAGTGTATTTTAACAGCTGGTGGCTGGAACTGTTGGAATAGTTGGCAATGAAACTTGAAACCATGGAGCAAACTTTGGAGACTACCATACAGGTGAAGCCAGCAAGCTTTCACTGGAACTGGCTGTTGGGCCTGTGAACCTTTCATCAAAGTTCAGAATTAAACTTTTCTCCTCTGCTTGAACAGACACTAATTTCTACAGTTGTGTGGTGTCATTGGGCTTTATAACAAAATGTGAGCAACATTTGATCATGACAGGAACTGAACGAATCATCAAAGAAACCCTCATAAGTACTTGAATAACTCCACAGAGCTGAATGATGCTCACCTTTACTCTGTTAGGTTCAATATCTTATTGCCCTGCAGGCAGAACCCAGAGACTCAGCTACCTCTCTGTCTCGTGTGTTTGGGTTTTAAAGCTACCGTGGAGCCCTATATGGTTAGTTCAGTCTAAATATCTCCACTTGGTCCAGGTTCATCACAGCAGATCTATTAAAATACAAAGTGCTGTAGTAAGTGATAATAAATTAGATGTAGCCCAGAGGCTGCTATTTTTATAGGGTTTTTTAATTGTCTCATATAATAAAAATATGTTGTTTTATAACAATACACTGGGATGCTACTCAATAATTATTAAAAATATAAAGGACTCAGATCAATTCAAATTCCAACCATTCATAAACAAAACAACTCAGCTGGCCTAAAACACCTAACCACTAAAAGCACAAACCAAAGACACAGAATAATGGTTAGCCAAAGGCCAGACTGAACAAACATTTCTAGTCGAGTGATCAGAGGCTCAATAAAATTTAGATTCTGATGGATATGAAGTACAGAGGGAATGGGATCTTGATCCATGTTAAAACGGATGCACCCATTTTACAGTCATTACAATCCCCTAAAAACTGCATGTTGTTTTTGTAGCATGATTCTTTTTGTTTGCCCCATCTAATGGATTTTCGCTAGAACTACAGCACCAGTCCTGGGGACAGCCAGGTTTCGTTCAGTTTGCTTCCTATCCAGAGATTGTTGGGTCTCTTCACATTTTCTTGCAGCTCTGGCAATGGAAGGTAATTTGAGGGATGCTGGAGAAGTATGAAGTTTAGCGTCATTCAAAATCTCACCAGAACTGGACATTTTTGCCAAAATAACTTCCCTCTGGTGTGAGCAAATTCCTAAAGGCTCAGGCCTATTTAGAGTACACTAAATCTTTCTCTCTCAGGAGCTTTTGCTTTTCTTGGGTTAGGTTCTTCCAGTCCTTGAATGTCTATGAGTTAGGAGTGTCCAAGAGGCTATTTAGACCATCCATCCTCTTCTCATTCTTCTAGAAGGTTCAGGCCAAATTATCCCTCCACTGGTATAGATCCTACTAAATGATAGAGCCCTTGTTCTAGAAACTGGGGCTTCTGGAATCTGTTTTGCCCCCAGGCACTGATTAGGGAAGGCCACGAGGAACTTTTGCACAGATACCTATAGAACAAGTGGAAGGCTGTTTGATTTGTGGATGGCCCATCCCTTCTGTTAGAGGAACAGGTCTCAGTTTAGGAGAAATGGAGATGGTAAAATGGAGTCTTCAAGTCTATTCTCTTAAAAGCTGTAAAACACGTGCATCTTTTGTGGACACATTTTTCCTGCTACATTATGTCAGGAGAGTTTCTACTGCACCTACAGATCAAGTGACATCTCCTGTTATAGGCTGCCCCTGTGGAAGCCACATTAAAGACAGAGAGAGGCTTCTTTTCCATGAGCTGTTAAAGTGAGATGATGGTGGTTACTTTCCATCTAGTGAAATTCCTTTTTTTGCTGTAAACATTCCTAGAGGAATCCTCATATAGTGATCTTGAGTTTTAATCTATTTTCTGGCAGATCATAAGTGGAACATATATTGCCTAAACATGTATAGGTTTCCAATAGCAGAAGAGTCTATATCTACAGATTGCCTACAGCTGTCCTAACCACATGAAAAGATTGAACACTTTCCAGTAACCTTATTTTGCTGTGAATTCATTCATCAAATGTTAGATGCTAAGCAACAGACAAAGAATGAAAGCTTTGGCTTCACAGCTTCACCCTGTTGGTAAAACTTTCACAGCAACTTGATCCTTAGTACAGGAAACACAAGAGGAAATACTGCTTTAGAGAGGACTTTTTTTTTCTTTCTGCCATTGAATTTCAAAACTATTAAGCCATGTCAGGACAATGCACAGTTGAAGAAAATGCCTGAATTGGGACTGATTTTCTAGCCTGCGCTCCAACCAAATCCCCACTGAAGTCTGTTGAAACCCATTGGGACTGTCCTCACTTCTGTACATTTCAGAAGCCTAAAGCCAACAGAAGAACTTCATCCAAAAGGCGTTCTTGAAGAGAGATTTCTAAATATCCTATATATTTAGGGACCAAACTTGCAGTCTTTTACCAAGCAAATTTACCATTGACATCAAAGTTTTTCCTTGGTTGGACTGTAGGATTCATACTATATAATTTAATCTATGTATTATCTTAATTATCTTCATTCCATAATTTTTCCAGTGTATTCATTATTAAATTCAAGAGTTATATAAAGGTGATACACAAATTTCCAGCAATTCAGTGTATTGCAAAGTTTCAAGTTCTTGAGTCTGGGGGTCAAAAGACCAGAAGCCAAATTCCTCCTGGTATAACTCCATTAGAGGATGAATCTGGTCCCTGGATTCCAGTCTCCACTCTGACACTGACTCATTGGGTGACTTGCGAAATGTCCCAATTTCTTTGTATCTACATTTTGGCCAAATTTGAAATGGGTCTAATTGGAGGCTCTAAGTATCATTTCACAGGGGTGTTGTGATCCACTACTAATATTTGCAAAGCACTTTGCAATTCTTCAATGAAACATGGAATAAAACTGTGTATTATTTTTGATTACTTAATAATCAAACTTTTCATACCCACTTTGATAGATGGTGAGAATGTCAGGCACAAAGAGAGTACTCCTATACAAGAAGCCTCATTCACCACTTCATTACACCATTTTTTAACCAGTTTATCTCCATTACTTCCACAGGTTAACACTAACTCCAGTGGAGTCATGCCAGTGTAAAGCTGTTGTGGAGTGGTGAACCTGGCTCAAGAAGTGTTTTGCTTCTCTACAGGAATTCTGACCATGGTGTATATAGAGTAATCCATAGGAGCACCTATACTCTGGCCCCTTTGTATTTATTTTTATATTTGCCAGATAATTTAAATCTGAAACTTAATGGTCAAACTCTCAGCATGAAAAAGTACCTTTGTGTACAGATCTGAATAATGATTTTAAAATGTTGCCCTAAGATGGGATACACTTGTCTTTGAACCTCTGAGCAAAATTCTGTCTTTTCTGATCGAGATGACTGGGGGAGAAGATTTAAAAGGGACAGGGAGCTGCTTCTGCCAGCGCATCTCTGCAGGCAGAGAACAGAATACCAAATCAGCGCTCCTGTGTCTCCTAGATACACACAGAATGTTCTGATGGTGTTTCTTTTTCAACTGTAACAGTAAATCCAATTTACCATTCTGTAACCATGACTAACATGAACGCCGCTTGCATGCTTTCAACCATGACTTCTCCATTGTAGAGTATGACACCTCTATTCTCCAGAGACACAGACATCCTATAATATGCAGAAACTCCATGACACTCGCACCCATAGGCGATTCGGGGACATTTTTAAAATCAGCTGAAGCCCTCCCTTCAATAACTGAACAAGCAGACACTTTGGTTATTACTCCCTCCCCTTTACCTCAACTTCCAATTCTGTAATTTATACAAAGAATTGGAATTCCCTTTCCCTCTTCCACAAGCCCAAGTCTTCCAAAATCAAATATTTACTGCTCCAAAAGAGGTGCTTATCGGTTCTTTTGTGTAAGACCGCTTTGGGAAACAGCACTCAATACCATCTTTCAGATCATACCTCTCAGCCACATTGTAGCTATTTTTACATTAATGAGATTCATGATAATGATCAACACTGTAATTTACTAGTCAAGTCCCAACAAAACTTGTTTTCTTATCAAAACTTTCCCTATATCATTACATAGTTCACAGAACATGGGCCTCAACCATACTGAAAAATCATTGTAACATCACAGTGTATAGACAACATAATATTGTGGATTAGCTGATGGTGGTAACTATAATAACTAAAGCGATCTGGTGGCTTGAACACAGAACCAGGCATGAATTCCAATCCCAGCTCTATTAATGAGTCCTTTAGTCTCAAGTGAAGTGTGTCCCTCTGTCTGTTTCCCCATGCCATTGTGAACTGACCAATGGGGAAGATACAATGTAGAAATACCATACAGGCAACTGGATCCCTATGTAAATACAGTCTAAAGAGCCAGTTTTCTCAGAAGGAGTTCAAACGTTTTTCTAGTTCAAGAGATTACAAATTTACACACTCCTCCTCATTACTGAGGAGAGGGGATTGTTGGCTTTGCACAGAGCAAGTCAACATATAGTTAAAAAAACCTTAATTAGAGAGGAAAGCCATGCCATTAAACAGGTGATTACATAGGAATGCAGAAGTGGCAGCTGACTTTTAATAATCCTGGACAGGAATGTACAGTTTATCGCTCCTTAGCCCCCAGGAGAAGAACCTTGAGACCAGGAAGAAGCTGTGAGAGCCATATAAAAAGTGTGAATCTCTGGTGAAGTAATGAGCTACTGTCTAGTGTGGCGCTCCCTTTCCCTATCTTAAAAACACATGTCAAGGTGATGTTCTTGGAAAATAAAAATTACTTACCTTCTCTATGGATGCAATCCAACTCCCATTACAAACAATGAAAAATTCCACTTGAGTTGGCTCGGCCAATATATGACTTTCTGTGTGATTGCTTATTCCTCTCCAATACATGTCGTGTCTAATTTAAGATTGCTTGGGAAGAAGGTCATGCAGGCACACCATGGTAAAGCCAAGAATTGAACTCAGTTCTCTTGCTTCCTAAGCCAGCACCTTCCTTCCCCAAGATCATTCTTCTTACTCATGTGAGCAAGGTTTACAGGATTGGACTGCTATTTTGACATTCACAAAGTTCACTATCCTTTGAGTGTTTCTAGTCTCACAAAACTGGTGATTAATAAATTGCCAAAGTACAAAGGATTCTGCTCTTGAAATATGCACTTTCAAAATGAAGAGATTTCAGTTAGCCATTTAAAAGAATTCATGGGATCTTGCCTTGCTTAAGGGTAATCTTCTTTTTGTTCAAGGAGGATGTCTTCAAACATTTTTTAATTTAAACATTTAACCTCAGCATTATCCTAATCCATTAATGGATACAAGGATTAGAACATTCTTTCAGATATCATTATGCAACCTATAATAACTCAATCTGATGGTAGGGAGAAATCACATAAAAATTCACCAAAAGTACATGCACTTTTTACAAAGTTGTATCATACACCTTGTAATGAAGAATTTGGAAGCCAGTTTCCTATGCTGGTTTATGAAATTCACTTATACAATATTTATCTGTTATGAATTTGAATAATTCAGGCCAGACTTTGGCAACCATCCTTGAATATCTTTAGCTAGCTACACCCAGATAGAGCAGATGGGGAATCAACATCATTAGTTCAGGAGAACTTTGAACTAATTAGTGAGTGAAAAGAGAAGAGGGGAAGCTCTTTAATTATGATGTGAGGAGAGAGACAGCATATTGAACCTATAAATGCAAAGTCAGAAGGATGGCAAACAGCAGAGGATAGGGAATTACTACAGAAGGATCTGCGAACTGGTCACAAATTGATTTGATGTGCTGGATGGTAATTGATGTTAATACAAGCTAATATATTTTATAAAAAATAGCAAGCACAAATATTAAATGGAGGCTACTGGCTGGAAAATAGCAATGCTGAGAGGAATGAGCAAGTACCTGTTGATATTAATTGATACTGCAGAGACAAAAAAGACTGATGTGATTTGGAGATGTACAAAATATACAGCATGCCTATCTAGAGCACATGTGAGAGCCCACAGGTAATAATTCCTCTTTATACAGCCTCAGTGAATCACCCTTGGAGTACTTTATACAGTTTGGGGTTCCTTGACATTAAAAAATAGGCCATTACTAATTTAGTGCGATGGTATGTTCCCCCTACAATAGCCCCTGAAGTGGTTAAGGTAACTAAGTGGGCCAATTAAACTCCTAGGCTGCACCTGGAGGAGGAACCAGGGAGCAATGAGGACTAATTAAAGGATGACGCTCACCTGGATAGGAATGGATGGGACTTGTGTAAAGCCAGGTGGCTGAAGGCGGAAAGGGGCTGAAGGAAGATGGTCTGCAGTCACTCTCTCGTCTACACGGCAATTAAGAGCCCGTGGCTTGGGCTCAGGTTAAGTGGCTGTTTAACTGTGGTGTAGAAGTTTGGGCTCAGACTGAAGTCACCAGGGCATGGGTGGCACAGATCAGCCACAAAATCAGCTGTAAGTGGTTTAATGCACCCTGCTGTAATGGGGTGTCCACCCCACACAGGGCCTGGAAGTGTTAAGGGTAGGCAAGGCTCAGGGAAAAGAGCAGAAAGGTTTGAGGTAGGTCAAACCCCTGCCAAGGAGAGGGTCCCTGAGCCGGGACCTGGAGTAGAGGGTGGGCTGGGTCCCCCTATCACACACTGCCAAAGTGGCACTGGTGAGGCAGTGAGCAGGAAGTCTGCCTGAGCCCGTTTGTAAAGAGGGGGGAACACATACGGTGACCTGGCCGGAGGGTCGAGTCGTGAAGAGGAGGCTGCACTTCCTGGAGTGAGAGGGATCGCAGGGTGAGAGGATGCAAGGAGACAAAACACCAGGGGAGGGTGCAATGCCTTGTCAGAGCTAGTCCCCAGAGTGACCAGGAGGAGGCACCACCAATTGTGAGTGAACCCTGTGACACCTGCCTAGTAGAGTTCAGCTACAGGAGAGAATTTTGTCCCAAGTGGTTTTGAGTGGCAGTATTCATGAGTGCCCAGAGCAGGGGTGTGAGAATTGACTCTATTCTTGACTCTATTCCTTCCCAGCATATCCAATAATTCACTGTGTCCCCAAATACATGTCATTGATCCTTTTGGACTCAGTTTTCCCATGTTAAAATTGCTATGGCCAGAGACTTACTGCAATCCTGACATGGGGTTGGTGTGAGGCATAAATAATAAAAGCTTGTCAGACACTTTGAGGTCAGGGATTAATAGCCCTATATAAAAGGAGAGAGAGTATATGTGGGTTGTTTCGTGTTTTAGCCCTCACAAATCTTTTACAATCTGGACTACATTTAGATGTAACATGTAAAGAAGAAGACAGCCAAGATTTACTCTTTGCCCAAGGGGAGAAAATTTCAAGGTGTTTACACTCCAAACATTATCAGAGTGAGACATCTGAAAATTAGAATTCTTTGTTAGTCTATTAATATTTACAAATGTGTATAGTTGCGTAATATTCCATTCCCCAATTTCCATGCATAGCAGAGTGGAAAATGCTTGCCCTGTGCTACAATATCATTTTGCCACCATGCTCTGTCATGTAGTGTGTTGGAGTAACTTTTTCAACTTCTTTGGGAGTTGTGTCTCAATTTCCTGCTCATTTGGATGCAATTGCAGTGGAGTGAGTAAATGCTGCAATGCAGTTACAGATCTAGCTTAGCAGCCTTACATGTTATATAGCCAAGAGTTCATGAAATAGATTAACCTCATATTAGGGCTTCCTTGCTATCCTTATTCTATATTTTGGAGGGGGACAAAAGGGTGCAAAGACCAACCAATCATGAGGCAAAGAAGATGGAGGAGGGAGCAGCCCCTTGTTGTTCTCTTCAGGATCCAACAAAAAGTCCTCCAGAAAGGCATCACGGGTAATATTTTCAAAGCATCTGAATGATTTAGGAACCTAAGTCTCATTTTCAAAAGGAAACTTAGGACCAGTTGTTCAAAGGTATTTAAGCATCTAACGATGCAGATAGGTGCCTTGTGGAATTTTCAACAGTGCCTAAGCAGGTTAGGTCTCTAACTCTCATTGACTTCAATGGGAATTAGGTGTCTAAGCATTTTTTAAAATGCCACTAGGTGTCTGTATCTTTAGGTGCCAAAAACCAGGGCTGTCCCTACCCATCCGCAAAGTACGCAGCCATGTAGGGCACCAGGAAATTTGGGACGCCAAATTTCCTGGTGTTCTATGCAACTGCGTGCTGCTCCAGCCCCTGCTCCGCCTCTTCCCCAAAGCCCCCACCCCTGCTCTGCCCCAGCCCTACCCCCACTCCACCCCTTCCCCAAAGCCCCCGCCCCTGCTCCGCCTCTTTCCGCAGCAGCAGGAGTCGAGGCTGCCCTGCGCTCACTGGGTGGCGGGAAGTGGGGCGACCCGGCCCCAACCCACTCCACTCTGCCGGCTCGTGCTGGGGGACGGTTTTCCCCCTGCCCCCCCCAAGCCTGCTTCTGCCCCTGCATGGAGGCTGGGAGCCATCCTCTTCCCCCCCCCCCCCCGTGGGGGGGCTGCGTAGGGTACCAAAATGGCTAGGGTCACTTTTGAAGATGGAAATTAGGATCCTAAGTCATTTAAGGATTTTTGAAAATTTTAGCCCGTATGGCTGGAGATATACAAGCTTCTTGGGCCAAGAGTGTCAGCATGGAGTGGGGGCAAAGCTTGGGATCAGCCACTCCATGAGTCATGCTGAAAGTCAGAACTAAGTCAGCTGTGAGAATCTTCACTTGAAGACTGAGAGAGAGGCCAACAATAAATTCTGCCTTCAAAGAACAAATCCATGAAATTCTGCCCCCCAGCCTCCACTTTTGCAGATCCTAAAATTAAGAAGTCATTTAACTATTGCAAATGAAAAAAAACATTTTTCAGTCTGAGTCTTTGTATTAATTTTGTAGTTGTGTTACCCGTGGTTATTTGAACCCAAAGCTATGGTAACTAGTCTCTGTTTTCCAGGCAGTGTCAGGAAATAAATCACTGGTGGACACAGCACCTCCATCTAATAAATTATTGGTACACCCAAGACTGCTTCCACCCAAAATCCTTTTTTATTGAGTCTAAAGTACACATCAAAATCTGGCAATCATCTAGACTCATCCCAGATAGATATAGTTATCCAAAGTCTGAGGTGGTATCAAGTGATTCAGCAGCAGGTTTCCAGTGGCCAGCTTTTCTCCTAGCCTCTGGAGAGTTAGGTGCCAGTCTCCGAGCTAGTAGAAATCCTCTTAAACTTCTCCCAAGCTTCTCCAAAGTGCACACACTAACTAAACTTTTTATAGGTTTTCTCCAGACCAAGCACATAACTCATAATAGCCACTAATAGGCTAATAATGTCCCTAGCAACACCCTAGCAACAACTAATAATAATTCATTATTCTACTTACCGGCCAAACAACTTCAGCAAGAAATTTACAAACACAGGCACCCAAATCAAGGTCAGTTTTCCACACTCCCCCGTTTCCCTCAACACACTTCTCATGAATCTGTCCTGTCACTGTATCTATCCTGTTAGTAACACTCTGCAGTTTGTGCAGCTGTTTTGTCTGTCTAAGGCCAAATTATTCCTATGTGGTATCCTCGCTTCCAGACCCTGGGGGCTAAGTGCACAAGATGGCTGCGAGTTGTGTCAAGTCCAGTTCTCTCGGAACAGTCATACTAACCAGACACACATTGCAGAGCAGATATAAGGGCTGTATTAAAATTCCTTTACGAGATGCCCACCCTCTCCTCTATTATTTGGTAAAGGGACAATTTCTGAGCCTAATCCTTCAGTCCTTACCCATGCAAGCAGTTCTAATTGTGTGTATCATCCTATTGACTTCAACAGGACTCATGTAATTAAGAAAACTCATGTGAGTAAAGGTTGCAGGATAAAGCTCTATGGATGTCATTTTAAAAACAGCTACTTTATTTTGCAGTATCCCCTATTTATCTTACAAAAAAATCCGTCTTAAACCTATAATATACTTAGGAGATGATGAAAATTTAAGGCAATAGATTTTGGTCTTTTTTTCCCAAACAGTACAATATACAGCCAGGTAATTTCTCCTTATCATTCTCTATTAGTAAAATAAGTTACTTCTTTATCCATTTACCTGGTTTAATATCACCAGATAGGCCTATTATTGCATTTTCATTTGCATGTATTGTGCTTGTGCAGGTTTTGGTTTGCTTTCCATCTCACACACCTTTGTCCTATTGACTTATGCCCTCTGTGCTCCATTTCCATTTTCAGCCATACTTTATTTTTCATTTGACAGAAAGGAATCAGAAATAGGAACGTGATCTTTTTATAATCCAAATTCAGGGACAAAACTATATATTATAAATAGTACCTTGCTCTGTGAATAGTCACACTGCCATCAGTGTATTAACTGTAAAGAAATGCATTGCTAAAGAGTATCAGAAGCTAGTTATTCTGTTTTATTCTATTGTTTACACTGCTGTCAGCACCATAGTAGGTTAGCATCTTCTATATGTACACTAATCCCTGTGACCAACATTTGTCCCTTATGCTTCATTCTTTTATGCTTCCTCCCACCGAGAGGAAATGGGTGTGTGCAGCATAGTGATTTAGTAGGGTGCGGTTTCATGTTGTTTTTGTTTTCAATTTTGTGTGTACAGTGCGATGTGTCTATACTAGAGAAGGCAAGGCCCAAGAAGCGTGCTTTGCACTTTGAGTGCATTTTGCCACTTGCAAGGAGAGGGATAATGAAATAAAACTGATGAAACGGAAAGAAATTGCAGGACATTTTTTGAAAAAAATTCAAAATTTCACTCAAAAAACTGTTGGCATTTTTCATTCAGCTGTAATGGGGAAAGACGCTGGAGTGGAGAGGGAGTGGCTAACGTGTTTTGATCCAGTGACTTCTTTACATTGACTTCAGTGGTCTCTGGATCAGCCCCCGATAAGATTTTAGAAGTGTTTGGCATGTGCCTCAAAAATTTACCTGGTGTCACTGTACCTTGGATCTGTAATTTTGGATGCTCAATCCAGCCAATCAGAAATACATAAACTTCTAATGTTTTCCTCCACTAGAATTTTATTTCTAAGTTGTTTTTCCTAAGAATAAAGCAAAAAAGCGCATGGTACTCCATGTGCTGAGCTTTGCTGTTTGTTTTTTTTTCTCTATTTTCATACAATAATTAAATGCATGTTTGGGCCAAACTTTGTCATGGGGTATGTTACAAGAAAACAAAGCAGTAGTGTCAGACACAGACTACAGTAAGCAGAGACTAATGCCAGTAGACAATTAAGGGAGAATATGGGATCGAGTGTCAGATGAACAATTTTAGTTTTAATATTTTTTTAATATTTAAAATATCCCATTAATTCTAAACTAGGTCAAACACAATCTGAGCTGGCACGCATGTGATGGCATTTCCTTTGTTTTCCAAGTGAAATCACTGTTATAGGAGCTGAAATATTTTTCAGAAAATGCTTGAGTTTTAAGAGGTGACATTTAAAAAAGGATATAAATTATAAAGCAAACATCTAAACATTTTCATAATGTTGAAATGGTTATTGTAAAAAATGTATTTGATATAATAAGAAGCATATGTTTTGTTAGGCTGAATCCACAGAAAATATTCTCTGTCGAACCACTGGATAATCATTCACACTGAATTCACTCCACTCACCCCACAAAACATGGGTCTATCCTAGAGCTTTTCACACACAACAAACACTGTGCTTTTAAAGAAAAAAAATCGTGTTTCTTAAGAGTGTTAGCTAAAAAAGCTAATTTGCTCTCCATTTCTTCTGAAGATGCTTATGCTAAAATGGGTAAAATGCAAAGGTGAATAAAACCGAGTCTTATCCTATGCTACTTTCACACCAAAAGCCCATGGAACTCTTTCCACTATTTGGCATCCAGAATTGCTGAAAGGCCACCATGGAAGTCTTCCCATTGACTTCAAAGACTTTGCATCAAGCCTCTATTAAAGATAAGGAATGTGAGATTGGTCTGATGGTGCTGAAACCCTAATGAAAGTGGAGAATTTTTCATCCGTTCAGTTCTCATACCAAAGTCACCAGTTAAAATGGTTGAAAGCCAAATCCCGCTTGCCTCAATCACACAAAACTCTCTTTGACATCAATGAATTAAGACAACAAGGATTGCCCTTTAGAGACTAATTTAATGAACATAATGATTAAATAGGTTGTCATTAGCTCATCTATGAATTTTCCAAGTTACAAACAAAGCAATTTAATAGCTCTTCGAAATATGCTGTCTTAGAAAGTCAACATCCATAAAGAGACAAAGCATACTGTAGACAACAGGGCTTACTCTGCTTTATTAACACAAAGGTTGGAGATGTATCAGAACACTCAAATAAAAGACATTCATCTTGGTTTAATTTTGTTTCTTTCTAAACATGAACATAAAACCAGGATACGTGTGTGTATGTGGAGGGAGAAGACAGGTTAGTCTCTAAGGTGCCATAAGTACTCCTTTTCTTTTTGCGAATACAGACTAACTCTGAAACCAGAGATGGGAGAGTATCTAACAGTGTGTCTTAGATTGCATTCCTAGGTGAACTGCATGAATGTAAAGTGCTGATACAACTATGGATGTAAGTTTCGCAATCAATCAGACTCAGGGAGCGGTGAAACACAATGCTGCATCATCTTTAGACTGTAGAGCAGGAAAAGACCAATGAGCTAAGCCATTCACAGTTTGGATGGTAAGGTATCACTGGTGTAATATCAATTAGTAAACAAAACCATTTAAATAAAATGAAAGAAAAGACCAATGAGCTAAGCCATTCACAGTTTGGATGATAAGATATCACTGGTGTAATATCAATTAGTAAACAAAACCATTTAAATAAAATGAAAAAAATGACCCTTTATTAATAATTTGTATTACACCGAGCCAGCATGAGCTGCATCTCTTTTATCTGTCTAAGCTGTCAAACGAGACAACTAGTGACAATGAGGAGGGCTCAGAGAGGCAAAGTCAGTGCCAATGAAAATGATATGTGTGATGATTAAAATAACCAGTTTAACATCATTGTATAGGTGGGACGTTGAACATGTAAGTTGCCAAACACTTAAAATTGTATTAAATGAATTCATAAGATGGTGCTTTAAGAAAACAGGATGAGCTGAAAATAAAATAAATGGACTCAGCATTGGGATGAGAGCTTGTTTGCAAGCTCATGCCAGCTAAAGCGATCAGAAATGTTCTGATACAGAATAGGAGAAGAAGAAACTCAGTGAGGTTCATTAGTCCTGAAATCAACATGTAGGCAATAAATGCTCACAAAACAGTATGGCAAGATGATTTTTAGGATTGGTAGTGCTCAGAGGTAATATGATGCAACCCATCCTTCCTTGCAGTATTGGTAAAGCAAGAATTTAGGGGCCAATCCCACTCTTGCTGAAGTCAGTGGAAAGATTCCCACAGATGTCAATGGGAGCTGGATTGGCCCTTACTAATTTACAGAATGAATAAAAAATAAGGACTAGAGAACCTCACAAAGTTCTGAAGCTCAGACAAAAAATATGGATATTTACAGAATATACCTAAATGTGACTCTTTACCCTTTATTATCTGCTCTCATACTTTGCGCAATCCAATTCACCTACCCACATGCACATTCATATTTCCTCCAGAGAAAATGCTTCCAGTTCTACTCTACTCTGATTATTTTCCTTATTTCCTATCGGCATCATAGCTTTAAAGGAAATCCTGTTATCTGTGTTGCATCTGGATCATTCAGCAGCCTGTGAAATAGGTTGAAGCCATTATGGACAATAAATGAGTTTAATTTCTTTCCTCAGTGCACTTAATGATGTACATATGACCCTGTTCACACTGAAGATTGTGGGCATTTTGCCATTGAGTTTGATGTGTGCAGGATTTAGCCTTTAATTTAGCTTTCACAGGATGGTTCCCTTAAAGTAGCCCCTGCATTTTCACAGTTTTGATCGTAATTGTTTGAGGGAGGACCTCAGGTGCAGTAGAATTAATACCTCAGTAAACCCAAGTAATTACTTTTGCAGTCGTTAACCTGTATTAATTAAATGACAGCTGCTCATTTATCAGCTTATAATAAACAGGAATCTACTGTACTACATCAAAAATGTTTCTAATAGTCATTAGAGGCCAATCCTGCCTTGGTTGGTGATGACAGAGGGATTAGAAACATTAGCAGATGCAATCCCCACTCTAGGAATTCTATCAGCTAGGGCAAGATTCCACTGAGCGGGCTTGGGGGATGAAATAAACCCATATTCCTGTTGCTTTGAAAATGCAAACGTCAGGCTGGTGCAGACAGCGAGCACAAGACTTAAAATATGGCTTCCGTAGGATTTAGGCCAGGTGCTAGCTCTCTACAAGTGGCAAGTTTCACCTAAAGCAGCCCATAACCCAGTAAGCAGTCCCTGATGAATGCAGGATATAAACTAGGGACCTGATCCTGTCAGTTTCCGAGCCCGTTGAACTCCACTGTCGTGTAGCCAATGGGAGCTGAAGGGAGCTCCAACCCTCACAGGAAGAGCTCAGCACTTCCCAAGGTTGGATCCTGATCCAGCTCCAGATGAAGCCAATGAGAATTGGACTGAACTCTAACTGCAGGGTACCCCTCGATCAGCAGACCATACTCCCATGGGGCTGCATGGGCTGGCTGAATAGTTCAGGTCCCTGTCCGGGCTTTATCCTGAGCTCCAAAGAGAAATGCAGCTTATTCAATGGGAAAAGGCTACCTTAACAGACCCTTCCAGCCCCCAGCCCTTGTGCACCAGTGGGTGGCATTTAATATCTGGCATTCAGACACTAAAGCTCTGTCTCTTTCATCCTCATTTAAGACTCTCGTAATGGGATAAGATGCCAAAAGCAGTTAGTTGTGGAGGTGCCCCAGGGACTGAACCAGGCACCTCCACAGCTAAACCACATGAGTTGAAGTTTAGTAGCTGGTGCTGTAACCACAGTGATTCAGCACAGAGTGGGACCTGTAACTTCCATTCACCAGTGAGGTAGAGTAAAATAGTCCTATGCGCCTGGTAAAATGTGACAGACATAGATGACTTCTTATTACATTGGCATCTCTTACCTAACATTTTACAACTCGGTATTTTAATGCAAGTCACTCAGAGCCAGACCTAAAACCACACTGATGATTTTACGTTTCAGGGACTGATTCATGAAAAAGCAGCAATGTGGGCAATCTGACGCTTTTCCAGGGATATTTTGGGACTAAAATTGAACACTGCGAGGGTGGGAAAGGGCTTGTGGGTGGGAGTTAGGTGAGTATGTAACTGCTGCTGGTACAGAACTGGAACTGAAGAAAACTGCCACGTCACACACACACAGACTAGGGTATCCTTTGCATTTGTGACTTAACCCACACCAAACCCAACCACCTATCCACTTTCTTTGGGGGACAAATGTCTGCTGAGGAAAAGAGAGAACTGTCTTGGAATTACCCATGTGTTTACCCTCACTGTGGAGACTAGTTCCTAAGAACTCACTCTGTCACACCTACCCTCCAGGATGCCTAGTCATAAACACAGAAGAACTGCATAGTTCAGCTGTACAATGAGGCATACTGCACAATGGGACTCCACTCTCCCTGCGAGCTAAAAAGCAGTGCTCCGTAGGGGCTCTTTTGCTCCATGAAAACATAGAAGGGAGCTTGAGCAAAAAATACTGGACAAGCAAGGATGGAGAGAGTGGTCTCACAAATCCGTTGGCCAAACCCTTTCACAGGGAGTCAAAGATTACAGATACAACTGCAATTTCAGGGCTGTAGTAATAATCATGACGCACATCTGGTAACAGTGGAATCCTTCAACCCAGCTCCATCTTCAAGCCCTGCAGATAACTACTGAGCAAAATCTGTGAACTCAGGCTTTGCACTGGGGCTGCGATTCACTCCAGCCTGCCCACCTAATGAGACCAAAACAGCTCCCTCCATAATGAAATGGTTCTTTCTTGGGTAATGTCTCAGATCTTTGAAGAGCCTGCACCCTCAAGTGAGTCCCAATCAATTTCATTCTCCTAAGAAACAAATATAAACAACCCTGAAATGACAGCGAAAATTGCAGGGGAAAGTGATATCCTGCCCCAATTACATAGTACAATGCTGTGTGTTGTTTTTGTACAATATACAGTACTTAATTATATAAATTATGGTTGGGGAATATGTCTGCAAAACACAGCAAATTGATACTAAAGAAACAATAGTTCAGGTTTGGATTCAGCATTTGGCATTTTGCAGTGATGAAGCCAATCTTCAGTATTTTGAGGTTTTCTCTGATTTAGTTTTTTGACTGGGAATTAATTTATACCAATTCACTTTGCGTTATATCCTGTCACTTTCTAAAGGCAGCTGATAACAGCTGATCCTTGTAATAACAAAGCAGGCTATACATTATATGTCTCCAGTTCAGCCTAAATGCCACTTCAGACTTTGAGTGACCATAAATATTTGCAGGAAGACTGTCTTTTTTTTCCAAAATGCCAAAAGAGGTCTGATAAAATGCCACAATATCAACACTGAAGATAGTTTACTGAATGTGATTCCTTTCCTCTTCTAGCAGATTTGCAAATGATTTTTTCCCCTAATTTTCCCCATATTGTCATCTAATTATTTTTTCAAAACATTGCCTGAGCACAGCACAAAAATATCTACACAAAGAAGTGTCTTGACCTGGTATTATAGCGGGCAGGTGGTAAAACAGGATGGGCACCGGGGCCCAGATCCTCAAAGGTATTTACGTGCTTCACTCAGCGGGAGTTAGGTGCCTAACTATCTTTGGGAATCTAGGCCAGAGTCTTTAGGATTTTGCTGCCCAAAGCAAAGTAGTAATTGACTTTTGAGGCCTAATGATACAAACCTTTATTCTCTTGTGTTCTTACTCTAACTTCTATAGGATTACTCCACTGAAAAAGAATTTGTATGATTGTCCTTTAATTGTCACTGACACTAAGTAGAAATGGCACTCATTTTATTTCCTGATCTCGTGAAAGATATGCCATTTCCCCTGAAAGAAGTTTCCTTTTGTACCTAGGGGACAGCCCTTTTCCTTATCACTCCATAAAAGCATGGAACAAGTATCTGAGTATCCATAATTACCTTCCCCCCTCCATCGCCTTTATCCTATTCAAGGGGTTTCATTAGCAAAGTATGAAGCTGAATGCAGGATAAGTTGAACAAGTGGAACTTTATTAAACCCTGTGCACTGCTCTTTCCAGCGCAACTCCTCACATTCCCTGTTTTGCTGGTGTCCTCTGACTCCATTTCTACTGACCTTGACACACAGAGCATGCTATGTTTTCTGCATTCACTGACTTCCAGCCAAAGTTGGTATTTAGCCCCGTTCAGACATGTTCCCACCCTACTCAGGAAGGGGTTAAAATAGTTCCTCTGGGCTCAATCAGCTCTGGCCCAGTGTACCTGTGAGGCCTGTTGCACCTGGAGAGAGGTGGCTCCTTAAAAGGGAGGATTCCCTAGCCCCACAGAGCAGGGACTGCTTACCCAGAAAGCTTCTGAAGAATCTCTGCTGCCTCATCCCTCCAGAGAGGCAGAGGGACTATCTTTATTTTACTTTGATCTGCTTTTAATTAGAGTCCAGGATGCTGAGCCTGGGCCTCTCAGATACTTCCTGGGGTGAGGAACCCAGACTCCTTCACAGAGTATTTATCTGTTACCTGGTGAGGAATAGTGAGGTAAACCTGGACTGTTTTGTGGGCTGCAAGATTATTTTGCTTGCCTCTTTTTTTAAAAAAAAAAAACTTGGACTGTGGTCAGGCCTTGAAGGAGAGGAACTGCTTCTCTGGGACTTACAGCCAGGAGATGGCTCCTGACACTGCGAACTGTGTTACAGCAATACTTACAGCCAGAGAGGGAAGTGGGGATGAGAGAGGTGCCCACCCTCACCCCAGGGGATGGAGAGGGGAATGCCCTAGAGGTACAATCCATGAAAGGAGCATTGGTGACCAAGGACACTGCATTTTAAAATCAGTAATTGCCACCAGTTACTATACAGTGATGTGTGAGAACCCATGTGTCATAAATATAAAGGGAAGGGTAAACACCTTTAAATTCCTCCTGGCCAGAGGAAAAACCCTTTCACCTGTAAAGGGTTAAGAAGCTAAGATAACCTTGCTGGCACCTGACCAAAATGACCAATGAGGAAACAAGATACTTTCAAAGCTAGAGTCGGGGGAAACAAAGGGTCCTCTCTGTCTGTGTGATGCTTTTGCCAGGACCAGAGCAGGAATGCAGGTCAGAACTCCTGTAAAAAGTCAGTGAGCAATCTAGTTAGATATGTGTTAGATTCTGTTTTGTTTAAATGGCTGATAAAATAAGTTGTGCTGAATGGGATGTATATTCCTGTTTTTGTGTCTTTTTGTAACTTAAGGTTTTGCCTAGAGGGATTCTCTATGTTTTGAATCGGATTACCTGGTGAGGTATTTACCATCCTGATTTTACAGAGGTGATTCTTTTACTTTTTCTTTAATTAAAATTCTTCTTTTGAGAACCTGATTGCTTTTCATTGTTCTTAAGATCCAAGGGTTTGGGTCTGTGTTCACCTATGCAAATTGGTGAGGATTTTTATCAAGCCTTCCCCAGGAAAGGGGGTGTAGTGCTTGGGGGGGGGGGGAATATTTGGAGGAGGGGGGAGAGATGTTTACAAGTGGGCACTTCCGCTGTTATTTTTGTTAGACACTTTGGTGGTGGTGGCAGCATAAGGTCCAGGGACAAAAGGTAAAAGTTTGTACCTTGGGGAAGTTTTTAACCTAAGCTGGTAAGAATAAGCTTAGGGGGTCTTTCATGCAGGTCCCCACATCTGTACCCTAGAGTTCAGAGTGGGGAAGGAACCTTGACAACGTGTGATTAGACTAGGAGATAACTGTACTAACCACTGGCAAATGTTAGTCCACATCATCAGTATCTTAGACTTAGATATTTTGACCCTGTTTTTTAGGTGGACTTCAATTCACCCTCTGATATGGTAAATGCTACATTGCACAAACAATTGCACCTATTTAGGTGACTAATTGATTTGCAAGGGCAATTAATTCTTTATAATAGTGGAGACCTTCATTTTTCAAATGCGCACAATACTGTCATGCTCAATATCTTCAAGTCTATATTAGCAGCCTTAGTCCAGGATTTTACATGACTGTAGAGTTCACACTTTCACGGAACTATGCAGTACGATTTACAGCAACCTCCATATACAGTATTATAAAGTAACAGTCAAGAAGCTAAAAAGAACAGAGAGGCTTCAAGCAAAGATTCATTTAGATCAAGATCTGGAGGCAGATCTTCACCCAGTGTAAATTATCATAACTCCACTGAAGTCAATGCCCTTAGATCTTTCCCCTGGGACATCTCTCAGGTTGAACAGTGTTCAGATTCAGAGTTTCACTTCAGGCCTATTAAATAAATTAGTCCTACTAGTAAAATTTGCATCCAGACTCAGATCTCAGATTTTCCCCATTCTTGGAGGAGGGGAGTACTGGGACCCTGGGCTGCAGTGAGGACCAAGGAAATATTTCTATGGGAAGAAACAACTAATTGTCTTCAAGAAATGCTGTGAGTGAATTCCAGATTAAAAGGGCAGGAGACATGAATGGGTAACCCCTGCCCCCAGGAGTGTAGTGTGGAGGAGAGGATGCAAAGAGGAGGCCAAAAATTGATTCACTGCAAAAGAAATGTCTGAAAATGCAACTCTTTCCTTTTATTTTCCTTAGTAGTTAAGGCTTTTTCTTTGATTTCTCTAATCCAGCTTCTAACGCAGTAGATGGAAAGTGTTTCACATCATTTAAGGCAGAAACCACTAGTACAGGTGGATTTGGTTACAGATACTAGCAGGTGGCATGTTTCCAAGATGGTTCTTACAGTGCTAGGAAATATCCATACTTGTTGTTCATGAATTCCTCCTCTGATTGAGTCTTTTCATTTGATTTATGGACTATTCAGGTTTATAATTTTTCACATCTATACTCTAGTTTGTTTAGTTTTCCCGCCTCATACATAGGTCATTTATGTAGGAATTAGGTTACCTACTTACAACCCATTAAAGTTAGATTGGAGGGGGCTCCTTACAGACATATCCTTTTGACTAGTTATTTATATATGGACCATCACCAGAAGTAGACACTGTAACATTATTTTAAAGAGTAGACCATTCCCAATTAAACCACAACTGTGAAACGATGTAAAACTCCAAGGGAAAAACCCCATTACCACTGACACCAATCAGTCTCTTAAAAATGCTGAACAAAATCAATGTGGTTTCTTGGTATCATAGTCCTTAAAAGCCACAAAAATCAAAAGTCACCCCCTTATGACTTACCAAATAATTAGGGATGGCATAAACTTTTATGGGTTCACTGCTTGGCTTAGTTCAAACAAGCCAGAGAGAGTCTGAAGGCCAGATCCTCAGCTGATGTAAACCAACATAATTTCAAGGATTTTGTTGGAGCTTCCCTGGTTTACTCCAGTTGAGGGTCTGGCTCTTTATGTTTAGTATCCATCACATTTCTCTCTTTCTCTCTCCTTCCTCCTCCCAACCAAGGCAGATTTGTGTCTCTTCCCCGACCCAGTCTTTCTGGTCCCATGCCTCCCAACTAGTTTGGGGTGAAATTGTACCATTTCAACTCACACCCAGCAAACACAACTCCCTTTGTCACCTTCTCGGAAAGCAAAATAACATGAGATCTCCTGGGTTAGGAAAAAAAACTTTTAATAGGAAGAGAGAATTTGTCTTCTTTGAAATAGACTGCCTATGCTTGCTCAGTTAATAGTGTCCCTTCCTCTGTGGCTTAAACTGGTGTTTGTGGAGGTGGGACACACTCCTGCAGATTATCTCAATCTGCAAACAGCAGGTCAGTCTAGTGTGCAAAAACCTCCAAAAAATCAATTGGTAATAATTGCTATTTGCTTTTCTCAGCTAGATGTCACTATCGCATACATCACGTGCCCATTGGCTCCAACTAAAATAAATTCCTGTTCTTTCAATCCAAACTCAACATCACCTACAACAACTAGTATACTCATCAAAGCACTCTGATGGGACTTAAACAGGTCCTTACGTGCTTTGCTGAATCAGGGCCAAAGTTCCACACTGTCAATATACTACACTGCTAGGATAGTAGTAGGCAGAGCTAGTACTGAATCTTTACTAGCATGTGCCTGGTTTTGGAGATGAATATTTTCCCCAGTGTTTTCATCTTTATAGGGCAGAGTTAAGGCCTCTGCTTAAAAATGCATTATTGGAGGGGGGGGGTTGTCAGTGCACCTTAATGATATTTTAGTGCATGTTCCAGTTTATGTTCCTATTTTATGTGGAATATTTACTGTACTATTCAGATTTGTCTTATATAATAAAGTTTATTATGGAAGAAACTGGCGGCCTATTACTAGCATGGTTTAGTGCATGTAAACGGTTTACAGTGTAATTTCATGCTCACTTCAAAGCCTTTAAAGATGCTGCAAAGCCGTTTAGCTCCCTGTAAACCTTTCAGCCCTGCAAATTGAAGTCACTGGTACTTAACTGCTTTCTCCAGGACTTAATTTCCTCCTAGATTAGGTAATTCAGCCTTTTCTCCAGTGCAAAAAGCAAGATTTTTCATGCTCCCCACCATTAAATTAATGTGCACCACTTTTCCTCCTTACCAATGTAATCAATTATTGTAAAAAGGCTATGTTTGAATAAGTATCATGAGTATTGTGATTCCACCACATCTCAGCCTCCTTGTTTGTCTCATCCACATATTATGTCTTGCCTTTAACTGTAAGCTCTTTGGGGCAGAGGTTGTCATTTATTACATGTTCATACAGCACCTAGCACAATGGGACCAACTTGGTGGTGGTCTTTAGGCATTACTGCAATACAAACGTTGAATAATAACAGTAAAGTAACTATGCAGGTATTCAAAGTGGGGAGACATAATAGTGTGAATAGGCCTTTAACGATAGTGGTGGTACAGAGCAGTAGTACTCTGAACATAGGGGGTGAAGTCCTGGCCCCACTGAAGCCAATGGGAACCTTGCCCTTAACTTCAGTGGGGACTGGATTTCACCCAGAGTTTTTATTATTACCTTAGCATGCATACTGTATCTACTTTAAGAATTAAATGAGATAGTTTTAACAATTACACCATTACATAAACAAAAGATTAACAACTCTTGTTGACCTATGAATGAAGATAATGTATCTATCTGTGACTACTTTAAACCCTGTACTTTTTTATCAGCACAGCTTAGTCTCTTAGGACTTGCCTACACTACCCTGCAGTTCAGACTTCAGGTGCATGACTAGTAGTGTGCACCAAAGTCCTGCCCTGTAACTCCCCTATATGGACATTGCAGGCAACAACTAAAAGGTTCCTACCTTAATGTGAACTAGGAACCCACAGCATGCCCACAGGGATTTACAGTGCAACACTTTGATGCACACTGCTCTTCACACCCCCATAATCCAGACTGCAGGGCAGTATAAGACATAGCTTTAGACTTTTCATCCAATGGCATTAGAGATTCTAGTTCCAGGGGTTTGGCTCCTACCCATCTTTTACATTATTATAGTTAAGTACTTAAGAGTTGTTACACTTCTGGGAGGCAACCACTTTCAATTCAGATATGCACGTTCTCAGCCCACGTGCTCAGCGTCTAATGGATTGCCTTATTTGGGGTCAGGAGGGAATTTTCCCCTGGGTCAGATTGGCAGAGACCCTAGGGGGTTTTCACCTTCCTCTGCAGCATGGGGCATGAGTCACTTCCAGGTTTAAACTAGTGTAAATGGTGAATTTGCAGTAACTTGAAGTCTTTAAACCATGATTTGAGGACTTTGGTAACTCAGGCAGAGGTTAGGGGTCTTAACCAGTGATTCTATCATGACAGGCAGTACAAATATATCTACTGTAGGTATAGCTAATCTAGTGGCCCTTTGGATGGATATGGTGATGATGAACTATTGGCCTATTCCACATGATGCCAGTTTATTTTCTCCTCTCAAGATACAGACTGTGGAAGGGTAAGATAGAAATGAATTAGGCTGCTGTAAGGAGACTCAAAGTTTCCAAGTTAGACCTTAATCTTTAATGTAGCATGAGAGATTTTGAAAGGAGTATTTCCTCTATGGTTTGCATGGCTTGAGTTTGATCCTGTAACTACTGTGCTAGAATAAATAACACTTCCTTTGCCCTTCTGTTCTAGTGTTCCAAATATTAATTTCAAACATACACATATTAAATAAAAAGTACTGCAGGTGGGTCTTATTTGTGACTCTCTCTTCAGGTTTATTCTAAGCTTGACTTAGCAGGAACTTTTTTTAAGAAAGCAAAAATTTCCTGTAGCTTAGGTCCCCCATCGACACACACTGCCTGTGCCTCCATTCTTCCTCTGCTTCCAGCTAAAAAGCACAGCTTGAGATCATGGATTTTTTAATATGCTTAAGCATAAGAACATATCATCATGTGCTCTGAGCCCATTGACACAGCTGTCCAAAATTTTAACTTTATTTTTTTTAAGTGCCTAATTTATTTCTGGGCAGACTCACTAGATCTCCTATGTCGTTTACTCTGAAGACGCTTCTCCATCGCCGCCTCCTATTGATGTAAGTGAGCACTTTAGCTGGATTTCCTTGCGCTCATCTTATTATTTATGGTTCTCTGTCACAGTACCAAATGTTCTAGAAGAAAAACCGAACAACCACAGCTGAAAATGTTGGATAAGAAAAGGAGTAGCTGTTTTTATTTCTATTTCATAAGTTTCAACGTGTATTTAGTTGCAGATCTGATATCCTGTTAATGCATTTCTGTTTTTGTTCCAAAACTTTTAAACCCATCTTCAAGTGAATATGTGAAATTCTGTCCACGAGACAAGACAATGTCTAGCATTGTAATTAGAAGCATTCTTAAGAATAATGATGATATCTACTATCTCTGTCTGATTATCTCTAATTTGCTGTTGTAGGTGTACAGCTACTAAGCATTGCATTTCAAAGGCTGAGCTATGCAATTTAGACTCAACGCTGCATTTAGGGGCAAGATTCAGTACTGCATTTGGGAACAATCAGCTAGTTACAGTCCCCAGTACCTGAGTATTCTGGTTGCAGCTCCACTGCCAGGTGTTCATAGAGTGTGGGGCCATCGGCCTGCCTCTGCCTACGTGGTCTCCCTCCCACACACACCCAACCTTCTTTGGTGGTATTTGTATCCCTGGAAGCAGACAGAAGGAAAAGTCCCTCAGCTCCCCAAAGCACAAGGACCGCCACCATCACCTGCTTTTGCACAGAGTGAACAATGGTGAGGGAGGGAGGTATGGAATGGCCGTTGTGCCATTCCCAGCACATGTGCACTAGGGCCAGTCTCAATATGGAGTCCATTACAGCACCTAGGCTGTGGCATGCCTTTCACTGTACTGAGGGGCATGTCACATGCCAAAAAGGCTGCAATACTCTTTCCGATACATAGAATCGTTGGACTGGAAGGGACCACAAGAGGTCATCTAGTCCAGTCCCCTGCACTCAAGGCAGGACTAAGAATTATCTAGACCATCTGTGGTGGGGCGAGTACCCCATCCCCTGTGAGAGTGGGCAAAGACAGGCCAGAGAGGCTGTGCAAAGCAGCAGCCAATCAGGGAGGGCCTATTAGAGAGCCAATCAGGGTTGGGCAAGAGGTGGCCAATCAGGGCTGGGCTCAGCCCTATATGAAGGCTGCCCAAGAGAGGAGCAGTCAGTCTCTCCCAGACCTCCAGCAGGGAAGGTCAGTCTCCTGAGCAAGGAGACCAGCACCAGCACCAGCACCAGCACCAGCACCAGCACCAGCACCAGCACCAGCACCAGCACCAGCACCAGCACCAGCACCAGCACCAGCACCAGCACCAGCACCAGCACCAGCACCAGCACCAGCACCAGCACCAGCACCAGGGCAGGGCAGACTCTGGAGAGCATAGGAGAGCTCCAGCCTGTTACCTGCCAGGCTGTGGGCCCTGACCAGAAGGGCCTAGAGGGTGCAAAGGGGTCAGAGGGGAAGTGACCCAGGGAGAGCGGACAGATGAGGGGAGAGAAGGAGGGCAGGCAGCCTGTTGCTAGAGGGTCCCTGGGTTGGGACCCAGAGTAGTGGGTGGGCCTGGGTCCCCCCCATTTTCCCCTTATCTTGCACCTCACCATGGGAAGTGGCCATAACGGACTGCAGCAGACTCCTGAGAGAAGGGATTAGACTTTGGGGTGTGGTTGGCCACTGTGGCAGGGGTGAACCAGGAGACTGCTGTTAACCCCCCCCCCCCCACAGAAGGGGGCGAGCATGGTGGACTAAGGGCACCGCCAAGAGAGGAGCAATGTGGTCCAGAGACCAACAGAGGGTGAGAGACAGATGGGACACCACTGGCGGAGGGCGCTCCACATGGACAAAGCTAATTCCTGGAGTCACCAGCGGGAGGTGCCGTGGTGGTGAGTCCCAACCCCGTCACACCATCTCTGACAGGTGTTTAACTAATCTGCTCTTAAAAATCTCCAATGATGGAAATTCTACAACCTCCCTGGACAATTTATTCTAGTGCTTAACCACCCTGACAGTTAGGAAGTTTTTCCTAATGTCCAACCTAAATCACCCTTGCTGCAATTTAAGCCTATTGCTTCTTGTCGTATCCTAAGAGGTTAAGTAGAACAATTTTTCTCCCTCCTCTTTGTAACAACCTTTTATGTACTTGAAAATTATGTCCCCTCTCAGTCTTCTCTTCTTCAGACTAAACAAACCCAGTTTTTTCAATCTTCCCTCATAGGTCATGTTTTCTAGATCTTTAATCATTTTTGTTGCTCTTCTTTGGACTTTCTCCAATTTGTCCACATCTTTCCTGAAATGTGGCACCCAGAACTGGACACAATACTCCAGTTGAGGCCTAATCGGTGTGGAGAAGTGCGGAAGAATTACTTCTCGTGTCTTGCTTACAATACTCCTGCTAATACATCCCAGAATGATGTTTGCTTTTTTTGCAACAGCGTTACACTGTTGACTCATATTTAGCTTCTGATCCACCCTGAGATCCCTTTCTGCAGTACTCCTTCCTGGGCAGTCATTTCCCATCGTGTATGTGTGCAACTGATTGTTCCTTTCTCAGTGGAGTGCTTTGCATTTGTCGTTATTGAATTTCATCCTATTTACTTCAGACAATTTATCCAGTTTGTCAAGATCATTTTGAATTTTAATCCTATCCTCCAAAGCACTTGCAACCCCTCCCATCTTGGTATCATCAGCAAACTTTAAGTGTACTCTCTATGCCATTATCTAAATAATTGATGAAGATATTGAACAGAACCAGAACCAATCCCTGCAGGACCCCACTCATTATGTCCTTCCAGCATGACTGTGAACCACTGATAACTACTCTCTGGGAATGATTTTCCAACCAGTTATGCAACCACCTTATAGTAGCTCCACCTGCATTGTATTTCCCTAGTTTGTTTATGAGAAGGTTATGCGAGACAGTACCAAAACCCTGACTAAAGTCAAGATATACCATTTCTACCACTTTCCCCTTATCAATGAGGCTTGTTACCCTGTCAAAGAAAGCTATCAGGTTGGTTTGACATGATTTGTTCTTGACAAAGCCATGCTGACTGTTATTTATCACCTTATTAACTTCTAGATGTTTGCAAATGGAATGCTTAATTATTTACTCTATTATCTTTCCAGGTACAGAAGTTAAGCTGACTGGTCTGTAATTCCCTGGGTTGTCCTTATTTCCCTTTTTATTGATGGGCACTATATTTGCCCTTTTTTCAATCCTCTATCACATGTCATAAAGGTAGTTTCTAGATTGAACTGAACCTGTCTTGCTGGGCTTGATAGTCATTGTCAATTCCCATGACATGACAAGGTGAATAAGTGTTGCCAAATCAGTATACTAAGCATAGATCTGATCTTGTATGCCTTTCACATCCAAAATTCCCAGGGAACAGCTTTCCTTTAAATAATATGAAAAAGAGTGGAGCAAGACTATATTGGTTACAGATAAAAAAGCCAAGGTCAGAACCTGAATTCCTTCAGTTTTTATTTGGTCTGCATTCAAGTAAAACTTTCACTGACTTCACTGGGAGTTTTACCAAAGAAACACTGAATAAGGTCTTCAAGATTTGGTCCAGTGTATCTGTCCATTTTAGGAAAAATCCATTTCTCCTTGGGGAAATAGGGAATGTTAGTTAAATTTAAGGCCAAATCAAATACTTCCCACCACAAAAATTATACTTTAATATATGTATTTGCTTAGTTATTTTGCTATTCAGTGGAGAACTTTTTTTTTGTCCTCAGTGCACAATGGAGACATTTCCTTCCATCCTTCCTGAAGTCCTGCATCACAACATCATTCTTAGTTGAGGAGAAATGGATGGGGGTTATTTTGCAAACATAACACCAGATTCTCTGCAGAGCATTGCTCATTGCTTTCTTCAAAGGCTGAGATTGCTGCCAGTCGGGGAAGCTAGAGACAAGACATGGAACCTAGGTCCCTCACATAGTAAAGTAACATTGGTTGACCCCCACAGACTTTAATACTTCAAGCTTGCTCTAGACTTGCACCATTCTAACTGCATTAGGCCCTGACTGAAGTCAATGGGTCTGCAGCACAGCATTAAAGTTAAACATGTTTAGGTGCTTCCCTGAATAAGCATAGACTTTAGCATGTGCTATAACTGCTTTCCTGAACCAGGCCCTTGCTATTAAAATGAATCATTTCTGAATAGCCAAGCATGACAAATGTTTAGCCATGTTAGCACTTATTTGCCTTAAAATTGAGGTTGATAGGGAGAGAGACTTAATTAAAAAAATTCAAATCACTACAATGAACATTTTACAGCTCTGAAAATGACCTAAATGACTTACTTCTCACAGTTGCCTTCCATGGATTTAACTTTTTCTTTTCTGTTCGTAAAAGCCAAGACGTTAGGAGAGATTTTTCCAGCATTACCATGGAGCAGAGCATTGTTAGATTTGTGGCTAGGCTGAGTGATCTCCAGCCAGTGTCTGATCCCACAGTCTTACATTCCGGTTTCTTTGGATTACCACTACACCACTGCTTTGCTCTGCAATGTCATCTCTTTTTCAGAAAATATTGGTAGGCACTTTTCAAAATCCAAGTTAGCAGCATCAAAGGGAAAATAAAAGCAAGCTGACATGTCTCACAAGGACATCTCACAAGAACATATAGGATAGTTCTCTTATTTCCATCTCAGTTTCATGTCACCTTTGGAATGGACTCAAGTAAAACAAAGCAAGGACTAGTTAAGGAGCAAAATATGCATGCCCTTAAACCTTTAGTAACAGTTAGTTATGGTTTTTAATATCATTATGACACACTCTTGTGAGCTGTTTTAACATGGTTACAAACACTCTTGCTGTGTCCATGGTGCCATAAAAATGTATGCAAGGCTGTTCTTCATTAATAGGCTTATAAGATTATTTTGATGTACAAACTTTTCCCCTTTAGCCAAGGGGATTCTAGGAGAGTAATGATAAAGATGATATTGTTCTTCTTAAGGGACTCTATCTTGCATGCTAATGCACTCAAAATTCTCATTGAGGTCACTGAGAGCAAATAGGAAAATGTTGTCGATAAGAGTTTGGAGTGTGCAAGGAGCGCAGAATCAGTCCTACAATCTGCCCAAATTGGAGCCACATGCACAAAATGTCATGTTTTATCTTCAAATGTTTGCAACCGAGCAATCTGGAATTTTATTAAAAGTTCCAAAGAGAAGCTTGTCATTAATGCATGACAGTTTAAATGTAATTTCATTTTAACTATTCAATTAATTTTAATATTTTTCACAACAAACAACAATACATTTGAAACAGAAACATCCAGTGCAGTGCTAGTGTTTGATGATCTGGTTTATAAACTAGATTTCCTACTGGGGTAAACTGGCTTCAGCTGAGCTCCATTAATTTACAACAGCTGAGAATCAGGCCTTTACCTCTTAATTATTTCATAGACCTCAAGAGATTGAAATAGCATAAGGGAGCCTTTGAATTAATGCATTTCATGAGGAAACTTCTTCTGTAAATATTTGGGCAACCAGGAAATTTAACACTTATCGGACAAGTCCTAGTGATCTAAATACAACACGTGAGCAATCCCATCTTATTACCTGGGGCTGGGAGGGAGTTAGGTATCCAACTCTGACTCTGTTTTATATAGGGCCAAATCCTGCCACCTTATTACTACAAAGAGTCTCACAAAATGTTACAGGCCTAGGCTAGGATTTTTAAAGAAGCCTGGAGAAGTTAGGTGTCAGTGGAAGCCATTGAGGTCAGAGTCAATGGGAGTTGGATACCTAACTCCCTGTAAGCTGCTTTTAAAACTCCTAACTTGGCCCCATAGCATTCGATGGGGCTGCATAAAAGAGTAAGGTGAGCAGGATTTGGCTGTGTATGAAAATCTGCAGCTCAGTTTAGAATAAATTAATATTTTGCTTGTGAATCTCCCTGACAGGAGGTTTTTACCAGTAGCGTTTCATACCTGTTACAGTAGCAGATAGTAGGGAATTGCATTCAGTGGGAATTCTGTACACACAGGCAAAGCAGGGCTGGAAACATTGTTTCTGTTGCATTGACACTGGCTGATTTATTTGCTTGTTTAGATGACCTTTTGCTAATATTTAAAGGGGCACAAAAGTAAACAATTTCAGAAATATTGGTGCTGACAACTTATCCCGTTTCAGGAATTAATTGCCTTTTTTTTTTTTCCAAAAATTGCCTAAGGGGGCTTTGTGAAAAAAATCTACATTATTTTATTAATACTGAAGGATTTACTTGAAAGTAATCCAAAACTAAACACAAGGAGCCTCCAGCATAACAGCTTTCTGTCTTGTTTCAATAGTAATTGTAAAGTACAATGAACAATCCCTGTTTAGTTTTATGCTGGATATAGCTATAGCTATATTTAAAATCACTACTGTAACAAATGCCTGTTTGTGATATGGGTCATATAGGACTAAAAGAAAAGCAATTACCTGGATCAGAACACATGTACAGAGCAGTGATGTGGTGACCCTGAACTACTCTGAATCATGGGAGGTTTGTCTTTTGCAAAGGACTGTTATAACTAACTGAATAATGTAATTGCAGCAGGTTGTATTGCATGCTATTGGTTGCTGAAACCAAATCAGAGATTAGATACGTGACAGCAACTAAATCAACTGTTGTTGGAGGAGTGGAAAGCTATGTATTAGGGGCATGATCTCATTCCCATTGAAGATTACAGCTGTCTTTTCATTGAATTTAATGGGGATCGAATTGGAGTTGATGGGAAAACAAGAAAAATATTTTTCACGTTTTTAATTCAAATTACCCCCACAGAAAGTGGGAGATGGGATAAGAAGGACCTACCAAAGGCAACACTGAAGGAAGGAATAGGGAGGAGGAGGAGAAACAGGAGATAATGGATTTACAAAAGGAAAAGCAAGATAGGATCAGCCAAGTCAAAAGCTGCCAGGAGACGAAGGACAATGAAGAGTAGAACATAAGAAGCCCTAAGACTTGACCCCGAGGAGATCACTACAGATCTTGATGAAAGCCGTTTCAGTGGAGGCTAGACACCAAATTGGATAGGATCTAGGGTGGAATTTGAAGAGAGGTATAACCCAGGAACCCTTTGGTGCCAACTGGCAGAGGACACAGGGGGTGTACAGGGTTTTACAGGCATCCCCTGGAACAACGATGCATAATAGTTCACCAGAGGAGGAGGTCTCTGCTGAAAGCCAGTAGCCTGCTGGTCATCATAACCATTACCAAATGTATGTTCAGACAATATTTAAGAAGTTACTTATCTGTTCTATAAATTATGTTGGCCCCACAATGTAGGACTATTTTTGTACTGAGCCTATTGCTGACCTGCAGAGAGACAGCAGGACCTGCAAAGTCAAGAGGAGAGTGTTTATGTTGCCTGTGGCTAGTGGAGTTGGGAGCTGACCCCTTGCAGGCACAGACAACGCTTCCTCACACTAAGGGCAGGTGGTAGTGAGGTGCCCTCTCAACCCTGGGTACCCCCAGAAAGCATTACAAGAGGAACTGAAGGCAACATTTTGAGAAAAAGGAGATGGGCACTAGCTGGCAATGGAGAGGGCATCAAGGGTGGCATTATTTGGATGTGGGTAACCATAACTAGCTTGTACTATGAGGGGAAGGAACCTGATGGGAGTAAAAGTTTAAAGGGCAAGGAAGGTCACAATAGGTTTGCTGGGGCAGGTGGAAGGTTAGAGGAAGAAAGCAGGAGTGAACCCTCAGTATTTGTAAATAGGGAGGAGTGCAGGAAGATGACAAATACCATGTGCTTCTTTCAATATTACTGAAACACCAACACTTTCATTATGGTTTCATTGACTCAGTAACAATGCCTGCTTCATGCCATACATGCTATTTGCAATAGCATAGACACATCAGATTCAGACGCATCAGTTGCAACTAGCAATTGAACTTATCTCCATACTGATTCAAGAGGAGAACATGAACAGTTGAAATCACTGTCAGCTTTCCAGGGGCTCTCTCTATTGTCCCGTCTGCCAGCCAGAGACCAGCACTGATTAAGCCCACACGGCTTACCCACTCCAGTAGTAGCCTTCACATTAGTGAAGCTGCAGAACACCAGAGGTGTGTACAAGTAAATACAAGCTGCAGCGGCAAAATCGGTTCAGCAAATGCATACAGCAGTGACAGTTTCATTAAACAACAGCTCAGTGAAAGGCAGCAGGAAGGCTGAAATGGCTGGTTTTATAAAATTATGAGATTTAAGGATTAGCTCTATTTATTTAGTTGAACAAGGTAATTGCATGGTGCTCTAAAAACACTATATTTTAGTTTACCAAAATGCATTTTCTACATTTTTCTTTAGATGTTGTAAGCGGAAGATAGCACTTAACTTTTCTAGCAATTGAACATGGCTTTTGATGATTGGAAAAATCTGCTGAGGGCAATAGAATGAAATCATTTGAAATACAATCATACAAATAATGGGTCTGGTTTTACACTGTTTTCAGTTCCCCACTAAATGTCAGTGTAATGTAAAGGTAATAAAAGTAATTACAAATAGATATAGACATAAAGCCAATCCTATTTTAACTTTTTCTTTGCAATTCACAAAGAATTCTTTCTTGACAATGCACTGAGAACTACTTCATGAAAATAAATAGCCAAGGAGGAATATGGATTTAATTGCTTGCATGGCCGCATTGCTAAAGTAAAACAGCTGTGATCACATACTGAGATAAAACCATTGTTCAACAAATAGTTTTATTAAACATCTCTGTGGTGATGATGAGTCCAACTCTCCAAAAGCAGAGCAGACCGCTTTCTGGACCACCCATTGCTCTATGGTTATAACAGTGTGTTCAGTTTTTGGGAGAGTTTGGTGGGAGGAAAGTTGCCTAGGTGCAGTGTACTGTACAATATTTATGAAATTAAATTAATACTGTAGCTCACTGATACATTAAGTTGTGTAACCATTTTATTTTAAAGTTTAAGCGAATTCTTTGCTAGGAAAAAATCCTGGTGTCTTTGATCATTAGCTGATGACAGTGGCAGAATTCCTGAGAATTCCATCATCTCAACAACAACGGACTCCCCAGCAGTGGAGGGGAGGGCCAAAAGGAAAACTAGGCTCAGCTGATAACAAGGGACCACTGAAAAATGTAGGTACAGGGGTGAGGTCAGAGGTATAACAGGAGCATCCAAGGAGACAACTTGGCTACGGTCACACAGCAGATCAGTGTCACAGCTGAGAATAGAGCCCAGAAGCCTTAACCCCCAGCGTAAACCTACTGTACCCCACAATCTTCCCAACGGAAGAATCCAGGATTGAAAGTCCAGGAGAATGAAGTCCTCTCTTTATCTACAAAGTAGCCGTAAAAGCAAAAGTAGTACAAGTTTTTCCAACACTTAAGTTCTGACTTTGAGAGCTTTATTCACAAACACTGTACCTGTGTTCCAGGTTTCCAAAAAAAAGTCTGCGAGACTGAACGTTTTTACCCAATTGCTTATAAAAAGAATTAGCATCTAACTCAGAGATATATGGACAGGCTACTATGGAACATGCAATTGCAAATAAAATCATGTTTCAGTCTGGGATTCTTGGAAGTGCCATGCTTAGTGCCTAGGGCTGGAGAGTGTTGGGGGTGAGAGAGGGACTGCAGAAGCAAAGAGCCATTGCAGAGAAGGCCCTGTTCCTCTGTAGAGCCCCAAGATCGGCGCAGACCCAAATCTCTTGCTTTTTCTTCAGAGGGAAAACCACATCCCACCCACCCCACACAAATTTTAAAAGGCAAGGAAATTCTATAGGTGCAAACTCATGATGTTTTCCATTCCCTGTGCAGGAGTAGCCTGTGTAGCGGACAATAGGGCCCTAACACTCTGAAACTGACTTACTGCATGTTTCTAAGTATATTAATTAAAACAAGTAAGCAATTTCCAAAGTGTGTATGTGCATTATTTACGATGGGAAGGGGATTGTGGTTTAAAAAAAAAACTGCCTAGCATAGGCAAATGGGCTTGTTTGAGCTGTGATTTCTGATGCCAAATGAAGAACAGATTTAGGATGTGCTGGGAATTATTGAAATCAAACTCATTTCACAGCCTATTGATCAGGGGTTGGGTTTTGTTTTGGTTTTTTGGTAACAGATCATCCACTGAACAGCTGCATGTTCCTCCCAGAGCTCATATTTAGCCCAAAACTTTATAAATCATTTGGAATATACAGACAAAAGGCCAAGCCCTCAGCTGATGTAAATCTGCATAGCTATATTGTAGTCAACACTGGTTTATGTTAGCTGAGGAACTAGCTCAATAGTATTTAAGATGCTTGTATTAAATTTCCCTATTGCATTTGAGTTACAGTGAGGACTCTGTGTACTTTTCTTCAAATGAGCAGTGATTCTCAGCCTAGAACATTTGTATAATAATAAGGAAGGCTTGTTTTATTTCCCTTCAGTGAGTATTGTCAGCTGTGGTGGAGGCTTCCCTCTAGTGGCCATTTGCTCTGATGATTTATTTTCAAAGCTAATAATCTCATTTGAGTTGCTTTCTATAACCCATTAGGTGTTTGTAATTTAATTTAAAACAAAACCATTAGGAGGAGATGCTTGAGTTGATGTAGCATTAAGCGCCTATTAAAATGCTTTTTGAAGACCTTTTATATTATGCAGCAGGCTCAAGACTAGTTGCTTCAAACTGTGAATAACTTTGAGATGGGTACTTGAGTAACCAGTGAATTTGAAAGAACTAGTGGGGGACTGGCTGGTTCAGAGAACCGGTACAGGGAGAGGAGCCCCACATCTCTGGGGTGACTAGTCACTCTCTGGCCCCAGTTGGTAGTTATTAGGGCTGAGCAAATCTTACTGTATCTTGTTTATATCTCTGTTTATATAGTTTACATTTTCCAGATCCTTCGGGGTCCAATTTTTCAGGTGATGGCAACAGATCAACTTCTGCTGGTTTGCTTGGTGCTCTAGGTTCTTCAGAACCTTTACCTTTAAGAAAACCCTGCACCCAGCCCAAAATGTTATAGGAAACACCCTGACACACAGGGCCTACACACACTTAACTTTGCTTTTTTTTTTCTGGGGGGTGGTAGCATGACTGCCCCCAACTAAAATCTTCCAGATATGCTAAGTAGCCACTTTCCTCCCTGTCTTCCTTATTCAGGGTGGCTGCCTAATGTGGGCTATTTCCCCGCCTCTTGACCTGTCAAATTTTGGTGTTTCTCTTCAGATACTGACAATAAAAGTGATCATTTTGATTTTATGGTGCAAACCGCCATCCAATAGGAACTGGGACTACCAATCCATTCCACATAGACTATCAAACAGCCATCAGGTGATGACTTGAGGTCACTGTTAGCTAGGACTGTGTGAAAGAGTCTGAATTCATCCAAACGAAGGTGGTCAGAGGTTCGAAATGGGACTATGAACAACTGCCATAATAAACGAAAGTTTGGAGGACCTGGGTTAATGAACTTTGGACAGTCCTACCTCCCCAGCACATGTACTAAACTTTTCCTTCCGCAATCCTGAAGGTTTCCTGGGTCTACTGCTATATTTTTCATGAGGTCTGGTGACTTGACCCTGTCTCTGTACTCTCCTGAAGCCTCTTAGGGTATGTCTACACTGCAATGAGACACCCGTGGCTGGTCTATGCCAGCTGAGGCTCAGGCTAAAGGCCTATATGATTGCGGCTGCCACCCGAGATCTGGGACCCTCCCACATTCCAGGGTCCTAGAGCCCAGGCTCCTGCCTGAGCCCGAACGTCAGCACCACAATTAAACAGCCCCTCGGCCCAAGCGCGGCGAGCTGGAGTCAGCTGGTGTAGGCCAGCCGCAGGTTTTTAATTGCAGTGTAGACACACCCTTTGGAGATTCTGGGGTTCACATAGTAACCATTCCCACGTTTTTTCTTCTTCAGGAATTTCACCGAGACTGGGCTAGTTCCCCAAGCCTAGATGAATCTCATTTCCTGTTGGGCAGATGTCCACATCACAAACCAATGGCACCACAATAGCCTCTTTCATTGTCAGTCTCCCTGAAGAGAAGCCAATGTGTGGTAAGTAAGAAGACTAAATCAACTTCTCACTCCTACAGCTGGCCCACACAGATACTTCTATATTTATGATCCAGAATTATAATAAAATAATAATACTTACCTTTTGCATAACTATATATATATATATATATATATATATATATATATATATATATATCTGACTGGCATTCTGCTCTTTCCTAACATGGAATCCAGTCCTAAAGTCCATACTCCGTCCTCGTTCAGACAATATTCCCATTGCAGTGAAAGTTCAGAAATAATTAAAATCAGTGGGAGTTTTGCCTGAAACAGGATTAAACAAGGACTTTAGGACTGGGTCCAATTCAGATCAGATCCAAAACAGTACAATGCCTAAAATGGACACAGACATGCAGTGTGCAATGCGTAATCTCTAAATGTGTGAGTAATATACAGTCAAACCTGTCTTAAGTAACCACACCAGAGACCTACAAAAATAATTTACATAACAGAAGTGGTCTTCTAATAAAAGTGGAACAACATTATACTCAGTACATTTGGGGATACAGACCAGAGGCTGCCTAGCAAGGGTGGCCTATTTCAAAGTTTTATAACTATTTAATAATGCAGAATCTCTGAGCTTCCAGGTGCAGTTTAAGTGATTGCATTTCAATGCAAGTTGTGGCCTTGTCAATTAATCCAGTTATTGTGGTGGTGTTTTTTCTTTCTACATCTTCCCACGTGGCATCAGCAGTGATTTGATGAATGACTGCAGAAAAACAAAGTAATTCAGGAGAATAGTTTGACCCTTCTCCTTTTCTACCCCTCCCCACCAATAAGAAAAGCTAAATTAGGCAAACAGTTATTTGTAAATAAACTTGCCCAGTTCTAATATCAATATTTTGTAACATGTTGCATGTGAAGTGCCTTTAATTCATCTTAGGGAGGATTTATTTTTCTTTAAATAGTCTAAAACAAAGCCTAGATAATATTATAGTTTGGAACACTTAGATAATCTGATAATGGTATATGCAAATACCATTTGATAGTGAATGATCATTAAATGTAGAGTTATATTACTGTAATTTTTACAGCTCTGTTTAAATAATATGGTGTCATGGAATCCACATATAACTCTATATATATGCATGCAAGTTTGTGTTTCCAAGTGGTATGTGATGCCTCTGAATCTGTCAGTTTAGCAGCATCCTGCCTCCACCTGCATAAACAAATACTTGATTTGTGCTTGCAATGGTAAAACAATAGTGACCCTGCTGTCCTATCAATTGCTTCTAATTTAATTCACATACTTCCTTTTTATATCTCCTTCTCTAGCTGTGTTCATTATGCTGATTGGATGCAGCAGAGCCAATGCCTATTTCATTTTATGATTAATCTGATTAACTAATAACATGGGATTGTGATGTCTGTGTACTAGTATAAGGAAGCAATGCCTGTTTCAGGGAGGATGGCAGAATAAACCTGTTAAAGGTAGGCCACAGGCTGATTTTCAGATGAAAACAGAGCAAGACAAACAGTATCAATAGTGCAGAGTTATTCTCAACCAATATAGTTTGGAGCAGGGTGATGGCTTGTAGCCTGCAGGTAATAATAAACTATTATTTGCCATCATCCGATTTTAATCTTGTTTTAGAATAAATGATCAAACTGTAGAAAGATTTGCTAGTCAAATAATGTGTTTCATGTGCTTACTGAAAGAGGAGAAATCAATTTTAAAAGCATAACTGTCTTAAAAAAAACCAAGGGTTTGTACCACTTATGAAAAATAGTATACTGCGTTGAAGACTTTAAAATACATGTTTTCAAATTCCTCTTGATTTGTATACATACAACATTGCAGATCTCACTAGAACTCTATTTAATATGCATCTATTTAAGAACCAGCTTCAATATATTGGCAGCCGATGAAGTGAATCCAAATTAAGCAACTGATTCCTAAAGTCATAAGCTTGTGATTTTAAATCTTTAATGGGTCTGTGCAGTGGTGATTTAGTAGATTGCTTTATGGTAATGGGTTCCTGTATTATTTAGCATTAGCCATCCTGCAAAGGCTTTTATGGGTCTGTAGGGTAAATGCAGCAGGTCACTATGGTGATCTAGTACTTAAACTGACATGCTTCTTGGGGTTCTGTTTATGTGTCTTTTACTTGAGAGTGTAGTTGTAGCCATGTTAGCCCCAGGATATTAGACAGACAAGGTGGCTGAGGTAATATCTTTTATTGGACCAGCTTCTGTTGGTGAAAGAGCTTTTGAGCTTACACAGAGCTCTTCTTCTAGTACATTTAACAATGCTCTGACTTTTATCATCAGGTAGCAGACAGGATGTTTATATAGCAAAGAGGATTTTTTTTAAAAAAAGCTGTGCTATTTATGTGAATGGCTGTATTTTGTTCATCACAGCTTGGCTCTAAAGGCTTGCAAAATCCCCACATCTCAAAAAAGAGGCCAAGGATATTATGACTGTGTCCTAAAGATGTGTATGCAAAGAAGTTGATTAAAAGCCGCTAAAGTAGCTTTGAATACAACTGTCTGCTGACTCTCACTGCATAACATTTCCAGGCCTGCCATTATGTACTATGTGCACATAGAGTTGACCAGAGAACAAATGGGTTGCATGTACATACTCATTCTAATTCAGAATATTGTATAGTTTATTGCTCAAATAAATGTAACATAAGGCTATAGCTGGTCTGCATAAGCAGTAATCACTGTATTATATGTAGTCATGCATTTAGTGTAAGGACTTTGGAACTTATACCTGAATATACTGCTCTAATTGCAGCAATCTAACAACATTCTTGTTAATGAATACAGCCAGAATTCAACCCTGATTTAAGCAGAATCAGCTCTATTGCAGTTCATTAGTCAATTGTATTATACCCATTTACAACAAGGCTACACTTTAACTTGATGGTTCCATTTGACTCCAGTTGACCCCAGCCAACTGAACCCAGCATTATAATTGCAAAAGTAAATTTTAAAGATTTAAGCGCATTCAGCAAAAATGTCACTCTTTGGACCAATGACATCATAAGAAAACTGCCCAAGCCTCAGGGAATTTGCTCAGACAAAATTTTAAATTACTATAACAATCTTAAACTTTGAGTAAAATCTTGGCCCCACTGAAGTTAAGGGGAGTTTCATCATTGCCTTCAAAGGAGCCAGGATTTCAACCTGTATATTTTTCTGTTCTTTTTAGTCAAACATGTGACTTGCGCACTCGCAGACATTGAAACATACAAGTCTTTGCATGGTACGCAGCACCGTGCTCAGGGTTCTTTGATTCCTCTGCGTATATGAGCGCAGCCTGTTCATGAGCACCAGGAGGGTCCAGCAGTCCTCAACACTGAGAAGTAGTAACACTGATGTTCCATGTGCTCTTGTTCCCTCACCTTCAAGTGCCTGGGGTAAAAAAGGAACAAGACCTGCATAGAAAAGTGTGTATGCCTTCACCCTCACCAGCCAACAGCTCATGCTGAGAGAAATATCCCAGTTCACATGTATGTACAGGGTTAGTATAACAAAATCATGGGTCACATTTTCAGCAGGTATAAATCAGTGTAGCTCCTTTGAAGTCAACAGAGCCATGCTGATTTGCACCCATTAATGCTCAGAACCCATATGTACAGCACGTATCAGACAGGCTAGACACTTTCATTGTCTCTTCTAACATCTGGATAGAGCAAATTTAAACTTAAGGTGAAGCCAGTTTAGTTTCATCCCAGACCATATCTTCAGCTACTAAGGCAGCAACAGCTAATAAAATATGGAAACTAAAATGTGCTACTCTTTCACCTACTGAGTAGTACTCTACTGCACCAACGAGCCAATTTGGTTTGAATACTTGTGGCACCTTAGAGACTAACCAATTTATTTGAGCATAAGCTTTCGAGCGCTACATAAGTGAGCTGTAGCTCACGAAAGCTCATGCTCAAATAAATTGGTTAGTCTCTAAGGTGCCACAAGTACTCCTTTTCTTTTTGCGAATACAGACTAGCACGGCTGTTACTCTGAAACCTTTGGTTTGAATGTGGGTACTTGCACAGAAGCTCATAAAAGCTTAGGCTCCAATAAATTTGTTTGTCTCTAAGGTGCCACAAGTACTCCTTTTCCTTTTTACTCTAAATGGGGTACTCTAGTGGCTCTATTTTGCAGCAGAGTGATTTCAAAGAAAAATACTTAACACCTTGTTGTATAGCTCTAGCCTTAGAGGAAGTGGGGTCCATTTGCAGACAAAACAAAACCTGCTAATTGATTACTTCATTCTGTGGCTGCTGCGTGTTTTGCGAGCAATATCCTATTCCAGTTCCCTAAGGTCTACTTTTCCTTCCTCTTAAACACTCAGCTCTCCAACTGCCAAAAAGCTGAGTAAAAACAATCCTATCTAAAGAGTTTGCAGGTGTTAATCTGTTTACACACAATGTGCTGAGCACTCTAGCTCTGCCCGTTCCAATATGACAGTTATTCAGCCACCATATGTTTGGTTCCTGTGCCTATTTAGTGAAAACAAAGGATGTTTCACAGTTTGTAGGAGAGTGTTACACATGCCAACTCTGAGGGAAAAGAGTTCAAATCACAGCAAGATGCTGAGAGCAAACATACCACTGAAACTTTGTCTTCCACTACGGTAGTCACCTGCTTTGTTTTTGAATAAGCAGACTATGCAATATTAGGAACATATGCTGCTGTGTACTTGCCCACCTTGGATAGTTAGCTGTGTATTCCTATTGCTTCCGCAAATGGCACTGATATCCACCAAAAAAACCAAACAAACTACAGAATATTAAGCAGGCTTTTCCATAAGTAAATTTCAAGAACTTTGTTACATAGCAGATCTTTTGAGCCAGATCTTGAACTGGTGTAACCCAAAATGTTCAAAAATCATGAGTCAGGCTCACCACAAATCATGAGATTATATAAAAATAATAGATTTGGTGTTTTTTATTTGCCTTCTGCTGTTTGAGCCTTTAACATGCACTGGTCACATTTTGAAGCTTTCTCCACAGCCACAAGGGCTAGAAACTTACTTTTTGTTTAAGAATGAAGGCTGAAATCATCACATCTCCACCTTATTCTAGTAGCTAGGGCTTTAAGGAAAACAATAATTATCATGAGACTCGTGACAAAATCATGAGTTGGCAACACTGACATAACTCCATTGACTTCTGTTAAATGTGACTTCAGCAGAGTTAAAACCCATTTCCACCATATTCATATCATAACCATATTTTCATGAAGAATATGAGGTGTAACATCACACAACACAAGAACCAGGGTTACCCAATGAAATGAATAGGCAGCAGGTTTAAAACAAACAAAAGGAAGTACTTCTTTACACAACGCCCAGTCAACCTGTGGAACTTGTTGGCAGGGATATTGCGAAGGCCAAAAGTATAACTGGGTTCAAAAAAGAATTAGATAAGTTCATGGAAGATAGGCAGGATGGGCAGGGATGCAACCCCATGCTTTGAGTCTGGTTGTCACAAAGTCTCTGACTGCCAAAGCCCTCCCCCGGCTCCTCCTTGTAGGACAGAACATTTGACTCGAGACATCATGCAAGATATAGGAGACCACCACATTGTTGTGCTCTGTGTCCTTAAAGGGAGCTATAAATTCTTTGCTGATTTGCTGAAACGTAAAAAGCACTAAATTGAAACACTGATAAATCTGTGCCTATTGCTGTGAATGTTGTTAGACTAAAAAGCTACAGAGTAAGTTGTTTTCTCTTTCATGCAAATTGACTCTTTCCATATATTTAAATTCTGAATCCTATTAGTTTACATGTTGTTGGTACTAAAGAAAAGGAAGAAAACACTGAATTTATGCAAATGTCTTGTTTTAAAACAACAACTTTAATTTATGATACATTGAAAAGCAACTGATTCACTGACTTCCCCAAAGGAACAGAAGCATATTATATAATGAACACCATGAGGACATGGGAGAAGATTAAAGAACTGTATCAGGGAATAGAATCCAGGTCTCTTGACTCCCACTCACTTGCTTTAAACTCCGGCATAGGGGCTATTACCATGATAGAAGCTGAGGCTGCAGGAGTTCTAGGTTATGCATTACATATGGTCTGTGTCCATTGATTGTGGGTATTGACTATCCTCCTGAAGGCTTGGTTCCTGTAAACTATATTGAGAGGTTTACTTTAAGAATGTTTTATTTGAAAATCCCTGACATGCCATGTGTATCTACTGGATATAATCCCCCATGGAGTGAGGCGAGAAGGGGAACTGGAAACCACTGCAACCCTAAGCTTGCACTAGTTGCCACAGAGCAGCTCTGCGACTTGTAAAGAGAAGATTCTGTGTCTTAGGCTCGTTTCCCCACATGAAAACCCTCAGCTCTGTGCATGAGTCAGAAATTGTCCCATAAGGAATTAAATATAATCGTTAACACTCACCTGCAAATGCATCGTACAGTTCAAAACCACACCCACTCTGTTCCACTACCTACATGTAACAGAGATGACTGAAAGCCATGATGTATACTCCAGAAAAATTAATTCAAATGCCTGTCTAGGCTATTGAAAACTAAGATCTTTTTTCCAATTCCCACAATCTAGAAGCTTATTTCTCTGACCGATGCCTGTTTAAAGCTGAATTTGCCAAATGACACAGTAACAGAAAGCACAAAATTCGTGCTAATTGTAAGTTAATACTTTCAAGCATGTGGTGTCAGATTTTCTTAATCTCCTCTTAGAATGATTCATCTACAGAAAAAGTCAAGACTGTGGAAGAAGAACCGTCTGCGTTAAATGGAAATGTATGAATCGGCTTCTTCGGCATTAAAGGGAAAGAGCAGTTTTTAACTTTTCTCAACAAAGTTCAAGCTGAACTATTTCAGTTGTTGGCTACTGGAAATGAAACCATTAGGGCCTGATTCTAGGCTGCCTTGTGCCTTGTGGAGCCATTTACAATTAAGCAAAATGGGTGAAAAATGTCACCATTCTGAATGGGAGTTCTACCACTGACTTCCGTGGGAAGAGTTAGGTCAATGCCGAGAGCGCTTTGCCCCAGGAGCTGAGTCACAATCTGGTCCCTGGTTTCCCTTTGCTCCCTGAGTGAAAGTAAACTGTGCGCACTCAATACCTAGTACAAATAACTTCCCTCTGCATGCCTTGGAATAGCTGGCCAGTGTGATGGGGGCAGAGCCAATGCTCAACCACATACAACCCATTACTACAGGAGTGAGAGTTAGGAGCCCCATGGCTACTCAATCTCCCACACTGTTGCTTGTGATACAGACAACCAGTACAAGGAGTATGGGCCTACATTATACTCCCTAACTTCCTGAGAACACATGCAGAGGGAATTAGTCTTACCCAAATGTATTACTTTCTCTGTCCATGAGACGATTCATGATAGTAAGTACTATGCTTGGTAGTAAGGCCCAGATCCTCAAAAATATTTTGGTACCTCGCTGCCATTAAAATTAATGGGAGTTAGTTACCTAAATACCCTCTTGAGGATCTGGGCCCAGGTGTTTGCATGGAGAGGGAAGTTATTTGTACTAGGTAGGGCTGGCACAGGTTACTTTCATTCAAGGAAGCAAAGCAGGGCCCGGGGATCAGACCATGTGTACTTGTAGATCTGACCTGAGAGAACTCAACATAAAAAGCTACAGTAGTTGTTGCAGAAGCACTTGCTTTATTGTAGGAATACGGCAAATGAAGTGTGTTGCTTGGTTTGCACACCAGTCCCAAGAACACTATTAACAGATTCTCTGTTTAAAAACAAATAATGCAAACCAAATTATTCGTAAAGTAAGAAATTGGTCAAAGATGCATTATAATTACATTTTTTGTTTGTTTCTAAAACATCTGCGTTCTGACTGAGAAAGCCAAAGAGAAATGTAGTCTGACAACATCATTATCTGCAGTAATGACCCAGTAGGTGTTTGGATGGACAACCCAGGAACCAATCTCTCATATGGATTTCTTAAAAGAACTGCAATATGTTCTTAAAGATTTATTTTGCTGTATGTTTTTCCCCACACTAAATGGTTAACCTATTTTATATAAACAGTCTAAAAATGTTTATATTCCACAACAAAAACAAATGCTTTCTGTGCAAGTTCCTTTGAAATTGTGGGAACATTTAATATAATGTCAGTATTGTATTTTGTTGCAAGTAACAGAAATAACTCAAAAATGCCATTTTGGTTTCTCACGTATTGAAGTTACACTGTAATGTGCATTTTATTTAAGCTCCAGTGATGCATTGTTAAACTAATTGTTTGTGCAAGCATTTTAGGGACTGCAGGTTAATTGAGTCTACTCTATAAAGTGTGTACAGTACACAGAACAGGGCCTGATATGTTCATTTATTTAACAAGATTGTAAAAGAATGTGCATTGCAAGCTAGTTAAAGGTATATTTGTACTCTCGTCTTCAGAGAATTGTTTCACATTTGTGTGAGATGTCATTTAGATTGCTGATGTCAGAACAAGGAGCAATGGTCTCAAGTTGTAGTGGGGGGAGGTCGAGGTTGGATATTAAGAAAAACTATTTCACTAGGAGGGTGGTGAAGCACTGGAATGGGTTGCTTAGGGAGGTGGTGAAATCTCCATCCTTAGAGGTTTTTAAGGCTCGGCTTGACATAGCCCTGGCTGGGATGATTTAGTTGGGGTTGATCCTGCTTTGAGCACAGGATTGGACTAGATGACCTCCTGAGGTCTCCTCCAACCCTAATCTTCTATGATTCTAAACCAGGATGAACCACGATAGAAAGATTATTGTTCAATGAAGTGTTTATACATCACTAATCAGTATTTGAAGCTAAATCCTAACTCTGTATACAGTGTAGAAATCAAAACCCAGAACAGACTACAAGGATAACTGGAAAATGATATAATCTATTTTGTAACTCTTTGGAGGTTGTAAACCCAGAACCAGAAGATTTAGAGCATGGCTATTTCTGCTCCCTCTATTGGGGAGAAGACAAAAAGACACCTCTGGACAACTTCATTTACAGACCATTTTGTTTACCCATAATTCACTTACTGAGTTTTGTCCCTTTGGTGGGAATTTGTTGAGTAAATGTGATGATAGATTATTGTCATTACTGTTTTCGTGAAAGGACATAGGCATTGGAACATAAGAACATAAGAATGGCCCTACTAGGTCAGACCAAAGGTCCCACTAGCCCAGTATCCTGTCTTCCGACAGTGGCCATTGCCAGGTGCCCCAGAGGGAATGAACAGAACAGGGAATCGTCAAGTGATCCATCCCCTGTTGCTCATTCCCAGCTTCTGGCAAACAGAGTGTAGGATATGCCTGGTTGAGAGGCACCCTGACTGTACAAATAATGGATTTTGGCCATGTATCTTTATCTAAGGGAGTCCAACTTTATCTGTCCAAGGGATGTGTTTTGCTTTGGCTTCCTCACCTGAATCTCCTGTGGCCTGCATGGGGACAGCTGCAGGATTGGATCAGCAATAATAGGACTGGACCAGTAGTAGCAGAGCTGACTCTCGGCAGGGCCCATGTAAACTAGCGATAGACGATCACCGACTCCAGTCCCTATCAAGGCTGACGGGAGTAGCAGCGCTACTGCCTAGCTGACTTTTCTCACCAGGTGCCTCAGGCGCGGGTTGTAGCGCTTACCCAGCCTGTGCACCTTATTTAAAAGGAGGGGACTGATTCACCAGTGGGATTCGCTGCAGGAGTGACAGGGTGAAATACCATGCAAAGGCGGCCAGACTCACTAGATGATCACAAAAAGAGTGAAAAAAATCTGTAACCAACCCCACTCCCCACACGTGGGGCTGCTGCACTGGAGTTTCTGGCACTAGCCCGTTGAGGGGCTGGAGCTGGTTAAAAGTGAGGGAGGAAGCTCGCCAGGGAGTTCGATGTGGCACAACCCCAGGCTCCGATCGGGTCAGGAGCCGCGGAGCCTCGCCCAGGCCACTAGAGGGTCGAGCGAGCCCTCCCAGGGCTCTGACTGACCCTGAACCAGGCGCATTCCAAGCTCTCCCCGCAGGCTGGCGTAGCATGGGCTTTATTTACCTCCCCCGTCCGCCCATGGACTCGTCCCCCTCCCCCGCCCCGCCTTCGCCTCTCTAGCCAATGAGAAGCTAGCGCTTGGCAGCTCTGCTCGCTAATTGGGGAAACACAGCTGCCAACCAATGAGAGCGGACGAATTGCGTGGCAAAGGTGGGGGAATTGTCCCTCCTCTATCCCCGAGCTGTTTTCCTTCAGGACAGGGGCCTGGGGTGGGTAGGAAAGATGGCGGCTCTGAGAGACGCTGAGGATGAGCGGGGAAGGTAACAGGCCCCGTGGTCAGGGCGCCGGCTACCGCACGGGCCCGTGGCGAGGGGCGGGGCAGCGGTGGGGCCAGGCGGATTTCTCCCACCCCCCCCTCAGAGGCCGTGAGAGCTCTCCGCCCCCCGCTGCCGGTCCCTGGGGCGCGGGAGTGCCTGTCCGGCGCGGAGCCTGTCCCGGCGCTGTAGTTAAGCGACCTCCCCGCCCGCTCGGCGCCGTCTGCCCCCGGGCATGGGGGTCGCACAGGGACGGGGGGTGACACAGCGATGTAGTGGGATCAGCCTCGCTGTAGCGTAGGTCAGGCCTTAGGGCCAGGTTTTTAAAGGGACTCAGGTGCCTAACTCCCAGAGGCACTTCCCGGGCTTGCCTCGCTGGCACCGACATCGCGGCAGGCTTGTAAATCTCACACTCGCTCCTTCCGGCGCAAGTCGGGGTGCGGCCGTTTATGTCAGTACCGGGGTGCCCGGTTTTCTGGTGACCTGCGTAGGTTTTTACCAAGGTCTCAGGCGCGCGCACACACACGCCCTTGACCTCCAGTCGCTCAAGATGTGAACCCCGCCACTGATTTAGTGACTCTGGTCCCAGTTTCTGGGTGTACGTGCATACAGGGTCATCCCTGCGTGCCCCTTTTCTATGGCATGGGACCACAAATCTCTGCCGAATTAGGGCACTTCAAGCGTGTTCCTTTGTGATGGTAGAGCTCCGTGTATGCCCTCCCCCCGTCAGTCTTTTAATGTATTTATCCTCACCTCTGTGAGGTTGGGAAGTGTTATCCCCATTTTACAGATGGAGAACAGAGGTACAGAAAGACTATGGGTATGTCTACATTGCAAAGACAAACCTGCAGCTGGCCTGTGCCTGCTGACTCAGGCACCTGGGACTCACAGGGCCCTAGAGCTTGGGCTCCAGCGTGAACTTGGAAGTTTACACTGCAATTAAACAGCCCCTTAGCCTGATCACCAAGAGCTGGAGTCAGCTGGCACGGGCCAGCTGCGGATGTCTGATTGCAGCGTCGATATACCCTGGCCTAAGGGTACATGTATGTTGCAGGTAGAAGTGCAATTTCCAGCTCAGGTAGATATACATGCACTAGCTTTGAGCAGGCTAACATGCTAAAAATAGCAGTGGACTAGCTGCCTCAGTACAAACCTGTCCAAGACTTAGGTACATACTTGAGCAGCTAACTTGTGCCACCATCTGCGCTGTCATGGTTACATTGCTATTTTTAGCAAGCTGGTTTATGTACATCTGTGCCATCTGGAAATCACACCCTTTGCTTCAGTGTAGGTGTACCCTAAGTGACTTAGAATTACAGGGTTAAAAGGTCCGCAGAGGTCATCTGGTTTTAACCCCCTGCCACGATGTAGGATTTGTTGTCTCAATTTTATCTAAGACCACATAGAAAGTCTGTGGCAGAGCAGGGACTTGAAGCCAGTTTTCCCAGTTCCTAGCGTCTTAGCCACCGGACCATCCATTCTCTATTGCAGGGGTAGTCAATTGTTTTTTGTCAAGGTCCAGATTTCTTTGTCAGGTCATAGTCAAGGTTCAGATTCCAGGGAAGAAAATAATAAACCTATAATGATAAGTAAATAAAAAGATTTCTGTGTCCATTCAAAAATGTCTGCCGGTCCAGATTTGACCCACATTCTGCCTATTGATTACGCCTGCTCTATTGTATGCGCCTGGGTGTACGGACTATCTCTCTTCAGGTTAATATAAAAAGTGTACTGGGTCACCAACCTTTTTCATAAAGATAAATGCCTGTATTGTAGCCAATAAAAATATTCACAGAATTTACGTGAAGTATGTAAATACAGTTTTTTTTTAAATTCTAAGTAACGTGTTTTGGGGCAATCAGCTTTATGTGTCATCCTTTCTTAATACAAGGGAGGAGGGTCTAAAGTAAAACCTTGTTACTCAAAATGTATTTGACTAGTTTGAGCAGTCTACTTTAAATTATTTAAAATACTTCATAGTATACTAAGAAAAGTATTGTAATGTATTTTTGTACAAGAGTAATAAGTTCTTCGGAATAGACTGCACTGCAGTCTTTTGATATTACATCTTGACTGAGAGGCAAGATTGTGCTTGCAAGTAATCCCATTGACTTCTCAGGTGTGTAAAGTTACTTGTGTGAGTTTTCAGGATTGGGCCTTTCTTTCTTTTCTACTGTGCTTTATAAGACATCTCCCTGTTGACAGTTAACAAAACATAAGCATCGTAAATTATTCTTCTTAATTCAAGGTGCAGTCTCCATGACTGTCAAGTTGCCTTGAGATTGTATGCATTAAGTGCAGTACAATATGCCCAGTCCTAGTTTTGCTATTTATTTCAGTGGCAGTCAGGATCAGGCCTATTAACTAATATACCTAACCCTCATGAGGTGGCATTATTCCCATTTTGCATATGGCAAAACCAAAAAAGAGATGTGAAGTGACTTGTCCAACATCAATGACAGAACCGGGAATGGAATCCAATTCTGGCTCCAAGTCTAGTATCCTTTCCACTGAACCATGCTGGCTCCTAAATGAAGTATTTTACAGATGGGAACCTAAAGCAGAGATTAAGTGACTAGGTGAAGATGTCATAGGATAATTATTGCAGAGCTGGGAAGTGAACCCAGTTCCCCTGAGTCCCAATCCAGTAGCATATGCCAGTGGTTCCCAAACTTGTTCTGCCACTTGTTCAGGGAAAGCCCCTGGCGGGCCGGGCCTGTTTGTTTACCTGCACACGCGGAAGGTAAACAAACCAGCCCAGCCCGCCAGGGGCTTTCCCTGAACAAGTGGCGACCCAAGTTTGGGAAACACTGGCCTATGCACAAAACCATTCTGCCTTCTAAATGGGGCTGTCAGATGTGGCAGAACACAGACTCATCTTCCAGTCATGCACCTTTAAGATTTTTTTTTGGTAACTACTGTTTCATTAACTGTGTTGAATATGTTGAGCAATACTGTTCCCATAAACACACTGAGCAGGGTGGAGTCTTATCTTAAATTGAGTCCAAAAAGCTTTAATTATGTAAGTGCACAATCATATGCAATTTAGAATTATCAGTGGGGGATAGGAAGTTTAATTCTCACTGTATACACTTTTTTAATGAATATTTAAGAGGGTGTTTTTAAATGCTGTAATATAAAAACACACTATGGCAGTGTTATATTTGCTAATGTTGCTCTGTGTATGTAGCTTGTATATAATATTATGTCTGGTATATAATTCAATTAATACCAACTGATTACTTTTATATGAATCAGAAAAATTCAGTCCATGTTGCTTTGGGAATGAGATAATGATGATCAGTAGGTTGGATTCAAAATAATTGCAGGCTTGTATGAGGACAATATTTACTTATGTTTACCTGATAATTTTGAAAAACAGGACATAATATTTTTGACAGCTCTGGTATTTGTAAATCCTAAATGATAATCTTTCCTATATTCTTAAGGAGTAGGATAAGCATTCTGTTTAGTTATGGAGCATTTTTGTTTGTTTTTTTAGCAGAAGTATGAAAGATAAGGCCAAGATCAATTTAAGAAAATATGATGTTGGAAACAAATTCTCCCATTTGCCACTAGCCAAAGCATCTGTTCTTATGCCTCTGATGGTTAAAGATGGAAAGCTGCATGTGCTATTTACTGTCAGATCAATGAAGGTATGTGAACCAGAAGGTCAAAGCCAACTGTGTAACATCAAAAGTAAAATGAGAAAGTGTGTTGCAAGATTAAGCTGTGTGAAAAGAAAAAGTGAAGGAAGGAAAGCACTCAGCTGATACTCATATTAACCCATATTCTTATCCAAGTATTAGTCTCTATGTACAAATCTTAATTGTTACTGCATGGTTTTAGAGTCTAGTCTTCACACATGTATGCAACCAAAATATCCATACACACCTCTTTATTTGCACATGCAAACATTGATCACTGATATTTACTTTCCAGATACACAACAATAATTTGGATGTTTCTGTAAAGTCTGATACAAGTTTCCAGGTCAGAGTAAAGGGGACTATTGATCGGTTTCCTACAGAATTCAATTAAAACAAAAATTTGACCTGTGCAATAAAGTTTTTACCAATTTGATTCCTAAGGTTGTATCTAACATGACTTTTCCAGTCTCTTTCTTCACTTCTAGATGTGAGAGACCAAATCTACCTTCCTCTCCATTTTGTGCCAGTGGTATCTTTCTAAAACTATTATCGTTACATATTATACCTAGGTCTACTGTCTGTACTCTTTGATAAGTAATTTACCTGGCTGCTTTTTCGTCTTCTGAGAGGTGCAACATCTCTTGAAAGATGCAATAATAATGTTCCTACTTAAAAATCTTGACACTGTAATAATACGCTTACAATAACTGAGCGGACACACTGATGGTAAATGAGCTTTCTAACAAAGGCTCTGATTGGTTCGTAGAACTCACTATTATTAAAGTGAAACTTCAAATAAATATAATATAGAGACATTACTTATTCAGAGGTGTTTTTCTGCTGTTGATTTTGGTTTTTTTTAAATGAATTCTGTACCTTGCATATTTAATTATTTTGTTTGACCATGCAAAAGTAACCATTTTAGTGACAGATAGTTCCAAAGAGCTTTTTCGATCTCTTATGTGAGGCAGAGATGGCAAAAGGCCTTGAAATGTGGATATAAATTTTAAAGGAAAGTATACAATATAAAGCATATGATGATAAAGGTAACACGTTACTATAAAAATGCCTCTTCTTTTGTGTGATGCTGAAAGTGAGGGACCTAGACTGGGTAGATATAGACACCATGTTCAGATGTTGAGAAAGCTTCCTCATACAGCTCTGACTGTGCATTTCTCTTCTCACCTGTAGAGCTCTTGTTCCAGTTCTCAGCCTTGTTGATTAGAAGGATCTACAATAATTTGGAGTAATTTTGTGGACACAAGGATTTAAGATGAAATCAGAAAACTCATGATACTTAATAATACTCCTTTAATTTCCAGTTGAGAAGATCACCAGGGGAAGTGTGCTTTCCAGGAGGTAAAAGTGAGCCAACAGATAGAGATGAAATAGCCACTGCTCTCCGGGAAGCCAAGGAAGAAGTGGGACTCTATCCAGAGCAGGTGGAGGTCATCTGTAGGCTTGTACCTGGAATTGATAAAGTAAGGTGTACCAAAAAGAATCAAACAACTCTGAATATTATGAGGAAACAAGCTGAAAATTGCATTTCACTTCTATAAAGCTTATCACTGACATTTCAAACCTGTAGCAATGAGTGACCTTTTACTTTGTAACAAGAATGCAGCCAGTATACTTCCTCTGTTCTGGAGATGTCTTTTGAGGTGTAAATCAGTGTTACGTTTTCTAGGTTCTAGCTATCGCTCTCATGGGAACAGTTTTCACATATTGGAGAAAAGATATAAAGTGCTACATTTTCAAAGCAAGTTTTTTCATATTTTTATGTATAGGTCACAATTATATTTTATTAATGCTCTAATTTTTGTTTCTTTATTTATATATTAGTCTTCTTACTGTTAGTTTTATCCTGCCGGATAAGAAAATGAAAGTAGTATCTCCTAGGAGTACAGTGGAAACATGCATTATCTAATATTTTGAAACTTGAAGTATTTAGTATTTGGCTTTAAAGCACCAAAATTCATAGAAAGGACAAGTCTAGCTGTTACAACAGTTTTCTTAAATATTTTCCTGCTAAGTGCATCATTCAGTATATCATTATACATTATAATAATTTGAAATATACATATATATTTGAGTATACCAAAAATGTTAACTTTTAGTGCTCTCTGTTACAGCACTATCTACTTTTGTAGTGTCTCACAACCAATTTCATTTTGAGAATTCTTAAGGTTGATATAAAAATGGTGTAATGTAATCAATTGAATAAAAATATACGTGGTTACCTGATGGCTCTTGGTCTACAAACACCCTTACTTGTCTTATTCTGCTCTGTTACCTTGATATAAATCCAGAGTGATTGGATGTAAATAGTCTATCCAGATTTACACTAGAGTAACTGAGAGCAGATTGTGACCCTTGTGTTTGGAACAGTAACATTTCCTTGCTAACTCTACAAGTGATGATGGTTGGCTTTCATTGTAACAGTATGTGTCAGGTTTTCATATTTATAATCTGTATGAATAGGCTGCTTGTGAATGCCTTACAGTTTCAGCGACCTCTACTGTATGGAATATCAGACTCACTTGTGTGTGTGATTGTTGCCCTGTATTGGTAGCAGTGTGCAGAGAGTATAAACACTGATGTGTGTCCCAAATGAGCAAGGTGCATAAGCACCTGCGTAAGTTGAAACACATAAGTAGTTGCATTGATATCAATGCTAAAAAGTACATACATGCTTAAGTATGTAATTTTTGAATTAGGGCCCGAAACGGCCTCACAAGTATGATTGTTTCATAGGTTATCCACAGTGATGATTTTGTTATACTGTAGATAGATTTTCTAAAACATTTGAAAAAAACAGGATTTTCTTCTAAGTATTTCAAACAAGTTGATGTTTTTTCTTCCTTTCAGGTGGGTTCTTTAGTAACACCAGTTGTAGGATTTATAGAGGACACATTCCAGGCCAGACCTAATCCAGATGAAGTGAGTGATGTGTTTTTGGTGCCGCTGGAGTACTTTATCGATCCATTAAAGTACATGACCGTGCCTTATAAAAGAGCAGATGGTGTTGCAAGTTGGCTGCACAGTTTTGTATATGATGACCCTGAGCGTAAAACATCACTTAGGATATGGGGACTCACTGCACACTTTGCTGTATTTCTTGCTCTTGTAATTTTTGAAAAGAAACCTACATTTGCAATTCAGTATGATTTTGACAACTTAATTTCATCCTCTGAGAAGAGTTTCATGGAGCAGTATATGTCGCTATACCAGGGAAGAAGCAGCAAACTGTGAGCTGTGGGACTGGCACATCAGTGTAAACAGTTGGTTTAAATTATTTTTCAAACTTTACTATTTGATTTTCTGAATCAGAAATTGTCCCATTTTAATGCCTGTATTGGATTACAAAAAATAAAGTGCTGATAGATTAATGAGCCCTAAATAGTTTAATTTCTGTATTTATTTTACATGTATTTAAAAAAATCTTGGCCTTGTGCATATCTGATCCTGGTCCTGCTCTCACTGAAGTTTGGCCATTGACTTCAGTGGAAAGAGGAGCGGGGCCTGTATTTGTACACATATAAAACTATTGGAGGAAAACATTTTCCCAGGGTGAGCCCTAGTACTACATGTCAGATTTCAGCCTCAGATTATTTTTACAGGCATATTAGAATCCCTTGAACTAAAAACGGTTATAATGGAAAAGAAGATGCCATCTTAACTGTAGTAATGCAAATGGTGTTAAAATAATGCTGATATTCCTTTCTTTGGTGTAAAGCAATAGGCTATGCCTGCATTTCCCACTAATTAACCCACTAGTGCAAACTATTGTCCTACAAACTCTGCACTAGCAGCAGACAGAGGATGCTGACAGTTTGCCCACTCCTCTTTGTTAAGGCAAAACTCCCACTGAAATCAATAGGACAGAGTCGGGGAAGCAATTGGGAAGATGACAATAACCTGAGCTGGGTTTCAATGCCTCCAAAGATGGACTCTGGCTGTGGTCCCGTTAATGATGTCAGGGGAAATAGACAAATTCGCTCACAGTGGGCAACACTATATGGTACATCAATATTCCTGGTGCCCAAAGCAAAATGTGCAGATTCCTGTGCACAGCTATTCAGAGCTCTTGGGCTGAGGTAGAGATGATGCACAGGACTGGGTCTGCTACTGCACACAGCTATGTTTATTTAGTTAATTGAGTTGTCATGACAACTGCTTCAGTGTATAGGTTGCCATTGGCATCTGATGAATACAAGCAAATCTTAAAATTTTCTAGCCAGGTCAGCAAAGTCTGAGAGATATGCTGTACATTTGCACAAGATAGAGATGGTATTTTTAAAGGTACATCACTAAGAACCCAGTGCTGCATACATTTGGGTGACAGGTTTCAGAGTGGTAGCCATGTTAGTCTGTATCAGCAAAAACAACGAGGAGTCCTTGTGGCACCTTAGAGACTAACACATTTATTTGGGCATAAGCTTTTGTGGGCTAAAACCCACTTCATCAGATGCATGGAGTGAAAAATACAGTAAGCAGTATATATAAAAAAGATGGGAGTTGCCTTACCAAGTGGGGGCTCAGTGCTAACGAGGCCAATTCAGTTAAGGTAGAAGTGACTTATTCTCAATAGTTGATTACTTTTGTAGTGCTAACGAGGCCAATGCAATCAAGGTGGATGTCACCCATTTCCAACAGTTGACAAGAAGGTGTGAGTATAAGCAGAGGGAAAATTATTTTGTAGTGACTCATCCACTCCCAGTCTTTATTCAGGCTTAATTTGATGGTGTCCAGTTTGCAAATTAATTCCAGTTCTGCGGTTTCTCATTGAGGTCTGTTTTTGAAGTTTTTTTGTTGAAGAATTGCCACTTTTAATTCTGTTTTTGAGTGTCCAGGGAGATGGAAGTGTTGTCCTACTGGTTTTTGAATGTTACAATTCTTGATGTCTGATTTGTGTCCATTTATTCTTTTGCGTAGAGACCGTCCGGTATGGCCAATGTACATGGCAGAGGGGCATTGCTGGCACATGATGGCATATATCACATTGGTAGATGTGCAGGTGAACGAGTCCCTGATGGTGTGTTAGGTCCGATGATGGTGTCCCTTGAATAGATATTCGGACAGAGTTGGCAACGGGATTTGTTGTAGGGATTGGTTCCTGGGTTAGTATTTTTGTTTTGTGGTGTGTGGTTGCTGGTGAGTATTTTCTTCAGGTTGGGTGGCTGTCCCTAAGCAAGGACTGGCCTGTCCCCCAAGATCTGTGAAAGTGAAGGATCGTCCTTCAGGATAGATTGTAGATCCTTGATGATGCGCTGGAGGGGGGCTGTTTAGTTGGGGGCTGTAGGTGATGGCTAGTGGCGTTCTGTTGCTTTCTTGTTGGGTCTGTCCTGTAGTAGGTGACTTCTGGGTACCCTTCTGGCTCTGTCAATCTGTTTCTTCACTTCAGCAGATGGGTATTGTAGTTTTAAGAACGCTTGATGGAGATCCTGTAGGTGTTTGTCTCTGTCTGAGGGATTGGAGCAAATGCAGTTGTATCTTAGAGCTTGGCTGTAGACGATGGATCATGTGATGTGGTCTGGATGAAAGCTGGAGGCATGTAGGTAAGTATAGCGGTCAGTAGATTTCCGGTATAGGGTGGTATTTATGTGATCATTGCTTATTTGCACTGTAGTGTCCAGGAAGTGGATCTCTTTTGTGGACTGGACCAGGCTGAGGTTGATGGTGGGGTGGAAATTGTTGAAATCCTGGTGGAATTCCTCAAGGGCCTCCTTCCCATGGGTCCAGATGATGCAGATGTCATCAGTGTGGTACTAGGGGATGAGAGCTGAGGAATTGTTGTTCTAAAGCAGCCATAAAAGTGTTGGCATACTGTGGGGCCATGTGGGTACCCATAGAGGTGCCGCTGACTTGAAGGTATAAATTGTCCCCAAATCTACTCATGGTTTGCAGGATCAGGCTGAATTCACCTAAAATACAGTATTATCAGAACAAGGACCTGCTCCCGCTCCCAGTTAAATTAATAGAGCTTGTGTTTACACAGCACGGTGGGAGCAGGAATTATAAGATATTTACAGTGTTAAGAAAGAGAAGCTTGAAAAAATAAAGGTCAGTGGTACAATTCCTGCATAATAGACTAGTCCTAAAGGCAAAATGCCTTGAGAATGTGAGCTGTTAAATAAATAAAGTTAGTATAAAGTTTGCAGTGCAAGTGTATTTATCAGGCCAGAACTTTTTACTTTGTCACGTTAAATAGGACATTTCACCTCTCTGTGTTCAGTGAATATCAAGACTAAAAGTGTAGTGGTTTACTGCTCTGACTCTTAAAGAAGCACATTTCTCCTCTTTAGGAATGTTCCAATTTCTACTTATTTCACATCAGGCTCCAGGCTAGAATGGCTCTTCCATTTCATCCAGTAGAGTTGGCATTTCATCTTGTAGCCCATGAAATACAAAACACTTGAGCAGAGATGTTCTTAGCAAAAAGATAAGCTAGTAATGAATCTTAAAAGATTGATGTGCTTATACAGACATCTGAGTATATAATATGAATGACTGCTCAATGTTATATGTACTGTAGCCTGAAGATGATAAAGATGCCTTTAAATTTATGATGCAAAGAATAAAACCTCACAGTTCTTCACATTAAATGAATATTATTTCATTTTTAAAGGGTACTAGGAATTATAGTGATAACACTTCCCATTGAATACAATGCAACTTATATATCATTGTCTTGGCACAATTGGGCATGTATCCATAGCTTGTAATTTGCATTCTTTGTAAAGCTCAGTCCCACTTTTGGATATCTACATTTCAAGTCCAGTTCAGAAAGCTTGAAAAATTGGTGATGAGCACACTCCTTTGTTAAGGCTGTAAAGGGAAGCAGCACTCCCTGTTGACTAAAGACTGGGAGTCAGGATTCACAGGTTCCATTTCCAGCTCTGCCACTGACTTGCTCTGTAGGTATGTCATGTAGCTGGAAATGTTGCCCTACGTCTATGGGTGTGGAGGTCACATCGGCAGAAGAACTGGTGCGGTTCTGCTATGCAAAATATACATCTCTGCGTGGCATGAAGTCCAGCTCCACAGGTGCTTTCTTCCTGGCAATATTTGAGAGCAAGTGCAGAGGACAGCGGTCTGCCATAAGGCATATTCTACAGTTCTTTCTCTTCTGCACCCTGCAGGGTGCATGCTAGTGTTACAGAAGCTGCAGTCATTCAGGTAGAGTATCCCTCACAGAATTGCTCTGCCCTGGAGGGAGAATTCCTCTTCTCCCCATTCCTCTGACAGAGAGCCCCAGCTGAGATACTCAGGCTGGGAACTGGGGACTCGATGTGGACCTTAATCTCTCTGTGCCTCAGCTCACTCATAAATAAGATAGATGTGGCAATTCTGTGTTGTGAAGATTATTTAATTATTTTGTGTAAAGCATCAAGAGATGCTTGGCTGGGAAGCAGTGGCATAGACATAAAGTTATTATTACTTACTGTTATTGGAAAGCGTCTCTCTATCATTAACTTTTGTTATTCCATTTCTAGTGTCATCCACTAGCAATATGAGCTGTAACTGATGTGACTTTCCTTCAGAACCTTTGCTAAATTCTTTGAGTATCCTTAGCGTATATCTAGACTGCAGCTGGGAGGTGAAATTCCAAGCACAAGTAGATAGACTTGCACTAGCTCAACCTGAGCTAGAGCACTAAAAATAGCCGTGTTGCTGTTGTGGCACTGGCGGCAGCTCGGGTTAGCCACCCAAGTCCAAGCCCGCCCAATCTCCTGCATCCGAGCTTGGGTGGCTAGCCTGGGCCACTGCCTTCACCGTAACATTCACACTGCTATTTTTAGCATGCTAGCTCAAGCTGAGCTACCACAAGTCAGTCTGCCCTGACTGCAAATCCTACCTCCTAGCTGTAGCATAGACATAGCCTTGCAGATTTTGACAGTTGTCTCATTTTTTCACTGTCTATTTTCATCACATAATTCAGCCATTGCCTGACCATTCAGGAGTCCTGGTAACAGCTGCTCTGTTCAGTTATTCATATATAGCTTTTGAAGTCTCCTGCAGACACCGGCTGTGGTAACTAAACTTTCTTTGATACAGTCTGCACCTGGGGCAGCACTCAAGAAAGTATTGTTCAGTTTCTCCGATTGTTCTCCGCTGCATCACCTCGGCCATCTGAACTCTCATCCTGCTATTCATAGGTCTCTAGCATGCCTTACCGGAGCTTCTTATTTGGATATAAAGACCTACCTTTTCAAAAGGCACGAGTGATTGGTTCTTGAGTGCTTGTCTACTAGATTCCACTTTGGTGCATATGTGCCCCATATGTGTGAGATTGGTTTCTTTTGGCCGGCAGTGTCCGTTGGAGCTGTGCTGCACCCTACATGCCCCTAGGATCCAAGGATGCACCCAAGGACATAAAGGGTAGAGCAAGCCCAAGCACCAATTAATTCATCCTTCCCGCCCATGGCAGTGAGATGGAACTCCTGCAGTGTCCTTTGCTGTGCACTATGCATTTTTTCTAAGGGTAGTTAATAATATTATTATACATTCATTGGCATTAACAAACAAACAAAAACAAAAAATCACCTTTTTCGATCAGATCTCCCAGTACTGGGATCTAGATACTATAGCTGAAACAAAGTCCCCAGGGTTCACAACTTGCTCTTCTTGTGACATGGCTATCCTGCTTAATGAGGGGCAGTCAAGGTGTCTTTTTTGCCTTGGAGAGGGGCACGTCCATGCTCAATCTGTTGCTCCTTCTCCAAGAGGACACAGAAAGTGAGAGAGGCCCATCTTAAACTTTGTCTTAAAGACAGCCTCAGAACCTGATACTGTCTGACCTGCAGATCAACTCCAAGGCAAAAAAGGCACCTTGACTGGGCTAGTTCACTCTCTCAGGTGCCTAATCAAATTAGGCAAAGACCTCATCAAGCTGCTGTTTCCCCTCATGATCTTCAGCCAAAAGGTAGTTCGTTGTCCAAATAGAGTCCTTCTTACACCTCAGCAGAGACCAGTCACTGAGTACCCAAGGTACTGCCTGAAGCCATAGTCCGCATTGCTCCTAGTACTGACCTCTCAGTACTGATATAAACACGCTCAGTGCTGACAACTCCAGTGCCGATGGCTCCAGCCTCTATGGTGCAGAAGCTTTTGGCAGTGACTTTCTCAACAATGAAGATGTCCTCGGTACTGAATGATCTTGCAGTGACACACAGCCAGAGTCACCCTTGTTCTCCTCTTCTGCTATTAGATGACCTTCTACCTCAGTATCTCTCACTAATACCATTATGACACCAGTGAGCTCTTTGGCTCAGGTTGTATGGAGGATTCAAGATCGACCTAGGACACCAGACAGTAGATCCCTCTGTGGAGAAAGAATATGCATTTTCTTCCTTCCCTTCTGAGCATAGTAGGGAGCCTAGAAAATGGTGGGGTAAATTGTCCGTCTCTGCCTTAGGGAGCAGCCTGTATTGTCTCGCTCTGTGATTGGGTTCTTGTGTGGTATTCTTCTGAATTCTAAGAAATAAAGTACTGTTACATTGCAACCTTCAAACAAGAGTACTTTGTTTTTATCTGACTTCTCTGTGTATGCTGTGAAAATTAGACTAATGCCAACTCAGTGATTGTCTGACATTTACTTGGCTAGTACAGATGTCAACATGCCTTGGTAACAAAACCCATCATCTCTTCAACACATCTAATCCCTAAAGACAGCGAGGCAGAAAAGGTGACACTCAGTCTTCTCCTTTCAGCGTGCAGCATGCATTGCTGTCAGCAAACTAGCTCCATTTCTGACAATGTCAGTTTTCAATTACCTTTCTGTATGGTGAAATATAGCCAGAGATGCAATGTATAAAACACCTAAAAGTCCAAAATCTTTAGTGGCAGTCCAAAGTAGTATCATAAACAGGTAGAGGGCATGTAGTAATAATACGAGTTTCCACGTGATTCCTTGCCAACATGTATTAACCATAGCCTGAAGGGGTCACCTTTGTGTATAGGAGTAGTTCATAATCATTCAATTTTAGTTCTCGTCAATTAACTTACCAGACTGCTGAAACCACTAAAAAGGAGGCCAATTTTAGAAGTGATGTAGGCCCCTGTCCACTCTGGCATAAACTGAACCCACCAGCTCATTTGTTATCAACCTCTGACCGCTTTTGGTTTTACTAGTCTGGTGAGAGCTAACCCAGCAGCTGAAAGGTAAAAAACTCCATAGTGGATTACCAGTTCTCAGAGCAATCCAATCCCCTAAACAAAAATCCTTCTTAGCTCCTATCTGGATGTGAAGAAGAGTACACCAACATCCACAGCGACTGTAGCAAAACCAGTGGTATGTGGCTACAGAATACCTAGAAGAACAAGATATGAAAGAACTCCAAAAATCTTTGGAATTCAAAGAGGTAGTTAATACTTAGCCCCCAGATAGCACCATGTCCATAGTACAGTATAAACACTAACTAATTTTCATATCATACCTGTGTGGCATCATTTATCCCCATTGAGGATAAAAGGGGGGGGGGGGGAACAGAGGCACAAAGATGAAGGGATTAGGCCCAGACAATGCAGCGACTCTATCGCAAAGACAGGATGCTCAAGGGTTTCAACAAAATTTCACCATGCTTGGCCTGAAAAGACATGGCATTGCTAATTTAGCCAATTTCCCCATCGTCCTTATCGTCACGACTGAATCTGCTTATAATTGTTGCTCCTGACCTTTAGGCTACGTCTGTACTACTCACCACTAGTGGTAGCTTATGGTGTATGGATAGTTACCCACCACCGTGAAAAGCAAATCACATCCACACTGCGGTGTGTAGCTACATGTGTCAGCAAAATGCTCGGGCAGGGGGGAGGCAGCAGGGAAAGTTTGGGCCTTTCCCTGCTGCCACAGTCTTCCCCGGGGCTCCAGCAGCAAGGATGTACCCAAGTCTTTCCCTGTGATAGTGAAGGGCTCCAGTAGTGGGGAGCTGGCAGAGCGTTTCCATGCTGCTGGAGCCTTTCCCCATGCTGGAGTCTTTCACTGCGACACAGAAAGGCTCCAGCAGTGGAACGCTACACTGCAAAAAATAGCATCGTAGACAGGAAGGCATAGCTCCAGTGAGTAGAGAGCCCTTCAGGCGTGTCTTTACTCCCCGAAGGCCGGCCTTACAAACTACACCACTATTTATACCCATTTTAGGGGAGGGTTGCACGAGTTTGTATGCGACACTCTGCCAAAAGAAGCATGCAGTCTAGATGCACCCTTCTAAACACACTCAGAGGTTAATCCAGCTAGTGAACATATATTTGTAAAGCGTGCATGTATGTTTCCTCTGTATAACACAGAGTTATCAGAGAAGTACAGGTGTCAGGCAACAGCATGTAAGTAAAGATGTTTTGATATGATAAGCTGTTCTGTTTTTTAAAAATTGTACAGTGTAATTCCATTTAGCCAAATAGAATGGAGGATGTGGCATATTTTTAACTGCATGAGGTTTTGATTCATGGGTATATTTCAGTGCAAAGGATAAAAGACAGGTATATCCCACTTTTGGATAGTAGAGGTTGACAGGTAAAATGGGATTAGCTCTATCTATGCATGTACTTATATGATTTTCATCACCATGATACCTGGTTCTGTCATATTTTGCTAAGTAGAAGCAGCCATCTCCATTGTAGATCTATTGTAAAGAATAAAAAGCAACAGAAAAGACAAATATGTAGGAGGGAATAATTTACCTCCTTAAACAAAAGCATCCTTACAAAATATTTTAAAAAGTGTTTTTTAAAAGTGATCTATCTAATTTCAATTGTACACATCACTGTGTTCTCTGGGCAAAAACTTATGTACAAGACTATTGAGAAAATACAATAATCAGATGAGTCATTCTGACATCTCTTAGACTTGCCAAATCCACAGCGAGAATGCTCTGGTTTCTTTTCCTTCTTAATTTAAAATACAACACATTTTCATTATTCCAAATGACTCCGAGGTGCTTTAAACTGCTTTTTTACACTAAAGGAGAAAATATAGCTCTCTGCAGTGACTACAAACAGAGAATTGATTAATTGCACCTCTGATTCATACAAGAATTCATACACATTTACGCTGAAGAGAAAAATCCCCCAGCTAAGACAAAAAAAAAACCTCTGAGTGTAATTCAATATATGAAATGTAAGATCCCAATATCAAAACCTGATAAACTTTACTGTTAAATATTCTCTTGCCTTCCCTTTGTTTTGATGTGTTATACTGATGGGAAATAATTGCTGATATCATCTCTTCACTGATAAGAGATGCAATTATGGACAATGGGTTATAATAATTGACAAAAATAAGTGTTACACAGACACATACTGCATCATAAGTAAAATGCAATTTTCATCAGGCACAATGGACATTTTATAGGACAGAAAAGATGTAGAATGAAGAATTGGCCCATTTAGAAATAAAATGGAAAAGCTAAGAGAATTGTGTGGTTTGTTATTTTTTCTTTGTCTCCAAGCTTTGGGCAGTTTATTTAAAACTACATTGTAAAAGAAAATGTTCTATTTTGGTAGAACATTCACTTTAAGAATTGCCAAGGTTTAGACAAAGCAGGCCCCTTAAACATATAGTGGATTTATGTCTGCTGAAGATGGCTATATTATTTACCACAGTTTGCAACATACAATTCCTTAAAATAAAAAATCCTCTGTGCTTTGACTGCAAATGAGATTTAACTCATTGATGCAACAAAGAAAACGATATTGGCATGAACTAAAGAGATCTCATTCCACCCATTATATCAAGGGATTAAGGCCAGATTGTGCCATCCTTATGTTACCCCTCTTGACCTGAGCTGTTGACCAATATTCAGGGTCTTGCAGGTTGTTTCCATCACGGGGAGAAATTGATGATGGACGTAGGTATTTCTTTGGTGCAGTCCTGTTTATTTACAAAAAAAATGTACACGCAGTCCTGTTTCTGTGAACACAGTAGGAATCAAACAGTAGGAAACAGTTTCTTTGTTCCAAGCCTGTTTTTCCAGACAGCACTCTACCCAAAAGCTCTCTCTGTGTCATACTACAAGAGCATCTCTGGCAGCCCTTGCCTTTCTGCTACTTTCTCTGGCTGCTTGTATGGTATTTCTGGCTGCGTCCAGTGACACACACACCCCTCCACTAAAAAAATACCCAACCCTCTGCATTTTCATTCAGCCCCCAATGTAACTCCTCCACCCACTTAGCTCAGATTCTGACTAGCCTTGTGTATGGCCTTGCATGTGTTTTGGGTGGTGGCTCCTATCGTTTCAGCTATCTTACGCCGAAAGAAACTTAACTGCTTCTTACAGTTATACTGAATGAAATGCCTATCAGCTGCACCCAAGCCCCAGGATAACATTTATGATGAATAGCACTGTGCCCCTTGAATGATCAAATGGATTTAAACGGGACTGTTTGCAGAGTATAAACACTATGAATAACAGTAGCAGAAAATGGTCCTGAGCATAGAGATGGTTGACTACAAACTGTCAGGATTTATCCACAGATAATATATTACATTTTTAAAACGTTCCTGAAAGTACCCCTTTTAAGCGCCACTGTTACAAGGAACGACAGTGGAAAATATATCATTGACTTGACGGTTAAGGTGGTGATCAAAGAATCAGCCTGTTCTGTTCAGGTTCTTATACCATGTCCACCAATATGTTATCAAAGTGTCTATGCCATTCAGATACTTGAAAGCATCTGAATTTTTCTAGGGGATGTCTGTAGCATCTGTATAAATCTTAATTATGGACAGAATTCTGGGCACCTTCTAATTTCTATGCTAGTTCTTGTACAGTTCCAAACCTTCACATATCTGTGTCTTTAGGGCTTGATCCAAAGCCCACTGAAGTCAATGGAAAGATATCCTTTGACTTTCATGGGCTTTGGATCAGGCTCTTGATGATTTGCATAGGCATTCCACAAGAATGATATGAAACCAGTATAAACTGGCTCGGAGCAGTACAGGCCACTTAACATAAGACATATAATAAATAGTCAGAATAATACTCGTATCACTTCCTAGCGTAAATCTCAATGTATGATGCAATCTCATATTGTTACAAAAGTGGTTATGAATCAACATATAACAGAGAATAGAGCATTTCATATAATTCAAGAATATCTATTTAGCTTTACATTATGTTAAGCCTTAGAACACATAGATTTATGTCACTGATGTGGGGAAAACATTTGTTCTACCGTAAGCCAGACATTATGATGCTGTAAAATGGCCATACTATAAGATAACCCTTAATCTGTTTTGAGGTGCAAACAAGATAGGACTAAACCAGCAGTTCTCAAACTTCATTGCATCATGACCCCCTTCTGACAACAAAAATTACTACACAACCTGTCAAGGTTCCTTTCCCACTATGAACTCTAGGGTACAGATGTGGGGACCTGCACAAAAGACCCCCTAAGCTTATTCTTACCAGCTTAGGTTAAAAACTTCCACAAGGTACAAACTTTGCCTTGTCCTTGAACCATATGCCACCACCAAGCATTTTAAACAAAAAACAGGGAAAGAGCCCACTTGGAGACATCTTCCCCCAAAATATCCCCGCCAAGCCCTACACCCCCTTTCCTGGGGAAGGCTTGATAAGAATCCTCACCAATTTGTACAGGTGAACACAGACCCAAACCCTTGAATCTTAAGAAAAATGAAAAATCAATCAGGTTCTTAAAAGAAGAATTTTAATTAAAGAAAAGGTCAAAGAATCACCTCTGTAACATCAGGATGGTAAATACCTTACAGGGTAATCAGATTCAAAACAGAAAATCCCTCTAGGGAAAACCTTAAGTTACAAAAAGACACAAAAACAGAAATATACATTCCATCTAGCACAGCTTATTTTACCAGCCATTAAACAAAAGGAAATCGAACACATTTCAAGCTAGATTACTTACTAACTTAACAGGAGTTGTAAGTCTGCATTCCTGATCTGTTCCCGGCAAAAGCATCACACAGACAGACAAATCCTTTGTTCCCCCCGCCCTTCAGATCTGAAAGTATCTTGTCCCCTCATTGGTCATTTTGAGTCAGGTGCCAGTGAGGTTATCTTAGCTTCTTAACCCTTTACAGGTGAAAGGGTTTTGCCTCTGGCCAGGAGGGTTTTTATAGCATTGTATACAGAAAGGTGGTTACCCTTCCCTTTATATTTATGACACAACCCCAGGAGAGAGGACTAACGACTGAGTCCTCTTGAGCCCCACCACCCAGGGGCTTGGGCTTGGGCTTCAGACTTGTTGGGGCCCAGACCAATGCCAGACTTGGTGACTCCATTAAAATGGGGTTGTGACCCACTTTGGGGTCTCAATCCACAGTTTGAGAACCTCTGGGCTAGATCCAACAGTCTGGACAAGCTACTCTTGAGAGAAGACAAAAAGGAAGCTTTATGTTCTTACATTATCTAGGCAAACCAGGGACCAACATGGCCCCAGCATAAGTTAGTGTTGCTTTGCAGCCCTACACAACCAGAGGATTCCTCCAGGTAAGGGCAATCCCCAGAGGGGCCAGATCTATTTGCTGTGTGGCTGCTTTAGACCACCAAAGTGATGCAAAGAAGCTGGAGCTGCCCCCAAAGTCTCTCCATTAATACTGGATTTCACTGAGCTGATATACACCATCTGCTCTAATTTCTCCACTCATCCTACACTTTACCATTTGAGTTAAATTGTATTAAAATGTCAGCTGGGTGAATCGGTTGGACTATAATGTATGATATTCTTTATTTAACTGTTAGTTGCCTGGTCATTCATTACAATGGCCGAATCTAAAGTAACAGAACTTGGTATTCTATTTTGCAACATCTATCCAGCCAAGTATAGCTAGCATAGAAAAGGAAGTATTCAAATTATAACCAAGGGAGCAGAATGGAGAGAGGGGAGCTTCTTGATCTCTAAAATGGTTACATGCCTCCCAGTGCTGATATTCAGGATGAGCAGATTTCCTCCCCTGTGGTATGTCACTTTGTCATCCCTTGGTAATGTTCCCTTTCCTGGTCTCTCGGGTACATGGATAAAGATACACTTGCCTGAATATCATTAAATTGACTTGCAAAATATGGCTACATTTAAAATGTCTGTACAAAATACCCCTTAAGGGAAATGCATGATGGATAAAAAGGAGCAAGCTATGCATGCAATACAATGATATTCCCGGCATGTAAGCAAAGCCTCAGTGTGACCTGATAATCACATTGACTCAGATCCTCCAAGGTATTAAGGCATCTAATTCCTATTGCAGTCAAAGGGAGTTAGATGCCTAAATACCTCTGAAGATCTGGACCATTGTCATGTACGCCTATCATGTATATTCATTAGTTAATGTTTGTATTTGCATCAATTACAATGGATTAATTCATAATCAGTTGCAATTACAGCTACCTTAATTCACCACTTCTAACATACTTTGAGATCAGAATTTCTAAAAGGAGCATTTTTAAATAGGTCCTCGGCAAACATTAGTAAATATTTTATTTGAAAAGTATCCTCTGAAGAGTTATTGAGGTGGATTTGAAGACTAAAATCCATCTACTGGAGTGTGGAAAAAAGGAGTTTGGTCCTGCTTTCAGAGATTTTCGAAACACAGCCTTAACCAATGCTCTCTTCATTTCCTGAAAAGAATAACTCTGGAGTAGGACTACCTAGTGTCTTATGTTGTCACTCATTGCTGTAGTACATGAGTGCCAATATCTTATACCAACACATTAATTATAATTTGAATATTAGCATCTTTTAAAGCTGTTTTGCATTCTTTAAATACTGTGTGCTAAATATACAGTCAGAGACATATAAATGTGCATTTGAGAAGTTAAGGAATATGACTGTACTTTGAATGCATAAGCCAGAGTCCTGACAAACTTTGTACCACAATATGACCACTGTACTACCCCCATCACTGGTATGAATTAAGACATTTTGAAGCTAACTGAACAAAATTGGTAGCTTTTGGTATTAAAACATGGATGTTTTTCTATTTACAATATATTGGGGAAATCCACAATGATCAGTGGGTTGTATGCTCACCTGTATGAGGTGTTGCTTTAGGCTCTAAAAGCACTTAAACATGTACATAACTTTAAGTGTGTGAGTAGTGGACTTCTCATGTTTGGATACAATCAGTAAGAGCCTGAGTCTCATTGAATGTCAATGGGACTTAGGCTCCTAAGGCCCAGATCCTCAAAAGTATTTAGGCTCCTAACTTCCATTGAGGAAACCCCTTGGAGGAGCTTGGCCTAAGTGCTTAAGTTGCTTTTGAAAATGAGACTCAGGTTGCTAAGTCACTTTGGCATTTTTGAAAATTTTCCACTTGTGCCTGGTGGGCTTTAATATAAACCATGCAAAACTCACCGATCCACTATAAGTGGTTTCTTTTGTCTGAGGTGTTTTCCTTAGATGAGTTTCTTTATTTCTATATTTATGCACAGGTCTGTGTTAGAAGGTGAAATGGGGTTTACACAGCTTGGAGATTCTCCGCCAGAATTAAGAGCAGCTGTAAGTGAAATGCCACAAAAGCATAAAGGGCTAACTGGTGGGCAGTATTCACTGCAAAGGCCTGTCCTTGGGTAGCGTGCTTAATTTTATCTAGGTCTGTATTTGACCTCTATTTTTTCAGGTATTTAGGCAAGCAAACCACTTTACTAAGGAAAGGGAGCACAGTGTGTTATACCCACCAGAATGACAATACGGGGCAGGCTAATCTCTCCCCCCAACTCTCATTTCAGTATGATCTGAGGGGAGGAATCCTATGGGAATACTGCCCCTGCCGCTCTCCTAGCGCTCTCTGGGCAGGTCAGTAGGGAGGGATAGCTGACTCATACCTACCCACATCCAGCCCTACATAGCCCGCTGTCAGGCTGGCTGAGAAATGCGCAGTAAACCCATATATCCTGGCCTGAGGTCACCTACTAATGGGTAGAGAGTCTCCGGACAATAATCTCCCTGCCGCCCCCCACCAACCCCTTCTGCCCATGTCAGACTATTGCAGCCCGGGAGCTGTCTAGATACGCGGGTACCTGGCGCCAGATCAACTCGTCGTCATAGATTTAATTGGGATAGGCACTCACGGGGGCTACCTGCGGGGCTGGTGATTCGTGCTGCGCAGCTACTCTGTGCACTGCGGTAGGGCTGGAAGGACCAGAGCCCCCATTCAACCAGCTGCAGCCATTGCACATCCCAGCATCACCCACATTCAACAGGAGGCAAAGGCTGAGCGCAGCCCCCTCCTCCGCCGCAGCTTTGCAGCCCGCCGCCATGGCCAAGGAAGGCGCGGAGAAAGCGGACGAGACGGAGCAGATGATCGAGAAGGAGGGAGGCAAGGAAGCTGCCGAGGGTAGCGGCAGCCTGCGGGCAGGGGACACCAAGGAGATGCGAGCCGTGCTGCTGTCTGGCTTCGGGGGGCTCAACAAGCTCAGGGTGTCCAAGAAAGTCATGCCGGAGCCTCAGGAAGGGGAGCTCAAAATCCGAGTCAAAGCCTGGTCCAGTATCGCCTCTCTCTGCCTCTCCCCCATCCCTCCCCGCCCTCCGTAGGCAGCAGCTGCACCCCCACTCCCTATCCCCTCGGCAGCATCTTGTGATCGTGATGGTTGCACTTGTGTCTGGGGCGGGTGTGGGACCGTGTCAGTTTCAGGAAGGCAGGAGAGGGGGAAGGCTCTGTCCTTGCAATGCATGGGGAAGGGAAAGGGGCTGGGGTCAAAGAGGAAAGAGAGGTAAATAACCACACAGCCGTCTTGCCCAGGAACAGGGTTCAATGGGCATTTCCATATGTTCTTGAAAGCCACTTTTATTCTCAATCCCTCTCCCTCCCCTTGGGTCTGACAGTCTCAGGCAGCCTCTAGGAATAGAGCATCCTGTAACTTGACATGAATGTCTGTGTATGTTTCTGGGTAGTGATTTCTGCATTTTGAAGCACTCCTTTTCCTGCTCCTTTGAGTTCCTGTTAGAGAAGACAGGCAGCAAATGGTAATCCACCAGGGTGCTTGCTATTAAATTGGTTACCCCTCCCCCAGGCCTGTGACTTTGCAGTGTTTCGTGTAGCAGATTTTTGTGCTGACCCTTTATCTGTAAAGTTTAGCTTCAGGTGTTACTATTTTGCAGGCTGTCCTAAGTTTCCCTTTGTCAGAAATTGCAGATTGGAGCTCTCTGGGGTTGTTTGATTTGTCTCTCCCCCATTTGAAGTCAAAAGGTGGTTAATTATTTCATTAACTTCCCTCATTCACCATTTTCTCTCAACCCCACTTCTGAGCTGCTTTGGCAGTTTTTCTCTCTCCCATTGCAGGTCATCTTTCCCATATCTCTCTCTAACTTCAGCAGCTTACATTTTATTTTCATTTGACAGCTCCAGAGAGCAAATCTATACTGAGAACAGTTTGTATCAAAATATATTTTCTCTAGACAAGCCAAGAATAAAGGCAAAGCCATGGGTGTTTGTGCTGCAAGCGGTTGTTGTTTCACTTCTAATGCCAAAAAAGAGAATAATATTGCTTTTAATGTTTGAGTTTCTCAGAGCTGATTGGAAGAATTAGAGATATTTGGCCAGCTACGTTTGGGGGGTTGTTTTTTTATCTGAGAAATGTTGGTGTGCCTCTGATTGGTTGCTATACTGCTGATCAGCATGACCTTTCCTTTTGCTACTTGCCATTATTTTCCCTCACTAGACACTATCATTGCCATTTTTTTCCCAAACTTCTATTTGAGCAATGGCAGCAGATCAAGACAACTCTGCACCAGCCCCAAAGTTCTTGTGAGGAATTGGTGGGTGGTTAGTGACCAGTCAGGATCTAGAAATGTTTGGTCCAAACCTTCCTGTTAAGAACAGTCTTTCAGACAATCTAAACTGGATTTTTCTGTTCTTAAGTCTCATATTTATAATTAATAGAGGCTAAAACCTAGAATCTGTCTGTGCACAGAACTTCCTTTGCAGTCACGGATTTTTCAGGCCAGAAGGGACCACTATGATCTTCTAGTCTGTGAAAAATTCTTTGGCCTTTGTTATGCAGAAAACCAGATGTCATTGGGAGTTAGGTCCTCTGTGCACACAGTCAGAGGAGTAGAGCACTGTAATCACACAGTGGTAATCTGCTGCTATCTAAATGCTCTGGCATTTGTGGAAAATAAATGTGAAGGTGATGGCTGAGCTGTTTATTTTAGAAACAATCGACACTGAAAGTGACACTGGTTTATGGTAATGACTTTGTTTTATTAGTGTATCCAAAGGGTATCACTGAACCCTCTGTGTTCTGATAGGTTTGCAAAACAGACGCACTGACTGTAGACCTCAGTCAGACAGACACTGGCTTTTCCATATTATAATTTTGTGAATCAGCTGGTCTATTACTGATGAGAGTTTATTTTCCTCCTCACTTGCATCAGTGAATTATGGTCAGCTATCCAGCAACCTGAATGATTAATATAGATGCAGGATGGGATTTTGCCTCCCTTTTCTTTTTCTTTTCTTTTTTTTTTTTTAAGTGTCTTGCAGATTACGGGCACGATGGGAAATAAATGACAACAAGTCCATGTTGACTATATATTGAATATAGTGAAACTTGCTTGGTGGTTTATATTGATCAGAGCTGTAATGTCTTTTCACTGGCTTTTTTTCAATCATTAAATATTTAAAAGTTAACATTTGTCATTTTGAATGAGGTGTGTGTCTGTGTTCCTTTTAAAATGCATAAGTGATTGACGGGACTTACTTCCATGTCGGCACATGAATTTCCTCTTCATCAAGACTGCAGACCTCTAGGTGTTACAAATAAAAGTAGTTACCTGTGTAGTGAATACTTCGCTGTAAAATAATACTTATCTTTTCAATAGGCTCCAGGGGCTTTGTTACTGTTAATAAACTGTTGGAGGTGTACACCCATTGTTTTTGTATCAGTGGAACCACTCAACTAAATGACTACTTTGTAGTTATGCTTGGATCACTTATTACGCTATGTGTTTTTGAAGCTGTAGCACAGCTCAAGGTGGAGGAACGTGCAGATTGGTAAAAGGCCATGTAGCCTACCATAGCCAATGTCTGTTCCCAGCTGGAAGCAGGCAGAGGGAGTGAGATCAAGTGGTCAAAGCCTGTTTTGAGCAATTAGTGGGAAGGGATTAGGTCATTGACCCTTGTGTTTGTAGCTGGTAAAGAGAGAACAGGGAGTAGAAATGGTGCTGGCTGCATGGGTTTGGTTGGAAGATTGGTTGAGGAAATGATGAAAATGCCTGTTGTGGCCAGTGTAGCAAGCTCTTTCTAATATAAGATGCAGCATGCATCTAGGATGAGCTTCTCTAGCATTGCCTACTCTGAGTAATACATTTAATGATGTCAGTGTAAAGAGAGCTGCCTCAAGCAAAAGGGATTTTATAGATGAGATTTGTGGGGAAGGGAGGGAGAATCAAACCAACCATACAGCTTTTGCTAAATATTAGTTAGAAAACACAAGAAGAGGCACAGGTACCTGTACAGTCTGTACATACTCATTGCAGCAATCAAAACAGTTAAATTTTACCTTCCTGTTTCAGAGTACTATAAATAGGAGAAACTTGGGACCCACTGTAGAGTTGCTATTAGCTTGAAGCCAGATGAATAACTTTCTTCTTTGAAGACCTGAAATATCAATGATTTGCCTGAAAGTTTCTTTCATTTGTGATGAGTCATATGTTAGCCTCATTCAGTGACTAAGAGATGGAGCAATAGTCAGAGCCCAAGCTGAATCACAGCTTTTGCATATTCCCTATAATTATTTCTTGATTGGTAATGATGGAGCAGCTCGGCACGGCTATATTTACTTGTTTATTTTGTCTGGGTTTAACAAAATGCCTGAGTTCATACTGTTTTCAAGATCAGATAAACAGCTAGAACAAACCTACTCCAAATACAGCAGTGAGCAGAAGACAGGTAATGATCTCCTATAATTGCCTCCCTTTATTTATTTTTCATCTTGACATGGTAGCTGTTGCTGCTGCTCCTCATGATGCATATGCGTAGATGGGAGGCAGAGGTGACCCTTTCTGCCGCCTTGGCATTTGTGGAAGAACAGAGCTGTCTCCTAAATTAGAAGCAAGTAAAAGAAACCCCATGTTTAACAGAGTAGCACATGGTGTCGAATGTACCCTTAAAGATTAGTCTTATTCATATTTCATGTGTTTCTCTAAATAAAAGGAAAGTATGAGCTCTCCTCTTAAAAAAAAGAAGTTGAGAGTTCCGGAGTCATTTTAGATCAGTGGTGGGCAACCTGCGCACGCGGCCCATCAGGGTAGTCTGTTGGTGGGCCGCAAGAGAGTGTTTACATTGACCGTCCGCAGGCATGGCCGCCCGCAGCTCCCAGTGGCCACGGCTCACTGTTCCCGGCCAATGGGAGCTGTGGGAAGTGGCAGCCAGTACGTCCCAGCTGCCTATGCCACTTCCCGCAGCTCCCATTGGCCGGGAACAGTGAACCGCGGCCACTGGGATCTGTGGGCATCCAAGCCTGTGGACGGTCAATGTAAACGCTGTCTCGCGGCTTGCCAGCGTATTACCCTGACAGGCCGGAGGTTGCCCACCACTGTTTTAGATAATGCAGGCAAAGGGAGGAGGAATATGGGTCCAGGTCCTCAAAGGTATTTAGGCTACTAATGTCAACTGATTTCAGTGTAAGTTAGGAACCTACATATCTTTGAGGATCTGGACCACAGGGCCTCTCTGTCTCCTTACTTGAGCTGATATAAACCCAGTGACTTCAATGGGGTTAATCCCGAGTTACACCAGAGAAAGCAAGAAAATCAGATCCATAAGATAGTACCAGCCCAACTTGGGACATAGAGGGCACTCTGCAGCATTGGCATTGTGTTTAGATAGGGGCCAGGGACTGGGCGATTCAGAGACCTGGAGTGGGCAGCCCTGCACTGGATGGGGAAGGGTAAAGAAAACAAATTATGTCTCCACCCCCAGACCTGCAGAGATTATCAGGGAAAAGTAATACAGACACAAAACTCTCCGCGTTAGGGAGCCAACAAATGCCATGCTCCCATATAGTAGACGAAGGTGGAACCTCAGAGTAGTTGCAGTGGCCCTGGGTTCGGAATTCAGATACACCACTGACTCTGTGGTGCGCAAACCCCTGCCCAGTGATGGAACAATCAAGAAGGGGGTGATTTAGCCCATGAAGTTCAGCTTATTTGACATTCTTGTTAATATCACTGCTATTTCACAGGCTAGTCCAGCAGAACCCTTGCCTTGTTGTACCAATAAATTAAAAACCAGCAGGATCTTATTAAAGGGAAAAAGGCAAAATACCACATTTATTGTGAATACAGAAAGAATCATAGTCTACAGCTGTAACATTCCATTCAATCTCATCTTTATTCACTCATTCATTCATACACACACACACAGGTTCTGCAAGGTTGTTATCATAGTAAGCAGTTAGTTATAGCTATAACATTCCATTCAATCTCATATTTATTCACACATTCACACATACACACACACACACACACACACAGGTTCTGCAAGGTTGTCATCATAGTTACCAGCCTTAGAGTTGCTCATGCCAAGCCACTGGCCAGGTGGCCTGGACATGAGGAGGGAGCAGGGCCTTGTCAGATGCTCATCTGATGCTCCTGGAAGTTGGTTTGCAGAATCAGACCCCAAAGTTCTCACTTTTTAAGAGTCTATTTTTATAGGAATTTCTTCCTATGCCAGTCTATGGGAATTGCTTCATCATGCTGTTGCTGAATCAATCAGCAGATAGCACATTCCTGACGGCTCCAAGAAGTTATCTTGTTCTTTGGTTCTCCCATTCTTGAGGCTGTTGGGTGGATTCCAGTCTGCCCTCCGGGGGTCCTCTGGTTATTTCCACTTGACGCCTTCTTCAGCTGATGGACACTGGATTCTTAGGCTGGCACCTCCCTTATCATTCAGTTATTATCCACACCAAGCATCCATCCACATACATCCTCTATCTCTATTTTAATCACAATTGTTAATACAACAAAAGGGCGGGGAGTCTCTGGGTGCTGTTTCTGTTGTTAGAGTATTGCTTTGAGTCTCTGTGAATTGCTTTGAGAACAGACTCTGTCTTAGAATGTACTAACGCAATTAGCAGCTTGCAAGTTTCACACATAGAGGGAGAGAAACAGTACCAAAACCCAAGAGACCTCTTAATTAGTAATACCCTGGAATTTAAACTATGGGGAATCAAACTCATTTGTGATTTTAATACAGAACTTCTTTAATATGATCCAACAGCCTGAATGCTCTGTCCTTGGGGATTAGTTACCTGAGTCATTCTATGCCTTCCTCCTCAGATTCCAATTGCATCCAAACTTTTACTTAAAATGAAAACTACAGTTAGAACAGAACTGAACTATGCGCCGATCACTTTCCCACTGCATACCTACAGTCCGCCCTCAATTAACTACTGTGTCTTTCTTAAGCCAAAGTCAGGAATCCTATCCTTCCATCAGGACACCAAAACAAGCTATTCTGTAAAGCAATCACTTATTTATCAATAGTTCATCTTCAAACCATGTCCCCAGTGTGCCATTCAGGTAGTTTACTGGGGAAATTGAAATTACCCATAATGAATTGTCCCTGCAGACTTGAAGTGTCTTCAATCTCCTGTAATATCATCTACAATTATGCTAATATTCCTTTTACCTGAGGTTTTTAACCAAAGAGATTCCACCCTATGGTCAGCTCCTAGATGCTAAAAAACCAGTTTTCTGCATTCCCCAACCTTTGAGGAAGGTTGGATCTGAACTTTGTAGCTCTAAAGCAACACCTCCCCTGACCCCCTATGCAAGACCACCTCTCCTTCCTACATATATCATAAGCAGGGATTGTCATACAAGTAGTAATATAGAACAGTATTAGTATCCCATTGTTCATAGAGGGAAAGTGATTATATATTCGTGTGATTATTCTTAGACTGCCCTTTAGTCACTGTCCAAATTACAGCAAAAGCATCCACGTCTAATAAAATGGAGGCCACAGCTTTCAAATACCAAAGGTTTGTAGAGAAAGGACTGAGGAGGCTGTTCTCTTGTGCCAGACAATGAAGCCAACCTGTCCCTTTCAAATTAGAGCAGGCATAAGGAATTTTGACGAGGGATTTCATGAGCCCTAATGTTGCACAGATAATTAATAGACTAGCAATTTACCTCTGGATTCTCACATTCAAATTTATTTTAAGCTTATTTAAAGATTAAAAATGAGTTTGCTTGTCTCATCGAGCCCTGTTCTGCTCTGAGTTACCTCATTGATGTTGATGAGGATTGTACACGTGGCCTTATGAAATGGAAATAGAAAATGGAGTTTCAAATCAGGCCAGGAATGAGTCAGAGAAATGAAACTTTGCCCAGATGCCACTATTTGGACATATATTATACATGCCCTTTTTGATAAATGACAGATAAGCCAAAGTACTTCTCCTGACACAGTACCAGGAACATTCAAAAATATACATGAACAAGTCATATACAGGAGAATAAAAATGTGATGGGGGGAAAGAAGCCAGATAGTGTATGACTGAAGTATTTAAATATCAGGGCCAAAATCAAACTTGATTGCTCAGCTATTAATTAAATTAAATTCAAAATTTGTTGTTATATACCCCAATACCACAATTATTTTAGGGCTGTCAAACAATTAAAAATAATAGTTGTCATTAATTGCTCTGTTAAACAATAATAGAATACCAATTTAAATATTTTTGAATGTTCTACATTTTCAAATATATTGATTTCAGTTACAACACAGAATACAAAGTGTACGGTGCTCATTTTCTATTATTTTTTATTACAGGTGTTTGCCCTATAGAAAAGATTTTTAAAAAAGACTTACAAGTCGAAGCATGAAGGGGTATATGAATGTTTAGCACATCTGGCACATAAATAGCTTGCAATGCCAGCTACAACAGTGCCATGTGAATGTCTGTTCTCACTTTCAGGTGACATGGTAAATAAGCGGGCAGCATTATCTCCTGTAAATGTAAACAAACTTGTTTGTCTCTGCAATTGGCTGAACAAGAAGTAGGACTAAGTGGACTTGTAGGGTCTAAAGTTTTACATTGTTTTGTTTTTTGAGTGCAGTTATGTAAAAAAATACAAATTCTACATTTGTAAGGTGCACTTTCATGATAAAGAAATTGCACTACAGTACTTGTATGAGGTGAATTGAAAAATATATGTCTTTTGTTTCTTTACAGTGCAAATATTTGTAATACAAAATAATATAAAGTGAGCACTGTACACTTTGTATTCTCTGTTGTAACTCAAATATTTTTGAAGATGTAGAAAAACATACCAAAATACTGATAATAAATTTAAGTTGGTATTCTATAATTTCAGTTTTAATTGTATTGTTTAAAAATATTTGTGATTTATTGTTTATCTAGTTAATTTGTTTTGCATTAATCACTCGAGTTAACTGTGATTGATAGCCTTAATTTTTTTTTAAACTCTACACCTTTGTGTTCCTTCCCAATCCTGTTCTAGTAACAAGTTAATTTTAATAGATATGAAATTTTGTATTAATGCTGCTGCTGTTTCCTGGGGATAAAGACAAAAGGCAAGGAATTGGTTTGCTAGAGTTATGTAGTCAGGTTCATAATTGAAAACATGCCCATTCAAAAAATATGTCTGCCAAGTAATTCCATCAGAATGAGTAGGTGCATACGGGTTGGTGCACTGAGGTGTGATGATATATAGATAAAATCATATGTCTTTCTCAAATAGCCACAGTCATAGCCAGGTCTGTGTGTGTGCCCCCTGCCTGCTCTAATGTCACAACCCCAATTCCTCGGCTTGCTCTTACATCACAACTCCACCCCCAGTTACCTAGTGGGAGAACATAAGAAAGGTTAATTAAATAACTTTTGTAAATAACTCTAATTGTTGAAAGATCTAGACAATGGTCTCCAATGAAGTCAACATTTGTGAGCAATGTTGCCTTCCAGGTGTGTAAATTGTTTTTAAAATGGTGATCATTGTGAGTGTCTTTCTCTTAATTAGTCCCAAAAGATCTTTATCATTCAGAATTTTCCTACCCTATACATAACATTACAGAATATGAATTGCCTTGATAGTTTTCTGATCAGATGCAGCCTTTCCACAATCATTTTTAAGCCTTGAACCTGCAATGTGCTGTACCCCTGCTAACCATTCTCACTGTAGGCTTAGTGCAGTCACTGTGTACAAGTGTCTTTTTATCTTTCCCCTGGGTCTTCAGGGAGGACAGATGGCCCAGTGGTTTGGGTACTGGCTTAGGGGATCGTAGGACCAACGTTCAGTTCCATGTTCTGCTGCGGGTTTCATATGTAACCTTGAGCAAGCTGATTAGCTTCATTTCCCCTTCTGTAGAAAGGATTTAATAATGCTTCCCATGGGGGTCCAGGAGAGGAGATGAGCACAGTTGGGATAAAAAAACTTCCCATTGAAATGTCATGAAAATGACATCCCTATGACTGTCAGTCAGGAGACACACATGTTAATTCTGCAACTTTGGTTTTCAAAGTTGTATTTTCCAAAAGTGGCCCATAATCTTTCTCATGCACAAATCAAAGATGGGTTGAGGGCACTTTTAAAATGTTATCCACAATTGCCTGCAATGTTTACGTTAGGTGGAATTTCCACTGAAGTTCCCAGTGACCTAGATCTCACCATGAATTGTCTTGGTTTCATGGTGTCACTTTGTCTTTATCCTGTTTTATGTTTATCAGGTTTGTCCATGTCTTTGTTAGTACCCAGATGAAAACCCTGATCTTGCAAACACTTTCACATGAGTGACTTTGTATGTGACCAGTCAATGGTTCTATGTGCGTGTGAGAGATGACTCATGTGCATAACTTTGCAGAATACAGGGCCTCAGTATACATCTCTTCCAGCTGGCAGTAATTATGGGGCTGTGCTCTGAAACAATAGACTGGGGCTGTTGTATATTCTAGCTAGTTATGAATGTAAGGAGTCTTCAAAATGTGTGCATGGTGTTTGATGGGTCTGCAATCTATATAATGGGGCACTAGGTAAACAAAATACTTTTCCCCCCTGTTTTTTTTAAAGGTATTTTATTTTCATAAAATGAGATGAGATACAAAGACAAGGTAAGGAGGCCTCATGATTTTCACAAAATTGAGCATAAAAGGAAAGGTCATCAGAGATTCTTTTGAGCAGCCACCTACATAAGATTTCAAAGACCTGAATCAATCTTTTTGCAAAGACTGTTTAAAAATGATCAGGTGCAAGAGCATCTATAATAGTTTATTGATGATAACATCCCATTTGATGTTTAATAAATTCTCACTAACTATTTTGTTCCTTGCTGAGATAACAGCAGATTCCTCCCTGGTGTAACACCAGTAATTTAAGTGCAGTTACACCAGGGTTGCATCTGGCCCAAAATATCTATAGCATGTAACAGTGGATTATATACAAACTCCTAACAAATATCACTTCACTGTTTGCATTTTTGAAGTCCCTAAAGAATATCTCCAATCACTGCATTGTCCTTTCTCTGAAATAAACCTCAGTTTATCAGTGCATACTAGGGAACTTTTAGTGCTCATCAGCAGGATCCATATGGACAGTTAAGGTGCGGCATGTTGACGTGATATAGATTTACCCTCCAGCATGCCCCACAGTAAATGTTCAGGTAGACATGTCCCTCGGTTCACACACAGATGTACAACAGTAATGCTGAGACCTAACCAGGCCAACCTTGCACGTGCTCTATGTACCTTGAATAGCCTAACCATCCTCATTTACAGAAGTAGTCTGCTTTTCACAGAGCTACATATTTTTAATACTGAAAGATCTGTGCATATTTCACAATAATTCAAAATGTCTTGTATAGGGTCATGAGGTATCTCAGGGGATTAGTAATGAGAAGGATCCTTTCATCGTTAGCTCACTGATCTGACTCTGATCCAGGTGGTAATGATCTCTGGTCTGAAATAGTAGTTATGACTCCAGTGCAACCTCTAAGCATAGGAGCTCAGTGTAATCACAGATCTAGTAGCCCTACCTCCAAGACAGCTGACTTAGAGCCAAGTTGTTCCATGAGAGAAGATGTGAATTCCCTCTGCCCACCCAGGTGCAGGAGAACAATGCAGCATTAAAAACAATGGAAGCCTTCAGCATCTTTCATTGTCCTGGCTGAGTTTCTCCCCCTCCTAGCCCCATGTTAGTGTTTTGATTTTGTTTTTTCTTGTGTTTACAGTGGTTTAAACTTCATTGATCTGATGGTGCGGCAGGGGAATATCGACAATCCTCCCAAGACACCGCTCGTTCCTGGATTTGAGTGCTCTGGGATCATAGAAGCTCTGGGGGACAGTGTGGCAGGATTTGAGGTAACATTTCCTTTATCTCGTAGTGTGATCAAGGACCCAGCATTTGACTAGGACTGGAGAAGAAAGGATTTAAGGCCAGACTCTGCCACCCTTGCTCCCTTTGAGTAGTATCTGAAAGCTTGTCTACCCAGTGAGTCAGTGGTCAACAAGCCAGGGCAGGATTCTACAGTGCACTAATCTGCTGCACACTGATTGGGCTTGTGGACCCTCCTACAGTGCACCAGAAGTTCTACAGTGGGCTTTGCCGTATTCCTGTGTGAAACATAGATTTATACCCTGGCTTCCCACACACTAACTCACAGCATAGACAAGCCCTTACTCTGCAGGTTGCCCCATTGACAATGCAGGGTAAGAAACTATCCAATAACTAGGGAGTGAAGGGACAGCACTGGGCCATTAACTAGCAGCAGACACTTCCTACAAGAACAATTTTCTTGTCTAGTAAGCTAAGATAAAACCACACTTATCTGAACCTTGATTAGTGAAGAACTAATTTAATCATAATGAGATCAATTTCCCCAGAGCGACATTTAAATTCATGGAAAAAGTTCCCCAGCTTATCCAAACCCTCATGTATACGTTCTGTTCAACAACGTCTCACTGGATTCTTCCTTAGTGGGGAAAAATTCTATTACTTCTTGCTTTTTAGTGCATCGAGAGTCTTTTTATTTTTAATCAGTTTATCCCATTTCTAGAAATTCCTTTTAAAAACATTTTAGGCTGCTATATTGTGCTTAAAGATCTGCCTAGATTGGCACTTCGGGGCAAGTATCCTTTTAACATGCAGAAGTCGAAATAAGTTTTAATGTATCCTCTGGTTTCCTGTTCTGAAAGCTCTATTGCAAAGCAAACTGACTTCAATGTTTGCCCAGCACCTTGAAGCTGAAAAACCTTATACGAGTGTGAACTGTTGTTAATTATCATTGTTTCATTCCAGAAGCTTGTATTTTAGTTTTCCCCTTGGTCCAGCTCACCAAAGTTAGTTAATAATATGATCACAGGCCTTCAAGATTTTTCTGATTCTGATCTTGGCACTGAGTGTAACGAATGCTATAAATGAGACTGCATTTTTACTGAGCTGTAATTCCTGTTATAGAAAACAATAAGACACGCTGCATATCAAATTATGTCAGGGGTGAAATTCATTGATGTGCCTGGTGGTCTCATGTGGGACCTTCTGGGATATAATAGCGTTGTGGAGGCAGTGGGCAGAGCAATCTTCACAGGTTGGCCATTCTTTCATTACCTACCCATGTAATCATGCTGCCCTGCTGCCTCCTACTCTGCCAGTGGTGACAGCCTCCATTACCCACACGTCTGTTCCTCCTACAGGTAAGTTTGTGCTTCCTTCCTTACTGCCCCTTATGCATGAAAATGCCCCGCCGGAACTAATCCATAAAGCTACTACTGCCACCTCCTCCAAATTCCTCTTAAAGACTCACTTCTGCCAGGATGCTTATGATACGCTGCCAACTGGTAATGACGAGGCAGGAAGCCAGGAGACATGGCTGAGATAATTTATATTCCCTTTTTATTTATACGTTAAAAGAGTCAAAATAATTGGACTAGAAATCTGCTAATTTTACGCATAGTCCATCTGCGTAACCATATTTCCTATCACTGTTACCCTCCTCTTCCCTCCCCTGTACGTTCCCGCTGTTGCTTAGTCTCAGTTGTTGGGTCTTGACTTAAATTAGATTGTAAATTCAGGGACTGTCTCTCTTATGCTGTGTTTATACAATGACTAAAATAACGGAGCCCTCGTTCTGCTTTGAGCCTCTAAGCACTGCAGTAAGACTAATAATAATTTACTCACCCTTCATGCAGGGAAGGGTGAATTTCACCCTAGTTGTACACTGTTAAATGACAAATAACAGGGATCTCATCTGATCTCATCCCATAGCTGGCACCAGGTATTTTAAAGCATTGTATTATGTGTAAAATGTATGGCATCCCACTCTGTTTTCCATCATTTATGTTAAACACCTCTCTTAGCTGAAACCTTCTGTTTTAACTTCCCACAGTATTTTCTTGATTTACGTGCAAATCCTGCTGAACCAATGCAACAGGGAGGTGTGAATCTCCTGAAGGAGGACTGCTGGGCATGTGTCAATGATTTTATCGTTCTTATCTCAGCAACATGTTTTGTCAATGTAATGAAATAGTCCCGCCCCCTTTTTGGATCCTTGTATTTTTTTCTCTTTTAAGTAGACATTGCATAAAGAGAGCTGTATTAGGCAGCATTATTGTTCTTCCACACCAGCTTTGTGAACAGTGCTCAGTCACATGACAGACCATGGTCCATTTGGTTTCTAATAGGGTCTCATTAGGAATGAGGCTAGTATTGCTTAGAACTATTTTTTCCTTCAAGGAATCACAGCTTTTCAACTACCTTTTTCCTATAAACAATGATTTCATCGTTTGAAATGTGTACTTTCAGATGTGCAGATCTAGCATTCTTAATGTTTTTTTTTTTAAAAAGGGTTAGACTCTGTATAAAGCTGAGGAAAAATAATCCAGTGTATAGAACTAGTATGATGAGATTCTGCTTTGGATTAGATTTTTGTCTGCATTTTCTGGTCTAAACTTCTCTAATCCTTTTGAAATGGAAATCAGACAGCTATAGGATATGACTGTTTGCTTGAATACCATTATGCCTGACTGATTATACTGGGTCTCCTTTAAAAGTCATGATCAAGGGCATGATATGAACAGGGCAAATCATGCTCACTCTGGTAGAACCATCCTCTAATTAAAACAAGTCTTTGTAATTTTTAGACATATTTTACAACCTGGCATCCCTGTGTGCAGGGTCAAAAAGGCCAAAAGTTAAAGCCCAAATCTTGTACACCACTCCCCATAAGTGGACTCCATTTCCATGCAACGCCAGTGAAGTCATTGGGACTCCATGCTGTGCAGGATTAATGTGTCCAGGATTCGGCCCATGATCATTAGTCTGCAACTGAACTCAGCCTTTTATCTCTGGCATAGCCAAACTGGAATTTAATGGGTCTCTTCATTGACTGAGGATATTACAAATCCAGGCTTCTAATGGAAACCCTCATTGATAAAGGTTTCTAAAAATGTTCTCTACGTTGAATAAAAACCATCATTTAGCACAGCAGTTGAAAGGCCTGTTCCTACTTCCCACTGAAATCAATAGCTAAATTCCTATTGACTTCACAGGAAACAGGATCGGGCCTTTACCGTTTAAGAAGCTCTTAATTCCGGTGGCGGTGCTCATTTGCAGAGATCTGAAGTGACGTGCTGGTTAAATGCTATAAAATACAGTAAAAGCATCCTCAGTAACTGGCAGGAGAGACCTCGGTGCTCTACCCCCTTCAGTTCTGTAGCTATTTTTTTTTTGTAATTGAGTGTATACTGTAAAGTGCTAAAATCTTGTGCCAACTAATCTTATGCAGAAGCTGTATGTTTAAAAAGTAGGCACCTTTAGAACAGTGGAAGAGAAACAGCAGAACTGTTGCTGGTGACACATTGTTAATATGAAGAAGCATTTCAAAAGGAGGAGGAATTTCAGTGAAATTGGAATGACGGTTGTGTTCACCGACTTCATCCGACAAGACATAAACCTTTCAGAACTGTCACCAGCACTTTAAATTTTAAATAACCTACAGTATCCCAAGGCCAAAGAGATGAAAACATCTTGAGAGGCCAAAATGCTTTTGTACTGTAAAAAGGTTTTCTGAGGCAGCTGTCTCAGCACACCAGCTGCCTAATCATCGTCAAGTTTTCTTTTGTAAGCATGACAGCAAAGGAGAACTAAATGCAGAGGGGCAAAACTTTCCTCACCGTAGTCACATGAGTTGTCCTATTGGACCAATTTCTGTTCTCACTTACCCTGGTGTAGTCTTCTTGAAGTTTTCCTACACCCATGCAAGTGAGGAGAATTTGCCTTGCATTTTCAGATATTCACATTATTATTCTTGGCTATCTACGGGGAATTGCTGTCTGAATTCTCAGAATCTGAAACTGCAATCAAAGCCGCTAGATAAATGTATGAAACTGATGTGCCTGCACTTCAGCCCAATGCCCAAGAAGCACTTAATGTGGCTAATATAATCTCACTCCATCTTCAAATTTATCTGATCTCCATTTTGTATTTGATAGAAGGCATTTTTCACTAGAGTGTGTGTGTGTGTGTGTGTGTATATACTAGTATATACACACACACTAGTGAAAAACACCTTATATATATTTTTTTTTCTATCATAATTGGGTCTTCAGTTGCAGGAAAAAAGAAGATTGCATTGCTCCTTTAATTCCTGTGGACAGGAGCTGATTGATTTAGAAGCTGGCATAAGAACCGAAGGACACAAGGTTGATGTTTGAAGTCCTATTTTAAAGTTATAGGATCAAATTCTGTTCTGTCACACAGGTCTAAACCCATGGTAGCTATACTGACTGCAGGGGAGTCACTCTGGAAATACATTGATGTAGTTCAGGGCAGAATGTAGCCTCAGTAGTTAAGATCCTTGTCACATATTGATTATCTCCAGCAGGCAAAGGCAGTTTAAATATCTACTTAGAATAACATAACTACAAAGTAAACAGGTAATGCTAGCATTAAAGTAAAAGGCTAAATCACTGGTACTCACACTTTCATATTGTGGTTTATTTCTTAAAATAGAAGGCCTCCCATTCCTATGTCCACACCTCCCCATGCAGCAAATATATTGCCTGGAAAAATAGCTTGTGAAAAATTCTTAAGATTAGGAAGGCCAGGTGAAAATAAACTCCCTTTTAGATGGGGTTGCTTAGTCATGTCCATTCACTTTTATGTTGGTGCTCTTCTAGCCCTGCTCCCACATGCGGGACTTGCTTTCATTAGTAGCAAAGCTCCCCTCGCAGCTTGGACACCCCACTGCTCAAATCTTTTGATGTCACTTTGTAGTTTGGTCCTCCTATGTTAGCTACCTTTCCAGTGTTAGTATTGCCTGCAAATTTAATCCTGATTTAAATTTTTACCAAAGAAACAAACCAGCAGAGAAAGACCTGAAGCAGAGTTGTGTTTTTGTTTTTAAGTAAAAGTTTAACTGATCCCAGTTAAAAAGTTTAACTGAACCCAGCCAAGGCTGGGCTGCAACAATAATTGCTTCTTCATAATCAGTGTGGCAGAAGCAGTTCTGTGGACAACCCATCATCCATAAAGGTTGGTGGGAGAACTTCTGGTCATGTCACTTATATTCTAATACAGTTATTCATGGATTCAATGTTTTATAGCATTTTGTAACCATTCTGATGTGCATGCTTACTATCCTAATAATCCCAATGTCATTCTTTCTATTACTGCAGATTGGAGACAGAGTAATGGCTTTCGTAAACTACAACGCATGGGCTGAAGTAGTATGTACCCCAGTAGAATTTGTCTACAAGATTCCTGATGACATGAGTTTTTCTGAAGCTGCTGCCTTTCCTATGAACTTTGTAACTGCCTACATGATGCTCTTTGAAGTGGCCAACCTAAGAGAAGGCATGTCTGTGCTGGTTCACTCTGCAGGAGGTGGGGTGGTAAGTTGGTGCATTTAACTCTTCTTGTCATATGAATAACTGAAATGGTCTGATGTATGTTAATACACAAAAGGGGGCTGAGTCTCGAAGTTTGGATTCAGATCTAAACTTCCCCATGTGTTGTGAGGGTTTTTATGTTTCCCATCTCTATCTAATACTAAACGTATTCAAGGATTGATTAGATAGGAGCTCTAAGCCAAATAAGAGGCTATCCCAATAAACAAACAAACAAAATGAAGTGGGAGGGCAGAGTTAAAAGAGCAGATATTGATTAAGGGGTAGAAATTTTGCCTGTAAATCTGTGTTTAGGGAGTAGGTGATATGCACAGAATGTCCTCTCTGCTTCTGCGCACAACCTGGAAAGGGGGTTCTACATCTTCCACAGCAAAGAGAAACATTGCAGGACTTCCTAAGGCCAGGCCTGAAGTCAATAATTACAAAAGACAAGTGGAGTTGGAGTGAGCAATGGCTACTGAGTGTTACAGTCTGACACCTGCAACAAAGTACACATTGCCTGAGCAAAGCACCAGCTGGATGGATTCAGGGGAACACGACACTAGCCAACCAGCAAACAAGGAGTCAGCAGGTCTGTATTACAAATCATGTAGGCTGTGATTCACGAAAGCACCTAAGTATGTGCTTAAAATTAAGACAGACAGTAGAATTTTTGTATCTTTAAACTAACGGGGCTTTCACTATATAGTTTATCCACTCAGGAACTGCAGTAGATCTCTGCCTTCTCAACTGGAGTTCTCTCCTTTATCCTTCAAAATTGTCTTTATTTATTCTAAATTAATATTCCATAGTCTTCTACCATCTGGCAGCCCTCAAACACCTTATCCTTGATTTTATGTCTTTACCTCTTCTTCCATAGTCTTCTAAAAGATAGGCTGTAATTAAAGGAATAAATTCATCAGCTCTTTACACAAAATATTTGTAGCCAAAGATAATCCTGCTTGCAATGAACAACCCTCTTGGAATACTCCAGTAAATGTCTGGAATTTATAATCTTATTACAGTTCGGTGCAGTATGGACTAAGGAATTATGGTCCACTTTGTTTAATATTAATCTTTAGTGTGGAATTTGGAACTGTTAAAATAACATGGGGCTCCATATTAAGGGAAACTGTGCACTTTGCTGTCACTGTAATAACTTATGACTGAGACTTTCATTTAAGGCACTAGATTGTACAGGGGGGCACAGAACCAGAGCTGCCTGAAAGAAATTTCCATGTAGACATTTCTGTATAAATTAATATGCAAATTTGCATAGAATCCCAAAGTGTGGTCCCTCTGAAACAACAAATCCATTATCTCCTCCTACACCCATCAGTCACCCCAATGCAGATGTATAAATCCTTCCTGTTATATTCTATCAATTCTCCATTTCCTCCTTGCCTTCTCCATCCTCCCCTCCTTCCCCCCATCAGTTTCTGTTCTCTCTCCCTCCTTTTCTCCATTAACTCTCCCTTGTTCCTCACACAGAGGCGTCTTCTCCTATATATATGGTCTGCGTGCTGGGTTCATCCTGTGAGTATCTGCTGCTGTTAGGCAGTTGGCTGTTTCCCTGTCCTTCTCCTGACAGTTGTTCAGTGCTCTCTGTGTCTATCGCTAGAGGAGCTGAGGGCAGGGGAGATGCTGACTCGCTGTTATGAGGGGAGGGAAGGAGTCTATCACCAGCTCTGCCCATTGTGATTAAATTACAGGCAAGGAGGCCAGAGGTTAAGCAGGACTTTGCAGATCTGCACTGGGCCAGTGGGAGCTCCAGGAGATACTGGACCCCCCAAGGCACACAGTGATTTCCACAGCTAGCTGGCCTGCAGGGATGGGCTTTGGATACTATATCTCCACAGGTGCTGTGTTGTGCGTTCCCCCCTGTAGCCAGCCAGCTCTGTTGGTGGCAGCGCATGGAGGATTACAGCCAGAAAATAATCGATTTGCCTGACTCCCAGTCCCATATCCAGACCATGTTGTCTCTCCAGACCTTACAGGGAAAACTTCACTGTGGAGGTTAGTTGGGGGGTTTCCACCTCACTAACTGAAGCTGAGTCTTACAGTGAATGTGCTGACAGACCCCGATTCCAGTGGGCCCAATACTAATACTCCATGTATTTAAAACACTGAAAATTTAACAGTATCCATTGAGCAAATGATTCCCAGGAAGTTCCTCATTTAATAATACAGGAAAACCAGCATTCAAATCACTTTGAGAAAAGATATTTTCTGTGCTCTTGTATTAACAGATGCAAAGCCCATTAACATTTGACAGCAAGTGAAAAGATTGGCCAGTTGATTTCTAAATGTCATAGAAATTCCTGAATAATTTAATGAGACAATAGACCCCTGTGGTACAAGAACTTTGCAATTGTTCCTCTCTTAGCAATGCTAGTTCATTATTCTAGTTACTTCAGGCATTTTATATAAGAAAACTTGTTGATTTGTTAAGTTCTTGCCTGTTCATTTTTGGATTTCCCTCTGGGACAAATCCTGCAGCCCTTTCATTGACAGGAGCCAGAGAAAACTCCCACTGACCTCTGTGTATATTCTGCCTGTTTGGTTTTTTGTTGTTGTTTTTAAAGAAATCCTTATGATATTTAGTATAGCAGCTGACCTTCTGCTAATATCTGTTCGGGGATATGCTCACTGTGATTGGGTATACTGTCTCTTTAAAGTCAGAGGGGGGAGCTTGGGGGCCACGTAACCCCCATTCCAGGAGTTCTCTGGCAGACAGGCAGATACTGGGAGACCGCAAGTGGTCACAGGGTAAAAACTGTTTTTTTTGGAAAATCTAAGGTTACTAATCTTTCTAGAGCCTGGAACCAGGAGCTTTGTAGCATAGAACAGGGCAGCCCTGTCTCCTCTCTCAGCCAATCAGGACGCAATCTGGGAAGGAGGCCAGTATATAATCTACCTATTCCTTCATCATGGGAAGGACCCTGGTTGGAAGAGAGTTACTTGCCTTCTAGCTTCTCCACAGCTTGAAAGAAGATGGAGCTTGTTTGACTATGCCTCTAAAATTTGGGGGACTATTGAAAACCCCACCCAAGGTAGGAACGCTTGAGGGGGAGAGAGGGACAAATGCTGTAGGGCTTTTGTTCCAGGTTTTTTTTTTTTTGTTGGGAGAATTCAGTTTGCTGCTAGTCTGGGCAGAGTTGGGTGTGAGGAATGTAATCATAGAATCATAGAAGATTAGGGTTGGAAGAGACCTCAGGAGGTCAGCTAGTCCAATCCCCTGCTCAAAGCAGGACCAACTGTAATGGGCCAGCTGGAAGAAGCTGGCTCAGGGTTGTTGCCTAAATGAGGAGTGAAAACTCCTTGGGAAAAATACTGTGTGTGTATGGCATGTTGTAGGATGCCCAGTCAGTCATTATCCGTAACTTTCAAAGCAATGAAGAGGCTCCAAGGAGAGGGCTTGCCATACTCCCTGTTTTAGGCCCTCATTCACCAAGGTACTTAGGTATGTGCCTAGCTTTTAGCACATGAGAAATCCTATTGAATTCAATGGGACTATTCATGAGTTTTAAGGTGGGTAAATACTTAAAAGCCTTGCTGAATTAGACATTACACACCTTCTTAATACCCCAAAAATGCAACTTAAATATTCAACATCTTTTTATTGATCCATGCATGAATCTCCATGCTGGGGGTAAAAAAGGGAGAGTTCTCTGGAGGTTTAAAAAAAACAGTGGCAGGATGTAATCACGATATGCAGGTCCAATTATACCACGTGGACCCTAGAAGGGTAAGTCTTCTATTTCTGGTGGTCTTTGAATGAGAAGTCTCATGGTGGGGCTTCTATCAGCCCTAGGAATGGCTATGAGTGTTTGATTCAGCACAGAGTTGACCCCCTCTACTCGCTTGCCAGGATAGCATTGCCATATCTCTACAAAAAATACTCATCTGACAAACAAATGGAATAGTAACATGAACCCCAGTGGGACTTTTTGCCTCAATATAAAGCAATTAGCTAGTTACTTGAGATGAAGGTTCATTAGTGTTCAGGTGCAGCATGAGTGAGTTCTCTTGCTCTTGGGTCATACAAGAAATGAACGTTTGAAAACAATTTAATAGGGTTAAATGTTTAATTCTGGATTATGGGAGATTCAGCGTTGATTTTAAAAAACTCGTTTTCCCCACTTTCAGCACCAATGAGACCAGCCCTTGCCATGTAGGGCTTGTCAAAATGGAGACATCCAGGAAAGTTAATTCAACTGGACCAAAGTGGATTCATTAAATTTCTGTGTGGTCACTCTCCTTCACAATTAAAAGAGGGTGTTCACACAAAGGTTTAATGTAATTTAACTAATTCACTTCAAATTCATACCTTTAGTCAATTTGAATTAACGTTGTCTCCACGTGGACAAACCCTTAGATATCTAATTGTTTGAAACGGGCTCTTGTGGGTATTTCGACATCTGAGTAACAGCAATTGTTCCTCTGCATTACTGAGTGCAAAGTTGCACCCCTTAAAATGGTGGACTTCAAAATGAAGGCTGGGCTGAAAATGAAGTGCTATGAGAATAGTGCCATACGGGATACATTAAGAGAAAATTTTTTTTTTTTTAAAAATCAATCTAGCTATGGTTTGTTTCTTTATTTTATTAAGGGTAGTATTTTTCAAAAGCACTCAGCATTAGCCTAGCTTTGCTTATTGGTCATAATTTAAATGGGAGTGGAACTATCTCAACTTTGAGCTCTTTTGAAAAATCCCACATTAAATGATGTATTACATAGATTAGTATGGTTAGACCTCAAATTACAGCATTTCATCCTCTACGTCCATAGAAAGAGCTGCACAATGTGACCATGGTGAGCTCTTAGGTATTACCGTAGGAAGTGCTTTCAGTAAGGCCGAGGATTGTTCCTGCAGACTTGGTTAAAGCAAGAGCTACTCCCATGAAAATCTCTGAGTTACTTATGAATGCTGGTGTAATTCATGCATTCCTCTGGTGGAGGTGACAGGGCTTCAACCCAAGAGTTATAGAGCCTGAGACAAAATGCAAAAGAGTCCCACCTGTTCCAGTTTACAGCCCATTCTCTCTCCTCTCTGTTGTTTCCCCCTGCTCTTCACACTCTCTGTTGATTCTGTTCTCTAGGGAGACTAAGGGATCTTCTCTGCCCTTCCTCAGAGGTCAGGGAAGAGGGAGCAGCAGGCATCTGCTGCTGTGGATGCCAACAGGTGGATAGGAATCCTCCTCCTATTGGACTTGATCCTCCTCCCACTGAAGTCAATAACAAAACTTTCATTGACTACAATGGAGTAGGGTCAAGCCTATTGGCAGGAGGGTTCTCCTCTCCTGGCCTTTTGAGACAATAGACCTGACACAGCTGCTGGGCATTCATGCCTTGGTCCCAGCCCTTCTCTTTGCTTTTCCCTGGGCACAGGACCCTCCTCTGCCACTCTGAAACTTACTTGAAGAGGATCCGGGGGAAGAGACGCATGGAATAGAGCGAGCCTGGAAGAGGAGTCTGGTAGCGACCTGCATGACACTACAAGACCGCTTTAAAAAAACCCCATATATTTCATCAGGGCCCCCTGCTAAACCCAGGGACTAGGACAGTGTTAGTGGTGAAAGAGTCTAGTTGGCCATAATTTGGCATTCAGTAAACATACAAAACTAGTGTAACTGGCACACAAAGAGGCTATGGCGGGCAATGAGAAGGAAGCAGAAGGGCAGGGCCCTGTTTTACCCATAGTCTTATTTTTCTGGGGTTTTATCCTCCCCTTCCATCTTCTATATATGCGTTGCCCATGTTTTGCACACCTGCTGAAAGTCATAAGGGTGTAAATTGCACCACTTCATCACTTAACCTCCAGATACTGTTAGGCGTTAATATTGAATGACTCTCTTGCACTAGTATTTCAGTTTCACATGAGCTAAAATTAAACTTACGCTCATGCAGAGACATTGATTGCAATCCTCTAGCTGTGATGTGACCTTCACTTTCAGGTTCAACATCAGAGGAAGTGCAAGCAGCATGAGTAGGTTCCGGACCGCGATCTCGTACGTTTGAACTTGAAGGATAAAACTGGTAGGACAGCGCTTTTAGGTCATAATGACAGCACTGTTTACTGTTTGTCAGGTACTCTTCATTTTAATTGGCAGACACGGCAGCACACATTTTCCCAGCAAACCAATCTACGTGAGCGATGATGGCGTTTTTTAGTTTAGCTATTGATAACTGTGCCTCTGTAGCCTTAGTACAAATCTACAAGGTTTTATTTTGGGGGGGAGGGAAAATATCTTATTTTTAAGTAAGTGAGAAGCAGAATGAGGAGTGTATGGCAAACATAAGCAGTGGCATATTGTTAGCAACAGAAATGGTGCAAAATATTCATGAAGAAATGGCAAGCCTCAATTAAAGTGTGGGGAAACGTGTCACCAGGCCAGGAAAGAATCAGTGCCATGCAAAAATCTGAGGTCCTTGCCTCAGTGCACAGTTTATTCAAACACACAAACTCAAGAAGTAACACAAAACAAAGCAATTCCCCTGACCGTAGCAAGCTGTAGTCCCCAGAGGCCACAGAAAAAGCCTTTTCAGCCATCCCTCCCCAGAGGACAAGTCCCTTCCTTAAATCCCTGTTGAGTCATGTGAAAGGCAGGAGGCCCTTATTATTATTTATTTGTATCCTGTCACATAGGGACTTGCATTTTTGTTCTGGAGTAAAATAGTATAGTTCCCTTGATGTTAATAGAGCAGTGCTGATTTACACGCTTTGTTTTAAATTGAACACAACTGGCCAATTTTGCAGGTGGGGGGAGGGAAACATTTTGCAAATTTCTGCTAAAAAATAGGCCTGCTTTTGCGTAAAAAGAGGCTATTATCATTCAATGATCCCTGTTTTGATCAAAAAACTTTCTTCTGGTATAACTAAAATCAGACCTGTCCCAAATCTGTTCATGAGTTTGAACTTCTCATATTCCATTTCACTACTCAGCAATGTTTGCCTTTTCTACTGGCTTCCAATTTCCCTGTTTTAATTGGAAAATGACATCTTCAGGAAGTGCGTTATTGTGTAGGTTGATGTCTCCTTGCACCTCAGATATCTCATTCTAGATGCTGAGAGGCTATTATACAATCCTCGCCCACAGTCATCCTATTCAGAATGTTTTAACACATGTATCCCATAACGTATCCTGAATATAGGCATTGCTTCATGTCCACCTATAAATATGAATATACCAGGGGAAAAAAATCTGATAATGAATAGTAGGTTCTATCCACATTCAGTCCCAAACAGGAATCTAATACAAGGTTGAAACTGAATGATTTAAAAGAATTGAGCAGTATCTCTAGACTTGACAAAAATTAGACTAATGGAAGGATATTTTGTTGTTTTTTTTTTATGCTGCTCATTCTGAGATATTAGATGTACTGTGCATTACCTTTTTTAGATGATTTATTGACTCAGGTTTTAAAGCTGGAGTCAATTTATATCTAATCAAATAAACAAATTTCATACACAGAAATCTTGCTAAAGGTATTTTGGGTCAGAGTCACAGCTAGGGCAAGTTAGCAAGTCAACGTAGCTATGCCAGTTTATACAAGCTGCAGATCTGGCCCATTTTGATCAAAAGGGAGGTTGTCAAGATAAAAATCTATTATTTTTTTTTTTTTTTAAAAACCCAACTTTCCTGTGGTCCCGGTAACACCTTAAGATTGTTAAAAGAAACTTACTTAAAAATATAATTTACTTTTCATCATCCATGCTTTTTCTCTAAATTGAGTGAAATTCATAAACAATGGAACTAAACTGTCAATTTCAATTTTATGTTTCTTAAATTTCACTTTTTTGGTTCTCCTGTATGACTAGCAAAACACTACACGTTTCCCACTCTGCAGGTGAGTAGCTGAACTTAAAAAAAAAAAAAAAAAAAAAAAAAACAGGCCTTTTAACTGGACCTTAAAACATTCACACACAATATTGCCATTTCTACTGGATTTTGTAGCGACCCAACATATTGGTTCTATAAGTTGATGTTCATGTAAATAAAATCCATCAAACCGTCTTTGAAACTTGCTTGTATGCCAAGTACAATATTATGAGAGATTTCTTATATTTCCATAGAAGCACTTTAATCTGAGTCATTTATTTCTCTAAAGACTCTAACTGTGATGTTCTGCATGATAAGCAGTGTAAAAATTACAGGTTTTGGAAATAAGATTAATTCTGTTTCAAGAAAATACTTCATCATAACATTGATTGTTTCAATGAAACAGCTGATCACTTTATCCAAAGGCTGCTAAGTCCTATTAAAGGTAAAATTAGTTGTCAAATGAGATTTGGATTTCCATGTTTTATTTTCTCAGTTTCAGAAAACAAGAACCTGTTTTGTGGCTATGCATCGGGATTTATTTCCAAATATTAACAATTCGGGGGAGGGAGGGGAAGAGTGGTTGGTGGCTTTGGTCTTTTGTTGCTGGGTTGGTTTTTTTGTGGGGGGTATTGTAGTCGTGCATGTTTAATCACATAAGTGCTAGGCTGGTTTAGCAGTGCATAAGTGATTACTTCTGGTGAAATCCTGCCTGCTTCCCCACCCCCACAACATCCAGGAAGCAGGCAGAAGGCTAACCAGCAGTGAAGCTGCTGATGTGGTTCTGCTGTGCAAGGAGCAGGTAGGACTGGAAGCCCTCTCAGGTCTGCATCCATTACAAAGATGTTCTCTCAAGTGGAACTATCCTAGCAAGCAGAAGATATGGGCTGTGGTTGGCATATCCTCAACTGGGTGACTCCTCTGGCCAAATTGTGCTCCTTGTAGAGAATGTGCAGCAATTCGTCACCAGGGTTAGTTGCCAAGTAGCTTCACTGCTGCTCCAGGGCAGGAGAGGGGAGGACTCTGTTCTCTCCAGTCTCTGCAGAAGTCCTCCATGCACATCCCATTTCTGCAAGGGGCCCGGGACTGGACCCTCAGGTATTTGTAATTAAAATGTGTAACCTCATAAACATGAACTTTTAATCTGAACTATACTGGAAGGAAACTAAATGAGTTAAGGGATTAGAAAGGAGATTTGAGAGATTTGCATAGCCACAGCACTGCTTTGGCATGCAACCAAATTCTACCTGTCTTTACTTAAGATTTGAGTCCAAAGGTACTTGACTTCATTGGGAAAAGCATGTAGGGTCTTGTATCAGGATCTGGCCCTATATCTTGGTATGGAGGGTCGCAGATGTACGTGTGAACTACATCTCCAAAAGAAGAGAGAGGATATTAAATTAAGGTCATTTGTCCTGAGAAGGAGGAGTAGGGGAAGAGAAACTTACACAAGAGTCTTCTTAGAATTGGCTCCAGACTCTTCAGCATTCTTGTTTCAGCCCACTATAAAGGTATCTTTATCCAGTTTGGACTTGGAACACCCACAAATGTCAGAGGGATGTTGTAGTCTGGGGCTTTGGTCAGGCTTGTATCTACAATGGGTGCACCACCCAATCTGCAGCAGGTTTGGCACACATCATTTCTTCTTGTGCATTTTCCTAATGGCCTGGCACTCTCTTGGAAATGTGAAACTCTGGGAATTTTTACATCATGTATATAATGGCTTTCTACTATAATAGTTTGACCTTTTCAGTATTCAGTGTTTTTGATTCAAGGAACATTTATTCTCCCCTTTCCTCCCAAGTTAAAGGGACTGTACGCAGAAAACTAAGTATATTCTAGAACAATGAGAAGGTCAGAGTTTGACTTCATTAGCATCCTTCACAAAATATCCATTTATCATCATGGTTCATACTGGCCCAGTCTGGTTAGGAGGCATCAAATTGGAAAATGGCACCAAATGAAACCAGTCGCATCTCAGAAGTGTGGCTACAAAGAGAAAGGTACAAAAGCCAGATCTTGTTTCCATTCTAAGCTCATGGTTTAATTTTCTGGCATGGGCGCGGGAGGGTTAAAATTGGATTCAAAACAATATAGCCAGCTGAAGGCGGAAGTGAGTGGGAGACTAGTAAAAGAACTGGGTTCCCTATGTTTCTGAGGGATGAGGAATTCCCTCTCAAGCAAAAATGGCCGATGGCAGCAAGAAAAGATGGCCTGTGCTTTGAAACACTGGAGTGGGATTCAGCAGGCTTGGGTTCAGTTCCTCGCTGTGCCCCAGGTTCCCTGGGTTACGTTCAGGCATGTCATTTAACCACTCTGTGTTTCAGCATCCTCCTCCATTTCTCCCCCCTTTGCTTCGCTGTCTGCTTAGTTTATAAGGTCTCTGGGACCAGTGCTATCTCTTGCTGTATATTTATACAATACCTCGCACAACAGGGTCCCCGTCTTGAAGCTTCTAGGAGTTACCATAGTATAAGTAGTAATAATGTCCTTTCCTGAAAAACACCACTGAATGGACCTCCAATGAAAATTACATTCATCCTTATGTGGAAGGATGCCAAGGCTCACAGGGCTATCTAGTTATCCTAGTGTAAATAAAAGCCCTGATTACTGATATTTATTATATATATCACCAGGAGTTCTGTTTGGAATGAACAATAAGTGTGTTTATCCATGAATGATCTTACTAATCATGCAGGCAGTTTACAAATGCCAACCTTTGGCTAGAAATATAGCAAGGGTTTGCTAAATTCAGCCAGACATCATTATTTGAATCACAGTGCCAGTTCTTGCCTCCAGGTCTCTGTGAGATTACACAGGCGCAATCAGAGGCTGAATGTGGCTTATAAATATGTCTTCTGTACATCTGTTTTAACAAAATAACCTTAAGGACAACTCTATATTCAATTCCAAATGTAAGCAATTCAGTGTTTATCCAATATCTCCTTCCCCAGCCTCAAGAAAATACCATTTTTCCATGTTAATTCAGAGCATTTAAAGCCCACTGTGACTAGAGATGTAAAACTCAGACAGTTTAAGGCACAGATCCTGCAAATAGCTCCCCACAAGCAGACTCCTGCACCCACGTAGAGCTCCATTGACGTCTATGGAATTCTGCCCAAGCCCGGGAGCTTCCATCCACAAGGAGCTGCTTGCAGGATCTGGACCTTAGTTTGTAAGGGGTCCTGTATATTTTGGGCCTAAGCCGATGAGCCCTTTGGTTTCAATGGGAGCCCTACGTGCAGAGGCCTTGCAAGAGTGGGTGGTTAATTTGTTCTGACTCACTCTCCACATCTTGCTTGTGAATAATAATAATAATAAAAAGCTTAGTGAATACTACACATAGTTGTGCCTGCTTTCTTGTCACAACCACCTGATAGAAGTGAATATCCATCAGACTCTTTCCCCCTCTGCTTATAGAGTGCATTCACTCATGACTTGACCCAGCTGATTGGAAACACTTACAAACATCTCACCTAGCCTGGAGAAAGATTGTAATGAAATCAGGCAAAAGCTGAGCTTGATATGAACGTTTTGCAGAGCTCTGCTTCCAGCCTGATTATTCTGCTTTCAGAGCAGAATGGTAATTCCATTTCACAGGGGATTTCAAGACATCCAAATTTTGGTTTTGCTCCTATTGAAAACAAAATTTAAAAAAATTCAAAATTCTGTGTGACACAGAAAAATGGAAATGTCTCATGTCGATAACTTCAGAATAAATTCTTCCTGGTGGGAAGAAAGGGAGCCACGAGTCTGGATGCCTTGGGAGCCATAACTGAGCAGGGAGCCCCAGAGCTTGGGACAGCCAGAGCTTTCAGGCTCCCAGCTTCCCTTCAGCCTACCAGGTGGATTATACCAGAACAGGGAAACCTGGAAGATTTGGGGTCTGTGACTCTGAAAGCCTGGGCATGTTTTGAAATCTGCCTGGGTTTCGGAGGAACTTACCTAAGAATGAGCTGTCTCCACAGAATATTTCGATTGTGATGAATCATCAAACTGAAGAAAAAAATTAATTTTTCCAACCTGCTCTAGTTTTCAGTTAGATCAGGAGTAACTATTGAATTAGTCTCATTTTAAGTGGGAGGAGAATCAGGATTCATTTTGTGTCTCACTTGCTCCTTGTTCCAGGCTCTACCAAAGAGCAACGTGACTTTTCTTTCTTAAATTCAGGCCATCATATTGTGAATGTCAACCAGAAGCAGCGGCTGCAATTGTATTTCATAGCTCAGGAGAGCTTAAGCAACGTGACCAGTTCAAAATACTACAAGATATTTCATACTTTCTGATGGATCATGCTAAAAGGAATACATTTAAAAAAAAAAAAAAAAAAAAAAAAAAAAGCACTGGCCAGATTACAGGGGCTCAACTCCTCTGCTGTAAAATGGCAAAATTACCTTAAAAAGGCGTTTGAGTAAATGGCACAAACTAACTTCAACCGTGAAATATCTTTGAAAGTCCTTCCTCATCCCTCATTTAACAGGCATCCAATCCTCAAGTACAGTGTTACTAATAAAAGAGATGGAGTAGGCATGTTTAAAAATGCAATATTTGTCTCTCACACACTTATCTCCTATTGTAAGCATAGCAAGGTGCTGTGGCTATTGGAGGTACACTAGGCCTGATCGTGTATTTTGAATGCCTCCCACTGTGACTTCCTCACTAGAGCTACAAAACCCTGATATAGCAGCACCAAACTGCCCTAGTTGTTTATCAAGATTGAACATTTGCAACCTACCATGATTCTTTCTTTCTTTTTTTTTTTTTTTTTTAAGGTAGGCATAACATGCTGCAGAACTTTTCCCGTAGAAGAAGAATTGTGGTACAAGATTAGCCCAAGGCACCTCCAAACATTTTCAGAATCTTTTAAAGAAGATGTACAGATTTTTAACGCCATGCCCCCAGACCGTACTTCATAAAATTAATGCTCTTCAGAACCCACATGCTATGCCCCTCCCCCCCCCCCCCCCCCCGGGGGAAAAGATGTCAAATACAAGTAGCAAAGAGTGTGCTAATCAACTTCCTTTTCAGTATGGTATTTATTTTTGTGTTGCATGTGCCAAAATTCTATTCCAAAGGATCAAGGGCAAAGAGGATTGTCAACATTACTTATAGTATTTCTATGGAAGGACTAGTGAGGATAATCATATAGAGGGTGAAAGTTTGCTTATTAGAGACAAAAACTTAGGGAAACTATTATGTAAAATCTCTAAGCTCAAGCACATGGCTGGAAGCATATATTTTTCATTGTACCTTAGGGTCCCAAAACACAGTTTGTCAAATTAGGTTGATCCCATTGTTGTCAGTTTTCCTTTAAATTGGAAATGGTAAAACTGAGAGGATGATTGTCATAAATATAAAGGGAAGGATAAACACCTTTAAAATCCCTCCTGGCCAGAGGAAAAACCCTTTCATCTGTAAAGGGTTAAGAAGCTAGGATAACCTCGCTGGCACCTGACCAAAATGACCAATAAGGAGACAAGATACTTTCAAAGCTGGAGGGGGGAGAAACAAAGGGTCTCTCTCCGTCTGTTTGATGTTTTTGCCAGGAACAGAAAAGGAATGGAGTCTTAGAACTTAGTAAGTAATCTAGCTAGATATGTGTTAGATTCTGTTTTGTTTAAATGGCTGATAAAATACGCTGTGCTGAATGGAATGTATATTCCTGTTTTTGTGTCTTTTTGTAACTTAAGGTTTTGCCTAGAGGGATTCTCTATGTTTTGAATCTGATTACCCTGTAAGGTATTTACCATCCTGATTTTATAGAGGTGATTCTTTTACTTTTTCTTCAATTAAAATTCTTCTTTTAAGAACCTGATTGCTTTTTCATTGTTCTTAAGATCCAAGGGTTTGGGTCTGTGTTCACCTATGCAGATTGGTGAGGATTTTTATCAAGCCTTCCCCAGGAAAGGGGGTGTAAGGTTTGGGAGGGGAAAGACATTTTCAAGTGGGCTCTTTCCCTGTTATATATTTGTTAGATGCTTGGTGGTGGCAGCAATAAAGTCCAAGGGCAAAAGGTAAAATAGTTTGTACCTTGGGGAAGTTTTAACCTAAGCTGGTAAAAATAAACTTAGGGGGTTTTCATGCAGGTCCCCACATCTGTACTCTAGAGTTCAGAGTGGGGAAGGAACCTTGACCATGATAGTTACTCTTCTGTAGCTTGACTGCAGCCTTAGTAAGATGAATATCTACATGTAAATGGTGAACGTAAGAATGACAATACTGGGTCTGATCAATGGTCCATCTAGTCCTGTCTTCCAACAGTGGCCAATGCCAGATGATTCAAAGGGAACAAACAGAACAGGGCAATCATCAAGTGATCCATCCCCTGCCATTCAATCCCAGTATCTGGCAGTCAGTGGCATAGGGACACCTAGAGCATCCCTGACCATCTTGGCTCTTCAGCATGTGTGCAGTGTGCCCAGTCATTTAATAGCATCATCATCAGCCAAGTGAAGAGCCGGTAGTCCCCCGTCAATGTAAGTCAGCAGGCACTCGTCAAGGATATGCGACATAGTCTGAAGTTGACTGCACCCCATCTGAAGAGAGTGGCTGCACAATTGCCCTGTCCTGTTTGAAACCGGTTCACGGATGACCACAGGTGCCTTGGCAGGTCAAAACCTAGTGGGCAGATGGTTGGGTAACGAGATGATTAATGACTGTCATTGCTGACCACTCGTTATGCCAAGCAGGTTTCATCATCATGTCCTGTGGTGGCATAAGTGACCATAAAGGGCATCTGGAAGACCAGCGAACTGAGGGGTGATTGAAGAGGTCTGAGTACAGAGGCGAGTCTTGGCTAATAGCCATTGATGAACCTATCCTCCATGAATTTATCTAATTCTTTTTTTAACCCAGTTATAGTTTTGGTCTTCACGACATTCCCTGGCAGTGAGTTCCATAGGCTTACTGCATTGTGTGAAGTACTTCCTTTTGTTTGTTTTAAACCTGCTGCCTATTAATTTCATTGGGTGACTCCTAGTTCTTGTGGTATACGTAGGGCTGAATAACACTTACTTGCTCTCTTACACCATTCATGGATTTTATAGACTTCTGTCATATCCTCACTTAGTCGTCTCTTTTCCAAGCTGCAAAGTCAGTCGTCTTAATCTCTCTTTATATGGAAACTATTCCATACCCTTAATCATTTTTCTTGCCCTTCTCTGTACCTTTTCCATTTCTAATGTATCTTTTTTGAGATGAGGTGACTAGAACTGCATGCAGTAATCTAGGTGTGGGTATACCATGGATTTATATAGTGGCATTATGATATTTACTGTCTTCTTTTCTAATGGTTCCTAACATTCTGTTAGCGGTTTTTTTGGGTTGGGTTTGTTTGTTTTTTTGACTGCCATTGCTCTTTGAGCAGTTGTTTTCAGAGAGCTATCCATGATGAATATGTATAATAAGAAAAAGGGCATACTTTTTCTGTGCAGAAAGCTGGCTGAAAATAGGAAGATTTTGCAAAAAAAAGTCAACATTTTGAAGTTTTCTGTTTTGCATTTTCCATGAAACTTTCAGCAAATTTTTCCATGAAACTTTTGTCAAAGTCATGTTAAAAAGTTTTTGTTTCTCAGTACTCCGTTTTCAGTCAGAAAATGTATTTTCTGTAAAGCAAGAAATATAACTTTATAAACAGTTGATTAAAAAAATTCAGTAAAAAGTTATGTTTAAAAAAGACATCAGAAAATGTTACAAAAATGAGAAATTTCTGTGAAGTCTACAATTTTTCCTAAAAATGCTGTTTTTGACAAAAAGACCAAAATTGAAAAAAGAAACACTCAAAATTCTGACAAGCTCTACTGCATTCTCTCCAACCCTCCTTTCTTTCTTAAGAGATACCATTAACTTAAAACCATGTTAATTTCTTCATACACGAGTTAAGTAATTTCAGGTACTACACCAGCATTTACAATTTCATATCCTATTCTAATAATAACCATTGCTCTGTGTTTTGTTGCTATGTGAAAAACCCACCCAAATGGAGGAAAATGACTGTACCAGGAAAAAGTGATATCCTGCTTGTTCATAAGGGCCCAGATCCCGAAGGTACTTAGGTGCCTAACTCCCACTGGTTTTAATTAAATCAATGGAAGGTAGGAAACTAAATATCTTGTGAGGATCTGGGCCTTAGAATCCTAAGTCTCATTGACTCTCAGTGAGACTTTAGCTCTTACTCAGTGCACCCAAAGTAATTTTAAGTAAATGAGTCCTCCACTGCTCACATGTTTATAGTGACACAAGCTATTTAAGAGCTTTCAAGTGTTTAAGAGCTTTCAAAGCCTAAAGATGCACATCATACAGGTGAGCATAAGATCCACTGATCATTGTGGATTTCCCCCAATGTACACTCAAAAATCTGGCCTAAGACGCTGGCAAATACCCATAGTAAACAAACTGGAAAAAAAATAGAAATATTTTTCTGGTAATCCTTCAATAATCATCATTTTAGGTCAGTATGTAAATGTCTTTCATGCAAAAGTATCATTTTAAATGGATGGTTTCAGAGTAACAGCCGTGTTAGTCTGTATTCGCAAAAAGAAAAGGAGTACTTGTGGCACCTTAGAGACTAACCAATTTATTTGAGCATGAGCTTTCGTGAGCTACAGCTCACTTCACAGTATGCATCCGATGAAGTGAGCTGTAGCTCATGAAAGCTCATGCTCAAATAAATTGGTTAGTCTCTAAGGTGCCACAAGTACTCCTTTTCATTTTAAATGGATGCTGCCCTTTAATTGGAACATTTTACAATAGCTGAATTCACTTCAAAACACCATTGTAAAAGGGATATATGTGTGGTTTTTCCAGTATAATTTATCACTTGCTAAACTAATTTTATCCCCAAAGAATATTTTTCTGGATATGCGTGGGTTTACATCTGTTTTACTGTGTGACTGTGAAATGTCTGACCAGGATAAAGAAAGTTTTGAAAACTGCATATGGCCAGCCTGGGATTTTATTGTATTAAGAGCGAATTGGCAGGCAGAAATCAAGTAACTGACTTTGTCCGTGGAACTGATATAACAATATATTTGCAGGGTCAAGCCGTTGCTCAGCTCTGCTCAACGATCCCCAGTGTTACTGTATTTGGAACAGCTTCCTCTTTCAAGCATGAAGCAATCAAAGATTCAGTAACTCACCTGTTTGACAGAAATACAGACTATGTCCAAGAAGTAAAGAGGTAAGGATTTTATTTTGATTATCAAGTAGCAGCTAGCAAATTACTATGAAAACAGTGAGTTAAGCATATCTATGAGAACTGAATGAACAGGTTGGTTTTGGAACAATCACAGATCTAATCTAGATGTTCTCTAACTTTCTAATGAAAAGATAATTATAGCAAATCAGTACCTCCCTCTTCCTTTACGATCCAACATGGGCTTTACTGATCATGTTCACTTAGATGCCTGCTACAAGCCAAAGGAATTAAATGAAAGAGAACAAAGAACTTGACTGGGGGGGATCTAATCTCATATTATTTTCCTGTAACCTGATAGTGAACAGCAATAATAAAAGACTAAGTTGTTTTTAGTAGATTTGGTGCAATTTCTTCAAAATGTTCGGGAATTCTCTTGTGTGATTCTGTCTAACTAGGTTCTTATATTGTGCGAACCACTAGTATCTTGAGTTCTATGGTGTCTGGTTGGATTGTGAATACTTAAAATTTGTCTGTTTGCTTTAAGGTTAGAGTCATTTGGTGGCCTCCTGAAGTTGTTACCTAGGCTTCAGTGCTTCACAAATGCTTGCAGTTTTTTGGGTTAGTCTGATTAGTCTTGGCTGCTAAGGGATATATTTGGCAGGGAAAGTAAAGAAAATCTTCTCTAATTCTAGAAACAAATATTTGATGTTGCTGTTTTCTAATTCTACTTTAAAAATAAAGATGTCTTGACTGCACTGATGCACTATCTCAGTCAGCTGGAGGGAGCAACAGAAATTTCTATGTCCATTGCACATGCATGCACTCCAGTAGCATGTTGTGTGGGTTCTCCATAAGGTTCTCCATAAGGGATGCTGCATCAAAATATATGCAAAGTTTTTAGCTTATATCACCTTGGATTGGGATCAGAGTGGATCTCATAAACTAAGCAGGCTCAGCGCATAGATGGGATGTCCCCAAAAAGAACATAGGCCGGAGGAAGTAGTGTTAGGTATTCGATTGGTGACATGCTTCCTTCTCAAGTCCATTGCTGCCACAGCTTGGTGTTGGGGGAAACCATGGGAACTTTTGGAGGAGTGGCTGTTGAAGATCCTGTGGCACTCCTCTGTAAGATCAGGGTGTTTAGTCCCCATATCCTGACATAATTCTAGTGTGAGTAATTACATTGTGCTTCCCACAAGTATTCTCTGCATTGTCAGCTGGATACAGTATTCATCACTCTTTCATCCTACATGGGTTGAATAGTCTGACTACTGCTAAACACTCCTGTGGCAGCTGAAGTTGGTATGCTGGGGTATGCATGTGAGTGCTCTGTATCACCCCCTTAACATCCTTTTTAACTCCCATTAAGTTCAGTGGCAAGACTGTCCCTGATTTCAGGGGAAGTTGAATCGGGACCATAACAAAGGCCTTTTTATATCAGAAGAAAATTTCACTCAACACGACGTTTCAGTAGATCAGGAGAAGAGTTGTCTGGCAAAGGGTATCTGCCCAGCCCCACCTCTTCAGCCCTGGACTGTTGATAGGACCTCACTTCCCCCCACTGGAAGCTGCAGGGGCTGAATTTTCACTGCCAGTGGGGAGCTGCTGTAGCATGATGATCCAGCTCCTCTTCACTTCCCTCTGGGAGCAGCTGCAACAGACCAGGAGTCAGCTACCTCCCACTGTACTAGGGCCATTTGAACAAATGGGGAGAAAATGTTCACAGAGTTTTTTCACTGTTCAACATTTGAAATTTTGAAGAAAAATTTCATCAGAATTCAAAACCAGCTCCCGTTCCTTATCCATGGGATGCTGACTTCTCCTGTGCTGAACCAGAGTAAGATACAATCTCCTTGGAATGCCCCACTCCCTATTGTGGTAGGTGATCATTGCTCTATTCCAAGGGATTATTACAGTGGAACCCAGTTATAGTGGAGAGAAATTTTGCTACACGAGTCCATTAAAATGCATGGCAGCACTTTGTAGCTTTCACTGTGGTTTACTACTAGTGGATTTTCCCCTATGATCAGTCCACAGGGTGTGTGATTTGGGGCCATTTGGAATGGAAGGTAAAACGTACATGCAAAATGTTACATTTCCTCTTTAGGAAGACTGCTGTGACTATGATGGCAGGGTGATGAGTGTGTCACTGAAATGTAGGTGGTAGAGCTGTGGAAAGTCAAAATGTCCATCCCATGGGAAATTCCAATATTTTGAATTTTTGGTTTGGTCTCAAATCAGAAAATGGAAAACGTTGATCTTGCAGAAACCGGATTTTCCATTGGAAAAAACATTTTGATGGAAAATTCCTGACCCGCTCTAGTAGATAGATGGCTTGGTTGCCAGAGTGCAGTGGCTCTACTTCAAAGCCTGTTTTATATCAAAATCCTGCAGTAACAATGACTGGGATGATGTTTACAATAAAGATACATTCACTGCCCTGATTACATTCTGAAAGGGTACGTTAAGTATCATTAAAAAGAAAAGGAGTACTTGTGGCACCTTGGAGACTAACAAATTTATTTGCGCATAAGCTTTTGTGAGCTACAGCTTCATCCGATGAAGTGAGCTGTAGCTCACGAAAGCTTATGCTCAAATAAATTTGTTAGTCTCCAAGGTGCCACAAGTACTCCTTTTCTTTTTGCGGATACAGACTAACACGGCTGCTACTCTGAAACCTGTCGTTAAGTATCATGTGTTTACAAATGAATGCTCATCAAACTGCCTAACTGTAGAGAAAATTGTGTGCACTGTTTTAGCAGTGCCAATCCCCAGATATTAGAGAGACAAGGTGGGTGAGGAAATATCTTTTATTGGTCCAAGGCCTGTTTGGTGAAAGAGACAAGTTTTTGAGCACACAGAGCTGAGCAGACCTGAAGAAGAACTCTGTGTAGCTCAGTAGCTAAAAAAGATATTACCCACCTGGAGAAATTATTGGCCCACACAAATCAGCAGTGTCTAAGACTACTAAGGGAAGAAGTCTTATGTTTTGTGGCTCTTTGTCATGTGTTTCCGGCAGACATTTTGAGAGCTGTCTTTCTCTCTCTTTTTTGAGGAAAATGAAAGATTCTTTATAGGTCATAAAGCTTTCTCTGTTCTCCGACTTTGTCTAATTGCAGTTAGGCAACTGCAAGAGGTAGGGTCATCACAAGCTAACAGTTGCTTTTGGGGAGTAGAAACTGTTGACTGCACCTTATGCCTTTGATAGTCCCCAGGGTATAATTATCGTAGAATAATGTACCTGTGGTTTGCATAATTGTTTAATTAAAGAGAACTGGTCAATTATTTACAACTACTAGGGATATTTACTTGGTTATAAAGTAAAATAGCAGGTTTTAGTCAAACTGGAGGCAGGAGCTCACAGGTTTAGTTAGTGCAGAGAAATGTGAAACCAGACTTTGTTACTGGCACCATTAGAGTAACTAATAATTCTCTCTCTTTTCTTAAAATAGCTCCGAACGTTGTCGGGTTATATTTTGCACCTGAAAAAAGAGAGCGGTTTTTTGGCCAGTAAATACTGAGCTATGTTCAGAAATGTATGCAAACAAGGTTATTTATTGGAACCATATAAAAATTCAACTCCTCTGCTGCACAAATTGTAGCCATATTCTGCCCTTGGATTCATGTGGATGGCTCCTATTGACTTCTCTCTAAGCTTGGTTTGACTCAGTGCAGGAACCTCATAGATCAAAAATCCAAAATGGAATTCTGTCCATGTTCTGATGCTTAAAAACATACTATCTAAGGAGAAGTGAGATAGAAAATGACCCGTTTCCCCTTTTTTTTATTTTGCCTGATGAATGCAGAAGCAGACCTTCCCTGCCATGTGACACCCATTCACACTCAAATTTATACCCACAAATCCTTCTGGTATGCTGCAGTTTTTGTGTAGGCCCTTCCATAGAAGGATCTATTTGGCTATTCAACCCTTGCCAGGCTGAAGAGCGTACGCTGTTCGAGTCTGTGCAGCAAAGCCCGAATGAGCACAAACTTTAGGGCTCAGATTCAGTATGAATTGAGTTGATCAGGAGGTCGATTGTTCTTCTACCAAATGGACAATTCTCTCTTAAACTTGGTTGTAGCTAAATAGAATTCTAACATGACTGGGCGAGGGGACACAGATTGAGCTATGTTGGAACAAGCATTATTTAGCTAGATAAGGAAGTTATGTAAACTAGAGTATGACATTAGATCACTGTTAAAAAACCTCAGCTTCAACCTCAATTCTTATCCAGGCTAGAGCATGGTTGTTATAACCATCTATACTGGCTGGCCAAATTATTTTAGGATCCTGGGAGGCCCATGTTGAACCATCAATTGAAAACTCTTAAGATCTATGGAGACAGGGTCAAAACTGTTGAATTGCAGCCCCTGTGGGGTTTGCTGTGTAAAAGTGAGTTAGCACAGTGGTTTTCATTGTAGTTTTAATGACTAAAGCCTAGACTGTACCTCTACATGAGAGAAACTGCGTAGGTGGTAAAAAACTCTGTAAGATTCCCCACTGAATTCTTCTATCTGGGTGGTTGGATTTGCCCTCTTATTCATAAAGCAAGGGGTTGACCCCCACCCCACCTCCACGTGTCTTTGAATCCTCCAAATTTAATGTGCAAGATGCAATGGAACCCAGGATGCCCCAGTTCTGCCCCTATGCATCTAGGGTGCCTCCAATCCCACTGGGAACTCCCTGACCCCCCCACCCCCATGAGCCTCTGAATGCCTCCATGATGCCCCTTTAATGCTTAAAGTAGTTTTCACATTGAAGAGGGGACAATACAGCTCAAGGCTGTATTCTTTACTACAATACGCATTCCACCAGCCTATGCATGGATACCCAAACCCATGGAGGGGTCTCCACAGAGACTAGGGCAGGAGTGATGGTACCCTGTGCCACCCTCCACAAAAAAAGAGGAGACCCACCCATGGATGATTCCTTCCATGTACACAGGTGAATTGTATACAATTTGGCTCCAAGTGAAGTTACTATCTGGCACCAGCACTATAAATCTTTTTGTACCCTAACTTATTTAGGTTCTTATGACAACTGTGAGTGCCTGCCATCATTATCAGGAGTTACAAATGTAATATTTGTTTCTAGTGTGGAAACTATAGATTTCAAGTTTCCCTCTGAATCTGCATGGGGGATGAATCAAAGTGTATCATGTAGAATTATTTGCTTCCCTGAAGAAATTCACATCTAACAGCTGTTTTTATAAGCACCAATACATCCCCATGTGTCTGAGGATAGACTCAGCCCTTAGTCACCTGAGTAGCATTTTTGCACTGGATTGTCATCTCACACTGGCTTCTCACTAGTGTAACTATTGACCTCAGTGAAGTTACTCTTGATCTACACTGGTGTGAGAAAAGAATTGAGACTGTTGACTTGAATGAAACATGAAGAGGATTGGGCTGTATTGTGAGCAAACACTCCCACAGCACTTCTGCTGCATGGTCGATATCTTCTATGAAGTAGACCAATGCTGTTATTACATTCAGTTGTTCATTCCCATGATCCATGCTCTAGTCTTTCACAAGCCTCTCTGATCTGCATAAACACTTCTTGATTGATTTTCATAACCTCCCTATTTTAGATTCCCATCTTGCCCTGTAAAATAGTTGTAGTGATTAAATAATGATTTTCTCTCTCCCCCCCCATTCACATAGTCTCTGTGCCAGAGAGTAACAACATATAATTTCTACCTTCTCATGTTCTGCTTCTTTGCCTCAGTTGTTCTGGTTACAACACTGTTGCTCAGATAGATAAACATATTTTTATCATCCTGTAATATACTATCCCAGTCGAATCTCAATTAAGCCAAACTTCTCTTTCCTCCATAATTATCTGTACCACCTATAACATTCTGACCACTCCACTATACTCTTCTTCCTCATTCGTTTTTCCAGAAGAAAGAAATAAACAAAAATAGTGTAAAGGTAACCAATCATTTACTAAACACTTGGCTTTCTTTGACGCAACTCCTTTCCCATCTCACATATGTATGTTTAGTTCAGGCCAGATTCTGACATCTTTACTCACATTGAGTAGTATGTTACTCCACAAATAGCCCCATTAACTTCAATGAGATTGATTGTGGAGTAAGATACTACTTAATATGTCTGTGTGTGGCAGGGCTGAGACTCTAGGCCAAGTTTTTCAAAAGAGACTATTGATCTTGGCAGGTTTAGAGTAGCAGCCATGTTAGTCTGTATCCGCAAAAAGAACAGGAGTACTTGCAGTCTAAGGTGCCACAAGTACTCCTATTGATCTTGTGTGTCTCCATTGTTGCATACCCAAGTGGAGACGCCTGGTTTTCAGAGGGTGAATGCTAAGCACTTTTGGAGAATTAGGTGTTCTTAAAATGGCTCCAGTTGTGTACTTTGTAACTGAGATGCTCAAAATCACTAGTTGCTTTTGCAAATCTTAACATTAGATAATAAACTCTTCCGACTCCTCTCGAAACTGCCTTTCAAACTGTGGGTGCTATGTAAACAATAACCCTACAGTAGACCGGTTAAAAGAAATGCAGCCTTGAGTCCTGTTGCAGTGTGAAATTTACCCTCCTTTTGTCTTAGAATCTCAGCAGAAGGAGTAGATATCGTTCTGGATTGTCTGTGTGGAGAAAATACTGGAAAAGGCCTCAGTCTTCTCAAACCACTTGGGACTTACATTTTATATGGTGAGTAAAAACAAAACAATTAGAAGTTTATTTCAAAAATACCAATTTGCCAACCTCTTCTAGCAGCATGAGGACACCCTTTAAAAAATTCATGCTACTACATTCTCCCTGGGGAGTATGAAGAAATTATCTGCCATGTTACACTTAGTCAGTTCAATCATTTCTATTCAAGAGTCTCTGAGGATCTGATTCATAGGCTAAAAAATTAGGAGAAGCTAGTTGCTACAAAGCAAGCTGTTTTTTCAAAATATTCAAAGGCGGAAATGGCTCTGTGGTTCAGATAGGTGAACATCACTTGGCCACAAAGATGGAATATGTTTGGGGAGCGACTTTGGATCTCTTATTCCTCAGGCCACAGGAAGCTAGCAGTTTGGCAGAAGTAACCGTAGTATGAAGCATGGAACTATAGAAAGAGAGTCAATCAGGAATGGCTTCATTTGGTCTGACACCAAGCAGTGCAAGCTGAATCCAGACTTCTAAAGCTCACATTTTAGAGCCTCAGCATGTATCACTGGCCACTCAGTGGATTTAATAATAAAAATTGCTTCCCTATAACTCTGCCGACGTGCCACATAACTTACTGATAATGAAACAGCAACATCCCCAGCCTCTGTGAGAGGAGAGTTAGAGACTACATATCTCTGAAGACTGAGAGAGGGGAAGTCTATATGGTTACAGCTACCACCTAGCTGCTAAACTATAGTGGTAGAGAGGAAACTGTAATGGGGAGGAAGAGATTTGCTCTCAAAATACCTAATATTATCTAGTCTGCTTGTCTATGAACATCTGTTTGAGAGGCTGAATTGGTGGTTTTTCTGATCTCAGAAATAATGAAAGCTTATCTGTCATTTGGTATGAACAAATCTTTCTTTTGTTTCTGAAATGTGTAGGATGCTATCAACTTGACTTCTTTGATTGCTGTAGCAATGATAAAAGGAAGGGCATCATTATAGCTTATGCAATTTGGAAAAAAAACTAAGAATTTTTCCAAAGCACAAATAGAAATGTTTTTATTTTTTTAATGCAGACAATTAAGTGGCCTCATTCGTTGGCATGTTATAAGGGGTGTTTACATGTACGTGATCTCTTTTTTTCAGGTTCATCTAATATGGTTACTGGGGAAACAAAAAGCTTCTTTAGCTTTGCAAAATCAGTAAGTATAGTGCTCCTGTGGTTCTGTTATACCGCACTTATTAGCATTTATCTCCTTAACCCATTATTTTTAGCAGCTTAGTTCATCTTTACCAACACCAACCTAATTTGTCTCCATTCCATCGTTTACTAACTCCAGTATATAACATCACACTAGTGCAAATGAAGAGTGGTAAATGTAGCTTGGACTGATATGTTTTTCTTTTGGTATGACAGCTAGACAGGAGTCTGCTCTGTATGCAATAAATATTTGAGTTGCCAATAATCTGTATAAAGTCATTTTATATCTTAGACAAAACTAAACCATCAGTTTATTTTCTGAGCTGGTAATAGCATGTTATATCCACTATACAACTGTACTCCCAGGGGGTTCTTTCCTTCTCTAATATGGATGTACAGTGATGTGAATTCAAGGATATACTTGGGTCACAGGGCTCAGCTGATGTTCTGTCATCTCCAGGTGTACAGAAGAGTCTTAGGAATTAATTGAGCCATACAGGGTATGTCTACACTGGAATGTGACTACAGCTCATGTAAACATACCCAAGCTAGCTTTAATCTAGCTTACTCAGACACCAGAGCAGTGAAGCCGCAGCAGTGCATGAGTAACTACCTGGTTTCTGGATGGACTTGTTCAGTCCACACTGAAGCGTGTGGTACCATGGCTTCACTGTTTTGGTACCCCAACTAACTAGATTAATGCTAACTTGGGTGTGTCTACAATCACAACCCATGATTGAAGGATAGACACCCATTGAAATGTTCTTATGGTGCTGTCTTACCCTTTTCACTGATGTGAACAAACTAAAAGCTGAAGTATTAATCAACTATTCCCTGGCCTATTACAAGTAATGAACAAAACTGTTCAGACAATTCGCAAACATAAAAAAGGCCAAATCTGTCATTAAATTGTTTGCAAGGAAAAGTTCAACCAGCTCAGAAAGTGATTCCTTCAGATATGAGAAACAAGGACACAAGCTGCTAATCAGAGACCCACCACACACAATTTGTCTGCTAAAAATTCATCAACACCTCATACCAGCAACTCTATTTCCCAGAAGAAATTAACTTCAGATATCTCTATGGAGCTAAAATGAGGATATATCAAAATCCCCAATAAGAGACACTCGGAGACTTTACCTCTCTATCTCACATAGTGGCAAGGGCTAAAATATGCAAAGATCCTTGTAATTAGATACAAACATAGACCTGAAATAGTCTGAAGAAATTCCTGTCACCGTTAAAATCTGTATTATCTTCAAAGAAAATATCTACATACGAACATACAGGAAAAGATATTGTGGGTGCTGAAACAACCTGGTCTGGCTAGTTTGACATAATGGGGACAATTGGGAAATGCAAGACCAACAAGTTCATTAAGTTATTCTGTTGTCTCTGTTGCTGCCTTGGTTTGTTTTTGAGCCTAAGACTAGGCAAGCTTCACGCTGCACATGTGAATAAGTCAAGGAGACAGGTCACCACATGTTTTTCAATTGGTAGAGTAGACAGCCCTGGTAGAAATTGAAATTGGCTCCCACTGGTCCCATCTAGAGCAGCTACTGTAGGTTTTGGAAGAAAGCAACAGTTACATTGGTTCCTCGAGCTACTGGTTCTCCATCTGAAACCAAGAGAGGCCCAGAGAATGAGACTTGTTCTAGGATACTAATGCAATCCACTAGGGAGGGCTATACTGTTCCATAAACAGATACCAAGGTTTTAGTCTAAGTGTGCTGCACATTGCAATCGTCTTGAAACCAGGTTCCCTGGAGCTAGTGTGATAACTAACTGTATGGAAGTTATAGGCTAAAACAAAAGCCTTGATCAACATGTCCAGGCCGATGTTACAAAGTCTTAAACCAGAATGAGTCAATAATAGCTGCTTTGTAATGGTACTGGAGGGAATAATGCCACCTCTGGAAACTGAAAAGGCAATCAAAGGGAATATTTAATCAAAATATTAAGTAGTGCATTGAATTGTTCATAAAAATGTAAACTGCTTTTTTACACTAATCTAATTAACCCTGTGAAAATTAAGTTACCAAAAACCATAAGAATTTTTTTAATTAAAATTTTGCCCACTAGAATAAAACTCGCTAAGATGTGAGATCTCACTTACAAGATTGCCCTGGGGCTACAGTAGACAAAATAATGTCATTAGAGATAATACACAACTCCCAAATGTTTCAATGTACAAGACTTCAGCAGGAGCTAGACAGAGAGGCAAGAGCAGCAGTAAGGTTTACATAGTATGTTTGGTGGGATGAGTTATAGGGAGGGAGTAGGGCTAAGGGGTTTTACAGAGGGGTTACATGGCTTCCCTAAGGAAACAAAGGAAGACTGTGGCAGAGGCACAAATAGAATTCAAGACTCCTAAATCCTGCCCCTTAGTCACAGGATTATCCATCCTCCCAGCTGTCTGTGTTTGCACCAAAACCCTGCATTTGACCTTCACAGGCTACATGTCTGTCTACCCCATTTCTTTGTGCAAACATTGTGGCTAAGACAGCTCTGGAAATCTCTGGAATTTGGGCACGAAAACCAAACAAGTGTATTTTATGCCCATTACTCTACATTGGACAGTTCAGTTTTCTGTGCAGCTATTTCCTCATACTGTGTCTTTCTGCTGCTATTGTTCACACTTTTATTTCATGAATCCTCTCTCCTTCACCCTAGCCCTTGAGCTGTCAGCAAAACAGTGCCTCTGTATTTTTGCTTTGTTTTTTCTTAAAATCCTTGAAGTTAGTGGGCTTTTGATCAAGTGCTGTGTCCTGTTTGCAGAGAACCTTTATTCTATGTTTGTTTGTTCTCCCATGCGAGATGTAACCTGTTTGCATACATTGTAGCATTGTGAACCCTTTTGTCTATACGTTAGTTTGTTCTTGTAACCTTCATGTCATTTGTTCCTTTCCAGTGGTGGCAGGTTGAGAAAGTGAACCCTATCAAGCTGTATGAAGAGAATAAAGTCATTGCTGGATTTTCTCTGCTAAATCTACTTTTCAAACAGGGCCGAAGTGGCCTAATTAAGGGTATAATGGACAAACTCATAACCCTGTACAGTGAGAAGAAGATCAAGCCTCTGGTTGATTCATTATGGGCCCTGGAAGAGGTAGGAAAATAATTATTTTGAAATATGAAATCAGACTGAGTGAACTATTTACAGTAATTTAACTTATCCAACACATTTTGCTTTTACTTCTGTGCGTGAATTGTTTGCCAAAACCCTGACAGTCTCACATTTCTTTGTTATCAAGAGTTATGCACACATTCCTACAATGAATAATTTTTGGTTTGCAGAGGATCTGTTCCTGGTTTGTGCAAATACTCCTAATGTATGAAGTGATAAATAGTCACATGCTATTCTTTCTATTACCTGATTGGATGAATTGTCTAACTAGCCAATGCAGCATGAATTGCAGATGTTAGCTGAATACAACTCAGAATCTGCCTTCAGTGAATAGCCTAATACTTTACAACGAGACTCATTTCATGCCTATATTTGTGCTAGATGAGTCAAGCAACTCAAATGTTTGCAGAAAGTGAATACACAAGTGTTGCTGATCTGGGCAGATCAGAATTATCTTCTGATTTGAATGAATATTCCGGGACACATTTTTCTACTGCTTGTTCAACTCTGTTTAAAGGATTGCAATCAATCTAGCCTGCTGATAATAGGATAGTTACACACCCCTACTTAACCAAGCCACTGTCTTCTGAAAACTCTGCTGTCCCTAAAATGTTGTTAGAAAAATAACTCTGGTCTTCTTAGCAGTCTGAACAGACATTTTTTATTATTCATTTGTATTACAATACCACCTCAAGATTTAATTTTGCCCTGAATTTGTTTGTGAAATGTACCAAGTTTGACACACAGCTAAAATGATTGCTTCCCCCAGCTCTGTTGAATGTGAATTCTAGTTGTATAGTTGCTATTGAAAAGGTACTGGCAACATAGGTTGGCTGTGATTGTGCTGGTATTACCGGCATCCACAGTGAAAGTAGTAACCACCAAGCTCCATCAACGTGTGATATCAGCCAAAATTCTGGATGCCTCATAATCAGAGTTCAGACAGGGCACAGCACAGAGACTGCTCTAGCAGCACTAAAAGACTCCCTCCTCAGGCTATGGTCACTGGTAAGATCTTCATGTTCACACTGCTGGATCTCTCTGCAGCCTTTGACTCAGTGGGCCACAACGTAGTGCTAACACACCAATGTGACTTAGCAGGAGTACTTGGCCCAGCACTACAATGGCTCCAATTGTTCCTCTCCAGCAGAACTCAGAGAGTGGTGATGGGTAAATGCTTCTCCTCCTGGAGGGCCTCACCTACAAAGATCCATACTATCCCAGCTTCTCTTCAATGTCTATTTCAGACCACTAGCAGAGATAGTGAGATGCCAGGGTGTTGGAAATAATTTTCATAATAAGTTCATTCGGGTTTACCACAACTAAGTTTCCACACGAGTATTCCTTTATTAGTTCAAAGGCCACTTGATGTTTGTTACATCCAAAACACAAATATAAGCATATGCACACACCTCTGTTCTGTACCCTTGCAACAACAGTTACAAGCATTGGCCAAAATACTTACAACCGGATCAGACTCAGGAGACACCTTCCCACCATGACATGACTCCTGATGGGCAAAGGAAAGCTCTCACAAAGAACCCCCAGAAAAACCTTGTTTGTAATCGTGTATAAAAAACAAATTAAGTCATAGCTGGTTATGGGACTTTTGCTAGGGCCAGATGAAAGCTTAGGGCTGAACCCTATCCTCTGTTCCAGTGCAGACAAGATTAATGACTGGGGCTCTTTCTTCAAGGTTTTCTTATCTCATTTTGCCATATTTCTCCCTAACTACTGGGCCAAGCATTTCTTTATAATAAACTAAACAAACCAGTAATTTACTGCATCTGATACCCAATCTTTAAAAAATTTGATAACCTCAACCCAAATCTTAAATAACTCTGATATTTCAATGGTCACTACAAGTTTAACACAAACAACCTTGTCATGATTTTATTCTTTTTGATTACATTCCTTGGCCTTTTACTCATACTACCATCCAAACTCAATTTAAAACCATAGTTCACTCATGCCTAATGTGGGCCTATACTCCTACACATGGGCTTAGCCGCTGCCAGCATGCTGATAACACTCAGCTACATACCTCATTCTCAACTGATGCAACCACTGCCATTACCAAACCATCAGAATGCCTACAGGAAATTGGTTCTTGGATGAAGAGCGGCTGGCTCAAGCTGAACCCAGGTCAGACCAAAGTGATACTGTTTGGAAGGGGAAACAATTCAAAGAACTGACCAGGACATGGTGTCCACCTTCCAGTGACAGTGCACAGCCCCCATTCATCAAAGTCTCCCTTCATTATGTTGGGATGACCAGAGAGCATCAGTTCCTTAAAAAAGTCTTTTTCTACCTGCTGCTCACTAGGAAACTTTGTCCTTTCCTCCTGGATGCAGACCTGGCCACAGTGTTCCATGCATTTGTCATGTCTTGGCTGGGTTACTGTAATTCATTGTATCTGAAGCTGAATGCGAAGATGACGCACAGGCTCCAGGTGGTAAAGAATGCAGTGCCTGCTTTCTGCCTGGCTCAGGCTGCCATGAGCACATCAGGCTTCAAGTTTCTCTACCAGCTTCCAGTCCACTTCTTATGCCAGTGTACGGCCTGATTTTCAAAGCAATTAATGGATCAAGCCCCAGTTATATCAAAACCCAATTTCAGTCTATGAACTCCCATGACAGCAGCACTTCTTTGTGACAGTGCAGCTCACAAGGCCCAGGACGAAGCATATGAGATCTGGGGACAAAGCATTTTCTGCCAAGGGGATCCAGCTATGGAACAATCTTTCTGAGGAGCTCAGACAAATCTAGAGTCTTTGGGAAACGAGGCAAAGCCTCCATCTTCGAGAGAACCTCTCTGCCATAAGCCATGTATTTCAAACATCTCTTTTATTCCTAAACCTCTCCCAACCCCTCCCCAAGGAGAGACCTATCTCAATCACAGTTCTGACCCTATAAAGGGAGAAGTGCCAGAGACTCTACTTTGCTATTGATTTTCTAGTTAAGGTGATCAGATACAACATTGATGAGCAGCAGTATAAAACGCTGATAGATATATGCAGAATCTGATTTGTTTTTTATTAAATGGCATTGCACAATATTTTAAAATCTCTTAAGTGACATGAGGATGTAAGTGATGGAACTGAGCATGCTACTGTTTCGTTGTAGATTTATTTGTGATATATAGGCTTTAAAATAAGGAGGCACTTAACACCGACAATTAGGAGCCTAAGCAATTTTGGACCAAGAGAAAACAGTGTAAAAAAAGGTTATACGTGGCAGGATAATCTTTTAGTCAACATGATGGGAATTTACTGGGAGACTTTAAGCAATATTCTTTCATTTGTTTGGTAACATTTCATATAACATTTGGCAGTATGTAAACTATGTCTCTGACATTAGTTTGTGGAATATGTAAATCCATCTGTTCAAGACTGCAGCCTTGCAAAATCTAGCTCATTTATCAATCCTGCTCAGTTTGCATGATCTAGGAGGCAATTTACAAAATGTGTTACTGGCTGGCATCTGCAGGAATATAATGATCCTGAGATGTTTGGGTTTCTAATTGATTGTATAGAATTACTCTTCATTCTAAACATTAGAAAATATGCTCAGGTCAGTTTTCCAGAGCAAAATCAATATGATGGACCTGGAGATGGGCCAGAGCTAGTGCCCTAGATTCATCAATCTTGGACTATGGGAAAGGTTTGGGTTTTTGTTTTGTTTTGTTTTTTGGTCTCTGAACTTCATGAATCTGGCCCTTCCTGGAATGCATCATGAACTTATTTTGATTGCTTCTCATTTCTCATCAGTATTGGTAACCTTGATGCAGAACTCACAGGCTGAATTCAGAAGCTCAATTCAACTCAGTCATGATTTTAAAATGTATATTTATGCACTAGTCACCAATGTTCCCTCTAATTTTTGACAGGCGGTGTGCACCAAAAATTTCTTTTGTGCAAATTGTTGTGCTTCTGTGCAAATTTTTGTGTGCGCAGTTTTTCGCCATGTGCGCGGGGTTTCGGATCTGTGTGAACACACACACGCGCACAGCTTAGAGGGCACAGTACTAGTCACCATTTGTATGGACACGTGTTCATTTTACTGTAGGTTCTTCATATGGCGTGGAAAAAATACCTATCCTTGTCCCGTCCTGCCTTGTGGCAAGCCTCTAACAGCAATGGGGGCTAAGGAGAAGGTTGACTTGCAGGCAGAGTTATTGGTTAAGCAATACCTGTAGCTCCACTGTGGAAATACTTCCTTTATCTGGCAGCTCTCCTGCTGTTCTCCAGAGAGAAGCCCTAGATCTAATGAAAGTTAACACCTGAGGACTCCTGTGGGTGAAACGAGCCTCAGGGGTGCATACACATGCAGGATGGGAGAAATAAACTTAAGGTGGTGGGCTTTCTATTGATATGAGCAGCCTGCTATCGGAATAGGGAGCAAGTCAAAGAAATGCAGTGGAGTTAGGGGTGGTGGTGATAAGGATGAAGCCTAGAGAGAGAGAGAGAGGATGCATGTGGGCTGGGCATCAGGACAGCACACTGCCCCGACTTGCCTCCCCAGAGGTGGAATTGAGGAGACCTTGAGGCAGGCTGGGCAGGGGACTGGTAGTTCATGGTAGATATTGACATAGTGCTTGGCTTTTCCTAGCATACATGGAGAAGGTTGTGACCAATAAGGAGAATTACTCCTCCTGCTGTTTAATTGTAACATTAGGCATGTGGCCTGTGTCTGTGGTGAGACTGTGTATGTGTGAGTGAAACCCTTAGTTAGTGGTCACTGGCTTGATAAGTAGAGGGGGGGGAAGGTAGGACTCTTTGGGCCAAAAATTTAAAAGTGAATGATCTGAATAGTTTTCTCTGGAAAAACTTAGTAATCTCGCAAGTCTCATGGAAAATTCACTTGTTCACTGACCAGTAACTGTCTCCAAGTTTAAGACTAGTTGCCATTGTTAGTCTGTGCCAGCAAAAACAACAAGGAGTCCTTGTGACACCTTGGAGACTAACAAATTTATTTGGGCATCAGTTTTCATAGGCTAAAACCCACTTCATCTTTGTTAGTCTCTAAGGTGCCACAAGGGCTCCTCCTCTCCAAGTTGGAAACTAAATTCAGTTGGTGACATCTGAAGTGTAAAGGGGTTTTAATCTTGTTCCAAGCACTCAATGCAGCCTCAGCTACCATGGCCCTGTGCATTCCTTCTTAACAGAGGCCAAACTTTTCAAACCTAGGTCCCTCAAGTCAGCTATTTAAATCTATATTCAGGCACATAAGTGGCCTGATTTTTCAGATATGCTGAACACTCCCATCTCCCACTGCAGTACCACTTTTAATCATTTTGCCTACTCAATATCTGCCTTTGTCTTTATATCTTCCTTCATTCAGCAGATATGAATCTACAAATGAATAGATTGTGTGTGCACCTCCGTCCTCTCTCCAAATTCAACCTAGCGATATAGGAAGTGAAGTGCATTACAGCAGGTATTTTTCATACAACTCCATTGTATGGTTGAATTCATACAGTGATTTCTAGTTGATTGCTAAATGACTTGCAGGATATTAGACTGACATACTTGCCTTGACTCTGCTCCCATTGACATCAATGAGGGGTTTTCCACTGTCTTCAGTGAGAGCAGGATTGGGACCACTGTGATCATTGTCTAGCTAGGGTGGAATCCTTTCCATTTGTTTTAAGCCCTCAGTTTTAGGGCCTGATCCAAATGCCACTGAAGTCAGTAGAAAGACAGAATGCCAGGGAAAGACCCTTTTGATGTGGGTCTAAACATGCATTCTTAATACAGGCTGCTTAAATGAATAAAACAAACTGTTGAAGAGTGGGCTGAATTCTGATGTAAATCTGTAAATCTCCACTCTCTTCAGTGGAGTTGCACTAGATTATACAGATGTGAGTGCAATCAGTTTCTAGGTCACTGACTGTAGGAGTATATTTTTACTGCTGTAATATCTGTTGATGCTGACTCATGAAGATTAATTCTTTATTGCAAATCCCGATCCATAAATCCAAGTTAAAAGCCTGTTCTCAAGTGGTTCGGATTAGCAACATTTTATGATTTATACCCAGAGGTTTAGCCAAAAGAGACTCTAACAAAACCCATGGTTTGTAAAATGGAAGTTTAGTTGGAATTATTAATCACTAACTAAGCAGAGCCGAATGATGAATTAGTTCCTCCAAGCATTTTGCAGTTATTTGCCTATGCCGTGGAGTATTTAAGAGAGCAGGTAATGTGCTGCTGCTGCATGCTTAAAATATTGTAGTAGCACAGGGTTGATTGTGTGGCAAGACGGCACTCCAGTGTAAACTGTAAATTTTCAGATCAGAATCCCAATTAATTAGTTACTTGCTGAGCTACATGTTTGTCTTTGTTGGAAACTAATGATCAAGCCTCTGATTTGGTTTCATTAAGTTGCTTTTCCCCATTTTGATTAGTCTGCAATAAGCATTTAGTAAGTGAGTTTGCATTTGCCTGACCTTTTATGAAGTATGGCTGTACACCATAGATGACTCCAGATTATCGTCCAAGGTAAATTCTAAAACATGTTCTCTTAAGATCCAGCACATTAGTAAATCATGTATGTGCTTAACTCTCTAGTGAAAGCTAATTTTGCAGTTTACCATCGTTACAAAAGTAGCATCTGTAAGAGGCATGAAATTATAAGTGAAATTATTGTTCAAAAGAATGGACTGGGGCACAATGTTTGGAAATTGTTTTGTTCAGAACATTAGACACCTATTCCAGGCTCTAGATGCCCTGCAGCAATTAAAAATACCAACCATAGCAATAACAACAAAATAATTTCAAACCCCTCCCACACTCAGGAAGGGAAATATTGCAAAACGAAATCTCCCCACCTCCCAGGACCCCACAAAAGCTCTGGACCACTTCCAAGCACTCCAAATGCTTGCTCAAAAAAACTTGCTTTGTAGTATGCCCAGAAAGTCACCAAACTTGGGCTATTTTGGACCATGTGATGTGAGGGACTTACATGGAGAATGCCTTCTAGCAGGTCCCTTTCTTATCTACCAAGGGAATTCCAGCTCAGGTGGCACAGGCTCCTGTTGAGACATTCCTTTTAATGAAAGGGCCTGCACTGGCTTCAGCATCCAAATGGATTTACAGTATTGTACCATGTAGAATGCATCTAGAGCAGCGGTTTACAACCTTTTTTCATTTGTGGACCCCTAAAAAAATTTGAATGGAGGTGTGGACCCCTTTGTAAATCTTAGATGTAGTCTGTGGACCCCAGGGTGAAAAACCACTGTTCTTTGGCAATGACAATCTTTCGCAGACCTCTTAGGTATAGTCTGTGAACCCCCACGAGTCTGTGGACCATTGATCTAGAAGATTACCAAAGACATGGACCACAGTAGCAAATCTGCATCTGTGGGGAAAGCTTGCAACCTCCTGACCAGATTCCAAAAAGGAAAGAAAGCATTTTAGGTTATAGTTGCTGAAGGCAGCTGGAAACTAACCAGCAGTGCCCACAAATCACCAATGTAGTTTCTGACCTTTGCTGACAAAAGATGGATGAACACCCTTAATCGGGAGCAGAGTGGGATATAATCTTAGCCAAATCCTCAGGCTGCTTCCTCTAAGCCATCTGAAACATTTTAGTTTTACCTGAACTGAATTTCGTCTAACTCACTGTTCTCCACGCCCCGATCTTGCCTAGACACTCAACTGCACATTTCATCCAGGACAAGGTGGTGATATACAGCTGAGTGTCATAAGTGCACTGAAAACACTTCAGACCATATCTCATCACTACCTCTCTTAAGGTCTTCATATGCACATTGAACAAAACGGTAACAGTATAGAACTCTGTGGGGAACTCCACAAGAAGAAAACCTTGGGCTGAAGAGCATTTGCTACTTGGCTCCCCATCTCTGGTTCTATCCATAAGGAGAGACCTCTGGCTTCTAAGTACCAGATAGGTAGAGCCCTACTGATCTTTGCCATCTTTGGGAATTGCCAAACATATTCCCTACTTGCACTGTTGTAGAAAAAGACCTGCCTTTTAATATAGGCAGTACAGAGGAGCCAGGCCCCAAACACTTCATTCCTGTAAGTCCTTGTGAATCTCTTTAGACTGCAGGGCGTACTGCTCCTCCTTAATTAGTGGGTTTTGTTTCTGCTGTGATGTGATAATTAAGAGAATCCTACTGGAAAACAGAAGAGCAAGATCTCTGGTCAGGTGTAAGTCTTCTCAGGATAACCAAAATTCTGAAAATTTAAAGAAATTTTCACTTTTATCTTGCGTAGCAGCAGAAACCCTTGCTAATGTAGGGCACAAGAGCATTGTCTCTCAAGGAGGATTGCCACCTTTAGGGCTTTAATTAGGCTGAGCACAGGAAGAAAAGAAGGTGATAGAAGCACTAGAACGTCATGAGAAAATTTAGTGCTGTACAGTAACTCTTGATACCTTGCTACCTATATTGATTTGAATTAACTGTCTTTCACCCCAGGTAATACCTGTTGCTGCAAAATAACAGAGTAATAATGCCTTTCGTAACACGTTAGTTACCAAGTGATAATGCAGTAATTGTGTGTTTAGCTTTTATCCCCATGAGGTGGAAACGTTGGGGGCTGACATCAGAGGCTGGTGAGTATTATGAATAAGGGGGGGAGATGCTTACAATCATTTTGAGGTGAAAGGAACATATGGGGCCACCTAGTTGTCTCCATGAATCTATTGCAGCATTGAGTTCATTTTTCCTGAAACATCCTGACTCAAACTGTCTTTGAGAACCTAGCACTGAAACAAATGCATTACGATATTTTAATAGAATTACAGAATCCATGCTAGTATCATCATTTATTTTAAAAGGAACAGTTTTGTATATTCCCATTTTTATGCACTTTCCTGTGTCTGCACCAGTTTTTGTTCTTTCCAGCTAACTAAAATGGCGTACAGTCGCAACCTTCTGCCCTCAGCATCCAGGTTTTATGTCCCAGTGATGAAAGAGTTCTAGAACCACTGGTGGGATGGGGAGTGGAGAACATTGTATTGTATGGCTTCAAAGAACTCCTCTGGTGTAAATCTCATTGCTTTTCCACTGAAAACATCCTCTGGCATAAATGACCTTATCAGTGCAGGTAGTTAGATATCAAAACTGTTCTAAGGGAAAAGCTTCTGTATTGATGTTGTAGAATAATGAAAGAGGGAAACCTCCAAAAAGGAGGCTACAATTTCAACAAAACCTCTCTCTCGTCTGTCATCAGTCTTAGCTGTGAGATCAGGAGGAGCATTTGTACTTCAGTTCAGTAAGATTCACAGAAAACTTGTATATTTCAGCATGGTTGGTGTGTCTTCCTCCTGTATGGAAGCAGCCCCCCCAGCTGAGGACACTATGAAACTTTCCTGCCAACATTTGAAATCAATGAGAGTTTTGCCATTGGCTTCAGTAGAAGCAGTTTGAGCCCTGTATTTGTCCTTGAAGATGTGCCAAGGGACTAAAGAAACATTTCAAGCACTGGAAATGAAAGTTCACCACAACTTGTCTCTCTTCAGATTGCTTACAGTATAGCAGACATTAAAATAGAGTCATTTACCTTGTCCTGATTTAAAATAATCACACTGCAGTATTACATTTAAAGAATAGGAAAATATTTCAATTCATTATAATATAAATGCTTCCTTTCCTAATGTCCATCCCTCTAGCACTAGAGTATGGACTCTGCTGTTCTGTCACCAGGAATATTGCCCTGGTGGCACTTTATGGGCAGTTGGTCATGCAGAGCGGTTTCCTAATCCAAAGTTATGAGACACTGGTGTACACTGTTCTGCCAGAGAGATGCCTTGCTGTTTTCTTGAAGTGTAACCTTCTGCTTGCTTTGATGACTGCATAAAATAAACATCAGCAGTTCAAAGACTATTTACATTGTTTATCCTGTAAATCACTGCTGATTATCTGTATACAGATACTGTTTAATGTAACAAGGTACATGTCATGCAGATATCAAAGCTAACAAAACTCCAAGAAGCTAGAGTCCATCAACTGAGTATGTTTTGGTAATGCAATGTTGAGAGTGGGGGAGAGGGGGAAGACTGAGAAACAAAAAAAGAACACAAGCATAGGAATAACCTGCCAAGAAACAATCTCCTAATCCTAGGTGCATCTAAAGAACAATTTCTCTTAGATTTTATGGAGGATAGGTACAAAGCTTGCATTATACTTAAAGTTTACTTCAGTAGCATAATGAGCATAAATTCTAAATGGATGAAAACAGAACATGAGTAAGGTGATTTATTTATTTATTTTAAAGGATCTGGCAAGAGAGTGTTTCTTAGAGATGTTTAGGCAATGTTAAAATTAATTACTTTAGCTGAAAAATTCAAATGTTAAACATTTAAAAGAATAGACAATAACTTTAAGGTAATGAGGCAATTTTCCCATAGCCCTTCCATCTAAAATATGCTGCACACCTCATTACAGAGCCCTTGCAGCTTTCATGCATACTATTTATTAATTTTCTACTACCCCACCTGCCCCACTTTCACTGTACAATCATTTTCTTTACATTCTTTGTCCCTTATTGTGGTTTACCAAGATCTGAATCTAAAAAGATGTTACCTCATTTATGCTTCATCTGCTCCCCCTATCTGATTCACTATAAATGAAGGTACAGTCCAGTAGAAGTTTTTGGTTTTTAGCTTCATTTGCTGTTGAACTGAGATGTAATAGGGTTGTGATATTAAAGAATGAGGCAGAACCAGACTAAGGGTACGTCTTCACTACCTGCCGGATCAGCGGGCAGTGATCGATCGGGGATCGATTTATCGCGTCATCTAGATGCGATAAATCGATTCCCCAAATCGACACCTGTACTCCACCTCGGCAGGAGGAGTAAGTGGAGTCAACGGGGGAGCCGCTGCGGTCAACTCGCTGCCGTGAGGACGGCCAGGTAAGTCGAACTAAGATAATTCAACTTCAGCTATGCGAATAGCATAGCTGAAGTTGCGTATCTTAGTTCAAACCCCTATTCAAACCCCTTCAGCTATTCACATAGCTGAAGTCGAAGTATCTTAGTTCGACTAACCTGGCCGTCCTCATGGCGACGAGTCGACTGTGGTGGCTCCCCCGTTGACTCCGCTTACTCCTCCTGCCAAGGTGGAGTACAGGTGTTGATTCAGGGATCGATTTATCATGTCTAGACGAGACGCAATAAATCGATCCCCAATAGATCTATCGCGACACGCCGATCTGGCAGGTAGTGAAGACGTACCCTAAGGCCTCAGATCCCTGGTGGTTATGATGCACTTGCACATTAGTCATTGTTACTGCAAGAGCAGGGTGGTGGATGAGCTCTTAGAGAGGGAGAGGAATTCAAGTTTTGCATCTGTATATACAGATGGGGATATATGTTCTAGTGAACTGCTATTTTAAGTTGCAATCAAGTACTATATGAGGTATAATTTATAGAAATAGGATGTAATTAAACTCATGAATTATTCCAAATCAATACATGCCTTATTCCAGCAGCTGGAAAGAATTCTGAAATGTGACTTGTTTTCGCTCACATGCCAGCTGTGCACCTAAATGTATAAATAATACTTTAAGCATATATAAAGCATGTCACCTGGAGGGGTTTAAAGCACTTTTTGCCCCAGATGGGTGTGGAGAAGGCACAGGTAGGTTGCGATTTGCCTAATGTCACACAGCAAGTTAATCGAAGAGTCAGGAATAAAACCTCTGATTTTCAGTTCTGTTTTCTGAGTGATGAGCCACTCAGCTATGTCTCAGCAATTCTGAAAATCAGGCCCTGTCATTCTAGTTGCATGCTGGGAGTCACATGCTCTTTGAAAATCGAGTCTTAGGCTGGGTGCATTTCAGGAAGGTGTATGAAGAAGCTAAATCTTGGGAAGAAGTAGCGAGTGCACAGAGCTTTGAAAAACATTCCGTCCATTGTACTGATGAGTGTTGATCCTGTGCTAAAATATTGTGGTTGGAAAGGTTAGAAGACTGATCAGCTGAACTAAAACTCTCCCAATTAATAAAGATACAGCCTGTAGCCACTCGGTAAGCAGTCTGCTAAGGATTCATTAATTATGAAGATAAGCCGGCAGAAAACAATCCTTTTCTGGAGGCTATGAGGAATTGGAAGCTGGAGAAAGAGGTGAGTCGTGACACATGTTATTGGGTCGGTGCTTGATTGTCACTTCTGGTTGCCATTGTTTACCATGGAAATAGCAGCTTCCAGTTACGGCAGGCCATATCAAAGCAGCATGCAGATTTGGGGTCTGGATTGCTACTGTGAAGGAGAACAAGATACACAGGGAAGAAAATAAAAATAATGCAGTTAGCACTAATAGATTCTACTGAAAAAAATGAACTGGGTGAAAGGGAAGCCAGTTCTATCCTGCCAATTAATGAAATTACCGAGAGGAGCTCAAACTGAGATCGATGAATTTGACCAATTTGTAATTCATTAGAAAATCAGAACAAACCCGTTGTATGGCGTGAGCTGCTGATTAAGTACTGTGAGGAACCAACACTTAACAAAAGGAGCCAGGGTACTAAGATAGGTGACGAGTATCTGAGGGGGGGTAGTCGTGTTAGTCTGGATCTGTAAAAGCGGCAAAGAGTCCTGTGGCTCTTTATAGACTAACAGACGTATTGGAGCATGAGCTTTCGTGGGTGAATGCCCACTTCGTCGGATGTGTGTAGTGGAAATTTCCAGAGGCAGGTATAAATATGCAAGCAAGAATCAGGCTAGAGATAACAAGGTTAGTTCAATCAGGGAGGATGAGGCCCTCTTCTAGCAGTTGAGGTGTGAACACCAAGGGAGGAGAAACTGCTTTTGTAGTTGACTAGCCAGTCACACTCTTTGTTTAATCCTGAGCTGATGGTGTCAAAATTGCAAATGAACTGAAACTCAGCAGTTTCTCTTTGAAGTCTGGTCCTGAAGTTTTTTTGCTGCAGGATGGCTACCTTTAAATCTGCTATTGTGTGTCCAGGGAGGTTGAAGTGTTCTCCTACAGGTTTTTGTATATTGCCATTCCTAATGTCTGATTTGTGTCCATTTATCCTTTTACCTAGGGACTGTCCAGTTTGCTGATGTACATAGCAGAGGAGCATTGCTGGCACATGATGGTGTAGATTACATTGATGGACGTGCAGGTGAATGAACCGGTGATGGTGTGGCTGATCTGGTTAGGTCCTGTGATGGTGTAGATATGTGGGCGGAGTTGGCATCAAGGTTTGTTGCATGGATTGGTTCCTGAGTTAGAGTTACTATAGTGCGGTGTGTAGTTGCTGGTGAGAATATGCTTCAGGTTGGCGGGTTGTCTGTGGGCGAGGACTGGCCTGCCTCCCAAGGCCTGTGAAAGTGAAGGATCGTTGTCCAGAATGGGTTGTAGATTACTGATGATGCGTTGGAGAGGTTTTCGTTGAGGACTATATGTGATGGTGAAAGATAGGTGAAACATCTTTAAGTAATAAATTGGCATGTTTCCCCTCTGTGTTAAATAGAGAGTGATGATAGCACCCAAGAACAGCCTCCTGGATAAAATCAGAGAGAGACCTGGTTTTTGGAGAGCATTACCAAGGGAGACCTGATAAACTTAGCTTAAAAGCAGACTTGAGTGCAGGAATATTGGGGGTAGGGGAAGAGGGTATCCAGTGTTCTGTAGTTGGGAGACTGGCTGCAGCAACTCTAAATTTTATTCTTCATTTTTATTATTTGTGCCATGAAATTTAACCTATTCACAAGAATTAAGGAAACAAAATATTTCATGGAGTCATTTTCCCCTTCGAAAACCGCTTTTAAACTTTTTTAGCGGCCCCTCCCTGAGCCATGCTGAGGCCCCGGGTGTCACATCTACCAGTTAGTTCTGTGTCTTGGTGCTCAGATCCACACCAAGTGGTGGATGGAATAAGTGACGCACACCTTAGAGGCAGCTTATCTAGTCACTAATTTTGCTGCTGGTGCCAGTGAGAAAGAATGAGTAGAAAGAGAAGGAGAAAAGGACAAGACTCTTACAGGAAATAATTGTAAACGTATCATGCAATTAGGAGGTCTGAAGATTACTGCAGATCCCTGTGTTTGGGGAAGTTAAAGGAAAGGACTTTGAATAGCTAGTCTTGAACATGGCTGCTAGCCCTTTAATGCTCTGTAGCCAGGAAACTAACAAACTGCATATTTTGTGCTCCCGATGCAAGCATGCTGAGATCCATTCATCCAGTTCTTTCAATGTGGTAATGCAGCTGTCTGTGTTTCCTATCCCGATTTTTCCATAGTTCTTGATTAAATATGGTACAATCAGTTAGATCCATCTTGTAAAAAGAATTGTCAAATGGACCCAAGATAAAGAGATCAGCTTCTATTGATTTCTTTTTCTCCACTCTATAGAACTGTAGTGGCACTAATTTGCCATCAGAGGAACTTTTAAGAATTACCATGTCCAAGTTTCTTGTGCAGCCCAGCACAACAGTTATTGGAATAGGACTGTAACTGAACAGGGCCAGGCAGCTACCCAGGAAAAATCTTTAGGATGTGTTTTAAAACTGTCTTTTAAAAGTTTCAAGGATGTAGCTGGACTCTTGTGCTGTGCCGCATTGATGTGCTCTCTTTAAGCCACACAGCCTGTAGATGAAATGCAGGATTTTCCTCTGTGTCCAAAAATTCCACTCACGCCTCTTTGTTAATTAGTTGACTGGCTGAGAGAGAAAGCCCTCAATTGTTCAGGCTAGACTGGCAGGGACTCTTAATTCAAGAAATCCAGTTTTTCTCTGTGTGTCATGAAGGAGAGACGCCAGCTCCTCAGAAGATTGGGCATTTAGTGCTTAAACTCCAGCATGACTACCTCAGTTTATTAACTGGTGGTATGGAAAGAACTGACAGCAAAAGCACCCTCCAAGTATTAAGATACTCTGTCGGCATAGAAATAATCCAGTTCTGTCAGGATCCAATTTTCCTTTTTCAGACTAGGGGCAAAATTTACTGTTGATATGATTGAGCTATACTCCATTGAGGTCACTTGGGTCACTGGTTAATTGACTTTGAGATGACTGGGTGAAGTTCTTTGGCCTGTGTTATGCAGAAAGTCAGACTTGCTGATCATAATTGTCTCTATAGCCATTAAAATATGAATCTGTTAATTTAATACTCATGATGAGGCTGTGGCTTAGTTCTATTCATCATGCTATCTGAGGAGTTCTGAAAGACCCAAAAGGTGTTGGGAGATCTGAATGAGAGAAAAAGATAACATGTCCCTCATCATAGTTTACCTAGAACAGGGGTGGGCAAACTTTTTGGCCCGAGGGCCACATCAGGGTTGGAAGGCTGTGCCTCCGCAAACAGCCTGGCCCCTGCCCCCTATCCACCTCCTCCCACTTCCTGCCCCCTGACAGCCCGCTTCAGAACCCCTGACCCATCCAACCCCCCCCTCCCGGGAGCCCCCACCCCTAACCACCCCCCCTGCTTCCTGTCCCCTGACTCCCTTAACCCCTATCCACCCCCCATCCCCTGACAGGCCCCCCGGCCCATCTAACCTCCCCCCCCCGTTGTCCCCTGACCGCCCCCTCCTGGGACGCCCATCCCTAACTGCCCCCCCTGCTCCCTGTCCCCATCCCCTTACCAGGCCACTCAGGGGGGCAGGACAGGCTTACTGGAAAGCCTGGGAGGTGGGCGGGCACAAGCCATGCTGCCCGCGCGGCGGAGTGGCTGCAGGGGAGGGGGAACAGCGGGGGAGGGGCTGGGAGCTCAGGGGCCGGGCAGGACGGTCCCACGGGCCGCATGTGGCTTGAGGGCCATAGTTTGCCCACCTGTGGCCTAGAATATGCTACACTAGTATTAATGTCTTCTGTGGCCATCTAAATGACTGACCTGGCTTAGCTGCCTGTTTTCAGTATCTGGTAAGGCATCAGGCATGGCTAAAAAAAGAGAGAGGTCCTAACTGAGTGTTGTGTGACAGAAGTAAAATGCGGAGAAGACTTCCAAGTGGATGTAAAATGGCTCTGGTGGGAAACAATACTAGATCGTATATCTTAAGGGTTTTTGTCTGGGGTCACAACTTTATGCCCTCTGAGTTCCATTTGCTCAGATAATATGGGGATGAGGATCACGCACACTGTACTGTAGAGACCCTTTTTTTTGTGTCAGGAGAAATATAGGTGTCTGATAAAGAAAAGGGATCAGACCTTTTAAGAAGTGCCTTTCTAAAATAATAACTCTAGTAGAATTAGCAGTTTTCCTAGGATCAGTTGTCAGTGTCTCTGGGCAACAGAAACCAAAGCAGAAGTATGTTGCTAGCTACATCAGCAAGAATGAGTTGCTGTCTCTCAACGGCAATCACGCTGATGACTGGTTTTGGCAGGCTGGTGGAACTAGAGGGAAGTCTCTAGAGAAGTAGTGCAGAATTCTTCCTCTGCTTTTTGCACTTTCACACTGGCTAGTAGTTATTTTTGTTGTAGAAAGGGGACAGACTTCTGTTCCATATTATTATCCTGACGCTTGCAAAAATTGCACTCATAAATAGTAATGCACACTTGAATACTTGATCAACAGTACTTAACCCAGAAGTGTTACATTAACTCTGTGATCAGATGTGGTGATATTGTAATTGGGAAGCATAGATGCAGATTAAACCTTGCAGCTTCAAATCAATCCCAGGCTGTCTTGTGCTGCCACACTACACCCTTCTCAGGAGTAAGCTAGACCATCCCAACAGTGAGCAGGGGAAATGCCTCCTGCCGCTGAGGAGCCCCCAAACGACTCTGACTGTAACAAGGAGACCTGCAGACGCTCTGGAAAAGAGATCGTGCTAATATATGTGGGGAACAACACCTGCACTCCATGGAGCAGAGCACCAGCAGGAACCGATCGCAGGGTATTCCCTTGTTATGATGCCTGTGCTGTCAGGCGTCCTCTATCCTGAAGCTCAGCTGCAATCTGCTCCTCCTTTCAGTGGTCGCTTGTGGGCCAGAATATGCTACTTGTGGCCACCGTTTCCTCAAAGAAAGCCTGTCTCGCGATGTACTGCCAAAACCAGAGGGATGGTATTGTTAATATTGGAATGAATTGGACAGAATTCAAAATACCGACATGAAAAAGGTCAGTGTAAAACACATTCAGTATCCCTGGCTGGCAGGTTACAAACCCCTCCACCAGTAAGAAGTTCACCCACCCTGCAGTAATGGGTATGACAGAATCTGGATCCCTCCTGGCCCGTTCTCTGGCATCCACCAAAACACCCCAGGTAATTTAGCTGTGGGTGTTGTCCCTGAAGGCTGTCATAGCAGTCCATGAGTGTCCAGTGTATGGCCCTAAGCAACAAGCTGGGCTGTGCACCATTCCATCCTAATGCCATCTGAAGTCTTAGGCTGGCATAGGTGTTGCTGGGTTGTTTTTGTTTTATTTTTAATTAATCAAAGTTCCCTCTGACATAAGGTTTGAAAGTCCTACCATTAAAAGCTTTTAAAGCTATTTCATTTATTAAAACAGACTCTGCTTAAATTCTTTTTTTCTAAAAATATTGTAGACCATCAGTTGGGACCAGTGATCGTTACTTATTGGTCATATATTTTTGCCACATACCAGACACACTAGAATCTCTTTTGATTCTACTTAACTCAATAGAACACAGTATTCTAGTATTCTACTACAACTGTTAGTCAAAGTCAGTGTCCGCACCTAATGAAATGGCTTGTATCATTCATTCCCCCAAATAATTTTGTGCCAAGAATAGTTTTGAAAGCAAAATTACTCTTGGGCATCTCTTAGGCTAATATAATCAGACTCTAAGATGATGATTGAGATTTTTATATGGTGCTATAGTGTTGGAATGACATAATTTATACCATTATCTGTAATGAACAATAAACATCTGATGTATTATCAATACAAAAAGTTCCTGTATGTATATTCTGCTTTGACTGAGCAGAAATGAAGATGTTTTGTAGGGCAAATCGATGTTGCGCATCTGCTGACTCAGAGAAAATAGCAGAAATAAAAATCTGAATAGTTTTATGGTGATTTCTAAAAGGTCATGTTTTAGAACTAACACTCACTCACATACAAAGCACAGTTTTCAAACCTGAGCATCTTAACAAGATATCTAAAATCTGCACTGGGACCTTCAAATCAGCATGTAGTGTAGATGTGCAAATCCCTACATTGTACATTTTCTATCCGTGCCAGTTTGAGCATCCAATGGCAGGATTTGGACATGCTATTAAAGCACTAGCAATTTGGAAATGTGGGTGATGGTATTAAGAAGTCAGGCCTAATTCAACATAGACCATTCCAAATCCCTGCTCATATGTATTTTGTTTTTTGAAATGAAGATCACGTTAAACTAGTGAGAAACTCCTTCAATAGATGCTGAGCGCTCACCTGTACTTGACTGTGGGCTAAATCCTAGGGCGCCTTACCATTTCCATCAACTTTAGTGGGAGCTTTGCTTGAATGAGGGGAAAGGGCCTTGAGATTCTCCCCTAGAGGAATAAGTAAGAGCTCACATTAAAGCTTGGGTGGAACAATGAAATTTAGGAAAGAGTGATGATAGCTTAGACAAATCATTGCTATCGCATCTCTTAGCAGGCGTAACCCATGGAGTTCTGGGGCAGAAGTAAAACAGCATTGTGGCAGACTTCAGTAAACTATGCATCACTTGTTTGGCTTTAGCAACATAATTGTCTGTCTGCATTTCTCCACCTGGACAATCCATTGCCTACAGACATATCATCAGCATTGGCTTTTCACAGTTCTGTGCCCAAGACATCACTCATTGTTTTTCTCTTCTCTCCTTTTCACTAGTCTTCCTGCCAGACAGCTGGTACTGGAAATATCACGGGAAAGAGACTGTTTGTTTCTGTTGTATTTTGGCCAGTGGACCTGCTGAGAATTCTAAACAGTGGTGCTCAACTCCAGTCTGGTTTTAATCTATGTTGCAAGATCCATGGGAATCCAAATCTACCGTAGGGCCACTCATCCATTCCTGCTTGATTTGGATATGAATTCATATGTGCATTTGGTGTAGTAGGATGGAAGGATTCTGATATTGCCCCACCTTGCTAATAGGTGTTGGAACCCTGCAAGAAGCTTCTGGTTAACTTTTATCTCCTTGGGCTGGTATGGCTCAATAATCCCTACCCTGGGTAAAAGGAAAGTGAGAGTAGCAGTCTGGCAGAATAGTAAGGATCTGGGAGCAGTGAATTAAGATGCCAATCCAATGCTCACTTCAGGCATGTGAATACTCCCATTGAATTCAACTACCATTCATATGCTTAAAGTGAAGCATGTGCTCCAATAATCTGCTAGATCAGGGCCTATGGTGGTAGCTCTAAGGGCAGTCTAGCCAAGGAAAAGGCTTAGGTTGTGATTTATCTTGTGTTTATTCTGAGTTACTTTGGTAACAAAGCCAGCCCCCAAGAAGGAGGTCAGCTTTTTTTATAGGGTATGCATTAGCCTTAGTTTGGATGCAGGTGGAGAACTTGCACTTGGATTTACTCAGCCAGACAGTATATGATAAGTAACTAACTGACCTTTCCTCTAGTTTCTTTCTTTGGCTTATTAAATGCCTTGCATACTTACAGCAGAAATGTTTCTGAAGCAAAGCAAATATGAAAGAGACCACTTACCAGAATGGCAGCTAGTTCCCATCCCACTGAGCTAAGGTGCAGAAACATATATGATCAATGCTTCAGAGATAGCGACAAAGAAGGCAGAACTGGGCTTTTTTTTTCTTCTTTTTTTTTAATTTTCCTCAGTGTTCATTCCAAAACTGTAAGTTACAGTAAGTTCCAGGCCCAATTCTTGCCATGAGAAATTTTGCCCGGGCTTTCATTTTCTTTAATTTTCTCGTTTGAATAATCAATTGTATGTCTGTAGAGTCAGAGCAATTAAATCCTTTTCACTTAAAGACAATAGTTTTGAGTCAGCAAAATGCTTAAGTACGGACTTAAGCAGTTTCCTGCACTGGGGCCAAGGGGCTGGACAAGTCATTGCAGTCAAATTCTAGTTGAATGCATATCAGATGGGAAGAGAGGAGTGTTCTTTCTGAAGAGCTTTATGTACTTCTTAAACCAAAACAAACTCCCTCACTTGATCAACACACAAGGTACTTCCTCCTCGATACAAAAGAAATCACTTTGCTGTCAAAAAAACAAAACTCTGAACAAATGGCCAGTGATGAAAAATTTAAGTAGGAGCAAGGAAATGACTGGGGTTTTCAACTGGCCTCTTGGGGAAGCTTGCAGACAGTTGTAAAAATAAACTATTCATTGTCATCATAGCAACATAAAATAACTCTACAAATCCCTCCCCTGCATGAACATACACACACATATGCCAAAGGGAAATGTGTGGGTTTGTATCCTTGGGCAAAACTGACTAACTAGCATAATTAATAAAATAAGTGAAACATCCATCGTCAGAAATTTCTTTATGCTCTGACTTTTTAACAGTACTTTGATGCCATCTTTCATAGGGGGATCTCAGGTTGCTTTACACTTATTACATTATATTTATTTATTTGGATTGGATAAAATAGGTGCCTATCCCATATGCTTTAGTCAAACTTCACATAGTTTAAAAAGCCAACAGCACGAACAGCCAAGCACAACTAAAGTATGGCAGCACAATGCAATATATTAAGTTAATTATGCTCAACACTTCTGTGAGGTAGGTAAACATGATCCTACCAAAAATAAAGAAGATGAGGCAGAGAGATTAAATAGCTTGCCTAAGGTCACGCACTGAGTCCGTGGTGGAACCATGAGTAGAATTCATGAGTCCCGAATAACAGTTCCATGTTCTACCACTAGACTACCCCACCTCTACAATATTATATATATTGTGGTAACACAAAAGAATCCCAGTGGTGGACGAGGACCCCGTTGTGCTAGATGCTATATAAACCAAGAACGAAAAGTCCGTGCCCTGAGGAATTTACAATCTAAGTACCGAGATTATATTCTGCTACATCTGAGCACATACCAAGAAACTGTGGGATTAATATTACTATTTGACAAGACAGTGATGAAAATTCACCGGCTAAAGAGTGAGGGTCATATTTAGCAAGTCCATTTCTTCCCGTTTAGAATGTTTGCTTAGAAACAGACTATTCATGAACTCAGAACGCCTTCAATGGGTCAGATTTGAGAGGGAATTCAGAATAGATTGTCAGAGAAAAGGTTTTGTTGTCTTTAAAAAGTGTCCTGCAAGCGTCTAGACGCTGTGTGTAAAAAGCTGTGGTTCTGGAAGTGTTTCAGACTTGGAGCTCTCACGTGGCTGCCAAACAATATGATTCAAGAAAGGCTGTTTCTGATCTTTCGCTTCTTCTGTGTAAAGAGGGATCACTACTTGCCAGATTCCCACAGAGAAGTTACCAGACAGAATTACCATTGCAAGGTTTGGGGGTGGGGAGAAAAGATGGAGAGGAAAAAGGGAAATCAACAGCATTCATCTTCTATCACTCGAGTATCATAATTAGAAAGCAGTAGAAATCTGTAGGATGGTACAACAGAATCAAATGAATAAGAAAAGCAAGGGATGCTTACTATTAAATGGCAGTTTTGGTTTGGTTTAGTTTGAGTAGGATTTTTTTTGTTTTTTGTTTTTTGTTTTTTTTATTTAAGGACTTTAACTATTAGAACATGTTTATATGAAACAGTATCATGGTGACATGTATTTGTGGCATGATGCATATTTTTCTTGCAAGATCACAAGGATACATTGTTTAGGCAATATTTTAAAAAAACTGATACCGTGGGTTTTGCTAGTCAATAACTGCATAAAATGTTTTATTTTAATTACACTGTACCACCATCTTATACCATGCATGTGTTAATTCATCAGAAGAACACCATAAACTTTATTTCCTGCTATAAATCCTCCCAACAGTTGTGATGTAGATTCCATAGGAATAGTCTAAATGGTGCTTCAAATATGCATTTAATTTAGCTGCAAGGATTAGTTCATGTTTACTAAATACAAAGGGCCTGTTCCTTCAGGGTGTGTGCCGCCAAAACGCCGACTGAGGTCAACAGGAGTTTCATCTATGGTTCAACCAAATAGATTATCATTGGAGATGGACCTAAACCACAACATATGGACCAATTTCTTGAACATTCCAAAGTTCAGGAGTGTTTGGACTTCATGGTCCATACACTTGGCTACCACCAAGAAGTGTCCACCACAACTCAAAATGGGTAAGGGAGGTCCAAAAGTGACCTTACTCCAACTCTGAGCTCCCTGCATCCTGGGGATGGTATGCTTGAAGGTGGACTCCTGGTGTAAATTAGGGCTGGTCTAACATGCAAGCTGCCAACAACCCCAAAGAATCAGTACAGCAGGAAGTCTTCAGCACGCAGGGATGTCCCAGCCACACCGCCTAGTGCAGGAGGAATGCTGCTGTAGGTAACACTGTAACAACTCTACCAGCACCACTGGTTATCTGCCTCTAACACAGTTGATCCTCCTCAGTCAGGCTATATCTGCTCTAGGGCTGTGTTGTTCACTCACTCATTCTCTCAAATGCAGATGTTGTTGCTTGACATCCAGGTCTATAACCACAGGAGTGCCTCTGTATCAAGGCTAGGCCTTATAGACCACCCTCCAGATTTTGGGTTGGGCACTCTTCCACCACAGGAGCTATTGTCTGTGATGCTGCCCTGCAGTCACAGGATGGGGAGGAAACCAGGTCAAGCCAGTGTATGGTTGAGCAACTCTGATCACGCTGGTGAGTAACCTATTGAGCCTGGTCCAAGATCTATGGTCAAGCAGACAAGGAGGCAGGTGCAGTGGTGGACTCCTGAATTTACTTACTGTTAAACTGTAAAGAGTGTTTTGGTGCTAGTGGTGTGGCACCAGGCAGCCATACTGCAGGGGACAAGCTGGGCTCTGTTTTCTGGATTCTAAGAGTTTGCTAATCTTAACAAGGAGCCTGCATCGCTGCTTTGCAGAAGCTTGCAGCTTAGAGTCCTTCAAAACTTCATCCTGGTTCATGAGACGATAGTTTTCATGCCCACACATCTCTCAGGTGTGGACATGAAAACACCTGAGCCTCACCCAGGCCTCACCTGAGCCTCACCCACCCAGCCTCACCTTCAGAACTGCCTTGACACTAAGGAGGGCATAAATACATATGTATTGTATTAATTAGCAATGCACCCATTTTTGTTTTTACAAAAATAGACTGTCTTCTCCAAATGTACGTTAATAACTTGGGATAATGCCATGTACTGCAATAGTATGCATTATACTCAGATTAAAAGTAGTGCTGGGAAAGTTTTCTTCTCCACTGAATTCCCAAGGAAGTTACACTATCTTTAACCCTGAATGAAAATCAAATGAGTTGCCCTTCTCATTTTGTGTCAGGATTTTCCATACTGAGAAGCTGAGATAACATACATGGTCTCATCTAAGTGTGCTCTCTAAATAGCAGTCATGGTAGGTCTTCATTGGAGCTAGAGGCGTAATTTCCAGTGTGGGCAGACATGCCGATATTAGCTCTGATCAAGCTAGCACACTTAAAATAATGGAGTAGCTGTTGCAACATGGCTGGCAGGATGGGCTAGCCATGCCAAATACAATCCCGTCCAACGTATGATCCTAGGTATGTAGTCAGGGCAGCTAGCCTCTCCCTCCTGACACTCGTGCCACCATGGCTACACTGCTATTTTTAGTGTGCCAGCTCAATCAGAGCTAGCATAGGTATGTCTGTCTACACTGGTAACTGCACCTCAACTTCCAGTGTAGGCATATTATACGTCTACCAAATTGCTAGGGAAGTCACTCTCCAAAGTATTGAATGCCTTCTGAGGGATTGCTCGGGCATGCAGGAGTGAAATCAGGAAGGCCAAATCACACCTGGAGTTGCAGCTAGCAAGAGATGTTAAGAGTAACAAGAAGGGTTTCTTCAGGTATGTTAGCAACAAGAAGAAAGTCAAGGAAAGTGTGGGCCCCTTACTGAATGAGGGAGGCAACCTAGTGACAGAGGATGTGGAAAAAGCTAATGTACTCAATGCTTTTTTTGCCTCTGTCTTCATGAACAAGGTCAGCTCCCAGACTACTGCACTGGGCAGCACAGCATGGGGAGGAGGTGACCAGCCCTCTGTGGAGAAAGAAGTGGTTCGGGACTATTTAGAAAGGCTGGACGAGCACAAGTCCATGGGGCCGGATGCGCTGCATCCGAGAGTGCTAAAGGAGTTGGCGGATATGATTGCAGAGCCATTGGCCATTAAAAACTCATGGCGATCGGGGGAAGTCCCGGACGACTGGAAAAAGGCTAATGTAGTGCCCATCTTTAAAAAAGGGAAGAACGAGGATCCTGGGAACTACAGGCCAGTCAGCCTCACCTCAGTCCCCGGAAAAATCATGGAGCAGGTCCTCAAGGAATCCATTCTGAAGCACTTAGAGGAGAGGAAAGGGATCAGGAACAGTCAGCATGGATTCACCAAGGGCAAGTCATGCCTGACTAATCTAATTGCCTTCTATGACGAGATAACTGGCTCTGTGGATGAGGGGAAAGCGGTGGACGTGTTATTCCTTGACTTTAGCAAAGCTTTTGACACGGTCTCCCACAGTATTCTTGCCAACAAGTTAAAGAAGTATGGGCTGGATGAATGGACTATAAGGTGGCTAGATTGTCGGGCTCAACGGGTAGTGATCAATGGCTCCATGTCTAGTTGGCAGCCGGTATCAAGTGGAGTGCCCCAAGGGTCGGTCCTCGGGCCCGTTTTGTTCAATATCTTCATAAATGATCTGGAGGATGGTGTGGATTGCACCCTCAGCAAGTTTGCAGATGACACTAAACTGGGAGGAGAGGTAGATACACTGGAGGGTAGGGATAGGATACAGAGGGCCCTTGACAAATTAGAGGATTGGGCCAAAAGAAATCTGATGAGGTTCAACAAGGACAAGTGCAGAGTCCTGCACTTAGGATGGAAGAATCCCATGCACCGCTACAGACTAGGGACCAAATGGCTCGGCAGCAGTTCTGCAGAAAAGGACCTAGGGGTTACAGTGGACGAGAAGCTGGATATGAGTCAACAGTGTGCCCTTGTTGCCAAGAAGGCCAATGGCATTTTGGGATGTATATGTAGGGGCATTGCCAGCAGATTGAGAGATGTGATCATTCCCTTCTATTTGACATTGGTGAGGCCTCATCTGGAGTACTGTGTCCAGTTTTGGGCCCCACGCTACAAGAAAGATGTGGAAAAATTGAAGAGTCCAGCAGAGGGCAACAAAAATGATTAGGGGACTAGAACACATGACTTATGAGGAGAGGCTGAGGGAACTGGGATTGTTTAGTCTGCGGAAGAGAAGAATGAGGGGGGATTTGATAGCTGCTTTCAACTACCTGAAAGGGGGTTCCAAAGAGGATGGATCTAGACTGTTCTCAGTGGTTGCTGATGACAGAACAAGGAGTAATGGTCTCAAGTTGCAGTGGGGGAAGTTTAGGTTGGACATTAGGAAAAACTTTTTCACTAGGAGGGTGGTGAAACACTGGAATGCGTTCCTAGGGAGGTCGTGGAATCTCCTTCCTTAAAAGTTTTTAAGGTCAGGCTTGACAAAGCCCTGGCTGGGATGATTTAGTTGGGGATTGGTCCTGCTTTAAGCAGAGGGTTGGACTAGATGACCTCCTGAGGTCCCTTCCAACCCTGATATTCTATGATTCTATGATGCTACTCTCACTGAAGTCAATGAGTCAAATCTTGAGATCCTTTCCCATTTTTCCTTGGTAGTATTCAGGCAAATTCCCTTTGAATTAATGAACCAAATGGCTAACTAGGTGCCAAATCCTGCCATCTTTATGTCTTGTTCACACAGGTTGTCCCATTGACTTCAAGTTGCCTTAGTAAAGATTTGTAGGTTTGGGCTCTGTGACAGCTCTGTTATTGTATAATTAAAACCATTTACTCTGTGTTTCCTCTGGATTTTCTCAAGCAAATACCCACTTATAGGAGTAAGGAGAGAGTAAAAGCAAAGTAAAGCTCTCAGGATTTAACCCAGTAGCTGGAAGACATGTCACTTTAATACATGGCTTTAGTAACTGAGGAAAGAGTTGGAGAGTCAGAAATTGACAGTAGCATCAGTGTCTAGTCCTTTGACATTTTTCTCATCTTGGGCCTGTTTTTAGTCTTGCTGTCATGGCAATGCAAGACCAATGTTGAAAGCTGTTCCTCAATCCCGAGAGAAAAGTGTTCTCCTAACTGGCAGGCACAAGGAGAAGGGAGAAGAGGCCAGAACTGTTCATTGCAGCCATGAATGGCGATACATGAGTATAGATGATTTTAAAATGACTTTATATTCTCACCCACATGGCCAAACCGTCAGTGCGAAAGTTCCAAATAACAGATCTTGTCATTCTAACACTAATTAAAACAAGGGGCTCAGGGAAAGTTATTATATAGCAGACAAAATGATCTTGGATCTCATACATTCACATGCAGGATCATTTTTATATAAAAGATACCAACTAGCATCACATAGAAAACAAAACTAACTGCAACCATTTTTTGATATTTTTTGTCAAATATTTTTGATTAGATTCATGTTCCAGAACTTTTTAAAAATTAATGTTTATGTAAACTCTGGGTGCAAAAGTTTCTAGAGCCCCCAGGAATTTTTGCACAAGTGAAAGCACAAATGATGGTGCCCAATCTTTCATTTGTGTGTCGAAGCCACAGATTGTGTATGCCCCAGTTGGCCTGAATTTCTTTTCCTGCTTTATTTTTCCTTTTTACACTATCCCACCCCTCTCCCAATCAATCCTATGAGGTGCTGAGTGCCCTCATCTCCCAGTGGAGCTAAGGGGATAGGAGGATACTCATTAGAACCAGTGCACTGGTTGAAAAAGTCTTTCTAGAAGGGAAGGGGACAGGCCAAAGCAATCACGGTTATGGAATGCTAACCATCCACATCCCTCCCCGCTGCCCACACACAACACACACAGTATTTCAGTGAGTTAGATTATGGCCTGGTCTCCTTTGCCAGGAGAGCTGTCCCATTATGCTACACCAGCAAAGCTCCTAGCATGAATGCAGCTTATACCAACACTCCTGTGCTTTTGCCAGTAGAGTTTATTCCATCCCATGAGCAAAATAAGCAAAAGCACAGTTCTGCCAGCCTAACTGCATCTGCACTAGGGGCTTTTGCTGCCATCGCTATTCTGCTCAGAGATCACATCCCTGCTCAGCAGAACTATGCCAGTAAGAGTCTGTAGTGAAGACCTGGCCTAAGAAAGTCAAGCATTCCTGTGAACTCCCAAGATAAAGGAAAAGCTTTTCTTTTTTTTCTTTTTTTTTTAACTAAACCAACAAGCTTCCCAAGAGAATATAATCTGATGCATGTTGTTGCACAAATGTGGAAGGTGCCCATCAAAATCCATGGGGCATGGAAAACACAAAAACAAAGGGCTGGAGGAGTATGGAAAATGTGTGGGAGGGTACGGGCACAAGAAAATAGTCCTTGTACCACAAGGAATGTAGTACATCCTGAGCATCCCACTGAGGGCGGCACTCTCTCAAAGGGACCAGGGTCCTGCCCCTCCCCACTAAACAGGAGAGTAGACTACACGTTCCTTAGCGGTGGTTCACTAGGGGCACATGCACACCCATGGCCCCAGCTTTCCCACAAGCGCCACCGAACCAGGCAGCTCTGCATTGTCCCTTACTGAAGCCAGTGGCCATGAAGAAAAGAAGGCAGCATTGTCCTTTGGCTTTTTGCAAGCCTTCTGTTGATCTTACAGTTACAGAGCTAAACTCCTAAACATTCAGTGCTGGAGACAGAGGCCAGATGTAAGACAGGAACCACAAGTGATGGCTCCTTTCCATGCTCACAGTAGCTGCTTGTTAAAACATGGTCCGTGATCCCTAATGTCTATCAAAACACTGAAACACTAACCTTTATATTAAAAACCTTAGACTCTTTCCGAGGTAATGAAGTGAAGATAAAACTCCCTTTCTGGCCTGAGCAGAGCATCTGCAGTTATAATGCAACCTGCAACTCTTATTACGGGCAACATAAGTCTGTAGTACACCAAGGCAGCTTCTCTGATGGTAAAAATCAGGGTGCTTTATGATGCTACTGAAAGCTATAGTACTATAGCTTTGCTTAAGGGGTATCTCCGCTAAAATAAACAATGCAGCAGACTTTTTCTTCACTGCTTAACTAAATATTCTTGATAGTGGCTTAATTCTAACAGCGATAGCTCTGGTCTGGCTCAAATAGTGACTGATATTAACAGCAGCGAAATAGGACCAGCCCTAGAATATAAAATGGACAAGTTTTATTCAGCTTATCCCTTCATAAATCTGAACAAGATCTGGATTATTACCTGTGCCACTCGGGTTGCCAAAGTAACCTCGGCCATCAAGCTCATATTTACGTACCACATGATTTTGTCACCATGGAGATCTATCCATGTGATTTGCGGACATGATTAAGCTGCTGGCTCCTCAGACACACCACACCAGGGTAGGGAGAGGAATTAATTACGAGTAAGGAATGCTCTTCCCGCTCTTTTTTCTGTGATAGAAAGAATCTGCATTGACTCCTATGACAGAAGCATAAATTTGCGCAGCTTTACTGTTTTGCTGCAGACAGAGGATGAGGAAGAGATTAATAAAGAGGAGGAGGTTTTTAAAATCCTCCCAGTGAATAGCATCTGCCTTATTGGGATATCAAGAATGGCAAGCAAGCTCATCTCAGTATATGTCCTCTATCCCCTTCCTCGCTCTCTCTCCTGGGATCCTGAAGCAGCCAAGTATCTGCTGGTACTAATCAAAGAGAACTATTTAGCTTCTGAGCAAAAATGTTGTCCTGCCTCAGATGGTTAAACGGTTTAGCTTTATATTGTTGTAAAATACTTCCAAAGGTTGTGTTTATTCTAGCTGATTTCCTGCCATGTTCTTCAAGGGTATATGACTGGCACAAGGGGAGTCTCAAGACAGACATTAGCATTTGCACAAAGCTTAGTGCCGTCTCTTATTATTCTTTTCTGTTTCTGTGTAAGAGGCTGTATTGGTGTGGGATATAAAATGGCAGTATTACTGTTATTTATTTGTAATGCAATAGTGTCTAACTGCCACATTTAGAACTGGATGAGGGTCCCATTACACCATACGGAGATAAAACAAAAAGACAATCCCAGACTCAGAGTTTACAAGCTTAGTATATGAAAGGAGACAACAACAAGCAGATGGGAGACTACTATGTAATGGTGAGATGATTATGATTGTTGTACCAAGCAACAGTTCTGACTCATGGCTGCTTAGCCATTGTCAAATGTCTTGTAGGCATAACAACAGAAGTGACTGAAGGAGAAATTTGAAGACCATTATGACAGCCAGTAGTAATGGTCACTAAATTAGTGGCTTTGCATATTTTTATGGGGAGATCCACTTATGCCCAAGTGGCAGCATGGGAGAAAGCATGAACGTGTTTAAGGCTAGGTGATAAAGGCTGGCCTTGTCAGAGCAGAGGTGGTGGTTGATGTCAGTACCATATAAGAGGTTATTGGTAGTGTAGGGCTGAGCCGTAACAGTCCTTAAAAGTGAGAACAAGTTATTTGTGTTTGATGCAAGGAGCGGGGTGAGTTGATGGAAGGATGCAAAGAGGGAAGCAAAGTGAAGTGGCTGGGATGGTGAGCCTTGCAGATGTTCTTTGATGTTCTTAGAACGATAAAAGAAGGAAGGGATCAAGACGACGTTTATCAAGGCCAGACAGGCGGCTGTTGCAGTAGTCAAGACATGACAAGAGGAGGGTTTGGATGAGAAGTTTAGCTGTGGAAACAGGGGAAAGGCTGGATCGTAGAGAAGCAGCAATTTTTACATGCAGCCTAGAGGTGTGGGCCTAAAGAGAGGGCCAGGTTATTGTGCTGGGTCATAAAATAAATGGTGGTGTGTTCCACAGTGCCCCCTGGAGAAGAGTTTGAAATACGCATTTTCTTATGTCCTGCTGGAGGTGGTGACTGCCATCTCACTGAAATGTGAGATCAGTGGTTACACTGGCAGAGCTGTTGTCCAATGTCCCAGGCTACCTTGAGACTACTGAACAGACGGGTATGAACTGGCCAGGAGTACATTTAGCCTGGAAAGTAGAAGGTTTCTAACAATCAGAGGAGTGAGGTTCTGGAACAGTCTTCCAATAGTAGTGGGGGCAAGAAATCTAACTGGTTTTAAGATAGAGCTTTATAGATTTATGGAAGGGATTATATGATGGGGGCACCAGCAATAGTAGGAGACTGGACTTGGTGACCCAAATGGTTCCTTCCAGTCCTATGTTCTTAACTCATTCCACGTGTGGACTGGGTCAAATTCAAACTGGGAATGGACAAACCTGTTCATCAACATTCAAAACTTTCCCAATCTTCACCCACATGCCCCAATGTCATTTTTGCTGAGATTCAGGAAAAGCTCAGAGTCTCACCACAGTCCTCCCTGCCCTCTCATTCCCTAATATGTACCTATTTTCTGTGCATCTTGGATTTCTGAGAGGGGATTAGGTGGTTAGCCCATTCACCACCCTTCGGCATAAGTCTGTCTTTGGGAAGCTTGGTCTCTTTCTTGGTGGAAGGTTATCACTTGTGTGTGAATGTGTAGTCTGTTTCTTGTTCCAGCGGGATCACCTTAAGGGATTAAAGGAGGCAGCAGCAGCTAGGTGGTGGTATCGAGTAGCTTCTTAATTGAGGCTTGTTCTTCACACTGTAGCACAAGTACTGGGGAAAGACACAGGGTGCTGCTTACAAGAATTAGGGAAGGGGTTACTGTGTTACTCAGGGTGTCACACTGCAGTGGTTGCCACTTACAAGGGGAAAGAGGGATTCCTGTCCTCCACTTGGGTTTCTCTCCAGCCAGCCCCAGAGGGACCCAGGGAATGAAATCACCAACATAGACAACTAACACAAAAGTCCTCCACCAACCCAAAGTAAACATGTCTTCTAGGAAGAGGTGTGTATGGAGGGGAAGCACATGAAAGGTTTAAAGATGGAAACTTATAACTTATAGATGTCATTTTGACCCATTGACTGGGGTTTGCCCAGATGGAGGGAAAACCATATTGAATCATTCCTCTGTACCAATAGCCGCCTATCCCAGATTCTGTTTTCATAAAGGATGTGCACTGTCTTACTGGCATGTCTACACTATGTCTGGGAGAAAGCATCCCAGTCCACAGCCTTGTGCTAGCAGAGCTTGCACTAGCCCTCTAAAAACGGCTGTGTAGATATGGGTGGGATCTTGACCTCTCAAACTCACCCTCCAGGCTTCAGAGCCTGAGTTCCCCAGATGCAGTGTAGACATCCCTAAAAATAAGTTTTATAAAATATGTGGTACTGCTGAGCTGATCGGCTTTTTTAGGATGATGAAACCATTTTATTTCAATGTTCCCATAGGTAAGTTTTTTCCCATGGTATGTTGCATTTGTTGTCTCTGTACCCAGCATCCACATTACTAACATGGATATAAAGCTCCCCCGGGTGTTCTGTTGTCACAGGGAGCAGTTTAATGTTCAAATGGTGCCTGGTACTACTTTGACTTGAGAATGTTTCTGCATTCAGCTACACTGAGATTTCTTTTTTAACTTCCCAGAGGCTTGTTTCTTAATTTGAGCTGTGTAGCAGAAGTGGAGCCTATTGATTCAAATAATATTCAAAAGAGGATTTTGCAAGATACACTTAATAATTATGTTGCATTACTCATCGTTTCATAGGAAAGCTGCACTTAATTTCCACACTGCAAAATGATACAGGAGATAATTAGCAATATATTTTTTTCCATTTGGATAGCAAATTATTAAACATTTACTATATATGTAGCAAGTAAATTGCTTTGGTTATACTGTAATGACTGTGTGCGCTTAATGAAATTCCAAAGGAAACTGAATAGTAGCAAACCTCAATGAGCACCTCAACAGAGATTACTGCTAGGTCTTGTTTTCAAAATGCAGAATAGCTGACAGGTTTGAGGGGATAGAAAATAAAGAAGAGATGGAGTGAAACAACAGACAGTTGAAGCATCATTTTGGATTATTTGCTCCAGGCATAAGATGTCCTTAAACTATTAGAACCAGATTCAGGAAAGCGTCCCTATTAAGGAAGGCTACTTAAGCATGTGCCTGAAGTTGAGATTTAAGTAGGTGCTTAAGTGCTTTACTGAATTGGAATCTCACCAAAGTGCATTAATGAAGTATCATCTGCAAGGTACACCGCACCCTCAATTCCCGCTAACTTGTAGCAGTTGCAGGTGTTCAGCACATTGAAGGACTGATCCATAAGTGCAAGGACTGCACCAAAGTCTAGAGCTGGATGGAAAATGTGGGATTGGAGCATGGGGCTGGTTCTGGGGAAAAAAAACCAACCCAACCTGATATTAATGAAAAGAAGTCCTTGTTTTCTGTCAAATTTCTCAGTGGAAAATTTCAGCTTTTCATCGAAAAACTACACTGAGAAAACCAAAAACTGAAATTTTGCAGCTGAAAAATTCCCCAAAAGAACCCCGAACAGTTTTCCAACAAAAATCCAAGATTTTCAGGGAAAGCAGACAAGTTCTGCAAAATATTTTGTTTCAGTGAAAACCCATTTGTTTGTGTATTTCAGTTAAACATTTTCAACCAGCCCTGCCAAGGACCCTGGGAATGCAAGGTTAAAGCTAAATTAAGTTACAAACTGATCACTGTATGTATAATTCTCATAATTTGATAATAGATTAAAAAGTTACTTTCTCCATTGGTGACATTCCTGGTCTTCCATGATTGTGGAGTTGCTGAAATGATTTATATATGTATATTATCTTGTTGCAACTACTCCTGAAAAATCAGAAAATGAAACTACTAATTGGTTAGCTGCAGTCACTCAAATTAGACAATCATCATACTTAATCTTGCACTTCTTCTCATGGAGATCTGCATTCCAAACGAATCTGGTGCTGCAGTTCTGCAGGCCTCGCTCATTGCAGATGGACACTATTAATAAAATCATACTTAGGGCAGCAACATTGATATAGCGCAATTCCTAAAAGAGGTGGAATGAATACTAGGGGATTGGCTCCTTAGTTTCATGACAGTCTCATTTTAGAACTGATAACAATAAAGTAGAACAAGATTATTACTACAGCAGCCTTTTAAAAAGTCATTTATTTCTAAGCAGAAATGGAATCAATATTTTTATTCATGTTTAGATAGACAAAGAAACAGTTAGATATAGGAACCGTAAATGGTCATCAAGTTGTTTGTTCAAGGGAGTGCCTTTAAATAACCAGTTAGATAGTTGTCCATCAGCTCCTAAATTCTGATATTTTACTTTTAATTGTAACTTTTTTTTGCTAAGTTCTTGATTTGTTTTCATGTATAATTGCTTTCCAGGCACTAATTAAAGAGTGATTACAATAAAACTATCCCAGATCCCCATAATATATATCACTATCCTAAAAAGAAAAGGAGTACTTGTGGCACCTTAGAGACTAACCAATTTATTTGAGCATAAGCTTTCGTGAGCTACAGCTCACTTCATCGGATGCATACTGTGGAAAGTGTAGAAGATCTTTTTATACACACAAAGCATGAAAAAATACCTCCCCCCACCCCACTCTCCTGCTGGTAATAGCTTATCTAAAGTGATCACTCTCCTTACAATGTGTAATCTGGACCCATGGAAAAGAAGCCCTTGAGGAATTCCACCATGATTTCAACAATTTCCATCCCACCATCAACCTCAGCCTGGTCCAGTCCACACAAGAGATCCACTTCCTGGACACTACAGTGCTAATAAACAATGGTCACATAAACACCACCCTATACCGGAAACCTACTGACCGCTTTTCCTACCTACATGCCTCCAGCTTTCACCCTGACCACACCACACGATCCATTGTCTACAGCCAAGCTCTGCGATACAACCGCATTTGCTCCAATCCCTCAGGCCGAGACAAACACCTACAAGATCTCTATCAAGTATTCTTACAACTACAATACCCACCTGCGGAAGTGAAGAAACAGATTGATAGAGCCAGAAGAGTTCCCAGAAGTCACCTACTACAGGACAGGCCTAACAAAGAAAATAACAGAACGCCACTAGCCGTCAGCTTCAGCCCCCAACTAAAACCCCTCCAATGCATTATTAAGGATCTACAACCTATCCTGAAGGATGACCCAACACTCTCACAAATCTTGGGAGACAGGCCAGTCCTTGCCTACAGACAGCCCCCCAACCTGAAGCAAATACTCACCAGCAACCACATACCACACAACAGAACCACTAACCCAGGAACCTATCCTTGCAACAAAGCCCGTTGCCAACTGTTTCCACATATCTATTCAGGGGACACCACCAGAGGGCCTAATCACATCAGCCACGCTATCAGAGGCTCGTTCACCTGCACATCCACCAATGTGATATATGCCATCATGTGCCAGCAATGCCCCTCTGCCATGTACATTGGTCAAACTGGACAGTCTCTACGTAAAAGAATAAATGGACATAAATCAGACGTCAAGAATTATAACATTCATAAACCAGTCGGAAAACACTTCAATCTCTCTGGTCACGCGATTACAGACATGAAAGTTGCGATATTACAACAAAAAAACTTCAAATCCAGACTCCAGCGAGAGACTGTTGAATTGGAATTCATTTGCAAATTGGATACAATTAACTTAGGTTACCTTGCATAATGACTTAACCACTCCCAGTCTCTATTCAAGCCTATTTCCCCTTGTTTTTTCCTACCCCCCCCCCAGACGTTCTTGTTAAACCCTGGATTTGTGTTGGAAATGGCCCACCTTGATGATCATACACATTAAGGAGAGTGGTCACTTTAGATAAGCTATTACCAACAGGAGAGTGGGTTTGTGTGTGGGTGGGGGGTGGGGGGGAGAAAACCTGAACTTGTGCTGGAAATGGCCCAACTTGATTATCATACACATTGTAAGGAGTGATCACTTTAGATAAGCTATTACCAGCAGGAGAGTGGGGTGGGGGGAGGTATTTTTTCATGCTTTGTGTGTATAAAAAGATCTTCTACACTTTCCACAGTATGCATCCGATGAAGTGAGCTGTAGCTCACGAAAGCTTATGCTCAAATAAATTGGTTAGTCTCTAAGGTGCCACAAGTACTCCTTTTTCTTTTTGCAAATACAGACTAACACGGCTGTTACTCTGAAACCTATCACTATCCTAGTCACTCGAGACAAATAATGTGTGGTTATTATGTGGTAGTGTGCATTTTTAATGAAAAAGAACTATTGCAGTTCAAAAGTGAGAGTCTGCTTTGCCACTGGGCTTTAGCACAGCTAATGAGATACAGTGATCTTCCCTTTGCTCTAACAGGTAATCCAACAAATTCAAAGTATCATTGTTAGAAGGAAATGTACAGTAACCAACAATACTTTGCATTTCTACTGTTTTACTGTATATCTTTTAAGAGCTGTATATAAAATGTGTATTTCTTTTCATTAGACAACATGCTTGGCTCTCTGTCGATTATGGCACAGTTGAAAATTTGCTGTTATTGTAATTATAACTGTGTTTTTAAAATATATATACTTTTAAAACCTCCTATGGAAGTTTTGAAGTAAGAGTTGTTTAATTACTGTGCGTTCCACTGTGGTATATTCAGGCATTAGCCACCATGGATATGTTAATCCTATTAATGTCGACAAGATACATGATTGATTACTCCAAATCGATCTCAAATGCCTCAAATCTTAAGGCATCATCACATGTTGGACTTTCAGTTTTCATAATGTAGTCAAATGTTAGCGTAATTCTTTGAATCATGTTAATATTTTCCTTACAACTTCAGAGCATACTAAAACAGGTGAATTGACTGGCCAACGTTCATCCAAAAAATCAACCACATAAAGGCCTACACATGGGATTTGGCCTGGGACATAGTGGATCTGTGTGTGATTATTCTTTTTATTACTCATGTAAGGGATCAGAGCTGGTCACCATGTGCAAGATAAGGGTTTTATTAATTAAAGGGTTTTGTGTTTTGACACAGGGAAGCTGAGCAGCATCCTGCTTGCAGTTGCCATGTGGTGCTGCATAGCTTCTGTGTTTGCATACAGCTGTTGACACAATCAATAATTGTCAGAATTCTCATTAGCACTAACATCCTTGCCTGGGGTGACTGGAAGCAAAATGAAGCATTAATGACCCACAGCGATCAGCAGTCCAGTAGGAAAGCCAGACAGCTGTGAACCAGTATTATGGGAGCATTGTGTATATATAGAAAATAATATTATCTGTTTTTAAAAGTCCATGGTTTTGTATATAATCGGAGAAATTAGAGATGGAAAAAGAGCAAGTTGCTGATCTAATCTAACCTCCTGTGATGCTGGATTCTTCACTAGAGGACATTTTTCCAGCACTTGGTGAAGTCTAGTTTTTTAAATGTCTCAGAGAGCAAACCTATCCCCCAAATGGATTTTCTAAATTAGGAATCCTGTTTTTAAAATGTAGCCTCATCCAGGTTCTCTTTGAAGAAATGTAGAGCTTAGATATCAAACAATGTCTACTGATCAATTCCAAAACTCCAGGACCAAAGACATCTGGCCAGTCTGGATTTCCCATTCACTTTTCTGCTTGGATGGTGTCTCATCTAATTTTTTGGAGTGCTTCTTGGTATAAATAACATCTGCATCTGAAGAAGTGGGGTTCCTACCCATGAAAGCTTATGCTTATGTTAGTCTTTAAGGTGCCACCGGACTCCTTGTTGTTTTTGTGGATACAGATTAACACAGCTACCCCCTGATATCTGAGGACTCAGTGACATAATGTGTTGCTGAACTTCTTCACAAGAAGAAAGAGGAAATCTAATTTGGCAGGAGATGAGAGTATTAAATCAGGTGGTTTTCCACGAGCTGCAGTTGTTGATTAAAATGAGTGCCTTGACTTGGATGAGTAGAGAGGTCCTAAGTTCCAGATTGATTGATCAGCTATGGTGGGCATAATTCATAGTGAAAAGATTTGAGGGAATGTGAAGTTATTAAAAAGAAAAGGATAACAACAAATAGTAAAGAGGATACCAAATCAAACAGCTCTGTGTTTTTATGGAGTATCCTAACAGAGACAACATGGTGGTCTTGGAGAAGATTTGATGCAGCTGTCAAACCTAAACCTCCAAAAAACACAGCTGTCATGAAACCTATTTCAGAACATCCTCTGACCTTTAATGCAAATGCATTTCTGCCCTTCCTCTTCTACCAAGGCCCACTGGCAGTAAGTGTTGCTCTTCTCAGCATGCTACACAATACAGATGGACAGAAATGGCTTTGATCCAACAGCAGCAGCTCTAAGCTCCCAACCATAACATCCCCCACAGGAAAATAAACTGGGGTAGGCTCTTTCACCGCATCGTGTGTGTGTGTGTGTGTGTGTGTGTGTGTGTGTGTGTGTAAATTAAATAGACAAAAACTTTTGTTAAAAACAATTATGGTTGCTCACATGCATATTGCCACCAACACAGTGCTTCCCAGCTACAATCATGATTTAGCCTTCAGTACCCTACCTCACCTACATCTACCATCCCACAATACACATTCATCCTCCCTCTGCTTCCCCCGCCCCCCAGCTATAGTTCTTGGAGTGGGAAGCAAGAGGGAAATATGTCTCCATCAGGCTGGACAGATATGAGAGAACTCCAAGGATTCATTTTATTGCAGTTTCCTACTCATCAGTATCTCTTCCTGCTACACAGGAGGACATGCTTCATATTCACAGGCACTGTACTTCTTTACAGCAGCATTGGCAGCCTTTTCTTATTCTCCTCGAGTGTGTGGAAATGTTCATTTGGTGCCTGTTCTGAGCCGTGTAATGCCTCTGTGATGGTCATTGTATCTCTGTTGAGCCTCTTGGGGTTAAAATCAATACCACAGTGGTAGTTTAAGCACCAAACCTAATTTGGGTCAAATTAGGCCCAAAGTGTAGGTTGTATGAAAGCAAGCCTATCGGAATGTTTCTATGGCTTCCTTATTCCAATGGAAATCATTTTTAAGTAAGTAAACGTTCCCTTGCAGTGTCTGCAACCCAAACACTCTATCACTGTGTTAATGCACAAGAAGCAGACAATTAAATTGACTAAACCAGAAAAACTAAAGTGAATCTTACTTGTCTGTTTTGACTTTCTGAGTTGACAAATACAGACAGCAAACACTCAGCATGATCAGTGACCAGTAATTTAGGGACAAGAAAGTCTGCTTGGCCTCCGAATGCTACACAACTCCAGCAGTTCCTTGCTGGAGCTAATGGTGTACAGGCCCTGTGGATGAAATTCAACCAGGGTTCAGAGAAAGAGAGTCTAATGCAGATTATCACTTAAGCCCCACTTAAACTCAAGCCCGGTGAACTCAGCTCAAATGGGGTGATGTGATAATAAGGCATGGGGCCTCTGTTTTGGATGGAATGTCACCAGGATGCACTGATGTGCAATTGAGAGGCATCAGTACAGATTGCTCTCATTTGAATAACTGTTATAATAAATATCAACAGCAGTGAGATCTAGTGGCAAAGAATGGCCTGGTTTTTCTTTCTGTAGCACCTTGAGGAAACAAGCTGCCGCAGACTTATTTAACAAATATGAACTTTTGGCACCCAAACACTGCAAAGTCTTCTACTTGGGTGCATTTTACAGCAGCTTGATTCAGATACTGTGTAGCAAATGAAATTACATTGATACAGCTAAGGGCAGAACCGGGCCCATTGGCTAGGCAAGCAAGTTACAAATGACATTCTCACGTACAGATTTTGGAGTGTGACATTGCAGCAGCTCTTTCAAAGTTTCGGTCATATTGGGTTTGTTTTTTAATATTATTCATAATTGCTCCACCTGGATCCCATATCCAATATTGTTTTTAGAAATTGTACTGTTCCCGTCTCCTCTGGCCTGCTGTTTGCATTCGCAAGCTACTTACGGGTATCCTAGAAACACACCTGAACCTTTCTCCAGAGTCTTAAACCTGATCCTGCACATGGGGAAAAATATGCTGGGAAAGCACATTTTCTCAAATTTGCCTCACTTAATGTGAGGTGGTGCAGATGATAATAAACGTTGTGTGTCCTTGCTTTCAGCATGACATTTCTGGTGATGAGTTTCACCTGGTGGGCAAATGTGTTTGCTGGTTCCTTCAGTTCTGTCCTATTAATTTGGATTATTTATATCGTTACAGGTTTTAAAACATAAGGAAATTGCTTCTTCTTTAGGGAATCTGATGATTGTTCTTAAAAGAATATTTTCTGAAAAGAATTCCTAGGCTCACAGAACGTATCCTGCTCAGTACAGAAAGTTTAACAGAATAACTGGGCTTACTGATCACGACACAGTTACGTCATAAAAGTCAGTGTGGTTCTTTGTACACCATTAAAAGGTCACCAGTCTCCCTTTTGGTGAAAGCATCTGGGATTGCTGAAAAGAGGGAAGATTTCCAAAATTAAGTTACAGCAGTGTCATTAATTGGAAAGCCTTTCATATTGGTCGTACATTTTGTTTCCATTATAAATGTACGTATTCATTCATGTTCTCATAGATTTTTAAAGTCTAGCATTTTCTAATGTAGGGCACCATTGGGCAACACTTGGGTTGCAGAACTGAGAGCTCATTGGTTCCAATTTTCGAACATAGGGGTGGCATTTAATCAGGGATTTAGGGTTCCAGCTCTCATTGGATTTCCGTAGAAGTTGGTAGCCTTACTCTTAGACACTTTTAAAGTGCCAAGCCAAGATGTCTAAAGTTAAGTATCTACATCCATATTTGGGCCCTAACTGACCATGCTAAGTATCCAGGTCCTGATTTATGCCCTTAAATGTACTGCAGGGTTTATTTGTTCCTGGAGCAATGTTTAGTTTCAAACTTCTATGCTAGCCTGTTTAATAATGTAATAAAGCTATGTCACAGGTGGTAGGTCTTATTAACATATAATTCTGTGTTTTACTTTCTTGCCTCAACACATCCCATTGTTCTGGCAAAAAAAAAATGAAGTGACAATGATATGAAACACCCTTTATATGCAATGTTCACAGTTACTGAAGTTTCCCACCATTAAAGTGAGGAAAGTGTCTACTCCTCTTCCAATCCTCGACCATTAAATAATGTCTACATTTTATGCATCAAATAGCCAGTAAAACACACACATGCAGTATTCCATTTCATCAACACACAGCTCCCATGAGTTCTGAAACTTCATACATCAAAATAAGCTCCTCTCCAACACACTGGTGAGCTGAGGGTTTTTTTGTTCCTTTCTCACACGCACTAATTACATTCAGCTGTTAAATGTCTTTTTTCAGTGGTATCTGAAGGACGCTAAAAAAAAATTGGAAATGCACATTGCTCATGCACTGAGGGTTAAATTATGACATTAGCCACAACCGGTGTAGCGTATGTAGCATTGCTCCTGCATGCAAAAAAGGTATTCATTGAAAACCATGACAGATTAATTGAAAATATGGTAGTTGAATATATTACTATAATGAACACATTCAGTGAAACCAGTCTACTCACAGATATTCTGCAAAGAGAAAAAGAGGCAGAATGAACTTTTTGTTGGGAATTACTGGCTGATCACTACTTGTAGCCATTAGTTTGCAGTTCAGGTGGCCATAGTATTTGTTATTTGTATTAAACTAGCACCTAGAGACCCTGATCAAGACAGAGATCCCACTGTGTTAGGTGCTATACAAAAGAGAATCCCTGGCCCCAAGTATTTATAATCTAAATAGACCGTGCCAAACATATAGTTTTTTAGAGCTGGCCAGGAACTTTTTGACAAAACATTTTTGTTTGGTTTTTGTTGTTTGTTATGTCAATTCATTAAAACTTTTTATGGGAATGTACTGGGTTTGATGAAACTTTAATCAGAAGGGCCTTTGAGGTCCATGATGGAATTTCTGGTCAAAACCAGAGGGGACAGCCAGTGAGAGAAAAGGTCACCTCAGAATAGCTAATGGCCCACTGGTTAGGACACTTGCCTAGGCTGTAGAAGACCTGGTTTCAAATCCATGTTCTGCCTGATTTGGAGAAGGTACTTGAACCCTCCTAGATCCCCGGTGAGTGCCTTGAACACTGGGCTATTGACTATTTTGGCAGAGGTCTCTCTTTGGTTTTTTAATGAAAAAATTGACAGGTCTCTGTTTTGTCCCAACGAAGAACAGGAACAGTTTATGAAGTCACAGGATGGTAAAACTATTTCCTGTCTAGTTCTCCTCATTTTTCTTTGAGGGACAACTTGAGCATCATGAAGAATAGCTGTCACTTTAGTATGAATATAAAATTCTGGTTTCTGTGTTACTAATCCTTGGAATTTAACATGTTTTGTCTTACAGGTGAAGGAGGCCATGCAGAGAATCCATGACAGGGGCAATATAGGAAAACTTATTCTGGATATAGAGAAGGCACCCACTCCACTGGTGAGTGAAAAGCATTGTGTATATAATAACTGTTCCATACAAATTACAATGTGTCAACAGCTCTTAGAGTTAATTATTTTGCATGTGGTTTTCTACCAGATAAATATCACCTAAAGTGACAAAATCAAAACCATCACAATCTTTAATTTGTACTTTAAGGTACAGTACAAATTGTAGTTCTTGTTCTGAAGGAGATTTGCAGAAAATAGCCACAGCAGTTCATTTCATAGGTAAAATGGCCATCTCTGTCTCTCAAAATATAAACCAGTATTGCCTCTGGAAAATCTTACTAGATTACTTTGATTGGGGAAAAAAACCTCACAGCATCTATTTCTGTCTCTGATGGAAAACAAATAGCTGTTCCATGTAATACTAGATTGCTACATTAGTGGAGATAATGCAATGGATTGAAGCCAAACAGACCAAATCAACTTATCTTTACCTATAAACACAAGAGAGTACTCCCCTTAAAACCTACATATCTGCAGAATTGCCTTCCCAGTGCCATACAAAGGAATATTTCTTGGGTAGGAACCAGCTAGTGATTTCTTGAAACTCCGTTGAAAATGCCAGGTATGCTGATATTTTGGGTAAAGTCATGCTTTGTAAGCTTTAATGTAATGATAATTGTACTTGTTACTGGGCAGCGCCTGAGAGAGAAGGAAACTGATGGATCTACTGAAACTAAATGTTGTGTTCAGACTGAGCCCAGCGCATCAAGATGCTGAGAATGAAAGGTTACAGAGAGTATTTGGTAGAGGGAAATCAGAAGGATCAAGCCCAAACTTTGGCTGTTTACATTGGAAAGAGTAATAGAAGAAAAGCAGGAACAAATTAACTAAAGATGGACCTAAAATGCACAGTTTGGATTCAGATCTGAAGTTCTCCCCATTTGGAGAGAGGAGGTTTGGATGTGCTCTAAAATTGACCGCAAGTTACTTAATACTGTATATAACCCTCACAAGGCAGCAGGAAACCTGACTTAAAGGCTATTGGAATCTCACACATGGAAACCAGACACTCTTTGACACCAGACACTCAACTGAGTCCTAAAACTGTAAAACACAGCAGAGCAATAAAGTGTGAGAAAAGAGGAGGAGTCTCCAACATATTAAGCCATCTATTCTCTTGATAATGCACATGCCTAATTGCCATTAGTGTCTGTGGAAGCTACAGACTTAGAAAGTGAGAGGATATGTGATATATTTTCACAAACACTGAAGGGAATTCATTCATAAATATGAGTAATTTCATAATGTCACTTGCGTGTCCATTAAAATAGGGTTGCGTTTATTTATTTCATTTCATTTCCATGGGGTTTCAAGAGCTAGCAACAATCTAATAGAGCAAATATAATTTTGGCTGGACTCCTTTTTTTCCCCCTCCAGAGTTTATAGTTATTCATTGCCCTTAGTTAGGGAACCCAAACTGCAGTATGAACATTAGAGTATTTCATGATTCTGTTCTAACTCATAACTATAGAGCAATACTATTGCAAATTCATCTGCTACTCTGAAGGTAAGTGTTTAGCTGTACTGGACTTTGGCATCAGAAGTGGGATGAAGGGATCCATATGGACCAAGGAACTTCAAAAAGAGAAAAATAAGTTAGAAACAATAATCCACAAATATATTCAGAGCAGTAGGGGAAAAGTGATTGTAGCCATTTTCCCCAGGGTTACCTCTTATTCTTCTGGTTTTCAAAGAATGGAAGAACACATAGTAAAACTGCCTTCTTTCCCCACTTATGTTTCCAAGTAAGTTGCTTGTTGTGAAATTAAGGAGTCGGGTTCTTACCGCAATAAGCCATTTTAGGGTATGCATTATTAACTTATTAATACACCCCTCTGAGGCTGAGCCCACTAATGAACTCTCCATTGTGGATTATTGTGATCTATGGCAGAAAACTAAATCAAAGCTTGATGTTATTAATGTTTGGTTTTTAATTCCTTATTTCATACAGGTTTAGAAAATACCTATAAAGTCAAACGAGGATTTCACCATGTACCAAGTAGGATAGTCTTAGTTAGCAAGACAATCCAGGATCCATGGTCTATGCAGATGAATGCAACACTGTCTCGTGGAACATGTAAAATTAGTACAATTCTGTTTGTGCCTGTTGACCTCAGCCAAATTGGAAAGATGCAATGCAAGCATCTGTTGCATCTTTGGTTATTATATGCTGTGTAAATAGCATTCTTATCTGGAAAAAAGATGCTGTGCTCTTTAAATACTACTATGGATTAATATTTGTGTGGTTATCTACAACCTGAGAAGTTCCCTCACTACACAATAGAAATCTAGCATCTGTCCCACCATTAAATTTTACATTGTATTTTCACTGTAATGATGTTGATTCAGTACCTATTTATCCTATGGCAGCAAGTATACGCACGTTCACATGCCCAGTGGTCCTATACAAATTGGTCCTAATTTGTTTTTATAAAAAATAAATAACCATTCTGTGGGTTCCCAAGACATTGTGCCTCCTTGAATATTTGTAGGATCAGATGCCATCTATTAACACTCACCAAAGTATCTTGCTATTCGCTTTGGTGAGACAACTGATTCTGAAGGATTCATAAAACACATGATGGATGCACTTTGTGAACCTCCCACACATTTTTCTTTCATATGTGGGAGCCTTGATGTTATTTTGCTACACACACCAAACTCAATTGCACAACTGTCATACATAGCAGCTCCTGATAAATAATTCAGGTGTGTAATCCTTTGGAGAATGGTTTATGATCTTACACTGAAATTGCTCTACAACAGACAAATCTTTTGCACAGATAGAATGTGCAGTTTCAGTTTTTAACCAAGTTTTATTTTTTTTAATATCACTTTATCAGGTGAGTCAAGCTAAAATTAAAATAGCTGAGAAACCACCGTAAACATCACGATTTCCTTCATTTTGTCCACAGATGGCCAATGACAGCACAGAGACAAGCGAAGCAGGAGAAGAGGAGGAGGACCATGAAGGGGACAATGAGAATAAAGAACGCATGCCATTCATCCAGTAACCCTTAGGGATGGGGGGAAACAGAAAGATTGATTGAGTAGAAGAGAACAAGACTGGGAAATCTATTCTGTGCATCAGTGAACAAATGCTGTAGTACAGTGTGTGTTGTATTTGTCTGCAGCCAGCTGAGCTATAAATTGTTGATCATTGTTGTTTTGAACTCAAGTGCCATTCCTATCCAGTGCAGTATTATGACATTCCATAGTGTGACGGCCAATCTGTAGGAGTCCCATTGATTTTCTTTTCCTATCTAAAAGCCTTATTAATGTACTGTGTCATTTTAGATGGGCATCTTTCTTCATGTGAATTTGTGTAATGTTTTTTCGATTTGGAGATTTGTTTTTTTAATTCCCTGCCCATCGTCTGGTATTCTCCACTAATCAGAGGGAGGGCTTTCAGTTTGTGGACTTTCAGTAAAGAAGGTCAAAACATAGCATTTCTTTATGAGACACAAATAAGAGGCAGCAAAGAAGACTAATTCTGTTTCCCTGAATCGTGCTACTTCATCTCATAAACAGTTCTGTCTTAAGTTTTAAAAAATACCTCATTTGTGAACCTAGATAATATATGGTAGAGTCTGAAAGAAAATATGCCGGAAGTCATTACTAAGCGTCTTTGATTAGTGTTGTATAAACACATTAGTCATCAGCACTACAAATTAAATGGAAATTGATGCATGGTGCCAAGTTTCATGCTTACTGTTGATCACCCTATGTACCATTCCCTTATATTACTTTCAGGAAAAGTCAATGGGCCACTTTTTTTGCCCAGTGCTTCTTAACCATATGAAACTATTACCAAATTTACTGTTGATTCAACAGCACCTCTTCCCAAGGTTTAATTTGAGCTGGTTGTGTCCAAAAACTGAAGCAACCATATTCTTAGTGATATATAAAAGCTGGCTAACAGTAGGGATCATTGTTCAGCACATGGAATAGATGTTATCTTGTTGGCTGAGTTTACACTTCTGAAATCACTAATGGACTAAAAAGCTGAGTAATGGTGCCGAACTCCTACAAAGATTAATCAATTTGCTCACAACTCTTAGGCCTCAATTCCATCATCACTTTTGCACATGAATGACTTTACATAGGTGAGTAATCCCGTTGCAGATCTGTTCCCTTGCATAAAGTTAGTCACATGCGGAAATGTTTGCAGGATCGAGCCCTTAAGAACATGTAGCGTATCTACCTCCCAGTAATGGAAATGAAAACAAAACTTGACACTGAAATAAATATGCTTGTCCCTATCTTCCATTTACCCAAGTAGCAGCTGGTCAGTTCTTCCATGGTCCTTTTTTATTTATTTATTTTTTTTTAATGACTGCAGCCACTCACAGTAGAAGCAGTAAAGGAATGTCCAAGACTTCATATTCTGACAATTCCCTTTTGGATTTAATATCTTTTTCACAAAAGAAAAAACTTCTCCCAAATGCCAAGTTAGCTGATCTCCTAAACCTAGCAGCATTATGTCGTGATCCAAGTGAAAAATGGGTTTCTCAGGCTTTTCTCAATGTGATGGGAAAGATAGGTCTGGATGACTTGTGTGTGTGGTTTCAGAAGATTCTCTTTCCTTTTTTTTTTCCTTCCTCTTTTTCTGTTTAATCCATGCTGCCTGAGTAGCAGTGTCCATCTCTTTACTCTGTGTTCATGCAGTTGCTGCTCTAATACTAGTTAATTGTGCAAAATGTTCATTTTAAATGAGTTTTCTATGGGTTGAAAAAAAATACAAATGAGAAAAGCCAAATAGTCAGTTTACAGAGAAAAATGCCACAGAAAAAGCTGTTGTTGAAATACAAAACAGAATTTCAGTTTTTTATAGAATTTAATGCAGAACTTCAGCATAATTGTATCATCTTGTCATACCAGAGTTTATCTAAGGTATTAGTGCCATATTAGGCCCAAGTTTGCCATCAGAATACAGACCAAATGAATTCAGTGAGAGTTTTACGTGCATTAGGACTGCTAAATTGGGCCTTTAAAGGAATTGTCATTTAATTTTTGCCATGTAAGATGACAACAGTAAGAAAAATGGTTGGTTATGTTTGTTTAAAAGTTTCTGGAGCAATTTTATCCTGCAACACACTTTAAAACATAATTCATGCGTTTTCATTTGATACCAAACTGAGCAATATTGCTCGTAACCCTGAGCTGGCAGCAAAGTGGCATTCCCAAGGCCTTAGATAACTAGGGCAAGCAGAGTAACAAACCAATTCTTCTGTTAATACCACAGTATTGGTGGGACTGCACTTAAATTTCCTTTCAAGTCAAATAAAGATTAACGTTCCTAGAGTATCTGTAGAAATGGTAGAGGACAATGATGAAAAGAAACCATTTTTCTCATTCTTTCTGGTTATTTTAGTGAGGCAAAAATACTTCTGATGCAACTAATGCCAATTTAGGGGCAGTTTCTGAGCTCCAAAACATCACCTTAAAGGGCTGGAGAAATTCCACTGGATACAATGAATTTCCTCCGGATCTACCCTCCCCTAATATGGACTAACTTCTGCTCTCCATTGCACGGGTATAAATCCGGACTAAGCGAAGGTCCTGTCCTGCTTCTATTGAAATGAATGGGAGTTTTGCAATTAGCTTCAGTGGAAGCAGTACTGGGCTCTGAGAGCAGAATTTGACCCACTAGCCCTAAGAGTTTACTGAAAACTTCACAGAAGGTAGCATCTCTTTTGTCTGGCATGTTACAGGCCATTCAGAAGAAAATGCTAGTAGTTAGGCTGTTATTACTGAACAAAACCCTCTCACAGTCTAAACAAATATTTGCATTTACCACTTGCTAACTCTGTCAGTTAAACAACTTCTCCCTAGATAATTGATTGGTTAGAAATAAATTATTTCTCAATTTTGCCTTAAGGAACTGTGAAACCTTCTCTTTAACTTAAGTCTGATTGAAGTGAACTGAAACGTTGTTTAATTGTCTTGTTGCTTTAGAGCTTTTGTTATATTGTGCCTACAAAGCAAATTATGTTTACATAAAGATATAAATAAAGTATTACGCATAGCATTACCCTGGACTGGTGTCACTCATTCTAGCATACTGCTCCTGTTTGGGAGCAGGTTACGATAGGTTAAGAAAAAGAACATTTTTATTTCAAAATACACTGGACCAGGGTCATTAAAACCAGCTGAAAACACTGCCTTTCAGACCAGTAACAACTCAGACATAAAATGTTCTATGATATTACAAAGAATTGGTATTTTTAACAGTCTATGCGAGAAAGGTCAGACTATCCCAGCAGCATTTTCCTGAAGTGCTAGGAGGAGGAATCAGTGGCTTTCACAACATGTAAACACCAACTTTCAGAATGTTCTCTCTCAGGTTGCATTGAGATAAATCTGGGCATGCACATTAACATCAGAGGCATTTTTTTTCCCTTCAGAAAGTAATAAGATATTTTTATGGGCTAATGGGCTCGGGTTTTTTCCCCTCCTTCCTGATTTACACACTGGAGCTCTATTTAAGTCAGTCGAGTCAACTTGTGTAAGTGAAAGAACCACATACATGGTTATGATCTGAAACAATCAGGACGGACTGGTTGGAAGGGAGGTCATGTGGCTCTGTGCACAGTATTGGGAGTAAAAAGACCTGACTTCTATTTGCAGCTCTGCAACTAACTTGCTATATGACCTTGGCCAAGTCACTTAACAGCTCCCTTCCTCAGTTTCCTCATCAGACTCTGATTTAGACAAATAGCCAATATAGTACTAAGGGAGTGTTGTAAGTATTAACTGGTCAATATCTGTAGAGTGCTTTGACAAAAAGGGCTATGCAAGTGCTATGTATTATTCTGCAGGGTGTCCTTGAGGACATGAAACATCTCACAGCCAAGTTCCATCCACTCCAGGTGTGTTGATAAGACTATATAATCTTCTGAATGCATTCTTATGAGCTCTATGATTATGGCTTTGATTCACATCCTGAAGATTGGGTGTGCTTTTAATTATTGTGAAAGCCATCAGATCAATAGCACTGGGTGTGTGTGTGTGTGTGTGTGTGTGTGTGTGTATACACACACACCCCAGTGCTATTGATCTGATGGCTTTCACAATATTTTATATATAAACCAGTGATAACTTTATACACACATATCCTCTCAGCACACCTATTGGTGATTTTTTGATTTAGTAGCTCCATCAGAAGTCTCTCGTGTGAATTTCCAGTTCTACATTGACTTCATTGCTAAGGTACCCATTTTAACTAGCTGACTTTTTCAGGGCCATTACTTCTTAATCCCACCTTTCCAAGGATAGTCCAAATGACTTGACATTTCAGAATAAATGTCTTGCTGAAGGATTGTATGAAGTGAGGCATCCTTCTATCTAGTGAGTTCCTTTAAATAAGCTTCTTTGAACTAATGAATGCCTGGCATTTTCACCTGGTTGCTTAGATTTCAGATAATACTGAAACCTGTCTGTACTGTGTCATGATACCTATGGCACATGAATACCACCTCTGATATTGGACTGCCAGTAGTACAGACAGGATTTCTACATTCCTTTGTTGGGTTTTTCAGAAGGCTTTTTTGCCTGAAAATGGAGGACAGGGGTTCCAGACCTAAGAGCTCCATTGATTGATTGCTCAGCTATCAACACAGCCACCAGTCATTTCTCTGATTCATTGAAGTTCTAGATGAAAAAGACCTGTTAGACCATCCAGTCCATTTCCATGCCAATATAGGCTTGTTTCCCATAGTACATGCTTTGGTGTCTTGTGCAGTGACTTCTGAAGGTAAGCAGAGCTGCTAGTCTTCACGTTGCAAGTTACAGTTCATAAAATATCAACTCTCACTACTTAGGTGTGAAGATATTCCAAACATCCAAAATGCACATTCTCTGATCAGACAATGGACTCAAGCCTACAGAGTGTCACAGCAGAAAAGGAAAAGGAGTACTTGTGGCACCTTAGAGACTAACCAATTTATTTGAGCATAAGCTTTCGTGAGCTACAGCTCACTTCATCGGATGCTGTAGCTCACGAAAGCTTATGCTCAAATAAATTGGTTAGTCTCTAAGGTGCCACAAGTACTCCTTTTCTTTTTGCGAATACAGACTAACACGGCTGCTACTCTGACAGCAGAAAAGTTTTGCTAACTCTTCTGAGAAGCATTCTACTGATAGGACTTGTGAGTAACACATAATGGAATCAGATGGGGGAACAAAGGACCTGTTATAAGGCAGTGACTTGGAATAATGAAATGTGAGCAGGGGCTGAAGGCAGCTTTAAGAAAGAAAATAAGAGTGATGCAGCAATTATATGTGATGATGAAATACACTCATTTAAAGATCACTTAAGCAGAGTATGAAAAGGCTAAGATGCATAGTGCCTTATTTCAGAGACCGCTAATATTTGAAGGACACGGGGAAACTGAAAGAAGGAACTCAGTTTCCTCTCTTCCTCAGGCAAAGTAGAGCATCAGCTTCCATCCCCACACCCACTATGCACAACCCCACCTTCTTGCTCCAAAGCTTTAATTACTGCAGTTTGGAGGTACCTCTGAGGAGACTACAGATATCTAGGCACATAGAGAAGAGTCAATCCTTTGCACCTGCCGTAGGCAAAACTCAGATGGACTTCAATGGGAGTGAACTATGCATACTGTGAAGGCATGAGGGCAGCAATTTTGAGACTCCGCGCTGAATTAATCCATCATAGTAAATTATGTATTTAGTGAATTTCACTTCTGGATTTTGACTTTCTGAATTTGAAATAATCACTCATTATTCTAAATTATTTGCCAAACATTTTGGCTGAACAGCCTTGGTCTGTAGATTGGGTGTCAAGCAGTTCGCTGTGAATATTTGATAGTCAAACAGCTGCCTTGCTTAGTACTGACTGGACTTGTAGGTCACGTGATACGTTTCCACTCCTTGAGTGGAATAAGCGTATCTCTTAAAAGCATGTGAATACCCATGCTTATTAATTCAAAATTTATTTTTCATATTACTTCTCCCACCTTGGTTTAAAATTCTCTATTTTCATGAATAGTCCTCCCAGTAAACTCATTTTCTGGAATTTTCCTAGAAATTAAACATCAAAGGAACATGAAGACATTCTAAGTGAATTCATTTTAAAAAATTGAATAGATATTTACAGGGATTTTTTGTTTTGTTTTGTTTTTTTACAATATAACTCGGCTCTGACTATGTTTAACCTCAATTCTGTTCCCTTGTTTTGTTCAGTAATGGAAATAACCTGCTAGGAGTATATACTGTTGATTTTATATATAGTTTAATATGTGTAATAAAGATTTGGAAAAGAAAATAATCACAGGCTTGTAATTTCAGAATTGTATAAGTTTTATCATAGTATGGTATGTGGACGGGGTAGAAGAATATTTTAATGCATGAACAATCTGGTGTTCTGAACTGTGTTGATTATATAGGGTAAGGTTATGTAGATCTTACAAATTCTATATTGAACTGTAGGGTGTAGCAACTAACATATGTAGCTTGTTTTTTGTAGTGAATTTGTACACAACAACAAAAGACAAAATGAAACTGCCTGTACCAAATAATCATCAGGAAATATTCTATGAGGAACGTGGAGTAATCTGCAAGAGGAAATATCAAACATCTTCTTCTAAAGAGTATGAAAAATAATTCTGAAGACAGAAGTAGCCTCAGGATTCCACACTGTAAATTTTCAGTTTTCTTACAGCATAGATCAATGAAAGCCTCCAATGTCTATTCATGAATATGGAGTTTATTCAAAGGTGAGTAACAGGCTCTATCTTCACTCTCTTTTAGTGCACTGGTCTAGTCAGCTGTACCTTGGAGGGATTTCCTTTAGCTCTCTCTAAGGAAAGTCAATGGGGATCAAAAGTGGCCTTGAACCTTGTTCTGTGAAGAACCCACCAATATTCTTGTCAGAAAATAAGTCTAGTGGCCTTGTCAAATTCATACTGGGATGCCTTGTCATTTGGATATAGGCCTTAAAGTTATCTTCTTTAGTGCATGGAGGGAGAAAATGGATCAATACTGTTCACTTTGATGTATAATCAAAGCAGTAGGGCTATCTTTGATTAATTTCAGTCACACAGGGCTTGATCCAAAACACATTAAAGTAATGGAAAGAATTTCTGTTGACTTCAGTAGGCTTTGGACGAGTCCCATAATCCAAAAGCACACATGCCAACTTGAAGGCAAGCACATCAAATTTCTGCTTTCTGATTTCCAGTCTTAATAAGCAAATAATGAGCAGTCCATTGCTGATTGTGGGGCCAAGAGTAGGCCAAAAGCAAGCAGACTTAGCCCTTTGTAAACTCTTTGTGATTACCAGCAAAGCTCTGCCTCTTCCAGGTTTTCCTGCTGGGCCATCTGTACTCAATTATCTTATTCTGTAACATACAGGAGTTGCTACACTACAACAGAATTGCAGGAGTATATCTATCACATCAAGCCAAAGAAAATACAAATTCATCTTGCAGTACATAAAGCGGATGGGATGGGGGTTTAATATTTCCCCCTAAAGTCCTCGTTCTCTTTGAGTTTCGTGATTATTTCTGGTGGTCATCCCAAGAATGGATTCTCCTGGTTATTGACATAACTGCCAACACATACAGCGTACAAAACACTTCCAGCTCCTAGGCAATCAATGGGGATATTTCTTACACTGGCAGCCTGTAAATCCCGCAGCGTGAGCCAGCCTTATCCCTGGTGTTAACACCCTTTTCACAAAGACAAGAGCTGAAACAATCATCCAGCTATAACTGACATCTGCATCCCCATTATTCAAACAAGACATCTTTGTTCCAAGACATTTTTAATATCCAGGCTGACATTCCTCAGCTAATGTTTTCCTTTGAGGGAACAGGTTAGTTTGTGTGAATGTGACTTTATCTCCTTAGTCTGAGCTGTCATGTTGATTGATCCCATCTGATTGATCTTAACTAAGCCATACCTGTGGTATCTCTATCAATTACTTCTATTACAAATTGTGTGGTTATCTGCATGCTGGCTGGATGCCTGCCAAGTGGAACAACACTGTGTTCAGTGCCTCACTGCCGGAAGTTGTTCAGAATCTGGAAGGTCTTAAGAGAAAAACACAGATGATTCAGAGGCGAGAAGGTGTGATGTAGGAGAAAAGATTACATTAATTATGTGCATCATGGCAGAGCAACCCCTGAGGAGTGGAGCTGCTTGTCTGTCATTTGTTGAATTATTTCATAAATCTTGCCATGATTAGTTGGATGAATTATTTGATGAATAAGTGTTTGCAGCATTCACCCACCTCTGCTAAGGAGGGATGTAATCCTGCGTGGGTATTTGGAGAAAGTAAACCCCAAGGATGGAGAAGAATTCCTTTGGATGCTTAGAATTAAAGCCATGAATCTCTTTCTCCACTAGTTTTGGTTGTCAGCCAAAGAGTAAAACCACTAAAAAACGGAACCCTTTCTTTACATCATCTCCTTCCCCAATGGCCATAACACGTGCGCGCGTGCACACACACACACACACCCCTACCTACCTATGTACCTTCCTGTAGTTATTTGCAGGGAATCCAGTAGCCTGCTAACCAGCTTTGTCCACTCATTCCTCTTTGCTTGACTTCCTTCCCCATGCCTGACTTCCTTCCCCATGCCTGTAATTTCAGTGGGTGGCCTGTTGGCCATTTCATGTCTCCAGGCTGGATTCTGAAAGGGAAAGTAGGGAGGGCTGTAAAACACAAGGCTTTGCCTCCCATAATTTCTGTTGGCCGGTGTGCGCTGAAGTGCAGGATTCCCACCCATCCTCTCCCAACTTCTCTGCAGCCCGGCTATCAGAAAGGATTCTTCATCCACAGCTAGAGTGACCCTAACTGGGGGCCTGAGATGCCTCCAGACTGCACCGTGCAGTAATGGAGATTCTGATAAAACATCTGGATCCTATGTATGTGTGTGTGTGGGGGGGGGGGGTCCCATGGCTTTCAAAGGAGGGTGGCATGCCTCACTGTTTGAAAATGGCAAGTTATGTGATGTTTAAAGGGGATGTGAATCTGTATGAACTAAACCAGCCAGTACTCATTCCTACAAACCAAGGCCAGCAGGGGAATGGAGGCTGCAGGGTGATTTGCTGAGTAGGTTTGGCTTTGTCTCCTTTAATCTCTGCCAGGTTATTCTGCTCCAGTGCAGGCTCAGAGTCGTTCTGTCCTCATCTCCTTCACAGCAGCACTGGAGACCTGACTCACCTCATCTCTGGGGAGAGCGTTCAGCTCGTGCAATGGAGTTTAACTGACTTTCTGTCTCTCATTTTTTTTCCAAAAGGAGCAGCATTTCCAAGAGGCTGCAGAACATTCCATCAGCACGGCAATGAGGCAAAACGAGACGTATGTAACACTGCAATAATGCTCTAGGGGCCAAATTGGTGCAAAGCCTGAGTAAACAGGCCTCATGCAGGAGATTTGCGAGGGGGCAATGGGAAACCTCCTTCCCCATGCCACAAAATGGTGCATAACACTAATGGTGCTGCTGCAGCCATGACTTTTAGAGCAGCTGTGGCTGCCACTCCACCCTAGACGCTGAAGGTTTGACAGGTGGATCTGTAGCCATATCTCTCCTCTGCTTGGCTATGGGCAGAGTCACACCAGAGCACTGCTCTCTGCCACACAGGAGCTGGGAATCCTTCTGCATAGTCACTCCATGGCAGTTCCTTGTGGGGGGCCAAGCTCTCCACCCCCACAGAGTGGTGGCTTATAAGTGTGGTGCGGTAGATTAACCCTCCACGTAGCAGAAGGCCGCCTAGGTACTTTGGAGAAGGGGGACAAAAGGCCAGAACCGAAGGGTTACCAAATCTCATAATATTTGGTGTTTCTCTGAAAACCCCTGCTCCTGAAGTCGTGATTATGTGAGGATCTTGGCTGCCCTTTAAAGAGAGAAAAGTAAGATTTTAGCCCTCATGGTTGCAGAGAAAAGCAGAAAAATGTGACCCAAGTAAAACCAAAGAGCTCCAAAATAGAAGGCAAAGGAAAAGAATTCAGTTAAAATCTCATGGTTTTTGACCCAGGCTCAAGACTATTTGGGGTGAGGGGCAGAGGATTGACTCCTTATTTTTGAACATCTGAGGTTAGCAATGCTGCCACCATCTAGCAGGGCTGCAGTGTGGCAAGGCAGCCTGCCAGGGGTTAAATGGTTGGAGAACAGACGCTGCAGGATCCAGTGGCCATGCATAAAAAAGGGGAGGAGGAAGGGGAGGAGCCTGGGGGGAATTGTGGTCCACAGCTGAGAGGGAAGGAGGGTGTTTTGCTGCATCCTGGAAAAGGGAGGGAGCTTTGTCTTGCCTGCTTGCAGCCTGGAAATGGGTAGGCTTTGATCTGGATACAATTAACCTTTTGCTTGGGGAGTCTCTGGTGCTGAGTGGGGAAGATGGAGCTTTGACACAGTACAGTGAGTCTGAAAAAACAACTGGGCTGGAAAAAAATAGTGAGACAAGAAGCTAAGGAGGCAGTTGTAGCACATAGTTGGGGAGAGAAGGCTCAGTCCTCTCAGCTGAGAAATCTGCTCTGAGAGCTGTGCAGGCATTCACAGTGCCCATGACCTGCTCATCCCCTGCTCATGCCCATTGTAACATCAGGTGCTCTGTTCCATTCCGTTTGCAGCAATCAATCAGCCCCTGGTGACCTACAACCCTTTCAGAAACTGCTCTGCCTCTGCGAAGGAAATGCATTGCTTTTCTGTCAGACCAGAGCCACTTCCCCACCAAGTATCATTTTCTTGATAAGCTGCAGTTTGCAATACAGATGACTGCATAGTCCCCTGCTTGACAACTCCCACCTGCAAACATACATCACGTTACTTAGCGTGTGACTACACTGCAGAAGGGAGCATGCTTCCCACAATGGGTAGACAGACTCAAAATACTAGTGTAGCCAGGGGAAGCACAGGCAATGACTCGGGCTAGCTAGCCAAGCATGTACCCAGGGGTCTGGACAGGCTTTTGCCCATGCTGCCCCCAGCTGTATTGCACGCATCTGTCTATCTGCTCTGGGAAGCACATCCCCAGCTGCAATGTAGACAGACCCTCAGGGAATAAAGTGCAGCATCTCCATGTCACAGCAAACTGTTCAGCTACCTGCAAAGCTACACACACTAATGAAAACAAGTTATTTGCAGTGAATGCCTGTACAGAGGTTGTGTATATATAGTCTGGAGTCCACCGCGCACCAGGTGACTAGGTAGCTGCGGTCCTCCACATGAAACATAGGCAATGCTTTATGAAACCCCGGGGAAGGAAGTAGAATACAGGCCTTATGTACCTGCCAGAATATAGGCATCATACTATGAAAAGGAACTATGTCAGATGCAGAGGATTTTACAGAGACTCCAGCAGGAGAGGGCATTTCTTTTAGTACTAACACCAAGAAGAATGGATGGTGACTGAAGTGTTTTCCTTCTCATTCCCCATCAATATCAGTTTGCTTTGGCAGATTAGTTCTCTGTTATTTTACTCTTATTGCTATTTTTTCCCTCCAGGGCCTGCATTTCACATTTGGGTTTGGAATTGAGTTGCTCATGACTCACCAGTGACCTTGTTATTTTCCGTGTAAAAGGCTGCATTTCCTTCAACAGTGCATTTTGGTTCCACTGTTAAGTTCCGTTCTAGAAGGGGCCAGTGAGGCTAAGGAACTTGCCCAGGCCCACACAGTGAGTCAGTAGCACAGATCGTAATAGACTCAAGACCTCCCTGTTCCCCCAGGCCATTCCCGAGAAGGCCATAGCTGCCCTTTGAATTTAGCCCTTCTGCTAACTGGAAGGTATTGCTGGAAACTATGCTCTGAGATGAAAGTTGAACTCAAAGTCTGTAAGTTGCATCTGGAGAACAAAGAATGAAATAACTTACCCTAGACTTAGTTTAGGAACAATAGGCTAAATTCTTTACTTACTCACATTGAATGGGATGGCTCAGTGCTGAATTTGGCATTTATTATCTAACTACCACCATTTTTGCTCTCCTTTCTGGCAGTCACAACAGGGTGGGCTTAAGCACACTATCTCCCTGGGGGTGTTCTGGTAAAGAGGGGCCAAAGCTGGAACCCCAGTTCTAACGTGGCCAGACTTTGGCGAAGTTTGGATTCAAATCAAACCTCAGCTCCAAGCTTCCTGGCTTGTCCCCATAGTGTGAGGTTTACTGAACTGTTGCAAAGTGTTTGTAGCTCCTCAGATAGAAAATAGCATTATATATTGAAATGTAAAATATTAACACTATAATGTCTTTAATCCCAAAGAATTACACAGAGCACTATTGAAATGATTTCATGTGTATATGAAATGGTGCGGAGCATAGCAGTCATGGGAAGGGTACATATTGCCCACAGGTGTCAGACTAAATTTTTGTTCTACAAAAGTGCCCAGGGAACTTTGATCTATACACAGTCGCTCGTTTGGCATTAGATACCAATGACAATAGATACCCATTCAGTAAAGACAAGTGAAAAGACAAGTACTACACTTGGAAAGAAAAAATCAAATGTACAGCTACAAAATGGGGAATAACTGGCCAGGCAGTAGTGCTGCTGAAAAGGACCTGGGGGTTATAGTGGATCACAAATTGAAGATGAGTCAACAATGTGATGAAGTTACAAAGAAGGCTAATATCATTCTGGTGTATATTAACATGAGTGTAAGACACTGGAGGTAAGTGTCCTGTTCTACTCAGCTCTCGTGAGTAAAGTAGTAGTGAGTAGAGCTGGAGTAGTGTGTCACACTTCAGGAAAGACGTGGACAAGCTGGCAAGAGTCCACAGGTAGGAAACAAAAAAAAAATGTTAAAAGGTTTAGAAAACCAGACTTATGAGAAAAGATTTTAAAAAACTGGGCATGTTTAGTCTTGAGAAAATAATATTTGGGGGACTGGTAGTCTTCAGATGTGTTAAGGGCTGTTATAAAGAGGATGGTGATCAATTGTTCTCCATGTGCAGTGAAGGTAGGACAAGAAGTAATGGGCTTAATCTGTAGCAGGAGAGATTTAGGTTAGATCTAAGGAAAAACTTTCTGTCTATAAGGGGAGTTAAGTTCTGGAACAGACTTCCATGGGAGGTTGTGGAATCCCCATCACTGGAGTATTTTAAAGAACAAGTTAGACAAACACCTGTCAGGGATGGCCTAAGTATACTTGGTCCTGCCTCAGTGGAGGGGACGGGACCAGATGACCTCTCAAGGTCCTTCCAGACTGTGCTGCATGATACTGGCTTTACATATTCACACAGTTCACTTGCAGAAGACGGGTGTTATTTCAGCACTGCCTAGGCAGCATTTGTGCTGGCATGGTGGCTTTAATTTAATAACAACACACAATATTTAATATGACTCATGTGGAGATGTTTGAGCTTTCTTCTAGCGCAACGTTCCATCACTGAATAATGTCGTTTCACAGTGCTCTGTTTATTAATCATTGGGCCAACAGAGCGAACACAGACCTAATAAAAAGATAGTTAATTATAATAATGATTATTAAGCTTCCTGCTTTATCCCCAATAAGATGGTAAATTAGGCCCAATCTTCCGCCTACTGAAATAAATGGGAGTTTTGCTCCTGACTTTGCTGGAGAGAGGATCATTATTATGTTTTATTATTATTTATTTATTTGTATTATTATTGTGCCTGGGAGCGCCGGTCATGGACCAGAACTCCATTGTGTTAGGCACTGTATAAACACAGAACATAAAGTTAATTACTGCCCCAAAGATCTTACAACTGCCACTTGAAGTTAACCCAGTTGTTGCAGCTACAGTATTTGTAATTCAGGGAACAACTGATCAATAATTAACTCCACATGATAATTTCCCATGAAAAATATTCAACATTGCCTTGACTTGATTTTATTTAATTCTCTGCTTTTCAGTAAAATATGTGTTAAGGTCAAATCCTGATGTTGGCAAAAGCTACTTATTTTCCTTGAGGCTCCTGGACTAGTCGGTATTGGGTTTTGAGGAGCCACTGGAGTAAATTGTGAAGTAAGTGATGTATGAAATGGAAAATCCCTGTACGGAGAATACAGATGTTACTTTGCACTCATTGCTGCACTGGTTCCTGATGCATCCGATGAAGTGAACTGTAGCTCACGAAAGCTTATGCTCAAATCAATTTGTTAGTCTCTAAGGTGCCACAAGTCCTCCTTTTCTTTTTATGTGCTAAAGAGACTCACAAAACTCTGCTCTATCAAAGACTGCAAAAATGCCAGCCAAGCCAGTTGCATTAAGCTCCCAAATGTAAAAGGCATTAGATATATAAAGCTAAGGAGCAAATACTTACCTTGTAAGTTCAGTGCTGAGAGTATGAATTCACTAGCCCTTCCTTAGAATAATTGGTTTGTTTCTTGGAATTATATGTTTTGCAAAGGGACTGTCTTGATAAAATATGTCTGACACACAGACGTTTCCAATGAGTAAAAAGTAAGACTAGAGGGTTAAATCCTGCTGGCCTCACTCAGACAAAACCCCTGTTGACTTCAGCGAGGATTTGGCTCATCAGAGCAAACCCTTCCTCCATGCATCTCTTTGGGTGTGAGGGGCCTTCTTGCTGCACAGCTGGGATGGTAGCACCACATAAGGCTGGTAGCAGTGAGGGGAAAGCCATGCAGTGGTAGTGTGCCCTTTTTTGGTATGGAGCCTGGCCACGCACACAAGGCATTTGGGGCTGGGCCAGGAGAATGACAGCACCAAGGGGTCTAGCTGCATGCCTTCTCCAGCTCCTTCCCCACTCCAGGGAGGCTGCTCCAGACACCCCTAAGGCTAAAGGATTCCTACTTCCTTCACCCCAGCATCCAGCCCAATAGCTTGGCCTGGGTCTTAGGGGGAGGCCTGCCTCATAATGATTTAAGGTGTCTTCTGTAAATGTGGGTAACAACTTAAGCATCAAGTCTTGGCATGTGTGTACTCTCCCATAGCAATGTAGTGAGAGGCTCAGCAAACAAATAATTTTGATCCAGCAATCACAGGGTTCATTAAAGGCTACGTAACCAGCCTGTCATATTGCCATATACTTACGGCACACATGAGCACTCTTGAAATCATGTCACAACATTGGATTAGGTTGATTAACTAGCACTGAAATCAAGGCATTCGTTTGGGGAACAATATTAACAACAACAAAAAACATCCCCTGCCTATTTTATATTCCCATATGTGAAACATCTCTGGATCCCATGCTAAATGAAGGAGTTCATCCTTCTGGCTATCTTTGCAACCAGAGATCATGCACTGAAGAACTGTCTGGAGAATATACAATACAGCATAAGCCCAATGCTCCGCTTACTGACACTGGTATAAATCTGGAGTGGTTCCATAAACCTCAGTGGAATTACCCTGGTGCAAACCTGTGAGAAAAGAATCAGGCCTTTTCTGTTCAGTTTGGTGGGTTTAGCAGCACAAAATCATGGACTGAGTACTCAGTTATTTCTTAGAGACTACCAATTTATTTGAGCATAAGCTTTCGTGAGCTACAGCTCACTTCATCGGATGCATACTGTATACTCACGCATACTCACGAAAGCTTATGCTCAAATAAATTGGTTAGTCTCTAAGGTGCCACAAGCACTCCTTTTCTTTTTGCGAATACAGATTAACACGGCTGTTACTCTGAAACCTGTCAGTTATTCCTAGGTCTCTTAAGCCATCTACTGGAAATAGGCATAAACTGCAATTCAAAAGAGCATAATACAACTTATAATATGGTTTTGGTTATATTATATCTGAAGTGCAAGGCATCCAGGAATAAATGAGAAAAGTGGACCACATAGCTACTGCTTAAAAGTATGCCATGTCAGACAACAAAACATTGAGGGTTTGCATTCTTGTCTTGCATGGTGAAATCCCTACAGACTGAACCTGTCCCCTTAACAGCCCTGAGCCCACAGAGCAATCGCTCTCATGTGCAAATGGAGATACCTAAATAATGGGCTGTGACAGGATTTCTCCAGCTCTACCACAGAGACCAAACTTATAGACTTTTCAAGGGTGAAGGAGTTAGGGATAAAGCAGTTTTCATTCTCTCCTTTCCATGGCTAGCAGCTATTTCTGCCTGGTGCTTGCCTGGGCAACTTTTAGTCCACATCCTGAGGGGATTATTTGTGTGTCAGTCAGCACTCTTTTGTCTGAGAGTAATCTAGTTTCCCTAAAACTTCAGATGAATCTTTCCTATCATGTACGATTGCATTGGCTGTAACAAAGATTTCTCCAGCCCCCATTTGTTTAAGTAATTCTAGAGTTGTCATAAATGCTAAGGTCTGTAAATCAATGGACTTTCTGATTTCAGAGTAGCAGCCGTGTTAGTCTGTATTCGCAAAAAGAAAAGGAGGACTTGTGGCACCTTAGAGACTAACCAATTAATTTGAGCATAAGCTTTCGTGAGCTACAGCTCATTTCATCGGACAGTCTAAGCCTATTCATCAATTAGTGGCCACATCTCTCTCCAGTTTCCTACCACCAAAGGTGCTAGCTGCCTGGAAATCCAGCCAAACAAGAGTTGTCGAGCCACCAGGCTGTGCTCTCCCAGCTATCCAGTATGATAACTAAATGCCCAAGTTAGATTAAGCAAAGGGAAGTCACCAAGATTTTGAAAAGGCCCTCAAAGATTTTTGTATCATATGGATAATCAGGAAAATTGAGGGCGTGCTTTTGATGTAACATATTTATACCATATAAATGTTCTGAGAACCTTCCATAGACCAGTGCATTTAAAATAAACATGTAAGGATTGCCATAAAAGTCCATAGTGACCATAGCAGATGTGAAAATTGGAAGGAATGTTATACACCTGAGCTTCCATGAGATGGCAACATTTCTGAAAAGGGACATAATGTCTAAATAGACAGATCAGACTGTTAGTGAGAGCTACAGTAATCTGTATAATAAGATTCCAGGAATGTCACTGGGTCACTCAAAACGCTAGCCTAGCATGCCCATTGAAGTCTTGCTAAGAGTCCTAGGCCATTGTGTTATCAAAGATAACTCAACATATCACCATTCTTCCTCTACACCTGATTTTCTTGCAACAGTTTCATTGGTTATATGAGGGAGACTGCACAGACGCAGGGTTACTAGGTCCAACTTCCACCCACACAGATCTCCTAGCAATGCCCCCAGACTTAAATAAACACAACCACCCACCCTACAGCACAATCGGCATACACAATCCCAAATAAACAAACTTGCCCACACAGCACACACCCTCATTTGCCACTATACAAATCCAAACAACAGCTATAAAAAAAAATTGGAACAAATCAAAGGCTAGATTCTCCTTTATTCTGAACCCCTTTACATCATTCTGGCCATGTGAAGGGACCTTGAAATGGGAGTAGATTACATTTACATCTATTCTAATTCCCATTCCCCCTAACAGAGCAGTGTACAGGGGCCTTAGGGTAAATGGGAATGTGATTCCTGATGTTTCACTGATGTATTTGTCAGCATTCTGGAATTTTGCGGACACAATTGCAGGAGTTCTAGAATAATGAATCATGTATTGCTAAGGGTCTGACTCAATGCCCAGTGATGTCCCTGTCCCCCCACTGGCATTATTATGGGGGACTGGCCTTTTAAAGTCAGAGGTGGTAGCTTGAGAAGTCAGCTACCCCATTCCATGTGTCCAGAAAAGTGAATGAAGCACTCTCTTGGGAGAGAGGAAGTTGGATCTGGGGAACAGTTAATGTCTGTGAGGGGAAAGCTAGAGGAAAACCCAGCCCACCGTTCCTTTAAGAGTCCCAGGACCAGAATCCTTGCACAGTGGATGCGACAAGACTCACCTATTGCCGAGGCAACACAAACAGGTGTTTGGGGTTATTAGGCCCACCTGGGAAGGATTAAGGATTGGGCAGGTGATGGGGCAGGTAACGTAAAAGGAGGCTCCAAGCTTAGTCAAGAAGGAGTTGCTGGAGGAAGCTGGGGTTGGGAACCTAGAAAGATCAAGAGCGCAGCTAGCCAATATCCTGGGAGGAAGACTGTAAAACCCTGATCTAAAGGGGTGAGTTTGAAGGGTGGGGCAGCCAGGACTTAAGCTGTACACTCCAAAAGAAGCTCTGTGGAAACCCTGCACCTAGCAAAGGGTGAAAATGGGATGGACTATATTGAATAAATTAGATCCCAAGGGGGGGGAATACCTCATTTCTGTGAGTGGCTTATTTCTGGGACCTTCTGAGGGAAACTCTGGCAGAGTGCCTGCAGGGCACCCCAGCCCATACTAGGGTGCCCTGGAATTGCATCTCCCTACAATCATCAATGGGTGTTGGATCAGGCCTTTAGGCTCTAACTTCCATTGATTTTAAGGGAAATTAGGAGCCTAAATACCTTTGTGGCTCTGGGCCTTAGAGCAGGGGTGGGCAAATGTTTTGGCCTGAGGGCCACGTTGGGGTGCTGAAACAGTATGGAGGGTAGGGAAGGCTGTGCCTCCCCAAGAAGCCTGGCCTCTGCCCCCTATCCGCCCGCTCCCACTTTCCACCCCCTCAGAACCCCTAACCCATCCAACCCCCACTGCTCCTTGTCCCCTGACTGCCCTGACCCCTATCCACACCCCTGGGACTCCCACGCCTATCCAACTGCCTCCTGGGACCCCCTGCCCCTTATCCAGCCTCCCTACCCCCTTACCATGCTGCTCAGAGCAACAGGCCTGGCAACCGCGCCGCCTGGCCGGAGCCTGCCATGCAGTCTAGAGCACTGGGACAGCCGCGCTGCCCAGCAGGAGCTCACAGCTGCGCTGCTCAGAGCACTGGTGGCATGGTGTGCTGAGGATACGGGGGAGGGGGCACAGGACGGGACGGGAGGGGGCACAGGACGGGCTAGCCTCCCCGGCCGGGAGCTCAAGGGCCCATGGGCTGTAGTTTGCCCACCTCTGCCTTAGAGACACTAGCTGCCAAACTCAGCACAGCTAGATGTCATCCATGTTATAAATAGGGCTGGATTAAGGCAGTCCAGGGCCTAAGCATACCACACTTAGGCCCATTGGGTCTCCACCCCTGAGGCCCTCCCCCCATACCTTTTTCCTGCCCTATAGTGGGATCGGGTGGGGGGGCAGTAGCATGGGGTCCCTATTGCTTCAGCATCCAGGCCCCCTCCTCTGGTCAGAACCAACAGGAGCCGCAGCAGGAGTCCCCACTTGCCCCTGGAGATGCAGCACCAGGGGGTCACCATAGTATCTTAGTACCTTCCAGTAGTGCATGAAGTGACATGTGGTTTCTTCCCTCATCCTCTCCCCAGGATTACATGTGCAATGGAAGGTTTTGTTTTGGTGATTTCTTTTTGTTATTTTTGTCTTGGAGTTAACACCCCATTGAGATGCAGGAGGCAATTCACACCTCTCAGAACTCCTGCTCCAGGCTGTCTGCACACTCGGGCAGATGTCACTGCAGAGGTTTCATTCAGGTCATGATGCCAGGCTATGTGAAATGAAAGCTGAGGTTCTGACCTCATCACGACTCCAAAACCTGGGCCCTGTACATCAACATATAGTGGCTGTGCTTTAAGCTGGTGCTGGTTATAGGAACACTGGAAGCTGATAGCCCTGAGCTGAAAGTTTGTGGTCTGTCTTGGCTGCCACAGGCAGGGCATTCAGTTCCCAATGAGCCAGAGGGATGGGAGGTGTTGTTTGTTCTCCCCAACAACAACTTTTGCGGGCCAGGTAAGAACAGCAGGGTTGCTGGGACCCTCAAAGGAACTCTAACAAACCCACATCTGTGGAGGAGCCTCAGGCCTCATCTATTCCCTACATATCCCTGTGGTCACATGGGCCTTATGGGTGTAACACAGGCCTCAACACTTGAGCTGAAGTTTGTGGTGCTAAGAGGTATGGATGATATATCCTCTGTAGGATTCAGAGTGGTAGCCGTGTTAGTCTGTATCAGCACAAACAATGAGGAGTCCTTGTGGCACCTTAGAGACTAACAAACTTATTTGGGCATAGGCTTTCATGGGCTAAAACCCACTTCATCAGGTGCATGGAGTGGAACATACAGTAGGAAAGTGTAATTACACAGCATATGAAAATATGGGAGTTGCCTTACCATATATTGTGTGGCGGGGGGGGGGGGGGGTCAGTGCTAACAAGCCAATTCAATTAAGGTGGAAGTGGGCTAGTCTCAACAGTTGACAAGAAGTTGTGGAAATCACTTTTGTAGTGCTAATGAGGCCAATGTAAACAAGGTGGCCCATGCATCTGTAGGCTGCAGCTGCTAAAGGGAGAAAGGACCACGTACGTGAAAAGACCTACTCTTAAAAGTCCATAGTGACCAAATCCCATGTGGGAAAGCAATCCAAACAAGCCAGCACATTTATCTCACTCTGGCTGGACCTACTGGCAAGAGGCAAGCTGCACTGTTAAGTAAGTTGTTCAGGAAGGGGAATTCACAAGGATAATAGCCCACCAGCCTTCATCAGGGGTAGCTCTACCAATTTTGCCGCCCCGTGTGCATATGTGACCTGCTGTCCTCTGTCTCGCTTACTGAAGCTAAGCGTTCGTTCCTGCCACTTTGTCTGGAAGTTGCCTATCTGTGGAAGAATAGCAGCAGTGCCAGGCCGGGACAATCTTGGTACAGAAAAAACAAAACTTCGAGTCTAAAATTTCTCAGATCATTTCCTGGGAGGAAAAGAAAGCACCACACATTACAGGGGAGAAATTAACACAATGGGTCATCCTTGCTTATTTAAAATAAAAAAACCCCAAACCTAGGTCTAAACAAACTGAGGTGCCGCCAGTAATTCCCAAGTCAGGCACGGAATCTTTGCCAAGTCAGAAGGGGCAGCATTTTAAAAGACTCCTTTCAGCGTCTTCACTGCACCTGGAATGCAAAGAAACAGAGGGTTTACTTTTAATCCTAACTCTCCTTCTCCTTAAAGAAGACAAAACAAAGTTCCATTTTATCTTTAACAAACAAAGACGGTATAATTCACCCTTCCCCAAAACTGCAGGATTTAAAAAATGTAAAAATTGGGGATTTGGGACAGAAAACCCAAACCACAGCCTGTGCATGAGGTCTCCCAGCTGGAGGAGTGAGTTTGGGTATTCAGCTCCATTTGAATACTTCACATATTAGTCAGCAGAGAAATGTTTCAATGGAAAATTACTTCTGGTGTTTTTCCTCTCCAAATATGTAGCACAAGAGTTCAGGGACAGTCTGCAGAATGGTCACTTAATTGTGCACTCAGGGCCCCAAAGAGAAATGAGTTGTTTGAGTTAAAATGTTTGCTGCAACCAGGAAAAAAAATATTTTGTGCATTAAAATATTTTGGCTGAAGTAGAAAATGGAGGCCATTGATTGAAGATTTCAGCAAGTTCTGTGGAAATAACTGACTGCATTTTACATGGTAAAAATTCTCATTTTTTTTGAGTGAATTCTCTTCTGGAACACGATGTACTAAAATATGTCCTTTTTGTCATTACACTACAGCCTAACAAAAACAGTTTTGGAAAAGTGTTGGAATTATTTATGCAGGGTATTACCATGATTCAAATTTAACCATAAAAATTCCTTGAAGTCCAAAGGCCAAATGGTACTTTATAAAGTTGCTCTAAACATGCCTTTAAAAAGCCTAAATATTTAGCAATTTACTACATCCAGACAGTGACACAACACTTATAAGCATTTGATCAAGATACACGTGGGCTAAACCCGGGGTGCTTAGACCCATACTGGTGCATTCCAGAGTAGTCAGGCAGATATTAGCAATGAGCCCTTTAAGAGTTAACTTTTTTATACCCTGCAACAAACAAGTGATGTCATTCCCAAATACTGACTTCAGTTTAAAACCAATTGGAGACAGTTCACCTGTATTACCAGTCTTAGTCCAGATACAATTTACAACCTCCTTTCTCCTCAAGGCCTTTCCTCCCCTCCTTCTTACTGACCACCAGTTTTTCCATTGCACCTCGTTCACATAGGCTGCAACATTGGTGTGTGGGTTGGAAGGACCATGCTGGTTCATTTGAAGACCAATTCTCTTTGTCTTATTTAAAACCATTTGCAGCTACCCTTATTGGTCATGTGCTTTCTTTTCACAAACTTCCCCTTATTCCATTAGTTATTCTTTGAACCAGATGTCCTCCCTACTTCACTCCTTCTGGCTGTATATCTAATTATTTTCAAGGCTTTCCTTCTACTTACTACTCAGGGTCTTTATTTACAACCCATTTTCTTATCCAAATTTAAATTAACCCTCATTCTTTAATTTCATATTTTTCCTGTAGAATGTGACCGTGGTAGTGCATTGTGATTAATAGTCACATTTGGCTTTTAAAAATTAGGCAAAATTTAAAAATTAGGCAAAAATTGGCCTGGAACGGCAAACGGCAGCCAGTGGGAGCTGCGATCAGCCGAACCTACAGAGCCTGCAGGTAAACAACCCGTCCCATCCCACTAGCGGATTTCCCTGACAGGCTGCGTGCCAAAGGTTGCCGATCCCTGTTCTAAACTCTAGAATCTAGAGCCGTGGTTCCCAAACTTGTTCCGCCACTTGTGCAGGGAAAGCCCCTGGCAGGCTGGGCCAGTTTGTTTACCTGCCGCGTCCGCGGGTTTGGCCATCACGGCTCCCAGTGGCCGCGGTTCGCTGCTCCAGGTCAATGGGAGCTGGTGGAAGCGGCGGCCAGTATGTCCCTTGGCCTGCGCCACTTCCAGCAGCTCCCATTGGCCTGGAGCAGCAAACCGCAGCCACTGGGAGCCACGATCAGCCGAACCTGCGGATGTGGCAGGTAAACAAACCGGCCCGGCCCGCCAGGGGCTTTCCCTGCACAAGCGGCGGAACAAGTTTGGAAACCACTGCTCTAGAGTCATACAGGACACTGGGGTCGTGTAGTAATTTTTGTTGTCGGAAGTGGTCGCAGCGCGATGAAGTTTGAGAACCCCTGCTATATTCTGACTATTCAAGAGAATTGGAAGAATAAGGATACAATACTCTAGGCCACCTATATAAGACAGTGATAGTCGCCTTAGAAAAGGCCCAAATACGGGCCCCTATGTGTGACACAAAATATTTATGCAAGAAACTTAAAATACTCTTAGAATCTTTCATTTTAAATTAGTGCCCAGAACTCTTCATCTAGCCAGTGTCTGTGTTCAGGGTCTTTCTAGTCTTCAGTGTATGAGCAGACAAATTCCTGTTATGCATCCTACCTTGTGTAGTAAAAATCCTGCTCCCCCTCTCTGTCTAATACATAGCACAGTCTTCTTTTTAACTAGAAAATTTCCATTAGAAAGAATGGGTTAACATGACAGGAAAGAAGATTAGCCATCTGACCCTCCCTGCACAAACCCAGAATGACGGCTAATCACATTTACAAAACCTCACACACTAGGAGGTTGATCCATCCCTTTTCCGGACGTACAACTTCATTTAGTCAGTATCCATGTGCTGCTTCCTAGTTCTGGGATTTCAGCCATAGTCTCCCCTTATGCCTGCTTGGTCTGAGCTCAGCTCCTTTAAAAAGGCACTTACAAGGCTTTGAGGGACTGAGGAAATTGAAACATACAGTAGTTTTCCAAGCACAACATATTCAGTGACTTGAAGAGTTTGCAAACCTGTTACATTTAACTGAAACGAGTGTATGTTATCCAGTGTACTCCATGCTTTCCACCTTGGATAGTCTGAAATGACATTTGGAGAGAGAATTGTGATAGGGAAAGAGACCTCACTCTTAGCTTTATATTATCTACTTTTATCTATCCTGTTAGTTCCTCAGGTTGTGCCACTTGAAATTCCACAGGTTGGCAGTGGCTCAGTGTAATTCTTGACAGCTTTCAGATTCTCTCTACAACAGACAATTAGCCACAAACTCAAGGGCTTTTCTATCTAAGCCTATATTGGTCCCGTTTGTCAGAGTATGAAACTCTGGAAAACAACTTACTGAAACTCCAGAAATAGCTATTGCAACAACATGTCAGTTTCACATTTTGTCCAAGCATGACATGACACAAATAGTAATCTATTAGTTCCAAAACCTGGAGGAGGTGGTAAACCTCAGTAAAACATAGTTGGCCAAAAAGCAATATTTGAACAGCTTTCCTTTGAATAGATCAATGCATTCACCATCTTAAAAGGTCTATTCACCAGCTGTGTTTTATTTGCAGCTCTACCAACTCAGGAGATAAGTGACTGACGTGACCATCCTTTACAGTAACTTCTTATTCCATGCAACAGGAAATGATTTGTGCATCCACACCTATTTCAGGAGCTCAGCCCAGCATCCAAGACTAGTTTCACATAGCTCTCTTAGTATTCAACGTGTAACTGCATGTTGTTTCCACAAACCCGTTATATACACAGTGGAGGCTAAGAATGGGTTGTTCAAAGCCAGTTTGCAGCAGCAGATAAAGATCCGACTGTCAATAGGGCATACTTTCTACCCTGAGCAGTCTCCATGGACCAACCAGCAGGTTCCTATAAACAAAGCTATCTCATTTTCTGAATGACCCTGTTATTGGAAAGCAAGTGCGGACAAACTGAGAAAACTGCTTCTAAAAACCCACCCGGGTCACTGAACAATATCGTAGACTATGGCTTTTGCAAGTTGGAGGTGATCATAAGACCTTGTCTAAACACACAAGCTGAACTGCTTTAACTATACCAATATAGTTAAAGCAATACATGCCCCCTCTCCCCATGGATGCAGTTACACCAAGGTACTTGTACCAGTGTAGTGTATTCTTATAGGGGAAGGGAAATAAACTATACTGGCATAAGGCACCTTTACACTGATATAACTGCATCCACACTATGGGTATATTCTTTCCAATTTGTCCACAATTTCTTAAACTAGGGTGCCCAAAAATGGACACAGTATTCCAGCTGAGGCCTTACCAATGCAAAATAGAGCAGAACCTTTATCTCAGTATCTTACGTGAGACACTCCTGTTAATACACCCTAGAATGATATTAGCCTTTTCCGCATCTGCATGACATTGGTGACTCACATTCAATTTGTGTTCCAGTATAACTCCCGGATCCTTTTCTGAAATACTACTACCTAGCTAAAGCAGCAAAGAGTCCTGTGGCACCTTATAGACTAACAGACGTATTGGAGCATAAGCTTTCGTGGGTGAATACCCGCTTCGTCGGATGCAAGCTTATGCTCCAATACATCTCTTAGACTAAAAGGTGCCACAGGACTCTTAGTCTGGATCTGTGAAAGCAGCAAACACGGCTATCCCTCTGATACTTACTGCCTAGCTAGTTATTCCTCATTTTGTAGTTGTGCATTTGATTTTTTTTTTTCTTTCCCAAGTATGGTACTTTGTACGTGTCTCTGTTGAATTTCATCTTGTTGATTTCAGACCAAGTTTTCAATTTATCAAGGTCATTTTGAATTCTGTTCCTATTCTCAAAGCGCCTGCACCCCTTCCAGCGTGGAAAATTTTGTGTGCACGCTCCACTTCATTATCCAAGTCACTGATGAAATTATTGAAACGTACGATTCCCTTTGTCCCTGATCCACAGAGGATATGAGTCTGTTACACTCTCAGCTTGGTTGCTTGGCTTCTTTAGTTCGTGCTGTAGTGACTCATGCTTTCAGCTGTAGTGGTTCACAGTTCAGTCTCTGGTGTGGCAGCTTAAATGGCAGCCATCACACTTACCTACTATGTTTTCAAGGCAGACTATACGTTTACATACATGTCTTGTACTTGGTCAGCAGTATGTCAGTGCTGTGATATTTAAGAACAACACCAAGGAGTTAACATTACTGTTACAGAGACTTCATTATGCTGATCTACCATAACTGGGAAGGGCCTAGATCCTCTGACGAGAGATGCTAGAGAGACCCACTCATACTTCTATTAAGGGTACATTTATAAATAGTTTTTAAAGGGTTAATTAATAGATGTTTTAATGATTAATCAAGTGTTATGGATTGTTCGAGTCAAAGAGGTTGTTTATAGCAATCCATAACACCTTCTGCTGTTGTCCTGATAACCAGGGCTTGGGAACAGCCAATACAGACTTATGCACTATATAGGCACTTCTCTGAAACTATTATCTTGTTCTCCTGAATCTCAGCTTTTGTTCCAGCCCCGACATGCCCCGAGCTGTTCTGGTTGCAAAGAAAACCTCTCAAATGGGAATGGAATGTAGCCAGTGTAAAGAGGTCTGGGTGAGTCTGGAACAGCTTTGACAGGTGTGAATTGCCCCATTCATCTCCCTGAGCTGTGAACCCAGAGACGCAATGATGATTATCTGAACCTCAACTCCGTTAGCTCTTTCATTCCTCATGTGAAAAAGGAGAGGCACAATTCCCTGTGGGCAACATCTCGTTTTGGTGCCACAAATGGGCAAGAGGTGCCACTGCTTATTTTTCCCCTTCCAATCAAGAAGGATCGAGGCCCAAGGAGGACAGCAGATTCCGTGGGCATAGTCAAGCCCCACCCAGGGAAGCCTGATTCAAAGAGCCCAGTGGACGTCAATTAACTGAGGGACGTCTGATTTTGATGACTCAAGTGAGAAGCGCTTATTGTGTGGGAGGAGGCTGGAAGAGTACCAGCACTTTTCCCCTCAAATCTTACCCCAGTCTATAACACATACTACTTATGCTGGTAAACTTGTAACATCTATTAGTCACTTATTAACCCTTTGTAAGCTATTGATAAATGTACCCTTCATAGAAAGTGACCAAAACCCCTCAGAGAGCTACAGAGCTCAGGCCTGCTGCCAAAGAACTCAGTGGCAAAACTCCCATTCACCTCAATGGAAGGAGGATCGCGTTCATTGTCTAGCTTTAATTGGCTTAGGCCAGACCCATTTTCAAGAAGCTGGATGGGGATGTTGCTAAATGCTTCTATGACATTCACGTAAGTAGTCTGACTGTATCTCCTTGAAAGTGACAGTGCATGGATGAATGTTTCTTGAATGCCCATTTGCTTTTCTATGACATTCATCCTCAAAGTTTTAAATATTAACCCTTGAAAAATGGAGTTCACTGACGGCAAAACAAATAAATTGTTCAGTTCTGGTATACGCTCTGTAAAATGGATCTGTCCCAACTGAAATCAGTCAAAGAGGAGGAATGAGAACAAGGGGGTACCTTATGCTGAAGCCAGCTGAAGCATCAAACACATTTCATAAGCAAGGAGTACAGCCAACTCTATCACTAAGGTTTTATAAAGCTGACCTCAGTCAGTTCATATTGAGCTGTGGCTGTGTGATTTGCTCTCTTAGCTGCTATAGAGACTCTCTGGAAGCGTCTTATTAGCTTTTGAAAAGAGACATGGCACAAACTGGACTTCTAATTTTTCTCCTCATTAGCATACTACTGCTGGATCAAGCTACTGGCCAGGCTTCCAAGTTCAAAGCCAGAAAGCACAGTAAACGTAGAGTGAAAGGTAATCAGTTTAATTTGGGGGCGTATATACTATGGGCATTTACAATACTCTTAAATCTTATTTGAACCCAGTGGTTAATATTATTTTTTAAATGTATTATCAAAGAATATCTGTACCTTTGTTTATTCTGTCTAGAGAGAAGATTTTGTATATGTTATTTGGGTTACATGTACTAGTAAAGTGAAGTGTAATGTGCCAAACTGTATTACATAAATATAGGGTACAGAGCCAAATAGTGTCCTCTAGCTCCATTGACTTTATTTGGGATTCTGAGTTGTAAATGAGATCGCAGTTTGGCCCATGATCTTCAGTTATGTATTATATAATGGATATCACCAAGGTGGAATATCGTGTGCATCTGGTTAAAACAAGCTGAATAAATTAACAGACTCCCAAGGATTATTGTAGAGATTTATTTTCCATGACCTAGAAAGTTTTATAACTTTTAAATGGGATATTTGTGAGATATTCTTCAGTTCTAATTCTTTAGGGAGTGTTGTACAATGATGGACAAAAGAAACCAGAAAGAATTCATGAGAAAAGTATAATTTCCCAATAAAAATATGCAAAGCAAAGACAAAAACCTTGAATGTTGTTGGAAAATGTGTGTATTTAATTTAAACTTACTTCACATTTTTTAGAAAGCATAATGTAGATTACACAGTTGGTGAATATTTGTTAGTCAGTGAAAAGTAAGCAGCTTACACAAGTCCATTTCTTACGATGCTCATACGACTCTGAAAGTCAGGAGGCTGTATGGCATTTGTTTCCCCTTCTCATGAATCTATCTGTCTAGTTTTGAGGGGTTTACACCATGTTCATTACCACGGTAAATGGGAACCCTGATTCCTATTGTAACCCATGTGCATATTTGTGCAGTGGCAAAGTAAATCTGAACATCGGGCCTCTTTTATTTAGGTGACTGACTTTAGACACCCAAAATTTAAAATGTCTGCCATAGCATCTTTTGGGATTGTTTGGGGTTCTTTTGCCAAGACAAGTATATAAAGCAGGTTGTAGCCCAATCACTCAATATAGTTTTTAAAGCGAAAATTCTATGGAAAAAACCTCTCAACATCTCCACCCCATCTAATAGTTAAATTAGGCCATGTCTACACTACAAAATTTTGTCGACCTAACTTACGTATGCATACAGTCACCATAGTTATTAAATCGCTTGCGTATGTGCACACTTGGCTCCTTGTGTCAGCAGTGCGTGTCCTCACCAGGAGTTCTTGTACCAATTGAATTGTCAGTGTAGGGCATTGTGGGATGGCTTTTGAAAGGCAGTAACAGTCGACGGAAGTAACTCAGTGGCTACATTTACACTTCATTGACCCAATTTCATCGACCTTGATTCTACCCTATTTGGGGAAGTGGTGTTACTAAACTGGTGTAGAGGGGCACTTATGATGGGGGGAGCCAAATTTAAGTGAAGACATTTCCACAGCGCGGTTGATGCAATGCAGCTTACATTGACCTAACCGTATAGCATAGACCAGGCCTCAAATGTACAGCCAAAACCAAATCTTTTCAGCAGCCCTAGTACAATAATGACTGATCTCTAAGTAATAGTCTGAATTTATAATTCAGCAACACATTAAAAAGTTGGAATAAGTGAACTACCATGAGAGTGCATTGGAATTTCATGTGTATTCAGCTAAAGAGAGCCCAAAGAAACCAATGAGCAAAACAGCAAGCTGTCATATTAATATTATACTTAATCTTGGGAAATTAATTTTACTAAAACTATGTATTTCAGAATAGTTAAATATGCGATTTATTTGTTTATGAATATTTGTTGCTTTCTCATCCTGCATTAACGTTGTGTTGGTATAATCTCGCTGATTTCGATGGAAGAAGGTGCACTAGTGTCACAGAGCACTGAGTCTCACCCCGGTGAATGTTTTGTTTGGCTTATAATTATTACTAGAATTGCATTGCTTTGACATTGTGATTTCATGGGATTTAAATGATTGCTGCTTAATTTTATTGCATTATAGCATTTTGATTGTCCCTGAATATTGTAATTACTATGATTTTTCTCCCAACTAAAGAGTTATGCAAATCTCATACATGCAGAAGCCCATGCTATTTTAACAGGGCTTCTATTTAAAGATATTCTTCAATTTGTATATTTATTTATTCATTTATTCTTTTAAGAAAAGGATGGTGATCTAAAGACTCAGATTGACAAGCTGTGGCTAGAAGTAAATTCCCTGAAAGAAATGCAGGCACTTCAGACAGGTAAAACATGTTTTATTAGTCTGTTTTTACTAGGAAATGTCACTAAACATTTTATCAGTGAAACCAAACATTCCCCTGCCCCCCCTATAATGTTCATTGAGGAATCGTGCTTCTTTGACAAGTGGGATTCCTTAGCAACACAGCACTGAGATGTTGCCAACATCTTCCACTTGATGAAGCCAGCAATAGCCGGGACGTTGGAAGAGCCATGCTGCCATACCTTGTCTATTGCCACACGGGGAAGCCAAAAATAAATAAGATTTAATAAATGAGACTGTTGTGCAAACCAGGCATTGAATGTAATCTCTCTCTTTTAAAAGGCCTTTCTAGTTTTAAATCACCTTGGGTCACTTGAAATTAGCATTTGAAGGGAGGAGGTTGGTGGAAAAAGTGACTGGAAATGAAGCCCTAAAGAATTTATGTCCTCTGTATGTTATCCTGCCAGTGGCAATATTTATCTATTGCCCAAACACAGATTTGAATTATGAATTTCCAATCAATATCTGATGATCAGGACATACTGTAAAACTAGCCCTTTAGCACTTTCTGTCTTCCATTTATTTACTAGGAACTAGGCTTAACTAATGCATAACATGCTTTACTTTGGCACTTAAATGTCACAAGTATGAAAAGACCTTTAGATCCTTGTCATTGGTGTGAAGCCAAGAATACACCTACTTCCTGACAACTAAACCAGCTCTGCCAACAATACAAACATCCATTTCTCCTCAGCGTACGTTATGAACCCGATGAGGTGAAGTCAAATGTGTGAAGTTGGCAGCAGGGACTATTTACAAAAAAAATGAAGTTAAACAAACAACAGGCCTACATCATCTTCCTGTGTATGTGTGTTCTCAAACAGCAGCATAAATAATCCTTGAGGAAATTACGTTCCTGGCTGGATCCAGGCTGAGAATGATGACCAAAGTAGATTAATATAAAAAGCTTATAGGTGGGATTTTCAATAGCCCCTTCTGGAATTAAGATCACAAGTCCCACTGAAAGTCAACGTGACTTGTAGGCCTTGCTCCCTTAGGGGCTTTTGAAAATCTCCCACTAAAATGTCAACTCTGTTCTGGAACAGTCCTAGCCATTTTGCCAGCTGGGGCGAAAAATGTTCTTGGTGCTCTGCCCACGAGCAGCCAAATGCACAAAATAAAAAAATAAACCCAAGTGGCGCTGCCCTGCTCACCTGCCCCTAGAACCGGTCCAGACCCTATTCTAATATGTGACTCAATTTCTTAATCAATATGCTCAACCATATTTATTCACAGTCTGTCTTCGTGGAACAAAGATCCATAAGAAGTGCTACCTGGCATCAGAAGGTGCCAAGCATTTCCATGAAGCCAATGAAAACTGCATAGCCAAGGGAGGGACACTGGCTATCCCCAGAGATAATGATGAAACCAACTCCCTTCAAGACTATGGCAAGAAAAGTCTGCCAGGGGTTGCAGACTTTTGGCTGGGTATCACCGACATGGTAAACGAAGGGAAATTTGTTGATGTCAATGGAATGGCTCTAAACTATTTCAACTGGGATCGCTCCCAACCAAATGGGGGAAAGCGTGAAAACTGTGTCTTGTTTTCCCAGTCATCTCAAGGCAAGTGGCGGGATGAAGTCTGCCGTACTGTCAAAAGATATATTTGTGAATTTCTGATCCCGTAATTCCATTACCATTACCTGCACCAATATTTGGTTATTAATGTGCAGGTTTTGCATGTTAGTAGTTCCTTCCATTTACAGTGGTGAATTGAAAATACTTATTGAAATGCACATCTCCCACAATACACACACCTTGCCCTAAGGCAGGAATTTTCTTTATTAATTTATTTTCCATTCAACTGCTAAAAAGGTTGTGTTTACTGAGGTCTCTCTCTCACCATGCAACTGTCACATATGCTGTACGTGAGTATACATAATGTTTTGTTTTGAGGTGTATTGCATCATATTTTGCCATATCTCACAGTCTGATGTTCATGTTATCAACATCGTAAAGTCAAAATCCATCTTTCAGACCCACACTACATATCTCTATAGGTTAGTGTTTGCTTGAACCCCAGGCAGAACTCTGGTCAATATTTATGAAAGTTCCATACATGGAACATTCACTAGAGGGTGAAGTTTGCCAACATGAGGCTACGGAAGCTTAAGTAGAACTTTAGTGGTGTATAAACCTCTGCAAATGCATGGAATTCATCTGCTGGAGCTCAACAATGTAGTACTGAGATAAGATTTTGATCTAAAGGAAGAAAAAAATGAATAGAAGCTGATATTATTCTGAAAGATTATAGAGTTAAAAAGGACACATTCCTAGAAAGTGGGGGAAATATTCCCACTAGTGATCGAGACATCAGCCCAGCTTGAAATGTTTGCTTCCACTCAGATTGATTTTATTATTTTTAAATGTAAAGCATGTCATTCGGAATGTTCTTCTGCCCATTTGGAAGTGCAACGTCGGGGCTAGATCGTGCTTTCAGCTTGCCATCCATAATAAGGGGCAGTGCACAAACACACCACCCAGCAGGAGCAGTATGCTCAAAGACATATTGCCTTGTAGCACGCCCTGGTTGTAATGTGGGGGAGTAATTTGTGACCCCCCCTTTGCAGGGTGCAACATGCTAGTGGCAAACCAGCTCCGTTGACCGGCATATAGGGATAGGTGGAGCTATGGCTTCACCTGCTCCTTCCCACACCCCTCTCAATTGCTCCTCCAGGGCCATATCTAGGGTACAGCCTCTGCACTCCACTCAAGGATGAGCATGGCAATTAACACAGCCCCAGTGTGGAACAAAGAGAGAAGGACTCTTTGCTCCTACCTACATTTCTATGAGCCTCATTATCCAGGGGACAATCTAGCCTCATGAAACGCCAGCTGTGAAAATCTTTTGTATGTACTGGTCATTTGGAAAATATTGTCCTTGTGCTTCTACACTGACTTGTTTACATGCAAATGCTAGTTAAGCACCTGATGTTTGGAAGTGGAGGAATTACACTGTTTATTTTTTGCTATTCTTAATCTTTCAAAAGAACTGTGAATAGTAAATAAGTCCTATACATTTAGAGAAACAATAGAAAAAAAGAAGCCAGCCATATACTTTGCATCATCCAAGTATGCTTTATTTTAGTGGTATATACAATGCAGTTTGAAAATAACCTCTTGCATCCTAGAACCTGAATTCTGTTACTTGGAGGTCAACTCTTAGTTTCCCTTTTAATTGTACAATAAATTTCAATTGCTAATAAATCAAACATATTTGCTAATAAATTGCTAATAAATCAAACAATTCACTAGTGGGTTTTTTTTTGAGAACATGAAGACATGTACAATCAGCATTTCAAAGATAAAGTGTACAAGGTTACATGTACTGTGGTTCTGTAAATATTGTGTATACATCCTGTATGGAGAGAATTCCATCAACACTGAGGCTGAGAGTAATCTGAGTGCCGCTGCTATTCCATAATATCGAGTACCTAAGGAGGGCTTTGCTCAAGATGCATTGAGAAGACAGTGTACAGACACAAATTAGGTTTAGGAGAGGGCTTGGATTCATGTTCAAAGCCAAATCTGGGCTAAGATCAGAGTCTAATGTCACCAAAATCTTGCAAGACTCTGGCCCGAAATCATAAGAGTTCAGCTGTTCTTGTGACATTTCTGCCATCTTGGGCTGAGTTTCTCATGTGACTTCAGCAGCATCAGATGCAGAAAATAGGTCCCTTCTGATTTCAGCTCCAACCAAGAACCAAAGCTATTGTAGCAGGTCTGGTGTCAGCAGTGGTGCAAACGGAATCCATTTCTTACCAGTACGGGGGGGCACATGAGACCCTCACATGAACCTGCATGTGACTCCTCCCCGCCCCCAGCCCAAGACCCCCATGCTCTTCCCTTCCCATGATCCACACCCCTTACCTGGAGATGTGGGGGCTCTGTCCTCCTCTCGCTGTGCCTCCAGAACCGCAGCGTGGAAAGGAGCAGAACATGGGGCCGCTGGGCACCCCCATGCCAGCAGCTCCCCCGGCGCTGCTGTACCGCCCCCCGAGCCCGGTCCTCTGGCAGGTCTGCTGTACAGAGGGAGGAGACCCTGCATGGAAGGGCTGGGGGCAATACAGCTGTACCGCAGGAGCTGCCGGTGTGGGGCTGCCCCATGGCCCTACGTTCTGCTGCTCCTCTTTCCGGTACGCCGTACTAGCTATAAATCTCTTGCTGGTACAGGGTACTGGGCCGTACCACCCTACTTGGTGTCAGCAACTCCGAATGAAGGTTCCACTTCCAGTGGGGCCCATCACTCGTATTTGTAAGTGGAATGTGATATCTTTGGGCAAATGTTTGCTCACCCACAGATTTCTCTAGCCAGCTAGGGCCAAGGTCCCATAATTTCTCACAAACTAATCACCGTTAGGGCTGGTTGGCACCTGGCTGGGAGACCACCAAAGACGATGCAAGATGCTGCCACAGGAAATGGTGTAGTCCTTTTTGATAGGTGTCACTCCTCTCATTATTCCAGCAGTATGGCAGTAAAGGAACTGACATGTGTGGGGGATCTTCTTCTGGGTGAGATGCTACACCAAAATCTTGACCCTATCTAGTCTTTTGCTGTCCATGGCCCTCATCACAAGAGTAACAAGAGGAAGTGAGTTCTGTAGGCAGATTTCACTGTAGGTAGGTAGATTCTGACTAACTAGCTCACAAAAGCTTATGCTCAAATTTGTTAGTGTCTAAGGTGCCACAAGTACTCCTTTTCTTTTTGTAAATTCTCCGTCACTTTCAATCAGATAAGTTTTTCTCCTCATCTTTAGCTGTTATGTCGTGCTGCTGTCAAACAGCTGCCCTCTTCCATTCCAGAGACGGCCACACATCAATAGCGGGCAATGATACCTGGACATATAGAACCATCTTATACATAGAATCATAGAATATCAGAGTTGGAAGGGACCTCAGGAGATCATCTTGTCCAACCCCCTGCTCAAAGCAGGACCAATCCTCAATTTTTGCCCCAGATCCCTAAATGGCCCCCTCAAGGATTGAACTTGAATAGTTATTATTACTGCACCTTCATTGGTGAAATAATTATTTCCCCAGATAAGCCTGCAAAGAGGCTTAACTGTCCACCCTGCTAGCCATCCTCTGATTTAAATTATGGGAGCAAAGCAGGCTATCAGGATCTATCCATCTCTATTAAGCTCAGCAGATGCTATGATCCCCATTTGGTTTTGGTTTTGGTTTTGAACTGTGATTTAAATAAATGGAGAGCCCTACAGTAGTTTAATATGGCCTCTTGAGTGCCGGTTCATTGGGTTAGTTAATTATATAAATATATCTGAAACTACATTATGTTCAACATGTAATTTCACCACTGTTTTGGAAACCTATTCCCATGAGCAGTAGCACAAATAGCTACCAAATGCCAAGGGAGTTACTCTTTATTTCTACTCAATTTTCATCCATTTACTTTAGGTAATAGCAATATAAACTGGTTATGGACACTACTGGGGAACATTTTTCCATAGACAGCAGATGTCATACACTTTGTTAAACAAACAGACATCTGTGCCAATTAATTAGTTCACAAAGTTACAGCCAGTATGGGGGACTCAGACTTAGGTCTTAACACTCCCAGCCAGATGCTTTGTCTAATAACTGGAATATCTGAAGTAGACCAGAAGGATGGGATGAAAAAGGTGGGGCAAAGAGAATGGAATGGCTGGCAAGAAGCTGAGGGTGGGCAGGGGAGAGAGAGTAATTGGCGTAGATGGAGAGGAGGAAACAGAGTGATGGTAAGAGTCAATTTGCGGTAATTGGGCTAAAGCAAAGAATGTTCCTCTCCCCCCATTCACTCACATCCATGAAATAGGTCACTTGATGAGCTGCACAGAGCTTTGCAGTTGTAGATCTAGAGAGCAGTGACTAGCAAGCCCTAGAAGGACCTTGTTAAATAGCACAAACAATCTTCTTCCATTGCCCCCACCCTCACTCCTTCACCCAGCCTACCCCATCCTGTAGATACTATGTAGCAATTGTACAGAGGTGAGTGCTGCCCTCTCTCCACAGAAAACATAGTCAGTCACCACTTTGCTCCTCTCCCTCCGAGAGTGCTAGTGTGGCCTCCCTAATGCAGGGACCAGCTGGCGCCAATAAAGGGTCTGAGTGCACCAGCAAAGCACAAACTGCCACACTCTCCTGCCTTTCCTCTAACTGTGATCATGTCGTTGCGTGAAGCCAGAGTGACTTAGCATTAGGGGATGGGTGTTTGATGCCTGATAAGGAAACAAGCCTGTCCCAGATGGCTTGAATGGCTTCATCAGAGCCTTGCAGGGGAATGTATTTCCTAACCAAGTAGCCTTTCTATGCTGTAGCTCCAGAGTTGATGAGGACCCCACTTTTATCCCAGAATGGTGAGTGAAATGGAGAATGCTCCCAAAGCAACGCGCTGCACTGACTTGGGTTCGAGGTAAGGGAGACAAGCTGGTAAGCGGCATGAACAGCACTGAGCCACAAGCCTTGAGCTATCATGGCACAGTGGAAATCGCACTTCTCTGTAAATAATCACAGCTTGGGAACACTGACATAAATCCCACTCACTCTGAAAGAGAGTAAAGCTTTGCTGGAGAATTCTTGTCCCAAGTGCTCAGATGCTCCTGGGATGGAACCCATGTAAGCATTTTGACAGACAAAAAGATGAGAGATCAGACAGGCAGAGGGAAATTAACCATTTACAAAATATTTTTTGCCAGCTTTTCTACATGTTGAATAGTTTTGTTTCTTCATCTGTGGTTGGAAATGCAATTAATTGTAAGGCATTTATTAGCTCTCTTTTTTTCCCCCTCTTTCACTTGGATTATTAGTGAAATAATTTAACACAAAAAATAAAAATAAAAAACCAAGGAAAATATTGGTTCCTGGTTAAAGAGAATGAAAATGGGACAAATACATTATTAGATTCAACACCCTATAAAGTTATATCTAAGTCAAGCAGGGATCCTACAACCTCTGTTCTCTATGTTCAAAACAATGAGTACAGCCTTTTAAGAATTTAGCTGCTTTTTTATCATACGTATGATCACTTCAAAGTTTTTTTCAGTTCAAAATGTTTGAAGTGGAACAATGAATAGCTGTTGTTTTTCTTCAAAATATTTGAATGTTGTTTTTTTAAATTCTTCACCATTTGTATTGCAAGTGTTAACGAACTAGTTCTAGACATTTTGTGTTTACCAAAAAATTGATCTTTGGTCAGTGAGAAATCTTGATAATTGTTTTGATAAAAATTGCCAAAAAAAAAAAGCCTCCTTTTTTGTGAAAACATTGACAGCGTCAACAATTACTTTATTAAATGTTATTTCTGAAAACAAGCCATTTTCCAATAAAACATGTTTTTGTTTGAAAAATGTTGGCTACCTGTAATCTGCATCGGCATCTTATTTTATACAGATATAAGTGTATGTCAAGAGTCCCAGTAGTTTTTTCTTCCAGCAGAGGTCTACCTTTCCTCAAATAAATTGGTTAGTCTCTAAGGTGCCACAAGTACTCCTTTTCTTTTTACCTTTCCTTAGTAAAACCAGAAAGATTTTCAGACTATTGCTACATAAATACACACGCTCTGCTACCAATTCCCTCAAATGATTTTTTGCTTTGATGTAATAAAATACCGGTTTGGCTAACGGTATATGACAAGGACTGAAAACCAAACCAGTATGATAATAACTGATAATGGCTTTGAGGACCTGTGAAACCCATGACCACAGAGAACTTAAGGCTTGAACTTAAGATGGGCTCTGGGTCTGCTATTGTCTGAACTCATTGATTGGGATGTGGAGCTGTCATCTTCATCTGAATTATTAGTATTGCCTAGGTATCCTAGTCAGAGATCATCACCTCATTGTGCCAGGTGCTGTACAAACAAAGGACAAAAAGACCGTCCTTGCTCCAAACAGCTTATACTCCCTTCTTCTCCTCCCTCCTGATAATGGAGTGTGTCACATAACCCATGTATCTGCATTCATCCCCTAACCAGACCCTCCAGTCATTAATACCTTGCCTTCCCAAATCCCACCTGTAATCCTACTGATGTTTCCCTGCACATTCTCCTTCTGCTGCCTTCCCCCTGACTCCAAATTCTGATGGTCCCTGCTCTTTGCACCTGGTTGTACAGCCCCTAGCATAATGGGGCCCTGACCTCCTTTGAGGTTCCCAGATGCTCCCACAATACTAATAATAATGGTCTCCACTGAACACAGTCAGTGTGGCTTTGTTGTGATCACTGTCAGAGCAGCCCATGATAGGTGGTTGGTTTAGGGTGACCAGATAGCAACTGTGAAAAAACAGGACAGGCGGTGGGGGATAATAGGTACCTATATCAGAAAAAGTCCCCAAAAATGGGACTGTCCCTATAAAAACGGAGCATCTGGTCACCCTAGGTTGGTTAGTTGGTGATTTTCCATTGATGACTTTCCTTAGTGAATAGTTGTGATGGCAAACCTGGAAATCAGCTAGTTTCTTTGCATGGGCTGGAGGGTGTTCAATGTGATACATAGTTTGCCACTGTTAAGTAAGTTACAGTCAAAGGACCCAAGATCTGCAGTAGAAATTGTAGTACTGACACCTAGTGGTATAACAAAACAATGTGGTTCCTACTTTGTTTTTAAAAATGCCAGATGATGTCAGGTTTCAGAGTAACAGCCGTGTTAGTCTGTATTCGCAAAAAGAAAAGGAGTACTTGTGGCACCTTAGAGACTAACCAATTTATTTGAGCATGAGCTTTCTGTTTCCACAGTATGCATCCGATGAAGTGAGCTGTAGCTCAAATAAATTGGTTAGTCTCTAAAGTGCCACAAGTCCTCCTTTTCTTGTTTCAGATGATGTCAGTAGTAACTCCAGTAGCAAGTACTGCTAAAACTGCTTTTTTCCCCTCCTTTCTAATTCAGTGCTAAAGAAATCAGTGCATGTAACAGATCTACCCAGCTATTATTACATTAGGAAGGGATCCATATTTTGGAAGTCTACATTAACACCTAATTAAAATGTTCCGAAGGCAAATGTATTGTCTGACTTATTTCTAGTCCATTTAACTGATGTGATGATGATTTATAATCTTATAACATAGTTTGAACATGCTTAGAATGGACCCTAATGTGGACAACCAGGCCAATACAAGAAGCGCAGAATCAGGCATACTCTTGGCGGGTCTATAAGCTCAGAAGCATGTAGCATGCTCTCAAGAGGCCCAAATCTGGGATATCCAGGAGGAGATGGGAACCTCTGTTATCTGACCTGCCAGCTTAATTTGAGGAGACTATGTAGTCACAGAATTGGTTCAAAGTGCACAGACTCTGTGCAACAATAAGAGCCCATTGTTTCACAGAAGCAATGCAGAGAGTACAAAGCCAGATTACCTGCAGTTTGGATTTGAGGTTGTCTCTGGTTAGACCAAAGGCACTGATGGCCTGAAGATTTGATGATTAAATTTATGGCTGGTGGATTATCAAGAGGATTCTATTTAAATTCAGCAGAGACTTGTGTAAATAGAATTAATAAGTTAACCCATAGAAAACATAGGGAAAAGGAGGGCGATTCCAGCATTTAATTCTTGAACTTTGGAAATAGATGCGTGATGACAAGTTATTCCCCGGAATCACAAAAAACAGCATTACTTCATGATGATGCAGGACAAGATGAGCAGAATAGGAGAGCATAGTTAGGGTCCTAAATGACCTGATTTTTCAAAAGTGCTGAACATCCAGCAGCTCCCATTGAAGTCAATGGGTGATCAGTACTTGTGAAATTCAGGCCATTTATTATGGAGCTTAACTGTAGATATAGCAACTTAATTCTAGGATCCTGCTTTTAAAATCTTCGCTGTGGTGACTAGGTAAAAAGTCCATTGGAAGCTCTGATGACTAGTGTCTCGTGGGGGAAGTCTCTACATTAACTTGTAATACTGTGGTAAATGGCCCATGTGACTATTTTATCTACGCCATCAATCCACTGTAGAATTATAGCACTAGTTAGTAGGCATGCAGAAGTAACCAAATCAATACAGAGTTATTCTATATTAAGTTATTTTTAGGGGAGTAGAGGTAGATTTGAGAGTTTAGTTCAGAACAGATGGGATTGGCCACGGACACTATAAATGGAAAGAAGAGAAAGGGCCCAAGTACAGAAGACTTAGGGGCAATGAGAAGAGTGAAAAAATGGGGATACTGAGGCAGAAAGAGAAGGAGAGACCATCAGGGACACTACAGTTGTAGGCTCAATGTGCATGAAGTAATTATATGTAACAGTCATCTTGACAGCTGCTGAAGAGTCTAAGTGATTAGGCCATAAATGTCACAAATAAGTAATGAGTCTGAAAGGATGCTGCTACTACTATGTATTTTAGAAACCAGCTGCAGGTTGGTATCTGGAAAAAGAATGACCCTGGTGTTTCTCAGCCATCTGGTTTCATTTTGCTTAATAAATAAATACAACGGAACATCTTCTGCTAGATCATATTCCCTCTGAATCCACTAGGATTATTACAGCTGGATGGTCCTATACCTCACTACAATAGATACCGACAATTTAAGACTTGCAGCAGGAGATGTGAAAGGACAGAGCGAATGGCTATCTTGCATGGAAGCAAAGTCTCTGGAGAATGGCTGTGCATTTTTTTTAGTGTGTTTGTGATATAGCCATATCACAATGGACTAGAGACCTAATACATACACTTGTGCATTCATCTTATAAGCAGGTGCTCCATCTTCCAAGGTTGGCATAATGAAGTTAGTATAAGCTAGTGCAGTGGTCCCCGAACTTGTTCCACCGCTTGTGCAGGGAAAGGCCCAGCTGGGCTGGACCGGTTTGTTTACTTGCCGCATCCGCAGGTTTGGCCAATCACGGCTCTCCCACTGGCCGCGGTTTGCTGCTCCAGGCCAATGGGAGCTTCTGGAAGTGGCAGCCAGTATGTTCCTTGGCACGTGCCACTTCCAGCAGCTCCCATTTGGCCTGGAGCAGCAAACCGCAGCCAGTGGGAGACGTGATCGGCCAAACCTGCGGATGCGGCAGGTAAACAAACCGGCCTGGCCCAGCAGTGCCTTTCCCCGCACAAGCGGTGGAACAAGTTTGGGAACCACTGAGCTAGTGAGAAGTATTTCTCATATATCATTAATGGACTTGCTAGGACTTGCTAATTGACTTTTAGGCACAGCACTGAGTGAACTGACACAAATGACATCAGATTATAGAATCATAGAAGTGAAGGACTAGAAGGGACTGCAAGAAGTCTTCTAGTCCTGTCCCCTGCACTCAAGCCAGGACTAAGTATAATCCTGACACTTTACAAGCAATGCCAAAGTTGAGGTCCTGCTGTATGTTATGTATGTTGAACTTAAAAAACCCAGGTTTCAGCGTAGTAGCCATGTTAGTCTGTATCAGCAAAAACAGCTAGGAGTACTTGTGGCATCTTTGAGACTAGCAAATTTATTTAGGCATAAACTTTTGTGGGCTAAAACCCACTTAATCAGATGCATGTAGTGGGGGGAAAAACAGTAGGCAGGTATATATACACAGTACATGAAAAGATGGGGTTGCCTTACCAAGTACGGGGTCAGTGCTAACGAGACAGTTCAATTAAAGTGGAAGTGGGCTATTCTCAACAGTAGAATACCAAGGGAGGAAAAAATCACTTTTGTAGTGGTAATGAGGCCAATGTAAACAGGGTGGCCCATTTCAAACAATTGACAAGAAGTAACAGTAGGGGGAAATTAGTATGGAGAAATTTAGTTTTTGTAGTGACCCATCCACTCCCAGTCTTTATTCTGGCCTAATTTGATGGTGTCCAGTTTGCAAATTAATTCCAGTTCTGCAGTTTCTCATTGGAGTCTGTTTTTGAAATTTTTTGTTATTGAAGAATTGCCACTTTTAAGTCTGTTGTTGAGCGTCCAGGGAGATTGAAGTGTTCTCTGACTGGTTTTTGTATGTTATAATTCTTGACGTCTGATTTGTGTCCATTTATTCTTTTGCATAGAGACTGTCCGGTTTGGCCAGTGTACATGGCAGAGGGGCATTGCTGGCATATATCACATTGCTAGATGTGCAGGTGAATGAGCCCCTGATGATGTGGCTGATGGTGTCCCTTGAATAGATATACAGACAGAGTTGGCAACGGGGTTTGTTGCCGGGATAAGTTCCTGGGTTCGTATTTTTGTTGTGTGGCGTGTAGTTGCTGGAGAGTATTTGCTTCAGATTGGGGGGCTGTCTGTAAGCGAGGACTGGCCTGTCTCCCAAGGTCTGAGAGTGAGGGATCGTCCTTCAGGATAGGTTGTAGATCCTTGATGATGCTCTGAAGAGGTTTTAGATGGGGGCTGAAGGTGAAGACTAGTGGCATTCTGTTACTTTCTTTGTTGGGTCTGTCCTGTAGTAGGTGACTTCTGGGTACCCTTCTGGCTCTGTCAATCTGTTTCTTCACTTCAGCAGGTGGGTATTGTAGTTTTAAGAATGCTTGATAGAGATCCTGTAGGTGTTTGTCTCTGTCTGAGGGATTGGAGCAAATGCGGTTGTATCTTAGAGCTTGGCTGTAGACGATGGATTGTGTGATGTGGTCTGGATGAAAGCTGGAGGCATGTAGGTAAATATAGTTGTCAGTAGATTTCCGGTATAGGGTGGTGTTTATGTGACCATTACTTATTTGCACTACAGCAGTAGTGCAAATAAGTGATGGTCACATAAACACCACCCTTCGGCCCTCTTTGTAAGTTTAGGTAAGTCACTGTTCAGTCTTGTGCCTCAGTTTCCCTTTCTGTAAAATGGGGATAGTAATGCCCACCTGGATCACAGAAGTCTTTTGAGGATCCTAATCCTCACAGTGCAATACTGTGCCATTACTGACCTATAGGGTTGTGTAGTGGCTGGAGAGAACAGAAGCAGTGGACTGAGAAGTGGAGGAGTACACAGAGGAGCAACGACTAACTGTTCAGCCCTTTGACAGTGTGTAGCATAGACCCAGTGAATTGCAGAGCAGATCCTGGGATGGCAGCAAGTAGAAGGGGGATGGGACACAATCAGCTTCTCATCTGACTGCAGCTTGTTTAGTGCCAGCGTTGTGCTATGATCCCTCCTCACCTTGTGCTCAGAAAGAAAAAGCACCAGCCGTGGGGTCCATGCACTGGGTGGAGGGGAGGAAGCCTGTGCTGTAGCCAAAATGTATTGAATTGGCTTGTACTATGCAGAACACCTCCAGGAGCCTGTGGACACAGATGCCCAGGACCAGTTCTAGGTATGTTGGTGCCCCAAAAGAAGATGGGATTTGGGTTCTTTCAAGCCCCTTCTCCGAAGTTCACTTCCAAATGTGACCCTAAATCCCTTACTCTTGCTTCATCTGTGCTTTGTAGGAGGTGCTGCTCCAGGTGGCACAAATTATCGGCACCTTTCCTATCTTAGTTTCTTCATCCCCCTTCTTTCTCTGCATCCCTGTTCCTTTACTTGCTATCGTTATCTTTTGTCACCCTACTTTTTTATGACTTGAGTCTTCTTCTCCTTATTTTGCCCCTTTTCCTCCGCCTCCTCCATAACCTTATATGTGCATAGCAGGCTGTTGAGAACAGAAATTAACTAGGACCCTAGTAAGCTTCCCTTTGCAGCCAGGTCCAGTACAGTCCCATTATGCTAGTGAGGCACATGTGAATGCTGTTAAATACAGGTTCAGGGAGAATTCTCTTTGGATGGCAATTGGGATATTTGCAGTTGGACGAAACCTAACATGAAATAAAAAGGCACTGGGACTGTTGCACAGTGACACAGAGCCCTGCGTAGGACCAGGGCTCATTTTTTAACTCCCATCCCAAACTTGGCATCTTACTTTGCCCTTCTCGCTTGGAAGTTTAGAATGCGGTGAGAAGTTCCACTAGGCTGGTTTTGGCTGCATAGTGTCTGAAGGGCGGACGTCCACATGCAATGGATTTCAGTACAAATGGTCTGCAAAGAGGAAAGTTGTCTAGGGGTTTCTAATTAAAATGAACCAGGGAACCACTAATACAGTGGGAAACAGTTTCCAGATTTTGAATTTCAGGATTCTTGCTCAGAATGCTCAGTTTAAACCTTCCCCTGCGATAAAAACCAGCTCTATAGACCACAGTAGCTGCTGTGCTAGGGTATAAGGTCCTTCAGTGTCTCCTGGAAGGGATGTGACAGTCCTGTTATTCCCCTACCCCTTTGGGGCCTGTAGGAAGGCCCACAGAGCAGCATAGGGTTTGGGAGATTAAATCTCATCTGGGGGTTCAGAGTACTAGCTGGAAGTACTTCCCTGAGCTCAGGCAATCAGATGCAAATGTGACTAGATGGGCTCAAAGCCTTTAAAAGGAGCTTTAGTCACAGGACAGTAACTACAGATAGGTGTTTGCTAGCCAGGAGATGTCACTGGGTGTGCTGCAGATGCCAGAATTGCTATCTGCCTCAGGACAAACTGTTGAGCTGCATGAAGGGTAAGTGGCCAGAGACTTTAACAGTTTTCATCCGTTAGTTTGAACAAGAACTCTGTGAGTAGACCAGAAACCTCACAGAGGGGTTCATTTTGTCTAATGTGGGACTCCTGTGAACTGTCTCTGTAGCACAAACCCTGGCCTTGCCCCATCCCATCCTGTTAAGCAGATGATGATCATCTCGGAATTACTTGGTAGGATTCCATGTAGCAATCTCCTTACTTGACCACTAACAATGAACAGAAAGCAAAGGGCCACCAGAAACCACCCATCTCCTCCACAGACCCTGCTAGAGATTACTCCAGCTGACATGGTTTTGAAGATCAGATTTTTAAATAAAAAGAAGAATGTGCTGATGTGCAATCCTAGTCCTCTCCCTGATTTCCATGTTGTTGCCTTTATATAGATGAAGGTAGAATGTGGCCCATCTAGGATGGCTCACATGCAGTCTGACTCTTCTGGAATTGGTCCCTGGGAGGAAGAAAAGAATAAGACTTAAATATTGTATCTTTTAAAAAGAACTCTGCTACTCTGTGCTGTTTATTTTGTTTATCCTTAATGGTTTTGCCATTACTGTTGAGAGGTTGGAACTATTTCCTTCCCTATTGATTTTTCTGTTTAGAAGACTGAAGGGTTTTGGTTTTGTTTTCTGGCTTTTGTTTACAAAGCCTTACTCCAACGTAGTTGCTTTTTGTTAAGTTCCTTATCTGTGATCCGCTTAGTTAACAAGACCAGTAATGTCAGAGCTCAGATACTACACTGATGGGTGCCCTAGGGACATTATATTACATAATTAGGGCCTGGTTCCTTTCTCTCTTACAATGATGTAAATTGGGAATGACTCCACAGATGTCAATGGTCCTGATTCTTGGTTCCCTCTTACTTACGTTTGCAGCAGGAATGGAAGCGGGGACTAAAGGTGCTTTTAAGTTACTTTGCACTCCCCATATTCTGGAGCAGTCAGGGTCTCTCGGCCCCTGGTGTAAGTTAGAGCAGCATGTGGGCACTGGGAAGCAGAGAGCAGCTGTAACACAGTGAAGTCCAGCCAGTCCCCTCTCCCATCCTCAATACATCCCCTGTATCAGTGGCTGGGAGCAGGGTCAGCACAGAGCCCTTATGCCAGCCTCTGTACAAGGGTTATGTTCAGAGGGTTGTTTCCTCCCCTTTGTGCTGCCATTGCAGCCTAGAGGGGGCCTTCTGTGTTAGAGACTCAGCACAATGGGTATAGTTTTGAGAGAACTTGTAGCACTTTGTGACTTCTTATCAGAGGCATGTGAGGTTCCGGTGCGGAGATGAAACAAGGAGAAAACTGGCAGCTTTAAATAAGCTTTGCTTTAAGTTTGGGGCCCTGATCTCTTTGAAATGCATGTTTGTAGAAGGCCCAGTGAACAGCTGAGTTCAAGAATTGGCTTAATGAACTGGATTGGATAACTGTAGCAGCAGCAGTGACTATTGTGGCATCGTATTGTTGTAGCACAGCATGAAAGAGCAATCCACCAATCTCTTTGGTTTGTCAAATGGAAGAGAGGAAAACTTCTGCGAAGCAAAGTTTGTTCTAACTAAAACAACTGACTTAGATCCGATGGCCTGTGCCCAAGGGAGATGGAGGTGAGAGAACCTATGCCCCCTACTTGTATGACTGCCCAAGAGCCTCCCACAATAGCAGTCCTTGCTCTGCCTGTGCTCTGGGGAGCACAGAGGCACTGGCCTTTGCTCCTCACCTAGAATACGTTGACAAAAAGGGAGTGGAGAGAGACGGGGAGTGGGCAGGATTCAGAGAGAAGGACCAGCATGAATGCAGGAACTCTCTGCTGCAGCCCAATGAAGGGAGCAGCCCTCCACGTACGCAGAGCCATCCCCAGAGAGCAGGGACATGCCTGCCTGAGGTTGCACCTGGACAATATAGCCCCATATTTCCAGTACCCCCAAAAAAGGCCTTGTTTCCAAAAATCAGGTGCTGAAGCCCATGCCTAATCAGCAAAGCACACCTGTGAGCATGTGCTGGCTATGGTGAGTGTGCTGAATTGGGGCCAGTACTGAGGAAAACTGCTTTATCCAGACCTGAGAACCAGAACATATGGTATGTATAACAGCACTGTGGCTTACCTTCAAATTGCCAGAGAAATGGAGTGCGGAAAATTCTGCACAAATAGACCAAGCTGTCAGGGTAGCCAAAGAATATAGGCTAACAAAATGGTAGCTCTGCAGTGCAAACGTTTCCAAAAGAAATTGGGGCCAACACTTGTAAAAGTAGGGTTTGAAAATCCCCTGCTTCTTCAAATAAATACCATGCTGTTGTGATGAGCTGGATTCTCTCGGTAAGGTGGCTGGATCACCAAGCTGTCCGTAATTAATAAAGTATTCGAACTTAATCAAAACACTCTTCTCTTAGCAACTGTAATTTGAGCCAAAGTTATGAAAAGATTTCCCATGATATTTAAGCTTCTCTTCAGCTTCCCACTCGCCCTTAGGAGGAATGAATTAAAGTAATGGTACTCACAATTCCAGATGGGCACTAAATGACATTTTTTTTTTTTTTTTTGCATCATGTATGCGCCCACTTTGTATATGTAGCTGTGTCTGCTTTGTGGAAAGAGGACCCCTTTTCTGCTACCTGTGTTACACTTACTTGTGTGTGTTTTAAAAAATGTTCCTGGGATTAGTGTCTGATACAAAGCCACTAAAATCCAGGGAAAGTCCCCCAGTGACTTCAGTGATCAGACCGCCTCTCCCCGCCACCACCCTCACAAGCTTTTGGCCACCTGTAAATAGAAAACAAGACAAAATGAGTACAACAATCCTTAAAGACTGGGATTTTCCAAAGCAGCCTAAGGACATTAGGTGCCAAAATCATTCTGAAATTCAGAGAGATGTGTGCCTCGCTTCTTGTGGCTCCTTTGCAAATCCCAGCCTAAATGAAACAGACCTGCTGAAATAACTGGAAGTATAAAAATTCTGCTCACCAGACAACCAGATTCATCCAAATTCTGCATTAACATCCACTGGTGTAAGTGCAGGGGAACTCCTCCTGATTGCAATGGTGGTACTGTGGATTTACCTGAGTGGGGCTGATGGCAGAATTTGCCCTATGGATTTGAATGTAACCACAAAATGAATGTTTGAACAGCTGGTAAAAGTAGCCTGGATATTGCATACTATAGCCATAACCCTCCTATATTCAAACTTCATTTAGAAATTTCACTTCAGTGTTCCTTTTCCTTGTTCCTTTTTCTTCCTCACATTTGCTCTGTAATTTATACATATCTGAGTACAAAGTAATTTATCCTGGACCCAAAAGTGTAAATTCTATGAACCCTGGCTTTTGTTTAAATTGTTACTCTGAGAACCAGGTTTTCTTGATCTCAGACCAGTTCTATCTTTAAACACCTTATGCCTCCTTAGCCTGCTTCAGAGTTTCTTTAGTGCTGTTCACATGGCTAAATCATACTCTAAATAATTACCTAGCAAAGCTAAATCTTATGTATTGCTTCATTCTTCAGTTTAGGCCAGATGTTGCTTTGCTCTCTTCTACTGCTCTTAGCTATTCTCATGAGAAGTCAGCCTCGGGTGTGCATGAGCATAAGAGCACTTGGGGACCAATTAAAATAGGGGCTTCCTCAGATGGTTTCCTCAAAAATAAGAAGTTCACACTCCCTGGGGCAGGGACTGCCCTTTTCATTTTTTGTGTATAGTGCCTAGCACAATGGAGGCCTTGATGCTTGACAAGGGGCCTGTCGGTGCTACAGAAATACAAATGAATGGCAGGTAGTTTAAAAATCCAAAGCTTTGGCAGATGTTTGGTTAGAATTGGATTGTCAGGTCTGTGTATTGTAGCATATTCTGAGAAATCCCAATAAGCCAGTCTTACTTTGGGTATCAGCATATCCTTGTGAATCCAGGGCCTTCTAGCATGTACATATGGAGAGAAGGGGGGAAAAAAAACCCAGTTATGAGGTGAACTATTAGTTTGCTCAGACATACTCTGGTGAGTAACTGAGACATTTGTTTTTTGTTTTTTAAAAAACCCTTCATAAACTGTTTATTTTGACTATTTTTTTTTCCAGTTCTGTGAACTTGGCCTTACTTATACTACAGCTCCCCCACGCTGCTTGGGCAGCATAAAGGGCCTTCAGCATATAATTAAATGTCATTCCCACCTACTGTATGGCCCTTGTATACTGGCAGAGCAATGTAAAGATGCTTAAATGTAACCACATACCAGTGTGTGTAAAGGCTTGTCTCCATGTGACAGGGTGTAGACCCCACACAGGCACCAGAATTGACTGCGCCTAAGGAGGGTCTGGGCAGGGGAAGGGGATGGGTTTAAAAGAGGAGAGAGAGAGAGAGAGAAGATGGTGAGCTCCCCCTTGCTGGGAAGGGGCCTGGTAGAAGGTTGGAAGAGCAGAGAAGTAGACAGCCTGCTGCTGTGAGGATATTACACTTTAGGTGAGGGTCTCCAATGAAGGAGAATGATGGCCAGCTGAGCCCGATTCGGGCTGAAGGTTTAATTGTCTTTATATTTCTGCTGGATGTGTTAAAGCCAGGGGTAGTCAATTATTTTTTGTCAATGTCCAAATGTCTTGGTCAAGTCTAATCAAGGTCCAGACTCCTGAGAAAATAGTTTTAAAAACCCAATAACGACAATAATAAGTAAATAAAAAGATTTTGGGGTCTATTCAAAAGCATCTGGCGGTCCGGATTTGGCCTGCAGTCTGCCTATTGACTACCCCTGTGTTCAAGGATGCTGTGGCCCCAGAAGGGATCAAATACTTGAATGTGTCTTGACCGGAAGTCAGGCCATTCCTGTGGCCTGAATAGGCCACAAAACACAAGACGGGAAAGCTACTATCATCCCACATCCACCTACTTGAGAGTGTGATGCAGCAACAACTCTGCTGCATTCCCCTAGAAAATATTACTGGCATAAAGCCCCAAAACTCCCCCAAGTATGGACATAGTTATATCCGTATAAAAGTGCTTACAACCAGCATTGCTTATCCTATACCAATACAAGGAACTCTTATTCCAATACATCTGCATGGCTTAACAGTATAACTAAGGAAAAAAAAGCATTCCTCTAACTGACAGTTATATCAGTATAAATTTAGTGTAGACTAGGTCTAGTAGTCAAGGTTGCGGAAAATGGAAAAAGGATACTGTACATTAGATTGCCTCATGCAGTTTTAAATGGTTTTAGACTTTTGCGACCTCACATGCAAATTAATTTGGCACTATTTCTTGCTGGAACCAGTCCCTGAAAACCTAACTACTAGATAAATTGTAATCCCCTTGAGTACAGTTTACCCTCTCAGGGGTGCTGGAACAATTTGTATGGTAGGGGTGCTGAGAGCCATTGAACCAAACTGTAAACCCTGTGTATGATGGAAACCACTCCAAGTTAGGAGGTGCTGCAGCACCCCCCACACCCATAGTTCCAGCCCCTGTGTACCCTCTTTACATCCTGATCCTGCCCCCATGAAAGTCAATAGACATTTTGCCAGTGACTTCAGTGGGAGCAGGATTGGGCCCTTAGCAGTCTGTAGTATATAGTATAGTATATCTAAAGACTGGCTTATGGGGGTATTTAAGCGCTTTAAAACAGTGAAACAGTCTTGGAAATAAAACCTGTGGCAATGGAAAGACTCCAACTGACCTTAATAGTCTCTGGATCAGATCTTTAATGCAGGCTGCTTATTGCAACTAATGAGATACTGACAGCCCAATAGGGGCTTCTAATGAATTCTGAAAAGTGTCCGCTTGTATGGACAATAACTTTTCTGCCAATTTTATACTGGGCTTTTGTCTCTTTCTAAATAGACTGCAAGGGACAAGCAGCTGTAAAGGCAACTACCACAAAACAACATTAAATGTGTGGTTTCAGAGTAACAGCCCCGTTAGTCTGTATTCGCAAAAAGAAAAGGAGTACTTGTGGCACCTTAGAGACTAACCAATGGGTCTGTTAAGTGAATTGCAGAAACCTAATTAAGCACCTTTGATGTATTGTAATTGGTTCTCTGCTATGAATAAGCTTTTCTTGATTATATTTCAACCACATTGTTTGCTGAACAGGGGTGTTTTACAGAGGATAGAAGAATGCTGAGATGGGTTTCTTCTTATGAAGCATTAGTATAAATGCAAGAGCTAGTTACGTGATTTCTCAGAGCATCTCTCTGAATGTTAAATCTAGACATATTTGTCTGCAATACAGAAGAAAGAGCAGGTGGAAGCATACCATGTTTAAGAACAAGACCATGCAGTTATGAAGAAGCCTTTTGTAGATGAAAACGGTAGCCCATACTATTGAATATATTTAATAAGTGGACCCCTGAAGCTTTGCTCTTAAATTGAAAAATCATGGATAGATGAAAATGAATTTTGGAAATCCCTAATCTTCTTCCCAAATATTCCTTCCCTCTCCCTGCATGAAGATGAAGCCTGGGTTCATGTGTGACACAATTAGCAAATTAATAACACATCACATTTATCTTTCCTGGGCGAGCTCATTAAACAACCCCCTACATTTGGCTTTAATAAGGCTTGATATATCTAGATCTTTAGGATAGGCTCACTGCCTTTTCTCTGCGATCTCGCAAGGACTTCTTCCCAGGGAAGGACTGCAGCTCTGCAGACTCAACCTGGAATTTGAAACTCAAGCTATTTTCTTTCCGGTTAATGCGTGCCCAGATTCTGCCCCTGGTTAAATGAGTACAATGCCATTGCTTTCAGCAGGGTTGCACTAAAAGGTATATGTGAGGGCACCATTTGGTCCCTGCAATTGGAACTGAATGAACAATTTTGTTGAGCCAGAGCACAATCCAGCTTTTAGTCTCTTAGCTGTGTTGGCTGTGCCACCTCTAACAGGTAATACATATTTCTATCCCAGACAGCGGAAATGTTTCCGACTCCACCTAAGGAGTAGATCCAAATAAAAAGGTGCCATTTTTACACAGCCTCTTCTCACAATAGAAGCACATTTTAAGGTTATTCTTCAAATGATAGCAAACAAGACCAAGGTCAGCACTTTGAAAAACTAGGTTATGCCTGGTCCAGTAAATCCCAAATATGATAAAAGCTTCAGATAAAATAATAGGCTCAGTTTGAAGGATTTATTGTACATCATTAAAGGACATGGCTGGTGTTACACAGCATGTTTGTAGCTTGCTTTAAAGTTGTTTTACTGATACAGGGAGTGAGGGGAAATTGCTACCACCACTGGGATTCAGACGGGTGCAGCGAACTGTTCAAAGGCAGGCAGGTCTTTGCAATGATGTTGTTGTTTATCCTCTTGCTGGGCACATGTGGTGTCAACCCATTTTAATGCTCCCAGAGCAGAGATGGAATCCATCATCAGGAACTAGCTGCTTCCAAGACCCAGCATCAGACAATGTCCTATCGTGGTGATAGGAGCCACTGGCTGTGGAGCCAAAGAACCCTGATAGAGACACACCCTTCATGGGATTGGACAAAGCTGGTCGGCTAAGTGTGTCAAAATGTCAATGTTTCGGTTTTTCAATTAACATTTTACTCAATTTCCAGTTTTGGCAAGAAAAGGGGGGACAAAATTTGACAAAAAATAATTGAAATGTTTTTCTACTCTTTTACCATCTATAGAGCTGGTTTAAGTATCTGAAATGTTAAAATATCAGTGAGAACTTTGATCAAAATTTCAGTGGAAAAAAGATGGGGAGAACATTGTGCTTTTTTCTTCTGATTATTTGTTGTTTCTTCTTTAACCACTCTGCTCACAACCCTGAGACTGGAGACCGATCTGACCAGATTCCATCCTAAATCTTTGGTGCGGTGACTAGCAACATTGTCCAACTGGCAAGAGAAGTCCAGACCTACCAAAGCTGGAAGAATCTGTCATCCTTCAGCCCAAGGTAAAAATTCCATCCTTACTCATAGACTTCAAGGCCAGAGGGGATCATTGTGCTCCTCTAATCTGACCTGCACATTGCAGAACATAAACCCTCAGGCACCCACTTCAGCAAGTGCCCCATGCTGCAGAAGAAGGAGAAAAATCCCCAGGGTTCCTGACAATCTGACCTGGGGAAAATTCCCTCCTGACCCTAAATATCCTTGAATAAGGAGCAGTGGTAAAGCCTGCCCCAACTGGGCCAAGTACAGATGCTATTCAATGATCTTCCATTATTCCTGTTCCTGAGCTGGGCTTGCTGGAAGATGGTCAAAGAAAGACATGGTCTGAAAGCAGTGAGGGCTGTCCTTCCATGGGTTTAGCATTGGGGCCCGGGGGGCAGGAGCGCGCGAGTGACTGCTAGTCAAGAGTCCGTAGTGAGAAGTTTCTCCCAGGCAGGGGACAAACGTTTTTGTTGCAGTCTTGGCTACACGTTGTCGTGCTCGCTCCTCGGTTTCGTTGCTTGCTCACGCGCAGCTAACCCGGTGCATCTAGCAAACACCATGCTGGCTCAGTGACCCACCTACAGAAAGAGCCGGACGCTGCACGTTTGTCTTGCTTTGCTCTTTCAGGCACGCTTCGCTTCTGCAGCTTGACAAGCTGTCACAGCAATGGATGGTGGCTTGTTTCCCTGCTGACGCCGCTTTTGAAAATCACCTTGCGCCAAGCTCATCGCTTGGAGCTCAATCTGCGCCTGCGCCCCGGCGAGAGAACCAGGCTGGGATGGATGACGCCCGGGGTGGCAGAAGAAACTCACGCTGGGGGGCGGGTAATTGCTGGATCTACTTGGATCCTGCCATACTCTGACATGTGTTCTGCCCCCCCGCTACGAAGTTGTACCCTCAACATGGAGAATCTGCCCCTAAATCTGAGTACGAGTGATTAATTTGCGGTGGGAGGGTTCAAAAACCAACCAACAAACCGAAAAAGTTGTCGGAGCCCGCGGGCTCCAGGTGCTGTATGTGCGTTTTGGTGCTGCTACTCCGCCGCTTTGCGACCGGCGTCTAGATTGCGGAGTGCGCTCCTAGCTGCTAAACCTGGTGTCTCCGTTTAGACAGTGAAAATGTTGCAGGATCATGATGAAAACGTGTCTTCTCGTCGAGCAGAGTCCACAGAGCAGACCGGCGCTTTCCCAATGAGATTCGCCACTACAGGCTGCGGTACAGACTTCCCCCCTGAAGGAAGAGCAGCTTCGCTTGTGTGTTTTAGAGTGTATACTCTGGAGCCAACAATTGCCAGGGAGGAGCCAGATCCAGCCAGGGGCCGGGTCTGGTTTTTTTCAATGTTAATGTGCGGGGATGTGTCAGGGTCTAGAATTGGGGAGGGAGGGAGGGAGGAAGCGAGACTGTCTTTATTTAGATATTAGAAGGGGAGGGCTCGGCACCGAAACGCGGCAGCATCCCGCTACTGGCGCTGGTTTGCTTTTGCAGCCCTCCTGCTCCGGGACGCGTGGGGGTGAGGCTGGAGTTCCCTGGCGCCGCAGCAGCGGCCTGACTGGATCCTCTGGTTCTGACTGTACAGTTTCAGGGCTTGGCCCCCACAAACCGGCAGGCTCCGGGTCGATCCAGCCTGACTTTCCGCCAAAGCTCCCCGCCTACGCCAGGTCCCCCTGCCGCACTGAGAAACTGACCCCTTGGGGTAAGGCTACCACCCTGAGGTGGGACCCAAGGGAACTGGGTGGCACCGCCCCCATTGTTTATCCTGGCTGCCTAGTGGAGGAGGAGGGCCCTTGATTTCACCAGGGAACAGGAGTGGGGATAGTGCTGGGAGCCGCAGGGAATGAGGAGTAGAGGCGAACGGTGCAGCAGGGGGAGTGACCGGCGGGGCGCGGGTGCAGCAGGATCCGCCGCTGCCGGGGCGCGGGCGCCTGGGCTGGCGCTTCCCTGGAGCAGACGGGGGGAGCCGCTCCTCTGCCCGGCGCCGGGGTCCGCTGGCCAGGCGGCGAGCATGGAGGAGGCAGGCGGCCGCCTGGACGCGCAGTACGAGCGCCTGGCGCTGGACACGGCGCTGAGCACCCTGCTGGCCGTGCTCCTCTACGTGGCGGTGAAGGTGAGCGTGGACAGGCTCCGCCACTGGAGGGCGAGGGTCTCGGTGCTGATCGTGGGGGCTGGCCCCGCGGGGCTGACGGCCGCGCTGGTCGCTGTCCGCTCGGGCAAGGTGCTGAAGCTGACGCTGCTGGACGAGCGCTGCCGGGCAGCCCTGCTCTGCCGACCCCAGCAGATCGCCCTGCAGCCGCGCAGCGTCCGGTTCCTGCTGGCCCTGGGGGTGGATTTCGATAACATGGAGGGCTGCTGGGACAACGAGCACTTCTTTACCCGCATCGGCGTCTTCCAGGAGCACCTGCTGAGCATCCTGGAGCAGCAGAAGCACAGGCAGGGGATCCGGATCCTGCTGGGCACCAAGGCAAGTCCCCGGCTCGCTGCAGTCCGCGCCGCAGCGCCGAGTTACTGGCTCTGCCTGGGGACGAACTTCGGCTTGCCCCGTACGCCCCCTCCCCTCTGGCTCCTTAGGAGGGGAGGGGGGCTAGGGCCTGGCCCACTAGGCTCACTGGGACCTGTTTTTGCCAATGGGGTGCAGGACTGAGCCTCTGAGGGCTGGTGAGTAAACTTGTCCCCGCCGGCTTCCCCCCGCCGCCCCAACTTCCTTCAGAAAGGGCCCGATCCTTCGATTTGGTCCCACTGAACTGGGTGGGGGGGGCCAGCACCTTACCGGACTGGGCCCACGGCTTGGGGGAGGGACCTCCCCTGGAGTTCTGTGTCCCGGTCGTTAGGAAGGAACTGTGCAGCAGCCCCCCCCCGGCTAAGGAGGGAAGGGAGGGATAATCAGCAGGCTGCCTCCCTTTTTGGAGCAAAACACACGGAAAGAGGAAAAGGTAGAGAGGAAAGGTGTTCTGGGTGTGGAGTGCTACCTTCCTGTCTCTGAAGTGTGGGATGCCTTCTCTGGAAGAGGTCGTTGGGAAATGGTTCTGGCTCCTGTGCGCATTTTTTGGGGGGGGGGGGGGACAATGTTTTTTCTCAGAAGTTCACTTTGCAATGTTTTGAGCTTTTCATCATTTTATTTTCAAAAAAAATGTTGGTTTCCAAATATTTGCGAGGGGGGGGGGGTTGCTTGGGTTTTTGGAGGACAGGTTTTTGACAAAAAGAAAAGGAGTACTACAATCACTCCCCCCATATATTTTGTTAAATTGACTTTCGATGGGAATTTCTACTCAATTGAAACCCTTTTTCCATTTAAAGATGATTACTAGAGTAGGTCGAAAGTTTTTATTTGTTAAGCTTCGCGGGAGGTGTGGAGGGGGGTGGGTAGGGGCACCGGGTCCCCAGGAGGAGAAGGGGAAAGTAAATATTGTTGTCAGGACAGGATTACAACTAGCTTGTTGACAAAAATAAACAAGCTTAAAAATTAATTTTTCAGGATTAACTTTTTTTTAAAGTAGGACTTCTTCGATTTTGAATTACTGTAGTGTAACTGAGTTCAGGGCCGCCTTGTGCTCGGTGCTGTATATAATTAGAGTTTCTGCCCCAGTGAGCTTACAACTCAAACAGACAAAGGAAAGATGATATCCCCATTTTACAGATGAGGAACTGAGCTACAGAAAGATTAGTGAGTCGATGAGTGTCACACGTGGAGTTTGTGACAGAGCAGGAAATAGAAACCTACATCTTGTGGGTCCCAGCCCACAGCCTTAGCCATCAGACCATCCTTAGTGCTAGCCCTGTAATGTTTAGCCAGAACTGCAGTTAATGGAAAGTAACTGGCAATCTGAAACTTGTTCTGTATCTTCCTTTGTACAGTGAAAAATAGGTCAACATAATTTATTTTATTACAAGCAATCTTTATTTTTGCTATTATGTTATTTTTAGATTCCAGGCAGCATATGTTTTCTTGATTCCAGTGTAATGAGTCAGATGACATTATGTTAAGGGTTACATTGACACACTGCCATTTTATATTTACTTCAGCATGTATGAAATTAAGTTAGTGTACATTACAGGATTAATTTAGCCAATAATGAGTTGTTGTTGAACAGAGCTATAAATCTAACATACTGTTAAACTAATTACCATCTTATATATTTAGTAGCGTAATCTGTCTCCGCCAGCTAAAGTAAACAGAGTGGAAAAATATAAAGATTGAAGGCACTAAACAAACTGTAGCCAGCATCTAATTAAGCAGGGAACAGATATACTGAAGGGTGACCTCAGAAGGTTCAGTTTGGATGCGAGCATAATTTAGAAAGACTGTCCAGATTTAAAAATGGAACTAGCTTTGGTTAAATGCATCCTACCCAATTGAAGATTAAGATATTCAGCTCCAGGGACCTCAGTTCAAACAAGCTTGATCTCCTCTCTTATCCCCTGTGGACAAATACAACTAAACACATGCACAACCCACCACATACACTAGCAGAATTCAAGCATTAAGACATCTGTGCTGAAAGTGAGTCCTGGACATGAAATAGCAGGGAATGCTGATGGTCACAATTCTAATGCATTGACAGAGCTATGTGGGGAATGCTTGCATCGCACTAGCCTATCCAATATTTGCCTAGACTCTTATTAGTCCCTCACTAAGGCCTTGATCAAACAGAGTATTGAAACATGTGAGTAGTACCGCTGCATTCAGTGGTTGGCTCTCCATTGGGGGACTACCCATGTAAACTTAAGCAATTGCCTTGCTGGATCAAGTCCTGTACATTTGATACCAACCTCATTGAAATCAATCCAGTCTTTGGATCTGCCCCAATATTCCACAATTCCTATTTTGGAGAAATAATATCCTCCCCGTTCTTGTTCAATTATATTGACAGAGATGCAAAATTGTGAGCCACTTTCAAAACAGGGGAAAGTGTTCGTCTTGACATCTTTAAACATTGTCATTGTCAATTTCTTAACTTTTAACTTACTTTTGTGCTTCTTATAGGAACTGAAGTGACAGCTTTGTAAATTGAAATCCTCTAGTTAACCCAGAAGGGGGACAGTATTGGCAGTGCAAGCTTCCCCCATACAGCACTTCATCAATATGCTTTTGAACCTGCCTTGGATAGACCACCTGTAGGGATAAACGGTGTGACCAGGTAGAAAGGTGCTCCACAAGTCCCAGTGCATGAGAGGTTCCAGACTCCTGTCTGTCATATGGGTCATCAAATGCTATAAAGATGGAGAAGTAGCTGTGACACCAGCTAGCTAAGGGGAAGAGTATGTCTTCCCTTCCCAGCTGGCTAAGAAGTTGGACAGGTCTCTGGCCATTGGAACCTACTGTTCTGAGTGGCTTGTTTATGAATCAAAAGAAAGCCCTGAAAAAAGTGATTGAAACTGTCACTGGTGAGGCTATTATTCATCTTCTCTGGATAGGGGCTCTCCCACTAGTCTACAAGGGGCTATTTTATTCTCCTTGTCCATTCAAGCCTTGACCTTTATTAGACTGTAAACAAGGGTAACAATTGTGAAAGTGGCTTTGTGATATCAATACCTATCCAGGAACTGGGCTTGAGAACAAAATTTCTATCGGATTATGCTAAATTCAGCTCAGTAATGACTAGATATGAATATATCACATTACCAATCTCTCATCATCCAATCCAACTCATGATACATTATATAAACACATCTAATAATATTTTATGTCCGCACAGGGCTTTTCACTCTGTGACCTTATGAAAACAGAGTACAGATTGAAAAGAAAATTGGTCCAATCCTGGCTGGTATAAATCCGTGTAGTTCCACTGAAGTCAGCAGAACTATGCACCAGCTGAGGCTTTGATCCAGTATTGCATACTCTTTAATTTTAGAGTATTAACTCTTTGTTAATTTGCATATTAACGAACAGGAAGACTCTCTCGGTATTGGCTGTTTGTTTGTCGGACATGGGATAATTTCCAGCTAATGGGGACAAATTAAAGCATGATTAATGTTCCATTTCTTGCAGTATAACAGATGAGTTTGATTTCAAACATGACGTTTTCCAAATGATAGACCTGATCCTGTCTGGTACTGAGCAAATGCAACTCACATTGAAGTCAATGCCTCTCAATCAGGTCCTAATGTGTTGCTAGAATTCACAAGTTCTTTTGAAGACTTGGTTTAAGGAGTATCCCCAGCTGCCGGATGTGGTAGCCATCAAAGAGAGCATGACACTTATGTACTGAAGGGAGCAGGCACACTAAATCCATTCTCCAACATCCCTAGTAGTTGATCTATAGAATGGAATAAGCAGCAGTGCCGAAGAAATTATCTTTTGTTCTGAACACCAAATGTACATGTATGATACACATGTATTTTAAAAGTATAAAGGGTAGCCTACAGGGAAAGGAGGCTGGGAAAGTAAACACTTCCTTGGAGTACTTCCTTGATAAGAAGAGTGAGGTAAGGCCTCCAAGTGTTTTGTTTTTATATGCCACAATAGACTGGCTCCAACCTACCTCAAGGACTCCTCCTTTCTTCACATCCTTCCTTTCTTTTCATCTAGCACTGAGTTCCTCAACCATTCTTCTGCACAATGTGGCCTCTTTGGAACCAAGAGTCTTCTCTTGTTCAATTCCTTTTGTCTCAAATAGCCTCCCAATATCATTGACTTTATGTCACTGAAACTCACAGATTGGGGGGGAACCCCAGCCTCTTGTACATCTCTCCCTCTCCCTTGCTGTTACTTCTTTGTGGAATTGTACTAATTACTCTTAGAGCCTTCTGGCATCTGTACGGGAAAAAAAAAGGCATACATATCACTATTGTACCAATATAACAAACCCTGGCCACAGACATACATGCAGGGAAGAACCCAGGCCCTTTAGCATCAAACACAAGTCTCTACCTCTTGAATAAAAGGAGAACACCTTTAGGTGTGAGGAAGAAACACCTGGGTTGGGAGGATGGTGTATTACATGTGCTCAGGTTTCAGAGTAACAGCCGTGTTAGTCTGTATTCGCAAAAAGAAAAGGAGTACTTGTGGCACCTTAGAGACTAACCAATTTATTTGAGCATAAGCTTTCGTGAGCTACAGCTTCATGCATCCGATGAAGTGAGCTGTAGCTCACAAAAGCTTATGCTCAAATAAATTGGTTAGTCTCTAAGGTGCCACAAGTACTCCTTTTCTTTTTACATGTGCTCAGTTGGTTTTGGAAGCTAATTCCTATTGCTGGAAAACTTCTTCATGATGAAATTCAGCACATAGACAAAATTTTAGCTAAGAAATTTTATAGTCTGAAATAGTCTGGCATGTATTTAGATTGATCTTGCACTCTTGGTCATTTTATACTATTAGTTTTTTGGAGAGGCAACATGGCCAGTGATTACAGAACTGAAGTGGGATCCAAGAGACCTGTAGTCTATTCTTGGCTTTGCCAGTGACCTGCTATGTGATTTGGGGCAAGTCGCTTTCCCTCTTTGAGTCTCTTGCTGTGTTTGTATAGTGGGTAGCACAATGGGGCCTCTAGGCATGTCCATAATACTATCGTTTCTAATAATATGTTTATAATGTTTTATCTTTATGAGTGGGGTAGAGAAGTAGAAGGAAAAAAAGCAAACTTCCAGCCCTGATGCAAATTTATATGTATCATGCATAAGGTTAAGATTTTGTCACGGTTATTTTTAGTAAAAAATCAGACAGGTTGCGGGCAATAAACAAAAATTCGCAGAAGCCTGCAACCTGTCCATGAATTTTACTAAAAATAACAGTGGGGAGGAGAGAGGGCTGACTACAAGGGAGACAGAAGACTGACACCCCCACCCCCCTAAGGGGGGGGCACCAGCACTTGCCACAGCTGTAGTGGTGGGGTCTAAAGCTGAAGAAGTCATGGAGGTTTGTTAAAATCACAAAATCTGTGACCTCCATGACTAAATCGTATCCTTAATTGTGCCTAGTGCTGCAAAGGTAGACATTGAGAGTAAAATGTTGCTTCATAATTCAGAGCAGAAACAAAGCTAATGGGAAAATTTAAGGTTATATAAGCAATAACTGCATAGCAGCAGCAGTAGTGGTAGGCAATAAATGTCTCCAACTCCGAAAAACCAAAGATACAGGCTCCAGTTTTACAATCTTCTGAGATGTTTATTCATGGGTGACTGCCTCTGTTGCTCTAGAGTTGTTGGTTTTATTTGACCATTTTCGTAGTTAATTTAAATAGATCATTTTAAATGTGAGCTTTATGGTGAACAAAAGGTCATATATGGCAAACACAAAGATAAGACCACTGGGTTAATAACCAAGAACAGTCAAGCAAACAAAGATTCTTTTGCTACTTTCATCTTATCTGATTTGAAATTATGTATAGAGATATATCAGATCTAACTAGTGAAAGCAAGTACCAGTACTATATAATTAAGCAACAGTTCAAGCCAAACTGGCATTTCCAGTTAAGTTTGTTTGCACCCTCACCAATAAAAAGCAAGGCCAAACCATATGAGTGTGTCAGCGAACTAGATGTAAGTGGGTTTATTGTTCTGAAAACTCTAACATAAAATATACAATAATTATAAGATAGTGCTCATTGTCATAAGCTTTACGCAAGCCAGAATGCAAAATGGGGGTGGGAAGGAGGTAGACGGGGGAACCTAAACAAAATTAATAAAATCCCTGAAAACCCTACCAAAACAAGATACAACACTGCACATGCTTCTCCCTCTAAGGAGGGGATGAGAGGACAAACACATGATATATGTTGTTCATAAGAACGGCCATACTGGGTCAGACCAAAGGTCCAGTATACTGTCTTCCAACAGTGGCCAATGCCAGGTGCCCCAGAGGGAATGAACAGAACAGGTCATCATCAAGTGATCTGTCCCCTGTTGCCCATTCCCAGCTTCTGGCAAACAGAGGCTAGGGACACCATGACTTCCCATCCTGGCTAATAGTCTTGAACCCTGTTTATAGTCTTGGCCTACACAACATCCTCTGGCAAAGAGTTCCACAGATTGACTGTGTGTTGTGTGGAAAAAAAATACATCCTTTTGTTTGTTTTAAACATGCTGCCTATTATTGTGGCTTAATGTGCTACTGGAAGGTGATGACTGCAGTATAGGAACCTACAGAGAATAGACTACTTATACAGATGGGTGGTCACTAGAATGAATAGGGGTTACACAATCTAGCCCTATGTGAACACAAAGGTGTGATGCAGCAGTATAAGTATTAAATAATGGATGGGCTAAAATATAGAAACAAAAGTAAAGTGGTTGAATATGTCCACTTTTGGGGTCAAATTTGTGTGGTGAACTCCAGGGATTCTGGAGTTATGCCAAGGCTGAATGTTTCCCCATTATATTGGGCACGTTCCCCCATTTTATTCATGATTATGCATTAAAGTGTAAATCAGAATCAGTTCTGTAAGTTCTATTGGTGTAAATTGGTTATGTTGATTTTACACCAGCAGAGGATCTGGCTAAGAGGTGTGAAGGCCGGAAGTGATTGCTCTGAGCTAATCCGAACTCCTGCATAACCCTAGGCTATTTTTACCTCCGTTCCGCTCTCACTTGTGAATTTATAAATCTTTCAAAATTTTTTACGGGTTTTTTTTTTGTCTTTCATTTCATAACATTCTAAAAAATTTTTTTTCTGTTATTTCTTTAAAGCACAAGCTAAGAGTTTCAAATAACAGTTTCAACTGATAGGTACAATTGTTAATGCTATTAAATCGGATATTGCCACAGCTACCTTATATCGAAGTTTAGTCAGATATTTCATATATGAACATCAATACAGAATTGCTTAGCAATTTCAGGTGAACTAGAGCAGTGAGTGCTCAGAAATACTGGCAAAACCATCAGACGCATTAATTCTATCATTTAGAGTGTACTTTTCCATTTACAATATATGTTTGAGAATATTGTTTGGGAACAACTGTTGTGGCTGTGTTTGATCATTATGAAATTTGTTTGAAGGACAGTTCTAAAAACCCCTTAGGCCACAATACTGTGTTTTACTGTAACAGGTCGACATACAACATTCATGGTCAACTCTCCTTTTCTTTCAGTTCTCAGATGACTTTATAAGGAAGAGTTTAGCCTCTGAGTGGCCAAAAATAATTGTGATAGCAGATGGATCCTGTGGAGAATCAAGCTCAGTTCTCGGAATCAGTCCAGATTACATTGTGGAATCCTGTAATGCTTATGGAGCAAATGCAGCTATTGAGAGGCCTGATCAGAGGCAGGTAATGAGAAGAACACTCTTTGCTATCAATTGTTTACTCCCATCTGCTGTATGATGCTCTATACTATAGAAATAAATAGGGGATTTAAGGGCTTTTATGCTGCCATTTGACATTTCCTTACTTTTCTAGAGTTTGCTTGCAAAGTATTTTTCCCACTGAGTTAAATAGGTCACACTTTTTATATTCTGGGATATATTTTAAAAGGCTTTATAAAGGGTGAATAAATAATTGATAGATGTTCTAAACATGTTACAGACACATGAGGAGTATGTGTTGTAGATCGGTTGAAGGTCTTACGGTTATAAGCAACTTACTGACCAGTTGGGCCCTGTAACAATTGAATAACCATGTATTAAAACATGTATATTAATCAATACATAACTTATGTAAGGTTATGAATGTTACATAACGGATAACATGTTTTTGCTATTCTTTTGTTGCCTGAGTTCAAACTAATTTGTTCTCAATATTAAGAAAAATAAACAACCCCAACAGCTTCATATTCAACTTTCTTGGCAAATACAGTAAGTAGGGCTGAACAAGATTACATAAAGGAACAGCTGATTAGAGAAAATGATTACCATGTGCAGTGGATCGTTTGACTGCTAGAATATTAAGGGAAGATGACAAGAATAGACGCATTGCACACTATGCCAGTTGCCTTTTCCATGCATTGCTTATTAGTATTGCTGTGTTAATCCCGTCATCCTTTGAGAGGAAAGAAACAAGCAGTGGATGAATAGGAAGGGAAATGTCAAGCTTTATGCAAGGCTCAGGAGATGGTGTTCATTTATCCAGGGACAAAGACTCTGAGAAGAGAGCTCATAGGTAGGCTGGGCATAATTCAATTTTTTTATAATTGCAATAAATACCAATGTTTGTTTTTAAGCATTTTTTAAATTTCTATCTATATACATTTCACAGTTGTGGGAAATTCTGGTGGGCTCAAACAATCTGGGGAGTGAAACCATTTTATTGACATCGAGAGTCAAAAAAATAAAGCTTTATAACTATAAAAACACAAATTGTCAACCTCACGTGTCAAACAATACAAGGTACTGTAAACATCCTTAAATCAAACTTTAAGTTCTCAAGCAGCATTATTTTTACTCTGCCTATCTGTAAACTTCAATTATTATCGATGGAAATATTTTTTCAGCGGTTTGTGTGTTTTGGTGAAATCGACATTTACCAACTAACAAAAATAGAATCCTTCCAAGCGCACTCATAAATCACAAGAACTTTAACCCTCACAGGCACTTTTTTTTGTTGTTGTTCTTCCATTACCTTACAAATATTGCATGGGCCTGATTTTCAGATTGCCAAGTGCCCATTGACTTTGAATAGAATTTGCAGTGCTTAGCATCTCTGGAAATCAGGCTGCATGTCTGCAGAAATAACTAGCATTCTAAGCATACTACCAAAATGTCTCTGGGCTGCTCCCAATGCTTCTGGAATGTTTTAGTACCAAAAAAGAAGCCAAGGGGGGACTCTAAGTTAACCTATTTGTTCGCATTAGGGTAGCATCTGCAAAGTGGTCCTCACACAAACTGCCCCAAAGAGCATACAGTTTTTTTAAGTTAATTGCAGTTAACTTGCGTGATTGATCGACAGCCCTAATTTAATCTTTAGGTAACAGATTCCTGTCCAATACAATTGGTAGTGACTGGAAGCCATTATTGTTTGTTGCATCTGACTTGTTGGCTTGTGAAATGAGTTTTGGCCCAGACCTGCACTCATTTACACACTCATTTAAGAACATGAGCAGTCCATTGACATCCTCTGCACTTCCTATTCTGCACCCCTGTCACCAGCTCTAGACATCAGTAGAGAACTATAGACTGGAGGGAAGGATTTGGCCTCAAGCCTTTTTCCATCTTTCTTTTTGGTGAGGAAGGGAGAGTTTTATGGTGATAATTCATGTGTAAGACAAGGGCTGAGAAGATATAGAAAAATACCTAGCAACATGAGCAATGTCATGATGAGAAATAAAGAAGCGATTTTACCCAACATCAGCAACTAGTGGACAGTTAGGATAAGAAAAATAAGTCTTTAGTAGTGAAGTATTTAAATAATTTTCCACAGGAGTAGAAAATAAATCCCTATGGAGACTCTTACTGCTTATTGCTAGTTTAAATATGGTTATCTATAATGTTTCTGTAGTGCTAGAGTGGGGCAGACCTTTATAGGGGTGTCCAGGAGAGGGTGGAACATACAGGGAGGCTCCCATCTGGATTTCTCCCCAGAGCCCCAAAGGGGCTGAAAGAAAGCCATGCCGTGGTCCCCAGTTCTCCTCTCACTAGCCCATGCCACACTGGGTTTGGCCACACTGAGATGGCGCAGACTACATCAGCCTTTACTTACCCACCTTAACAAATACTCTACACTTGTGAGTAAAGGCTGAAGAATCTGGTGCTGTAGTAGCAAGCTGAAATATATGGAACAAAGACTGGCTATTTGACAAAACTGGCTCCATCGAACTATCTCAAGTTACAATAGTCTCAACACAAGGAGAACTTATTTTTTCTTTGCATTATTATGTGGGACAAATTGTGATGTATCTGGGTCCTGCAGATCAATGGATTTGTCTTTGAATGTGAAAATAATTTCCTGTACATGTATAGTATAAGATGTGACTGTTTGTAATTTACGATTGACACAAGTCACGTTGGAATTTTGTGGTCTCTCTTCCCCCCTTCCCCCCCCAGCAAAAGTGCCTAGGCAGCTTCAAATAACTGTCTGCCTTATAAATTATAAACCTGTTCAGTTAATTAAAAGTTACAATTAACTCTGCATTTTATGTGATGTCCAGAGAGATTTTTCCTTTTCTGAGGCAGTTAATTTCTAATAACACACAAGGCCCACCCCCGCAGCATTACTGAAAAATTCTCTAATAATAATTTGCCCTTATGCATTCACAAAAGAATAAAGTATCATTATCCCCATTAACAGATGGGGAAACTGAGGCACAGAGGGGTTTAGTGGCCTGCACAAGATCACACAACAAGGCAATGTCAGAATCAAAAGTAGAATAAAGTTCCTTGATCTCATGACTGAACCAGTGCCCAGTCCACCAGACTATGCTGTGTTCCTATGGAAAAGGCAGTTTGCTTTTAGTGTTCTTAGTGTAAGTTCATTGTGCTGAAAACACAATATACTAGTATCCCAGAGGTGTTCTTTTCTCAGCCTTCAGCATGAAGAAAAACCATCTAGCACAACATTGGAAGGAAATGAAATGGCAATGCATGGGGTAACTTTCTGAATTCTTCTTATCTGGAAACAAAACCTCACTCTCTAAATATTTAATTCATTGCAAGGCATCCCATGTGAGGGTCATCAGGTAGAATCTGTGAAATGAATACATTAGTTAGATTAGCCCTTAATTATATTCTCCCCCCCTCTTTTTTTTTTTTTTTTTTTGCACTTTTATAGGTGCCAACTCCAGAGATCCGTGCTCACAGTCTATATTTTGATCTCTCTGCTTATGGAATGGATATATCTTCCACGGGTAAGGAATCTCTGAAGCCAGGATTTCATCTGAAAATCTATGGGACATTCCGTAATCGATACATGGCTTTGGCATGTCCAGCTTCTGATTCCAAAGTTGTTAGATTCCTACGGCATACTCTCAATTCCTCAGTGAGTATTCAGAACTATCGCTTTTCAAAGGTCAGGAAACTCTCTTTGAGAAGAGTATTATGTTACAATGTTTTTAAATTTGGTAACACCGAGCAAAATTATGCAGCCCTTTATTCAAGTAAAACTTTCATTTATGTCAACTGGAGTTTTGTTCAGTTGCAGAAAATTGGCCCAAATATATATGATTGGAGGCACACGTTCTTGGTTTGAGCCACTATGTAAAGAGTTGAGGTTCCTGTCGCAATGACTGGACACTCAGTTAAAGCGGCATCTTTCTCATGAGCAATATGGGAAACAATCTCTACCTGGGTACCTAAGGTATGTCTACACTACAGCTGGGAATGTGCCTCCTAGCCCAGGTAGACAGACACATGATAGCTCTGCTCTAGCAAGCCAAAAATAGCAGTGTGAACATTGTGACATGGGCTAGCCACCTGAATAAGGACCCAGGGGAGCAGGCTGGCTTGTACTCTAAAGGCTAGCTTGCAGCAACGCCTGCATCGCAGCGTCCATACTGCTAGCTCAAGTAGAGTTAGTGTGTCTGTCTACGTGGGCTGGGAGGCATGGTCCCAGCTGCAGTGTAGATATACCCTAAGTCAGCTAAGGTTCAGGATCCATCAGAGCTGCTTCTCTTTAAGGCCGTGAGAGACTGTAGCTCTTCAGAAATATTCAATGTTTTTTTGAGATTTTTGTGTGTATCTCCTTATGACAGAGTGCTGGAAGCAAGCAATGGAGCCAGCACTGTGATCACTTCAGCATCAGTCAGCTCCCCAGGAAAAGGCTGATTCGGGATATGCAAGCTAATTAGCAGAATAGGCTGGGAGGGCTGATTAAACCAATTAGCCCACCAGCTGCAGGGGATATAAAAGACACAGGAAGGAAGTGGGAGGAGTGAGGACCCAGGCTAGCTGTGTGGAGCGTTTTCAGACAGCTCAAGAAATGGAGATCTGTATTAGCCCTTTTCCAAAGGGCCAAGGAAGAACAGTAGAGAAGCACTGGAAATACTGCTCCACAGAACTGTCTTGGTGTTTGGTGATGGGAATGTAAATAAATAACACAAAGTTGTCACTGACTCCAGAAACCTCTCAAGCTCTGTCCAGTATGTGAGAATGGTGATGGAGCCTGCCCCATTACACTCCTAACAGCAGAGCTGGTGTGAACGCTGTCAGTGAAGTTTTTGTTTCGTCAAAGCTGAAATGGTTTGTGAAGATACATCCATTCGGAGGAAGTTCTTGTTTGGGAAGGTTTCTGAGGTCCACAGTGGAGTCTCTGGTCACTTCCACAGACACACCTTTTCAGCACAAAGCCTTTTAATACCCCCACCCCTCCAAAAAACATTTTTTTCCGTTTCTCATGAAAACAAAACAAACTTCAAAACCTCAAAAAGCTGTCCCAAAACTCAGTTGTCATTCTTTGGCTAACTCTACCTATTAGCATTAATGAGGTTTATCCATGTGAATCCCACAGCAACTGATGGAACATACATGTTAGGGGCAAGATTGAGCCATTTGGCTCAATCCTGAGTAAGGGGTGGCACATAGGGGGTGGTGAGAAGTTGTGCCGCAGAGTCACAATTCCTCCTGTTACGGCTTTGCTCTGGTGGTGGTGAGGGTAACTTACTACTATGCTCTTCTCCAGGGTGTAGCATATTCCTACTGCACTACCAGCTTATTTCTACTGCAGTCAGCCAGGTCTGCTGGCTAGTGCATTGGGGAAGATGGAGTCTTGGCTCTCCCGTTCCCATATCAGGTGCTTTAACTCCTGCTCTCCTCCTTGTGCCCAGAACCACAATCCAAGAAAGTCCTACACGAATATAGTATGTGGGCTTCTTACTCACCCGCGTAGCTGTGTAGGGTCAAGACTCAATCGAACTATTAATAAAGTAGGAATCAAACTGAGCTCACAAAAATTCACACTTGTTATCAGAGTCCAGCATATACTGTGAAAAACATGCAGCAACCTGGCCTTTAGTCAGTGCTGAATTTGTAATGAAAGAAATGCTGGGGCTCAAGCAATTTTTTTTACTTTTAAAATTGGCGCAGCAAGCCTTGATGCAAATTACTCACTGACTTTAGCGAGTAGGAATGAGCTCTGTTTTTTACCACTGTCATGTCTAACGTTTTTAAGCCTTTAGAACATGAAGTGTTGCAGAAGAAGTCGGTGTGAGTACCACGCCTAGCACAGGAACACAAGTGTGTGCTGAAGGCTTTATTAACAGGTTTTCAGAGATCATACCACCAGAGATCCAGTAAACATGAAGTTTTTACAAGTTTAAGCACAGATTTAAAATGCTGGACTCCATTCAACTAGGGAATGGAGGTCCCTGCGTATACATAAGTTGTGCCAAGAAAAGCAATTGAAATGTGAGTAATGAGGGCACATTGTTAGCCACTATTCTTCAGAGATCTATTTTTCATGTTAAAAGGCTGGGTAAGTGCAGCCTTTTTTGGGTGTAGCTTTCCCCTTCAATCTCTCTTGAAAAACAAACTCCGGTTCAGATTCAGTGAGAGAAATTTAAAGCATCAGTGCGAGCATCTTGTGGAACAAGGGCCAGATTTTCAAGAAAATCATTCCTAGAGCTGGGTGGAATTTTCAGCAAAAAATGTAGTCAGTGACACCAAATTATTTTGTGAATTAATATTGACTTCACCAAATTGTTCTAGATTTAAAAAAAAAATCCAAACAATTGATTTAGATTTTGGTTCAAAATTTCTTATTAAATTTTATTAACAATCAAATTGTTTTAAAAATGGTCAAAATTAAAAGAAAACGGTGGGTGGCATTTTGGAATGGCAAGCAAACGAACAAATCTTGTTTGTCCAGCTCTACTTATGACCAGATTTTTTTCAAGTACTCAGCACCCACAATCAGAGTTTCAAAAGCACGCAGTACCCAACACCTTGAGCCTATCTGAAAATCCAGTCCTATGTGGACACATCGTTCAGTGAGAAGTTTGTAATCTGCTTTTCCGGCTCCTGTATTGTAGCTGAAATTAAACACAATTTAACTTTAATATACATTTCTTATGGTCTCACTGGATCAGCTTAACACCCCATTAGCAGGCTAAGCAAATGCACCTGCTTTTTAAATTTGTTGATGGTGATACAAAATTGATGGAGAGTGCAATTGATCTAAGATGGAGCATGCAATTGATCTAATATAGCTAGCCTTTACTAACGTGTTTGATAGTGTCTCATTAAGCTTTATTTGAAACTAGTTCGAATTGTTTTTGAATCAGAATCAAAAACTGGCCAAAAGACCATAAACAAGAGGCAATAAACAACTAAGTAGCCGCCAGTGGAATGCTTCAGGGACAGGTGTTCGGACTAGCGCTATTAAATATCTTTTTATTCAAGTGGCAATTTAAGGTTAAGGCTGAGCCTCTGGGGTACATTTCCAGTTCTACAAGGGTGTAGCCCATTGACTTTAAAAGGACCTGGTTGAGATCTTACACAATACTTGACAATCTAGGGGCCTAAAATTAACCCATGCTGCTGTGCTTTCCCCCCCCAGTTGCATGATTTAAGGATACTATGCTAATCTATCGAGGTTATAATATGACAACCAGCCACATGGTATCTGAGCACCATCTGAGGGTGGTTTGACCATGACTCGGTTACAAATTGCAATTGCATAAAGGTCTTCATGGTGTACTTTGTCTCAGAAGTTCAAGGGTGATATGAACAGCATGTCCCTTCTTTCAGTTTGTCACCTTTTATACAGACTTAGAGACATGTCTAAAATGCTCAACACCGTCACATGTCCAAGCATCTGAACATTCTACACTCATTGACAAAGCATCTTTAAAACAAGTTTTATTTAAAGAGGTTGCTATGCTGTTATACAAGTGGGTGTTTGTAACACGTACATCCCCAGGGTCTTGTTAGTGAGAGAGAGAGGATTGCAGCCAGAAGACGTGACATGCATCACTCAGATGGCACAAGAAGCAGGAGGTTGGAAAAGGCCTGATTCTGATCTCACTCTTAGTAATGTAAATCAGGAACAAGGGTAAAGCCACCACTGAAGTAAGTTTTCACCAGTATAAAGGACATCCAGAATTGGGCCCAAGATTTTTCCAAACCAAATACAGTAGCTCCCCACTTAACGTCCTCTTGCTTAACGTTGTTTCGATCTTACGTCCCTGCTCCATTACAGAACATGCTCATTTAAAGTTGTGCAATGCTCTGCTATAATGTCATTTGGCTGCCTGCTTTGTCCACAGCTGGCAGCCCCCCTATGTCCCATCCCCCCTAGCGCCTCCCGCCCACCAGTGGACCCCACAGATCAGTGCCTTCCTCCTGCCCGCAGTAATCAGCTGGTTTGCGGCGTGCAGGAGGCAGGGGAACGAGGGGGAGCCTGCACGCGGTGTCCTCACTCCTCCCCCCCCCCCCCCCGAACACTGCAAACCAGCTGATTGCTGTGGGCAGGAGGCTGGGGGAGGAGTGAGGACGTGGCGTGTGGAGTTAAGTGGAGGTGGTGGGAAGAGGCGAGTTAAAGGTGGGGACTTGGGGGAAGGGGTGGAGTGGGAGGGCCAAGGGTTGAGCCCCCTGCCCCCGGTGCTTGCACAGTAGAGGAAGCTGCTGCTGCACAATGTGCTTCTCCTAGCCTATGGCACCTTCAGCCTCCTTGCCTGCCTCATTGTCTGCAGTGCCAGTGGGCTGCGCCTGTGTGGGGTAAGGCGGGGGCACCTCCCACGGCTTCACACTCAGCAATGATTGTAGTATTAAATTGTTTCTTTAAAATTGTTTAAAACTTATTACTGCATTAAATTGCTTGTTTAAAATGTGTATAATGCCTTTTTTGTCTGGCAATTTTTTTTCCCCCTGGAAGTTAACCCCCACATTTACATTAATTCTTATGGGGAAATTGGATTCGCTTAACATCGTTTTGCTTAAAGTCACATTTTTCAGGAACATAACTACAACATTAAGTGAGAAGTTACTGTATTTTGTTAGTGCAATCCATATTAAACATACAGTATAGAGTGCAATCATTCTGAAAATGTACAGATTAGATTGGCTGATTTTTGTTCTTGGTTGGTTTGGTTTTTTCCCCTTTCTCTGCGGCATGGGGCACAGGTCACTTGCAGGTTTAAACTAGAGTAAATGGTGGATGGATTCTCTGTAACTTGAAGTCTTTAAATCATATTTTGAGGACTCAGTAACTCAGCCAAAGGTGAGGGGTCTATTACAGGAGTGGGTGGATGAGGTTCTGTGGCCTGCAATGTGCAGGAAGTCAGACTAAATAATCATGATGGTCCCTTCTAGCCTTAAAGTCTGACTACTCTGAGTAGGCACACCTAATCCTTCTATGTTGCAGGATCCTGCTTTACTGGTAGCAGCATTACTAGTTTCTGCAGTTCCAGCATATGTTACTGGAGAAAGGAAAGATATAATAGGTGGGTGAAGGGGGGAGTAGAATGAGTATTGAAAATGCACACCACAATCCTCATTTGAAATGCCTTCCTCGCAGTTTTGTTCTTTGTTCTTTCCTGTTTCTGGGGCCCTAGGTTTTATGAGCTCTGTTACTGCATGACTTATCACAGCAGTCGGCCTTTGACAAAATACAGCACTGCCCTGTTTGATATAATATATACATTAGAAGTAGTTTTCTTCACATCAGTTTAGCAAGATTTTTCCTTCCCTCTTTCCCCATTCACAGTATGGCTATTTGAAATGCACAGGATAGGGTTTTATTTTTATTTTGCAGAAATATTGTGCTTTCCTTTTTGAAATTTTTTCTATATCTAAATAATACCTTTTCTTCTGCATATCATCAGTGTTTAATAGCCATACTGGTGAGTCATCTTCATAAATAGTCTTGTGCTAGGTTCCTAACCTGCCAGAATCAAGGAAATGAGCATGTGGTTACTAAGTTACCACTTAAGTGGCAATGGTCTGTTGTGCTGAGTGAATCTTAGGATAGAATGAGCCTTTTCCGAGAAGAATGCTGGAGATTGTTCTCGACAGCAAACAACTGCTTTGCAAAATGTTAGGCAGATACAGTTGCGAAGAAGATAAGATTTTGCACCAGGAAGAGATTAGAACAAATTCTAAGCTAGTTACCTTTTGTAATTGAATAATATCTTTTATCTCAACACAATGAATATCTTATAAAAGGTGGAATTATTGTTAAAGGTTAACAGGAAAAACAATTCTGCAGACCTACCATCATCTAAGTAATCTTTTATCATTTTTTGTTTACTGAACTCTAGAATTTTTTGAATAAAATCACTGTTCTTTGTGAGTGACGCAAGCATCTGCTACAAAAAGTCAACAGTTCATTTCTATCACTTATCAGTGTATAGTGGCTTGGTAAGTACTAAAAAACCAAACCAAACCTTGCATTTAGCCTCATAGCTATGAAGATAATTTGGATGTTTTGGGCTGAATACTGTGACTAGTTAGCTTATTGTTATAAGTTGTCTGTTTTTGATACCACCATTTTCTAAGATAATTGCTTTTCTATGACAATTGTTAAAGTACCAGTGTTGATGATAGAACTATTAATTACTCATAATTCATGGTTATAGTAAGTCAGAGCTAATTTTAGCCTTAGAAATTACGTGTGTTTTTAATCTCATTTGAGTACATATTGATAAGAGTGGTACATACTAGTTTTCATAAACACTGGTCATATGACAATTTTGTCCATGCCCTGAAACACATGAACCTTTAGGAATACAATTACTCTCTATTCTTTAATCTTCATATACTAAAAATCAGAATGCCAGGAAGTCTGACCATTTTGGCTTATTTACTATGGTGTAGAGTAATTATTAAAAAAAACTGAACAAAAGATAATACTACTTTATGGAGAAGACGAGGGTTTATAGACTTCAAGGAAGAAGTGTGTTTTAAGGAGACAAGGCTGGACGCTTGTCAGAACAGGCTCGGAAAGGCATACTAGGACACATGGGCATACTAGGACACATGGAAGAAGACTCAAATGAGATTAGGAGAAGGAAACAATGAGATCAGTTAGGCATGCATCTTGGATGGAATGGCATATAAGGATGGGTATTACTCTGTGCCACTCTAAACTCTCTACTATAAAGCCAACCATGTGACCACATAGCTTCAGTAGCTTAACAGGTAATGTTACCCACTGCATGAACGCCCTTTCCTCTTCCCCCAAAATGAAACAATTTAAGTCAGTTTCAATAATTTTAGCATGCTGGCACCAGAGATTCTTCTGGACATTTTAATTATCCAAGGAATTGGTGATCAGCAGTCCAGCAAGCAGCATCAATCTCTGTATGCAAATAATCCGGTATGTGAACAGGCTCTATTAAAAACTACCAGGGAAATAGTAAATTCTTGGCTAAAGCTTCCAGGTTCTCACGGGAAAGGACTGGGGTAATGAGGAAAGCTCCTGATTGACAGCTGAATCAGGAGCTGAGGTTCTGAACACACAAGCTTTATATACCCGCCTAATTTTCAGATGTGGCTAGTGACTATGGGTTCCTGAATTTTTGGATGCCCAAGTTAAGACATTTTGATTTTCAAAGGGCAGGTGGTCAGGCTGTTCTGTGTTACACTGGCAGCAGCAGTCCCACAAACAGTACTGGGAAGAGTGCAATGCACTCCAGCTCTGTCCCCATCTTATTCTAGCCATGACCTTGGCCTCCCTCCCTCTGCCCTCTACATAGAGTAAAGGTTTCCCTTTAGGGCTGCTTTGTTCTGTTTGAGCTGTGCAAAGTGGCCAGACTAAGGGCCAAGACTGGAGCCTATGGCCTTCGATATACAGTGCTTCTGGAAAAGTTAAACTGCCAAAGAAAAGTACTGGTAATCTTATTAAAAAAATCACACAGATTTAGATCTTTAAAATTCCACTTGTCCTTTGTGGCCCCCCCCCCCCAAAAAAGCCTTGGTTTCTTTATTTAGAGAACTTGGGGGTTGGCCAATGGAATTTATACTATGGAGGAAGTCCTCAGATAAGCAGTTTCACAATTAATATATGTTAGAGGCAACAAATCTGCAACAACCATCCTAAATCTCAAGTGAGCCCTTGAAAGAACAAAAGTTTTTTGTCTGCATTTAACCAGTAACTTCTGCTCTTTATCTACTGGCAAGGACAGACCATAAATCTCCAGATATGCATGTCTATTTACCATTCTGCATTGAGCTCCGATGGAGGACATTAACCAGGGAGTTGAGTAATTTATTCATTATGTTTGTCAAATTAAAAAAGTTAAGAATGAGTCTGTCTTACATTTAAGCATTTTTGAGTGCAGATTTTAGCTTTCTCTCTGTGAGCCACTTTGGAAGGGAAACAATTAAACTAACCTAATCCAAATCCCAACCTAGTTTTCAATCCTACTCTGCACTATCTACTGGGCTGTTGAAATCTGGAAAGTAGGTTGGTTCATCCCATCATAATAACTAAGGACAGGGACAAGGCAAGAAATTCTGACTCTGCTCCAGGATCGGATTACAGGGCTCCTTTTGTAGTCAATGGAAGCTGTGGGTGGTTAGCACATTACAGGATCAGTACTAGCGTGCTTAAGAAAAACAAGTTAAGGAAATAAATTGGTTCCCTAAGGGAATTACTTTTATGCCCTTTTCTTGATTTATAGATAAATGCAGACAATTCACTGCACTTTAATAAAATATATTTGTTTTCTTAGTGATAGGTATGTTGAAAGCAAACATGCTCTACACTTAAATGCAAAATCATACCCCCTGTGACTGGTATCTGCTACTCATTCATAATCTTTCTATTGGTTTGTACATAATTGACGTTTGGGTTGTTGCCTGATTTTCATCTGGTTGTGTGTGTGTGAAGGCAGGGGGCTAGATTCACAAAGAAACTTGGGCATGGTTACTGGGAGCATCACCATGCCTAGAAAATCACTGGGATTCACACAGCCTGGGTAAGGTTCCTAAGCTCCTCTCATTATACAATTCATGGGGAGAGATTCACAAAAGCCACCAGGCTATGCTGCTCCAAACCTATGCTAGCTAATGGGAGATGCCAAAGTGAGGTGTTGGTGCTAAGCTCTGCCTCACCTCTCAGAGATAGGTGCCTATATGTCTGGATACAGGGAGGCCTCTCCCTCTGCTTGAGGTTCTCAAAGCTACCCACCCTCTCTTGGTGTTAGGCACCTATGCTATTTTAGCAAGAAGCTTGGGGACAGAATAAGCTCCCTCATTATTCTTAGCCCGCAGGCTAAGATACCCACTTGGGATGTGGGAGACTGCTGGTTCAGATCCCCCACTCCACTAGGGAGGGGAAAGGGATTTGAACTGGGATCTGCCGTCTCTCAAGTGAGTGCTCTAACCAGTGGCCTATGGGATATTCTGATGAGGTAGTCCCTCTCCTGTTGCAGCCATTCCCCTGTGGATAAAATCATAATAAATTCCCTGAGCCAGAGGGAGCTCACAAGCTTGAGAATGATGCTGTGACCTAGTGCTTTGAGCACTCAAGGGGGAGATCCAAGATCTAGTCCCTCTGCTTCAATTCATTTTTAATTATTTAATGAAACTTAAGCCAGAGAGGGGAAAACTTCAAAAAGTAATGAGAAACTGACAACTGGGCAAGGAGAATGAATGGAAGACCTCATCCAACCTGAAATACAGCTGCTGTTCATTTTCCAGCTGTAGTGCTGCCAAACAAAATACATTTCATGTTCTCTTGCTATGGGGGGGGGGGGGAGAGGAACCAACCAAGCAAAATAAGTACCACAAATACAGGTGTTCTACTTCTCTTCAATGCATGTAATATTTGTAGGTCCCTTTTAACTTTATTGGAGAATTTTTCACTTTTTCTTCTAATTACAATGAAGGAGTAGGGTTGGTTTCTATTTTGTTTTGTTTAAATGAAGTGCAGTGTTTTCCTGCCCCACTCCATGCCTCCACAAAGCTGGTCTGCAGGTTTGATGATGCAGATAAAAGTCTAAAATCCTCCCCCTTTATCGGTCGCATGGAAATTTAGGATACTGCAATAGCTTGAAAATGAGGCAACCAGTTAAAAGACCAGCCCAGATAATGAGGGTACTGTTAACAGCTCACAATTTTCTAGTACTGTAATCACATTCATCTAGAAAATAATTAACAGAGCTCTCTGATACCCATAATGTTATCTCAAAAGTATTTGAAAGGAGAAGGTTCTACTGTGTTAACCCATTTTAAAAATAAATGTAGTGTTGCTGTCACAGGGCAGGGCTCCCTCCCCCTGGATTCCTTGCTGCACACAGTCCTTACGCACGCCTGCGGCAAGTTCAACACCATGTTCTTTATTTCCATTGTGCTATCTGACACGAGGCCTGGTCTACGCTAAAGAGTTAGGTCAACGTAAGCTGCCTTTTGTCGACCTAATTCTGTAAGCATCTACACTAAAATGTAGGCCCCCCCCCCCGATGTAATTTGCCCACTACACTGACTTAACTCCAACTCTGCAAGAGGCATAGTGCTTAGGTCGGTGCAATTAGGTCAACGCAGTATCAGTGCAGACACTTTGTTGCTTACATCGCCTGTTGCTGCCTTTCAGAAGCCATCCCACGATGCTCCACACTGACAGTTAAATCAGTGCAAGAGCCCCTGGTGAGGATGCAGAACACCGTAGTGTGGATATGCAAAAGCAATTTTATTATTGTGGTGGCTGTATGTCGACATAACTTAGGTTGACTCTTTTTTAGTGTAGACTTGCCCCAAGTCCTTGATCCCCAGGCTTTTACCTTCTCTTAGACATGGGGGATGGTGAGGGACTCTTACCTGCCTAAGATCCTCAGTTTCTCTGGCCCTCCTTAAGCTGAATCATCTTGTTGTTGTTTGGTTAATCATCTGGTCCTTAAACAATTATCTCCTCAGTTTGTCCTAGTGGTGACACTTGCCAAGTGCAGAGAGTGGTGAGTGAGCCTTAGGCTATACTGTTCTCAGCGGTAGCTGATGACAGAACAAGGAGTAATGGTCTCAAGTTGCAGTGGGGGAGGTTTAGGTTGGATATTAGGAAAAACTTTTTCACTAGGAGGGTGGTGAAACACTGGAATGCGTTACTAGGGAGGTGGTGGAATCTCCTTCCTTAGATATTTTTAAGGTCAGGCTTAACAAAGCCCTGGCTGGGATGATTTAGTTGGGGATTGGTCCTGCTTTGAGCAGGGGGTTGGACTAGATGACCTCCTGAGGTCCCTTCCAACCCTGATATTCTATGATTCTATACACACTCCGTCACAATTGCACAGTCCCAGGTTTAAGGAGCTTGGGTATAAATGACCCTTACTAAGGATAAAACTCTCAGCATTTATCCACTGGCAGATGCTATGATGAAGTGAACTGGGGAGCTCATCTTTGGGTACCTCTACACTACAAGAAACAAAACAAAAAAAACCCCATAGCAGTGAGTTTCAGAGCCTGGGTCTACAGACTGAGTCTCATGTCACGATGCTAAAAATAGCCATGTAGATGCTGTGCTCAGGCTGGCATGCAGGCTTGGAAGCCCACCATACTTCCCAGGCTTTAGAGCCCAAGTTTCGGCTTGCGATGGAACGTCTGCCTGGCTATTTTTCGTGCTGTACTGTGACCCCAAGTCTGTAGACCCGAGCTCTGAGATTCACTACTGGAGGTTGGTGGTTCTTTTTTCCAGTGTGGATATATCCTTTGTGAAGGGACCACAGTTAAGTCGGACAATAAGGTAGTTGACTCTTTATAGCCAGGCTGAATAACAGAAGAAAGAAAAGGGAAGAATCATGAGGTTCAAGAGGGGGGAAGGGATGTCTGGTTTCCCATGGCAAGTGAGTGAGTTTGGAGTTACTAAATAACTATGCAAAAATGCAGCTTCAAGAAACATCAGGCACTCTAACAGGTTGATATACTTCACTGCTACACGCTAGCTGGAACAATAATCCACTAGGAAATCAATAAACCCCCCAAAACAAGATAGAACCTAAAGTTGAGGTGAAGCCCAAAGAGAAAAGTTAGCAGTCTTTTTCCCCCATTACATGGAAAATCAGCTATATTTCTTGGTGGAGGACACAGGACTGGAACTTTTATTAGTAAAAATATCAGCTGAAATGGCAAATTCCTTTCATTTTACAGAAATCCACTAAAAATATAAATTTTCTGTATGGTTTTGCCAGTTCTGTGAGCAAACTATAGACATTTCTGTCCAATAGGAAAAAGGACCATCTCCCTAGCCATAAAGAATCCCTATCATTCTGACAGCTGCTTAGCAAAACAAGTGTGATTCAGAACTTGAGGGAAACTGAGTGCTGACTGGCTGATTTAGAGCCAGGAACTCTGGAGTTATATTATCAACTCTGCTGTGGACTTGCTGCATAGCCTTGGCCATGTCACTTAATCCCAGCATCTCAGCTGCCGCAAAATGGGATTCATGGCCTTGAACCAACAAATCACTTGAGCACATGCTTTAACAGACTTGAAAGGAACTTAAGCGCATTCTTAAGTGCTTTGCTGAATCACACCCATGACTTGTATTCTATAGGAGTGGTGTTAGGATTGGTTAGGGCTGCACCCTTCAACTTTGACAAACATAAGTAAGGTTTACTTATGGGAGTAGTGTCTCATTGACTTCAATGGAACTATTAATATGAATAAGGATTACTTTACATGAATAAGGGTTTATAGGGTTGGGACTTACCCTGCTCCTACTGAAATCCATGACACAACTAGTGTTGGTATTACTGATAAAGGATCAGGCCCAGCTATTGATGGAAAGTGCTATGTAAGTGTTAAGCATTGTGATGCGATTTTTCTGGTGTTAGTGTTCCTTTTTTTTCCCCCTGTAGTCAACAACAACAGTTCTGTAGCTTCCTTGCCTTTTGTGTTCTAGTCATCACTTCATTTTGCTTATAAAATTATGGCCTATTTTCTTGCTATTCATTTTTTCCTGAGTCATAATTTTTGTGCTAAGAAATTGGTTTGTTTAGAAAAGCCAGCTGATGATCACCCGTTTGTGTGTGTTGGATGTTTGGGGGGGGAGAGAGAGCCTCTTACAAGTGAATTGATTCTTTTGATTCAAGTGTGTACATGTAACTGAAGATAATTCAGTTTCGGGGGAAAGTGCAGTGATATTATTCCATATCATGAGATTTCCTGGATTTCCCCGCACCCACACTCATTTTAGTAATAACCATATATTGCCATGCAACCTGTGGGAACCTGGATTTAGCATCCGATATTTGCAAAAAGTAAGCAAAGCTTCTTCTGATATCTAATTCCTTACATAGCAAATGGTTTAAACAAGCAAGCCCAAATCAAATCATTGTTTGAACATAGGACATAGAACATTCTTTGAACACAGCATTTTGCTTTCTTTTAAGAGACCCATTTAGATCTTAGAAGTAAAAGAGCAGTGTCATGCATGGGGGTTGTTTTGTATGGTTATCAGTGTAAAGAAACTAAGGATAGCATTGATCAGGAGTGAAGATTGCTGCTAGTGATGGCTCTTTGATGAAGAAAGAGTGCTTGTGATTAAGTCATAAACAATTGTAATGATTTTATTACTTCCTTTTACTTATGCTCCATCTCCTTGATTTCTTCTCTGTAACTAACTAACTAACTAATTCTCTAACCCCAGTTTTAAAGGTTCACAGTGAAAGCTTCATTTGTTTTCATTTTTGTAGTTAATATTCAACTCCATCCTCCTTTCTAAAGGGGCTGGTAATCACATTCCTGTTCCATTTTTAGTAGTTTATTATTACTGCATGTTTATTACAGGAGTGCCTAAAGGCCTAATCAGAACCCATTGTGCTAAAAGTTGTACAGAAGTAAAAATGATGCAGTCCCTTCCCTGAGGAACCTCAGGGGACCCCAACCTGCAAACTCTTCCCCATGTTCTTAACTTTTTTGAAGTCGTTTGGACTATTCATGTGTAAGGCTAAGATTTTGTCATGGTTATTTTTAGTAAAAGTCATGGACAGGTCTTGGGCAATAAACAAAAATCGATGGAAGCCATAACTTGTGACTATTGCTGCTGCGACTCTGTTTTCCCCTGCCACCGTGGTGGCTGGGAACTGTCAGGTTCCCCCTCTGCCCTCGGCAGCTGGGAGCTGCAGGGTGATCATATTTCCCAAAGAGAAAACGGGACACCCCCAGCCGCTCACCGGAGACGTTCCCCTCCCTCCGTGCAAGGCTGTCACCCGTTGCTGGAACCCTGAGGAGGAACCTTGCAGAGGGCTGCCTGTCCCTGGAACCCTGCAAGGTCCCTGCTGGCTGCCAGCGCCAGAATCCTGGTGCCCCTGGGGCTGAAGCAGAGAATGTCAGGGAATTCTCTGGAAGTCACTGATTCTGTGACTTCCATGACCTCTAGAGGTAGCCTTATTCATGTGTAAAATTAAGCATGTGCATAAGTTTTTGCTGCATTCAGGGAGGGGTCCCTAAGAGACATCAGTAATTTTCTTCTGCTCACTCTTCACTCCCACCTTTTTGCTTGCCAAGTGCAAGACGTTAATCTCTCTCTTAGCCTATGATCACCCAACGTTGTGTGTCTGTGTAGATGCAGAACTGCCTAATATGCATGCACAGATGTTTGTTGGTGCAAATGTGGGGTTTGCAATTAAGATTGTTACCTTTCACTAGTCACTTTTTTTTTTTTAGATAATGAAGAACATATTCCACCAATCTTTCAATGCCTACAAGATGGATATTGAACCCAGGGTGAATGAATTGACTCTACATCATGTCCAGTGTAGTAGAAGACTCTTTGAGATCATGCTTTCTCATAGGAGAGTTACAGCAGCCTTCATTGAGGGGGACAATGTAGTGGTCACTGTGGAAGGAGAAGCCGCCAGAGTGCTGAATTTTGACACTGGTGAGTTGGAATTTACATTACAGATTTGTAGGCATAACACCACAATAGAAGAGAGAAAAGAGAAAAACATCCTGTGTACACAAAATGAGACAATTTGCCAGTATTATTCAATGTCCGTGATTGAGCAATCTGGGTGCTCCTACGAAGGTAACCAGAAGTAGAATTATACGGACTTTAGAACAGTCACACGGTATCTCAGTTAGCTGAAGTAACAAGCCAATCAAAGTCAGATAGTTTCCCACATGGTAATAGTGAGGGTAATTAACCATTGGAACAGTTTCCCAAGGGTTGGGGTGGATTCTCTAATCACTGGCAGTTTTACAATCAGGATTGGGTATCTTTCTAAAAGATATGCTCTAGTTCAAACAGGAGTTAATTCAGGGAAATTTTATAGCCTGTGATATATATACAGGAGAGTGGACTAGATTATCACAGTAGTCCCTTCTGGGCTTCTGATCTAGGAAGCTATGAAAAAAATCACTGTTGCTCCTCACCAGCCTTGACCTGTGGCGTAGCTACGGGGGCAGCGGCCGTTCCCCCACTGAGCACAAGTGGCGCCTTGTGAATGTCTTGGCGCCTTTTAAATTTTCCCCAGTTGAGGGAACGGGGGGGAAGCGATCCAGAAAAATAAATAGGCACCACCTGCTGTGGTGCTTTTACTCACCTGGCGGCGCCCCGGGTCGTCTTCGGCGCCTGGGCAGCGGGACCTTCACTCGCTCCGGGTCTTCAGCGGCGGGACCTGCAGTGCTGCCGAAGACACCCGGAGCGAGTGAGGGCCTGCTGGGTGAGTAAAAGCACCACAGCGGGTGGTGCTGCCTTTTTTTTTTTTTTTTTTTTTTGGATCGCTCCCCGTTCCCTCCACCTGGCTATGCGGCTGCTTGGAGTCTGTTATAACTAGAGCAACAGAGAATCAGTTAAGAAGTGATCCAGCTGTATCTTCAGTTGGTTTTCCATATGACTGTGATTCCAACCATGCAGGATTCCGTGGATGTTGCGTTAACAGATTGATCATGCAAACTATGTACAAGATTGCTTCTGGTTAGAAATATGAAAATTGAAACGTACTTATCAGTAAGGTCCATTTGAATCCTAGTTCAGCCTCAGTATTTGAGATTGTTTGTTTGTCTTTGTATGCAAAAGATACAAACTAAAATTTAATTTATTGGACATCCTAGCATTCCTACAACTAAATTTGAATAAAAACTAAGGGATCTAGAAAGCTTAAATGGATCTTGCAACAACATTGAATGATCTTAAACTGGAATTAAATTAAACAATGATGTAGTAAACTTGTTTTATGGCCTACATGTAGCCTCAAACAAGCTAGCTCTGTCTTTAGCTCTGCTATAGAAGTAAGTGTGAATGATTACAAATGGGCAAGAGTCAGATATTACTACAGATTTTCACTCCTTTCCCAGTGGCTTTAAAATATAGCCCCATGTACAATGCACTGTGTAGTCTAATCTTGAGGCATGAATCATGGAGGCAAGATCTGTATCTTTATAAATATAGTATGACTGCTGCTGATAGTTGATCATTTGAGATCAGCGGAGAATTTACCATATCTCTGAATTGTGAATTCTGACAAATGGACATACCCTCTATCAAAGGGGTAAATAAACTCTTTGCCATATCATTGGCAGAATAGCCACTAGGCCCCCCTACCGGGCCTGGGCCCCCCATCAATTGGGAGCCCCCCGGCTGCCGCTGCCTGGCGAATGGGGCAGGGAAAGCCCCCAGGCTCCCCAACCCTGTCCCCAGCAGAAGCCACAGACATCTCTTCCATCCCCCAGTCTCTGGCAGACAATACAGGCCCCAATCCAGTAAAATACATAAACACATACTTAAATATCTTCTCAACTTTAAGCACTTTGCTGGATCAACGTTGCCAACAGATTATATATAATCAAGTTTAAATCAATATTTCTAGTGGTGAAACCTATAAGATGCTTGATTTTGATTGCTTAAAGCAAAGGAGATCAACAACTCTACTTCATGTGCTAATTGGCAAATATTTCACTGTGACCTTAATCGCCATTTCTAAATGCCTTTTTATTTTATCCACTTTCTGGCAGGCTGTGGAGTTAATCTTGGACTGAGAGGCTTGGAATCCTTGGAAGAATTAATTTACAGGGTTGCTACAGCAGTGGATCAGAATGATATCTTTGAAGCACTGTCTGCCAAAATACGACACTCCAAGCAAGTGTCAGAGGATTTTAAGCAGAACGGATTATTTACCACAGTTTTTGAATAAATAGGTGGAAGGAACGCAATGCAGCACTGTAGAGATCTGGGCCTATTTATAAGACAAACAAAATGAATGGTAACTCTGCATAACTCTGACTGCAAAAAAAATTCAGGACCTCAAATTCAGCACAGCTGTCTAAAACTTAAAAAGGTTGAGCAGGCCCCTTTAGGATCCAAAGTCACTTTTTTCCCCCAAAATGGGGGAATTGATGTTCTTTTTGGTGATCCTACAGTCCTCGTTCCATGGACTAGTCTGAGTGACTTCACTGGGATGCTCATGTGATACGGGCTGCAGGGTCAGGCCCTTAATAGGGAAAAAAAAAATTTGTGGCCTCAGCTTGTCCTCTGAGTTTGTGGTCCAACTCCTGTTGAAATTATTGGAAAGCTCCCACTGATTCCAGTGGTGCAAGCCCCAGTTCTGCAATGTGATGCACATGGGCAGATCCTTGGGCCCACGTGGAGCCCCACTGAAGTCACGCCTTAAACTCAGATGTCTGGTTGAGGACTCATGTATGTATTTCCTACTCTGGGGTAATACAAATGAGATGGGAGTAATACGGGTAAATTGGGGAATAAATGTGGATGAGATAGCAAAGGGTTTGCTGCTCTCTTGATAGATGGTGTGTCCCCCACTTGTCAGAATTTGCAGTTTAAGGGTAGGTTTCCCCAGCTGCTCTAAGAGAATCAAGTAGTAGTGGCCAAAACATCATTGTAAAGACTGCAACTGTTTCCTTCAGGTGTAAATTCTGTTGTCATGGTTCTAGTTAGAGCTGGTCAAAAAATGGAAAATAAAATGGTGAAAGGTGTCAGTTTGATGTAATTTTTGTTCTATAGGTTTTGTAAGGGAAAACCTTTTTTGTCTGAAAATGTTCACAGAAATTTTCAATAAAAAAAAACTTTCAGTTTTGAATATTTTTTTTTTGGGGGGGTCCTTCCTATTCTGGGGGGAGGTTTGGTGTTTCTCTCCCCTTTTATCCCTTTTCCATTTTACCACTCAGAAAGGGTTTGTTTTAAAGGTTAAACCAGGGTGTACTGTATCAACTTGAATTAGGAAACAAGTATTTAAGATTTCTACTTACTACTGCAACAGGCAAACTGGTGTAAACCTACAGTCAGTGGAATCTTAGGAAGGTTCTTGTACAGATAACTAAATATTCACTAAATGTATCCTCAATTTTCAGAAACCCACCTTCATTAAATCACAGTTTTAAGGTGAAATTATTTTATTGTATCAGGTTTGTGTTTGTCAAAAGGGCAAATAACTGCTATGGTATTTCTACCATATATATTATATAATATATAAATCTAAACTCTTGACATTCTTGTTTCAAGGCAGAATTTAAAAAGTCAAAAATATCTATTTCATAGTGTGTGTGTGTGCGCGTGTGCGCGTACACACACGATTTTAAAAAAATTAGTTTGAAACAAGAATTTCAATAATTTGGCCTGGATCCATAAATGGACTTAAGCGTTGCAATGCCTAACTTCTAGGTGCCTTGAAAATCACTGAAATCTACAAATCCTGAGATAGGGGCCTAGGCACCCTATACCATGCATGGGGAAAGACAGGCACCGAAGAATGGGATCTATAAAAGCTGGCATGCTAGACAAGACACCAGGTAAGGTAGCCAATATCAGACGCCAAACAGGAAGTTTCCTAAGCCTCACTGCTCTTAGGGAGATAGGCACCTGACTCCAGAGGTTCCTGACTGTGTATCTTAAGCGCACATAGCCCATAACTCCCACAAGTCCATACTTAGGTACCTGAGTGACACATGCGTCACTCCGCACAAAACATATGTGAGGCCTCTTCATCCACCTGGCTACCTTTTTGCCCAGAGTTAGGGAGCTCACTTTGGATGTGGGAGACCTCGTTCAATTCCTCCCTCTTCCCAATGGAGAAGGGATTTGAACAGGGGTTTCTCATTTCCCAAGTGAGTTTCCTAATTACTCGACTATGGGATATTCTAATGTGGGCTGCTTTCAGTCCTGTTGAAGCTGTTTCATTGTGTACTAAATATGCAGTGGGCCAGAGAGAGAGACTGAGAATGACTTTCTAGTCCAAGTGAGCAGGAGTTTTGTAGGTCAACCTAAGTCTGGGCTTTATGGATCTGGATCTTTGTAAAGATTTAAACAATAAATGTATGTAACTTGGAAAACAAACATTTCTAGTAAGAAATATGATTTTCATTGGAGTTAGAGCAGAATTTGGTCCATAAAATATTTTTCTTCTTTGAAATGTTCTACTCTTTTAGAGGAACATTCTATATAAATACTGTAATTGACTACAATATTCATCTACCATAATGTACTATGGACCAAATTATCCTTCTATACCCCATTATACAACAGTAGCATTTACATGATTTGCTGATTCATACCCCATCTATATTTTGGGAGGGATTACATTAATTTAGGTACAGAGCACATGTCTTCAAAATGTCTTAGAAACTTTTTTTTCCTTGAGAAGATGGACTTTAATTCTCTGATCAAGGCAGATTATTCTGTTTTTGTTTTTTGACTTCTATTTACATCCACACTTCTGGATGCACAATTCACCTGATTTGTGAAGAAATATAAAGCATTAAAATGTACTGTATATGGTAAATGCTTTTTACGGAAAACCCCCCCACAGAATGGATGTACTGAAGTGGATAGGCAGAGGAGGCTTGTTCTCTCTTCCCATCTCTTGCTGGTTAGGTGCATGACTGTGGGCAAGTCACTTAACTTCCATTCCTCTGTTTCCTCTTTGGCAAAATGGGAACAATGATTTACTCACCTTTATTAAGTGCTTTGAGACATATGGGTGAAAAGTGCTATATTAATGGTAAGTATTATTCCATGAAGTGGTAAATTAATAATTTTTTGTCTTAGCTGCATGATACGTGTATTTTAAAAAGCATAGTAGTTATATTAAACTTGCATATTTTTTCCTTACAGTATCACTTTGTGATGAGTCATATGTGGCCTGCAAAATTTCAGGATTTTTTTAAAGGGCTGCTTCATTGTGATTACTTAGACATTTTCTAGCTCCATATTATTGTGGCTTTTCATTTTAATAAAATGTGAGGGACTTGAAGGTTAAACGTATTAAGTTTCATAAAAGTTGGTTTTGTAATTGCTGCAAAGAAGTACTTGTATTTGGTGACTTGTCCAAACAAAGGTAAGAGAAGAGAGATTATCTTGGTGATTTTAAAGAGTAGCTGTCTGCGGTGTATGTGGGCAGGAAGGATGTAAAACACATTGCTATATGTATATTTATTTATTACTATTTTCAAAACTAAAATAGTACAGGTGTGTATGCAGTTTTGGTACACAGGGTGGAGATGACTGATGACAGAAGGACTTTATTACATTAGGGTAACTCAGCTCAGTGTTTTGGGGCTTATGGGTTTACACACTGAATCTTCACTAATGCTGAGATGACTGAATGTTGTAAATGAATCTGTGCTTTAGGTTGGGATTTTGTGATGTGCCTAAGTGAGTTAGGTGCTTCTGAAAAACTCACCCCTAAGTCCCTGAGTGTTGGGATAAGAACATACCTAAAGTATACTAAATCTGAAAGGATGCAAACCTAATGACACCCCAAAATCATCAGAAGATTTTTGTTTAAATCCCAGCCCGATCTTGTTTTGTGCCTGCAAACAATAGCACCCAGAATAAACTGTCGGTGTAAATGGCAGAATTTCCATTTCTAAGTTTCTGATTGTACCCATAAATGAGACAGCTAGACAGTGAACTGTTAATCATTTTTCACCTGCAGTTATTTCTGGGTGAAAAGTAGGAAGCAGTGGTTCAAAAGTGGGTTTTGAGTGTGGCTAGAGAGCTGGACTGGAACTCAGGTTTTCTCCTGGCTCTGCTTCTAGCCTGCTGGGTTACCTTGAGCAAGTCACTTCAGCTCATATCATCAAAGGTAATTAGATGCCTAACTTCCATTGAGGATCTGGACCTTCACCCGTTTGCCTCAGTTTACCCATCTATAAAAGGGGGATAATGATACTGATTGCCTTTAAAAAGTGCTTTGAGTTCTACTTATGGAAAGAGCTGGGTGTTAGCATTTGTAACTTACCATGATAAATATAAATATTACTACTCCTGAAGCAGTAATATTGGATACATGGATATTTCACAGAAAACACTGTAAACCCTGAGGGATGCCATAAAGGTATCTCATATGGACATGAAGGCAGGGATTTTAAGACACAACTCTTTGTATTTTATCTTTCATACTGAACATGTCACATGAAAGATAGTGGTTATTTACAGTGCATGTGTACATATACACACGTCTACTTTCAAACTTGCTGTCATTCTGTGTGTGCTCTGAAGTGTATTTATACACATACTTTAATATAATCCGTTGTGATACTGTCTAATTGAAAATGTCCATTTGTATCATTGTTGCTACCACTGTTTTACAATTGCAGGACATTTTTTACAAAACGTAGAATGAAAGGTTTCAATGAAAGTTAGTCTATCAAGTATGATTATTCTGGTTAAATTCATGTATCACTGTATCTAACGTTATGAATATCTGTTCTGTATCTGTATCTCAAATGTGTTTGTTCCTGGGGTAACACCTCGTCTCGCCAGCCCATTGTGAATAACTATTCAAGCTTGAAGAAAAGGAGGATTTGTGGCACCTTAGAGACTAACAAATTTATTTGAGCATAAGATGAAGTGAGCTGTAGCTCACGAAAGCTTATGCTCAAATAAATGTTAGTCTCTAAGGTGCCACAAGTCCTCCTTTTCTTTTTGCGGATACAGACTAACAGGGCTGCTACTCTGAAACCTATTCAAGCTTGATGGGCCATTAAGAAGAATCAACTCTTCAGATATCCATAGGAAGAGGCTGTCTCAGCAAGAATATGGGTGAGTCATCACACCATGTAAGGACATATGATATGCTCAGGTGCCCTGGACTCCATCTTGGGTCAGTAACTTTTCACAAACAAAGGCTGTGAGCTTTGTTTGAGCCAGTAAATTTCCAGGCATGTGGCAAAGGGTATAAAAGATGCCTGAGACCTCCATTTTGCCTCTTTGCTGCCCTCATTCTCTGGACTATGGATTTACAACTAAAAATCTTTTGGAAGATACCAGAGAAATTTTACAAGCCTGCAGTTTATTCCATTGCTGCAACAAACCTGATATAAAGACTTTGCAATTATTTGTATGTATATGATTTATTAACTTTTCTTTTAATAACTAAAATCTAAAGTTTTATTAATAAAAGATTGGCAGTAGTGTGATTATTAGGTAAGATCTAAGTTATATGTTGACCTGGCTATGTGGCTGGTCTCTTGAGATTAGAAAGACCTTGTATTTGATTAAATTGGTTTTCAGTAACCACTCATCATACAGTCCACTGTCTGGATGGTGAGACAAGGGCTGGAATGCCTAAGCAGACTGCATCTTTGACTTCCTCATCACACTGGTTTACTTTTGTAACTGGTTTGCTATAATCTAATGATAGAATAACCCCCCATGTGGGGTTGGTCCACCCTATTTCTCAGCAGATTGTCCTGAATCTGTTATTCCTGGCTGTGACCCACTGAGGCATGGTGACACCCTTTAACATTGAATGACTCTTTACTAGGAGTTTAAATCTAGCATACTGTTAGTATATCTTAGGATACATAGATACTTAGGTTGGATATCTTAGATGCTTGGAAGAGGGCTGGCTGACAACTCATTTCCATATTCCCATTAAACTTGCATCATGAAACTTCACCTATTGATTGTTGAGAGGAGGTGGTGAGGAGAGGGGAAAACATCTTCAAACTAACTGCTTTCTGCCAGCAGTCACCAATAAGTTACTAGCTTTATGAATTTCAAACCTTAGAGCTACAATCTTGAAACAAGTGACCTTTTTAGCTACTAGGTTGATCTGGAACGCTCTTCTATTATAGATCACTTGTGCAGGCACTTCCCAGGGCTGACAGGTCAGAGGTGAGCATGTCACCGAAGTGCCCCTTCCTTTTTGGATGCCTGCACCTAGCAGGGAGGTTGTTGCCATGCTTTTTAGTACTCCCAGCCCTGCTACTGTAAGTTCTCTGCTGTGAAAATTGGCCCATCCATAGCCAACACCTCTTTTGACTGATTTGACATGAGAAACTGCTTCAACGTCACCTCTCAAAGGGACCTTCAAAGTGATGGAAGGGCAGGCCAGGAAATAATTCAAGTCTTGCAGGCAGACAGGTATATGTATGCAATTACTGGGGAGCAGGTGAACTGTATAGCTCCAATAGTGCATATTCAGCTTTATTTCTTTGTCTACAGTGCCATCTGCTGAAATCTCCAATAATTACATTTACAGCCCAGCTGTGTATACACACAAATAGAGACAGACACACTCACTTTGTTACAGGAGACAAATCCTATATTCCAAGTACTCCAGACTCTTATCAGCATTTACCAGCCCAAAGTCCTGGGTTCTAACCCCACTGATGACACATGCCATTATAAATGTTCACAGGCAGCAGGCCTGATTACAATATATAGTTACTAGGATATCAGATTCTACAGATCTGGAAAAGGGACCAATGGAGACTGCTCATTTAGGTGGTCTGAAGAGAGGCGATTTTCCCTGAAGCAAGTTATGGTATATTGGCACCACACCAGGCTGAGTGCCACGTAAGCTATGAGTAAGGTATATATCCTAGTTCTTCAATCCTTCAAATGGAGGTCTTGGCAAGCTGTAATCTGTGGTCAAAGTTCTCAAATGTTTGAATCCTTTAGCAAAGCATATGCTCGTGTTGTCTTAGATTATTTTCTTGCCACACTGAAGTTAAATTTTCCTTTATAATGAAACTTGCTTTTGTGGTGTTCCTTTCACCTGAGGCCTATTTTTTGCTTTCACAAAGAAAGATATGGTCTTGTGTTTAAAGCACAAGACTGGGAATCTGACTTTTACTCCTAGTTCCACCACAGACTTGCTGTGTGGCCTCAGGCTCGTCACTTAACCTTGCTGTGATTCAGTGCCTCAACACCCCAGTGAGGGATATCTCATGGGTGTGGTGTAACTTAATATAAACCAGTATTAAGCACTTTGATAGTTTCTGATAAAAGCTGCTATAGAATTATAAAGTATTATTCTAAAAAATCCCAGAGAAAGAAATATAGAGACTATTTCTTGTCTAACAACAAGCAGTAACTATGGGGTGGTACCAACTAACAGTATCACTACTGTGGTCTAATAACTTGAGCCCCTGACAAGTTATTGCGTCTCTTGGTCACTTCCGATATAAGCATGTTGCTTGGATGTGTTTACCCTCAGCTAGTAGGTGGCTTCTACAGTGATCACTAGACCATGACCGCACAGTCATGATTTTACTCTCCATGATTCAAAGATGAATGACTGGCTGGAGAATTAATGCAAAGAGGCACCATAATCATCATCAGCAAATAGCCACACATCACTACAGTCATCCTGCTGCCCAGTCTTGGGAAATGGGCCATGCAGTGGCCATGCTGAGTGCTCCTAAGTGCCAGTAAAGTGAAGGCAAGGGCTGAGACTTATCCAAGTGTCATTTTGGATGCAGTTTTTTTCTCTGAGGAAATGACAAGTGTTGTATTTCTAGCCCAGTAAGGGCAAAGTAATGCAGTGTTCACAGCCAGAGAAACTAAAAAGGGCAAATGGAGCAAATAGGTCAAGGACAAAGCAGTGGTCAATGATTTTTCCTTCGAACCAAAAAGGGATTAAATAAATCATCAGGTAGGGTAAATCTGGGGCACCCGCTAGTGTACAAAAGTTAGCAAGCTCAGTGATCCTCATATATGTTGTCAAGGTTCCTTCCCCACTCTGAACTCTAGGGTACAGATGTGGGGACCTGCATGAAAGACCCCCTAAGCTTATTCTTACCAGCTTAGGTTAAAAGCTGCCACCACCAAAGTGTTAAACAAAGAACAGGGAAAGAGCCCACTTGGAAATGTCTTTCCTCCCCAAAATCGCCCCCCAGCCCTACACCCCCTTTTCTGGGGAAGGCTTGATAAAAATGCTCACCAATTTGCATAGGTGAACACAGACCCAAACCCTTCGATCTTAAAAACAATGAAAAAGCAATCAGGTTCTTAAAAGAAGAATTTTAATTAAAGTAAAAGAATCACCTCTGTAAAATCAGGATGGTAAATAGCTTACAGGGTAATCCGATTCAAAACATAGAGAATCCCTCTAGGCAAAACCTTAAGTTACAAAAAGACACAAAACCAGGAATATACATTCCATTCAGCACAGTTTATTTTGTCAGCTATTTAAACAAAACAGAATCTAATGCATATCCAACTAGATTGCTTATTAACCCTTTACAGGAGTTCTGACCTGCATTCCTGCTCTGGTCCCGGCAAAAACATCACACAGACAGAGAGGACCCTTTGTTCCCCCCACCTCCAGCTTTGAAAGTATCTTGCCTCCTCATTGGCCTTGCTGGTCAGGTACCAGCAAAGTTGTCGTAGCTTCTTAACCCTTTACAGGTGAAAGATTTTTCCTCTGGCCAGGAGGGATTTAAAAAGTGCTTACCCTTCCCTTTATATTTATGTGTTCAGAGAAAAGCAATGAAAAATGATCAGCTGCCAACAGGGGCAATTTAGAAACTATCTTGTTTGATTATTTAATGCAGTGGGTCTTGGTCTTCTCCAATCGTGCCAACCACCAATGTACAAACAACCAGAATCCCCTAAAGGATGAAACTGATTTAAAAGGAGGATTTTTTTAAGTGCTGCAATTGATTTTTTTGCTTTTGGGTTTTTTAACCTTTAGGAAAAAGAAAAGGAGTACTTGTAGCACCTTAGAGACTAAAATTTATTTGAGCATCCGCTGAAGTGAGCTGTAGCTCACGAAAGCTTATGCTCAAATAAATTTGTTGGTCTGGAAGGTGCCACAAGTCCTCCTTTTCTTTTTACAAATACAGACTAACAGGGCTGCTACTCTGAAACTTAACCTTTAGGCTCCACTTACTTCACGCTTTTCTCCGCACCCAGGAGCGTAGACACCTGCTCTTTCAGTAACGAAGGCGGAGAGTCTCAGGCGCCATCACGAGTCTAGCATGAGCTCGCGCTTTCGGACAAACGCTGAGCCGCCCTGGAGGTACCAGCCTGAGAGCTGCACCCGCACTCGGGCAGACTGTGAACCCAGCCACAGCGCCAGGGGGAGGTAGGCTGAGAACCGCAGGACGCCCGCTGGGACAGCAACGGGGAGCGTCTCTATTTGCAGGAGTCGAGCTCCCTGCGCCCGCCGCACACGCTGCACCTGTCCGGCAGCGACTGGCGCCCCCTCTTGTCCGGACTACATTTCCCAGGGGGGCACTGGGCTCCCCTCATCACGCGATTGGCGGAGCTCACCGGAAGGGGCGGAGCCGCGAGGGGAACGGGCCGGTGGCGGTTGCTCTGGGGCTGGCTGGAGCCTTTCGGCCCAATGGCTGCTCTGAAGTACGCGGGGCTGGAGGACACGGACAGCGAGGAGGAGCTGCCTCCCGGCTGGGAGGAGCGGACCACCAAGGACGGCTGGGTTTACTACGCCAAGTAAGGGGGCACCCGCCGCGCCGGGACCCTGCTGACCCCACTTCTCTCCTGCCCTGGGGATGGGTGGGGGGCACGGATCTGCCCCTCCCCCTCCTGCCCTGGGGATGGGTGGGGGGCACGGATCTGCCCCTCCCCTTCCTGCCCTGGGGATGGGTGGGGGGCACGGATCTGCCCCTCCCCCTCCTGCCCTGGGGATGGGTGGGGGGCATGGCTCTTACCCCTTCCCCCTCCCCCTCCTGCCCTGGGGATGGGTGGGGGGCATGGCTCTTACCCCTTCCCAGCCCGTCCTTGCTGCCATTCCTGCGCGGGGCACAGTAGCTGCCTTCTGCATCTATCCTTGTTGTCTCTCCTAGGTGTGGGCGGGGGCAGAGAGCTGCTGCTTCCCTACACAGAATGACACTAGTGTAAACTTGGGGGAGGGGTAGAGAGGGTGACAGAGCTCTATATGGGAGGGAGGGTCATGAGAACAGGATTTAATTAAGTCACCTATTTCAGTGCATGTCAGTTTCCCAATCTGATACTTACCGAATGGGGTGTTGTGATGTTAGATCTATTAATGTGTGTGAAGTGCAGTAAGGTGCTACGGTAACGGGCAGGGGGATGACAAATAAACACCTTGGATACAGAGAAGGGAAGGGGGCAGGAGTGCCCTACATATCAGGGGAGACCGGGATAGGGGGAATGGGATATATGCTGCTTTATATGTGGGGATGCATAAGTACAATACTAAGTACACATAGGTGGAGCTGTCGTTTCTGGGTAAGTGGTTAATGATACAGCTCTGCGTAAAAGGGATAAAACTCCAGTGGGAGTTGGTTGTGTTTGGGGGCAATATTGCTGTATATTTTTTGGGTGGAGGATATAACTTTCGTATATTTTGGGATATTTGTGTACATATGTGAGAGCAATAGTGTCTTACATAAGGCATCATGGTGCTCTCAATTTTGTCTGGTACGGGAGGAGAAGAGAAACAGGTACTATAATAATCTGCGTATGTGTGGCTACTGAAAGTGATAAACGGGTGTAGCTCAGTCGGGATGTTGAAGTTTGCCAGAGTTTTGGTCGGGTGATTCATTGGTCCATAGCTGCCACCCTGTGCCATTATAAAAATGTTAAGCCTAGACATTGCCATGTTTTGGGCATTTGGCAAGAGAGGATGCACTACAGGGCTGACTTGTGAGAAGAATTTCCCTGCTTTTCTATTAAAGCTCCCTTAACTGGATTGGCTGTGGAGTCAATCTGTATTGAAGTCTGAATGATGGCTCCGGTTATAATGCTAGCATGATCTCCCTTTGTGGAAGGGAAAATATGTAGTAGCAGTGTTTTCTCCTACGTACTGTCAGATGACTTCTCTTCTCCATACTTCTGCACCCCAAATGCACTTCCTAGCTCGTCCAGCATGAGAGGAGTATAAAAAAAGTAATTCTTCTCCACAAACTAAATTATTAAGTCTAGATTTTAAGTGTTCCTTTATTCCCACTGACTTCAGTGAGCCCAACTTTTGGTAATCATTACTAGCATGTCTTTAAGTAAGATCTTATGCATGTGATCTTTGTCAGACATAAGCGTGCTGGCAAAAGACCCTAGTGTAGAGTGACAAAACTTCACTTTTGCTGGCATAGCTTATTTCTCTTTGGGGGCTGTATTTAGCTATACCAAGCCTAAGTACAGTTTTGCTGGTATAAGCTGTGGGGGAGTGCTTTTCTGGTGTAGGATACTGGTGGCTATACTGGCAAAGCACTCCTAGTATAGATCTGGCCTGTGTGTTTGTGTATAATACACACACACTATTTTTTTTCAAAAAGAACAGGAGTACTTGCGGCACCTTAGAGACTAACCAATTTATTTGGGCATAAGCTTTCATGAGCTACAGCTCACTTCATTGATGCATCCGATGAAGTGGGCTGTAGCTCACGAAAGCTTATGTTCAAATAAATTGGTTAGTCTCTAAGGTGCCGCAAGTACTCCTGTTCTTTTTGCGGATACAGACTAACACGGCTGCTACTCTGAAACCTATTTTTTTTCAGTAATTAAAACAATGTACTAAACCACCGGAGAAGTACCTTATGCAAAAGAATTCACTCAGTGGGTCAGACTGTTAGCTGCTGTTGGGTTAGCTCCATTCAAGTTAGTGGAGCTGTGCATATTTACACCAGCTGAAAATCTGACCCAATACATGCAAATATAGCTGATTTTTTTTTTAAAGAAAATGTTTGATTTGTAATGATTATAATTTGGTCTCTGATATTTATATGGCAATGTTTTTGTTTGAAATAATCTGTTAACTTCCTAATTAAATGTTACACTTGCCATGTATAGGAAGTAAAGTATAAAGGCTCTGCAGCCTCACAGTTCTCCTTGCATGCTCAGGGCCTTATTTATTCCCAGTTCTTCCTATCAGTTTACTTCGCTGACAGTGGCTTTAACATGTACCTGTATTTTCTCCCTTTACCAGAAATATCTAACTTATACTGCATGTGTTTTGACGAAGTATTTTAGTAACTTACCAGTATGCATTGTAAACTAATATTATTCCTCTGCATACATGGGTGTCAGAAATTATGTTGATCCTATCCTTAATTTTTGTATGAATGTGATCACATTTTCAATATTTCTAGTATGCACACACACTGGTAGAGAGTGAGGAGCAGTGGAATGGGGCCCCTTTTTTCTCCTGTGGTTTTAGAAAGTATCCTCTTTCTTCTTTCCCACTGAGATGCACAAGTAGTATCAGGGATGCAGCAGCAGAACTTAATCCAGCTGCTGGAGTGTTTCATTTTAGGTAAACATGTCTAGTCCATCCTACCCTTTTCTTCTGCTCAGGTGGTGTTTGCAGAGCCCCCAGAACAAAGGGTTAACGCCTCATTGAGATGCAGGTCAAGTCGTATCTCATAGAGCCCTTGTTTCTAGCTCCCTGCAGACTTGGGCAGACACCACTGCAGCAGTTGCTCTTGGGGCATGCTTTCAAGCTTTTCTTCCCAGATGTGAGGGCTAGAAATGTACTTTTTCTTTTAGATGAAGAGATTCTGATTCAATAACAAGCTGGTGTTGTAAGCATGGGTCTATAATCTATATTCTTTAATTTGTTTATACTGCTTGTTTACCCGAGCCGAAATGTAGAAAGCTATGTGGTATGGTTAGATCTGTTCAAATGAATATTTTTCAGGTGAATAATAGCTCTGGATGGGAGATGATGTCATGATCTGCCTTATTAAATGAACCAATTAATGAATAAATCAGTGATTTGCTGGCCTATAATTAAGTACTGTTTCTCCCTTTGGGCTCACTGATAAATTTCTTTTAAGACTTGCTAAGACTTCCACTTGCTGAGGTGGAAGTTCCAACTCTTTTACGCCACATCTTATTTACGGAAATAACTTGGGCAAAACTTTGAAAGGGATTTTTGTGACTTCAAACTTTTCTATAATGTATTCCCATTGAAATCCTGGTTCATGGTTACATGTTTCATGATCTTCCCCCTTAAAGCCACTGGCCTTTTGTACGCAATCTATTAATGTTGCTCTTTAATCATCCAGAGGGATTGTTTGCTCCCTGCCAGCCTGAGAAATGAGACTTGGATCCAAACTTGTGTTTGAATTGTTGTGGCTTCTGTTCTGTGTGACTAGGTTTTTCTCAAAATCCTGGCACCATAGAATCTAGTTACCTAAGGCAGCACTCATGAAACTTCTTTTAAATAGGGAGGAGATATTATTAATAAGTAGGGGGAATGTATTTCTTTCCTCAAGAGGTTTATACCACAGAAAGATATAATCGGAATGCAGCAGGAACACTGCTATGGTGATATATTATATTGAAGGTAAATAATAGAAATGCATCTTTAAGCTTCTTTTTAATTGTCCTTTTAATTTTTTTTTTTTTTTAAACAGTCATCTTGAAGAGAAAACCCAGTGGGAGCATCCTAAATCTGGAAAGAGAAAACGCATTGCAGGAGGTTTGTGTTGGGTTTTTGTAACGCAGTAAGTTACAAGTAATGATCAGAATGGATGGAGGATCTAGATGGCCGATTTGTGCTGTGTTTGGCCCCAGTCTTGTCAGCTATTTTATATAAGTAAAGCCCCGTTGATTCACCAAAGCCCAACATGTTTGTCAGGGGGTTAGTTTGCATGACTTTATTTCTACATAAAGGCAAAGAATAGGCAGAAGTGCAAAGGTCTTCTGTTTACTGTCCTTGTAATGGACGCAGAGGCTCATGGCAAGATTCGTAAATTGTGTTATGACCCCTTTCCACCACTTGGGTGACACAAAGGGTTCTTATTTCGGCTGTAAATGCCAGCAGAGAATTCCTCTTGTGTAGGGGAATTCCCTACCAGTGCCTCACTGTTCCATGTCCCCCACACCTGGGCTAGGTATGTGTCAAGGAAGGAGTAGGCAGGAAGAGAGCGTGGCAGAACTTTAGATCACCACAGTAATCTGCTACTGGGAAAATGCCCATTTAAGGATCTTCTGTTAGTGGCTCAGGTTAGAGTGCTCTGAGAATCGGGGAACCCAAACTGGCTCCCTGACACCTCCCTTCCCTTGCGGTGAGCTGAGCTCCAGCACTGGAGAGAATAAAATCTCGTTTACTAGCATGATTCATCTTGCTTACCAAAAAGATTGTTGGTTGGGGAAAGCTTCAATAAACGTAGAGGATAAATAAAAACAGTGCATTTTAAAGGAGGCAATGTTATACATACAGAAGAACAGTCCTGCATTAAGACTAGATGATGCATGATATTAACATTTTCAGTAGATTAATGTTAAAGGGATATTAGTAACTTTTTGGTTGGGGCGGGAGGATAAGAGCATTATACATAGGCATGCCAAGGTGGGACTCCATCACTAAATTTGAATTTTTTTATTTTATCGTGTCAGTAAAATATTTAAAGCCATTAAAGAAAGGGATAGGTTGTTCATGTGCTGCCTATGTCTCATGTTTCATACATTGTCAATAATGTGCACATACCTCATGTTAGAATGTTTTCAGTATATTTGAACCACCACCCTGATGAATTACAGGTAATATTTTCAGCCAAGTTTAGCTTCTTTGAAATAGCAGCAAAATTCCTTGATTTAAACATTTTTAGGAAAATATTCTGTCATACTTTTTATCATTTCTTTCCTTTTAACATATCATACCCCTATAATAGTATTGTCTGCCACACACTGGGGCTTATTCCCATGTTCTGATATGTAATGTGCATTATATACAATATTGCAGAATCCAGTATTTTGATAGCTGCTATACTTGATCATGCATTCACACCAGCTCTGCCCAAGATGCATGGGACATGTGCAACATATTATAAGGCAGGATCAAACCCTGTGGGTTTGTACTGCAAGAAAAGTCATTTGTGAAAGGACTACTAGCCTACTGCAAACATCTCCGTATCCTTGTTAGTAATTACCATATGCCACACCATATTGTTTATTCTAGATCTCCTGCATTTTATACCTTTCATCTGAGAACCTTTCCTTTGTTTTGATGGTTTATGAGCAGATATTGTTTTTAAACTTAGCTTCAGTATTCAGGTCAAGCTGGTAGGAGTACTAGGGATGGAAATGCTTGTATATATTTCCCACATTCAGCAATGCCAGGAGTTCAAACTTCCTGTAGAAAATGCTTTGAGATATATTTTCTGTATTCTAGATCTGCCATATGGGTGGGAGCAAGAAACAGATGAAAATGGACAAGTCTACTTTGTAGAGTAAGTACGTGAAAATGTAGATCATGAATGAATAGGAGGGCTGATGATCCATACGAGATTTGGACCACTCTAGTGAGTTGCAATGCTATGATTCTTTGAGTTAAATACACAGAAACCAGTAAGCAAAAACTTAATATTTAAACGTTTAGGCATGTAATAAATCTCTCCCTCCTTCCCCACACACCATGTTAGTAAATTGTTTCATGTAAACACAAGTATAAACTTGCAGTGCAGAATTGAGAGTGACTTAAACTTAATTCTATAACAGAATAATTGTGATATTTAATTAATTATCAATAGATCTCCTAGCTAAACAGAAGGTGGAAAGAATCTAGAAACAAATTATTGGTAAAATGAATTTGAGGAATAACCATAATGAAATGAGGAATAATGGAGTAATTCAAAAGATAACTCCATATGAAGATTGGGTTCCCAAAGAGAACACCCAATGATATGTTAATATCCTCTGTTGTAAAGTCAGGAGAGAGAGAATTGTGAATTCTTCATACAACAAATTGTGACTCTGGTAGACCAAAATTCCTGTCTCTTCAAAGTGTGGGTAGGTGAGGCTGTCTCTTCTTAAAGTAATTTAAGAAATTGTAATTTAAGAAATACAATAGGAACTTGATTTTGTGATCTCAGCTCAGAAAGATAATTACATGGATCAGTTTTTGTAAAGCAAAACCCGTTTCACACTTTCTATATGTGACTCTGCTTATATGGACCGCCAAGCTTCCACGATTGGTTGGTCTGTTTTTATAATATGGTAGTGCTCAGAATGTGTTGGATGCTGTGAAAAACAGAAAGAACAATTCCTGCCCTGGGGAGCTTACAATCTAAAAGATATGGGGGGAAAAGAAAGAGAGGTAGAACAAGGGGCAACATCAGGAGGGGTGAGTTCATAGGAGCAGGGACAGGAAAGAGAGGAAGGAAGGATCATAAGGAATACTGAGTCTGGCTTTGAATAGACATTGATAGAGAGGAGAAGGGAGGTTGTTTCAGTAAACAATGAGTCAGTAGAGGGGGAAGAATATTTACAGTCCAAACTGTAGAATCCGCTCACACAAGGGGAGCACAGGTGTTGTGAAGATCATTGATCAAAAGTAAGTTGAGAATTTTTTTGTCAGAATGATCTTCTGACAGAAAATGCAGTTACTGCAAAAACAGAAATTTTCCATGGAGCGGGTGGGGACAATCTTTTTTTTTTTTTTTTTTTTTTGGCCAGACTTTCATTTTTTTCCATTGGGGAGGGAAATCTAAATGAAGTATTTCGTTTAGGGTCAGTTCAACCCAAAATAGAATATTTTTTGTTGAAGATTTTTTGAATTGAATTCTGAATCAGTTAAATAAAACATCAAATTGCATTTCTCTTTCAGCAGATTGCTTTCTGGGAGTTATAGTTCAAGCCCCGGTCTCTCCTGTGTGCTGGGCTGGGCTGAGCTCAGCTCAGCTCAGCTCTCTGGAGGACTGCATCTCCCAGAATCCAATGTAGATTTCCCTCTGACCAAGTTCTGCTTGATTCACCATGGGAATGTGGCCTGGCTAGGGAGCCTGGCACAGAAGGGAGAATGGGGTCCTCAGGCTTCTGAAATGCAACTCCCAAGAGTCAAAGCGTTACAATAGGAAAATGCAGTTTAATGTTAAAGTGACTCAAAATGAAACATTTCTGTTCACTTCAATTTCAGGAATGTTGAAATGTTTCCATTAAAAATGTCACAATGAAACATTTAATCTCTTCTGAATTAAAATTGTTGTGGGAATTTCTCTTTTGGGGGAAAAATGTGGACATTTCAGTTGAAATGCTGGAATTTCTTGTGGGACAGAAATTCTGAATTTCACTTGGCTCAAGGAAAGGCTCTGACCAAGAAAGAAAAGATGCTGCTTCTTTTCCTCCTCCAGCTTATTTGGCTGGGGATTGCTGGTGGGTGCTGCTACAGTTTGAGTCCAGAGGTATAGCCCTTTGAAGCATTGGCAAAGTTTTCATTAATTGTCAGACACACAGATTTTTTGTGCGAAAGTCAACATGGTTTCTGTAAAGGGAGATCGTGTCTTACTAATCTACTGGAGTTCTTTGAGGGGGTCAACAAACATGTGCACAAGGGGGATCCAGTGGACATAGTGTACTTAGATTTCCAGAAAGCCTTTGACAAGGTCCCTCACCAAAGGGTCTTATGTAAATTAAGTTGTCATGGGATAAGAGGGAAGATCCTTTCATGGATTGAGAACTGGTTAATAGACAGGGAACAAAGGGTAGGAATAAATGGTAAATTTTCAGAATGGAGAGGGGTAACTAGTGGTGTTCCCCAAGGATCAGTCCTAGGACCAGTCCTATTCAACTTATTCATAAACGATCTGGAGAAAGGGGTAAACAGTGAGGTGGCAAGATGATACTAAACTGCTCAAGATAGTTAAGACCAAAGCAGACTGTGAAGAACTTCAAAAAGATCTCACAAAACTAAGTGATTGGGCAACAAAATGGCAGATAAAATTTAATGTTGATAAATGTAAAGTAATGCACATTGGAAAAAATAACCCCAACTACACGTACAATATGACGGGGGCTAATTTAGCTACAACTAATCAGGAGAAAGATCTTGGAGTCATCGTGGAGTGTTCTCTGGAGACATCCACGCAGTGTGCAGCGGCAGTCAAAAAAGCAAACAGGATGTTAGGAATCCTTAAAAAAGAGAGAATAAGATGGAGAATATCTTATTGCCCTTATATAAATCCATGGTACGCCCACATCTTGAATACTGCATACAGATGTGGTCCCCTCATCTCAAAAAACATATACTGGCATTAGAAAAGGTTCAGAAAAGGGCAACTGAAATGATTAGGGGTTTGGAACGGGTCCCATATGAGGAGAGATTAAAGAGGCTAGAACTTTTCAGCTTGGAAAAGAGGAGACTAAGGGGGGATATGATAGATGTATATAAAGTCATGAGTGGTGTGGAGAAAGTGAATAAGGAAAAGTTATTTACTTGTTCCCATAATATAAGAACTAAGGGCCACCAAATGAAATTAATGGGTAGCAGGTCTAAAACAAACAAAAGGAAGTTCTTCAGTCAGAGCACAGTCAACCTGTGGAACTCCTTGCCTGAGGAGGTTGTGAAGGCTACGATTATAACCAGGTTTAAAAGAGAACTGGATAAATTCATGGAGGTTAAGTCCATTAATGGCTTTGAGCCAGGATGGGTAAGGAATGGTATCCCTAGCCTCTGTTTGTCAGAGGGTGGAGATGGATGGCATAATTTTTTTGACCTAGCTACTGCCTCTCAGGGAGCTGGATTACTTAAGGTGATGCAAGAACTCTTCCTGTTTTGTGGCGGTAGTGTCTATGCTGAACACTATTGCAGCAGCGCTGCAGCAGTGTTTCAAGTGTAGACAAGCCATAACTTGTAAAGGTCTTGACTGAGGTTAAAAAGGAGAGAACAAGTCACATGTTCTCTTAGTAACATTCTTGGTATTAATAAGACCTGCTTTTGGCAACACTTCAGTGTTTCCCTAGTGCTTGCAACCTTACTGCACGGCATCGAAGAAACAAAAATTGTTTGAAATCTTGTTTTTGATTTTTACAGCCATATAAACAAAAGGACTACATACCTTGACCCCAGACTGGCATTTACCGTTGAAGATAATCCAATGAAGTCTACTACTAGACAGAGATATGATGGAAACAGTACTGCAATGGAAATCCTTCAGGGTCGTGATCTGAGTGAAAAAGTGGTTATAATCACTGGAGCGAATTCAGGAATAGGTAGGTCATTGTGACACTTAAGTGAATAAAATATTATGGTTCATCTACTTGCGAGTAGTTTTGACCTAACATTGGTTTGGTATATTTATATTCGGTATATTTATATTCCTTGGTGCAGTTCATCCTAAAATCATTTGAAAGGGAACATTCTCTGAAATAGTATTTTCAGGCTACAACAGGCTCTAAACTTTTCTTATTGTCAGCACATGTCTTGGTTAAACCTGTTTTAGGGAGATTTTATATCGTTGACTGAATAACTTTAAATTTATGTAAACATTACCAGAGTTTGGCATACTACTCTAAATTGGCATTACTGTAAATGCAGCAAATTTGCTTTTATAATTAACTAAATTTGTTTAATCAAATGTGCACATTTAAAAGTATGTAAAATTTGGGGTGTAAATGAATCAAAGCTTCTCCTGCCCCGCCTTTAGAGTTTTTTAATTTGAGTCAATTGCTAAGAACCTGAAACCGTGTAGCTCAGAAATAACCTAGCTCTTCTCTCTTTTAACCTGGTTCAAGGTTATCATGTGAACCTCTTGAGTGAAACAGTGTTCCATGCTTGTATAGCGATACTGTAGTCAAAGGGTTTGACACCTCATCCAGATCTGTGATACTTGTGAAAGGTAACTGTTATTTTGAGAGGATGTCTGGATTTGTATTGTGGTTTCTCCTCCTTTTCCCCACCCAATTTGCAGTTCTGGGTGGTCATAGCTAAATTACAAGCACCTTGGGACTAAGTGCTTGCTACCAATGGCTGCTATATAATGTTAACCTATCAGGCTAACAGGAAACTACTTTACAACCCTGTTTATCCGACCCTCCATTATCTGGTTCTCCATATTAACCGAACAACCAGCACGCACAGGGCCAGAAGTGGGTAATCTCTCCTTTGGCTGCTAGATGGCGCTGCAGTCTTGGATTTGTCCATTCTCTGCATTATCCGAATTTTTGATTATCCGATCTGGCCCTGGTCCCAGTTAGATGGATAAATGGGTTCTGCTGCATATTAAGAGGAGAACAGAAGCATAAGTGGGTGTGTGAGACTAGGCAGGAAGTATTGCTGCCTATGTGAACTGTTTGAAAATCTGAGTGTTTTGTTTTGCCGTTTGCTCATTTTTATTTTGAGCATTTTCCTCATCTTGGGAAATAGCCAAATAAATAAGACTCCCTGTCTGACTGGAACATTTGTAGTATTAATTACACAAGTGCGTCTGAAAAGGCTGCACCGAATAATTGGCATTCAGGACTCTCTTACTCTCATAGAGCAGACACTCGGTAACTCGATTGTACCTGGATGATTAAGATCCCATGGGTGACCTGATCCTTAGCCACCCCTCTGTTTATTTTAAAGCCTCTGCAGCGGTCAGAACAATGCAACAAACGTGTGGCATTAGTGGAGTGAACTAAACATTGGGCATGTGCTGCTTCAAATTGTGAGGATGTAAGGTTCAGAAAACCCCAAGTCCAGATGTTTTTCTCAGTTGAACTTATATCACATGTGAAGACATGGCCTATGAGCCTCAAACTTCTCGGGTGCCGTAATGTCTTTGACATCACTGCTGGTTCCATCTCTGCATCCAGCACCAGTTACCAACTGCCAGAGAGCAAGATGTTTCAAGGGTGAGGCAGTTGGGACTTGGGTACAGGGCGATCACATAGAGTCCTGTGCTGTTTGGGCACCCTGAGTTGTCCTGATTTTGTGAGGCCTAAGCGTGAGGCTTGCTTTCTCCTTCACTGCTTAGTTTGAAGGGGAGCTCTTGTACTTTGCTTCCACAGAGCGTGGCTGCTAATGTTCTTTTCCAGGCCTTTGGATGTACCTTGTAAGTCTTGAAGATCTGTTGAGATGGGGCTATCTAGAATATTGAGATAGGACTAGAAATCATTAAACACTGAATTCTAGTCCCAGTTCAGCCACTGTATGCCGTGTGGCCTTGGGTTAGTAACTTGTCCTCCATATGCATCAGGGATAGTACTTCCCTACCTCGGAGGAGTGTTCTGAGGATTAATTAGTTAGTGGTTGTATAATGCTCTGAAAATCAAGTACTCTGTTCTGTGTTTTTTAGTGTGATTGGATGTTCTCGAGGAAAATGCTGCTGTGTTCCACTAGCTAAAAATTGATTAAAAGAAAATCTTGTTCAGCCTGGGCAGTTTGAAATTTTATAAGGTCAGAAGCACAAGAAGTTTAAAAAAAAAAATCAAATATTAAGGCTTCTTGTTTTCAAAATCAGTTTGCAACTTACTTTAAAGACTGATTTGACAGTCTCTGTAAATGTTTCTGCACATCCTGGGTGGGAACTTTGTTTATTTCAATATGACCGGGAGTTAGCTCCAAAAGGCCAAACATATATTTTAATCACATTACATTGTTTGTTTTTGCTCAAAAATATCTTTTTAACTTTTAAGTTAATGAATTGAGCAAAAAAGATGGAGTTCAAACAAATCTGAGAGCGCATTTAAAAAAAACCCAAACAACCCAGAATAAAAACCTTCTTTCATTCACCAGCACACATCAGTTGACTATGCTAAAGGTAAAAAACCCAAACTGTTCTTGGGCTGATGTTCCTAATAATTTATCAATAGGTATAACATATGGAATCTTATGCAGGTTACTAATTACTAGAATTTTATTGTGTAATCATCCTGATTTAGTAAATGCATGTGAAAAAAATCACTTCCAAAGTGTGTCACTGTTGTCACTGAAGGGCAAGGGAGGAAAAAACAAAGATACAGTGTGTAAAAACACAATGACTTCTGGGGTCTTAAGCATATTGAACATACAACTTCTGTGTTCTGACTGTCATGGGAGCATTCAAGAAGGTCAGATAATTCAGGGAATTGTCACTATAATTCATAGACTCCAGGGAATCCAATCCTTTTCTGGACAAGAATTTTAGATTATCTAGGTTTGAAAAACTTGATTATAGTATCCTAATAAAAGCTGGAACTCCAGCTGAAGGTGTGGATGAGCAACACACCATTCTGGTGAAATCATGATTCCATTGAAGTCCATGAGAGCTTTACCATTGACTTCAAGATTTCACCTTTAGTCTAGGTTTATGTACAGTTGGGTCCCAAAAGCTAAGCAACTAAATCTGTGTGAGGGCAATTAAATAAGTTGCCTGTTTTTCACAGGGACAAAGTTTCTAGGAGTTGTAGGTGCCGTTCACCTGTGAAAGTTGAGCCACTTGTTTAGTTACCCAAGTATTGATTTTTGTGCTCAACCTTAGGATCTCATGTTGGCAAATATTGGGTGAAATCTTGGCTCTATCAAAGTCTTTGGCAAAACTACCATTGATTTTAAAAGGACAAGGATTTCACTTATTGTCTTTGACCGCTGTGCTCATCTGTAAAATGGGAAAAATTATATCTACTACAGAAGTCTCTTGTGAAGATTAAAAATGACACGTGTTCTGTAAAGTGATGTTCCGTATTTTACTTGATGTAAACTGATGAACAGCTTATGGCTGTACTACTAACTGTAGAAGTGGTGGTATATTTTCTGCAACTCTTTCGGTATACCCAACTCTCAAATTATTTCTCCCTCCCATCAGATATTTCCTTTAACTTCTGTCTTCTTATTTAAAGCTAACAATTAATCCATTGCAGGTTCCACTATGAGGAAAACTTGTTAACAAGAGTATGGAATTCAAGTTCAGATTTCTTGGTTTTATCTAATGGCTGCTTTCCCATTTCTTTATTTTTTTTGGTACTTAGTCTTAAAAAAAGTTACCACAAAACATATTAAAGAAATAGTTTTTTTTCCCCCAGAGGTGTGTTTAGGATATACAATGAATAAGTGAAAATATGTAAAACTTATGGTGAAAAGAATTTACTAAATATATCCACTAGTCACTTGAAAAGTTAAGAGTCAGGTTTTTCTAAAATACTTAGATTTTATCAGGGAGTGAATACTTACTAACTTCTTTAAAATCAAAGCTGGTGTTTGTGTTGTGAGGATGGTAAATATCAAACTTTTTTCTTTCTTTAATTTTACAGATCTCTTCTTGTCATGTGATAAACATTCTTTAGATCTTGATTAATTTTAGTCAGGATTAAATTTTCATCTTCTAAATATTGGGTCAGAAAAATGTTAATTATCTGTGGGCTGCAACATTATATTATGATTAATTTTAACTTCAGCCATGAATGGTCTTGTAATATTAACCATCTATTTTCAGATACAGACCCTGTTCCTGCAGAGACTTATTCACACACAAAGTAGTTCTTTTAAAGTCAGTGAGACTACTTGCAATACATGGTTAATGCATAGTTAAGTATTTGCAGGACTGGAACCCTAGTTTGGTTACAAAGAAAGAGTCCTTTAGTTTGTATCGTACATACAAATAAAAATAATTCTTTAATTTTTTTTTTTCCACAAGAGGGCTGTATTGTCCTTTGAAAATATTAAACAAAAGAGAGCTTTTATATTTTTCTCCTCCTCTGTGGTTTTTTGTTAAATACTTCTGAATTTTTGTAATTATCAGCGCTTACGTTCAAAGTGTGAGAAGTATGTTAGCTGTTCCGTTGCATTCTAGTCTATAAGAAGATACAGTATTTTCAACTTTGTTTGCAGTCAGTTCTGCCAAATTACACAATGTCCATATTTTTAGTAGTATTTGTTTTTAATATCAGGGAGACAATGGTGTGCTTTATATATTTCTGGGAAGCTGAATTACACAAATATTACTATACATTTTAAGGCTCATCTCAGGCTACAATAAATGCCTTGAAACTACATGTACCTCTGCTTCATTTTTTTTTTAACAGTACACATTGGCTACCTAATCTATTGTGAATATTAGACTATGTAAGAACAATAAAATATAAATGACACAGTACTATTTATGCTGTTTTACTGGCATATTGTAGAGGGACAAAATGTGTATCTTTTTGTGCTGGTGCAGACTTCGGAAAACATTTTTTTTTAAAAAGCCGTCTTATATGAGATTGTTCTTTTAATCACAAAGTTTCATTTTTTTCTCTTTACAAAACCATCATGCACAGAATCTTTTTGTATTCAAAGAATGAGAAATAGTCCTATTTTGGTTATATCAAGGTCATAAGCAATCTATTAATTACATATCTTAGGGGATGCCCAGATCAAACTCAGGGGTGACCTCAGAAAATTAAAAGCATTCTTGGCTTTGTGTAGCTTACTTTTTTTAACCAAATACTGAAAAAATTCCAAAAACTCTTGTGCTGAACATGACTGTCCGTGCTGCATTTTCTTAACTCTTGAGTTACAAAGTCTTTTTTCAGTCCATAAATTTAGTTGATCTGCAAACATTTCCACTATTTCAAAACCAGTGACTGTGTATTAACACTTTTTTGTGAAATAGAATATTATTTTGTATTGCAGACCCCTAGAGACCCCAGTCAGGAGTGAGGTCCTATTCTACTAGGCACTGTAAATGCATATGAGCGCTTTCATTTTCCACAGACTTGTAGTGTAAAAAGTCAATACAAAGCTGCAGTATTCAAAAGTTTTGTAACATCATATTGATGCCTAGAATGAGGATATGTTCTTTTAATATATCAAAATTAAGCATCTGCTGTATATTTTATTAATCTGTTTTGGATAACTGGCCCTTGGATTTTTAGAGGCTTTATAAAGATGTGTATTTCCCTTCTCTTTCACCCTTGTCTGAATTACCTGTGGTTATAGGTGGGCTCTGCCTTGTGCACTGGGGCTTGACTTGCATGTCATTACTAGAACTCTAGCCTGAGACAGCTGTTAATAAAGATTAAATAGAGGGCTTAATTAGTTCCTAGTTTTGTAGTATAGTACTTAAATTTTAAATTCCAGAAGTCTGTCTTGGATTACCATTTTTAACTATAATTTAAGTCTCAAGAGAAGAGGACATGCTTCATTAAGGCTTGCTTATATAAACAAAAAATACACTAAGCAACCTGCATTGCTCATCTTAACTACAAAAATATAGGTAGCAGCTCTATCCCTTTAGTCTTTCTTAAATTGATTTATACTGTACCCATTGCTGACTCTTCTGTTGCTTAAACAAACAAGTAGTATCTGTGCATCAGGCTATGGAATTGGGGAATAAATTGTCAGTACTATTAGCTAAAAAAATTAGCTGCTATGTACCTTCCTAATGGAATGTATATGGAATGAAGTGTATTCTCAGTAACAAATGCTACAGCTAGGGTTTGTTTCAAAATGACATTTGTGTGTTCCTAAATACATCTCAGTGTTGTAAAACTTTACTCACCCCAAGAAAGTAAGTAAGTATCTATTAATTTGCATACTGTCACCATGATAATGTATGGGTGATGAGACTTTGTTCATAGATGGTCGTGATGTTTAGGTGATTGTATTTATCATGCACCTTTGACTGTCTTACTTGCTCTCAGCCCACTAATCTATCTCACCTGGGACTTTGACATTTCAAACCCGTGATCAGTATAGAACATCTACCATTTTTTTGAAAATCAGTCTGCTCTCCAAAAATCACTCTTTTCAACTCGCTCTTTGCCCAGAAAATGAAAAATCATTTGCAGTGGGCTAGTCACATTCAGCTTTGGATCCATGACATATTTCAGGTTTGGGACCTTCAGGGGAATATGTGAACTTCAGAGCTTCGGAAACTCAGGAATATCTCTCCGGTCCAGTTAAACGCATTGTTATGGTGTATCTATCCCACACAGGTGATGAAAGGGCTGACTGGAACTAGAAAGCTCAATTAAGGTACCTGGAAATTGGGTTTGCCTCTCTCCCTCCCAGACCTCTCCCCCGAAGATGAGTCCCAGCAGTGGAAGGAGCTGAGCATAAAGAGAGGGAGCCCAGAGCAGAAGATAGGTCTCAAGCAAGATGCTGGAGGAAAGGGCAGTTTCCTGCAGTAGTCCCTGGTGCAGGAACAAAGACCCCAGAGAAGAAGGGCCAGAAGAGTGCCCTGGGGCCACTATACTGGTTAAGGGACCAGGAATTGGGAGAGAATCCAGAAGCGAAGGGTGGGTGGACGTTGTTTATGTTGGTCCTTTGTTTGGGCCATTTGAACTCTAGTAGGAGATTCTGGGGCTGAGAGCCCTCCACTGTGAAGGAGGATTAAGACATGAAGAGCCTCGGTTCACCAAAGGCAGCAGAGCCAGAACTTTTTGAGGTATGGTCTTGACCTTAATTGTTTGATTTGAGGTGGTGTAGGTTGAAGAGTGTTGGAAAAGTACAGTATTATTCAAGAGCCCTGGAAAGGGGATGCCTGCAATGCTATCACAAGCCAGACAGACAGAGACACACACAATGCTTACATTTAGTCCTAGGAAGTCCCAAAGCTTACCATCAAAGCATAGTTTTAGACAGAAAGTCAGTGTATGTAACAATGTCTATTCTCTCTCTGTATCTAAAGCTTGTACATTTGGACAAAAGCTAAGGGCCCTGCTTTAGTGATACGATGCTTGTGTGCCAGTCCGTCTGGTCACATCACACTGCAGGATTGAGGCCAATGGCAGTTTGTTTTACAGGTGGAATGATATGTCATATAATCCCAGTAAAAATTCTAAATTCAAGAATCTTACATTTTCTCTCTAGGGTGTGAGAATTTACCATCATCATAAGTATCAGAATGACTTTAAAGTACCTGGGTTTGTGACAGGCTTCACAACTTGGAACAAATGATCCAGAATCTGCCTTCAAGGAGCTTCATGTAAGGGTAGACGTGTAGCATTCATCCTCTTTGCAGTTCTTAAGACACTTAGATAATAAAGCAGTTTTGATCACTTAAAACTTTCTAAACTGCTTATGGAGAGGCTTTTGGGTCTCCAGTACTTGCCAGCTAGCTCCGTCACCGAAAAGTTTTCCTATATAGGTGGAAAATGACATAAACTCTCCTGTACGAAACATATACACTTTATATTTGGGGTATGCCCTGATGCTCTTGAATATCACAAGGTGCTTAATCTTTCTTGGATCTGTAGGCAGAAAGCAAATAAGAATTAAAATAACCACAGAGATGTCCCTTTTGATTACTTCTTTTTTTACCTAAATCAGAGGTTGAATAATGTGTTCTGAATCTCCCAGAAAGATCACTTAGTGCATATAGGGAAACATGCCAGACATGGGAGTCTGCTCAGGCTTTTGGCAGAGGGCACAATGCTCTTATTATGAAGGGATGGTGGTTTGTGTGTGTGTGTGTGTGTGTGTGTGTGTGTATTTATATGTATATGTGTGTGTATATGTATATGTTCATGAATGATGATGTAGTTGAGCCCTAACTAGACAGTACAAATAACAGTATCTTTAGTCAAATCCAGATCATATGGGAGGAATAAAACAGACCCAAAAAATATCAATGAGGACTATAATTTTAATGATATTAGTCTGATTCTTTAAGTATGTTCACTGTCTCACTATATTACAAAGCTCTTGGTGGTCTCAGCCCACACAGACACTTGTCTGAGTTTGTTAGTAAGGAATTGTTCACCTCTGCTTTGGAGCTAGAGGACACATTTTTCTTCCCCTCTCGAAACGTGCATACATTTCTGTCTGAACACAGACATTGGTTTATTTTCTAATTTATGTCTTTATCCTTTCTGTTTGTCTCCAGATGAAATAATAGTTAAAATGATTATATGAACGGACATACAACTTCTATAAATGATTCACTAGACATGCTGTCCTGGTCTAGACTCCTTTCCTGATTTGTTGCAAAGCTTCTGAGTCTTTTTCACAGTTGGGTGTATGATTTTTTTTTTTTTTTTTTTTTTTACCCATCCTTCTTTCAGGCAGATAGTAATTTAAATCGGGGGAGGGGAAGAGGGGGAAATAAGATTTTGAAACCAACGTGAACCACTCAGGCTTGGTTGTTCAGTTGTACTGAAAAATAAGAGCATTTTATTTAAGAAGGATCTTTTTATATGGAACTTCTCTTTTTTGTTTTTGGTCTGCTTTGTACTGTTGCTATTATCTAATGCACACCAGTAGTACTAATGCAACCTTTCATGCAGCAGAGCTCTTTAGATGCAGATTAGCTGATTAAATGTTTTGTTTTTTTTAAACTTGCTTTAATGAAATGCAAACATCAAGAAAACTTGCTTGCATATTGCTTCTACTACTTGCAGTGCCTTTTGGGGTATGTCCTCACTGCATAGTTAACCTGGGCTTCTTCCTTGTGTTTTAGCCCCCTACCATCCTCACAGAAAACTCTCTCATCTGGCTTTGGGTGTGTTTGAAGACTGGGCTAATTTACCCATCTGGGGTATAGGTTAGAACCCAGACTCCGTTTAACTCTGTATGGAATCCTCCCACTTTGCAGTTAGCATGCAGACAAAGTTACTTGAATGCAGATGATCCTCCAGTGTCCTTCCCACAATTCCCCCGAAGGATGGACAAGGTCTCCCACAATTGACTACGAAAGAGTCCCAGAGCATCTCAGCACAAAGAACCATGGGATATGCCCTCAGACACTTGGGTGAGTCTAGAAACCAGGAGGACATGGTAACACAGATAGGGCTTTGGTGTGAGGATGCTCGCATCCAGTGTAGGCCAATCCAGGTGTTTAGACCTGGGTGTTTATCACCTAGAATAGCTGCGTAGTGAAGACTTAGGGCTTGTCTGCACCTGAAATGCTACAGCTGCTTCACTGTAGTGCTTCAATGTAGATGCTATGTATGCTGATGGGAGGGTCCTGAGAGGCGGTAGCTAGGTTGACAGAAGAATTCTTCCGTCGACCTACTGCTGTGTATGCTGGCTTAATTATGCTGCTCGGTGGTATGGATTTTATATCCCTGAGCGATATAGCTAGGTTAACTTCTTAGTGCAGACCAGGCATAAGTCCTTCCCTCCTCAGAGGAGGAAAAAGGAGATCGGGGAGTTAGGGCCTAATTCAGCACAGCCGTCGAGGGAGGCAGGACTTGCCTACTCCGCAGGCCCTGCAGTAAAGGCCCTGCAGAGTCCAGAGGAGGGAGTGTGGCTCTACACTGTTCCATCCATTGAAAGATGCCTTGTTCCCTGATTGCCAAGTCTTTCTCCAGCTCCTTTCTCCCTCTGAGATCAGCCTAGGGTAAACTACATGTTTTGTAGCTTGGATCAAACAACTGGGGAGTGTTCAGGCCTTTACAAATGTGAGAAACTATATTGCCAGTTAACACTGAACAGATTGAGGAGTTTTTACCACCTCAAATTAATTTTATTGTATTGGGGTGAAGGAAGGAGGGAGACTTTGATCAATACATGGATCTTGTGCCTTCACCTGGAATTGTTTACTGGATATCTAGTTGTGGTGGCTAACTCTTGTAGCCTTTTTGATTGGCTTTGTGGGTTGATCAGTGCTGCCATGAAGAACTGGGGATAGGGAGGATAATAGTGGGTATTGTTTGTTTCTGCAGGGTTTGGGCTTTTAGTCCTTTTGTGATCAAGAGACTTTCAGATGTAAGCCTGCAGATAGTGGCTTTGTCTACACTGGACTGGTTCAGTTCACTACACTGGTTCAGGGGTGTGAAAAAACCACACCCCCGAATGACAAAAGTTTTGCTGCTGAAAAGCGCCGGTATGAACAGTGGTTTGTCGGCAGGAGAGTGTCCACTATCCATGATCAGATCATTTTCTAATCAAGACCTGGCTATTTTGGAGATGATTGCAGGAGTGTGCATACAAAATATGAGAGACATGCACACGCAAAGGTCAGGATGTCTGGGTCTGTGTTCCGGTAAGCGTAAACCAGTCCTTATCTTTCATGTAATTACTCCATTTCTCAAACTCTCTGTGCCTACTAGATAATGCTTCATTGCTATGGAAGCAGAGATGTAAGCAGTGAGAAAGAGACCTAATATGTCATCAAATTAATTCTTCTAATAATGCAGCCGTGTTCGCCACTTTGTCTGTAGGTGTTCTGAGAATTCTAGTTTTAAATGTCCTAAAAAATGGGGGTTTCTTCCACTTCTGTGGAAAGAGACTGTCGCACAGCTTCATACGTTTCACTTTTGAGGATGCAGCCTGAAGGAGTCCTTGCTTAGTTTCATAGCATTACTTGGCTCCAACAGAATTTATTTATTCTGTAGGGCAAGGACTGACTCCAACACTGCAGCTCTTAAGCTTTGTACCAGTTGAGGACATGTCCTGCATGTCTTTTAAGATGCATAGTAGTAGCGTGCTTCTCTAGGAGAACTTGAGAGGCCCACAGTGTGTGGGCATGTGGTTGTTCAGGGCACTTTGGGGCAGTGGCCAGGAAAAAGGATAAATTTTGTGGGTAATGGCTTCAAGACAGAGTGCTGGCCGTATGAAGTTCTAAGTTCCACAGATCTGAGATCCCTGTTCTGATGACTCTTACGAAGTTGGAAATTACCATTCGCAGGTCAAAGTGTATTTCTAATGACTGAAAATAGTGAGACGCAAACTGGCTTTTTAAAACTGATTTAATCATATAAAGAGTTAGTTACAAAGGTAAGGACCCTTTTTTGTTTTAAAATATGATTAAACTGCATCATCCTTGTAAATGAAATTTTGTTGCCTAAGATTTAGCTTACATTAAAGGATTTTTTTTGAATGTATCATTTTTTTCTTTATGTAGCTTAATTTATTTGAATACTAAGCATTCCTTTATTTTACGTATGCCTCTTACGTTGTGATTGTTATAGTCCATAACAGTTAATGAGTAAATTGCATTAGTCAGAAAAGTTCTTTTATGAGGTAGACTGGAAATAGTATCGGATTTTCATATTTCTTTTCTCATGTCCGTTTTGATGAATCTATTTATTCATTCTGTAATGAGTAGTACACATGGTTGGTTAGCCAAGTTATTGAACTTTATCAACCTTGGCTGAAATTCACAATGCATGCCAAACTTCTTGTAACATGTAAGAAATTACATCTTGGCTAAAAGGTTCAATAATGATTACTCTTGTAATGGAATCTTTTCACAAAGAATGGGATTTAACTGTATGCCTGTGCTTTTTTTAATTCATTCTAATACTGAAATAACATGCCTGTAGATCAAATTAATTTATTTATGATACACAATCACATTTCAGAATGTGTTTAATTATCTGTTACGAAAGGGTTAAAAAGACTTGTCTATGTGCCTTGGAGGAACTGGATCTTTCTTGTCAAATGTCTTTCAAAATATTTGACTTGGAAAGGTTTTTCTGCTTATCATAAATGTTAATATAATAACAATACCTTTCATGGGATGTGGAGATAGAAAAGATCTTTTTGATGAATTAATCCATCTCTCTACCAGAGCAGGATTTATTTCCTATTGTGTCTTATCTATACACATTCTGAAAGTCAATAGCACTGCAGCATCAGGGTTGACTGAGTGACCTAGCTGTGCATTTTAGAATTGGTTAGGAGTTTTCCATTGGAAAGATTTTCCAACAAAAAAATTGAAATTTTCCATTGAAAAATTTCCAGTTTTGCTTAATAATTTCAATTTTCTACTGGGCAAATGGAAATTTTGTGACTTCCTGGCTGCTTGCCTGGAAGACTATTGTCACTTTTTTTTCTTCCTGCCTGCAGGGAGAAAGTGGAATTGAGAATGGCCTTCAGGTAGGCAGCCAAAAAATTCCACTTTTGGTTCTCCTAGGACAGGATCTTTCTGGAAAACCCTTCCCTAGGAAAATATTTCATGTTTTTGAATTTTCATCCCATTCAGGGAAAAATTTGTTTTTCAAAAACACAAAATTTTTCTTGGGAAGGGATTTTCATTTTCTGGGCAACTGAAGGGCATTTGAATTCTCTGCAGTGCTTGTGATTTCTTAAGTAGAACAGAAAAGGAGTACTTGTGGCACCTTAGAGACTATCAAATTTATTTGAGCATAAGCTTTCGTGAGCTACAGCTCACTGCATCCGATGAAGTGAGCTGTAGCTCACGAAAGCTTATGCTCAAATAAATTTGTTAGTCTCTAAGGTGCCACAAGTACTCCTTTTCTTTTTGAGGATACAGGCTAACACGGCTGCTGCTCTGAAACCTGTCATTAAGTAAAACAGTAACTGTTGATTTACAGGCTTCTTAATATTTGTTTTCTAAGAACATAAGAACAGCCATACTGGGCCAGAGCAGTGGTCCATGTAGCCCAGTATCCTGTCTTCGAACAGTGGCCAATAGGTGCTTCAGAGAGAAAGAACAGACAGGCAATCATCAAGTGATCCATCCCCTGTCACCCATTCCCACCTTCTGGCAAACAGAGGCTAGGGACACTTCAAAGCATGGTTTTGCATCCTGCCCAATAGCCAGTGATGGACCTATCCTCCATGAATTCATCTAGTTCTTTTTTGAACCCTGTTATAGTCTTGGCCTTCACAACGACCTTTTGCAAAAAGTTCCACAGCTTGACTACGTTGTGTGGAGAAATACTTCCCTTTGTTCATTTTCAACCTGCTGCCTATCAATTTCATTTTGTGACCCCCTACCTCTTCTGTTATGAGGAGTAAATAACACTTCCTTATTTACTTTCGCCACACCAGTCATGATTTTATAGACCTGTATCATATCCCCCCTTAGTCGTCTCTTTTCCAAGCTGAAAAGTCCCAGTCTTATTAATTTCACCTCATATTGAAGCTGTTCCATCTCCCTAATCATTTTTGCGGTTGCCCTTTTCTGTACATTTTCCAATTTCAATATATCTCTTTTGAGTCGCGGCGACCACATTTGCATGCAGTATTCAAAATGTTGGTGTACCATGGATTTATATAGAGGCAATATGATATTTTCTGTCTTATTATCTGTCCCTTTCTTAATGATTTCCCAACATTCTATTAACTTGTTGACTGCCACTGTTCTGAAAACATCCACACAATGAAAACTATCCACAATGACTCCTAGATCTTTCTTGAGTGCTAACAGCTAATTTAGACCGCATCATTTTATATGTATAGTTGGGATGATGTTTTCCATTGTGCATTACTTTGCATTTATCATTTCTAAGGAAAATGATACTCTCCTTGAGGGATTTTTGGCTGACATAAATGATAGGTCCTTTCAACTCTAACTTTCAGCTTTAACTTTTTTTTTCCCCATGGGAATTCCCTTTTAGGTTTTTTTTTTTTTTTTTTTTTTTTTTAAATCCATCAGCTCATCTGTCGGCAGCTGGTGAACTCTACAGGAAAAAGGCTCCCTCTAAACTCTGCCGGAGACCTAAACTGCTCACAAGGGACTAACTGGGGGAGATTGGCTTCTTTGGAGTTTAGAAGCTCAAATCTGTAGAAGCACAGCTCCTAACTCTTCTCCAGTGGTGTTAACAGCTCTTCAAGAGAAGGGGTAAAGTCTTGATGCCATTGAAATCAATGGCAAAACTGCTATTGAATTCAATGGGTCCAGAATTTCACCAAAGTGCACACAGTATCTGGAGAAAATAGATCCATTAACAAATTAGGGGGTTGAACTTAATGGCTGAGGACACGCAAACCCTCTGAACTTTAATTTTTACTATGTTCCTTTTCATCCATTTGTTTTTGATTCTCTAAAAATTAAGTTTCTTTGAAGACTTACATTTTTAAATTTGTATTGCTTATATGGCTCATGGTTCCGTTATCCTCTGCACAATAAGCTATTTTTCCTTTTAGTATTTGTTCCATTATTTTGCTAGGGATAAAAGCTCTCTTGGTATTTTAATTTTTTATCTTTCTGCTGCCTTTCTCTTTCCCTGCAAGCTGAAATTGAATATTTGTTTGCTTACTTCTCCCTTTTCCATTTATAGTAGAGGTGTTTCTTTTTAAACCTCAGACTTCTGCATAGCCCCTTGGACTGATTCTTAGTTCTTCTGTTCTCTTCTTCCTTGCACATTGTCTTGTACCTAGTTATACCTTTTTGAATTTCACACCTGCCTTCTACAGAGTGACTTTTAATACTTCTCCCGGTTGTAGTGAACAAACTCAATTCCACCAAAACTTGTTTTCCTGAAATCCCAACATGTTGCACGTTGTGATTCCTTTCCACTCTCTTGTTGAATTCACTTATCTGGTCACTGGTTGCAAGTTGCTATTCTTGATCAATTCTTCCTTGCCACTAAGAAATAGCCCAGGATAGTTACAATGTGGATCATAACATTGTTTTGTGTGTAATTAAGGAACCTTTATGATGCTTGTCTATCTATATTTGTTTAAAATCTTCCATGTGCACTGAAGCTTAGCATACCAAGAATTACTTCAAAAATTTTCCACTCTTACCTCCTGAAAACAACCAGGATAAATGACTCTATATTTTGGTCATTTCTTGTCAAATAACTTCACCACCACACTTATCGTCAAATGCTAGCTCCGTAGCACGGTAGGTGCTTTTGTAGCACAATTATTGCATTTCTTCCTTCCTTTCTATCCCTTCTGCTTAGAAAACATCCATCAGTAATGACTGAAGGTGGGGGAAATATCTGTAAATATAGATATTTTTGTCTAAATTTAACAGCTTTCAAGTTCATGAAAAATTGGAAAATGTTCTGAAATTTAAAAAAAATTAGTGAAATTTTGTGCGAAATAGTTTTACCCTCTGATCGTGATCAATCAAAAAAGTTATTTTTGTGCAAATATTCATTCTTGTGAATTTTGAAAAAGCTGCTGGATAAGTATATTGGTCTCTGCCTGTCCAAAACATCTCCCAGCAAAGCTAGACTCTAGTGGATTTCACACAGGGCTGAGAGCCATAAGATGTCCTATTCCCATCTCTGTCATTGGCTGACAATAATACTCCACCCTTTTATACAGCAGCACTTTCCAAACATTGTTTATGGCACTCAACATTTGATGAAGTAAGCTGTTATCCTTATTTTACAAAGGGGGCAGTTAAGACTTCCAGAGACTGACTTGCCTAAAGTCAGAGTACGTCTGTATTGGCATTCAGATTACAGTTCCACTACAGAATGTAAATAACTCCCATTGACTCCAGTAGGAGTTACTTTTATTCTGTATGTTGAGTGGAGCCAGTTTATGGCAGTTTGGAAAGTTGGTGCCTCCCCAACTCTTAATGAGTGTGAAGAAAGCCTTCAAAAAAGATGCACTGTGTGTTCATCTGGGTCGTCACCCAGTCTGAAACACTTTGAATTGACTGTAGTCATGAAAATGGATGTTAACTCTGAAGGCTAAATATGATGCACGTCAACATCAACTATTTCATATTTGGTTGAAGCATGCAAGAAAGGAGTGATGAACATGCACGCAATCCACTGTGTGTGACAGCTCATTTTGGAATCTAGAGGGATGGTGCTAGAATTACGGGCTGAGCTTGGGAGAAGATCACCATTTCCCTTCTCCGAGACCTGCCAGTCTTATTTCTGATCAGAATAGAACCCCAGATCTCGTGTGTGTCTATTTCCTATAGCTAATCCACTAAACTACACTCTCTTCCAGTCAAATCCCTTGAACTTTAGTGGGTGAAATTTTTAAAGGCACTTAGGATAGTCAGATCCTTTTATCATTAGAAAACTAATGGGAATTAGGAGTCTAACTTACATTTGTGTCCTGGAAAATAGATACTGAGAGAAATTCTTAAATAAATAGAGGAAAAATAATTATCAAATATCTGAAAATATAGAGGATTTAAGATCTGAGGTTGCAGGTAGTGATATGTGAGTAAGTATTGTTGACCTGTTTTTATACACTTAAGAAACTGAGGTTGAGTGTTACTGACCTGGTGAACCCTATGGTCCAGAAAACTGGCTATAGGAGTTGGGCAGCTTGGATGCTATGCAATCTTTAATTGTTTTAACCTCTGATCCTCTATTTCTTCACCTGAAAAATAGCTTACCTATTTCATAGGGTGTCACAACCTAATTTTATGTTTCTGTAGTGCAAAGTATTAAGAACAGTAACCACCAGAGTTGGAAATAGAATACAGACCTCATAGCTTTTGGCCAATGAGTGTCTCTTTCTAAATGCAGTTGCTTCTCCACCAGCTTTCAGAATTCACAGGAGTACATTTTCATGTGAAAATGCATTTTTGGATCTTGCACAACAAAATTGCGCAGAAGGAATTGGCAAAAAGTCATACTTACGTTAAAAAATTGTCAACAAGTGTGTGTGGTTCCAGTACTGATTTCCACAGGTGAGAATCTTTCCATTGAGGCCTTGTCTACACTGGTTGATTGCCTGATTCCAACTGCTGGTGGCCAGACACTAGTGAAGCTGCTTTTATGTAAACCTCATGTTTAGAGATGCAAGCTGAAATTTGCCCCACTGCTTGAAACTGAGGCAGAGAAGGCCTCAATTTCAGACATGGCACTAGGTTATATCATTTAAAGACTTCTAGTTCTTGCTTGTTTCCCATGCTTCTTGCATTTGTGTACAGACGCTATATGTTAATACTCTTCTTATTCTTCATCTTTTGTTTCAGAACAACTCCATCTCCTGCCTTACTTTGTATGTTGGAACCACATGATGGATCATTTGAGTTACATAACAGCTCCCCTTCTCCCTCTTTCCTACGTAGTTAAAAGCATGTCTAAAAGGTCTGCCAGTTTTGAACCTGAGAGGCCGATACCCGTTCTGTTTTAAATGGAGCCCATCTAATCCAAAGAGGCTCTGACTGTAAGAGGTGTTCCAATGCTGTGTAAATCCCCAAACCTTCACACTCCAGCCTCCTCCATTGGTCGCTCTTCAGTGTCAATCATCTTTGTTTGTTTGCACCTGAAGAATCTTTGAAAAGATGAACTACAACATGCCAGTATTAAATTCTCTTCCCAGGATCCTGAAGTGATTCATGACTGTGTTTCAAATCTTCCTTTATTGGTTAGTTAAACTAATCACATTCATCTCACATTTTCCCCAAGAAGACAGAGGAGGGCATGCAGAAGACTGGCAAAAACTGAACAAACTTGTGTTCCATCCTTTTGTCACTCTTGTTTCTGTAATATAGATTGTAAGCTGTTCAGGGCAGGACCCTGTGTTATATGCCTGTAAAATACCTAGCGCAGTTTTTAGACCACTACAGTCTTTGTGTAAATAAATAATAATAAATATTAAGTTTGTTTAAGAAAACGAGTTTGGTTAAATTTTATGCAAGTAGAGCTCATAAATTTTCTATAAAACTCAGAATATCGTGAAAAAACTTGCAGGATAGTGCTTGCAGTATCCAGCTCTCTTTAGCCGGCAGCACAGTATGTCTTTTAATTATTCTGTCTTAGATAAAATATTCCTTTTTAATTTTATTAAATTTACTTCTCATATTAACATTGTGCGATTGTACTTGCCAAAAGGAGATTTAAAACATGCAGCTAATTTTTTTTTTTTTTTTAAAGAATGCTTAATTAAGACTCAGCTCAGCATGGAGAAGCTTCTGATACTGTTGGCTCACAGGAAGTCTGTGCAAAAATGCTTGCACTCAAAAAAGAAACTGGAGACATTTTGGCTGCCTTCCCTGTTTTGCTTTAGAATGAAAATTCTTGTGTATGATTTGAAATGATCACTGAGAGGAAAAGCCTTTCTAGGTGTGGCAAACTGCCCTTTCTCCTATCTAATCACACCCCTCCTCACACATGCACACTTAATAGGAAAACTATACAAGGTCCAATCAAGAACAACTTTATAAACCAAACCAATCTCTGGGTCCTGCTCAGACCACCTCAGGAAACTGAGTGGACTTTCAAAACAGGTAAGACTGACCTATTAGTTGGGGGAAAAAGGGATCCCGCTCACCCTAAACAACCAGTGTTCTTCATGCCTGCCCCTTGAACAATGTTTTTGTCGTGGGTGGGTGAGAGGAACAGAAGGAGGTGGGGGGAACAGAAATAAATCATTTAGTGCACGAGATGGCTAACAATCCCCCAACACCAATATTTCACAAAATGAAAAGCTTTGAACAGCTGTTGCTAATGGCAGTTCTGAGTGGTTACGACAGGTCCAAAGCAGAGTTTCTTGCTACTGATGTCAGGTGAATTTTTTATGTATTTTTTTTCACTATTACTGTGAGTTTTCCTGGCATGGTTTTTACAATTGTCTGGAGTAAAAGATACTGAAGCATTACAGATACTTTAAGTAACACACTAAGACATTTATTCTCCCCTCCTGATTTTGTGTCCTTGGAAGGTTTGAAAGTAACAGCACTCGTAAGAAGGCTAGGTTTATTAATGCATCTGCCCGTGGACAACTGATCAGAAAAGTCTTCAAAGGCTGTCTGACACAGAAAATACGCACCATTGTAGTCATCTTTGTCAAGTTTTACTGCCATCATGGGTCTGATCTTCCTCTTCCTGAAGTCAATGTGAGCGGGATTATCCTCTTCTTTTGAATATAGTTTTTCGTTATGGTCAAGAATTCTTCTTTTCTTTACCATATAAAGATTGGGTTTACAACCTATTCGTGGCATAGCAACATATTTCCACTGTCTATTACAGGTAAAAGTATATTAATTTTAGAATAAACAGGCATATGCTAATTTCAGCCAATATATTTTTCTAAGGAAAACAATCCAAATAAAATTGGGGAACAGGGGAAACACTAATATAAAAAATAACTTATTTTTAAAAAAATAATGTTACACGCTCAGATTTTTATAATTGCACATGTGCATGTAGTTTTATGATCATGCTAACTATGTGTAGATGTCCCTTTTTGATGTGTAGCTTGTCATTTATGCCTAGCTACTGTGAAGTTGTATGCTCAATTGTTACATTCAAAGACACGTGAGAAAACCCAGGCGACAGTGTTTGAGAATGAAACGCTACAAAGACAAGAGATGAAAATAAATCACAGTGCAAATGAAATATTAGTCCACAGAAATTCTCATAAAAACATTAACCAAATATAAAATTGCCAAATTCAGATTTTTCTTTTAAATATAAAGAATGATTTGTGCTATAGATGACCATCTGTCTTGCTGGAAGCCAAACTCTCACATGTAAAGACAACCAAAAGAAAGCATGAACTTGGACCATGCTTAATAAAACACTGAGGAGATTATAAAGTTCAAATAAATCATGACCTGCTTACAAATATGAAATTGTTCAAAGGTAGTGAAAACTTGTGTAAATATCTATAAGGGATTGTAATGGTGGTAACATGACACCATAAGCGATAGCTAACCTGGCCGTGGTGCCACGTGCTGCAGACAATAGGAATATTTAAGCACAATCTCACCTTTTGATAGGAGCATATCCTATGACTGATCAGAATAAGGGAGTAAAAAGTTCAACAAAGAAACAAAGGCTGAGATTTTTGAGCGCCGTTTACTGTATTTAGACGCATCTTCCATTTTAATAGAAGAAGTGTGTCTAAATCCTTTAGACTACTTAAGAAAATCTCAACCAAAGTATGTTTTATAAGCCAAAGAGTCGGTATCAAGGATCAAACTGGGACTGCGTTGAAAATAGTTGGGTACTCCAAATAAGTCTCCCACCGCACCCCACAGTTTACTGATCACATAAACAAATGCCTAATGGGGTCCATCCTCTATAACTGAAAAAGCGCTGCTCAAAAGGTCATCCACAAGTTTGAATTAAACTCCGATTTTGGTTCAGTAACTAATACTTGGTTATAATCTGATTATATTTTGAGTAATTTATATATCAAGATTTTTCTTAGATTATAAGACTTTTTTTTTCTGGGTGTGTGCCACGCCTTTGTGTTTTGAGGCAGACACCCATCATGGAAAACTTTAGCCTGAATGGTTAGTTTCGGAACACTATAAGCAAGTAGAAAACGGTCTTATAATGGGAAGTGTCTGGTAACCCTAACTATCAGTGGCACTTCAAGATTTTCCTGTAATGGAGTGCCTGTCACAATGGGGTTCATCCTGATGGGAACCTCTGGCAGCTACTGCAAGATATTTATATTGAATAATAGCAATTTACAATATAAAGCTAGGAAATGCAAGTTCACATATGTTAATAACCAATAGTTTTTAATAGTCATTGACCCAAGATTTATAACATTTTGAAAGGGTAAATCTGATCAGCTATTGGAGTTCTAGCTGGGTATGTGTGTGTCAACTGCATAGACTTTTTCATATAAAACAACTGTTTTGTTGTCTCATAAGGTGGTAGGACTTTTCAGAAAGCGTAATTACACTAAGTATCAACTTTTGGCTGGCTGAGGGCATTTGGCTCTAATCTTGCAGTGCATTTACTGGATAGCTCTGATGTAATTGTAATATTGTGTTTACTGTACAGTAAAAGATAGATTAAACTTTCTTTGGTTCATTTGGTGCATTTGCTAATTTTCCACAGGAAAAGCAAATCAGTTAGATACTTAAGTTTTCTATTTTTTATAGTTTACAATATATTTGATCTAAGAGAATGCTTTTGTATTTTTATTTGTTGAAAGAAGATGGTCTTCCTTTCACATTAAATAAATATTTTCAATTTTGTCATCTACTCATATAATTGTCTATAAAATAATTACTTTGTTTTGTTTAGAACACGATATTACACTTTTTTGTTGAGTTTAACAACATGTGAAACTGTTTTTTTATTTTAACATTGGTTGGATGGAAAACAGAACCAACACATTCGTCATCCTAATTCATTTTGGTTGACTTTCTCCATAACTCTTGAAGCCAAGAACAACAAAATTGTCCATTTTTCACTCTCACAGAGAGGCAGGATATATCTTAAATTTAACATGAAACTTTGCAGTGAAAATCAGTGTCTAAAGTTACTGTTAGCAAAATGAACAAATAATATCAAAATACTTGATATAACTTGCTCTTTCTAAAGTCTTGAAAGAGTTTTTAAAAAGCATGGCATTCAAATTGCTCGATTTACGTTGAGTGTGACTCAGTCAAACTTCTGGAGCTGAATTATCTTTCTTCAATATTGATATTCAAAAAGAACAACAATTTGTTCCCAAACATTGCAGTCTATGTGTATGAAATTGTTCATTGCTTATTTTTGGACTCTGAAAATTCAGGAGGAAGTGCATATTACTTCGTGCCATGTATTTTGTCGTGGTTTGGAAATTGTTACATGGAGAATACTGTCGAGATTTATCAAGATCTCCAGGAAGAAGGCTGCAGGTATTTCAAGCCACTTCCAAGAAGCAGAAATCTGTTGTCATGGCACAGGAGACTGTTTGTTTGTTTTTCTTTGTTCTCCAGTGCAAGAAACGTGCGTGTTAATTTCGACTGTCAGTGACTCCTTGTAGCCTCTGCTAATGGTATAGGAGTAAAGAAGTTTCTCAGCCATAAAAATACTTGCAAGATGTTGATCTTGTGGCATGGGACAGGCTGAGTTTATTCAAAATGAAAGATCTGGTTTATTGTGTAACACCAAGTTACCATGGCTAGCGAGGAAAACCTTAGCTGAAATCTATTGCCTACTCCTAAGTAATTAATGGTCAAGTTGCTAGGATTTGTGATTTCCTCTCGAAACTCAGCTTTAAAGGGAACTCAGTGTACATCAGTCCTGCACCAGAACTTCATATGTTTGGAATGCTTGGATTTGCCTTATTTATTCTTGTGAAGGAGTGTTTAAAAGGACGGCTTGATTATTCAATGCTCATCTCTGTTGGTGCTTAGTTCTTTCTTTGTGTTAAAATTATCCCAGTGATGCATCTATACAAGAACCAAGTCATTTTACCTTTGCTGCATGTAGTGCAGTTGACAAGGGTCTCAAAATTGTTGTTGCATATGAGGCAGTCTGTTCCTTTGGTATAGAACTTGGGTCTGGAAATCAGGAGACTGCAGTCTATTCCTACTTGTAATGATGACTTGTTAAATGATCTTGAGCAGGTGCTTAATCTTTGTGTGCCTCGCTGTCTCCCTTGCAGAACTGGGATTATACCACCTTTTGTAAACATCTGTGAATGAAAGGTGCAGGATAAGTGCAAAATAGGTGTGTATGTAATGCACTTGAAGGGGTGTATGTAATGCCTATAGTAAAGGTTGCACTAGTGTTTCTTTTTAAGGTATCATTTTGATCTGATCTGTTCAGCCCAAAAGCTACATGTATCAGGTTTGTTCATGGCCCAAGAACCCTTTTTCTCCTCTGTTAAGTTCTAACAGTAGTAACAAAGGTTAGGTGTCTGAATCTTTTTCTCTTTAAATAAGTTGCAAATTTGCTTATATTGATTAGCTCTAGTTCCTTAGTGGAACAGTAGGTGAAATCTTTAAATTTGGCTGGGAGATGGAGGTTCTGTTGCAGATATACCTTGCGTGGTCTTGTAAAAATTGGCTATAGTTTATCCAAATTTTCAAGGTTTCAAAAGGTATTTTGTGGGTTCACACTAGATTCTGTAAAGTGAAGTCAGAGCTGACTGCCAATGTTCTGTTGGTTCTGTGCATGTGTGCATAGCACAAGAAAATTCACAGGGAGTATTATTTTTATTTGTATTGGAGCAGTGCCTCAGAGCCCCAGTAATGGACCAGGACCCCTTTATGCACTAGACTTTTCAACACAGAACAAAAAGGCTGTTTCTCCCTCAAAGATTTTACAATTTAAGTAAAAAGTGTAATAAATGTCTCTATGCTGAGTTAGAGGCAGGGTCAGAAAGGAGATTTATTCTGATGAAAGCTTCAATGGCATGGAGACACACAGAGCTGGGAGAAAGGGGTCCTGTGCTACATTTCCCCCTAAAGTGCCCCTTTGCTCCGAGGAAGACCCATTGGACTGACTTTGTATGAATAATACACATTGCCAGAGTTGAAACTTGTATGGGGAGCCACATGGTCCTGAAGTTGTAGTTCAAATGGCCTGTATGGCTGAGTAAGGAGTTGGAAAAGTTGCTGTTTTCATAGTGTACACTTACATCAAGAAAGTTTCTCTTCATGGCTGATGTTTTCGATTTCAATATTAGTAAAAGCTGCTGATTTTTATAGATTCATAGATTATAAAGCCAGAAGGGACTATTTTGATCAACTAATCTGACCTCCTGCATAACACAGACCATAGGACTTCCCTGAATTAACTCCTGTTCTAACTAAACCATATCCTGTAGAAAAACATTTCATCTTGTTTTTAAAATGACCAGTGATGGAGAATCTACCACAACCCTTGCTACTTTGTTCCAACCTTTATTTATCCTTATTTTTAAAAAATTGCACCTTCATTTCCATTCTTTACTGCACGGCAAACCGGAAAGAAATTATACTTTTCAACTACCACTGCTGTTCTTTTGGAAATATTTAAATTATGTAAGAATTTTGAAGAAGATTCTTCTTAACCTCCTTGTACTTAGAAGAAAAATATAATATTCTAGGAGATGGTCTGATTCATTCTGAAGATTAGCAGCTTATTGGGCTGTACAAATGGGGACCCTTGTGACAGATCAGTTTGCTTCAAGTCAGAAAGGAAACCTGAAAGTCTTAAGAAACAGAGAAATACAGACCATAGCAGTGAAAAGAGAACCAAATACAGCTGTGAAAACAATATAAATTTAGTAATATAATATGCTCATGCTTACAAAGTCAGTTGGTTTCTGCTATTGTAGAGGCTATAAGTAATCCATCAGAGTGTAAAAGGGAAGAAACATGCATACCACACAGAAACAGGCTAATGCTTTTCACTTCCAATCCTATTGACCACTTTAGTTCAAACTTGTTGCTTTTACTCTATTATAAGAAGAGAGCATCTTTGTTTTGTAGTTTTTATTAGTTGGTTATTTTTACGTTTAAACCACCTGTGACATAGGGCTCAATAAAACTTGTGAAGGTTCTAAATCTAAAATAAACTACATTGCAAGGATTTATAATCTCAAGGCTTTGAGAGTTCTATTACAGGGTGAGGGAGAGTCAAAAGATGTTTTTGGAGAACTTTCAACAAGTTTTAGGCTTTTGTCTGCGGAGATTGGAGAGGAAGGCTGGCTATCTTCTTTGTGGATGTTTTGTAGTTGATGTCTGGGAAACAGGTTTTCTGAATATGGGGAAGGTCTCCAGACACCTGGTCCTAGGTATTCATGAGTGATTGTGTGAGCATTCTAAAAAGTTGTAACAGAATTGCTACTATTTAGCATATTTTAGCTTTCATCTTTTCTCTTCTTTAATTCTTTTATCCCTGTATTGGGTAATACTTAGTTCTTACGGAGACTTAGAGTAAGGACACATTTTAAATTGCTTAAACATCTGGTGCAAGTTCGTCATCATTAGTTTGTGGGATATTATGTAACTAAATTACGCTCTATTCTCTCTAAAGGTTGCTGTTTGATTTAAAGCAGACCTACTTTTCTACCCGCTAAGTGAATGCTATCTTAATTGTAACTAAGTGAGCATCCTATCAGGGTGTGAAAGGGTATGAAGAAAGTGTAAGAACTACTAGTCATTTAGTAAGAGACAACTTGTTCTTTGGAAGCTGGCTACTTGGATCCTGGGTCCAGGAGTTCCAGTGGGGGGAACCATGGCACCTCCCAATAAAAAAACCTGATATACTGGTCCTGTACCATGGTAGCAGAGCAACGTACTACCCTAAAGAAGACCAATGTGGAAGAGCAATCTCAGGACGTTTATTACCAAGTTCCCTCAGTTGATTAAAGATCTATTTATTTTCGATATGCTATCCTGTTGACTGTTCTATGGACGATGGTGCTTATCTGATAGAGGCCATATTCTCAGTTAGGTGTAAATTGACATTGCACCATTGGATTTAATAGAGTTATGCCGATTTTACAGCAACTGAATCTGGCCCAGTGATGGTAGTCAGCAACTAGCAAGATGGGTACAGTGAGTATACAGGGAAAAACCTTGACCTCAGGAAGAAGGGTCATGAAACCTGGGACTCAAACATGTCAGGTGAGGTTATGTGTAGTGAAGGGGAGGGACTGAAGAGGCTTCCCCTCCATTCAGAATGACTGGGTATGTCTACACTGCAATAAAATACTGTATTTTCCCTAACTTTAATATGAAGAACAATAAAATATTAAGGTTAGGTGAAAAAAGCTTTCTAATTTATAGGTGGAGTGCTTTAAAGTTCTGTAGCGAACCTGGAGCAGTTACGCTTTTTGTTTGTTGTGTTACCAACCTATGAGGTGAGCCTTTGACAAACAGAACTGTGCCATAATGTTTGTCTTCATGTATTTCTCATTGTTATTCTTAAACAGGATTGTCACTTGAGGGTCAGATTAGAGCTCATTCAACCAGAGCAGTGGCAGCAATAGTAGCCAGCCTCAGGTCAGTCTTGCCTCTTGAGATTTTCAGGGCAGTCACTTGGAATTTATTGTATAGTTTTACAAAACATTATTGCCTCAACATTGTATTGTGTAGAGAATTTAAATGTAGCGTGGCTGTACCTCAACATGGATTCCTTTTGCGTGCACAATTCTCCTTGCCATATTTTGGGAAATATATTTTTCTTATCCTGTGTAGTAATTTTGTTTTGTAAGTAATTATATCCTTAATATTGAAGTATATATTTTTTAAATGTATTGCATATTTTTGCACATGGTTTATTCCCTCTTGTAAAAAGAAAAGTCACTATTAACTTACGTTAATGCAGTATATTTCCATTCTGTTAGGGGCATTCTCTTAGTTTTGTAACATCAGAGCAGGCCGCTCTAATTTGCACTTGGCTGCAGATGACAGAGGGTCAAAGGTGCTGCAAATATTGATGTAATGTATCAATTTTTCCTGCCAATACCCTCTTTTGCTTATTACACTAGTATTGGGGAGCACAGATGGTATAACATTTGTGCCACCAGTCGATTTCCATTTCATTGGGGTTACCTGTTTTGCTGGGTAAACCAGTTTTAAAGCCAGATGACACTGGTAGTGCTGCACAAAGTGGACTTATCTCTGTGGAAGATATACCCCATTGTGTCTCTTGCAGAAAATTACCCTAGCAGGTTCAAACTTTTCAAAATAACCATTCAATTATAATTGATGCTAATGGTATTTGGAGCCCTGAGTTTTAAAGAAACATCCCTTCCCAGGGTGTTGCTGCAGGGGCAGAGTTAAGGTGTTCAGGTCCCGTAGCTGTGCATTTCTGTACTTTAAGGTGATTTAGATTTCTTTTATATGTAAACTTACCTCTGAATTTCTTGGATTTGTGAGGTTTGTTTTGGGTATAATTGCAACATCCTTGTAATAGTTTACCCTTAAGTTACTGATATGTACTCAACATTGTAATACAATGTGTATGACTTTGCTTGTTTTGATCTCCCTTAATTTCCTGGACCTGATTCAGATTTGTGTATCCTACATGTGAGAGTTGCATTCACAGCTGGTCCCTCCAGTTTCCAAAGGGATTCTGAGGAAATGGCTGGAGGGTACTGTTTCCTTGTCAAAGACAACAGATGGTTACTGAAATGCTGCCTCTTTGTCTTCCTGATGGCCACATGCTTCTCTTGTATTAACATACCTGCTTGTTCCCACCACTCCCCCAGCTCTTCCAGCCCCCAAACAAATGTCATAGTCTGCCACCTTTGCAACAAACATATCCACATCACTTATCTGGTATATCCCTAGGACCAGTGCTGAATCCCCATCCATGCATACAGCCCTCTCTTGACCACTCAGACGCTGCTTCAGTTCTCGTGCACATCTTGCTGCTGCTCCCTTGCTTTCACCACACTTGGAGCATGCTTTTCCAGTTCTTGCTTCTGTACTTCCTCCACCGCCAACTCTTGCTCTCCTGCACCTGACAGTTTCTGCTTCCCACCCTCAGCTCTTCTTCTTACCCTGTCCCGAGGTCAGCCTTCTGGATTCTGCATCTCGTCCCTTGCTGTTTCTGGGGGTGGGATGCTGGTGGGGTAGCGCAGTGTGCGAGGCCCCAGGCTGGGCTCTGGTTGTTCAATGAGTAGATTGTAGAGTTGGCCCGTCATTATAAAAACAAGCTATCTTCAGGGTTTATGTTTATTCTATAAACATTGGGTAAAATCCTGGTCCCATTAAAGTCAATGGAAAAATGCCCATAGATGTCAGTGGAGCCAGGATTTCATCTATTCCCTGAGCTGAAATCTGGCATGTAAATAAATGTCTGGAAGACAGTACTGGGGGAGCCATAACTGTTCTGTCCTCTCTTCCTCTCCCTACTTCTGCTGGCACCGTTGTTACATAGTGGTGATTGTGGAGGTATCTCCTGACCACCTCCTCTTTCCTCTCCTCTCTCTTCTTTGGCTGGCCACGTCTCATTTCTTTCTGCTGCTATAGCCTTCCAGGTCACATGTTGTTGGATAGTTGGATTATGACTTCAAAGGTATGCTTGCTAACGATCCTTTTTCTCCATCTATCTTACTTAAGTGACCCCCGTTACCATAGTATCTGCATGCTTCACAATCTTGAACATGTACTTAACCTCAACACCCCTCTGAGGTAGAGAAGTGCACTTATCCCCATTTTACAGATGAGGAACTGAGGCACAGAGAGACTAAGTGACTTGACCAAGATCATACAGAAAATCTGTGGCAGAGCAAGGAATCAAATCCAGGTCTCCAGAGTCCTAGGCTCGGCCCCTAACCACTGGATCATCCTTCTTCTCTACCTCTGTGTACACTCTAGTGTTCACCCTGAAAAACTTTTCAGTTATTAAGAATCAAGATTGATTCCTTGTATTGTGCTTTTTTTAAAAGCAGATTTTTTTTTTTTGTGGGCGATTTAAAGGTGCAATGTTTCTCCATTTTTGCCTAAATCCTGAATTTTGTTGTTGGTTTAAGTTAGTTTACTGTTGATTGTTATGTTGGTGTGTGCAGGGTAAAATTAGCTAAATTTTAACATGTAACTTTATTATTTCAATTTTAAACTTTGTCAGACTGTTCATATGTTTTATAAGAAGAAACAAGTTATTAACTGAAAATGTGAGAGGTGTGGAGTTAATTATTTTGCACAAAATATGACACAGGGTAGACTTGGCTAAGTGCAGCTACATTTAGCTAATTAAACTGGTCATCAGCTCCACACTGCTAGTCTTACGATACAAAAAAACATGATTCTCAAGGGTTCAAACCAGATTTTACCAATATGTAGAGCTATTAAAATTAGTACTTTTTTTTGTCAAACAACTAGCATATGGCTAGCAAACAATGTTGCAAAACAACACATGCCACATTTGTTACATTTTAAAATTACCCTGCTGTATGTGCTCAAAATGGAATTAGGAACAGGGGAAATATCCTCTGCATGTACTGAAGGTACATTCGTGCGCATACAATGAATTTCCAGGTAATTAAAGTTGCTTAGTACAATGAATGGTTTGAAAAGAGATACAGGAAAATTGCTTGGGCTTAAATACCATAAGTATGTAATTGCAGAGAATGGTATAAATTTGTCTGGTGTCTGTTGTTTCTATAATCTGTTATACCCTATGTTGTAACTGAATTTCTTTTTGCCCTAGGGCATTTTTGGGAGTGAGGCAGCATAACTTAATATGTTTTTTCCTTGATAAACAAATTTTAAAAGGAAAACATGAATATGCTTTAAACTACATAAAGCTGGAACAAATAGCCTCCCCTTCTCTGTGGCTTTGTAATATGCTCATCCTCAAATTATTGGGCATTATGATTTGATTCTTTATGTTCTAGTTTTAAGCTTTTCTAATTGGAACTCATTAAGTGCTGTTATGGTGAGTTGCCTCTTTCGGTTAGATGGAAATTTCTCTTTCATTGTTACAGTGTTCCATAGCAACAGAACACCCAGTGATCATGCTGAATGCCCCACAAACACAAACCAACTTGCCCCAGGTGGAACCCTAGTTATTGACCCAACCCTATGCACTGTAAATCAGGCACTCTGCACACTCAAAGGCAGATTCTCAGATGGTGTAAACTGGCATAGGCCCATTTCAGGTAACTGTATTGAGCCAATGGCAGTTAACACCAGCTTGAGGCTGTGTTCCCCAGTGTCATGATACAGGCCCTTAACAAACAGAAGGGAGTAGATGGGGAAGATCAGCAAGGGAGACACTTCCACTGGCTGGCTTTATTTCTCCACACTGTGTGCATTGGACGTCCAATCCTGCTGTAAGTGGCCCTCATATCGGTCAATCACAGGCCAGCTCCAGGTGTGTTAAATCCATCCAAGCCTGTAGGCACACCTGGGCCCCCTCTCCTCATCCCTTTCCGTGCTGTCTTGGCAAACATAGCAACCTATGCTTCCATTCAAGGCTTGCTGCAGCATTTTAAAGAAACAACAAAACTTACCTCTTCTATTAATTTTGGGCAGGAGAGAAATCCATAATTTCAGATGAGTTTATGATCTCAGTTTTGAAGAGAAAATCTGGTCTGAGTTATGATCACCATTAGCACTTATATAGCACTATTGCAATTCTTGTGCATTGTGGGATTTAAGGCTGAAATCCTAGCCCCATTGAAGTCGGTGGCAAAGCTCCCATTGAAATCAGTAGGGCCTGGATTTCACCCTAACTGCTAAATCTTCATAACAACTCTGTAAGGTAAGAAGTGGGGCTTCTAGGTACTATGGTAAGACAAATAAATAATAGTAATTATCCTCATTTTACAAATGAAGAAACTGAGGCAGAGGGGTTAAGGTGCTATACATGTAAGAGCACATGTGGAGTTTTGCATACACCTAAGTTTTGTGATCCTAAAGTCCTGTGCGCATTTACCTGTATGCAGACTTGACTTGCATGAGCATACCAGGCACAGTTTAAGTACACTCAAGTGTCCGTCACCTTTTTGCATATGTGCCCTTACAAAAACAGGCTCAAGTAACTAGAACAGTGGAGATGCATATTAAAGAAATTCCTAAATTCCTGGCTCCATCTCCCTTGAAACATGAGTTTATACCTCTTGCTAGTTTCATGAAGACTCATCTTTCTCTGATTGGAATTGTTGGTTTTTTTTAATTTTTATTTTATCATAGGATTTGAAACTGCAAAGTCTCTTGCACTCCATGGTGCCTATGTCATTCTTGCCTGCAGAAATATGTCAAGAGCCAACAAAGCTGTACAACGCATCCTAGAGGAATGGGTAAGGAAACATATTTTTTTGAACGCTTAGCAAATTCTACTATCTTCAAAACAATGTGCCGTGTACGCTGATGAGGTCGTTTTGTGCAGTATATGCTGTTTTATAAATGTTATTTTTCACTTATCAGAATTCAAGAAAACAGCTTTCTTTGTATTGTAATAATCACTTTAGTGCGTAAATGTATTTACAGATGGAACAAAGGAGCTGTGCCATTTTATAATGTGTATGTACGGTTAATTTTAAGCATCATTATACTATGGTTGGAGGGTTATTTTAATGCTAAAAAATTTGAAAGGACTAATGAAGCGAATGCCATTGGTGACAGAAAGAGAATTTCATAAGCATTTAAATATGTGCTTAATTATTCTTGAGATTCAGTGTAATGCCCTTGCTCCCTTGGTCACTATTACTTTGAGATTTCCATAAAATTCTGCCTATAAGGTGTTTCAAGGAAATCATTTTTGTCTTATAAATACTTATTCTCCTTTGAGTGCTATCCCTGTTGGGGCTCCACTTCAGGTGTACATGTGCCTCTTAAGCCCTCAATTGGAGATTTTCTGTTAGCATTGTCCATTCGGCCTATATAACCTTGTGACGTGCTTAGAGGGTACATAGGGCTAAGCAGGTAAACTGCCTTCCATTCCTCCTTCAATGCCTGGGCCTGTGACAGAGCTCTAGTGTGTCCAACTCATGCATGCCTCCTGCTAGGTCTATGATATCAGCGGCCTCAGCTTCTCAACTTGGTACCATGGAGGCAAAAGACTCTTCCTCTGGTACTGGTGGAGCAGGGAGATCCCAAAGCATTTTATAGAAACACACCACCAGCGGGCCTTAGTACCATCTGTCTCCAAATTGGCACAGTCTATTTCAGACTTACCAATGGTGTCTTCTCACTCTGCTGCATTGGTACTGACAAAATCAAAGCACACACCTTTGGCCCTGGCACCTACACACTCCAAACCAATGGTACCACCCGAGTCAGCTGCTGTGTTGGTACAGACCCACTTGGTACCGCAGGCATTCAGTTACTTCAGAGACTTGTCAGGTTAGACAAGCCGGAGTCCCCACTGCTTATGGGTACTGAACAGCTCTCAGTACTGAGACCACAGTCTCTGGTTTACCAGTGCTTCACAGTACCGCAGGATTCTCCACCTGTTTCTACTGGGTCCCCTCCATCAGAGGACATTGAGGATAGTCTCCTCCTTATCCTCTCCGCATAATTACAGAAACACATACTTTGACAAAGACCTTCAACCACATCATGGCTACCTCCCTCTCTCCCGTATGGACCTCTCCAATGGCTATACTGTGATTCTTGGGTGGTGTATCAACAGTAATTGCCAGACCTCTGGATCCACTGCGCTAGGAAATGATGGTCACACAGTCTCCTCCCAACTTCAGAAGACCTTTGAGGAACAGAAGGCTAGGGGGTGGATGAAGAGACTACCCCTAAAACCCCTATTTTGTCTTCATCTCTGGACAAGGCAGTCATGCCTCCACCACCATAGATGTCTGATAATTTTAATCAATTCCAGGACCTTGTGAAGAGGGTGGTGGACACCCTCCACATACCTTCTGATGAGGTTAAAGACTCACATCACAAGTTCTTGGATGTTTTGCAGTGGGCAACACCCACCTAGATTGTGCTGCCCATTAATTAAGTGCTCCTGGATCCAGCAAAAACTGTGTGGTTAACTCCTGTTCCCTCCTGCCAACTTGTAAATGGGCAAATAAGGAATATTATGTTCCCCCCAGAGACTTAGAATTTTTGTTTTCCCATCCCCACCAATTCCCTGGTGGTGGATGCCGTAAATGAGTGGGGTGGACAGCATTTTTCCAGGTCTAGTCCTTTTATGACAAGGACCAGAAAAGATTAGAATGTTTTGGATGGAAGGCTTAACTCTTTTGCAACCCTCAGTTTGTGATCTGATACTGATCAGGTGATTGTGGACAAGTATGACTACCTGAATTACAAGTTTGCATCCTTTATTGAATATCTTCCACAGGACCATAGAGAACACTTCTAGGCCAACATTAAGGAGGGTCAACTTTTAGCCAGAACCTCTCTTCAGGTGTCCTTGGATGTTGCAAAAATGGACAATATTTGACAGACCTTAAAGACAAGAATGAGAGATGATGAGAATGTGTCAAGGAACTATATGGTGAAGATATTCCTGAAAAGCTCAACTAGAGATGAATCAGGTAAACCTGCCAATAATGGATGAAGAAATCATGGCAGCAATAAAAAGACTGTGAATGGAAAAGCACTATGTTGTGATGGTATACTGGCTGAATTGTTTAAAAGCATAGGGGTTGAAAGTTTGTAAGTCCTGTCAGAGAAATGAAGAATATGCTTGAGACAGCAGAATTTCCAAAAGACGTTACAACCTCACTGTGTAGCCAAATCCCCAAAAAGAACAACTCTATGGATTGTAAAGACTACAGAACAGTCAGTCTAATATTGCATGCCTCTAAGATACTTTTGTGAGCAGAATACAAGGAAAGATTGATAAGGAAATAAGCAAACAACAATATGGCTTAAAATGTGGAAAGGGCATACTAAATGCCATTATGAACTTGAAGCTCATATTAGAAAGATCAATTGAAATCAAGAAAACCGTATACTTGTTAGGTATACTTTTATTTGGGAAGTCATTCTTCTCATACAAATTACTCAATATATTAAGATCTGTAGGGATTGATGGATACAAACTGAGTAATAAAACAATTTATATTGGAATCAAAAGGTGATTATAATGGGAAATTGAAATGAAAATCTAGTAGGGATCAAGAGAAGAGTTAGGTTTGTATAATATCACTGACTTTATTCAACACTTGTAGCAAGTTTAGATGAAATTAAGCAGAAGAAGGTATTAAGATGAATGGAAAATGGAATAATATTTGCTATGCAGATGACACGGCACTGTTGGCTGATTCAGAAGAAGGTCTGTGCAGTTAGTGGAGATTATATATTCATATGACAAAGAGTATGGTCTATCTAAGGTCATATGTGGACAAGTCAAAAACCATGGTGGCATGCAAGGATCCTAGAAAGACATGCAAGATTATAGTGCATAACATAGCCATACAGTAAGTGAGACGTTATTGCTGCTTAGGAAGCATCAATACAAAAGATGGAAGATCAGATTCTGAAGTCAGCACCAGAATAGCAACAGTGAAAGAGACATTCTGGAAGAATAAACACCTGAGGAGAAGGAACATAAATCTGAAGACTAAATTCCAACTCTTAAAACCTTGCATTTGGTCTGTGTTAAATTACAGCTGTGAAACATGGGCATTCAAACAATCAATCTGAAATTATGATGTCATAGAAGAACTTTAAAAATATCATTGATAGAGACATGTAATGAAAAAGCATTGGAGATTATTGGAACTCAGCAAATGCTAGTCAGAAATCTTATTAAAAGAAAGATTTGATTTGCAGGGCACATTGTAAGGACTTCAGCTGGTGATGCAAGTTTACGGGTACTGGAAGGGAAAGTTGTGGATGATGTGATATGCTGGATGAATCAAAAGGACTATTCATCCACTAAGAGATTAGTGGAGGGTCGTACAGAATGTGCTACCGTGATTGCAAATCTCCTTTAGTGGAGATGCCACATAAGAAGAATCATCATTTCTGGAGCCCAGTTTTTTGAAGAAGGTATTTTGGATTAAAGCTTTCTCTCTCTTGGGCCTGTAAATTCCAAATACTGTATTTTAAGGTTTGTTTTTTCCATAGTCCTAACTGAAATGGAAGCTGCCTGTTTTCTTTGTTGCAATAACACCAGTGGAATATCTAAAGGGCCCACTAGAAGATTGTATCTGTGTTACTTTTAAATTTGGCTTTAGATTATTTTCCAACATAGCTGGATTTTTGAGTAGTCCCTCTTTTGAATTGGTTTGTTCTCTTTCTAAATGTCCATAAGTAAATGTAATTAAATTATTTCAACAGAAAAGTGAAATGACATGAAATAATGGTGAGTGCCTCTCACATATAATTTGCTTTGCACATTTAATTTAAAAAGTACTTTTCCAGAAGTTATCAAAAGTCAGTGAAAGCAACAATTGTTTTTAGTACGTTGTACAGACAACAAGAGTACCAGACTACTTGTGTAAGTACATATATTACCTCACGGGAAGTTAATGAATTGGTAATTGAATGAAGATTACTGTCTTGGTCAAATTACTTAAAAAAAAAAAAAACCACTACATTTATTTACTAACAGTTCTCAAATTCTAATTGTTCAGAATACAATCTCATCTGTAAACTAGGTAGCTGGAGAACCTTCAATGCATCTTTGTAATGGCTTTGTTGTTTATTGAGAGGCACTAATTAAATTTGATTATTGCACTAATATTGTGGCATTTTGACAGTCCCTCAGATTTATGACTCTGGGAAAATAAACAAATGAAATGCAGGTGCTGGAGCAGAAAGAATAAGTTATTACTGAACTTTAATTACTTGGAGTGTGTAACCAGGAGAGAATTAGTTGGCGAATTACAACATGCTTAAAATTTACATCAAATTGTAAGCAGTCTTGAGGAGAATGGGGGTGGGAGGGAGAAAGAGACACAACACAGTTATCCTAAATAAAAGGGGGAAGATACATTTGTAATACTTAAGTAGATAAAACAGCTTTTAAAATTCACAATATTAATGGAAATCTAATTTTTTTCTCTGAATATTGTCTATGAATATTTTCAATAATTAATTTTATCTGATTTTTGTTGGAGACACTGCATGTGTGATAATTTTAGAAATTTATACAACTGCTTATGATACTCATATAAAAGTCACAAATGTACCATTATAACAAGAAACTTAGTGTGTTTACAAGAGTAGCAAATAAGACACACACACTTGTAACAGATCTAAGGTTTTAGAAAAATGTTTGAGAGATAGTGTGATTAAAGATTTGTATCACACAACTCAGTCAACCTGTGGAACTCATTGTCAGGGGATGTTGTGAAGGCCAAAATTGTAACGGAGTTAAAAAAGAAATAGATAAATTCATGGAGGATAGGTTCATCAATAGCTATTAGTCAAGATGATCAGGGATACAACCCCATGCTCTCGGTGTCCATATGCCTCTGACTTCCTGATGCTGGGACTGGACGACAGGGCATGGATCACTAAATAATTGCCCTGTTCTCTTCATTCCGTCTGATACATCTGGTATCATCCACTGTTGGAAGACAGGATGCTGGGCTATATGGACCATTCATCTGACATAGTGTCACCATTCTTATGTTCTTTTGATACGAATGCATATTTGGCCAGAGTTAAGGTTGTGTGTTCTTCCTTAAGATTCACATTTCTTACTTTGAGTATTTCCCTTTGCAGCCTTTACAGTCTGTTTAATGTAGGGCCAAATACTAAGAGGTCCTGAGCACTTACAACTTCTAATGAACCTTAGAAGTATTCTGCTTATTTTAAAGTAATCAGGAATGTTTAACTACCCAGAACATGATTAAAGAAACAAATATTTTTGTTTAAAGTTTTGATTCTCTTGTATTGACTTATGTATGTATTACATATCTAAACTTTTTATGGGAAAAATATAATTCTTTTTTAAAAAAATGTGAAGGCCTATTATGATACAGAATTCAAAAAAGTAAGTTATGAAGTACAATATGATTAAATGAATTTACGAGAACAACCTGAGTAAAGCCCTTAACTTCTGGTGTGTTTGATTTATGAGATCATCGTCAATGGTGCCATAAAATGTAGGTTCCATTAGTATTAGTAGAGCGCTAGCTTTTTTGTTGGTGTTAGTTTTGTTACTACAAAAGAATCAGTTATTGTTACACAAAAATCAGTTTTAGATTCTCTCTTTTTAGTGAATGTTGCAATTCAGATATAAAAGTAAGCTTAAAAAAAAAATCATGTGGACTGAAAAAAACTTGATCTAAAGCACTTGAGGATAGTACTGATGATATCCAGGAAAACAAGGTTTGTCAGATCAGCAGTTGCACGCACTGTAAATTAAAAAACCACAGGGGATGACTTGGCTGGTTGTTGAAGACAAATGTAGAAAACCATGAATGTTCTGCTATTTATGTCCAAAATGCTATTTTGGTGAAGACTTGGATACCAACTCTGCAATGATCACACTTGAAAACTTGTCAGCTACATTAGGTAACTGCATAACTTTAATGTTGTACTTGTGGTATTCTACTTACTTCCTATAGTAAAGTATAGTGAAGTTTAGGTAGTACTGCAAATACAGAAATAATTGTCTTACCTGTATACCTAAAGCAACAACTTTTCAAGTGTGGCCATTGTAGCTTTTCTTTTTTAAAACCAAAAGATAAAAAACCAGCAACCCCAAACCGACACACATTTGACGGAATAGTAGTGGAATATGTTGGTATGGACTGAGAAATATATTGTAAAGGAATCAAACCAGAGAGAGACATTTGTTGCTTTATAGTAGATGTCTTGAAAATGAAGTTGCCCATGCACGATAAAGCTCAATATCAGTTTAAAACTGAGTTTGATAATTTCTTACTCAGAAGAAAGGAAATTGGAATTTTAGAGCTATAATTAATTTTAATCATAAATTGTCAAACAAATCTCTCCTTGAGTAGTGGAAAGGCCCTAAAGCAGCCAAGAAAGAATATCAATACTTTGCAAAGGAGGAATGATTTTTCCAATTCGCAGCTTAATTGACTTTAAAGCTTAATGAAAAACACTACGGTGCTGTTAGTACACATAGTTGCTCTGATGAACATTGAAATCTATGCTCCAGAAAGAGGAGTTAGGGAGCTTTTTATATTGTATTATTGATGCATTTTTCTAACTGAGTGTAAGCATAACAGTTGGGCAGAGCTACATAGCTCCAGATGTTAACTATATTCTCAAGAAAATTCTTCAAAATGTGGATGAATAAAATATCGTGCAGCCTTTTGTGTTGAGAAACTTACATGTATTTATTCCTATCAGATTTCAGTCTTTTAAGCAGATATTAAAAATAAATTCAACATTTATTTTTTCTTAACAAAAAGTCTAAAGAAATGTTTCTTTTACTTTTTTCAATATTAAGACAACAGTTACTTCAAATAAAGATTAAATTATTGGCAAACTTAAATTTCTGTTACATGAAGATGATTATAAGGTATAGATGTAACAAGAGTAGATAAAATATCTAACTCAGAACAGCAAGATAAGTTTGACACTTGCCTCCATCCTTTTCTCAAAGTATTGTCCACCTGGGGGTAACACCTATAAAGAATGATTGAATGACAGACACTTGCTGATGAAATTATTGTGATTGAAATTAAAACCTGATCTTTAAGGCTTGGCTCTCCAACTGTTACCCAACAGAAATATAGGAAGACAGGAAGCAAGCTGTATGCCCAGGCTTTGTGTATGTGTCCCATTTGCGAGGAATGCATGCAGCACTTTTCATGCAATCTATACATTAGTCTAGTTTTTCAAGGAAAAGGGACTACTCTGCCAGTTAGTGAGCCTCAGATGTTGATTTTGGTTCTGTGAATTGAATATGTACGTTGAAAAGAAATGTTACCTCTATCAAGCAAAAATTCTTGTGCGGCCTTCAGCATCTTGACACCTGTGGATGTTAATCTTGATCTAGAAGATAAAACTCTTGTGACTAGGGTGACCAGATGTCTCGATTTTATAGGATAGTCCTGATATTCGGGGCTTTGCCTTATATAGGTGCCTATTACCCCCCACCCCCGTCCTGATTTTTCACACTAGCTATGTGGTCACCCTACTTACGACCCATTGTGTGCTATGTCATTGAGCTTCTGTTTTACCCCAAGAATGCCATAAAACCTATACAGTTGTTTTCCTTACCATAGTCCTATGTATAGGATGCCTGTATTAGGAACAATCCACTAAAAATGCTCTGAGTCCACTGACATGCTCAATTGCGAAAGGGCTCCTTGTGGCTGATTAGCAGTAAGCTATAGAGGTCAGTCATGGATATGAAATAGACTGCTTCTGAAAGCACAGGTAGTTAGTAAAAAGAGTTTGGTAGCTGGGGAGAGGCAGCTGATTTGTGGGTACTGTGGGAAGTAGTTGCAACTAAGAATCAGTAACTGTTGGGTTCCACAAAATGGCACCAAATGGCACTTTTGTTACATATCTTCTGGCAAACTTTATAATAAATAAAAACTCTCAAAAAGTAAAATGTTCAAAAAACAAGTATAGGTATTTCAGGTTACTTGACTGCAGAGTAAACTCATTCCTATTAAAATATGAGTTCAGAGGACTGTGGCATCATTTTTGTAATGAGGTATTGCATTGTTGCAGAATATGTCATACTCTGTGTTAGAGTACATGCCATCATATTGTAAAATATACTGCTAGTTTTACTACATTGTATCCGTATGGGGGAGGTCTGTTTCTTCAGTGCTCTGAATCTGGTAAACAAGCTGAAGGCTGCAGATAAAGATAGGGAAAAGGGATAGGATAACTAACAACACATAAGCTTTTTACTTTTTAAAGGCCTGATCCTACTCTCCTTTAAGTTAAGTTAAAATCTTTCAGTTGATTTTAGTGTGAGTTAGATGAGAACTGATGTTACTAATGCAATTCTGGCTGAGGCTGGTAATAATCAAATGTCATAACCATCTGAGAGCTGGCTGGGAGCTGGTGAAATGAATTGATTCTCAGTCCAGTTCCTAGGACCATCTATATTAGTATGTGGTCTATACCACTGACCCTTCCAGTGTTGAGGGACATAGAGTGTGTGGTTGTGGGGGCTGCTAGTAAAGCCATCTTCCAAGTACAGCTTGTAAATAAATTGTTATGTAGTGATACCCAAGACTTTGAATAGCATTCAAATGTGTTTGCAGCTCTAAGAAAAAATAAGGTTCAAATATACTGTAACACAGCCTGCTAATGGAGGAGCAAATTAGCTGCAGTTTTTGAACTTCTGAAGTAATTGATTGGCTTTAGCATTCTAAATTGTATTATGTTTTTGTTAGTATATATTGGTAATGCAGCTACCCACGCTGATGTTTCTCAGCCTGTCATAGCAACTGGTCTTGATAGATTTCTGCAGTGATAACATCTCTACATTCTTCTTGCCAGGCACACACCTTTTTAACAGCAACGAATTTAGTAACTGACAATAGCAAGAGGGGTTGTTTTTTTTGTAATGATTTGAAAGAAATTTATATGTAAAAGCAAATGGATGAATTAAAAACATTAAATAGCTTCACCAGCATCCACATGGATGAATTGTTGAGATCTATTTTTTTCTTGCACTATAAACATATGGCATGAATTTGCTGCTCTCATTACAGATGCTGAGAGAAGGGAAAGACAAATATTTATATTACATTCATGTTTTACAGTAAAAACACTGTTCAGTTTGTTTATACAGTTCCACTGTTACAGTTTTTATGGTTGGTAATGAAACCACTGTAAAACAGAGTCTGAATTATATAGCAGATGTGTTAAGGCCCTTGCATTCAGAAAGATGCCCAACATTGAATAGTTATCATTTCTATAGAATCAATCTACTGACTACAGCTGAACTATTTCAGACCTTTGTCGACATGTACAGTTAGCCTTGTACCATTATTGTAGTAAAGATGTAGTTTTATTATCCAAATACATTGATATTTTACAAGAATAACATTTATGAACTATAAAGCAGACTTCTAGTCACTGTGGGTGGGTGCGGGAGGCTTTAAAGGATTTGGTAGGCATTTTCCAGTCATTTAAGACCTCATATGGCTTCCATTTTCATTAAACATTATGGATGCATTCCAAATGTTTAATTAATATAACATCTTACTCTTTATTCACTTTAATTTCTTGCCACGGTTATGAGAACTTGGAAGTGTTTTGATTCTTTTTCAGTTGATAAAGAACTGTTATTCCAAAGAATGTGTATGCTAAATACATGAATTAGTAAAAACAAAAAATATTTCTTAAAAGTTAGTTTTTCACTGTGTTTATGTATTTGAAAGTATCAGTAGAAAATATCTAGTCAGTTACCTTTCCACAAATACCCTTTTTATACAATCTACCTACAGCCAAAAATATACACTATTGATTTCAGATTTATAGAAGTTATTAATATTATTTCTATAGTGCCAGAGGTTTGCCTGGTACTGTAAAGACAAACCCTGTAGAAACAGCTTATGTTCCTGCCCAAAAGCGTTTACTATCTCAGTTCTAGATGCTACAAGCACTTATTGCCAAATGTAGTGCTTCCTATCATGAGTGGTCACACTGGCTCCAGTTGCACTGTTCATGGTAGCAAGCACTGTGCTTAGTGTTAAATGTTATCAGTACTTGGCCCTTATTCGGTAAACAAAAGGTTAGGAAAAGAAATGGGGTCTGCATTTTTTAGTTTAGTTTTCTTGTAGTTCCAAGGCTTTTTGTCAAAACTTATCAGAGATCTCTGCAGAAATGGTTTAGCAGTGGCTGGCAAGCTGAAAGAAGAGCATAAAAGGGGACTTTGAAGAATTTGAAGTGGTTAGGCACAGTGGAGGGCGGGATTGTTCCCTGCATAAGAAATAGTATTCAGAATGGCTGGTGATGTGAGTGGTTGAAGCAGAGAGCCCTTTATAAGGTGGGAAGACTTGGGTGAGGGAATAGTATGATCTTTGGGAAGAGAAAAAGGAAGGGGCAGCACAGGGAAGAACACTGAAGCTGAGGATGAGGAGTGTCCTGTGGAAAGAAACAGGAAGTGTGTTGGAAGGGTTTTAGCAGAGAGGAAGAATGATTGAAATGGTGGCAAAGGAGAATAGTTGTGGATGGGGTAGGTTGACTGGATTAGTAAAAAGGGCAGAGATGATGGGTAGGGAGATTCGACTGGGGTGGTTGCAATAGTCCTAGTGGAAGAAATGAGGGTGTGATGTCTCACAACAGTAGTGGGTGCTAGTTCCAAACCAAATGTACCCCAGGACCAAGTGTACTCTAAGATAGTCTCATGAACAGAAGGGTGAATTCTGGGCATATCTGCCTTATGCCTTCTTCATCCATGTGTGACCTCTGGGAAATATAGGCAAAAGAAAGCAGGGGGTTCATTCTGAAAGGAACATTGAGCACTCCCTTCCAAAATGTCCAAGAGAGCCAACCTGCAGCATCCTGTCAGTTTGAATTTCACAAAGCCCTGCTGACCTATGAAGGCACCAGCCTGTTTTGTGTCCTAATGGAGGTATTATCTAGTCAGGTTCAGAAGGTGTTATTTCCCTGAAATGGTCAGCGTCCGTCTTAATTGTGAAGGGGTATCCAACGATTTTGTCCCACCTGGTGTCTTTCTGCCAAGGTCAGCAAAAATATCCCATTGCATTCTGGGCTTTTCACATGCAGTGCACAGAAGGAAGTTAGTAGGGTGACAATAGAAGGAGATTCACCTTGGTAGTTTAATAACATCTTGACTAAGGGATAGTCCAGAATAGTAAATTCTGCCTTGATCTCCTGCTGTAATTTTGGATTTCTAGGTTACTCTACACTGTATGTCAACCTCTAACTGCTCTAGCCATAATCCCATTGCCAACTAATGAAAACAAAAGTGCTGTTCCATAGCTGTGAAATTAGTGTTATATTTAATTAGTGTAAAATACAGCTTTTCATATAATAGCGTGTACATTTTTAACCTGCCATAATATTGTAATTGGAACCAAATCATCTGAAGTTGTCTTCCTACTCATCTTCTACTATCTCAGTGCACGTCTCAGAAATGTCTGAAATGTAATTTTAAGAAAAATTCGCAGTGCCCCTCTCCCATATTTTTGGTATGTTCTCCAATCAGCAGAAACTGATACACATTACATTTGCAGGAGACGGATATTTTGTTCATGATTTTAGTAAAACACTGTTCTTCTTGATACAATTTCAGTGTTCTTCATTGCAAAAACAAACAACCCACCCTGAGAATCCAGGAAACTGGAAAAACATAACATGAGAGAATACTGCCAGCAAATCACTCAGCCATGACTAGTTTTTGCCAAGCTTTCCAAAAATAGGTGCCTAAAGCTGGGCTTCTAAATTCATGTTTAGGCTCCCAAGTAAATTGCTTAGCACTTTTGAAAAAATCAGGCCATCAGCTGCTTCAGTTAAAACTAATGGAAACTGCTGGCTGTTCTGCACTTCTGAGAATCAGGCCTAACTTTAGATATCTGCTTTTAAATCTCGGCCTTTCTGTATTCACATAGCCTTGCTTACAGATATGTGTAGATAAGCTTCACAGATAAGTTTTACAGATACACAGAATACAGCAGAATCCTGTTTGTCTGAATCTTTCCTTCCATAAACTCCCTTTGTCTAATTGCTTTTCCCACAGTATACATTGTTGGTATGGAAAAACCCTCTGTTTGTATATACTCCATGTCATGTATTCTTTTCACATAAATAGAATTCTACTCTCATTACACTTGTAGAACTAAGTTTTGAAAATAAGTTAAACTGGCTTGATTGTAAATTTTTAACCATCCCCACAATTACTCTGATTGTGATGTGAGCATGTAATATATTCCATTAATAAAAAAGGCAAGCTTAGCTTATGGTAAATACACTACTAAGTGTTTATAGTACATTTTATATTTTACATGATTCCCTTTATAATTCTGCTTATCTTTTCATTCGAATTCCCTGAAGGACATATAAAAGAACCCCTAAAGAGAGTAATTACTTCTCTACTCCTTAACCAAGGCTCCTTTTGCAAAAAGAAATCTGAGCTGCTTTTTAAAGAAGGGAGTTTTAAATAAAAATGCAAATAAGCTGCTTTGTAACCACATTAATTACCCACCTAGCCTCCTATTACCATGTTTGTATTGTTTGCAAACACTATTTACAGTCGTGTGGAAATTAACATTACTGGTCCTGAGGAAAGATTGTTGGTGGTGGATTGTGCTTTGGAACCAATTAGAGTGAATCTTGTCTCCATTGAGACTCGTGGGGAATAGCATAGCCTTGCAATGTCAAATAATAACATTAACTTAGACTACACAGGCATAGTGCTGTAATTATATTATTGGCCCTGTTTTGCTTCTGCATTGAATTTCTCTGTCTGCATTTTAAAACCAGCAGGCTGCAGAGTTTGTTGCTAATGATTTAATATGTACTGTGATAACTTTTGATGAAAGTCATTGTGAAATCCAGTGGGTCACTTTATCACCAAACTGATTCTTTGTTTTCCTTTATAAAACAATGCCAAAACTAGCATCTATGTTGAAGACTTCATAGGTTTTCATATAATTAATTCCCAAACTGACAAACAAATTTGCTAGTTTATTTCATATTGTGAGTGAATAGGATGGAATGTGTGACAGGGTACCAGTAAAGCAGTATATTCACACAGTGAAAATGGATTTCTCTCTGTCCTTTGCACATTTACACAAAGAAACAAAATGTTTGTTAGTATAACGCCGACAGACCCCAGTCATCGGCAGGCAGGATCGAAGTGGGGATCTGTGGAGCTTAGTGCATGAGCCTTTACTGCATGAGCTAAAAGCCAACTGGCTGTTAGCTAAGGCTGTAGAGCAGACTCATTTTAACTCTCTCTCTCTCTCTAAGTGGCTACTAGATGGGACAGAACACTACACCCAGGAGGTGTGTGGGTTACATTAGCAAAATATAATTGTGAGCTGGAAACTGCAACACAAACTTTTTGATAAAGTATCTTTTAGGCTTTCTCTCCTTTTTTCCTTTTTCCCTTTCTATTTTTTATAAATATGCCATGGACCTTCAATCATTTTGACATCAAAAAAGTTCATTTGAAAAAAAGAAAATGATGCAAGTGTGACTCCATCTTCTATGTTTTAGGAGTTAGAAGTAGAGCTATGGACAAATCCCACAGGGTTCATGCAAATGGGTCATACAAAGTAGACCCTCCAGGATTTGCGCCCTAAAAGATTTCCTCTTCTCTTTAGGCTTTTATTCATACCCACCAATGTGGTAGAAGAGCCCCTCCAGATAGCCAATAAACTTTTCTGATTATGGATCTTGTTCTGCTTGTCTTTAAAACACCATTGTGTACATCTCTGGTGCTATTAAAAACCGTATGGCTATGGTTTAAAAATTAAAAAACCCTACTTAATGTTTTTCTCCTTCAGTGACTTCTGTATCAGTTCTGCTCTAATCACAAGCATTTAAATACTCCTCCACAACAGACAGAAACACTGTACCATGCTGGAGCAATATTTCAGCACTGAAAGAGGAAAGAGTGTAACTTATGACTTAATGAATCACCAGCATTACTTCTTATAGCACCCAGGGCTTGACTTGGGGGCACTCATCCAACAGCTAATGGGCTTCCTGATCTTCCTCAGCTTATCTAAGATCAGAGCGGCAGGTTGTATGGCTGCTGACCAGTGTAAACATAAATTACCTCAAACACCCATAGGAACACTATTCAAGAAGGAGGCATAACCAAAAATATAAACAGTGGTAGAAATGTTATGCAAAATGTCTGCTTAGAGGGCACTGTTAGCTTTGTCAGTCTGTCTAAGCTATTTCTTTCTATTACTGAGGAGTTGAAGCATTGTGTAACTTCACTAAGTTTGTAATCAGTTTGCCATCATTTTATTTCCTCTCTCCACGACGGGAAGTACTACAGAATTTTACTTGTGCAGACCTTTTTTAAGAGCCTATCACCTTCGTCTCCATTCTCTCATTTCACAACCCCTACTGTTAGCTGACAGGATTGCTTTTCCTTACTTGATAATCTTTTGTTGGCAGCACATGGTACAACTGTCATTTGTTAAGTGTTTATGCAGTACGTAGCACAATGAGGTCCAACCTGATTGTGGGTTTTAGGCACTTCTGCAATATAAATGTTGATTAATGATAATTAATGGTATCATCTCATCAATAATAGCTGCTGACTTAATTCAATGTGTTAAGGTGGGGGGGGGTAGTCAGTTATTTGTCGTCAAGATCCAAATGTCTTGGGCAAGGTCCTGACTCCAGCAAAAATAACAATAATGATAAGAATAAGTAAATTGAACAGACCCCAAAATCTTTTTAAAGTGTCTGGCGATCCACCTGACTACCCATTGGTTAAGGTGTTTTGGCATGCAGAATGTTTTCTTTGTGGCACATAGTGATATTGTCATGACAGAATGCACGTGTTGCTCTGTAAGTGCACTTCACAAGTGGCTGTAAAGATAAGGTGTACCTGAGTGGTTCTGTATGTGTACCTGTGTATGTGTTCTTCTGGATAGTACCACATTATTTTAGCTAGGGTCCAAAGCCAATTGAAATCAATCAGTGTCTTTCCTTTTACTTCAATGGGCTTTGGATCAGGCCATAGATATGTTAAACATGTAGAAAGATTTGTCTTTAAGGGGCCAGATTTTTAGTATATAGCTGCCACTCATGCATATGCTTAACTTGCGTGTCCAAGTAAGGTATGCACAGATCCCATCTTGCTCATGTGCAAACCTCCATGCATTCATGCAAGTCTGGCACTTGCAAAATAATGTATGCACTTTTGCATGCTTGTTTTTGAAAATCTGGCATTGTTATTAGGTCTGGCTTTATTTGAGCTGCATTGAGGGGGTCTGTCCGATGTATAACTGTCCATTCATTATGAAATGAGGTAATTTAAAAATCTTTATGTTGCTCCTTTCTGGTTTTTGTGCTGGAAGGAAGCACTTCATGTATGTACATTTCTGATTGTGCTATTGGGGAAAATAGTCATTATTTCTGAATACAATTCATGTTATTAAAAATGCATTCTCATTTTACTTGTGACGTGCCAGGTGAGCATTCTGAACCAGAATAGATTGCTTATAATGCTAACCTTACAATTAAAAGGTAAACGTTTACTTTGGTGTTTTCTAAATGGCAACTCTTGTTCCTTCAGCAATACTTTATTTGAAGAGGGAAAGCTAGATTGAAAATGCAGTCCAAATGTTGCAATCTTTGCACTAAGCCTCTATTAATTTAGTCCTGGTAAAGATTCTCAGTGCATCATTTTGCAGGAACAGCTTTATTACTCAATATATAACTTTATAAGGAGGTGGTAAAAATAAGTTATAGTATGCTGAGCTTGTTCATAGTTTTTCTTTTCCTTATTTCATTTGAGATCACTGAGATACAGGATAAACTTTAAAATTAAACTTTGATCATTACATAAAAATATTAAATTCCTGGAACAGAAGGATTGCCTTGTGGTTAAGGGATTGAGACTTGAGTTTATCTCCCAGCTTTGCCACAGGCTTCCTGTTTGACCTTGGGCAAATCACCTCATTTCTTTGTGCCTAGGTTCCAACATGTATAAAGTGGGGATAATAATACTCCCATATAAGTGCATCTCTCCCCACCCTCCGCCTTTGTTTGTCAGGTCTATTTAAATTGTATTTTAGGAGAAGATTTGCCACTAGACTGCGGGGTACAGTGGGCAGTCTTGTATGCCTCATCTGTGGGAAGGTTTGCTTCACATTAGCAGATAAATTATTTGAGGAAACTGTCAGATTTTTTCTTTCTCTGTATCATGGTGGGACGTCTCTAGCCACCCAGGATATGTCTTAACACCAGAAGTGCAGATGACTTCACATGAACAATATTGTGTTCCAGCAGCTCCCCATTCAGACTGTTCACATTAGGTAAAATTCACAAAGTGGTGAGGGCCGGCACAAGAAGCTGCACCCCACTTAATCTCCTCTTAAACTCCAAGCTTGGTCTTTAGAGGATTTAATTGGAACAGAGTGAATGGTACGGTATTGTGCGGCATGGAGTGAATTCCACCCAACAACTTTTTAGGGTATGTGTTCAGTGCAAAGTTAACTCTGATTGGCACCTGGGTATGGGTCCCTGGTTTCACCTAGCCTGGGTGTGAGCAGCAGCACTGCAAAGCAACGCTCACATTACTGTGTCCTTGGTGGTGCTGTGCTCACCTGTGTATGTCACTAGAACATTGCGTTGCTCAGATTGTTTCCCAGTTAACTGTGGGAGAATTTGTCTTTCCTGGGCACACAGAAGAATTGTGGGAAGGAATTGGAGGATTGTCAACACTTGGGTATGGTAGCCTGTGTCCGCACTGCAAAATGGGTGGATTACCAGCCCCTGTGAAAGCAACACCTGGGTGTTAGTCTATACTGAGGATGGGTGAATTAGCCCCATCTGAAAACGCCACTAAACTTGGATCAGAGGTATGGTGTGTGGATGGGAGGGAGATGAGGTGCAACACCTGAGTAAGAGCCTGGGCCATGTCTACACTACAGGCACTATAACAGCATAGCTATGGTGTAGGTAGCTGTGCCAGCATAACCCCATAGGGATCCAGCATACAGCGATGGAAGGGGTTTTTCCATCTCTGTAGGAACTCCACCTCCTTGAGTGATGTTAGGTAGATCAATGGAAGTATTCTTCTATCAACCTAGACCAGATTAGGCCTGGCACTCGGGGCTGTGGATTTTTCATACCTCTCAGCACTCTAGGTATGTCGACTTAAGTTTTAACTGTAGAACAGGGCTGGGTTACTTCTGCAGCAGGGACATACTCTTAGGCCTTGTCTACACTAGAAGCACTTTGGCAGTATAGTTATATCAGCAAAGCACTCCTATGGGATGCAGTTTGTCAACAAACCTGCTTTTGCCAGCTTAGCATATTTCAGTCCCCTCTTAGCAAAATAAGCTATACCAGTTTAAGCATAGTTTTGCCAGTATAAATTTGGCTACACTAGGGGGTTTTTGGTGGCACAGCTGTGCCAGTCAAGGATCACACCTCCTCACCCCCCAACTGACATAGTTATACCAGCAAAAGTCTGTGGAGTAAATCTGGCCTTATAGCCTTCTGCACTCCTTGAGTGCCATATCACAGTCCCCTTGAACTCTATGGTAAAACTGTCATTGACTTTAATGGAAACAGCATTTGGCCTTTTAAAAAGGTGTCAAATATTGTTTACTTGGATAAGTGCTGTCAGGCATGGTCACATTAACATTAAGTGCTTAGAGGTCCCACCTCTATTGTGCTAGGCACTGTGCAAACAAAGATGGTCTCTGCCCCTAAGAACTTGCAATCTGAGGCTAGGAATAAGGTATACTGGCAAAAGTGCAAGTTTTCTGTTATGAGATCCATCCTCACTAGGAGAGCTTTGCCAGGGTAGTATACCCGTATAGCCCAGCCTAAACTGTATATGCACAATTCTTTCTGCTCAGAATTGTAAAGTTTATTCTCCAGGTTGCTTGCTCCCAAAAGAATAATTTTTCATCTGTGGTGGAATTTCCACCATGCAGGAGACCAGCACAAAGCCTACACAAAACATCTGAACCCTCAAAATAGAACATCAGTGGGATTTAATCGGTGCATGGGCCTCGGGGTTCCCCCCTGCACAGGGGACGCATTTCACCTCTAAAGCATGGAGGACTGGGAACTTTTACATTTCATCTGAGGTTTTTGTCCCAAGTAATGACTCTAAAAGGTGACCTGTTAATGAGTTCATGTAATGGCCTCAATTGCATATTCTAATATGTACTTTAAATGTTAAAAAATATACTATTGAAAGTTATATTCCCTGTTATTGCACTTAGTAAAATGAAAGGCAACCCCAGAAAATGGATATGTTATAAAAATGATACAATATTTGATTTTATTTTCAGGAACTGCTCCTTAATTTTGTCATGTTGAATATGTTATGGTTGCAAACGAAGACATAAATAAATATATGCATTCATTTCTAATTAATTTGTGTAATTACATTTTATAATCTAGGTGTTTGCAAAGCAGAACATGGTACACCTCATTTACTGTGTGTTGTAGCTAGTAAAAAAAATAGAATGAAATAAATCTTGAAACTAACTTTAATTGTAGGTATAGATTAGTTGTAAATTATATCTTTATTTTTAATTTTGCAGTGTTGCAGATTTGGAGAACATACCAATTAGTGTAGTTATTTGAAGTAATGACAAGTTAATTACTGTAAAGGCTATTTGCTGTTTCTCTGACAATTAAAAACACAACACTGACTTAAGATTTTTTTCAAAAGTACAGCTAGAAATAAAAACAAATAAGAAACTGGGTGAAGATAATAAAAACCTACTATAGGTAACATAGTATAGGTAACAGCTCAAATTTTAAGGGGATCTATGCATCATTCAAAATCATAACATAAATATATGAACTGATTATAGTAAGAAGGAAAAAACACCTAACTAAAAGACTTAAGTAAAAACTCATATGTAATGAAACCTTTATAAATGTGGATACAAATGCAGTGATTTTACAGTAAACATCCATATTTTACTGTATATTAGAATATCACTTGCAAAAAAGGCAATTTTGCTAGTTTTATCTGTTTACTATACATCTACTGGTGCTTAGGTTTGTTCAGTGAGGCCCCTGTTACTTTCCAACACATCTCATGCTAATTGTTAGACATCCATGTCAGTACTGCTTCTTTTGTACCCAAGGCAATAAGTGTTTGTTTTTATGAATATGTTTAAAGAGTAAAAAATGCCTATGGTCCAAAGCAGAATGTTTTCCTTTCTGATGAACAGTAGTAAATCCTACCATTTTGAAAGCTGTATAGTATACCAATGAGAAATGGACTGATTCACAATGTTTCCTTGTATATACATAGTGCAAGAGTTATTAATACTTTGGGCTTCAAAGATGTCTCACTCTAGAATAACTTTTAAATGCAATATTTCATTCCTTTAGGTGAAACTAAACTGTTGTTTTTGCTTGTGAAATTGCCTGTATAACTTAGAATGAATAATTGTGCACAAATATGTCTACACTGTATTTGGGAAAAATGTTCTGGATAGCATTTAGATAGAGCAATACGTGTATTCTTCAGTCCACAGGTGTGACACTCACAATATATTTAACCAAAGGTTCTCCATTAGGATCTGCTACTTGGACCACCTTAGACTATTTGGAGTCCCCTTCAAAAGATATAAATGAGTGTGGAGTTACAGGCACAGGGATCTGTACTAGTGAATCCAGATACAGGATCGAGGCCTTATTAGGTTTCATGTCTTGCACTCATAAACAGGCAGTAGAATGGTATTTTTTTCCTATTCTTTCTGAAGAATCGTCAAGCAAAGAAAAAGAGACATTTTTCAGAAACAGCAGATGCTACTGAAAGAGAGGGGGAGTATTCCTGAGGGAGGTTTTGAGGGGAAACCCCACCCCACAACATTAGTGATGTTGAGAAAAATGACACCTAAGCCGTAAAGACCAAGACATTCCGGTTCATCTATTTTGTCATGTTATGACAGAAATCATTACAAGCTTGATAGGTTTATTTATAAAGACTTGCTTCAGTATTCAAAGTACATCTATTCCAGCATTCCTTATTTCAAGCCGGGCTGTGGATCAAGATGAAAGAAAAATTAAATTGTATATTGAAGAGCTGTTAATTGAACTGCATTGCATTTAGCAAGGGAGCATCAGCTTCAGGCAGTCAATACTACAGAGAATTTTGAATCTACTGCATCACTAGATTGTCAGTTTGTGTTGGAGAATGCAAACAGACTGCTTGGCTTGGTGATAAAGCCCTGGAAACTTTTAAGTTGTTGAGGGGAGGAAATGTTATTTTGCTGTGATATGATGTGACAAAGTTTGTGATGGAACTAACTGCTGCATATTTATACTGGGTGTTAACAAGTACTTGCTCTTTTGTTGCTAAATCCTATTTAAGTATCCATTCTAGAATTCTGTACAGATTCTAATATTTTTTTATATGTTGATAAATTTCTCTGTAGCCAAAATTCGGAAGCATTCCAGAGTAGGCACAAATGTTACTACCTCATTTGAAGGGTGTTGAATGTCTCATTTAAAAATATTAGTTCACTCTAGATTTAATTCTAAAAAGTAGCATATCAAAAAGCTTTAGAAAAATGTTATCTACTTTTCCTATGGCCGCGTTAATTTCTTTTTGTTGTACATTTATAGTTAAAGATTTTTTTTTAACAGCTGAATTATTTAAACATGTCTTTTGGGATAAAGTGATCTGTTTGGTGTTAAGTCTGAAACGATTTTTTTATTTCATTTTCTTCACTGATAAAACTGAAATAACTAGGAGGCATTTCTAAAACCAGAACGGATTTAGGACTACAATGTTAGATTAAAGATATGTTATGCTAAAACATAGCTGATTCTGGCTGCCACCCTTTAGAATAAAAGGCATCTTATTTATCGTGGTCATCACCATGCTTAAAAATTTAGTCCACTCCTAAAATAACCGCCTTAGGCTTGAATCTACTTAAAAAGATCACTCATTAATTTGAAAACTTTCTATTTTTTTTCTTTTGTAAATGTACATGAATTTGGTGCTTGTCAAAAGGTACCAGAAAAATAGCCCCTGGAGATTTTTGGCCCGCTACATATCCCTAGTGATCAGTGGGCTACCGGCAGAAAGCTATGAACTGTAAGCTTCCACATAGCACAGGCCTTCCCAATAATGCCTTTAACTTAGAATTAGAAGAACTATATATAGGAGCTGAAGGGTAAGTTAGTATCTGTCCACATTCAAATCTAGGCCTCTCTGCTGAGACTGATAACTAAAGGCCTGTCTGCATGGTGGGGTAATCTGTTCTACAGGGATCTGATTTAATTTGACTGTATAGACCTTGCTGGTGCACAGTAAAGAGTCTTTAATGCACTTTAATGCAGCATTCTTCAAACACCGCAATGTTAAAGTGCACCAACAGCAGTGGTGCAAGTGGAATCCATTTCTTACCAGTACGGGGAGGGTCTCCTCCGTCAGTACAGCAGCCAGCCCCTCTGGTGGAGGCGGGGCTGGGGGCGGTACAGCAGCCGTGCCGGAGGAGCTGCCGGTGTTCCTCAGGGCTCCCAGGAACAGCAGCATGGAAAGGAGCTCCTCTGGTGGCTGTACCGCTCCAGCCCTGCGCCCTGACCTCTCCCACCCCCCAGTCCTGTCCTCCGGCCATGTAGTGGTGAACCAGAGGACAAGATAGAATGAGTTAAACCTTATTTGCATATTTGTTACTCATCCTTCCAGTGTGAACATTTTGATTAAAATTAAGTTTTGGTCACGGGGGTAATGAAACATTCTCATTGTCGTATGACAAAAGGGCAACAGAACTGTACTTAACATGCCCCGAGAGAGGAGTCACCATAACCACAGCTTTAATCTTGAATGATTGGTAAGTAGGAATGGACGCAAGCCTTGGGGGGAAATGGGCTCCTACTTTGTGGTGAGGAGCAAATCTTTGGTGGCAAACACTCTGCTCAAAGGTCCTTTAGCCCTATATGCTTTTTAACTCCCTCCAAAGTGTAATGACAGAGCTGAGTGAACTCTAGTAAGGACTTTGGTCTGGCATTGTAAGGATGGTGACCAGATGCTACTATCTAATAGCACTAGAGGAGTAATCACTACAGTTGGACTTATGAGCCAGAGGGACCTGGAGGCAACAGAACAGTGAGAGAGGCTATAGCGGTGAGGGACGTAGAGAGGGATGGCATAGAGACTAGAGACAGTATCATGGTGAGAGACTATGCAGTTGTGATGGTGCAGAGTCAACAGTGTGACTAGAAGTGACACACAAGTGGTGACAAGGTATCTTCCCAAGGAAAACAAGCAACAATAAGCCCTTCGGGCTGGAGATGGACTTGCCTGACTGCATTCCTAGCCTCTGGTACTTCACTAGCCACTGACAACAAACAGTGAGTGGGGTGCAGTGGAGGGGAAGGGGGAAAGTGTCTTCTCAAAGGGACTTTCACTCTGGCGGGTTGGGAAACTGAGGCCAAGGACTACTGTAAAAATAGTACGGAGGTGAATGCTTTACTTATGATTCATATGAAAGTATCATTGATTGTTTTGTTTTCCCAAATTAATGCTATGTTCCTTTACCCCCTTGTTCCTTCTTTGTTTTATATACAGACTCAGTATTGCCTCTGAAGGGTGCCCAGGGAATGTCTTTAGTTCTTCCCAGGTTTCTGGGTGGCAGCTTGAGCTGGTAGTGTTCGTTAATTTCAAGGGGGACTCCTAGATATTTGGACCTGATTCTTTTTGCTGCCAGCAACGCCTGGCAGGAGGGTTACCCTCATATTGCTTTACTATTAGACTTCAGAATTGTTTCAAAAATGTAATTCAAAATGACACGCCACTGGGGAAATCATCTAATATATTTTATACTTCAAGTAGACACATATATGTATAAATCAAATCAGTCAGCAATCCACCTGTGCTGTAATTTCTCTTACAATTTGGGTATTTGCTTGAAAATAATCATGTCTAGCAAAGTGTTTAATGATTTTGCTACGTTTGTCTTTCTGAGAGTTAATATTTTGCATTGTGATTGGACATAATGTTCAGGAATCCATTTGTGATAGTTAGACAATTCTCTTAATTACACTGATTGTCAGAGGCACTGATTAATGCAATAAATCAGAGTTCAGTAAGAAAATGTGGAGACACGAACTAAATTTTTTCACTTTTAGTAGTACACAAGTAAATCTTCAATCTTCCACCTGACCCTGTAGGTTACTGAATACAGCTCCCTGATTATGGACCTGATACTTACACCATTGCTCCAGTGGATAACACCTTACTGCACAAGTAGTCCCATTAAAATAAATGGGGGGCATTTGTGAAACAAAATGCTACTCAGCATGAGTAAGGGCATCAGAACCTAGTCCTCTATGTTCAGCCTTCTTCTGTGGAGAAGAATAATCACAAAGTAGGAGTCTTCCGTGAAGTAAGAGCCCCTTTCCCTCCCTCTTCTCTGGCTTGTGTCAAGCCCTGATTCCCAGGCATTCAAGACTAAGGTTTTGGTTATGGGGCCTTCTCACTCAGGGCATATTGAGTACAGTTCTGTTGTCCTTTTGGCATACAATAATGAGAATACAGACCATAGTCTTCGGAGCAAAATAGGACACATTTATAATCAGAACTAAGCGCTTCCAGTTTTACCAATTTGAGAGAGCTGCTCTCAGAATGTTTCATTTTGCAGTTTTATGTTTAGAGGATAGCCACGCACAAGATGGCACTTACATGACACTGAACAAGAGCATCGTGCAAAGATAGATGCAGAGCTTGACTTGGAATCTGGACGTATTAAATGAGGTTTTCCATTTACCTTCTGCATGCTAGAATAGGCGAAATGAGATAGATCACAAACTGATTTTTGAATAACTGTTAAATGTAGCAATATTAAAAAAAAAACTGGGTTGAGTCACAGTATGTTACATTACTTTGAGGTAGTTAGTTAATGTTAATATGTTAATAGGCTTCTAAAACAGAAGCATATTTTTTAGACTTAAAGTTAATTTGCACAGACTCCTAATCTCTGGGCAATATGATAGAAAGTCATATGTTACATGTTTCTTTATGCACTGGGTGCCTGCATTAGGCAATATCTTTAAAATGTAAAAAAGATTACAAAATGCACAGTCGGATAACAACAACAAATCTAATCTAAAGTGACAACTGGGAGACTTTCCCAGACGTTTTTCTCTTTAATGTAACATGACTTTAAATTGATGCAGCCCCACAGTGATTGAAAAACTCTCAGAGCTTGTCTCCCATGATTACATTTCTGATCTGTACAACTTAATTTTTTAACTTTGGTAAATCTCAGTTTTGCGAATGAGCAGTTTATTTATATTTTAAGAGAGTGAGTTTCACTGATGCAAAGACAATGGAATAGTATAAAATAATATTCCTGACAGTAATTCTGGTCAGCAACATGTATGCCATTCTTTATCTGAAAGGTACAAAAATCTACTGTTAAATAGAGTCAGTGGTTTGCTAAATGTTGTTTTATCCCTTTTATTGAGCTGTAATGATGATTTTGCTGTTGAGATAATATAGAACCTGAAAGAGAGTGTGAAATTTCTTTGTTTTTTAAATAGTTCAATTTTTAAAAATTCAAATTAAGAGTTCATTTTCATATCTTTGTTGAAAGCATTTTCAGTCTGTTTAGGCTACTTTGCATCGTCAAAATCTGACCATTTTCTAATGCACTATTCAGATAGGATACCTATTGCTATGCATTAGTGCGTCTATTTTCACAAAGCACGGTTACAGAAAACCTTCCTGATATCCCTTTAGATAACTCCCAAGGATATTAGCAAGCAAGCAGCAAATACTAAAATATTTTAGATCTAAACTTGTTCTAAAGAAGGAATGGACATAGCCTTAATCTAGTCAGTATTCTTTCATGGCTAGATGGGTTATGGAAAAAAAAACTAAAGTGAGTTTTGTGTGCAATAGTGTTTATTTTTAAGCCTAGCTACTGCATGTATTTAGAGAATAACACTGAAAGAAAGGGAAACAAAAAACTGTTTTGTAGTTATTAAATTTAAGGAAGTTGCTTGCTGAAATACGTTGTTTCTCCTTTGATCAGTTTAAAGATTATTTTGTTTTTGCTTGTTTTCTCTGAATACTTGTTTGGCTCATTATCCTTTACGCTTACTTTAAATTTGTCAATTTCAAATATGCATGCTTTCATCAGTGAAGAATTTGGAGATATAACTCCAGTGATGATAAGCTGACATCTATGGTCAGATTTCTAGAATTTTGCATGGGAAAATGGGCATGTATAAATTGAACTGGTCACTTTTGTGGTCAGTTATGGAAACAGCACAAGCAGCTTATGCCTATGTGCAATTCTAAAAATCTGATCTTTGTTTCTATAATACTGTTCTCAAAAGCAAAATAATTGGAAAATTATGGCAAAATGTTTACAGTTGATGAGGTGATTTCAGTTGAATTCCATGGCTTGAAATATTAGGTAGCAAAGTCTTATATCAGTGATGCATCACAGAGTCTGGTAGTAATGGGGCTGTGTGTGATTTAAACCATGGGAAAACAATCAGATTCAGAAGTTCATGGATTTAATCCATAAAAGGTTGGATAAGATGCAAGACAGATAATAGGTACAATAGGTAATTTTTCTTAAGATGAAACAGTGAGATGAGGGCTATGGACCCGGAGAACATTTCAGCTCCCTTGATTAAAGATGATAACGCCCTCAAGGTGTTGGAAAATAAAGACTGGAAAAAGGCACATTCTGGGAACTACAGAAGAAGTGGAATTTGAAGATATAAGAATGTCTTTCACTAAGTGGCTGTTTGACTTGGTGGGGCTGGTTGTGCCTGATAATGTCATTAAAATTACCGTGGCTAAAGATTTCATTACAAAATCTTTAACTTCTGTACAGGCAAGGATGGCTTTAAAAATAATCTGCTAGGGCTTGCAGTTCTGGAATTAAGATAATTAAGGCAGCCAGATCTCAAGACCAACCAAAATGCTAAGGATTTAAAATCTGTTTACTTCTTAGAACCCATGCGCTAGTAAAATGTGGCAGGCACTTTGCTATGAGCAATTAAGTGCTCATAAAACTGCTTTTCTTTTTATTGAGAGGGGACAGGAAGAGTGTGGTGACCAGACATAAACATTTTTCAGTTCATAGGAGGTATCTGGTTTTCTTGAAGGAAGCTGAGAAAGATGTCACAACCAATATTAACTCAGATAATCAGATAATGGCTAACTTTATTTTTTAATATTGTTTATATGTCCTCCAGAGTACTAGCATTACCTCGTAGACTAATAAGCTCCTGGAAAGTGTATTGACTGCCTTTAATGCTCTAAAGGGAAGAGTAAGTAGGATGGAGTGGTTGGATTATATAAGCAAGCAAAACAAAAGTTGTAGATTTCTTCCATCCTCCTGCATTTGTCCCTTTAAGAGAATGTGCCCACAGGGAGTGGATAGCCAGATAAGAAATTAGTCCTGTGGAGAATTATCTTCTTGTGATGCTTTACGTGTGTGGTCACTGACAGGCTGCTTGCCTGGAGGAACCAGAGAGATGGCCTACCTATATCCTGCTGGTTTAAATGCTATAAAATTGTCCATTATTTTTGAATAGTACTGTTTATTCCAAGACTTTCTCTGAAATTTGTTACGGGAGTGTGGTGTTTGCTTGCTTTTCATAGTTGATTACTTCGATCTGGTAAGTTCTCCATCAATAATTGAAAGTTACTTCACTTGTTACTTCTGAGTAGATCTGGAATGTGTGCCAGTTTTAGGACTGGTCTTAGGTATTCCTGAACCAATAGTTTTGCTAGCTACCATGATTGTTCTTTTTTTTCCTTTGTAAGTGAGAAGTATTTGTTGGGCCTGGTGGGAGCTAGTAGGTATCCTGGTGCTGCAGATGGGATTCTCTTTTATTTTGGTAATATTTGACTAGCTTTTCTTGCTGGTGTGTCTAATTTTATGGTGTGCTGGTTTGACATTGTGACCCACACTATTTCCAATTCTTGTTTCCTCCTTGGTGTTTCAGCTTGTATTCACCTGTCATTGCCTGGTGGCAACGCTGCTCTTTGGGACAGGACACAATTGTTCATGCTCTTTGATTGAGACTAAAGAGGGGAGGGAATATAGGTTCCAAAACCTCTGGAACCCACTCTACTTCAAAGTTAAAGGATTCTCTCTTCTTTGGGGACTGCTGAGTGGAAATTACCCATACAACGGTAATCTTAACAAAAATTAGATTGATTAAAAACAGGTAAAATAAAATGAAAATGAAATAAACCATTTGTTTAACATATCTAGGTTTACATGCCTCATAAACTAAACTACATAAGGCACTCTCATTACAGAAAATAATTTACCGCCCTTGAAAGTAATCCCCTCTCTGGCCACTCTGCCTGTCAACATCATGCTGCTTTCTAGAGACAAACTTTTTCCCTCCTATCCCCAGCACCCATTTTTCAAGCCCCCTCCTCTGGGTTAGTTTCCATGTCCAGATATCAACAGCCTCTTGCTGTGTGCAGGTATCTCTTATCAAGATCCCTGTTCTTGGATCACTTACCCCTGCTTTCCAAACCCATTTCTCCAGTTATCTACATATGCAATATGGTCTGGACTTGCTGCTTTCTAGTCTAGGAAATGGACCATAGAAGGCACAAATAACCCTCTAATGATGATTAATAGCTGCCTTTCAGATGCTTATGTCCTAGCTCAGATCCCCTTTTCTGGTTGTTTCTTGTTTTACTTAGGCCTCTTGTTAAAACCCAATAAAGGTTTTTTTTTAATTATTATTATTTTTTGAAGACCTGCCCATAATTCATATTTCTTGGCCAGACCCTCCATCACAGCCATGTACAAATGTTTAAAATTATACACAAACACATCCACACCTATAATGAGCTTAATTATATGAAGAAAACAGTCTAAATGTTTAACTTAAACTACTTAGGTTGCAAGAGATGTTTAGTGCCTATAACTTCCTTTCTGTTGATTCTTAATGTAAAAAAACCATTATCTGTAAATCCTAGAGTAGGTTTTATTGTAGTATACCAAAGAGGAAAACTCTAGTTCATAAGGATTTAGCAAAATCTTCAGTTCTGCAAATGACTTTCAAATATTCTTTGCTCTCTGTACTTGAAGATAAATCTTGAACAGCCTTTACATTAATTCATCTGCTTTGGAAGTTAGAGATTATAGGATTTATGAGGATTTTTATCTCTCTCTGTAATTTGTGTTTGAGTAACTTACTCTCTGCATACAGTTGGACTTAAAATAAAATAAAATAATTTAAAAAATAAACAACTCCCAAGCTCCACACCATGTTACTTAGGAAGTTGAGACATCAAAAGTTGCAATTCATAATACATAATGAACCCGTGGTGGCCCAATATGTTGAGGTAACTCACCTGTGACCTTGGAGCCCTATCCAAAGTCCAATTCAATTCATGGGCATTGATTGGGCCCTTGAAGAGTGAGAATGGGGCCGAAAGGTGGTTAACTTTTCTCCCAGGCTGTGAAGACCATTGGAATCACTAGTGGTTCCAGATGCCCCTGTTTTTGTTATGCCCCCTTCTTCCCTCCCGATGGGGGAAATGGCCAGAGAATTTCCCCTGCGGGGGTGTTTTTCATGGTGCACATGGGGTGCAGACCCTCTTGCATGACTAGCTGAGTTCTGCCCCCCTCCCCGCCGCCTCATATGCTTGGCACTATTTAAGAACCAGTGGGTTCTGTGGTTGGGGCCTCCTCTCGTTGCAGGAAGGTGCCTCGGGGTTTGGAGAGAGTGTCTGGAGAGTTCTTACAAAATATTTAATTAGCTATAAGGAATGAATACGTTCCTTTCGCTTATTTTGATGAAAGAATTCTCACACTGTCATTAACAATGAATTAAATGAACTAAGACTTCCCTCTATTTCCTTTTCTTTGGATGGGGAAAAGAATGCGGTTCTCTGCGTGATTAAGATTTGTATTATCAGGCCTGAAATATGCTGCCCAGTAATAATATGCTTTGGATTTGTCTGTGGAGTGTTTTAACTCTTGCATAACCATGCTTCTTTCTGAAGCCTTCACAACTTGGTTTTGCCATATTTTCCTTTGATTCCAGATTCTGACATCATCACATTCTTACCTAACTTTTAATTTTTTTAAACATCCAAATGAATCTATTAACTATCTTTGTATTCCAGTAGGAGTTGGGCTTCTAATTCCCTTAGACTTTCTTGCAGATCCTGCCCTAGTTGTTTTTAGACTAATTTTGTATATTTCTGGTCACTTATCTTTGTTTAGGACTGAATGAGAGTGTTTGATAACTAGTGATAATTAAAGCAAGGCAAGGTGCTTCACCAGCCTATTAATACATGCCTAAGATAAGTGGGGAAACACAAGACAACAATCCGAATTCTTCAGACACTTAAAATGCACCAGCAGGCCAGTAACGCACACTGTGGTATGGCTTATTCTGTTTATGATTTAAATACAAAAGACAGTTTGAAGCATTAATAGTGGTTTATTTTGTTGAGGAATAGGTTTCTTCCCTCCCCTATGCACCACTATACTATTGAATAAGAATGAGGAGCTAGAGTATATCCTCTGAAATGGGAGGCCGTCAGCCAAACCTCACAATGCACCTTTTGGTGTCTTAATGGGAAGAGTGGGATCTGCTGACTACTGAGGTCTTCTACAAATCTGACCCTCACTGCCATATAACATCTGCTGGTGTTTAGTAAGCAATATTGCCAGCCCCCAAAATTTATAATGTCTTAAAATCATGAGGTTAAAAAAATTGGGATTCTTTTTGTTTGCCTTCTGGATTTTGAGCCTTTTGGGTTTAAAATTTCAAGCTTTTCCTTGCATGAGGAATAGGAGATTATCAAGTAATAACATGACTCCAGGAGTTGGGGCTTTTTAAAAAAATCAGTATCCCAAGACTTGAAGTTGTGTATGGAGAGTTGACAACACAAAATCTGCCTTTGTCATATCTGTCCTTTTGTGGACAGAAATTGGTTTCCAGAGCTTACAATGTTAAATCCATCATTTGCCCCTTAAACTGCTATTTAAGAATTTGTGGAAGCTCTCAGAGTTATGAAGGGAAAGTAAGGGCTTTCCAGGTATCAAAGCTGGGTCCAGTGGGTTAATGACATGTAGTGTTTTCCCTTTGGATATGAATTCATATTCAGTCTAGGTCACAAATTGAAACAAACTAATTTCTATGTGTCTCTGAAGAAAGCAAGTTATTTAAAATGTTGTAGCCTGAGTGATCATACAACATGAATCATAACACTAATAACTTAAGAGTAAAGAAGGTGCATATTCTGCTAAATAAACTTTAGTAATTACTTCAGGGGGCCTTCCTCTGCAACACTGTAATTTTTCTAGTTTATATATCTGTTACATTGCTGACCACAGTGACAGTTTTGCTGTTCTTGTATAAAATAACTAATACGTGTGCACCTGGTCTTCGTTATGGATACATTGCATATATAATAAAGGCAAGATAGGAAACTGATTTCTGCTGATAACTACACCTAGTTTCATGTACACGTACGTGCCTAATGCAAAATATGTTTTCCATTAAAAGACATTCTCTATTAAACGGTATTCGCAGGCATAAGGCATCTGGAAAACATTCATATCACTTGCTACAAAATGCTAAAAAGTGACCATGTCCACCTTTTTCTACCTGCCTTGGTCAGATATGAACACTCGTTATAACATATTAACTGAGTCAAATGCATTCTCCTTTTTAAAAAGGACAAAAAAATCTAGGCAACTTTTATTGTGTCTTTTATTTAATGCTTTGACTAAACAGGAGTGAAATGTGGAAAATTCTTTGTTTTTTAAAGTGAACATTGGTCTTACTGAGTACTAATTTTTTGTAGGAAAGTGTATATTAGACCAAATCCAGCTGCGGGGTAAGTGGTTGCAATTTTCATAGATGTCAATGAGAGTTAAGCCTGTTATGCGAAGGCTAAATTTGCCCCACTGTATTAGGAATTCATTTTTGTTATTAATGCTGTATTTTTAGTCTTTTCTGTTAGAAATGTCACTTCTAAAATGACTTCTTTAATAATGACTGTCAGATGTAGTGCTGGATGGATGTAGGTGGAGGAATTGGAGACCTCTCGTTTCCATGTAGACATCTCTCACATCCTGTAGTCCATGGCGATATCCCAGTCAATATCACTTCTGCCACAATTGCTACTCATTTTGAAGCACCAGAGCAAAACAAATGTAACCAGGTTGGACTCTGATTTTAAATACGAGTTGCAGGTTTGGCATCTATCCCATGAAGATAGGGATAGATAATACAGATCTAGGATTTCTTGGTGTCCCCATAAGATGGCACCATTTTGTTGCAATAATCCATATAAAGGCACATTTCTCTGGAAAACAAATTCTGTAGCCTTAAAAGATGCAAATATAAGAAGTTGAATATGAAGAGGAGCTCTAAATTTCATTAGTTTAAATTGGCACCTGTTAAGTGTGTGCACCAAAACTGGCATCAGTAGATGGTGTGTCTGTTAGTTTATATTCCAGATTTTCCAAACAGGAAGAACTGTTAACAGGGTTTAACACCTTTACAGATCAGTAAATTGATTGGGCTGTAATAGGACAATGAAGTGAGAAATGGAGACTGGGTTTTATCCTAATTTTATTTGCAAATTATATTAAAAAATAAGAGATTCCTAAATATCTGAATCTTACCTTTCTTCTGAGAAGGGAGTATTTAACTGCCAGACAGTTGTACTATCAGTGAAATTTATATCTGGCAACAGCATGGAACAAAGTTGACATCTTGTGGTAAAGGTTTTAAAAAAAAGTCTTAGATGTGTATTCCCTTTGGCTTTCACATGAGATTTATCGCACACTATTTCTCTCAATTTAAAGCCAACACGCCAAAACTGAGCTGATATCAGCTACTAATCATGATAGAGCTTCACAACTCTCTGTGCTTCACTTTGCAATCTTGTATTTTGGACTGTGTATGGAAGACTGGACTTTGATTATAGGAATTTTCATGTTATCTCCAACAAAACCTTGTCCCAAAGATCCAAACATATTTTAAATGTGTACACCAAGCATTATAGCATTCATAGCGGGAAGGAAAGAGCCAAGCAATGTATAATCTACAGTACACAAGACACTTATTTCATGAAAGAAACTGAGAACTTTACTGTGAATGACTGTTAAAATGCTCTTTTAAAGCATCTCTTAGCTGTACAGCTCTTCTAGTAGCCTTTGTGTCTGGTTTTTCAAAGCCTACAGACAGCTGCCCCACCTCGCTCTTCCACCCTAATGGCAGCTTTTCCGCGTTCACCTCACAGATACTATGCAATAGACATCATGCAGCAATAACCATCAAGATTTTTTTCTGGCTAAGATCAAATCTAAGGTCTAAACAACGCCAGCATCCCTTCAATGTACCAAAAGCACATTCAGCAGTCATTCTGCACTTGCTGAGCTGGTAGTTGAATCTTTCCTTGGCATTGTTGAGGTGGCCAGTGTGCAGCTTCAGCAGCCAGGGGAGTAAGAGGTAGGCTGGCTCCCCCAGAATCACCGCTGGCATTTCAACATAACCAATGGTAATCAGCTGGTTGTGAAAGAATGTCTTTGCTTGCTGCTTTTCAGAAAGTCCTGTGTTCTTAAAGATGGGAGCATCCTGCACCTTCACTGACCAGGCAGCATTCATATCAGTGAAGCATCCCTGGTGATTTACTGGTGCTTGTACAACCATAGAATAATAGCCCTTTCGGTTGATAGGCTGGTGCCAAAATAGGAATATGTGTGCCATCTGTTGACCCACCATAGTTTGGGTACCTCATTACTGCAAATCCATGTGCTATTTTCTCAGTACATTACTGAGAATCACAGTCCTGTGTACCAAGAGATGTTTAAAGGTCTGAAACGCTTGGGTCACAACGGCCCTGCTGTAGATTTGCCAACTCCAGAATAATTGCCCACTCACTGGTAGCAATCTGGTGTTGTGAGTTTCCAGAGTGTTCCTTCTAGTTAGGTACAGCTCTCATTTTGGTGTCACTGTGTTAGACTAGGGTGAGCTCAGCGCACATCTCCAGGAATGTAGCCTTTCACATCTAAAGGTTCTGATGCCACTGTTTATCATCGCAAACCTGCATTATGATGTGATTGCACCAGCCTGTGCGCTTTTTTTTTTTTTTTAAGCCTAAAAGCAGTGCTCCACTATGTGGAGTGCTTCAGGAATGCCAGGAGCAACCTAAAATATTTTTTTATTTTATTATTTATTTGGTATGTTCATCAGCATCCAGTTATGGTGCTCAAATATCTCTGCATCTGTCTCATCGCAATCCTTTTTGGAGCAGTACTCACTCAAGCTCTGCAAATACCGGAGAATCGTGCATCCTGCATCAGTAAAGCACATGGGGATTGTGCTGAGTTTTGCAGCGTCTGTGCTTTTGTCAGATAAAAGGCGAGTCGAAAGGAAACCGTGCAAAAAATTATGGCATGTGGCAATGTTATGGGTTGGAGAAAGTGGCATGTTGGGAACTTGACCTCTAGCTCCCTGAAATCCTTAGGTTAATCACTACTATCCCACAAACCATTGCAAAAATGTTCCAAAAAGCATTGTACAGCATGGCAGCACAGGACACGCTAGGATTCCCTACCCGTGGTGCACTGTGCTATACATCAACACAAGCATTCTTGTGAGAACGCAAGCAGCTAAGTGTGCATGTGCCTGAGTGTAACTTTTGGCAGTAACTTTCGACGGAACTTTGCAATGTAGACCTGGCCAGAGCCAATCTGCCAACAAGTTTCCCATCCATTTTCTGACAGCGGAGGAATGTTGTGACTCAGAAATCCTGAGTTGTATTTCAAGTTCTGAAGGGTGAATGTTCTCTAGTGGTTACAGTCCCCTCTGTTCTGTCTCCCTCAATCTTCTCCCCTTCAGTTCTTGTCTACCTCTTCTTTTTCTTGTGCTCCCGAGTTACTTAAGTGCCTTTGAAAATCCTGCCCTCAGTTTTATTCATCAGCCACTTGCAAGTATTTCTGGTTTGGTTAAATAATGACAAAAAAACTTCAGAACCTATAGCTAATACAGAGAATTAATTAATTCACATTTGTACAATTTTTGAAGAATATGCCATAGTGCATATACACGTTAAATAATATACTCTTAAGAGATCCATAATATAGATGCCCACTATCTATGGAGTTTGTTACATAAAGTCTGTTAGAAAGTTTGGGGATGAGCTGAGCCCTCTTGAAAATCTGACCATTTTGTTTAGGTTCCAAAGGAGGAGATGTTATGTGCTCTGCTCTTTTGAAAAATCTGGCCCTGTAGCTTCAGAGCTACCCACAGTTTGACTGTTAGGCTCATTGCCTGTAACCTCTTTATGGTTTTTAAGTGAGTGAGAATTAATCATGCAGAGGTCAACTCCAATTTTATTTAATTAGCTGCTTTGCAAGACAGCCTTAGCAATATCTATATTTTCAAAGTTCATGAAGTACAATTTTGTAAAGTGTTTCCAGCAGCCATTTAAATTACAAGCTGACAAGGTCTTGTCCACGTAACTTAAACATTTTTGCATTATTTTTAACTTTTTGAAAGTTGATATGCTGTCTGTTTGACCTAGTTACTGTATAAAGCTACATTCTTTGGCAAATGTTAACAATTTCTCTGTGTGTGGGCTAAATAAATATTCCAAGAACACTGACTGAACTCTGCCTTGAATAAAGAGGTCTCTTTCCACAGATTTCCTAGATTATAATGAACAGGTTTATTAGTGGCTTCACAAAATGTTGCAAAGTTCCAGTAAAAATAGAGCATGAATCCACTTGTAAGCAAAACCATTTAGCATAAAATGTTCCTTTTGAGTTTTTTTCCATGTTATTATAGTGTACATATTATTGACCTATTCTAAACTGAAGTATCATTCCCAAGTTTTCAAGTAACATAGCCTGTAATTTTTGAGATACTGTCTTGGGAAAAACCATCCTGATTTACAGTATCAGTTAAGTATAATGTTTCAGATAAGCATGATGCCAAGAAGGTTTCTATGCAGAGCATGCTGTTGTTCAGAAATCACATTTTAATTCCCACGGTCACTGGTTGGATCAGGAATTGCAACTGTGCTGAGCAGAGAGTTTCAGGTTTATGGTTCTAAAGAAGATAATTCTTTTGAGCGACTAGATCTGGAAGGGTTTAACTCATGGGAGCACGTCTGATTGGGCTGTCAATAGGGCATTGTATTTTCAGCTACAATATTCGTGAACTCCAGTGCAGAGCTCTAAAAGTTAGTGTGTGTGACTTCTAAGATGAGAGCATTCTTACAAGGGGAAAAAAAGGACTCAGTGTTGCTTACAGTTTCATTGGGGAGAAAGCAAATTCGTTAGTGGGATTTTATTTGTATAATGAATTTGTCACTATCTCCAGGGACATCTGTTGCAGGAACATAAATTCTCTAATAGGTTTCAGATTGTTTCATTTTTAAAGAGCTGTTTCACAACAGGATCAAATTAAATATATATATATATTTGTATGAAACCCACTCTTAAGTCATTTTCTCAATTTCCTTTGCTATTATGTCAGATAATTCTGTTGGGATACATATTTTCCCCATATAACTAAGCATACCGTTTGCTTGATTCTGCCAGTCATAAGCCTGTGTTCATGACAGCGTAGCAGCAGACACCTTATGAGACAGCTGGTGCAGATTTCAATCTGCTGTGGGGGAGATTGAAACCTGTCCTTCGCGGCAATATTTCCCCAACAACCCACTACAAAGTGCTCCACTCCCTGAAGATAACAGTACATTCTTTCTGTGAATGACTTTGTGAGTTGACCTTTGTCTGGGCCTGATTCTTGTACCTGGGCACCCCTTCCTGATCCATCTTTCCCTTCTTCAATATCTTCTCCATCAGTTTATGGGAGATCTGATGTATAAATTTCTTCACGGATTTCCCCCCTCCCCCTCTCGTGTTCTAGAGAGTGCATCAAATGTTGTTATGGAAACAAGTCTGATAGGGTCTAATCCTACTGGATGGATTTTGGAGAAGTGAACCATAATAAGAAGCCCAAACAAATTTTCTAACCAGGGTGCCTAAAGAATGACAAATCTATATTTAGGCCCCTGAATGAGTACTCTTATTTTCAGAAGTGTTTTAGTGACTATAATGGCCACTGATGTCACTGGGAGCTGTGGATGCTCAGTACCTCTGAAAATCAAGCCACTTGTTTAGACTGTTTGATATAGATTTAGCTGCTTAACTTTAGACACCCAAGCTTCAAAATTTTGGCCACATTGCTTTGCAAACTGCAAAACCCTTGTCCAAAAGAGCTTACAGTCTAGATCAAACACATGATAAACAGGATGAGTGTTAAGGCACAGTCAGTAAAGAGATCAACACTGGTTGATTTTAGAAAGAAGTGGAACTGAAGGAAGAGAGGGAGTGGGAGGGTGTTCCAAGCATAGGGGCTGGCATGAAAGAGCATTAGGGATGTCAGAAGACTGGGAGAAGGAAAAAAAAAAATTATTCAAGATGGAGAAGAGAGAGGAGAGGATTAGAGCAGAAAGTCAGGAGTAAGTTGTTTGTTAGCATACCCTGAAAAAATTCCAATTGGTGGAGAAATGCTAAAATGAAACTAAAATGTTTGAAAAATGAGGAAGATAACTGCTATAGATTTAAGTCTGAGGGGTGTGGCCTATTTCTGTCAAGTATGCTGGGAATGAAGAACATTCTGAGGCTACAGGAAATTCCCGGTGAGAATGAAGCTTGGATGTACAGTTACCGTGTGTGTGCACCAAAGAACTCTTTAACAGCAGCTAATACGAAAACCTGGTTTAAATTCTACATCTTTAAAAAATTGGTCCTGTATATTGTTGAATAAAGGTATAAGTGACAAGATACATACAGAGCAATAGTCCTGCTAAAAGTACACCTCTTCCTTTTCTGAAGAATTGTTTGGTATTTTTTAAACCACAAATATTTGGTATTTTTTAAACCACAAATATTCTTTTCAAATAACAGTGTAAGGAATTGAAATGTTGAGCAATAAAATGGTATGAGAAACTAATGAGGAACATGATCCATGTAAGATTTAATTCAAGAGTTTTAGATCAAGGCTATTGCTGTTCTCTTGACCTTTATTTGTTCCCTATCAACAATGCTGGAACATGTTTCCAACTTAGTCATAGCAAAGATAGGAAACTTTCACTGGATCAATCTTAAAGTAAAAATATGTCCTAGAAGCAATTTATTTTGACTGATTAAAAGGAAAGACTGTTTTGTAAACACAGTGGAGCAATAAAGCCCAAAAGAAAACAGTATGAACAAAAATATGAACAATACGATCCATAATCATACTAAAACAGCAAAATTGGATTATACATTGAAACCAAACACATTCCAGTTTTAATAAGGAACTGCTGCTTCAGAGTATCTGTAGCGCATTTGGATCAACGTAGACCTTTCTGAATTGCTGTTCGTTTTATAAACCAAATAACCTTTTTCTCTTCTTAGTGACTGTAAGAGGCCTCCCCAAATTCAGTCTCTCTCTCATCAGAAGACTCAGAATAAATTAGCTTTTTCATTAAGCTAGGTATGTCTACCACATTTCTTTCTTTAAATCCGTGTTTGAAACACATTCTCTTCTCCCCCCTCCCCCCAATCCATTAACCTTAGTCCTTCACTCAAAGAAGTGTTAACAGATCAAGATCAGATGTTTGAAAATAGTTCTCCTCTCCTTTCCCCTGCAAAAAAAAGTCCTTTAAAAATAGTTTGGGCTTATTTTGCTTACCACTTTTCTGGGTTTGTTATATCTTTATATATATATATATATAAAAATAATTCTGGGTTTGTTATATCTTTTCTGGGATTGTATATCTTCAGTGTATGAATTGGACCTCAAATCTAGTGAGAAACCATTAGTTTATCTGTTGGTGGATATTGTCAAGAGAATGACACTTGTCAGTATTAACACTATCAACTTTTTTCTAACCTCCCATTTTTGTGTAGGATTATTGAAATGTTTATGGAAAGGTAACTCTGTTATCTGAAGTCTTTTGTCTCCCTTGACTCCCTTCAATCAGTTTTTTGCCTCGGAGTAGTCCATGGACTGTGTTAAATCCTATTGGTTGATAATCTCCTATTAGTGAACTATAAAAGTCAGGTGTCCTTACCAACTCTTTTTGCAGTCTTTGATACCCTCAACCACAAATCGTAAATATTTGCTTACAGCTTGTTCTGTATGTACATTTTATGAATCTAAATATATATACATAGAATTCCAGGGTCTTTTCATGGTACCATTTTAGTTCATGTCAAATAAAATCACATCAATCACATTTTTATAGAAAAAGAAGTGTTTCTAGTATTGCAGCTAATTTTCCACACATCAGGCTAGTGAAGGCTAGCAAAACAAGAAGATAAATGGAGGAGTATCCTGTAAATTATGGGACACCATTGTTAAAAGGCCCGTTCTTGCACTAATGAAATCAATGGGAATTTTTTCTCTGATTTTCGTGAAAGCAAAATTGGGGACTTAAGGCTGATGTTTCAAAATTGTAAGCTTCTATAAGAAATAGTTCCCCATGTAAGCTTTAAAAAATCTTATGCTCAAAATTTTGGATCTGTGCAAACAATTTGCTAGTTGATGGTAGTATGGTCATTGCAGATCCTGGTTTATTAAAAGAAAGCTAAATAAAATGTGGCCACTGAGTTGTGAAATGGCATGGTTATAGTGAAATTGAGGCAACCATTACACGGTACAGATGCAAAGCTGCATTTCACTACAATGGTGGGGGGGGGGGGGGGGAAGGGGAGGTGAGGGGAGAATTCCACAGTTTTCTTTCTTGATCCATTTATTGACATCATTAACTTTACATACATATGTAACCACCTGGTCTTAGTTTGTGTATTAAAATATATATCACCAAATATTTTGCTCAGTACTCTATTGGTTTGCCCTATATTAATATTTGACTGTGTATGCAATAATTCTACAATGAAGCATAAAAAGCAAATGTCCTGTGACTTCTTTACCAAATGTCAGGCTATAACCGTCATGTTTATCTCCAGGAAAATACAACCAACATTTAAAAACCTATCCTCGTAAGGAGTACTAGAGACCATACAGATACCTATAGGAGTCAAAAGTATTTGTTTGCTTTTCATTTTTAGAGAACGTACAGGTTTACACCCTAAATATGTTTGTAGGGGTGATTAATGACTCATATCCATACATTAGAACTGAGAGTATTAAGATTTATATATTTTTGTTTGTTTGTTTTAAAAAGCAACTGCAAGCTCATAAATACATTCTAAACGTGCTCTGTCTAATGTGCATGTGACCTATAGTGGACATTTACTGTAAATGAGTATACCCATTTGGAAGCTTCTTTTAAGCCATTAAATACACTTCAAAATGACATAAGATGTCATGAGCCATGTTTATAATAATACATTTTATTGTATTTATCAGACAAACCATAAGAACAGAAAAGGTTTAGTTGGCCCATCCTGCTGGCTCCTTGCTTTCCTTTGTAACCAAATTATAAATGTATTACAAATAGACTTTAGTAATGAAGGTCAGGTTAGAAACAATTCAGCTAGTTAAATCTGAAATTTGTCATACAATTTGTTTAAGCAAAGTTTATTGAAGATGTAGCAATGGTGGTGGGTAGATGTTATGGCACGCTGCAAAACCTGACAAAATCATAAGGTGGAAAAATATTTTGGGCACAGTAGTTCAGCAAAGTATCGGACAATTACAATACAGGGAGAGGGGACTTAACTGTGAGTTTGGCTAGAGAATGAATATATGTTGTTTTTTTTAAAGAAAAATGTCTGTGCCTGTGCCTTTCTTTACACTGGAGCAAAAGGGTGATGTCTCTTGGTTGGTGGAAAAATGCCCTTAAACTACATATTCTATTTGCTCTTGCAATTTTTTTGGATGAAATGCAAGAGACTTTGCACCAGATTCACATTTTGTTTTCACTGCAAGCATTTTAAGATGCAGTGTCATGTGACTTGTGTAACCACAAATTTTGAATAAAAATGTCCACAAGGGGATGTTTGTGAAGGATCTGCAGATCAAGAAATATTCACTGAAGTAATCAGTGAAGAATTTAGAATGTTTGGACAGTCAGAAAATTTCTGGGAAAAAGATACAAAGTTTGTCAAATACATTGTTCTGAATTATTCACTCATCAGTACAGATCTCACATAAGTTTTCAGGTGAAAATGTCACAAGAAAACCCATGTACATTTTTTATTTGACTGACCATACAATACATAAAAAGAAAAGGAGTACTTGTGGCACCTTAGAGACTAACCAATTTATTTGAGCATAAGCTTTCGTGAGCTACAGCTCACTGAAGTGGGTGAAGTGAAGTGGCTCACTGAAGTGAGCTGTAGCTCACGAAAGCTTATGCTCAAATAAATTGGTTAGTCTCTAAGGTGCCACAAGTACTCCTTTTCTTTTTGCGAATACAGACTAACACGGCTGTTACTCTGAAACCATACAATACATGTAGTAGATTTACTGTTGGTGAAGAAAGTTAAGACACGTGGCCTAGAAACAAGCAGAAGTAGGATGTATTCCTTCTGCTGATGATCAGTTTTCATACTGTATCCTTTCTAAACACTTACCCATGAAGAGTCTCCTATTTCTTTTCTTCTCCTAATTTATCATTTATGTAGTTCCCCAATATGTTACAGGGTCATCAGCTATGGAAAGAAAAATGTTACTGCCTCAAGTGGCAGACTGAGCTTATCTTGCTTCTTGTTCAGAGCTTATTTGGTCATGTGACTGAAACTTCTTGCATATTAGGAAATTGGTTTTTTTTAATTGTTTTTTAAAATTGTCAATTGTTTTCCTTTTGAGCCAGGTGAAAAATCTTATGCCTGACAGGTCCCATACAGAAACAAACTTGGGAACAAGATGTGACGTACAAGGTAACTCTACTCCCAAGCAAAAATTAGTTATGCTGTGACAGTTGATTGATTGATCTTTGAGCCAGACCCAGTTAAATGTTCTACATTGCTTGTAGTTCCCAAGAAGGTTTGAGATCATATAGTTCTGCCTGACTTGAATGGGTGTCTCAAACTTTATTTCAGCAAGGTTTCCAGCAAATTACAAATGCTATCCACATTTTTATGTCCTCACATCTCATTCTCTTTTATGGCCTTCAGAGTTATATTTTATATTTCTAGTTTCAGATAGAAGAGTGATACATTTATACAAATTGGATGACCACACTCAGTAGATTATGAGCTTTGTAATGATACCTTACAAGAGACCTTTCACATGAGATATATTCCAGTTACATCATATTCACACTCATTAGCATATTTTTATAAAATCATACAGAGTACCTCACAATCATGCTATATTTGAGGTGGAGGGGGGGAAATGAAAAGCCACCATACTGAATTTGTTTCTCCATTGTAGTGGAGACTCAGCCTCTATACTTCCTGCAGACTTCTCTCTTTGAACCTGCATGTCATACATGGCTGGACTGAGGCAACCTCATTGGGAGTAAGTTTGTAATGTTGTTGTATCTGGTGAGTTATGTTCAAACATTTGAGGAATGAGACCTCAAACATTTCTAACTACTTCAGTTAATTTGCATCTTTGCAATAATTAGGGCAAGAGTGCACTTCATTTTCAGCATGATAGATTTTGGTCAAATACTTACCAATAAGTTCTTATTTTTAGTTATGATGTACTTTTCAAAGACATGAAAGATTCAATTGACTAGCTCTCCATCTAGCTTGCTAAGTGATTTCCCTAGCACTCTTATAATTACCAACTGATATCCCTCCAGTCCTTCAGGAAATGTTTGAAACATTTTGTGGGATCTGTTTTTTCTTGTACTTAGCTTTCTCAAGAAGCTTCAGTCAAAAAGTTTGTCTCTAAGGCATGTTCATATTGTGTTGATCTAGATTTTTTGTCCAGTATTTGAGGAATCTGAACTGACAGTGAATGCTAAGAATTGTGTAAAAAAACAAAATAAAAGTCTTTCTGTGACAGACGGGGAAATTGAATGATGGGAGATTTTTATAGAATCTTGAACAGGAAAAATTGCTGGCATCCTCTCATTTCTGTAAGAAGTACCTCTTGAAGGCCCAGTGGGATTAAAAATGTTGTTTACTCTTGACTTCTGCAATATAAAAATAAAAAAGTGATTAAAATTGAAGTAGTCTTGAGAGATTTTCTCTATCTAATTTCTTGAACGTTGGTGTGCATTAAAACTGGATCGTTGCATAATGCTGTTGTGGTAAGTATTACTGCATCACCGTGTTGAGCAACCAGCAGATATAAGAGCAATAATTCTTTTATAAATAGTCTAGCAATTGATGTTCTAAGTTTTATAAGATATTTTTGGTTCTATTATTGTTTCCTCTCTAAACCTGTGTTCACATAGTTAATATAATCATGAAATTTCCTTTGCAAGATGAAACTTGGCATCCAGTTACTTACACCAGAAGGATATGGATATATTTATCTATTTTATATATTTTGAGGTTGGGGGATAGTTTAAGTAGATATTATGAGGGAGGCAAAAAAGTGGGTTTTTTGTTACTTAAACATTTGTGTTTGTTTTCCATACGGAAAAATGTTTTTTTTTTGTTTTTGTTTTTTGTTTTTTAAATGGCAGTTTCAGTAGGTCAGGAATATTGATACTTTTGCAAATGTACTGCAGTTACACAGTAACTACTTTTAATAACACGTTATAAAACTGAATCTGGATTCAATGTTATCAATTACAAGGAAGAAAAAGAAGCAATGATTCTTTTACATTAACTGAGAAGCCATTCTCATCTCAATTAAATTAACATGGCATACTTTCCAGCTGTATGATACCAACATTTTCAGTTTGCTTGCACTGAGACTAGATGATAGCTCTTTTAGGATTCCTATTAATAAACAGTACAATTAATATAATGCATTTAATAAAAAAGAAGGCTAAAGTGTTACTGAAGATTCTCTTTTTCTCTCACGTGCGCTCACACAAAAGACTAAAAAAGAAAACTCACAATGAAGGAGGAAGATCTGAGTAAGATTCCTCTGTTGACCTCCAATGAAACAAAAGATTTATATTTCTGAAATCCCATCTTTTGACTAGTGTGTTGGAATTTTAGTGATGCCTTTGTTGAATTTTATATGTGTGTGTGTGTGTGTGTGTGTGTGTGTAAATGACACAATAGAATAGTGTTGTTAGAGTGAGGAAATACTTTTCTTGGTCTACTGCTTGCTTGTTTGGTAAATTCTAATTGGAGGCATTGAAGTTGCTTTTGAACTTGCCATGTCTATAGGATGTGTTTTGAATAGTGTTGAAAATAGTCATATTTTAAGGTATTATTTGCATTATGTGCACTAAATCCCAATCCAAAACCCATTGAATTGGATCATGCTGTAGTGGGCCAAACTCTGTGTTCATTGCCAACCCAAAACTCCTGCAGATTGCTGAGGCCTTTCTGGGTGTTCAGGGAGTCCAGAACTAGATTTGACATTTATATAAGAACAATTTATTAATTAGGCTCCATTTGTGTGTGTATCCTAAGCAGCTGACAAGATGGGAAGGAAGGTTGGGAAGCAGATGTGCTTGCCTTATGTTATCTCTACACATTCCCATTTTAGGATGTTGCATGCCATGCGTAGTGAGCCATGGAAGTAGTTGTATTGTATTCTTTCTAGTTCTCGTACACTATCTGAGCACAATAGTATTAAAGTTTTTAGTAAGTGAGTTTATGCCTCCTGTGCAGATCCAAATGTTCCAAATCACTGTAATAAAAGGGCCAACCTACTTAACCATCCTCAGTCTCTCTCTACTTCAATGTGGTCTTTTAAAAAACTTCAAAGAAAAAGGGAGAAAGGAGGGTTGTTATGGATGTGAACAGGCAATATATGCAAAGAGTTCATTTACGGGTATGTAATCTTTCTATTCCTTTAAAGGCAGGCATTAGTGTTTAGAGCTGAACAGTGATGTAAGCTTGGGGGGAAGCTTGTTATTTACTAGCACAACACTTAAGTTTACAGCCTCTTTGAAGCAGTTTCTCATCACCATATTCATTGCTTTAATAAAGTAAATCTTTGACTCTACTTTATCAGTAACTGTCTGTCACAGCACCATTTCCCACCCACCCCCTCGGGTTATGGAAAGCACTTAATGGTTTCCTTTCCCAAATGCTCCTCAATCCACCAAAAAAGTTTCCTTTTCCTGTAAAATATTTATTTTCAAGCTCTGTTGTAATGTATTTATTTAAGTAAGTTTATTATTGCATTTTTGTTGTAAAGAAAGATAATTAAAATTGATAAATCGGGAAGAAAAATGAAATTATTTCAAATGTCTTTTAATCCCTTTAATTCCATTTTACTTTTACTTACGTGAATCCATTTAATTAGTGTCCCTATTAATAAGCGTATGTTCAGTGCTATTTTCAGTTTAAAATGTGTGTGAATTGGGATTCAGTAGTCTGTTGATGAGGAGTACATGAGTCTGTCCTTTTTTTTTCTTAGAGTCTTGGTACAGTATTAAATCACAAGTGTAACTTTGAAAACCTGTTTTGGGTGGGAAGGGTAATAATAAGCATGTTCTAACTGGCAATTAACCTATAAGAGGTGTGCCATCACCTATAAAGAAGCCAAAATAATAGTCTCAAACTTTAAACAGATCACACTCTTCTGATTTTCTTCCGCTGACTAGCGGGGAAAAAAAGGTATATCTTCTGTAGAGAAAAAAAAATCAGAGTTCACTGAGATCAAAGTGTAAAGATTGTGGATCTTAAGCACTGTAATTAGCATAACTAAAAAGGAGATTTTTGTCCTTGCAATCATGTAGCTTGAAAAAAAATAATTGAATTTCATGCAGTTAAATATTCTCATTTGCACCTATATTGATATCATGTAATATTCTCCCTCTCTCTCTCCCCCCCCATTTCCAAGCCATTAAAGAGTATTCTAGAAGAAGAAAAAAACCCCATGATCTTGTTTTCCTTCCTATGGCCTTAGTGTTAGTGTGAGTTTAAAGTCTATAAGATAAATCAAACAGTTACAGAATTAAAAAAAGTTGAGGATTAGAAGGTATGCAGAGCCAAATTTTCAGTGGGGCTTTAATTTGTCATCTGGCTTTATACACAATCGTGTGTGTGTGTGTGTGTGTGTACCGGAGTGCATACGTGCTATAACTTGTCATCTTCATGCAGGTCTACAGACATGTGCCCATGTAAAATTAGGCCCTACGTCACTTCCATATTGACACACATGATCTATGCATCTGTCCTAACGTATATTTGTACATGTTTAAACATTTAAACCTATAGGTGAATTCCCACCTCAAAACTGGATCGAATTCTATGCATTCATCTTGTGTGCGTGTCTGGATGGAAACCAGAAATGATTTGTTTTTGTGCTTTGATTGTCCTGGGTCCAAACCTCCTGCTCCTCACCATGGTGTTGTGGGAGGGTTGAAGGCTCAGTCCACTGGGGACTCCATCATTCATGTGGATTTAGCTCAGGATTTCTAGGCCACCATGGATTCATCCAGCTGGTGAATGATTCTGCTTATACAACTAACTACACTCCCTTGATCCAGTGTGTGTTTGGATTTGGATGGAGGTTGGAAAAATGGAAATTTTGGTCAAGTCACAGACCAGTTATTTCCCATGTCTTGAGGTTGGGGCTCACCTCTCCTATTAGAGCAAATGAACGAGCACTTCCAGAGAGCTCTGGGCAAGACAGACCACTCTATCAGATTGATAGGATTTTATAATAATGTCTTGTCCACAATCAACAGAATTATAAATCTGTTCTGCTTGTGTAATGGACAGTGTTATCCTGAAGTACTGAGAATATTTCATGCCACTATGGGCCAGTGCCTGCTTTGGCTGGTGAAAGTGGAGACCTTTGGCAATAGGGGATAAGCAGTAATTCTCTTAGGTAGGACAGTTTACCATTTCCCTGAAGCAGTTTGTTTTACAGCAGTTGCCCAAACAACCATAATTTGGCCAACTATTCTCCAGTAACTAATTTTCCATTTTTGGTTAAAATTATTGAAAAAGTTGTTGTGAGACAACTCATGAGTATCTGATTGGGTTGTCAAAGTTGGTACAGGCCAGGATGTGGTTCAGAGATTACTGCTGAACCACACTCTGATCAGATAAACAGGTCCAAATTACTTTTTCAGAGTTGTTTTGAGGCAATCTAAAAATGTATTTTGATTTGGAAGTTTAATTACTGTTTGATAACTTTTGGGATTCCTGATGACATCTCAATGTGATTGTTGTCTATTGTGCTCCAGATAGAATAGATATAAGGAGTCAGGTTCATATTTGCAATTGTTGACTCGCCAGCTGTAGTGTCTTCTCTGATTTCTCTCATAGAGTTCTGTCTGACTTCGGTATCACAACAGAGAACTTTGGTTTCATCTCCTGGTCCATGAAATATGGGGAAGGGGCATATTACCAGATGGTGCATGCTGGAAAAAAGAACAACAGGACAGGATAGAGAAAATATGCAAAGAGAAGAAACTTGGTTTTTGTTTTTTTGGACACTTTCAAAGAATTTAGTAAGAAGCAAATCTTCGTTACTGTCATAGCTGAAAAGTATTCAGTCTAATGCTTTATTATTGCTACTACAAAACAGCCATGATTAGAACGTGCTGCAAGCAGTCAACTCATTGCTGTATATTTCCAGTCCCTAATTTTACAGATCCTATATCACATAGGATATAGTTTCCTGCTGTAGTTTCCTTCTGTATTTTTTTGCTTCATAAGCTAGGTGTACTTAGATTTTCTGTTTATCTGTCAAGTGATGGAAAATACTTCTTGGCTGCTTTTCACGCCCCATTTAGCATGAAGAGTTTAATGTGACAAAGGAAAATTAGTTGCTTGTTTTTGTTGTGTTTTTTAATTAAGATCTCAGTTACAGAATGAAAAGCTTTAAAGTTCGTTTAATTTCTGTATTTGCACATTTCAGATAACTTTCTTGGAATTTTTAATGAAAATGTAAAATTGAGTTGTCAGACACTCCAAACTTTTTTTTTCTGAATTTGAAAGGAATGTTTTTAAACACTCTGGGTATTGAAAAATGTGGAGGAAAAAGCCATACATAATATATATGAAAATATAAAATGAATACAATATGAGCAACTAAAAATTATACTATAAAACCAGGAACACCAATATCTAGATCAACCCTGAATTGCTTTCCTCTATATTTTTGAGACATGGGCTATTAAGAGTTCTATCCAGTCACGTGGACTGCTGTAGGAATTGATTTTTCTATTGAGATGTGTTAGCACAGTGATTAATGTCTGTCATAGGATTTCATTCTTTAAATCCTGTGGATTTTTCTTAGGGAAAAATGAGTCATACTCACAAAATATAATGGGAAATTAATTGAATGGGGGTAGGGAGTTTTGTGTGAGCCATCAGGGAAAAGAAAACCCTAGGGCACCTTTAAGGAATGCCCGCCTTTTCTCCTCCCCTCCTTGTTGGTGCTCAGCTTCGTCTTGGACTGTGGGGAGGAGGGTATCCCTAGCTGGTTGGCTGGGTTGAAGAGCATCGCAGAAGGCCATTGGCTGCCACATCTGAAGGGCAGGCTTTCCCCTTGTCATTCTGCACTTAAGAGCAACATCTCCCCTTCTCCCCCACTCAGAATGAGAGTAGGTTTCCAGGCCTTGCTGTGGGTAAATTGTTTTTGGGGGAGGCTGAGAAGGAAGTTTTCCATCACTGCCAGGTTGTCTTAGATGGCATTGGATTTTCATCTTTTCTTATCAGCCCCAGGCAGATTAGAAGGTAAGGTGTTTGTTGTTGAAAGATCTTCCTAGTGCAGGTGCTAGTTTAATATGGCTGCAACTCCCTTATAAGCTGGAATTGGAATCAGAAGAGGGCATCTCCTAAAGAAAGTGGGGAAAGAGGCTGGAGCCCCCCAGGCCATCAACTTCAGGCTTCCCCTTGTATGTTGAGGTCTCAGAAATGATGCTGGGACCAGGTTAAAGATTTGGAGGTTAAGGGGCAGTGGCTGTGGGTCACCCTTCCTCAGGTGGTATGGATTATTGAAGTAAGGTTATGTGCACTGCATGGGTTTTTACCAGATAGTCTACCAGGTGTGTTAAGTTAAAAAACAACAAGAACTTTGCAGCCTGGTTAAGCCACGTTACTGGTGTCAGGTCTTGTTTTCCTGGCGTGTCCAAGAGAATAATTAGTGTTGTTGGAGCTGTGTTGGTCCCAGGATATTAGAGAGATAAGGTAGGTGAGGTAATAACTTTTATTGGACCAACTTTTATGGGCGAGACAAACTTTAGAGCTATACTGAGGTCTTCTTCAGGTCTGGGAAAGGTACTCAGAGTGTCCAGCTAAATAGAAGATCAAACAGATAGTTTAGTTTAAGTAGTAAGCACATATTTTAAGGGATCATTCAAGGTAAAGTGGCCCATTAACACCCCTGTAGTCCTAGGAGAAAAAGGGGGTTAGTCGGTTACAGATTGTTATAATAAACCATAAAGCCAGTGTCTTTATTAAGACATGATATTTAGTGTCTAGTGAAGTTAAGAATTTATGCTGCCAGGCTCATTTTTTGAAAGTGTTGTGCAGGTCTCCTTTGAGGATGAGGAATGAAAGGTCAGATATAGAGTAATCGTTTGTAAAAAGTGTTCACCCACATGTGATAGGGTGTTTTTATCTTTTATTATTTTCTGTATGAGTTCATGTGAGAGCGTAGTGATCGTCTGGTTTCCCCCACATAGTTGTTATTGGGGCATTTGGTGCACTAGATGAGGTAAGCCCCATATTGTGATAGGCATGTGTAGGTCTCCTGGGTCTTGCAAGGTGTGTTGATCACGGTAGCAATGGAGATATGTCTGCCAGTTTTGCATCTGTTGTTCTGGCAGGATTTGGTGCTGCTTTGAGCTGGTGTTTCCTGGTCTGTGGACAATCAACAATCTATACTATAAAATGGCCTAGAATAATATTAGTTTAAAGTATTACATTAGTCTAAAATAAACCAGTAAACCAGGCAAAATCTATCTAGAATCTAAAATACAGTTGTGATGGCACGCACAAAGACCTGGCTCTGTGTTAGTTTTATTGGTAATATATTAACACAGTGAATTATAAGAAGATCTGAACAAATTTAGGCGTTAGCCACCAATTTACAATTCTGCAACAGGGAGATGTGTAACTTGAAGATGCCGTCATTTTCAAACGGGATAGTTTTATTTAAAATGGATTAGTGGCAATTCACAGCAGCTTGCCAAATCTCTGATGGAAGCTGTTGATTCAATTCTGTCATATAATTTAAATACCATTTCACTGCATATAGTTTACCCAGAAAAGAGTTGCAGCCTTCAGCCCGTAATTTATTTTATTTATTCTTTTCGTAAACATTTTCCAAGTCCCAAAAAACCCTTAAAAATGCCTATACAGTGAAAGTTGTGTTCAGTATGTGGGTGCTTCAAATGGCTAATTTGAAAAATGTCACAGTATTAGTTTTCACTTACGTATGTCAAAAAGCTTTTAAATCTACATGTCAGGAGTTTTTTACCTGATTTTTTTTTTTTTTTTTTTGTGGAGTGTGCATTTAATACTAAATTACAAATTGGATTCTGCTGTTAACTAAGGATCTTATTCAGCAGAAATTATATGCAGGTTTTTGCAGAGGGGAATCTGGCTCCCATGCCCAATGAAGTGATACAGAGGGGAACTCTTCTTGACCATAAAATCACTTTTGTCAAGATCTGGATATGCATTCCACAAAGGAGTTGCTAAGGGCGGAGACTTTGATTGCTTTCTCCTCCCACTGCGGAACTGTATTCCATTGCTGAAAAAACACCCTAAATAAGTAGTTTGGGTTATTTAGTTTCAAAGTCAATCCTGTGAAGTGATGAGATAATGCCCTAGCACTACAAAAAGATGCACTATGCACATCATTGCTGTTTTGATACAATTGGATAGGATTTTGCACAACCAACTGTATGAAGAAGCAGTCTATCTCTTAATATGGCACTTTGCCTACACACCTAATGGTCTGCCAGTTGCAGCTGCTAAGATGACAACCAAACAGGCATATAGAAAGGTGCAGTATAATAATAATAAAAAAAAAGGCAAGGCCTGCTTTAGAAGAAATATTAAATTGTAATCACTTCTTCCAGGCACTTCTTAAAAACTGTGGAGGATTATTCTGCTGTCCTTACTAATATTTCTTCTATTTTTTAAAAAAAATATTTGAATGTTTGATGCTAAAATATGGCAATGGATACTGTGATGAGGTCTACTGTCTGTCTGGAAGTTCACCATCCCATCACTGTCTTTTAGTCATTGGAGTTTTATATGGAAGGTGACCTAAGACATCTGACTGACTAATGTCATTGATGTGTGACAATATGTTCTGGGAATGTGAGTTTCCCCATAAAAACTTGATTCAAGCCTAGCAAGAGCAGGCTGCAATAAGGGGGTCAAGAAAATGGAATTCCAGCCAGTGGATAGGGTGCTGCTGTCTTGTCCCTGTTCGGACAGCAAACTCCGGGCAACGTAGGAAGACCCCGTTGAGATTGTCTGGTGAAGAGGTCCAGCTGATTATGAAATTTGGTACCCGGAAAAGTGAAGGGGAGAAAAAGAGTGAACTCATCACATGAATTTGCAAAAACTCTGATAGGCACAGAAAGATCTCTTCAGTGATCCTGAACATTAACTAAATAACTTAACTTCCCAGTATCCCAAAGCAGCAGGGCTGGGTGATGTTCCCTTGGAAGAGGAACTAAAAAGATATGAAAAATGGCAAGTCTGTAATATAGATGATGACTTCGGAAAGGTTTCCACTTCTGGGCCAAGGAAAACTTTGGTGGTGGTTAAGTCTGAGCTGAAAAAAAAGGTTTTTTCCCCCTGCAGAAAATGCAACCAAATACATGCTAGGAGAATGTTAAGTCAGCTACCTAGGATATACTTGCTAGGGCAAATCAGACTTCTGGTGAGTAAAGTGGAAGCCTTAATGGAGAAGATCCACCAAGCCCTCAAACAAAATTGGAAATCTGGTTCTTTTGGGGTCTTCCTGGATAGTCTCAGCAGTTTGTGCCACCTTTTTACTTCATTTTCTGCAGCCAAAATAGATGTACAGAACAATTGGCTCTTAACCAGATTAACTGGTTCAAGAGATATGACCAACACTTTAAGGCTAATAAATAATTCTTCATAGTCACCCAGCCATGCACAGTCCATTCTTCAAAAAAAGAATTAGTTTTATAAATAGATATCTCAGAGAGATGGCTGAAAGAGATCTATCTCACACATATAGGTGTTAGGGGAAAACACTTACCTGGGGAACCACTTCAGTGTGGGGAAGGAGTGCTTGGCAATCTGGGGGGTGGAGAGCAGCAGTATTACCTTTTCATTCTGGTCTCAAATCTTGCATTCACTGTTGGTTATAAACTATTGAAGTGACCAATCCTTTGCTGGTCAGTGCCATTGGTTTTATATACAGCATCATCTGGGGAAGGAAATGGTAATGTTGATTTATTTTCCTGGATTCTATGGACTATTGGAGCTTTTGTAACAGTGTGTGAGTGTACCAACTGACATGCTCACAGAGAAGGTGTGTGTGATGGCATATGCTACCTATCTGGCTCTCAGGATGACTCTGGATACTGGGCTCTCCCAAGAAGAGTCAGAACCTTCCCGATCCTGAGTTTGCTGACCGAATTTAGGGACTAGATGGGAAAGGGTTATAGCTCTGGGAGGCCAAGCCAAGCTCAGCAGATTGAACCCAGGTGCAGCCAAACCCAGCAGATGGAATTGAGTCTGTCAGATATTTGCTAGGCAGAGAAGGATGCCAGTAGGAGATTCAGTGGGGTAAACAGAAAATGTTTTGGGAGAAAATAACAGAGTCTGAACTTCCCCACAGGTAGTTTGTTTTACATGGCATCACCTTCATTTCATTTGCTTAGTATCATTAGGAGAGAGAAGCCAATTTTTGTAGTGGCTATAGCTTGACATTTGCTAATTATATGCTCTGTAAGCTTTAATGTGGTCTCAGATGCAAAAGTGTTCCCATTGTGAAGAACAGTTTCTAGTGCTCTTTCATGCTCTTTCATGGAGAGTCTTTCAAAGACTGAGCCACTATCTTGCATTCTCTGTCTCTCTGCCTTTACCACTATCTTAATGAAGGTTTCAATACTTCCTTTGGTAATGTAAAAAGAAAAGGAGTACCAGTGGCACCTTAGAGACTAACCAATTTATTTGAGCATAAGCTTTCGTGAGCTACAGCTCACTTCATCGGATGCATTCAGTGGAAAATACAGTGAGGAGATTTATATACACACAGAACATGAAAAAATGGGTGTTATCATACACACTGTAAGGAGAGTGATCACTTAAGATGAGCTATTACCAGCAGGAGAGTGGGGGATGGGGGCGGGGAAGAAAACCTTTTGTAGTGATAATCAAGGTGGGCCATTTCCAGCAGTTAACAGGAACGTCTAAGGAACGGTGGGGGGTGTATTTTCCACTGAATGCATCCGATGAAGTGAGCTCACGAAAGCTTATGCTCAAATAAATTGGTTAGTCTCTAAGGTGCCACAAGTACTCCTTTTCTTTTTGCAAATACAGACTAACACGGCTGCTACTCTGAAACCTTTGGTAATGTAGTTTGCATGGGGCCAGATGACACAGCACTTGTACTTCTCAGACATCAACACAATCTTTTGGGGGCAAGATTAAGAAAATGTATTAATAAACAAAGTAACAGCTTCACTCTCCTGAAAGTGTGTGAGAGTTGATTTGTTTTTGTTGTTTTATTTCTCTTCACTTTGCAAATTGAGACTCCTGCATTTCCAGAGATTAAAGCCTTCTAGCTGGTGAAGTGATACTCACATGAATTAGAATAATTTTTTTTCTCTGAATTCTTCTTTTATCCTAATAAATGAAGTTTAGGCAAACAATGCCTCTAATCATATCAGGAATATTAATTCTGGAGGAGAAAGAAATGTAATAGGAACTCTGCTTCTGGAGACCTAGCATTACAACTTTGCTGTATCCTGAAAAGTAACTATGTTTTATTATGGGAATATTTCGTTTCTGATTACCCCTATGCTATATAGGTAGTTAAAAAGTTAAGTTTTACCATTAAAGCTATTTTCTTTCCTTTCCACTTTGATACAGTAAATATATTACAGATACTCTTTTGTTAGTTTGAGATTACTTTTGAAAATCTTGTAAACTTTTAAAATTAAACTTACAATAGGTGAGTTACCAAAGGTTTTTACATACTGGACCTTACCTTCTCAGTAACCAATTTTTTCTTGTCTCGAAACTCTCATTAATTTTTCACAGGCTTGTGATGGATAGTTTTTATTTATTCACGTCTGAGGTTCTGTTGTGTGAAAAGGACTCATTTTATAACATTACATATTCATGGCTTGGGATAGATGGGATAAAGAACTTATTATTAATGTGTCACAGTGGAAAACTTACTCTAGGTTCATTTGCGAACCTTGTTAAATTTGGTACGGTCAGCAGACAGTACTGAAATTGTTGATACATTTTATTGAAAAAGGGCAGAGGTTCATTGATGCTTCCTTGTCTAAACAACACAGGTAAAATGGTTTCATTCCAGATGTATTTGAAACAGGGTGGTAGGAGCAAAAATGTATGTACAACAGTAGAAAAAACTATGCATATTACCCTTTCTTCTATCACATACATACTTTTAGGACTGCTGTTTGTCACAATGTCTACTGACATCTGACGTATTTAATATTGCTGCAGATTCGCTACAATCAACCAAACTATAGTATATTTTCATTATATGAATTGGTATCAAAGTCTTACCAAATGTGTTTTTCAGTTCACAGCAAATTAATTTAGTCTATGAAGGCTCATTGTAGCCGTGTTTCACTGAGATTAAAGGGAACATTCTCCTCTTTATAATGTGGAGTTCCACAGTTCGGAATTCTGTTACACATTCTACCTTCTTTCTGCATGGAGAATTCCCACTAATTTCAGTTGGATCCTATGTATTGAACATATGAAGAATATGCAATGAAGCTCTTCAGTACAAATGAAAGAGGATAAGTTTGGCCCAATATTCTACCTATCTTATAATCTTAACATTTCACTTATCCTGCCGGAAGCAAGTGCCTTTTTTACAAGGGCTCTGTGAAATCCATCTTGCAAGGCCAGAAATCCCATACATGTTAGATGGAATTTTAAAGTACCAGCACTGTATGTATTGCATGTATTTAGACTTTATACAACAGGAGCTGTTCAATTAAATGTTTGCATATACCCATCTTTTAGATACAGAGAAAAGGGACAACAGGAAATACTTCTCTTTTACAAGTTAGATATGTTTTTTGCAGCTTTTATGACATAAGTGGTAAAGCCTATGCAGTGAGGTCATTGCTGTACCGGAAAATTGAAGAGATTTATACCAGGTATACTCTAAAACAATATGTTTTGTACAAAGAAAATGTGGTAGATGAGAATGTGGACATTTAAGTTAATTAATACTTTTTTGAACATTTGATCATCATCTTAAAAGGCAGGGAGCAGGAAATTGTCCTGGTTGACATTTTATCACAAATGTTCTTTTTCTGCGAAAACAAAAAAGCATATCACAAAATAATTAGTTGTGATAAATAGCATTAAAGGACACTTTCAGCTTTTTGAAGCCAATAAAATTAGATAATCTATAACATATTTTAACAAAATGTTTCAGTAATATAAAATGCTTATTTTTAACAGGGATCCCATTGGTGGTTCAATGTTATTATATTGCCATTTATACTAGAAGAGCTGAGAAAACTGTTGTCTATTAAGTGTTTGTGAGTGTGCACATATGTATACAATGAAATAATATCCAGTGTAATGTGCAGCGACAGTCAAAATTACAGCTTTTCTCTGCCGCAAGGGTACTTCTCTGCCAAGTATAGTAATATTGTTGTAGCCGTGTTCAAGGTTGTCAGCAGTTCTGGGTTACTCTGCAGAGAGCCATAACTATGTGTGGAAGCAAGGAGCTTCCTGTCAAGGGAAATACTATAATTTTGATATATATTTGTTGGTATCAAACTGCAATTAAATAGGAGGCACTGGAAGAAAGTTTTATTTAACCAACTTGAATTTTTTGATTAATTAATTTAAAAAACCCACACTTCTAGTATTTGTATGTTTTTAAAGAACAAACTAATCTAGTATTTGTCCACATGTTTCTTACTCAATTGAATTTTGGCTTTATTAATTTTATCTAATATTTTGTCTTATATGGTGAATTAGTGCTTGTTGAAGATATATGGCACACACCACTGTTAACTTAGCTCAGAATATTGGGGCTATGTTGCTCTGTTAATTTACTATCATGAAATTATGTATTTTTATAAGATTTTTTTAAAATGTCCTGAAAACTTTTTTTCCCTAAAGTGGTGTATTGGCAAATGTCTGGCCTTCTGCAAAGTATCATCATAAAGAACCAAAGGAATTTCTTAGAGATGACAACTCCTTACCTATTCGTGAAACGATGATGCTGTCAGTTGGGTCCACAGTAACAATGTTATTCAGATGAAAGTCACGTTATTTCTTGTACAACTAGCAAAAAAAATTTTTTTGGGGGGGGAAGACTGTGATATTGCACTCTAGCATATTTTCATAAAATGATATAATGAGTGTGAATATAATGTAACTAGAATATGCTTCATGCAAAAGGTCTCTTGTAAGGTATCATTACAAAGCTTATAATTTACTGAGTGTGGTCATCCTATTTGTATGAATGTATCACTCTTGTATCTGAAACTAAACATATGAAATATAACTCTGAGGGCCTATCGTAATTATGTAAAGTGTGGGCCATTAATGGTGGTTTGAAATTTTGATGGCTCCCATTAGCTAGGACAATTGACTGTAGATGGCTCTGTTTAAGTCTTCCTTATAAGACTTCTTGTAAGTCTTCCTATATACCTGTGTGCTGGCAAGTGGGCAATGAAGTCTTACAGTGATATATGATTACATCACCTGAACTGGAATCCATCTTTAACCTGGTGCTTTTCCATTTAAAAGGAGGGGTGGGAACCCAGAGAGGGACAAAGGATTCCCGCCTTGTGCAAAAGATATATAAGGGAGTGGAACAGAACAAAGGGGTCTTCAGTTATGAGAAATCCCCTAGCTACCACCTGAGCTGGAACAAAGACTGGACCAGGGGAAAGGATTGTGCCCAGACTAGGAAGGCATCCAGTCTATGATAGAAGCTTATTGAAACATCTCTGAGGGTGAGATTTTATCTGTGTTCAGTTTTCTTACTGTATTAGGCTTAGACTTGCGAGTTTTATTTTATTTTGCTTGGTAATTCACTTTGTTCTGTCTGTTATTACTTGGAACCACTTAAATCCTACTTTTTGTATTTAATAAAATCACTTTTTACTTATTAATTAACCCAGAGTATGTATTAATACCTGGAGGGGCAAACAACTGTACATATCTCTCTATCAGTGTTATAGAGGGTGAACAATTTATGAGTTTACCCTGTATAAGCTTTATACAGGGTAAAATGGATTTATTTGGGGTTTGGATCCCATTGGGAGCTGGGTACCTGAGTGTTGGAGACAGGAACACTTCTTAAGCTGATTTCAGTTAAGCCTGCAGCTTGTAGGGGACGTAGTTCAGACCTGGGTCTGTGTTTGTAGCAGGCTAGCATGCCTGGCTTAAACCAGGCAGGGCACTGAATTCCCAAGCTGCCAGGGAAAAGGGGCTCGGAGGTAGTCTCGGCACATCAGGTGGCAGTTCCCAAGGGGGTCTCTGTGAACCAACCCATCACAAAGACATTGGGAAAAAAGTATTATTTCAAAAAGATCTGTTTGTCTCTGAGGCCCTGATTCAGCAAGCTAATTAGATATGGACCTAACTTTCAGCACTTGTGTAGTTACATTATTGCACATTTAAAGTTGGGCATGTGCTGATGGAACACTGAAAAATGGACAAAGAATACACCTTTCATGTAGAATCATTCACAAAGTAAGGCCCTGATCTAGCAATATGATGTACCCTCCCATTGACTTCAGTGGCCTCAGCTCCCTAGGGTGTACCCATGCACAACATGTTGAAGGATTGGGGGCTTTATATCTTTTTCATTTTCCTGGAGTATACATGTCGAAAAAGTGCTTTCTTTTGTCTCTTGTCTTTTTCAATAAATACATATTGAAGAGAAAGTATTGTATTAAAAAAATCATAAGCAATTTTGAGTGTTTTCTGCATTCAATTAAAATATAATAAATTCAGATTCTTCATACTGAGGGGTTGAAATAGAAGGGAATAGGATTATAAACTACTTTTTTCCTCAAAGAAAATTAGAGGAAAGGACCAATTGGAATATTTCCATCATCAGGAATAAGATGTTCCTGATTGTTGATATAGATAAACCTATTCTAGAAATTTCCCTGTCAGATAAACCTATACTAGAAATACAGTATGCAAAATTTACAGGAACAATTATAATTATAGTACATGGTATAGATTACATACATATTAAAAAGCTACAGCTATATCGTCACGTAGTTCATTAGTTCAGCTAAATGCAAAATATAATACTGCTGTTGCTACTTGCAGTGGACCCTTCCTCATCATCTATAGCCAGTGACACACAAGTGCAGGCATTATGATGGCTACTTTGCAAAGGGAAAGGGCTATAAAAAAAAAGCAAAAGCTTGGGTTTGACAGGAGATAAAAATATAGAAAATATTTGTGTATGACTTTATTTTTCTGTGCCTGCTCACAATGCTTTGACATAGGACCAATTTCAGCCTGTTTTTTTCCATCTGATAGTAGTGATTAAGCTTTTTATGGCTACGTGGGCAGTAAACATGGCCTCTACTAGGTCCACTTTGAATGCCTCAAGCTAGATCGAACTGTGAAATAGCAAGGTAGCAGCTTCCTCTTCCAGAGACGAAACTTTTGCATCAGAGAATTGTGGGAAAGAGAGAAAAAATGTGCCATTATTGCAGATGCTTTACATTTTGTTCTTTGTTGCTTGAATTACAGTGACATTTTGTGAATTTCTGTTGGACATCGTTACAAAGTAGCTTCAATCTGGCCAGCATTTTGGGTTCTGAGTATGTAAATTCTGTGTATGAAATCCTGGCAGCATTGAATTCAATGGCAATTTTGTGTAAGCGTATTAGTGTCCCTTCAGTGTAACGGCATTAGTGCTCAGAAAGTGGTCTTGAAGGTCTTTGCATGGAAAGATGCACACACGGGCACATGTGTGGTCCTATATTTTAACCTCTCTGCTAGATGATGTGTGACTAAAACATTTACTAAATATAAGGTCTTTCAGGATACTGTGCTAATGTTTATTATTTATTTTTATGATTGTTACTATTGAATAAACTTATTGTTCATCGGGCCAGGTTATTTTATTCATGCCTTGTTGTTGCAATTTGAAAACAGACTTTTCTTTAGCTTATGAAGAATGCATAATCTGTTCTTGGCTTCTTGCAGTTTCCGTTCTTCAGACAATTTGTTCAGAATTTTGAAACACTTAAGAAATCTGAAATTAAAATTTTTGTCCCTCCTTCAAAACAGTGGTTATTTTATGACAACAGTGGGCTGAGCTAAATTCAGCTACATCAAGGAAGAGCTGTAAAAGTAGAAAGATTGCCCTCTAAGCTTCACTTTATTGGATATTGTAATTGACATATAGTTGTCATTTATAATCATCTGTCCATTTCTGTGAGTTGGGAGCAGTAAAGTTAATTGTGGCTGCTCATTTGCATTAATCTCACCTCTGAAGGGTACAGTAACCCATTAATATCATGTCATGATGAATTATCACAAATAACATTGAACATATTGATTAATGATCTCTGAGATTTGTATCTCGTTAAAACATTTTGTTAGCTCTTTAAACTTTTAAGCAGACAGTCAATGTATGCAGGAGAGGTGTAGAGATCACCCAAGAGGTGATGAAAAGTTATGGCATACATTTTGGGTCACTAATTAAAACTTAGTAAAAAGGTTTCTTAACATTTTAAAAAAATGCCTTTCTTTGGCAAAGTAAGGTATGCAGTTTACCTGTTTTTTAACCACGAGAATTGTAATGCTATTGTCCATGAGGTAGAAAACAATAACTCTGCTGTGATGTTAGAATTAAAACAAACAAACAAACCCCCAGGATATCAGTGGGTGAAAAAAGTGGCCAAATTTCATGATTTAAAAAAAAAAAACAGTCCAGTGTCTCAGTTTCTACCCTGTACCAAGAACGAGGGTCCAAGTCACATCTAATCTGCATAAAACTTTTCTTTTGCTTATTTAACATTAACCTGAAAATAATGAAAATTTAATACTTTTTTCCACTAAATTTTGAAACTTGATGTGTACTTTTTAGATATATGGAATGCCAAACATTAGATCATTATATAATTTGCAATAGTTTGGCAATTATATAATTCTGCACTTCGATTACAATGTTTTAAAAATGTCGCTGAACCGAAACACATTACTACCGTAAGATAAAAAAACAAAAGGAACTTTGTGAAGGTGTGGGGAAATCTGTAGAGTTCCAAGAAAGCAATGTTTGACATTTTACTGTTCCCTCAAAAAAAATTACTCCTTCTGGATGATTGGGTGAGTAGAGTTTTTTAAGGATCTATTAAATATTAGAAATTATTTAGTAGCATCATTTATGAAAGAGGGATTTGTTGTCTCCTTACACAAGTGTGAAGATTATTATTAAATTGATTTGGGCCTTTTCAGTGGCTAGTGACTTCAGTAGCTCCCCTCTTTACAGCCAAAGGCCTAAAATGTTCCTTTACTTTTTGCCTGCAGTGCTGTTATAACCGTGTTATTCCCAGATACGGATGATGAGGTAAGGTGGATGAGGTAGTGTTTTTTTTTTATTGAACCAACACTGGTGAAAGAGAAGCTTTCGAGTTTACAGAGACCTGAAGAAGAAGAGGTCAGTGTAAGAGTGTAAGCTGGTCCCTCTCACCAACAGAAGTTGGCCAAATAAAATATACTACTTCACTCACCTTATCTTTTCTTTTTGTTGAACTTCCACTATAGTCCTCCCCTTCCACTTAATTGGCTGCTACAAGCAGTCATTTTTAGTGCTCTTCCAGTGTCACTCCCAGTTGAGCTCAGGAAGGTGATGCATAGCATACAACTCTTCCTGAAGTTCAAGCTGCTGCTTCATTCCGTTACCTTACCTCATGCTGTTTTTACTAATCCAAAATGAGACTAGCCAATTACTTAAAATTCTTGAGTATCCCACGGGCTCCTCAGTGCAAGAGCCATACATAATCTTAGGCTTGTAATTATTTCTGCTTGTTACTTAGGATGAAATATATATTACCTGCCACATACCCAAGTAAACAGGCTTTGCATAGGAGACCAATATGAAAATTTTGGGCAAAGAAAACCACCTTCACTAACTTGGAGACATGACCTTCATAGATGTGGCATGACTCCTAGTACCTTGGACTTTAGAAGAGGGCACTGCGGACAATGGCTCTTCACCCCTGCACGTGCTGGGATTGCAGCCAGTGGATCAGCACATTTCACTAACATCTCTCATTGCCATTCTCTCTTACCAGTCCATAATGCCTTTCCTTAATTCCATGGAAAGAGTTGCCCTGGAGTTTGACTCAGTAGTACATAGGAGTCTTTGAAGTAAAAGATTGCATTCCAACTTTAACTTATCATTAGGAGCTCAGATTTATGGGTTAGGGTTCCAGAACACAGTGAATGATATTATATTACCATATCAGCTACAATACTGTCGGCTGAGGAGTGGGAAACAAAGTGGAAACAATCACTCTTAATCAACTTGCTTTTATTGGTATAAGAAAGAGCCTTAACATTGCGTTAAGAGATTGCTGTGCATAATATTTATTTTGAAATAATAAAACAATCACTTCCATTTCATATTAAATCACTTAGGAAAATCAGCCATTTTATTATTCAGTTAATTTAAATCTTTCTGTTTGTCACCAAAAGTGTACTCTGTGAATAATGCATGTTGTAGGTTTTTGGGTTTTTTTGGTTTTTGGTTCAAAAAAGTGCGTGGGGAACACAAAGTGGGTTCATTTCTACTCATGGTATTAATTCTTATTCATTCTAAAAATCTGCTAACGGAAATATTTCCATTGAGCTCATTAATCAATTGTGATTTTCATTCCCTTGTTTTGTAAAAGCTGTTGCAATAAATATTTTTTTCACAAAGCAAAAATCCAAGAGATGGATGCAGTAAGCGTAATTAATAGCACCCAGTTACAGAAGATCAGCAAGTTTGTGAGATTCACATGCTGCTTTACCATATGGCTGCCCAGTAGGCGAAAAATTTGATTAATGTTTTTGAAGTCAATTTTTTCAACAAATATTACAGCCCCAGATGAGGAATTTTACTTTCTAGTATTGCTAGACTTAACTAAAATAACAGATCCTTTGATTTAGAGCTAAATAATATTTTGATCCAGTGAAACGTAACATGCAAAAAGAATTAGTTCTGTTATACACAGAAAGAAAAGACACTGTCTTTGTTTATAATTCAGTCCAAAATGGTTAAAATTTCATTGTGTTAATTTTTTTTAAAATTTGTTGTGATTTAAGATGACGATATCTGTACATGTCTATTGTAGGAAGAATATTTTTTTCCCAAAAGGAAAATAATTTGATGGCAATATAGTTAAATTGATTTACTTGCCAGTACCATTTAACTTCCTGGTTCCATATGTACAAGATCACGGTTGAATGGCTTGTTGAGAAATTGATAATTTCATTAGGATGTTACCTTAAACCAGTTTACAAGACAAACTGCATAGTTTATTAACTGCATTTATTAAATATTATCAGAACAACTGTAGCTAGTTGTTAATCATTCAATAATAGACATTCCTGAATATGTTCACTTAAAATAAAAATTTACAAAGAAGTGCATCATAAGACTGTCACTATTTCATGTTGAGTGTTCTCATGTGAAGCTAACGCACAGCAGGAAGTTCTGCTTTTCTCACAAATTTTAAGTTTAATAGAAAGAACACCAGCAGCTGGCGAAGTACAGATTCAGGGTGCTGAGCCTGAAATGGAATGGAGAAAAGCTCTAAATGGAAGTCTTGCTGAGCTTCCAGAGTACTAAAAGGTAAAGCATTTTACCTAACATTAGCAAAACAACTTTGCCAATTTGTTTTTTTCTAATACCTCATGTAATGCTGAGGTTCTGAGTCTGATGAGATGCTAAAGTTGAATGAGTGAGAATTTCTAAATTTAAAAAGATACAACTTTGTGGAATTGTTACAATATATCAACTTAGAAATCAGTAACTGAATTTAAAAAGTATGTTAACATGAAAAAGCTTTTTGATTTGAATGGCTGTACATTTCCCCCAGATTAAGTTTCTTGGCACAAAGATGTTGTCAATACTGCTTAATTTGTGGGAGCAAGTGGGAACTCGAAACCAAAAAAGACAAGAGAAAAACAAAGGAAAATAGAAGGTACCCATTATGTGGAATAGTCTAAAGAAACCTTTCACCTTTGGCAATTCTAGATAGTAAGTGACAGTAGGTGGTGTCCAGTTGCATTAGTTTGTATTAAACATCATAGAAAAGCAAATCACATAAAGGGTTTAAAGATGTTTATTTTGGAGGATATGAACATCAAGATGTCATATGCTTTAAATTAAGAGACAACTAACAGATGACAAAGAAACATGTCCAAAACCTGTCGTCTTAACTTAGTAAGACTTGCTGGATTGTTGTATTTTTTTGAGATAGGGTAATCAATTAAATTGATAAGAACTTCTCAGGGTTACTTTGTTTGAAGACAGGTTCTCATGTTCTTTTTTGTTTTTATTTCACACTATCACATTTATTACAATTTGGACAAAATATCTGAACATTCTTATTAAGTTTTTCTTTCTGCATCTTTTTTGTTCTTGTCTGTACAGATTGTCAATGTTTTGTTGTAAGTCAGAGCACGTTTTATCCCAGAACTTGGGCTACATTGTGCCATCATTTTCATTCTCCTACTATTAAATTGCATGTTCGCCCATATTTGCATGAAGAGTTGTGAATCAACTCTTCAAGAAATAAAAATGAGAGATTGGATTTTTTTTTAAATAGTAGAACTAAATTCTTAGTTGACTAGGTGTCTGCAGTGGAAGCTTATTCAAAAACTATATGATTCAATTTCTAATACCATAGGATGCATTTATAGTTACTCGAAAAAGACAGGTTTTTCCTTGTAATGATGGCTTGCTTTCTATTTTCTTTACAAAGGGACAAAGCTTTCCTGTTAATGTTCACAGTTTTAACTATTTCAGAGTTATTGGTCTGCTGTAAATCTGTCAGGAATGTCCGTAAAGGATTGTCTATATGAAGAGACTGTAGAGTGGTCAGTCTAAAAAGCTCCTTAGAGTGGTACTTTGAATTTTAAATCACACATGTAATTCAAAGGTAATGTAACTTGCAGTGTTGGACTTCAGTCCATTCAGTTAAATGGAGAAAAATGACTGACGTAAGGAATGAGTTATCGATTCGTTGTGGGAAAACGACTTCTGTAACATAGGAAGTATAGTAAAAGGAACAGCTTAATTATTTAGGGGGCACTGTTGAAAAAAGTGCTTTTGCAGCACTGCAAATTGTCTAGATACGAATTGTACAACAAGGCTTTTTAATAATTCTTTCTTAAAGGCAAATTATATGGGTGATTCTTTTTTTCTTCTAAGACAAAACTCATATTTAACTATTTCGTAGTAGTACAGCTAAACCTTCATAAACAGGTAATGAAATAAAATTGAAATTTCATTCTAAAAGTTCCATGCACAGCAGCTCTGACATTATCTGAACATTTACAATTGCTTTGCATAACTTTAGAGGAATCTTGACCACTGAGAGTTGGGTATAACACACAGGGTTATTCTGGAGCTGTTTAATGGTAATATGACCTTTTTTAAACATGAGTTTATCAAATAAATACTTGGAAAGCTGAGATAGGTACCAAAGCATATTTTAAAATATGGCATTTGAAAATTTATAAAATGTCAGATAAGAGATTTGGCTTTCTCCAGCTGGTGTTTCTTTTGATTAAGTGTGTATCCTTTGCTTAAGGACCACAGTATCATGTTGTTTTGACTGCAGTTCACAATTTTTTGGCAGCATTTCAGATCAACAGAATATTTGTGGTTAATTGATTGAACATGTTCAACAATTATAATTATATTAAAACCTTAATGTGCTTGAACCTTTGCCCACTGCAGGCTGCTAATGTGTTATAACTTATATTTCTGTCTTTAACTGAGCTAGCTTGTATTTGGTATTCAGGAAAAGCAGCTGTACAAGTAAGTTTTAAGTGGTAAATATATTAAAATGGTGCCTGGTAGCACCAGTATAGTTAAGGATCTGTCAGTGTTTCCATTATATAAGCCGTTACTTTCAGGAGTTTATAGCTCAGCCATAAAAATTCACTCCAAGCTGAAGTTTGGTATCCAAACTTTCAGCTTAGAAGTTAAGATTTTTACAGATTTTCAAGAATACTGGCTTGGCTTTTTATCAAAGCTATATGAATGAAACAAAAAATCAGAAGTTTACCTAGTTTTGATGCATTGGCAAGGCTGCAGTACATGAGAAACACGTTGCAGTGTAGTTAGGAGAGAGGCAGCAGGCCGGGTATATAATTATAAAAGAATTTAGGGCTGGAATTTTCAGAGAGAGGCCTAGTAGAACTAGGTGTCCATTCCTATTGACTTTCAGTGGGAGTTGGGTGCATAACTCCCTTTGACGCTTGAAAATATCAGCCTAGAAGTCTCATTCTGAACTTGGTGTATTTTGGATGTGTGTGTACTGGGTGGTTTTTAAATTAATTTAAACTGGAAGATGAGCTCTGAATTCTGAGTATGAAACACTAATATACTTACTCGCTGTCCCATTAGCTAGCTAGTTCCTCTAGCTAGAAATGCCTCATTATCAGTCACCGTTATTGTGGCATCAGTGTTTCATAGGTCCAAGTTTTGTTGCAATTCATCTTAAAGATTAAAAAAGAAGTCAAAGCTCAGTGTGAGTCCCCGCAAAGGGAAGCGATGGTCAGAGATTAGAGCACCAGCTTGGGATTTAGGAGACTCAAGTTGAATTTCCTTGTCCAGAACAGGCATCCTGTGTGACCTTTGGTCTTTAGCATATGCGCAATGTGCCACCTGAATTTGGTCCGCTGGTTGGATCATTAGCTTCCCTGGCTTGGGCTAGGTATTGACAGGGAGTGCAGCGTGACCGCTGCTCCCTGGGGTACAATTTTCAAAAGTACCTTCATGACTTAGAAACCTCAGCCACATTTTCAAAGTTGTCAGCCATTTAAGAGCCTAAGTCCTACTCACTTTAAAAAGGGGGTTAGGCTCCTTAGTTCTTAAGTCACTTTTGAAAATGAGATTCAGGCACTTTTGAAAAGTTTACCCATAATCTCTCTGTGCCTCAATTTTCCATCTGTAAAATAGGAATAATGCCATTTCCCGAACACAGAGGAGTGTTGTGAATATATCTATATTCAAGTATTGTCAGGCACTCAGCTACTAGGGCAGGGATCGGCAACCTTTGGCGCGCGGCCCATCAGGGATGGTTTGTTTACCTGTAGGGATGTGCTGGTTGCCGCTTCCCACAGCCCCTGTTGGCCTGGAACAGTGAACTGCAGCCAGTGGGAGCTGCGATCGGCCGAACCTGCAGACGCTGCAGGTAAACAAACCATCCTGGCCTGCCAGCAGATTTCCCTGATGGGCCGCATGCCAAAGGTTGCCGATCTCTGTACTATGGTAATGAGATCCACAAAAGTATTTAGATAAAACAATTAATTGTTGGGATCTGATTCAGTAAATGGATACAAAAGTATGGATATCAGTTAGACTGTGGTGGGAATAAGGGCCTATACTTGCAGTTCCTTCTGCAAAATTACTGTTAATTTGTGGTAAGGATTAATTATCCAGAATGTTGAAAAATATGACTAACAATTTCATATAATTTTGTCAGATAAAATTGTTTAATGTTCCCTATTTAAATAGAGTCTCCATTGTGTGAATAAGTTCTAGAATAATATTTTTTCTGTTTTATATTTTTTAGACTTCTGATATGAAAATGTAACTTTCTCTTATTATTTTAATCTTCTCCTTTCTTTCTGCATGGATCATTTATTTGTGAACTGGTTATTTCAGAAAGGGCTCAAAGGTAATTTCATGGTTTATAGCATTTGTATCTGATGCTTTAATGAGGAAAACATTGTTTTCTAATACATGAAATAGAGAATCTTTCATTATATTTTTATTTTCATTCTCAAATATTACATGTATATCAAATTAAAAGCAGTGAATACACCCAAATAAAGAAATTATACCTTTTCTACACATGGGAAATATGAATGTCTGCAACTCAAAAAATCAACATTATAGATTTATAAGGCGGATTTGTTTTTAATGAAAGTAAATGATATAAGTGAACTGCTCTTCTGTTTGTGCATTGTGTTATAGTACACATTTGTAAATACAACAATATATTACATTACTAAATTAAATCATAGTAAAGTATACTTTCAAATGAATTTAAGAGCCTTGTTCACCATGAATACACAGTATACTGTCTTAGTAGACCCTGTATAAACATGATCAGATTAAACAGAGTTTACATGGTCGAACACATATACAAGAGCTCAACCGCCTCTTTTTTATGTTTATTAGACATAAGATTCTTTTTGGATGGCTTTCTCAGCTAGAGGTTGCAGGTTTGCATTGTTCGGAGTAGGGAAGCAATTGATTTTCAGAGAAAGAGGATACCTCCTGATTTTTTTCTTTTAATTTTAATTTGTTAATTTTTGTCCTCTTTCAAAATGACTTTTAGGTTAACAGATCGTGCTGGAATCACTACCTATCAAATTGTCATGCACCCAGCTATAAGTTATATCTTAGCCCAGGACTGACGTATTACAGAATTATCAATGCCCTTTCATCCCAAATCATAGAATCGTTAGCTCCTATCTATATTTTGTTTGTTGTGTGGCTTGTGCCTTCGATTTACAGCTGTGTAAACTAGAAAATGCTTTCAGCATAGTCTTTGATCTTTTGATGGATAAACAACTTTACTCTGCTCCTTCCTGAACTACTTACTGTACATTTGGCTTTTTTCTCCCCAATATTTGGGCAATTTTACATTCTATGGTAATTATATCACAATATATGAAACCGTCAGCTACTCCCACAAAGTGTCTTTGGCTTTGTGATTGATTCTGGTATGATAGAAGCTATTTTAAAGTATCCTTTCAAGTTCTGTGATACAGCAGCAACTAATCCTACTCCCCTGGGGGAAGCTTTGAAAGGGTTGGACTTTCAAGTACAAAAAAATGTAAAGCGTGTCCGAGACTTGGAGTCCTCTCACAGGAGAGCTTATGTACATACTTTTTACTTCTGGAGAGGATAAGTAAAGGATTGGTACCATTCAGTGATGATATCCTTATGCTCCTCATTTATCAAGAGGTTAATAGGGCATCTAAAGTATGAGTGATGCCTACATGGGAATTGGTTTGTGTGTGTGTGTGTGTATCTATATATGGATTCACCTCTGGTCTTTCTTGATTGGTTATCTTCCACATATTCTTCCTCTAACAGAGATAACTAAAACTCAGCAAAAGATGCATGCTACATTGCCAGCCCACCAGATCAGGAGTGGAAGCTATCGGCTTTATTCACCCTCTTTAACTAGACTTATGAATGTGACACAGAGTAAACTATCCACTTTGCAAGGCAGTCTTTTTCAAAATAAGTTCAGCATGGTTTACTTGGCTTAGAATTTCACCAGATGCCTTGGGATTGACAGGAGAAGTTAACTACTGTTACCCTTATCTTCACAAACAGGTAATTATACATCTAGCCCTCTTCTGCTTGCTTTTTTTTTTTTAAACTCCAACTAGCCTGAGATTGGTATGTCATCCACAAGCCTAAACTTTTCACAATTTTCTTTGGTAATAGATGTATATTGATGCAGTGAATATCCTTTTTGCAGCTATATTTAAAATACACCCTTTCAGAAAAATTCTACAGATCCATGGGATCTTGGAGGCAAAACATGGAAATGTTGTTAAATGGAATTGTCCTGATAGGACAGAGAAAGTATTGCAATTTCTGTAATTTGTCATTTCAAAATAGTCTGCTAAATGACTTAAAAATGTATACCCATTTGTATATTTATTTTTAAATTAAGTAATGCTTTCTATTGCTAGGGGGTTAAGGCAACCTAAGTTTAAAGAGAGTGTAATGAATCCAAGGTACAATTATGTACAGTGCACAGATATTGGCCAGTGCACAAAACAGAAAGATGCTAGGAGCTTCCTTCTTGCAAGGTGTGGTCATCATTGTGACCCTCACACTTGTTTGAGCGCAAGGATTTCGCAGGACTTGCTCCTCTAGATATCCTGAAATAGTAGAGAGGAAGGTGGATTGTGCCCCCAGCTCTCTTCCCTTGCTGATGTAACTGACCATCCAAAGAGGGTTGCATAAACTATACTCCGTAATGAGGGGAATAGTAGTGGGTGATCCCCTCAGTATTTTTGAGAGGCATTGTGCCTTATGGAAGCTGTATGGCTCCTGGAGCTCCTTTTAGGATGCTACAGCTCTGTCTGCCAACACATCATGGTGTCTGCAAGGTACTGTTGAACTCCAAGGGACTCTTGAACAAATCTAAATTGGATAAAGCATGAATGGAAAGTTTGAAAGGGGAAATATACTTCCATTTCCTTTAGTGAGATGGTAGAATGAATACAAGATTCTGAATCCCTGAAAAGTTAGGGATTTAAAAAAAGTTATGGAAGAGCTAATTGCCATGGTCATGAAAGAAAATTAAGATCTAAATAAGAACTTCTGCAGAGGAAGAGTCAAGGTGAGGTTATATTCTAGCAATGTTCTGGGGATGTTGATAGGCATGTTTACACTTGTAGGGAATATGGGATAGAAAAGAAAGGTCAAGAGTAACTTCAAGATTTCTAGTCTGGTTTATGACCAGAATCTGATGCCCTTACTAACACTGAGTACAACATCACTTAACAGTTTGTCTCATTGGTTTTAAAGAGTGATACCTCTTTTTCTTTCCAATTACAATATTTTGAAATGTGCCTTATTTTGATAATAAAGTAGCTCTTTTTATCAGTAAGTTTTAAATTTTAGTTTTCATGGAGCCAGTTGTATTGGTTAGTTTTATCATTATAAATCCAGAGGAAGTGGATTTATTCTGTCTTTACACAACTGTAACTTAGTTTAGAATCTGTTCCACTATCTCTTTAAGAAGAAATGCTGAAATTGTGTAGCCAGCAGTCACGGGTTCTTGTTAGAAGGCTATTCGTCTATAAGAGCGTTATTGATAAAGGAGTTAAAGACATCAAAGTTGATTCATTTATTATCAACTCAATAAAATTTGTCTTAACTGTGAACTTGATTTTCTTTTTCCATGTGTTACGCATACCTGCCCACATTGTAGAACTTACACTAAAGCCGAGGCAGCCTCATTTAGTGGAGTGAGCACGGGAATGGGAACCAGGAATTCCTGAAGTCTAGTTCTGGCTTTTGTACTGACAAAATTTGTGACCGTGCGTAAATCTCTGAAGGCTCATTCCTGTGAAGTTCTGAGGTCCCTCAGCTTCTCATTTGAAAGTCATTAGGAATTCAACACCTTTGGGGAGCAGGGCCTTTAACATTTTTTCTTTCTTTCCCCATCTGCAAAATGGAAATACCTCCCTCATAGTTCTTGAACTATGCCAGAATCTGGATCTGTATCACCTACTGAATTAACTTTGGAGCATTGTATCATAGCACTCAATATTGGTGTCATGGCAAAATTTAGGGCTGTTGGGAGGATGACTAAAGCTTTGGCTTCTGCACATGGCTAGAGGCAACAATCTGGTTCAAATGTGCAAAGTAGGGATTAACACTTGCTCAGAAATTACTGGATGCACACAAGTAGGCATGCCTGGGTGTGCTCAAATGCCTGGTTGCCTAACTGATGAAAATCAGACAGTAACTAGTGAAACTGATTTTGTTACTTTTATTCACATATGAGTTGTCTCTTCCTCCAAAGTGCCTCCAAAGAATATCTTTGAAATGCCAGTGCAGAGTGACCATTGCACTTGACAGGGGGACTGTGGTCTAATGGTTCAGTTGGAAGACTAACAGTCTGTAATATTATGGGTTCTATTCCTGCCTCTGCCATTGATTTGTTATATGACTCTGAGCAAGCCAATTCACTTCTCTATACTTAGCCCCAGTTTACAAATTGGGAAATTAGCAACACTTTCCAGGCTCACAGAGTGTTGACAATGTATGTAAAGCACTTGAAGATCCTTATACTGAAGCTGCCGTACAGGTAGAAATTATAGTAGTAGTCCATTATTTCCATAGTACTAAAGAGACAAGAACATATGTTAATATTCATTTTGCAGAAAACTACTTGGAAATGTGAGTAATATGTCTGTTCTTTTAGTTAGGAAACTACTAAATACACAAGCTTTCTTCTCTAACTTTGAAAATCTGTTGCTCCTGCAGCAGTTTTAATTTAGGGGAATGGGAAGTACAGTTTCTCCCTGACACTTTGTGGATCCTCTCCTTGGTGGGACATCCAGGTATCCCTTTATTGGGCTCCTCCTCTTGGGCTATTAATTGTCTCCGTCTTTTTCCTCCACGCTATCAGATTCTCTGGTATGAGGGATATCTGGAGGAGTCTGCTTTGCTTTTCCCCTTCTTTCTGGTGTTAATGTAGTTGTGTAGTCTCCGTTCTAGCCCTTGCCACTGTGTCTCCAGTCAAACATTTTAGGCTACTAGTGTTTTCAACTCTGAAGTGCACCGCAATTCTGAAACATCAGGAGCTTGCAAGATTTTTCTCAGGGTTTCAGAAAGGGAAGTAGATCTTCAGCAATGGACCTAGGGAAGTAGTTGCCAGATCTCAATGCTCATTTGATGCCTTTTGGGGTGGGGAGAAGAACAGCGTATGCTTAACCATTCCTCCACTCTTAAATGCACTGGTTCTCTGAGAACACTTCCCAATACAGATCCCCCCAAATAGCAGGCTATCTGTCAAATCATCTTCGTTGTGCAAAGGGAACACCCTACTCATCGGTAATCAGATTTTGACATACTATCCCAAGTGTAATGGATATTTCTTTAATAGTGCTTGAATTCTGTCAGTTGGGTAGTCTATAAATTCCTTTTTGTGTCCAGTCCCATATTTGCTTACTGCTTCTGTACAAAAGTCACTAGAGCCTTGCAGGGGATAAAAAATAGACACCTGTTTTATCAGCTAACTTGAGGTGTTTTCTTGACACAAAACAAAACATTCTTTGACGACTACTGTTTAGTCTCACTGCCATCACTATTGATTCTTTCTTTCCTATATTATTTCTTGCCTTGGGGATTTCCTCTATCTCTAACCAAGTGTATAAAGAATCCCAGTAAGGCTGAAATGTGCTTACATGTTTGACTGCCATGGGCTTGATTGTAATGTTTTCTGTTGAGAGGTTTAACCTCTAACAATGCAGGGTGTTATTTCCCCCTGCAGTATTATTTTCTGGTTCCCTTTTAAACCCATACTTCAACAGAATTTTTTTTAATCTATTATTTACTTTCTGCATCTCGTGGCAGTAGCTCAATTTATATTTTAAACGATCAAGCTTGCAGTTTTTCTTCCAACTCTTTAAGCTACCCTTACAATATTTTTCTTACAATCAAAGTTTCTTTAAGCATTACTGATAAGTCACATTTATTTTTAAATCCTTGCTTACCAAAGAAGCATGTGTAGTGGTGAGAACACAGGAATGGGAACTAGTTTTCTGGCTTCCTGGAATCCAGGTTTTATTCTTAGATACGCTACTTACTTTCTGTATGGCCTTGACCCTGTCACCTAACCCTTCTTTGCTTCAGTTTCTCAATCTTCAGAATGGATATAATGCTCCACAGAAATGTTGAGGTGTAATGAATTAGTATTGTGTGTTTAAAATAGAGATAAATTAGAAAATATTTCCTTTTTTTGCTCCTCAGTAATTCACTTTTTCCACGTTATGAGTTATGATAGATCTCTGCTCAGTAGATTTAATATTCTGATATGCAATACATCAGAATTTGCATAACTCAAAATGCTGAGCTGTTGAAAGCCCCTCATTAGCAGGTTGCATGCAATCCACATGTTCAGCCATTCCGTCAGCCAGTACTTCCATTCCTCCTTGTTCTTCACAGACAGCATCAGAAGTTTATTTCAGTTAGGGGGCCTGGCTTTTGTGCATCTGGCAATAGTACCTCTATATCTAAGCCTAAAGAAGCCTAAGATAGTATGGAAGATATAGAAACTCCCTCACGTCACACTAGTGAATGCTGAAGCGCAAGTATTTAGTTCTGTGGGCTTCCACTGGCTTTTTCTCATATGCATCTCACAGTCCCAAGAGGTGGTTATAGGTCCTGTGATCTAACTACTAATTCTCCTACTTCAGATTCTCATTGCTGGGACAGAGATGGTTGAAACTGGTTCAACAATGGCTGCCCACATTGCTGGCAACATAGCTATCATATGTAGTTCAAGCTCTGGAAAAGAGACTCTCACATTTATGAACTTTCTCTTAGAAGCAGCAAAATGATTTTAAATTCTTTATATGATAGGCATTGAGTCTATATGGCATCGGGTTAGAGTTTTCTCTGGTGTGTGTAGTTCTACAGTGAGATGACACTAAATTGGAATGTATTTATACTTAGGTATGTTTAGCTATATTTTATCTGGATTCCATCAGAGTACCTATACAAAGTTGATGTTGGTTATGACTAAACCCATCAGTTGTAGAGTCACCACGGCTGTCTGCATCATGACCTGAAGTCTGTGTCCTTGTCAGCATGGCACCAATAGCTTAGAAAAAAAATCTGTCTGGTGCAGGGGGACAAATATGCCATTTGTTCTCTCCCTCTTCCTCTCCCTCTGAGCTATTTTAAGAATGCAAAGTCCAACAATCCCAGATGAACTGTGTATGTCTTGACTCATTTGCTGATGGTCAGGATGGTGTGCAGGAGATCTGAGTAGGCAGTTTAGAATGCCTTTATTAGTACCCTGTGACTTCTTGAAACAAGAAATGTATGTGTCTGAAGACTGGCTTATTGGTACATCAAGTCTAACAGTAATAAGTTAAGTTAAACTTTTTCCTTGATGTTTTCATATTTCAAAATTACACAAGCAATCAACTTGAGTAAACTTGTTGGATTTAATCAAGGTAAGGAGCCACTGCAATATTCATCGTAAGCACATCTAACTTAAGACTGTTCTGATATGCAATATCACATTGCTGAGAATCGTTTCCTTGTCTTAATGATTGCCATTCTGCTCAGCAACTGAAATTTAACACACTAAAGTAGACCTCAGCCTCATCACAGTACATCCAAGGTACTGGATTACATTTTTTTCCAGTCTTGGTTTTAATGTATTTCATTATATTCTAAAAATGTGTAGATGGAAGGGGGGTGTCAGAAAAGCACTCATTATCTTAACAGAGTTGAAAATAACACAGCAGGTAGCCTACACATTTCTTTAACCACAAAATAATCTTGGCATACCGTTTATTCTCATACTGAGAATTGAGTATTAGGCACAAGCCAATTGCACAGATGAATCTGGAAAACATGTGCAATGGGAAACATTCCTTACGTCTCCCTTTGCTTCTTTTAAATGCTGATTGTACACTCACAGCTGGAATTTTGCAAGAACATATTCAAAAGAAAAGCATACATGAATATGTTATGCTAGCAGGCAGTGTTGCACGAGAGCTGGAATGAAAATGAACAACATTCCTAACCTACTGTAAAAGAAATGTGGTACATGCTAGTATTTTGCAGCTGCATTGGACTGGAATTTGTCACACTTTAAGCATTAAGACATTGTATTTTGCTATGTTCACGTTTTTTACAAAATCATTTTCACCCCCTACTATCCAGAGGGACTCTCTATGTTTTGAATCTAATTACCCTGTAAGGTATTTACCGTCCTGATTTTACAGAGGTGATTCTTTTTTTACTTTTTACTTCTATTAAAATCCTTCTTTTCAGAAACTGAATGCTTTTTCATTGTTCTTACGATCCAAGGGTTTGGGTCTGTGGTCACCTATGCAAATTGGTGAGGATTTTTACAAAACCTTCCCCAGGAAGTGGGGTGCAAGGGTTGGGAGGATTTTGGGGGGAAAGACGTTTCCAAACAGCCCTTTCCTAATAAATAAACCCAGATAAATGTTTGGTGGTGGCAGTGGAAGTCCAAGGGCAAAGGGTAAAATAGTTTGTACCTTGGGGAAGTTTTAACCTAAGCTGGTAAAAGTAAGCTTAGGAGGTTTTCATGCAGGTCCCCACATCTGTACCCTAGAGTTCAGAGTGGGGAAGGAACCTTGACAATGCCCCACACAAATGATGAAAGGGTTAATGTGGGCTGGAAAGCTCTATTAAGGGTTAATGTTTTTACCTGATAGACCTAATTGAAGGTGGTACCTAGCCAAGGAAGTTACTATAAAGAAGAGTCTGAGTGTACGTCTGCATGTAAAATGCTACAGCTGCAGAGCTGAAGTGTCGTCTTAGACACTCACCACAACAATGGGAAGGGTGGTTCTCCCTGTAGTTAATCCATTCCCCAAGAGAATTCTTTCACCAACCTAGCACTGTCTACACTGGAAGTTAGGTTGGCATAGCTATGCCTTTTAGGGGTGTCGGTTTTTCACACTCCTGAGGGGGTAGGTATGTCAGTGTAAGTTTCCAGTGTAGACCAGCCCTGAGAGTGAAATCAAGCCCATGTCTTGCAGCACCAAGAGGGTGTGTCAGGTTTGATTTATATCGCCAGCTGGGGAGGAGCTGGACCTTCTTCGTAGGAGAAGGAAGTGGACCACAAAGATGGTCCAGGTGAGGAGCCAGGACAGACAAACCTAGCAGAGGGGAAGTAGAGCATTTTCTCTCTCTGGGAACGGCCTAGGGAAGGCAGACTAAAGAAGGCCAAAGGGATGATATTAATCCCTGTGGTGGGCCCTGGAAATGGGCCGGGCATGACACAGTGGCAGTCTGGAGCGGTCGACGTTCCAGAGGAGGAAGGAGATCAGAGGCCTGAGGGAAAAGTCAGAGACCTGAGAAACAGAGAAGAGGATGCTTTAAGTAAAGGCTGCAGAGAAGCAGCATGAGGCTCTTAGTGGTAGGAAGTGGCCCAGAGAAACATCAGTGCATCTGAAAGAGCTGACTTAACTGCTTAGTATGGCTGGAACCCAGAGCAGAGGGTAGGCCTCGGTTCCCCTACCATCCAGAAGAAAGGGCGTACAAGCCGGATGTAAAAACTGTTGAGCCTGGAGTGAGGCTGAAAACTGAGTCCCAAGGACAGGCTGAGGAATAGCCCAAGAGAGTTGGGGCAGAAGGATCTTTTGTACTGGGACGTTTGTGGACTTTTGTTGTTGTTGTTTTTTTCCCCCAACACTTTTAAGGGGAGAGACTTTAAAGTGACCTGGCTGGAGGACAAAGTCATGAGAGAAGAGACTGCTGCAGAACTGGAGCAACCATCAACAGGGGTTGTTAGAGCCTGAAAAGGTGCTATGTTATGCCCAGCAACAAGAGGGCATGCCACCTGTGAGTCCACTCTTCCACAGAGGACTTGAATTGCTCAATGTTCTACCCTTCAGATTAGTGACATATACCCCAACTAAATCCAGTTGCTATAAAACCCAAAGATATGTCTCCCTACTCTAGTCTTGTCATGTGTGAGATTTGAGTTTGCATTTGTTTCTTGCAAATCAGGAGGGCTGGAAATGTTTTGGTCTGCAGCAGTCATGTGTGTAAATTTCTCATATGTCAGTTTCTCACCTCTTAGACTTTTTGACTTGGCCTTGTGTAATGTTTCTTGACTTCCTGTATTGCCGTCAATTTCATTCATATTGGTTTAGCAGTTAGTCTCACTGGAATCAATAAGGTTGCACACAAATTTTAAATAAATAATTAAAGGACACTACACAGGCAGCACCTGCTGTTAGCAAGAGTAGTTCAAATAACTGCTTTTTAATTTTTTTTCCCCATTGGACCATGTCACAGGGTACACACACTGGTAGGTCTGCCTTCTCTGGCTGTTTGGGTGTTAGCTCCACTCACATCCGACTCCCCATTTTGCTTCTCATTCATGCACCTGGCTGCTCCTCTCTCTCTCACTAGACAACCATCCTAGGCAGATTGCTGCTCCACTGCCTGGTTTGTGCCATCTCTCTAGTGGCTGGTAGGGGAACCCAGGCTCACCCATTACTCCAGGTTCCAGCCCAGGGATCCTACAACCAGCAGCCAAGGTCTGCACTGTCCCAATCCTTTCTACTGTTTCCCTGGGCTGCTCCTATTTCATCTCTATTAAGATCTTTCCGTACCCTCCTCTGGGTACACCCTTCTTCCAGGGCCAGGACCCTAGGGCTTCTGTTCTCTCCTTAGTTTCCTCCTTTTTCTCTCTAATGCAAGAGAGTGACTGCAGAGGTCCAAAAGGCAGTCCCCGTCTGCTGCCAGCTTCCTGGCTTTATCATAGCCCCATCTGTTCCTTCTCACTGGGTTTTATTCACAATCAAGGGTTGCTTACCTATCTTAATTCCCCTCAGGTGTGGCCTATCAAGTTAACTGGCCCCCTTTTCAGCCTTATTAACCCTTTCAAGGCTGGTGTGGGGTGTGTGGCATTACGCCCCATATTCTTCATAATATTATATGATATGATTATGGCATAACTATAATGCATTTTATGCAAGATAAGTCATGTAAGGTATTCTTGAAAAGGTTATGGTTCACTGAATATGATTATCATATTTGTATGCATGTTTCGTTTTGATTTCTGAAATTAGGAATATTGTCTATGCACCTATTACAAATGTGTTCACACCTGGGGAACACCCACTAGGCAGAAGGCAATCAGTCTAGATGACTGGCTGGGAAGGGCTATTCGGGAGAACAATAGGTTTTAGAAGATGCTAATCTCTCACCCGGAGCCTTCCTGAGGATGCTACAAATAGCCTCCGAGTGATGGCTGCTATAGCCCTACAGAGACATGTGACCAAGTCACCTGGTACTGGACTCTATCTTGGAATACCAGTTTTTTTTCCACCGAAAGGCATGGAAACTAAAGTTGGAGATAAAGGGTTCCTGCCGTATGCAAAAGTGACATCATCGAGGTTCTTCTTCTGACTCCCCGCCCAAAGGAGACGCTTGGAAACGCCTGGGGGAGAAGGGCTGAACCCAGGCTAGAAGGATTTCTAGCCTGTGAAAGGAATATCTGGGGTTTTAAGCTGCAAGTAAGTACAAATTGCCCTCAAGAGACTCTGCAAACTGCTTAAATCATCATTTAGGATGAGAATTTGCTACTGATATCCAATTTCTTTAGTATATTAAGCTTAGATTGTGTTTTTGTTTTATTTGCTAGGTAATGTGCTCTGATCTATTTGCTATCCCTTATAATCACTTTATCTTTTGTACTTAATACACTTGTATGTGTTTTGTCTAAAATCAGCGTGTGGAAATTATAAACTTGGGGCAGAAAGCTGTTGCATATCTCCACATTGAGGGAGGTGGTGAATTTTATGAGCTTATGCTGTACAGTTTCCTATGCAGTGCAAGATGGAATAACTTTGGGTTTACACTCCAGAGTGGGGGTGCGTGCCTTAAGAACTGGGAGGTGCCTTAGCTGAGCCTTCCCATGCAGAGCTGATCTCAGCATCTCTGTGCAGCTGCAGATGATGTGTCTGTACCTGTGTATGCTGATTGAAAGAGCAAGCTCGGAGAGCTTAGTAACTTGTCACAGCAACACAGTGTGAGAGGGAGCCCAGGCTGGTGGGTCAGGCAGGCTCAGCGGTACTCCAGTTCCAGATGGCACCCTGGAGGGAACCCGTCACAGGGTGAACATCCCATCACCGACCAGATTGTGCTCTAATTTGAGAGTAGACCTTTAGTCTGCAAATAGCCCATTGTTTTCATTGGGACCATTTGTGGACTAATGGTACTACTTAATGTACGTAACTGTGGCAGAAATTGGTGTCTTGCCAACAGCATTCTATTAAAAACAAACTGCTACTTAGCTTTCCACCATCCTCTCTACTTACATTTGTGATCTGCTGACTTTTAAGAAGATAAGTAAGTATATGATCAAGCATGTGGGGCCCAGATCTGCAAATCCTTTCTCACATAAGTTATTTAGATCTTGTGCTATAGAAAGCCAGATGAAATGGTAGTTAGCCACGTGAGTGGTCCTGTTGAGTTAGTGGGACAACCTATATGGAGTAAGGTTTTGTGAGTTTGGGCTCATAGATTGAACTTAAGTAAATATAGAAAACATTCTTCACAAATGTTGTGTACTCTGCGGCATATGATATCAAAATGGGCAGTTCTAAGCCATCCACTAGGGCCTTATCTACAGATGGAAGCAGTATGCCTTCAACTATATCACTATAGTTAAAGTGATAAATCCCTAGAATGAATGTGGTTATACTGGTACAAAGATATTCCCATACAGGAAGGAAATTAAGCTATCCCAGTATAAGGCACCCACAGAAGGGGTGGTACCGTTATAACTTAATTGGTTAAAAAACTACACCCCTAATAGACATGGTTATACTGGTACAAATACTGTGTGTAAACAAGGCCTAAATGTTTGGATGTTTATCTTTCACAAATCCTCTGTTGGCTGTGTTAGCTCATGAGATTGCTTGAACTGCAGTGGTAGGGTGACAACAGAATTGAAGTTACTGTGAAGGACCTTACACAATGACTTTCTGTACAGTGTGTGGCTGTTCCTTTTATAAACATTGTCAAAAATAAAGAATAATATTTAAAAAAGCAAACACCATTATCTCAAAATAATGTTGCTATTCTAGATATTGTAACAGCTATTGTACTACATTTTACATGTTACCAAGTTTATTTTGAAGCAGTGTTTTATTATTACTATGGTATGATTAAATAGTGAGAGTATTGCTTTTCCAGTTGTTCTATTGCAGTATTTAATGAGTGCAATTAAATGGAAAAATTGCCTTTTTAACTGATGATAGTCCATTAGTGTCTCTGTCTGTTCTGAAAAGAAAAGAAGTGAATTATTAGAATGACAAATGAGTTAAAGTTACCACGGTGATGGAGAGGTGTGATTCCGCTCCACATAATCTTCAATTAGTGATCTTTGTAAGAGGATGTTTTTCAAAAGGGTAATAGAGAAGTAATGAGATCAGAAGGAGGTCAAACACGGCCTTCTTCGTTTGGCAGTTTGATTAATTTATTTCTCCTTCTTGCAGATTGCTGTAAGGGGCTTTTGTCACCCAGTGTTTTTCATGGGGCTCTAGTCCAAGTGACTGCTTGTATTAGTCTTTTATGTATCAAAGCATGGTCGTTGACTTGGAATTGAAGGTTTTTGAATGGTCTGAATTTGATCTCTAGCACAAGTGCTCATTGATAGTTTTGAAAAGGAACTTTAATAAGTGGTTCTTTTGCAGTTCAATGTGTATTCATTTAAAACATTCAGTGAGATTAAGTAAATGGCTAGTGTTTCTAGACACGGTACTTGGGTATACTGGAGCTTATGTTTGTGGGTGAAGTGTGTTAATTGCATTGGAACGATAACTCAGGTCTGTAGAATTATATACCATTCACATGCTTTTGCTCTGTTATCTTCTTGGAAAGTTTAGCTCTTGAGGTATATAATTAGAAGGTCTCTTTAGCAGACCTCATCTGCTCTTTTTCTGCCATCCTTTCCTTGTTATCACTTGTATAAAAGAAATAATGTGCTGTTGCATAATAATAATAGTCTGCTAATTCCACCAAGTCCCTGAAATAGAATGATGGTGTTAGGTCCATGTTTTGTTTACTTTATTCCCAACAGTAATTTGTTATATTTTGGTTCTTGCATACATTTGCATTACTATTTTCCTAAAAAACTGAAATGCCAATAATATTTTTCTGCACTTTTTTTTCCTAAAGCAACCAATATCTACACTTCAACACACTGGTCCTAACCTTTGCCCTGGCAGTACTGAAACATACTTGCCCTTTGTGCCCTTTAAAATCTCCTCCTTTATGTCCAAAGCCATACAGAAATTGGCGTATTGGCCTTCATTTAAAATGCCATTCTGATGTTTAAATATATGACGACATCAGCTAGTGCATAACCAGATTATTGCAGTTATATCAAAGATACACATGCAACTGTTATGCCTTTTAGCTTGGGTGAAAGAGCGATAGTGAAATCTTTTATAACTTTTCCTTATACTCTCGTATAGTCCAGCTGTCGCATTTAATAGATCTTCATGTGCAGCTTTTTAAGCTTTTGTTTCTTAGCAATAAATAAGGCATTGAGAAGCAAATAGAATATGAAATGATTTAGTGTGCTGGTGGTGTGTGTAACCTCTTCTGCTGCAGTGCTATGTATGCTTTTCAGCAACAAGTTTAATGAACATCACTACAAATCAGTGAGTTGAAAGAATGTTTCTGGAATATTTGGGTACAGTGAAGCGGCACATGTCCTGGAATTATTGCCCCAAATTAATCACTGGTATAAACCCTTTAAGTCACACTAGGAATGAATTTTGGCCTATTACTTATGCACCACTATGTATGACATATACCTATCGTTGTTGCATACGATTTGTATTCCACTCATTTGGGTGGATGTTTTAAAGGGAGAGAATGTGAAATATTGCTTAACACAGAGGCTGAGCATTTGGATGGTTCTTTTTCAGGCTTTGCTGTGGACACATGAGACTTCGGACAGGTTCTTAATTTCTTTGTACCTCGGTTTCCCTATCTGTTAAATGGGGATAATACCACTTACCTATCAGAATGTCATTGTGAAGCTAAGTTTGTAAAGTACTTTGAAAATATTCAGTGACAAATTAGATAAGCAATAAAGGCCTCTTATTTTTATGGTATGCTTCATTTTATTTAAACTGTTGTCAAACTGAACTGACCTTTATCAGTAAGGGTTGAAAACAGGAATCCTCCTAGCTGCACATAAATGATTAAAGTGGCATACGTAAGTAGAGATTAAAACAAGAAGTCAGTTTTTCTCTATTGCCTTGTTCTTCTATTCTCATTTTGTTTTAAAGTGTCTCTTCAAATGAGCTCCTATTTCAGTTATGGTGCTGTCAAAACAGCTAATGAGTTAAGAAAAAACATTGGCTTATCATAGAGCATCGTAATTCAGGAAAACCCTTAAGTGTGCACTTAAAGTTAAGCATGTGCTTAGTTAAGCAGGTGCTTAAGAGCTTCCCTTAATTGGGGCCTTAGTGCTGTTATATGACCCCATACAATGTTGTTTTGATTTCAGAAATGACTTGCAGTATAGAGTTGATTTGTAGAGACTTTTACATTTTTTTTCTGCTTGTAATCAGGGCTGTAACAACATGTGAAAGGGGTTGTTAGCACAAATTAATGTGGCTTCTCTCAAGTGTCTTCATACAACACTTCCTCCCATTCTCTAAGGCAGAATATCCATTGTAATCCATATCATCCTCTCGTCATGCGTCAGAAGCTCCCTGTTCTTAGTCTCAATTGCACAACCTTTTAGTGGCTGTCCCTTTTTCGTCCCCTCCCTCATATTTGCTACTCCCCATCTCACCCGTACACCCCACAATTCCTTGGGCAGGTCCCACACTGCCTCCACACTCTTTGCCCCCCTCTTTTTGTTTTGGGGTTCATATTCCTAAGAGGTTTCTCCTCCATCCTTACACACATTCTCAAGAGGGCATTATGTGGTAACTCCACCCTTCCTGCCCTCCCCACGTCCCCACAGCGCTGAAATTCTGCCCTCTTCCCACAGCCTCATACTGCTGCTACTAGGCTGCAGCCAGTTTTAAAGACTTCCAGTTCAGGGCCAGAAGAAGGTTTGCTGATGATGACAGAGAATCGCTAAGGCCTCTGTGCAGCAGAGCAAATATATTCCGCTCCTCTGTCCTGCTGAGGAGCAGCCAGCCGGGATTGGAATGTGAAGAAGATGGCTACAGCTGCTGCAGCAGGTACTACCCAGGGATTTAGTGTGGGATTAGGGGTTGGTAGGGGCACTGCAGACATTTCAGTACTTGTAGATGGAGTTTGGTACCGTGTTCATTGATGGAGGCAATGGTACTGTCCTTCTGGGGTTTGCCTAAAATCTGGGGCTTCTAAGCCCAGTGGAAGTTACTCCACTGCCTCAGATACAAAAAAGAAAAAAGTGACTATGGATTACCACATAGTCCAAGCAGTTTGTTATTTTCCATGAAATGTTGCTTTGTAAATAGCTAGGTGCCTGACTGTTCAAACACTTGCTACCAGAAGTAACGCACATCACTGTGAGTGATCTTGTCAATGGTTCTACTCACCATAGGAAGCACTCTACCTGATAGTAAATGTTTGCAGCATAAGACCCCAGCACCGTAAATTATTTATTTTTAATATGTTGTAAGCTTTGCTTAGCAGGTTGCCTACATTTGGCTTCAGGAAACACCTTTATTTGTGGAACCCTTTGCCTATGGGTCTTAACATAAGACACTTCTGTCTTGCCACTTTTATGTGCTTTAGTGAATCACTTTTAATTTGTGATTGTTTTTGAGAAGGAATATAACTCTTAAAACAAACGTTATAGTTCATCCTGTACATTGCTGGTTAAAAAAATGTTAATTTTAAACTTCAGATGTGATGACTAAATATCAGAAGGTCTCCTGACTGTAAAATTATTACTACAATGTACACTGACAGAAACATTTATGGGTCTCTTCCTGTCTCTAGGTCCTCCCTTCCCAGAAAAATATATATGTAATGTACTTATCTATCAAACTTCTCTCTATGAACAGAAAAAACTAAAATTAGATTTTTGTAAGATAGAGTGATGTGCATGTTCTTATTTTCAGTGTATGGTAAGGTAATCTTTCAATTTTATTTTTTAAGCAGTCCTCCATAATATAAATAATCTAGTCTTTTCTTGTACAGGCTGTTTAATTCAGACAGGTTGAAGTTGCCTCCAAAGATTGGCGTCAAATTGAGGAAACCATTCATGTAGTAAATAAGATAATTTGTTTCCACCCAAAAAGATTAAAATATAGATTTTTTTTTTTCTTACCCTGTATGATTTTAACACCTACACTACCTGTTTCTGTATGATTGAGCTTTCTGACCATGTTTTGGAACCAGTTACTTCTCAGTGTTTTGTTTGTTTTGTTTTTTAAATGTTCTGTTATTATTTTAGTTTTACCTGAGTTCCTTGCATTTCAATTAATGAAGTCAATAAAGTTATTTATTTACTTAATTTTGCAAAGCAGTAATCAGTGCTCATGTAATTTCAAAATGTGATGGGAAAAATATAACTTAACATGGAAGTGAATTTGTTTAAAAAAAAAAAGAGAGAGAGAGAGAGAGTTCACAAATGAGTTCACAAAAGCCATCATAATTTCCTGCTGAAAATTATTTTATACTGGGAAAGAAAATGGCTTGACTTTGAATCTCAAAGCTCTCACTGTGTAGCCAGAGATAGTATTTGGATAGTATTTGTGTTGCATTTTGGTGTCTTTATGGAAATAGACTTGTAGCCAGAAATAAGAGAGAATAATACATGTTAAGTACCTTTTGTGAATTGCTCAGCTGAATAATTAATTTATGTGTATTTGGTTTAGTGCTAATATGGCTGCGATTAAGGCTAACATTACATCTCAGTTGTGTGCAGTACAAAATACAGAATTGTGAATAGTTCCAAGTACAGTAGATAGGCTAATCTCAGACTAGATATCATCGTGATTGGACACTTTATGAATACCTGGATGGGTGGTTTGGATAAACAGAGAAATCTTGTATTATGAAGTTGACAGCTGTTTGGTGATAGATTGTTAGAATATTATCATTCTCTTTTGGAGATTATGAGAAAATTTAGTTTAATGAAAGACAAATAAAAGTTATCTCCACAGATACTTATTGGAGTCACATGTGGAACCCGAGCCATCATGAGCATATCTCTTAGAGTTTGTCTGCACAGGAAAGTTATACTGGTATAAGGTAAGGTGTAAATTTAAACCACTATAGTTACACTGATATAACTCCTCGTGTGGCCACCCTTATACCAGTATCCGAGTGCCTTCTTCCAGTTTAGTTTATGTTGCTTTGGAAGCAGTTTAAGCAAAACCGAAAAAACCCACATTCTTCTGGAATAAGAGAGTCATAGAATCATAGAATATCAGGGTTGGAAGGGACCCTCAGGAGGTCATCTAGTCCAACCCCCTGCTCAAAGCAGGACCAACCCCAACTAAATCAACTAAGGAGGAGTTATATTGGTGTGACTATAGGAGTTTACCTATACTGATATAATTATATTGGTATACCTGGCAATAAATTGCCCATGTAGACAAGCTGTTAGCTTGTGTATCTCTTTCTGGATGCATGTTCTTATCAACACTTAGGCCATATTTGTAATAGAAGCCACATATGCCTCAGTCTACTTTCACCTGATGTGGGACCTGGAACCACTTGTCACATTCTAATACCTGCTTGTGGGCTGTTTTGTGGTGCAAATAATTGCATGTGCTTTTTTGTGGATATAAAAACAAACAGACTGTTACTGAAAATGTGGTGCTTTATTTAGTCTGTTTTTGTCAAATGGCAGCCGATTCTGTACAAGAATTCAGGGCTCTTCTATGGTCACCTTAGATTCAGTTAATTACTGTAGAATAATGCTGGCAGGTGGATCCAGTTATCTCCAACTAGAATATAAAAGGGGTGGGGATTAGGATAGAGGAGATCCTGAACTGGGTACCCAAGGACCAACTTAGCTTGAGGAAGAAACTAATGCTGTGGGGTATTTTGTGCTACCAATAAAGTCTAGAATGCGGGGTGAGTTTGGACTCGAAAGTTTGTGTGCTCAGTCTCAGCTGACTTACACGCTTGTATCATGTTGAATTTTTTTCTAAAGGCTGAGTCACTTACGTGCTCCTCAGATGCTATTAAGGTTCTAGAAGTATCTGTATTATGTTTAATGAGATTTTGGCATGTTGTGACCATCTGTGGAACAAGAAGAGCCCAGCAAATGGGCTTTTTCCTAAATCCTCAAAATAAGGGCTGAGCCACTACCCTGTTCGTCAGAATGCCTCCCAGAATCTATTTGCTTACCCTACGTCTTATGGGAGTGATGGCTTATCCGGATGAACTGACCATTGCAGTTTGGTGAGTGTCTTCAATCAAGTGTAAAATGAACTAAGTTGTTTGTTGACATCAAACTAAAGTTTAGAGACTGATTTTCAGACCCCAGACTCTACATTTGCACTAACTCCTGCATGTGCAAGTGGTTGATTCTATTATCATGTACAGGTGCAAGAATTTTCATGCACGAAACCTATTTGCCCTTGAATACCCTGTCACCTATGTATGCAGCTGTTAATGCTTTTCAGCAGTGGCCACTGGTGTTTGTGAACCAAAAATCTGTGTGAGCAGAAAGTTGCACCTATACAAATGAAGATCTGTTGGAACAGCTGTGAAAATCAGGCTCTCACTGCAGAAATATTTTGTTGAGTATTTCCATATTTGAAAAATTAAGCTAAAATACGGAATTCATTAAGCACATCATCGAACTGAAATAATGGTAGAATATATACATATGGCAAAATTCTGCTGTAACTCACCTAGGTTGTAAATCAGATCTTTCTTTCCTTCTTTCTTTCTATTCCAAAGTCTTATTTACTGGGCTCTTTGTATGCCACAATTTTGCCAAATAAATATTTCACGAGATAGTGCATGCAGTCTTATATCAGTTCTCATGTGGTTAATTTGCACACCAAATGTTCTAAAATTTTAAGATATATTAAACTTTTCCATGCCATACTGTATGTTACACTTGTAGTTTTGAGTGACAAAACCACTTAGAGTATGTGACTGTTACCATATCATGTTTTTGAAAGGCAAAACAGAACATTATCATCATTTTAATAGGAACATTACATGATTCATAGGTGGTGAATATTTCATGCACTTTACAGTCGCCTTGTGCACGAAGGTAAATGGAAAGTAAATCCATGTGTACTTTAGACAGTAAAAAGGCATTACTTTGTTACTCCACATAAACATGCAGATTTGATTCTCTCTTCACTCATGCTGTAAAAAGAAAGTTTTAAAGTGGTTAGCCATACCTGAAAATGTAAATGCACTAGCCTAATGTAATGCTGAAGAAAAATTAAGACAAATGATACTGCATCCCTGCCACAAACTGCGGCTTGTACAAAATTCACTTTAGTTATTATACTCTGAATACGTGTACTAAGTCTCCTCTGTGTATGCACAATTTATGTTGAATGCAACATGAATCATTTTAATAGACCAAGCAAAAAGTCCCCGAAGTCAATTTTCAAATTATGAACCTTGGAACAGAATATAACAACAATGAACAACAAATAGTTCAGATTTTATTCTGAACTGCAGATGAACCATTAAAGGTACAGTATGCTGATTTGGAAAACCATTTCTTACCTATCAAAAATGGGTAAGAATAATAGAAGGAATATTTTTTTTAAAAAGTTCTTTTTAGTGTTCGTTTTTCATGAGATAATTCATACACCTAACAAAGGGGATATATTTGAAAGAAGTTGATCAGGATAAAAATCTTGGCATCATTGTGTTCAGTGTATATGGCACTGAACTGGGACTTAGAAGACTTCTGTTCAGTTCCTAGCAGTGCCTCTGATCTCCTGTATGACCTCAGGCAAATCAATTCACCTTTCTTTCTCTTCTAACCCTTTATAGTTTTGGTTAGACTGTAAGCTTTTTTGGGGCAGCAACTGTCTTATTCATTTGTACACTGCCAAGCACAATGAAGACTAGATCTTGGTTGCCACTACTTTAATATTAGTAATAACAAATAGTTTTCCACAAGACATTTCCAAGGGAAATTTTATAGTTTTCAGCTGCACAATATGCACATACTAACATTAATTATCCTCTTTGACCACAAAGCTCGTCATTGCTCTTTTCGAAGTGTATGTTTATTGTGGACATTGTCAATTCACAAGAGGACCTGCTCAACATCTCCGCCCCCACACCTTCTGCTCATTGTTGAGGCTTGAATTATTGCTATTTTTTACACTTTAACTACTTTGTGTTACAATTTAGTTTTTATTCTTGTGTTTTCATATTGGTCCATTTCCTATAAGTTGTTTGCTTCATAAATAAAAGGGCCTGATTTTTCAGCCTCTATTCATAAACACTTCCAACAGCTGATGATGGAATTTTTATACACATTCGCATGTGAAAATTCTATTACCAGCATTCATGGCTGTTAGTCTACCAACATGTTTCATCTCCAGTGGAGGCCAATGGATGAGAGGTCACTGAAATTAGGCCCACAGCTATTTAAATAAGATGTTAATTATTTTTCCCTTTGCCACTATTTATTCAGTTTGAACAATAAGACACTCATGGTATGTTTTTATACCGTACCAGAATAATGAGATCACTTAAGTTCCCCATAATTCCTGATTCATACAGCAATGTTCAGATACATCTTAAAGTTCTTTACAAATATAGCTGAAAATTTTTAAAAATAGGGGCAAAGTGCAGCTAATTGGGAAACACACAAACCAACTTTATGACCAAAACAAACCTACAGGGTTGATTTGGAATTAAAACCCAGTTTAGAATTGCTAATAACTTTAAGCAATGAACTCCACAATTTGGGCTAACCATAGCAAAACCCTTTTTCTCTAAGTAATTGTAAGTTGATCACCACCAGTATAAAGCAAAGGATATGATCACTTTATTAAAAAGTGCAATTGTGATGTCCTATAAAGCTTTGTAAATGAAAAGAGAAATTCTAGTGCTTTATAATCATGTAAAATGCAGTAATAATATAGGATGCAGTTATGCCATTTGCAACTTGGGTACAATGGACCAGATTGCTCCTTTCCACAGAAAGGGGAAATAAAAGTTCTTTGAGGCTGAACCTGTTCTCTGGTGGAATGGATTAAGGTTCACAAATTTCAAAGTTTGTGACCTCTCCCAGTTCCACAGATCTCATGGATCCATGAGGAAGTGGAGCTCTTGCAAAATATGAGTAGTAACTTTTCTCAGAGAGAGAACAGCTTTTTCTCTTTGCTGTTCCTCTCCTTTCAGGATCCCTGCTTCTATTGTCTGAGGTCCTCTTGTGGTATGAGATCCAGAGGAAAGCCAGATGGAGGAAGTACAGATGCCTGCTATTTTACTTTCAGTCCAGATTTCTGAACGGGAGCAGAGTTGGGGACAGTGCTGCACACAGCGGCTATTCCATCTTGCCCTCAGTCTCATCTTCTGAAATCCACCTATCTCCTTCTGTGGGCAGTGTGAAGAACAGTGTCTTAAGCACCATTTCCCCCCTTTTGCATAGAAAGAGGGATATCCATGTGTGGGAAGAGTCCTCCATATGGAGCCACCTGTACCATTCTGTTCCAACATTCTTAGGGAAGTCCAGGAAGAGGCAAAACATTCTAATAATTGTTTCAGTTTGTCTATTCAGCAAGGACAATGTTTGTTTGTATTCTCCCAATATTGGCATTGAGTCTTTTAATAGTGTCTCATTTCTTTCTCTGTTCCTGCCTCTGTAGTCAAATAAACCCACCCCCCGGCCTGTCTGTTATGCGTTCAGAGAATAGGCTGCAACTTTAATAACCAGATGGTTACCCAGTGGTCTGTGTCACATAATGGAGTGGGTCAGTCCCAAAGAGGGTCCTTATCTCCTTGTACCACCAAACCTCACGGTGGAACTTGCAGGGAATGAGGCTAAGGGATCCTCAATGGAGGGCTGTGGTAAAAGCTACCATTAGGGATGGAAACAATGTAGCCACCTTCAGAATACAAGGGGCGGGGGGAGGGGGGGAACCCATCTCCTTGTACTGGTCTTCCCTCGTAAAGAAATCAGACAGCATTGTCCCTGGAAAGCAGTTACTAAAGCTTATTCAACTCCAGAAGTAGTCTGAAAAAGAAGCAAGAATGTAGAGCTCTGATCCCTTTGTGACAGAACATGTTTCCTAACTTAATCAAGACTCGTAGTTATTATGGGAATTGTTGCATTAGGAAAGCATAGATGAAATCTGTGTGTTGATATATAAGTAATAAAAGCTATTACAATCCGCTCAAGAAGGGCTCAACCAAATAGCATATAGGCCCCTGTTTCTGACACACTTTCTGCTCTTCTCTCAGCTTCGGTCCCTTATTTCCTGCTATTTCCGCTAACTCCACCCATATACTTCCAGCCTCATGCACATTTAGTTTAGATTAAAGAAAACAACAAAGAGAGCAAGCAAGCCAGTATTTCCAGGAGAGGGAATGCAGTGTACTTCTCTCCCTCTGAATGATTCTCCATCTTTAATTGCCTCATTGAACTCCAGCCGAGTAGACAGGTAGAAATAGTTCTTGGGCTAGATTTGTGTGCTCTGATTTAAGGTACAAATGAAACATTGCATGGATTAATCCATTATTTTAATTGTCTGTTATTTAATGTCAGTCGAGTAGCTTCTGTTCTCAGAGGAATGCTTTTCCTGCTTTCTACTGCCATAGAACAATGCACACAGAGAATGAATATGCTTGTCTGGGTGGACTATTTCTGGAAATATCGAACTGTTATACATTGAACCTAATTTTATCAAATGTTTCTTAAAGCTGAGATGTTCTAAAATCATCAGAATAGAAGGATGGAGAGAGCAGAGCAGGTGTCCTTGTTATTAAATCCTTTCTCGGAGGTTGTTGAGAGAAAAGAAATTGCTCTTTAATCTGACATGTTTACTAGTTTCTTTCTGATTTTTCTCTCTTTGAACCATGCTTTAAAAACCTCCACTTTGTTACTCTGAACTTATGGTGGCTTAACTAGGAGCAGAATCTGGCTGTTTCTGCTTCACCTTAATGTGCTGATCTACTTTAATCAAAATCAGGGGACCTGATTCCCCATTGCCTTGCTCCTAGGGCAGTCATTTACAGATCAGAAAGGTGATTTTTACACCCACTTTAAACAAGTGAAAATGACTGCAAAAGGCAGCAAAGAAACCAGTCCCCTTGATATAATATGTAGTTTTTCCAAATGGGAAGTGCCATGTTTTTATTGTACAGTCTTTCTTAGGCATTTTTTTTTTTTTGTGATTCCATTTTTTTTTTTTTGGACAGCAACTTCCCCTCCAAGAACAAGGCTGTTTCATGTCTTGTCTTTTTCTCTTAAATTGCATTAATCCAATGTTTTAAAAGTAATACCGTGTAAATCTTTTTTAATTAAAAAAAATGTGATAGAAGTGTTATGTAGGGTGACCAGATGTCCCGATTTTATAGGGACAGTCCCGATATTCGGGGCTTTTTCTTATGTAGGTGCCTATTTCCCACCTCGGCCCGTCCTGATTTTTCACACTTTCTATCTGGTCACCCTAGTGTTGTGTCCTGTGTATTGACTCGGTGCACTTTTTTTATTCTTCTAGAAGCTGCCATTTTTGGTTAAATCCGAGAGTATTTAACAGCAAGTTGCAGCTATTCCAAACTCAACCTTTTTCTTATGGCATCTGTTGTTGATTAAGTTGCAGAAGTGCTTCCCGTCCATTTCCCAGTATTGTACAGTATTTTGCGTTTGGATACTGCTTTTCCAAAATGATTTCCACAGTCACTTAAGCAGCTGTGAAAAAACTCAAAATGGTAACCTCTTTTAATAAGTCTTGCTATCATAGTACCAAGTAATTACTCAGAACAAGTTACCCATATCACAGGGTTTTTAATTAGTTGTGTAATTAGTACAGTTTTTAGATCATTTCAAAGACTTTTTTTTTAAAAGTAAAATACTGCTCCCCACTAAGTTGATATGGGGCAGCTATGGAGGGATTTGTCAATTATAGGACACACTGGGCCCTATAGACACAAGGTCATACTGGAAGTGGTTCAGAGGCACTCTTCCCCATTGGGCATCCTGGAACTCTTTAGGGGATCTTTTGTCTACTCTTTTGGGGGGTGCTTTTCTCCTGGGATAGCCACCTGTCTCCCTACCAATCATATGTCTAGACTTGAAGGGGTCATCAAGGAGCAGTCCCTACATGCAGGAGAGCTTGGAGTATGCAATTGTGATAAGTTCCTGTGCAGTGGCTTGCCAAAGGAGGAAAAGCTTTCTGTGCCCTCCCTCACACTTTCACATCTAGACAGGTACTAGACATAGTCTGGCTTGTGTAGGTCTTCCAAGTTGGGAGCTATGAATAGCATAAACTGAGATAGTGATTTAGAATAAGCAGTCTGGAAAATGTAATTTATTGTTATATGGGTCAGATCATACTAAATGTCTATTCTGTGGAAGAATCGTATTTTAGTACTTAGGTGAGCCAGGTTTGGCATCTAACCAAGTCAGTGTGGCACCTAAAATCCCTGTATCCTCAGACTGTCTCTTTTTGTGTCAGGTTTAAGGGTATTTGGTCAGTTCTCTATCGTTATTCTTTTAAAATATAGAGCGGTATATTGTCCAAAGGGTAGGCAGAGAAAGTGTGTAATTAGTGTGTTTCACTAGGCTGAACAGAATACTCAGCAAGGTATAGAGGAGATTGGATGGTGTTTATGAATGAATGTCATTATTTTGACAGGATGATGAATTAACATGCCCGGCTTTGGTGGCTAAGTTTCATGAGCAGTTTTGTGTGGTCTTGTCCGTGCGGGGACTTGTGGTAGTTTCTGAAACAACATTGTGGGTGTTAGAGAGAGAAATCACAGTTAAGTGAAAGAAAAAGCACCCTCTAAAGTTATTTTGTTCTAGAATTACATCTAGTCTTTGTAAGTATACTTAAACTATTATCCCACTACTGCCTCTAAGTATGATTTGACACAATATCTCTATGGTTTCTCACTTTTTACAATGTTTACTTATTCACACCATTTTTAATTGTTTTAAACACAAATACATTATTTTGGGCAGGGGGTGATTAGAGGGCTGAGATTTTCAAAGGGATTTGGACACCCTATTTCTGTCAACTTTAGTAGGAAGTGGGTTCCATTGGCAAAATATTCAAAAGTGTCTAAGTCACTTAACCTCAGGGCCATATTTGCAAAGGTATTTAGGTTGCCTAAATGTGCAGATAGGTGCTTTTGTAAATCCCACCAAGAACCTTGGAGAGTTAAGTGCTTAACTCACTTAAGTGTTTTTGTAAATCCTACCAGATACCTATCTGCATATTTAGGCACTTAAATACCGTTGTAAATATGGCCCACAAATCCCATTGAATTTCAGCGGGACTTAGAATCTTAAGTGGTACTTTTGAAAATGAGACTTGGGCTCTGATGTCATTTAGGGCCAGATTCTGAAAGGTATCTAGGTGCCTAAATATGCAGATAGGTGGCGTAGTTTTGATTTTCGAAAGCGTCTAGTGCCTAATTTCTGTTGATTGCCTATATTTTTAGGTGTTTAAATAGCTTTAAAAATCTGACCCTTTCCTCTTTTGAAAACTTTACTCCAAATTCCTCAAGCAGTTTTGAGAAACTTAGCCTATTGTTTCTATCTTTATTTGCTTTCTTTATATTGAGGAATTCCTTGGTGCCCATTGTGATAGTGTCTGTGCACCTTCCAATAGGTGAAAACCAAACACATACAAATGGGTGTAGCTGATTATGTGAACATTACAAAAATAAATTAGAAAAGCTCAATATTGCAGAGGACAGTGCAAAGGCTTATTCATTCTCTCCAAAGTTGACCCTATTTCTCAAAATATAAATTTACCCTTTAATCAACCTGTAATAAAGAAAAGCCTTCTCTGTTGGATCATCCCATCCATATATTTTCAAAAAAACTCTGAAGAGAATAAATGAGCTGTATATCATGCCCTGAAGTGCAAAACACCCAAGCTCTGTTGCCCCAAGGGAGAGAGGTGTGGGTTCCAGAGTCAAGGATATATCAAAAGAAAATGCCTTGCAACCAGCCCCCTTTTTTTTTTAACCCAGGATGCTGTGAGCTAGATGCTGGCGGCAAATCCTGCAGTGTAGCACCTACAGTATTGACATGGTGTCAGTGAGCTGAATACCTGTCAGAACATTCTTTTGCTGTGCTCTTAAGGCGGCCAAATTCATGCGCAACACTGACCTCAAGCAAAAGGTCTTGTAGAAAACAGTGCCTGTGGTGCTGGGAAGTTCTACCGGGAGGGAGGGAGGAAGGAAGGAAGGAAGAGAGGGAACAGCCACAGCTAGTTACACTAGTAAGTTATGGCTAGCCAGTTGGTCTAACTAGTAATTAATTGGAAAAAATAGATCGTTCTTACAGAATATAGTCTCTGGGTTCCACCTCATAGCTGAGTCATAGAGTTGTTCTAAAAATATAAAACCAATTTCCTCTATTAGAAAATTAATTGAACTGCTTTTTTGTTAATTTTCCAGGAAAGCAATTTGCCCTCATATTTGGAATGTATCTGAACAGCTGTTAATTTGATTGTTACATTATTTAATATTTTAAAAGAACACCCAAAGAGACTCTAAATGCATCTTTGAAAAGAGAACTACAGTACCTGTTTAATAGGGTGAAGCTCCTCATAGACTTTTTTTCTTTGTTGTGGCAGTTTTATTGCTATTTTTCCTCTTTCAGTTTTTCTCCTTGAAACAAGTTTGTGCCACCAGAAAAAATGACACCTCTTTTATGTGATTGTTTTTTTTTCTTTTAGTCTATTGACTAAAAAAAAAATCTTACTTTTGAGAAATGAAACAGGCTAAGCCCCCTGCACTGCAATGGGATTTGAATGAATGAACCATTGTGTCCATTATGAACCCCACTGATTTCACCGAGATTCTGCGCCAGCCTGCTCACGTAGCTCCCATTGCAGGATAAGAACCTATATCTATATAAATATTACTTCTAAATTCTCAGAAAATTCATTCTCCACTCAGTCAGTTAGTGCTGTCATTTGGGGAGGTGCATATGCCGTGATTTTCATACACAGCAAAGAGGTTGAATTCCCTGCTTTAAATGCAAAACTCATCTCAACTTTAACTATGGCGCCAGAACTAGTGTCTTCGTCATTTAAAATACTGTGCGAGACCCCAGTCCTGCAGATACTTATGCTTATCTTTACTACCATTAGTCCCATTTCAAGTATTTCATTGGGACTGTTCATGGTAGTAAAGGTGAGCATGTGCGTAAGTGTTGCAGTATCATGACGTATGTGAACAACATATGCAGAGATGCGATGAGTGTGATTAATTGCAGTCAAAAGATAAATGAATTTATCATGAACTTAGTTTGCTGCATCTGCCCTCTGCCCACTTATTCGTTTCCCATTGGAATCTTTCAAATCTGAGCAGTTTTAAACACTTGCCATTCTTTAAAAAATCAATTTGCCAAGAAAATATTTCCTTCCTTCTCCACTTAGACAAGGTGTTTTCCCAAGCTCACACCTGCCCAAGTTCCAGGATGGATAAGTTTCAGTTCTAAACTAGTACCAAGTTTTCTGTTTACAAAAGTCGTAAAGTCTGTAATCTTGAGTGCTTCCCAGTCTCAACACGAGAGCTTTATACCTTTGAAAAAATGAGATTCATAGCTTATTGCCTTGAAAGGTCCCAATATAATGAATTATATGTAGTGACATTTCAGGTCCTTTTTAGAGGTTTTCGTAGCTCCCTCTGAGACCCTGCACAGCTGCATTCATGCTATTTATTATTATTATTATTAGTTATTTTTATTGTGTTAGCACCTAGAGGCCCCAGTTGAGGGTTCTGTTGTGCTAGGTTCTGTACAAACATGTAAAAGATGGTCCCTGCCCCAAAGAGCTTACAGTTTAAGTAGACAGGATAGACAAAGAATGAATTAGTGGTGGGGATGAGAAGGGATATAGACAGATAAAATAAGATACCCAATGTTACACAGTAAATTAGTGTAGAATTAGATGTAGAACCCAGGGCTGCTAAGTCCCAGTTCATGCCCCTATCCGCTAGACAATGCTGCCCCAATGTCCTATGGCACCTACCTTCACTGGTGGAGGGATGTGAAAATTAGTCCCAATATAATTTCTAAAACACTTGCATATTTTTTCTATCACTTGTCATATATAGACTATATGAAGAAGTGGTGTAAAGATCTTATCAACGCTCATTTTGGGTGATCTGCATGCCACACTTTTAGCTTTGCCACTCATAAATACTTCAGTCATCCCAAAGTAATGCCAATGAAAACCTTTATGCTATTGTGTCATGTCTTTTTTTATATATATTATAATGTTGTAAACTTTTTCTTAATGTAAGTAAATGGTTAGTTGGAGACAGTTTATTTGCATTATCAGAGGAGTGAAGTTTTGGAATAGCCTTCCAAAAGAAGCAGTGGGGGCAAAAGACCTATCTGGCTTTAAGATTAAACTCGATAAGTTTATGGAGGAGATGGTATGATGGGATAACATGATTTTGGTAATTAATTGATCTTTAAATATTCATGTAAATAGGCCCAATGGCCTGTGATGGGAGGTTAGATGGGGTGGGATCTGAGTTACTACATAAAATTCTTTCCTGGGTATCTGGCTGGTGAATCTTGTCCATATGCTCAGGATTTAGCTGATCGCCATATTTGGGGTTGGGAAGGAATTTTCCTCCAGGGCAGATTGGAAGAGGCCCTGGAGGTTTTTCGCCTTTCTCTGTAGCATGGGGCACGGGTCACTTGCTGGAGGATTCTCTGTTCCTTGAAGTCCTTAAACCACAATTTGAGGACTTCAATAGCTCAGACATAGGTGAGAGGTTTTTTGCAGGAGTGGGTGGGTAAGATTCTGTGGCCTGCGTTGTGCAGGAGGTCAGACTGGATGATCATAGTGGTCCCTTCTGACCTTGGTATCTATGAATCGTATAAATAATGCTGTATTCTTATTGTTTATTAATATTCTTAGTGGACTTTACATTAAAAGACTTATCCCATAATTCTATGCAGTGTTGCAGCCACATTGTCTCTGTATTATCCCATAACTGTCATTTCAACTCTCTGTAGTGTGAAGTGGATCATGTTCCACAACTTACTTTTATATTATTTAAAGTGTGAGTGTCCAACTTTCCTTGTACAGGTCTCTTCATTTACTGGAGACCATGAAACTTCAATCTCGTGTGGAGGTAAATGCCTGCAGATCTGCATCATGCCTGGAATGCAGATTACATTATAGCAATTGCAAAAATATTTGGAAGAAAGGAGCTGTGTCTTTAAAAACAAAAAACAAAACAAAACAAAAACCACAACAAAGAAACAAAGGTGGGGGGTGATTTTCAAAAGTTTAGCAGAGACAGGGGGGTCTTATGTTGCTAAACCCCATAGTACATGCTTTTGAAAATCTGTCCCATATTTTGTATTTGTAGTAGAATTTAGGAATGGTTGCCTTCACACTAAGCCATGTCACATCAGAGATTGTACTGGTGTTACCAAGGGCATAGATCAATCATAAATTTGATCCCTATCATTTTTAAAGCTGGTGAGAACTCTTTTAATAATAAGGTTAGCCCAGGTAGTTCATTGGTATGACACTTTGTGTAGCTTGCTGAGGTGCATGTAAAGAATGGAACAAAACAGAGTTTTAAAAGGCATTTCACACAATTATTTTCTGCTTGCTGATACAGCACCAAGTAGTACTAGTCAGATGTTTTGGAATGTAAGTCTAGATTTACAGTTTACAAACGCTTAATGTAAAAACTCCAGAAACAGCAGCCAATTACTCACAGGAAAATTATGAAAGTTCTGTTGGTGGTACAAAAAACTACATGTGACTGGTTTCAGAGTAACAGCCGTGTTAGTCTGTATTCGCAAAAAGAAAAGGAGTACTTGTGGCACCTTAGAGACTAACCAATTTATTTGAGCATAAGCTTTCGTAAGCTATAGCTCACTTCATCGGATGCATACATGTGACTGGTTTCAATTAGTAAGAGAAAACATTACCAGGTCAGCTTTGAATATGTGTATGTGCACATGGGTATGTGCTGATAAGGAAGGACATTGTGTATTGAAAACCTATTCAGTTTTTGGAGCTTATTTTGCTGTTGCAACGGAGATATTCAAGATCTAAAACCAAATAATGGTTTTTGAAATATTTTAAAAATCCCCTCCTATTTTTTGCTCCAGCTGCACAGACACAGAGAAGCACAACTTACAGACCTTAGCTAGAATTTTATTTCTTCTTCCCATGACTTCAAAGTAACGATATGTTGTGGTCTTGCCATTAATGAGAGTATATCAACAGAATCGCAAAACTAGAGTATTAGGTTATTATTGCAGTAGTTTGAGAATCAACTACCATTACAGAAACAATGTGTTCAAACGTTTAACATTACAAATGTTAAGAACACACTGAACCTTGATTGCATATAACCATATTAAAGAAAAGTCATCCCAACCATGCATTTATGCTATTTAGGAAAGTTAGAACTAATGAAAGCAGTGTGAAAACAGATTTTCCTTATATTGACACTGTTCGTGGAGGGGGAAGGAAGGGAAATCTTTGGTACATGTAATGTCCCACAAGTAAATACAATTCATTTTCCTGAATTACAGTACAGTATATGGGTAGTGTTTTGGGGAAAGTATTAAAATGAGAAGTGTAATACCGCTTTTCTATTGGACACATTACCTACGTGCTGAGTTTTGCAAGGTCAGCAGTTATTCTGAAGTTGAGCAGAAATGGCTTCACTGGCTTTAACTTTACCAGTGCCCTTGATGAGGTGCAGAGTTGTCAGTATTCTCGTAAAATTCCTCAGTGATGGCTTCTTCTGTTCTCTTTATTTCCTTAACTGAACATCTGTCTAATTGTTCACCTCCATTGCTTTAGTGCTTTCCTCATCCTTTCTCTGTTTCCAGACAATAAACTTTATTTTCTTCATAAGAATTCAGTCTACGCAAGGGTATTAGGCAGCTTGTTTGCACCTTTTAATTTCTGGAAGTTTTCCAGAAGGGCTTTTGCAGTAGTTCCAATGGGTTCATCAGTGAATCATGTAACATAATGCAGCATTGTGTTTGGGTTTTTATCCATTACCTTCTGTTTATAAACAGCTGCTTGGAAATTTTCTTTCTGAATCTAAAAAAAAATATCTTTTACATTTTTGCGTGTGGCATATGGGTAAGACCTACAGTACCTGATATTTTTTTTTTGTCAGGTGTTCAGGTATGTACAGCAAGTGTTTAACTTAAAGGTTGGAGGGGGAGGTAGGTTATTTAAAAATAAAATTTTAAAGATGGACCTATGCAGAAAAGCAATTTTTTAGCTATTTAGTATTAGCTGGCAATGTTTTTATTTTTAAAATTTTAAAAACTGTGAATATACAGAAAAGTGACCAACATCCAGAGTTATACAAATATCTAGAGATCTTTCTCTCTTTGAGACACCATTATTATTCACAAAAATAACTGGCGGGTTTGTTCTGTTAATGTTCAGTGCTTGTTTAGCTTTCTTTAATTGTTTTCCTTGTCTAAAAGGCTTTGTATCAAGGGCATGCATTGATTGTGCTGGCAAATATTTTCAGTAAAGACTAGTTTTCAATCATTCTTTTCAGCTGTTACCCTTACCACAGTTAACAACACTTCCCAGTATTGAATGTGTCTTTTTTTTTTTAAAACTTCTGCTAATGTTACACAAAAACTTTAAAATTCATTAAGGTGGTGTGCACAGCCTATTGTAATATGCATATACACCAACTTCATTAGAGGTATTCAAAAGGGCCAAGTCAGTGGTATGTAGAGGGCATTTAAAAAACACTGCCAGTCAATATTTACTGTTTAGTAGAACACAGAAGAAAAATAAACATAAGAACAGGATAGAGTGAAATTGCCTATTATATTATTGGACGATACATTTTTCCTTGAGTACTTTTGCAGCCCATGAATTGGAATTTGATACTGAAAAATTGTGGCTATGTGCATACTTAGTTACAAAATGAAAATTTCAGGGGTTTTCATGCTGAATGATTTTAAAAACTAATACAGACTTTGGGCCTAATTCTTAATTATGCTAAGGTCGTATAATTTTTACACACACTTTAAGGCCCCTTTTTAATGTCAGAATAGTGTAAAGTGGCCTTCGTGTAAATGAAAATCCAGACCCCTTATGTCTGGAGTTGACTGAATGGAGTTGTATGTATTGGTCAGCAAAATTGCTTTGCCAATTTTTTGGTCTAGAAGTTCATCTTACATTGGTGTAAATCTTAAGAAGTTACTGGAGTTACTTCAGATTTACAAAGGTGCAGTTGAGATCAGAATCTGGCCTTTTATCCGGTGCTTTGATCACTATAAGAATAATAGCAAGTGGGCCAAATTCAAAAGACCTCATTCCAGCCTTTACATTTACATCTCTGATTATTTTGCACATGGTTTTTTCATGCCTGTATTTTTGTTCATAAATCAATACACAAACTTTCTCTTGTTTGTGCTTCCAAATCAGGTAGTTAAGTGCCTGCATATATGACGTGCATATTCAAAAACAAGTTGCTCATATTCATATGAGACTTTTTGTACATGCAAAAAGAAAGACTTGAAAAATATTCATTCAATATTGTGAGCATGATCCTGCAAATCCTTACTTGTGATAGAAGTCGTCATCAATGTGAATATATAGTGAATATATAGTTTCATTAACTTCACTTTCCCACAATTGGCCACTTATGAAAATTTGTCCTGAAATGTTTTTGCAAAAGTATGCAGCTACTTAACTTAGGGGATGTGAACAGTTGTGGGCACAAGGAAAATTATTTAGTCATCCAGCTAAACTTTGTGGGTACACATCTGTTAGACATCTACATTTTTTACTTTACACTCAGAAAATTAGACAGTTTGAGGCCCCTATAAAAATCTTGTCATAAATACTCAATATTAAGTTCTGCAAAATCTGCCTACACTCCATTTCTTCCTTTGTGCATGGTAATTTATCTCATATAATTATTCCTGTTCACTTGGAGAACTTCTAAAATTATTCATATTTAAGGAAGTGACATGTTTTAAAAATATCCATATCTGGATTGATTTTCCTGAGAAATGAAGTATATTTCTGGTAATAAGAGAAAGTGAAAGTACCATACAAATCTACTGGTGAGCCTTAATGTACTGTATAGAAGCCGTAGTGAATTTCTGTACCCGTGGGTGTCACTGTTCTGCCAATTGATTCTGTGACAGTAGGTGTTCTTACAGTACAATAACCCCATTTTAAATATTTTTGGCTTATATCTAGAAATTACTTTTTTTATCTGACAAATAATATTTGATTTATTTTCATATTATTGTGATTCCATCTTCATACTTTCCATTAAGGAAAGATAGTGTTTTGCTAGTCACTTGTGTAGTTCCGAACTATGACTGTCTTTAACTGTTAGATATTGTTGTAGCTCAGGCCTGGTCTACACTAAAATTTAGGTGAACCCAGATTTGCTGCTCAGGGGTGTGAAAAATCCACATCCCTGAGAGGCAGTGCCTCTCTGGGAAGTGGACTACCTGTGCCAGCTGGAGAACTCCTCCCATTGGCGTAGGTAGTGTCTACACTGAAGTGCTACAGGGGTACAGCTGCAGCTGTGCAGTTGAAGTGTTTCAAGTGTAGACAAAGTCCTCAGTCTGAACATTGCTTCTAGGAGGGCAGACTGCCCAGAACATCAGTGATCTTACTTATTACTTTGTGTTATAAATAATCTTGTTTTTTCCTGCAGCAAATAAATCTTTGGGCCTTCCTGCAAAAAACAAAACAAAACACACATTTGTGGTTACAGTATAATAAAAATAAACCATTTGGCGTGACTGCAGATGACATTTATCAGCCTATTTCTGGGTGCTCTTTCTCTCTCTGTATAATACAGAACATAATTTGTCACTTTGTAAATACATTCCAGCCTAAATCCCTGCCAGCCTCTGTTAGTGTTTGAAGGATTAATGCACTGCGCAGTGCATGTCTGCACTTTCAGGCCACAACATAGCTTATGATTATGAATCTTGAGAAAGCAGGGAAAAGGGGTGTCTTTTTTTTGTAGGTGCTTAAACATTTGCTGCCTTTTTGGCCATTATGGTTTTCTTATCTTTACTTTTCATCTGTACAGGTGATATTCACCATTTCTATAGTCGTAAAGTCTGTACGTTGAAATCAATTGTAAGCAACTTCCATGCTTGTGTGTATATGAAGCTTTATTATGAGAGTGCACATATGAAACCCTAGATCTGATTTTGTTTTTTAGACAATATTTTATTACAATAGTAGTTAAACAAGATGATCTCTTATTTTCCTTCTTGTGGAGGTTTTCGAACATTAATTGAGAATATTTATTTCCCCTTAAATCTTATACCACATGTCCTTCCAGTCCAGATGTGACCAGCAACCAATAGATAGAGGTAATTAAATGTCCTGACTTTGCAAGCTTGTCTTCCATCTACTAAGGCTTTAGCTGAGAGTGTCAAATTTATTTAATCTTAGGACCTCAATTTGGATTTGATCAAGATTTCAAAAGTAAACAAAAAGGGTCTGTTCTTTCTAGGTCATCCGAAATCAGACCTTTCATTGTTGTTTTTTGGAAATATATATAATATGCCATCAACTTAGTCTTTCAGAATTTGAAGAAATTGAAGTATTTGAATAGGACGCTAAAAGTTCTATTACAGATTCTCAGGCAAGCTTTATTGTTCTGTAACCAAAATAGATATGTTTATTAGAAAAGTAAGCCACATACAAAACATATTGCTAGGATTCTTTCAGATTCCCTAGGAGAATCTCAAAAGAATCTCTTGGAAAAATATTATCTAGATCTGGGGAATGGCGGGGTGAGAAAAACAGTAGATTCTCAAATAACTACCAACAGTTCAAGTGCATTCAGAAATGAACAAATTGTGAATCCTACTGCAAATCTGTCATAGTATTGAAATAAACTGTATCACTGATAGGTCTTAAAATGGGGAATCATCATTGAATGGGTGTATTTCAAGTGGGGTCCTGCAGGGACTGGTTCTTGCTTCTATGCTATTTAACATTTTTATCAATGACCTGCAAGAAAACATAAAATCATCACTGATAAAGTTTGAAAATGACACAAAAATTGAGGGAATGATAAATAATCAAGAGGACAGGTCACTGATACAGAGCAATCTGGATTTCTTGGTAAACTGGGTGCAAGCAAACTATGTGTTTAATAAAGCTAAATTTAAATGTTGACATCTGAGAACAAAGAATGTAAGCTATACTTACAGGATGGAGGACTCTGTCGTGGGGACAGTGATTCTGAAAAAAGATTTGGTGGTCGTGGTGGATAATCAGCTGAACACGAGCTCCCAATGTGATGCTGTGGGCAAAAGGGCTAATGCAATCCTTGGATGGATATACAAGGGACTCTTGAGTAGGAGGTTATTTTACCTCTGTATTTGACACTGGTGCAACTGCTGCTGGCATACTTTGTCTAGTTCTGGTGTCCATGATTCAAGACAGATGTTGATAAATTGGAGAGGGTTTAGAGAAGAGCCATGAAAATGACTGAAGGATTAGAAAATGCGATTTACAGTGATAGACTAAGGGGCTTAATCTATTTATCTTAACAAAGAGAAGGGTAAAGGATGACTTGATTACACTCTCTATAAGTACCTACATGGGAACAAATATATGAAAATGGGCTCTTCAATCCACCAGAGACAGTTATAACATGTTCCAATGGCTGGAAGTTCAACCTAGACAAACTCAGACTAGAAACAAGGTGTACATTTTTAACAGTGAGAGTAATTAACCATTGGAACAGCTTAGCAAGGGTGATGGTGCACTTGCCATCACTGACCATTTAAAAAATGTTTTGCTAAAAGATATTCCCTTGGAATTATTTTGGGAAGTTCTATGGCCTGTGTTATAAAAGGAGGTCAGACAAGATTATCACCATGGTCCCTTCTGGCTTGGGAATCTATGAATCTACTTTTATAAAATCCATTTTATTTCTTGGGGTTAAAATAGATGTGAACTACAGGCAACACAATCACATTCATACAGCACAAGTCAAACCTTTGGAGCCTGAAAATTGCAGTCCTCTGAAATTCTGGTTTAGTGGATGGGTTTTTTCCTTCCTAGTGGTTGAGGAATTTTAAAAAAAAATGGTAGAGCATCATTTTAGGATAGCTGTGCTACAGTTTGCAGTTGTCCAGAAAGTTTGATTAAATAAAAAGAAACATAGATAGACCATGCTTTCCTGATGAGGGTGGACAATGTTCACCTTCCTCCTCCATCAGTTTTTTTAAAATTTATGTACAGTATAGCATCATTTTCAGAAAACTTGACAAGTTATAAAATCATACTACTTTAAGTGCTGTATAGTGAAAAGACATTGTTCATGGCAGTGGGAGCCATTTATGATGATTTAGAGAAATGATTGCTTCAGAAACCCACATATTGAGCAGCCAAAGGGAAATTAATTAGTATATTGTGCACACATGGAAAATATGTCCACAGTTACATAATAAGGTTTAAAACACCGGTGGGTGATTTGCAATAGTAATCTGCACAACTTGGGAATTTAGGGCCAGCTACAGCACAAAGATTGATGAAATGTGCATGCAGGTTGTGGTCACCTAAGCAAAGGGTGAGGGCTAAGGTGATCTGTGGTGGGTTTTAATTGCTGGTAAACTCAAACAAGTCAGGAGAGGAAAAGCAAAAGACTTGTAGAAAAAACTGTAGATAGACAGAATACCTTAGTGCTTTATAACAGTCTAATGATAGGAATTAAATCCTTCATACCAGATTTTTTTGCAAGGTTCTTTCAGTCACCAACAGAGGCTATAGAATACACACAACTCACCAGTTGCCTTCTTTATTGTTTACTTTAAAATCAAAGGCAGAACCCAAACTTCCCTGTCTTCATTCAGACTCTGATTAGCTTCTGATAGGGTAACCTGTCACCAGTCACTTAGTTCTGGAATTTCCCTTCCCATATGTAGGGAATTAACCTAGTAATCTGAGACTATCCTTTTCAGATATCTGCTCTAGCACAGTGCCTGGGGAAAAAGTAAAGGCACAGTTTGAGGGACTTCAGTTTTGTGGAGTGGACCTATTCTGATATAAGGCATAGGTTAGGTTAAAAAGACTGAGAACCAGGGCCGGATTAACCTTTTGTTGGCCTGGTGCCAAACATATTACTGGGCCCCCCGGGGGCAATGGGGCATGGTATGGGGGTCGGAGGGGTCAGTGCCCAGTCCAGCGCAAGGGCACTCTTTACTAGGGTGTCCAGATGTTCCGATTTTATAGGGACAGTCCTGATATTTGAGGCTTTGTCTTATATAGGAGCCTATTACTCCCCACCCCATGTCCTGATTTTTCACCGTTGCTGTCTGGTCACCCTACTGTTTACAAACCAGCAACTACCAGACGCACAGTGGTCTGCCCAGCCCTGCACTGCCAGCACCCCCTCAATAGGGTTGCCAGGTGTCCAGTTTTCGAACAGAACACCCAGTTGAAAAGGGATGATTTGTCAATCATCTCATACCTTCGTTTCCCCTGGCGGCTCCAGTCAGCACTGCTAATTGGGCTGTTAAAAGTCTGATTGGCGCGGGGCTGGCAGGCTCTCTGCCCAGCTCTGTGCTGCTCCCAGGAAGCGGCTGGCATGTCCCTCCGGCTCCTAGGCATAGGGACAGCCACGGGGGCTCTGCAGCTCCCACTGGCCAGGAACCACGGCCAGTGGGAGCTGTGGGGTGGCACCTGTGGATGGGGGCAGCACGCAAAGTCCCTTGGCCACCTAGGAGCCAGAGGGACATGATGCCGCTTCCTGGGAGCTGCCTGAGGTAAGCGCTGACTGGAGGCTGCACCCTGACCCCCTCCCTCACCCCTGCCCCAGCCCTGAGCCCCCTCCCATACCCAAACTCCCTCCCACAGCCTGCACCCTCTCCCCAACCCCCTGGCCTGGATCTGAGCCCCCTCCTGCAGTCTGGACCCCTCGGCCCCATCCCAGAGCCCCCTGCACCCCAAATCCTTCAGCCCCAGCACCCATACCCCCAGCCAGAACCCTCACCCCCTGCCTGAGCCCAGAGCCCCCTCCTGCACCCTGAACCCCTTATTTCTGGAGCCCATACCCCCTCCCACACCCCAATCCCCTGCCTCAGCCCAGGGTCCCTTCCCACACTCCAAACCCCTCAGCCCCAGCCCAGAGCCTCCTCCTGCACCTAAAACCCCTCACCCCGGGCCCCACCCCTATGCCCAGCACCCACCTGCCCCACACAACCCCGTAACAGCTTCACAGCACCCTGCACAATCTGGCCCACGCAGCACCCTCTCCCCCCCCCCCCAAGCAGATCCCCCTAATGCCTCCCCACGGACCCCCTCCTGCCCAGCGTCCCAACACACACAGACTTCCCCCACCTCCCACTGGCCAGCATCACTCCCCTACATCTCTGTGCCCGGTGCCCCAAAACACACAAACCTCTCCCCCACCCACAGCCCCCCCCTCACTGCCCAGTGTGCCCCCTCCCCCCCGACTCCCCAGAGACCCACTGCCCTGCCCCTGTCTGCACTTACCGGCCCCTCTGGGAGGTGAGTGTGTCCACTGGGCTGAGCAGGCAGCGCAGCTGGGGCCAGTCCTGAGGCGGGGATCGCTCTGGCCCATTGGGATCAGGACAGTCAGCCAGGCAGGAGTGGGAGTGAGGCCTGCCCAGGCCAGGCTCCGGCAGGGCCCAGCCGAGCCTCCCATGCTGACCCCATCCCCGCACTGGCCAAGACTGGCCCTGCCTCTGCACCAGTCGCGAGTGGCTCGGCCCTGGGGAGGCAGGCAGGGCCCAACAGGTAGTGGGCAGCAGAGACTGCTTGCAGCCATGCTGGGGAGTGGGGCAGATCCCTGGGATGCGACCCCCCTCAAGAGTCCGCCTGGCCTGGCTGTGCTTACTGGCCCTGCTGCCTACCTGGCCTGACTCTGCCCACTGGCCATGCAGCCAGCAGCACTGCCCAGCCTGCATGGTGGAGCCTGGCTGTTGGGCGGCGAGCCCTGTTAGGTGAGCTGGGAGCCTGTGGTGAGCAAGGCCTAGACACAGCAAGGCCTAGACGCTGGACCGCCCTGGGCGAGGGGCTAAACTTGGCCACGTGGACGAGTTAGATGGGTCTGTAATGGGCCCCTTCCCAGTGTGGGCCTGGCACCATTGGCGCCATTGTAAACCCAGTACTTCTGAGAACTAAGGTGTCCTTTATTCTCTGGGTTTTGTCAATCATCTCATACCTTCGTTTCCCCTGAGAAGGGGTAGGTGAAAGGTACCAGCTAAAAATCCAGACGACATGAGAAGGTAGAGATTCAAGGATGACCAGTAGTCCTAAAAGAATGCTATGCTAATCATAGCCCTCAGGTCTGTATGCCCTATATAGCACAAACCTTAGCTTTATCAAGAGTGGATAACCTGGCAATCAGTTTCCATTTCAGAGGCTCTCCCTTTGGGAGGAAAATTAGGGTTTAATCACCTCAGACAGAAAGGTCCCCAGCTGTGCGTACAAGTGTGTATCTTTGCACCAATATCAGGTTTCAGGAAAGCTCTCTTCAAGCATGAAATCACATTTGACAGGACCAGGGAAAACGAATGCAGGAAGTGCTGACTCTCCTGCCCAAAATAAATACATAAATTAAAGTAACAATAAAATACCATCAAGTACCAGTATTTTAACATTTCCCAATATTTTAAGCCTAGAGGAATAGGATTTTGCTTCCTGTTCTGTGAATCCCTTGAGTTTTGGGATTCAGCATTGGAAAAAGTCTCTTATGTATTTTGATATAAAAATCATTCATAATGATATTATGGTATGGCTCTTAAAAGTCACCTAAAAAGGGGAGATATGGAGCTGTATGCTTTCCTTGTGATCTATAAAGAAGCTTGAACTCTTTTTATATTTTAAACAAAAAATTTCCTTGTTCATTACTTGGAAATCTCCAGAATGCCAAGCCTGGTATTTCATTGTTTTGCTGGAAACCTGGTTGGAGGTCTTAGATGTGGATTATGAGCTTTCTAAGACTTCATTCGAAGGGGCAGTAATACTGAATCATTAACAAATATAGTTTCTCTCTTAACCATTTAATTACGGATTTGGCATAAATAGATTTTAAGAAAAACAAAGAGGAAAAAATTAAACAGTCTGAATTGAAATCACTGCCGTGCCTAGTTAATCAGGTTGAACTTTCATGGCATATCTGATGTCATAATTCTGTCCATTCATCCATCAACTCTTCCAGGAAAAAACAGGGAAGACTAGAATTTCTAATGGTTAAAAATAAAAGGGAAGGGAGTACGGACCATTCCCCTTCAACAAAACAAACGGAATCCCTTTCAAGGTCTTCATATATCAGAAATAATCAGAAAAGGGAGCAAACAAGTAAATGTAATTAATGTTTCTTTGCAGGTCACCTTAAGGAGTTAACAAAATAATTAATCAAAATGTTAAAGTTAAACTGCAAATAGGAAATGTATTTTATAGAAATTGCTGAGGTAGAAAGGAAAAAATTACTATAAATTTATTCCATTCACAATGGCTTCTAATGGACATCAGTATGTTATCTCAAATGTAGTGCACGGACCTATTCTTTAAACATCCGATATATTTCTTAGGTTATACTTAAGGGAGTGTGATTCATTTGTCCCATTCAGCTACATGAGAGGTAACTTCATAGCACTCAAAGTACATGCATGACAATATAAAGCTAGCATTACCTAAATATATTTTTGCACCAAATGCCATATGCTGTGTACATTAGGTACAGCAATATTCACAGTCTTAAACCAGAATGAAAGCCTCTTACTTGTTTTGTTCTTCCATCAGTAGTATCTATTGTTGGACACTGTTAACTGTCACAACTCATGTCAAATTGTCAGACATGTTTATAGCTTTGTCTGCTTTGTCAAGATGGAAATTTGAATTTATTTAGTTTTTCCTTGTCACATAGAGGTTATATTTTGGGTCTTATAGATTTAGCTACTTTAAATACTTGATGATAACTTTACAGACCTTTCTTTGGTTTTCTCTTACAAGTCTCTTATTCTTAAACATTGTCTATTTCTCAGTCCATCTGCACAGGATGTGATGGGTTTTTGTTTGTTCGCACAGATATATGTGTTGGCCCCTCAGAACTACCTATATCCTCAGGCAGGAGAGGGGTTGCCATCTGGATTTTTCTTTATTAATCTGAAATACATTCTATTTTTCTTTTATCGTCTCCTCAAAAAGTCTGATATTTTTAGTGATGTACTGCTTTTAAATGTATAAAGTATATAGACAGTACCCGCTGAGAATATAATTATATAGTAAACTAGCTGATGACCACTATGTTGCCTTTTAAGTATATCTTCAGTTTTTTTCAGTACTTACATGAGATATAGGGGCTACAGCATGTTTATTAAGAAGCTTCAACTGTGTATAAAACTAGAGAAGTCAGAAGTAATGGTGTTTGCTGAAGTATTCTTTATCATATGAATTTACCTTTAGTCATCCATTATTTATTTCAGCTATTTGATATGCCATTATAATAAATATTATGACAGAGAAAGCTTTTATGCTTCAACTTATTGTATTGCTCTTCACTTCCTTGCAATCCTTCAGGAAAATGTAACCATGCTTTACCTATATTTAACGTAAATCATCACTTACATTAGAATGAAAAATTCACTATGAAAAAAGGCTCCTTCAATACCAACACATAAATGCACAATCATGTTTACTGCCAAACTACTGTACCAGGTAGTGTTCATTTTAAAACAGTTTTTAAGCTGTAACCCGAATACATTGCATATAGTGAAATTGCCAGTTTTCTTAGTGTTTTCACTCTTTTTAGTTTCCGGCCTGATAAGCATTTTTCTGTCTTGAATGTAAAATAGTTCCAATTACATTCTGAGCATTTTTAATAGCTTTGCTCTTCATGGCAAGTAGGTTACATACAAAACTAAATTGTTATCCAGTGCAATTTCTCTTCAAATCAGCCAAACAATTATCTACAAATACTTGAAAATATTTTAAAAACCTATGTATAAAACCATCTAGCGCAGTGGTTCCCAACTTGTTCTGCTGCTTGTGCAGGGAAAGTCCCTGTAAGGCTGGGCCACTTTGTTTACCTGCTGCATCCGCAGGTTCGGCCGATTGCGGCTCCCACTGGCTGCGGTTCGTTGCTCCAGGCCAGTGGGGGCTGCGGCCAGTATGTCCCTCGGCCCGCGCCACTTCCAGTAGCTCCCATTGGCCTGGAACAGCGAACCGCGGCCAGTGGGAGCCGCGATCGGCCGAACCTGCGGACGCGGCAGGTAAAGAAACTGGTCTGGCCCGGCAGGGGCTTTCCCTGCACATGCGGCGGAACAAGTTTGGGAACCACTGATCTAGTGTAAGGTAAGACTCTTTCTTCCTTGCTATTGGGATATAAGAAGGGAAAGAATTTCTGTGCATATTTTCAAAATGTTTTTTCATTGTGTATTTTAGAGAAACTATTTGGCTAAGATAATTTTTAATGGGCCATTGAGCCTTTCCTCTCTTGGCTGTTGACTTAAATATGGGCCAAGATAGTACTGGGAAAAAGTTGCTAGCATCAGTTATCTGTGTGGTAGCCTAACTAAAGTATAAATTAGCTATCTCAATGCACTGCCTAAGGGTCAAAAATCCTCACCTCCAAATCATTGTCTCAGTTGACACTAATTCACATCCTTTTAATTAGAGTTGCCAGAGAGACCGTAGAAGCACCACCACCATGTTTTTATGGTGAATGGGTTGCAAGTCATCATGCCCATTCAGTCTATGGCCTGTTTACTGAGATGGACGCAAAAGGTCGGATTTGTGAAAGGTTTTTTTTTTTTTTTTGTGATGTGATCAGTGGACATCTGTCCACCGGAAACTGTATTTAGGGCACCAGCTCATTTGGTATAGTCCATTGAATAGCTACCAGAGGATAATAAACTTGTGATTTAGAGGTGAAAAGCTCTATAAACTATTCCAAATCCAATCTGCTGTCCAGTCCCTCTTTAATATTATTTAATTTAAAATTAAGTAGTGGAGGGAACATTAATGTCATATTTTTATTGACAAATTAAATAAAAATGTTTTCTGCAGCTTTCTTCTCTGCTTTAGTGAATTAATGTTATGATGTCAGTGTGAAGCTCCTGTGTCTCTTGCAATTGTGAAAGTGACAAGTCCCATTTAAGATTTTTACAACATAAAATGAGGCATAATTCAGTACTAAAATATGTAAAGTGGAATGGTGAGAGACATCAGCATAATAAAATTATGAACATTAGGTCAGAATTTGCACGATGCCATTAACAATCAGTTCTGACGGTATGTTACATTTATAGTAATGATACCTTTTAGCAAAAATGTTTTCTTTTAGTATCTGTATAAATACTGCTATACTTGCATGCTACATGTGTATATAGAGAGATAGCAGGAAAACATGATGACACAGGTAATGCTGAGCTACTGTATAACAAGGCTACACACATCAATGGTTGTTGCTGATATTATTACATTATTAGGACCTGGTAATGTAAGTGTGAGTCTTATTTACAGTTTTTCAATGTTATATTTTATATGATTAAGAAAAAATGAGTTTAAGGCTTGCAATACTTAGCACTTGCCTAGTGCTTCACACCTGGAAGCTATGATACAAACCTTAAGCAATGTTCACAGTACCTCTGGGAAGTAGGTAAGTATTGGTATCTAAATTTTACAGCGGAGAAGCTGAGATAGAAAAGTGAAGTAGCTTGCCAAAGGCCACAATAATGGTACAAGATTCATTTCTTTGTCAATCACTGCTTGAAGAAAACCCACGCAGTTCCAAGCCATGTGATAATCAGTTGTTTGCCTGTTTGTTTATGTCCAAGTGTACTTTTCTGATCTTGTGTGTGTGCATTGGTTGTTATTTGTTTCCATTTCTCCTGGTACATAACACTGGAAATATTTTGAGATAAATAAAAACAATTTTTTGTAAATGAACAAAGGCACTTTATGCAGGATAATTGAATGCAAACAAAGTGAGGAGAAAATTGTAAGGAGGGTATTGAAAGAAGGCTGATCTCTGGTGTCACAATCACACCAAGTAACCTATTTCATAGGGCAGCAGTGGTGAGGAGAAGCCAAAAGAAATTGGCAAAGGGAAAGGGAAGATGTCAGAGGAACATTATTCTAATCATAGTTTGTTTTGATTATACAGTACATTGATGAGAGCTGAGATTTTTTAATGTGAACACTATTGAGTAAGTGACTCTCAGGGATGTAATACTAAATTGTTTGAGCTTATTCCATTATCGGTCCGTTTGGTAATTCAGGAAGAAGTATTTTCCCCCTTAAACTAAAACCTCCAGACAAGGAAGGGTTTATTGTGCTTTTTAAAAAATGTGTCTCTTATCCTAAATGGGATGCTGCCACAGTTTACCCTCTCCTGTGGTGTATTTAATTTGATGCCCAGGGTCTTATGATCCTCTGTGCCAACTGCAGAATTACAGCAGGAATAGCAGTAGCCATCCTGGAAAAATGTAAGTGAATTTCTTTGTCTTGTGTAATTTTCACCTTTCATGTGCACTTGAACATGTTTTTTTCCATGGAGGACATTTTGGGGATCCCTCCTTGAATTACTCAAGAAATGTTTTCATTGATATTCTCTCTAACCTCGTGTCTGACAAACTTAAAAAAGCAGCAAAAGAAAAGATAAGTTTAACTTTTTGAAATACAGGGCTGTTGGTTATACTGACAGAGATGATGGTCCCAGTTCAATGGATGAACTGACAAAGCTCAAGAAATCCATACTTGTAGCTTTCATTTGCTATCCAAGTATAACAATTGGCTATTTATGTTATTTAATATGTTGTTCATGCTTTTTAAACTGCCCATTTTACACCTATAGTAAATCCATCCACAAATCTGGCCTAATACTCCAGAGAATTTCTACTTGTGAAAGTATATTGGAGGTACCACATGTTTTTCCTTTGGACTCGCAATATTGGAGGCACTTCCTCTTCATTCTTGTAGTCAGTGGCAGAAACTTGAAATTTGACACCAAGAGCAAAAGTATTACCTGAGTAATAGTGTGTGGACTTGAATCACTGTCCCCAAGAGCATAGTAACTAACGGCTTGTGGTTTAGCCTGTTGAACTACTTGATGTTTTGACCCCCTATTGTCCTTGTGTTTGTAGCATTTTTGTTCTTTTCCCCTTGGAAAAGACTGCAGAATGTTTTAGAAACATAACAACAATAATTTAAAAAAACACTATTAAATAAACAGCTTAACACTGCAAAGCTGAAGAGGAGCTGCAGTTGAGGAATACTGCACCAGGCTAGCCAGAATTGTCTTGCTGGCCTCTCTGAACTTTGAGCGAAAGAAAGTATTTTCCTGTGGGACAAAATTAATTCCAGCTTTTTAGTGATGTGCAGCTTGTAGGGGTGGCAAGACTGTTTTGGAGAAAGTTGTTTTTAGCCCTTTCAAAGCACCATGACTTCATGTTTCCTTATGGGAATTGAGTCTGCTGAAATTTTAGTTATATTTATTTCGCTGTCAATTTAAGATCAGCTGGAGTAGAAAGAAAGGAGTATGAGTGACATTTCAGTTAATCCTCACCTGCAATATAATGCAAAATGGGCACGTTGGATGTCAACAAAGTAGAAGAAAGAGGAAAAGAGAGAAGCATCATTGAGGTGGGATTATGAAGACGTTGGAAGCAGCCAAATCTGCTTCTCCCAGAGCTGACAGGTCCCTCCACACCACCTATGCTTTGTTTCTCCAAATATGCCCACTTTATTATTTCTTGACCGCAGTAAAGCCCATCGCTCAGCAGGGCCACCTGCAGGGATTACACTATCTTAAAATCCCAACCTCAAATACTTCAGTTTATTACACTCTACTGCCATGTTTGAGGCTTCTTCCTTCTCCGCCCCCTCCCTTCTTCAACTCATGCTAATGCCCAACCTGCACGTTACAATTATACTGATTCGTAGGAGAATGGTTGGGCATTAAGTGAAATGTCACACAAATTTCTTTCTTACTGATCCACCTAACCAAATGAGGGTGGTGGTGGTCGGGGAGAAGACATGGAAAAGTGTCACAGTTCTTTGAAAGCATGTTCAAACCTGGTTAGATAATCATATGGGGGGTGGAATCAGGAGCTGTGAGAGACAGCTGTGATCACTAGAAGTGAGAAGGGCATAGATGTGAGTGGCTATAATGCCCTCAGTGGTAATCTATAAAACTTGTTTGTCACAACTTTGGGTGGGAGTACTTGCAGAAAAATCATGGGCATCCAGGCCTATTATTCCAGACTCTAAGATAGGGCTTGGGGGGCGAGACTAAAGGCACAACAGTTTCTTTCTAGGGGATGGAACATTGCTGCATTTTGCAGGTACAATGCACCCTCACATGGTGAACAGGACTTCTTTCATAGGACAGGACTGTGGCTGGAAGGAGCTGCAATCTACTTGTGTCTGGACAATGGGATTCCCATAAGCCTTCAAGGTTTACAGTGAAAATAGACTGCAAGGACTCTAGACCACTGGGTAACTGTTTTAGCTCATTTGTTCTGAGGTATGGAGTCAAAACAGTTCAACAGAACTGTGGACAAAGGCCTTTAAATTGAACCTTATTGAGATCCATTCAATGGGTAATGCTGGAAAGTTCGGGCTAGTGTTTTGTGGTGTTGCCTCTGCCTCCACTGTTTGAAAAGTTGACTTTAGGAGTATGAGTAAGGCTACGTTTTAGTCACGGATATTTTTAATAAAAGTCATAGATAGGTCATGGGCAGTAAACAAAAATTCATGGCCTGTGACCTATCCATGACTTTTACTAAAAATACCAGGGAATAAAACTTGGGCGGGGGCTGCCACGGTGCTCTGCAGGTGCTGGGGGAGGGTGGCCTGGCTGCTTGGGGGGGACCCCCCGCCGGTGCTTGGGCAGGTTGGCGGGCCCAGCAGGCTCCCTACCTGGCTCTGCGCCTCCCCCTCATCCAGCAGCAGTCGAGTTTGGGTGTGGGAGGGGGCAGGGGTTGGGGCACGGGACGGGTGAGGCGGCGTCTGAGCGGTGTTTACCTGGGGGAGCTCCTTGGAAGCGGCAACATCCCCTTCGGTCAGCTGCTAGGCGGAAGCAGGCACCACCTACAAGCACCACCACCGCAGTTCCCATTGGCCGCAGTTCCCGGCCAATAGGAGTTGCGAAGCCAGTGCTCTGGGTGGAGGCAGCATGCAGAGCTGCCTGGCCATGCCTCCGCCTAGCAGCTGACCGAGGGGGATGTCACTGGAGTTCAGCACTGCCCAGAGCCCGCTTCACCCTGTCCCGTCCCCCGGGACCCCTCCCACACCCAAACTTAGCTGGTGGGGGGGGGGGTGTGTGTGTGTGTGCGGTGCCCCGAGACTGCCCCAGCAGAAGATTGTGCCTGAATCCGTGACTTCCGTAACAAACATGCAGCCTTAAGTATGAGCAGTTTCCTCTAAAGATGCTGTGACCAACTAGACTTGTATAAAATTCTGTCCTTGCTCCTTTCTTTATCTTTTATATCAACTGCTGTGGATATTATAGACAGCCTTAGGACTATTTTATCTTTAGAGGAGGTTGAATTAAAGTATGAATGTTTTAAAGTATTTTGTGTGATATGTAATGTGTGTTTTTTCTATAATGGTATATTAAGTGTGTGCATCTCTTTTTAAACAATAATTATTTGTTTACTTTTTATTTTTATTTCATGATTTGCATCCTCACAAATGTCAGCGAGGTGAGAGAAAGAAGAGATCATGTTAACCTTAAAACTGTCTGCTGTCAGTTTATTGGGCTATATAAAATTGTATACCATGCAGTGTATGCGTTTAGCAGAACCGCAAACTGAGAATACTGCACTTGGCATTGAATGCTACACTCGTCCATTCTTTTTCATGATTTATATTCACTGTGGGCTTCTAATGTTAAACAAGGGAATTCAGACATGTTCCATAACACATTTACTGTAACATGATACCGTGAACTAAACTTGCTGTTATTTATCTTTATTTTTTTTTTAATTTTCTCTCGTTGCAGCATAAAGCCAAGGTAGAAGCTATGACCTTAGACCTCGCTTCTCTTCACAGTGTGCAGCACTTTGCTGAAGCATTCAAATCCAAGAATGTGTAAGTAGTCAGACAGAGGATTATATATCATAACTTCTTGTTATTTTAATGTCTTTATCAGCTGAGCACAATTGGTAGAATTCATCACAGTTGGATTGACTTAGAAACTACAATAGGTGAATTCAGCTTTTTCACAGGAACTGAATTGTCTTTTTCCAATGTGCATATTTTTACATCAATTAAAGAATATTTATTTTTGCACAGAGAGAAAATTAATTACAGATCTCGGACAATTCAGTGTATAATTCCAACTTTAATGGGACACTGGTACCTCTGCGACTGTTGAATAAGGCCAAAGCTAAAATATATCCAAAACAGCTTAGGCAACTTTTGTCAGGTTTCCAGTGGTTTGGAAGACAGCCTGAGGTCAGGAATGAGCACTCAGTCAGTGCTCTCCCTCTGTTTCTTTTTTAAAAATGTTTTAAAAAATAGTCCTACAGGCTAGGGGCCTTTATTTTCCAGACCTATCTGTGAAGTGGTTGGCTTTAAAAATTGAAATTAAGTAAGATGACAAGTTCACTTAACAATTGGATAACTTATATTGAAATAATCAGGCAAGATTCCAGATGGTTTTATTTAGATTGAACAGATCAATTAATCGCAAACTTTAAGGTATGATTTGGAATCACTAAGTACAAGGTGTTGAGGATAAATTCCACGCATTGTGCTTTAACCCACATTTTGGCCCACTCTGGTTGTTCTGACTATTCAAACCTAATAGTGATTTTTTCACCCTACAAAATAGTTCTGTAACATAACCCTCATACTGTACTTTTCAAGAGAGTACACACTTTTAGACAGCTTTGGAGGGGAAAATATTGTAGTGGCAAAAATATCGTGTGGAAAGAATGGTAGGTTTGCTTTTGAGATATTGCCAAAGCTAAATCTCACATGGATAGACGGATGACATTTGAGTCCTTACAGGCCTTTCAGACTCAGAGAACTGTCAAAACTGAATTTCAATACCAGTTACTTGACTGCCAAAAATCCTGTGTAACTATTCTTATCATATCACATCTTCCTACATTAAAACTTTCTTGTGTGTAAAACATAATGACCAACGGTAGAAACATTGCCATATTTTAGTACCAACCACTCTCATACTGTGAGAAGAGATAAGCATTGTGATTTTGCTGCTTCTTGGTTCTTAACATGTTATATGCTTTACCAAAGAAAAAAGTATAGAAGGCCAGTTAAGGACCATAACGTTTTTTCCTGTGCAGTTCTTAACTTGATGTGAATGCTGCAATTCCATGTCACTGTCACCCAGCCTGAACCATTGAGTAGACATATACTGTATCTTTAAACCAGAAAGTGGAAGTATGCTCAATTCAAATTTTCCTGGAGGACTTAAAATCTGCAAAAGTCTCACCCATTGTCATCTAAAGCACGAGACAACGTGGAATCAATTTCTTAATGCAAATCATGTCCATTTTGTTTTTGTACAGTATATTAGAGGTAACAACTCATCCCCTTTGGCTTCATTTTGTCTTTCTATTATGGAAAGTTTTCTTATTTTTTCACTTCTTTTTCATTGGCGTTTGGAAAGTGTCACTAGTACTGTCTTAGTGGTACTATACGATAGGTCAGTGTTTTTATCCACAGTTTTGCCTTCCATCCTGAACCCTTGCTCTGTGTGTGTGTGATCTCAAGTATTACATAAAAGCTTAAGGTTTGTGTCTGTCGTAAGACTTGTGGGGGTTTCACCAAAATGAGCACTGAACAATATATTTGTTTAAATTGTGATGGTGGATAGAATTCAGATGCCGCACACAGCTGGGAGCAGTAGATCTTTTATCTGATACAGAGGAGCAGGTACCTCCTTACAATCATCTCCACTGGTAGGGGAATGGGCTAGAAGACATTTCTAGCTCTGATTTCTGTGATTTAAACTGTATCTAGGTATGCTCAGAAAAGTGATTATGTAGTAGTAGTGTCTTGTTACTGCATTGCCTGCTGTGTGTGTCTTGCAAAACATATCTTTACACTAATAAATGTTTTTATCTGTAGTTTATTATTATTACAGTAGTGTCCACGGCCCAAGTGTCCCCTTGTACTAGGTGCTGTACAAACAAACTTAGAGAATCCAGGATCCTACAATCTTATGGATAGATTGTGGTGCATTCTTCACACTTTCTCAGGAGAGTAAGGGGCATCCAGAGCACAGGGAGCAGCTTCTCTAGGGCTCCTGTATCCCCCTCCCCCCACATGTAGGTGGGAAGGGGTGGAGCCTTGGCTGCTAGCACTCTCCCTCTTCCCATTGCAGCGTGCCACCCAGAATAGCTGTGCTTGTGCGTCAAGAGATATATGCTGTGCCAAGTAGACAGCTTTTTACAATCTCCAAATGCCTGTTTCTCAAACCCCTGGCACCGTACCAATAAAACAGCAGCACAAGAGAAACACGAAAGTGTCTTCTGCTTCCTACATCGATGACAAAATTATCAGCTGAGTTCTGATTCCTGGGTCTAAGTGGTGGTGATATGTGGAGCACAAAAAGCACAGATTTTCAGATATCAAGTAGTGCTGCAGTGCTAGTAATTAAGGAGAAAGGGTAAACAAACCTAATTTGATATGTAAGCAATTCTATGATACAAATGGCAATCCCAAGATGCAATTTTTACAATCCCTTTTTTGATAATAACCCTGTGAGTGGAAAAACAATCATTCTCTCATCTCCCTTGCCTGTCGTCACCAGGCTACGGAGCAATAAGGAACTATTTGATCCTTTTAAAAATGTAATTTTTATTGCAATGCATTTTTCTAAAGAAGCCACTGGTGTTTAACCTCTTAGACTTCTGGAGCTGAAGACAGGTCTCTCAGGCTCTCTCAGTAATCTCCTCCGTCCATTATAGCCTCAGTGGGAAGCGCCCAGGCTCTTCATCAGCTAACATTTTCAGGGGCTGCTCCCCTGTTGACTGGAACTGAATAAAACAGAATGTTGGCTTGGATGCTCAAGCCCTTCTACCTCCCAGGTGCAGATTCTGACTCTAGGGAATGACATCAGATATCAGGCTGGAGGGAAGGACATCAGGAGATGCACTGAGTATGCTCAGGGTCCCCTCCATTATTCTAGATGAGGTGCAGGTTTTTCCTTGTCTAATAGTAAATCAGGGAAGAACCTTAAAGAGGTCATGTGATCCAAAGTCCTCTCCCTGGGTAAGAGATCTAAAACTGATCCATTCTGGTATAAAGGCATTTCTGAACTAGAAATACCCAAAACATCAAAGAATGACGCATCCTTGCAGGGGATTTCTGAAGCCAATCAGACAATTTCTAGGTAGCAAATCCTGGTGATTGATCAATCATCTTTAAAAAAAAAAAAAAAAAAAAAAAAAAAAAAAAGAGGGGGAGAGAGGAAGATATTTGCCTCCTTTAGAATATAAGAGTCTGAGTATTTCTGGTAGCAACTTGAAGAACGAAAAAATTTCATTGTCACGGGGTGACTGGTGCCTTTATTGGGGAGCCAGGTTCAGTGCACCTGTGACTCATCAGCTGACTCCCAACTGGGCTTTAGAGAAAGCACCTGGACCACATAAAGGAGAGCTACCTGAGAGCCGACTGGAAGAGCTGCTGAGGTAAATACTTGGTGGGGCGTATGGGGGTTAAAGCAATGCTTGCTCCTCCTGAGGGTAGAGGGACCACCAGGTGCCAGTAGTGGGAGAGAAGGGGAGCAATCTGCCACTGTCACTCCAAATGGGAAATTTACCCATGGGGAAGAGGAAGGGTCCTTGTTGCAGTATGCCTAGGGTCCCAGATTGCCTTATTTTGGCCTGGTCACATGAGTGCTGGACAAGCACCCATAGGTAGAGAGGCTGTAAGAATTAAAGAAATGCTTAGAAAAATTACACCATCTGAACATGGGTTGTGCCTAAAGGTTCCACAGAAGCAAATTCTTCACAAAAATTCTTCACAAAAAGCCAGTTCAGGAATATTATAGTGTTGTTGGTTCATTTCAAAGTCCAGTCTCAGTCATAGCTTGGTTGCATCTCTGAATCTTAGCATGGATTGTGGCATGTGCAACCCCTCCAGCACCGTGGCTGCACTTTCACTTTTCCCGTTGAAATGATCTCTAAATAAGTGTTAGCAGTTGGATGAGGGCAAAAGAACATTTGTAACCGCTGTCCTGCTACAATCGGAACGATTAAACAGTCAGCAACTGCCAAATCTTACCACAGACATATTTTAAAAATAGGAAAATAACTGTGTGTCTGCATGAAAAGTGCTGGGTAAGTGTAAGGTGCTACTTTCAGCTCCGATACTACTAAATGGTAATAGCTGGCAAGTGCTGCCTTTTTAAAATGGTGATAAATGTATATAAAATTGAAATACCTGTGACAAAGTTCCTCCTCTACCTTGGTGGGTCTTGTGCTTATTGGTGGATTTGCTCACCTTGGAGCTTCACAGCAGCCCTCAGTTTGGCTGTTTTCATGAACCCACAGTCCAGGTCAACTCCTCCTGTGTCTGACCAGGAGTTAGGAGGTTTGGGGGGAACCCGGGCCCGCCCTCTACTATTAATCCCTTTGGCACATATAGAAATACTTTCTATGAATTAGAACTAGTAACTAGTTGAACTATTCAATTTGTCTTTTGAGCTTAGAATACTTTTGGCATTCTTTCAGTGCCACTCAGACATAAAGCAATGTTCCAGCTAATACTGTAGATTTAAGAGACATCTAAAAAGGATCCAAGTTCACTTAAATATGCAAACAAGTGCATAACTGAAAAGTTACTATTGCAGACAGCAGATATCTTACATTTAAATAAGATCTAAGGTTGACTGCATTTGAAATGTACGTAGTAAAATTAGGGTGAAACTTTTGTGTGGTGGTATTGTACTTCTCTAAACCTGGGGATTGTCTGCCTGCATAAATGTTTTCTCTTTTCTAAGCTCTGCTACACTGTTACTCTGTCTTGGTTGAAAGTGTCAGACTATGTGGATTCACCAGCTAATAATCAGTATTTTTTAAATTAAAAACCTAAACTTGACTCCATCTCAGTGGAAGCAGAGATCACTTGCTCACCATATCAGTTCAGTTTCATTTGGTGTATCAGATATAGCTATGAGTCTTGTGAACACCAGAGATATCCTTGTTTAGGTATATTCAGATTCTTTAAAAAGTAAGTGTGACAGGTTGGATCACAGAAACCCCCTTGGGACTGCCATCTGGTATGCCAAGACTACTTCTGCCCCTGCTTTCCTGTCTTGTCAGCTTAGGACTTCAGTGCCCTGCCTGGTTTGAGCCAGATCCACTAGCCTGCTGCAAACCCAGACCCAGGTCTGAACCACGTCCCCCAACAGCTGTAGGCTCAATTGAAAGCAGCGTACAGAAGTGTTACTGTCTTTAACACTCAGATGCCCAACTCCCAGTGGGGTCCAAACCCCAAATAAATCCGTTTTACCCTGTATAAAGCTTATACAGGGTAAACTCATAAATTGTTCGCTCTCTATCACACTGATAGACAGGTATGCACAGCTGTTCCCTCCCCCCCGCCCCAGGTATTAATACATACTCTGGGTTAATTAATAAGTAAAAGTGATTTTATTAAATACAGAAAGTAGGATTAAAGTGGTTCCAAGTAGTAACAGACAAAACAAAGTGAATTACCAAGCAAAATAGAATAGAATACACAAGTCTATGTCTAATCAAACTGAATACAGATAAAACCTCACCAGTTCCAGTAAGCTTTCTTTTACAGATTAGTCTCCTTCTAGTCTGGGTCCAGCAATCACTCACACCCCCTGTAGTTACTGTCCTTTGTTCCAGTTTCTTTCAGGTATCTTTGGGGGTGGAGAGGCTCTCTCTTTAGCCAGCTGAAGACAAAATGGAGGGGTCTCCCAGGGTTTTAAATAGACTTTCTCTTGTGGGCGGAGAACCCCTCCTCTCCTATGCAAAGTCCTGCTACAAAATGGAGTTTTGGAGTCACCTGGGCAAGTCACATGTCCATGCATGACTGAGTTCCTTACCTGTCAAGCCACATTCCTAGGAAAGCTCAGATTGGCGTCTCCAAGTTAATTGTTGGCTTAAGGGCTTCTTGATTGGGCACTTACTGGGGATAGTCTTTTCTCAGGAAACTGACCAACTGCTTCACTAAAACCTACTTAGAATCAGACAGGTATACAGCCAATATTCATAACTTCGAATACAAAAATGATAAATGCATACAAATAGGATTAATAGATTCAGTAAATCATAACCTCAGTAGAGAGATGTTACATGGCATTTGTAACATAAAATATTCCAGTTATGTCATATATATATATATATATATATATATACTCTCATAAGCATATTTCCATAAAGCCTTATGGGGGCACTGTCACAGTAAGAATCCAGGTAAAAATTAATTTGAGTGGACACTTCACTGATAGTATTTTTGTTTTTGGGGGTGAAGTTATAAAGTTTCCCTCATTTTGCTTTGTGTGTGTGTATGTGTGTGCACACGTGCACTAGAATTGCTCATTTAAAATCAGGATTCAAACTTGGAAGATGCTGATGTGACACTTTCACAGTTGTTTTTCTAAAATGTGTTGGCTTGTCACTTGTCTTTGGAGGGTGACCCTGACTCTTCATCAAACTATGTAGAAAGATTTTTGCTCCTCCTTTTGGCATCTGAGGCTGTCGGGGCTGTTTTTACCATTCAAGGTACCCAAGTACTGACTTTGGGCATTTTGGCTCAATCTGTGTCTAACTTCTTGGTTTTGAAAATAAAGAGAATGAAAAAGAGACCACTTTCTTTTGAACTCATTTGTGCTTCCTCTTTAGTACATCCAAGATCAATGCTGCTCTTGGTGCCAGAAGGATATTTGAAACCATCTTTGGTGACATCTCTGGCCAAAGCTCAGCAAAAGGGGTAATACTGACAGACTTCAAAGTAAGTGCACCCACCTTCACCTAGTGCAGGAGTTTTTTAGGTGGTGGTCATGCTTAGAGGGTCAGAGAATAGAGCAAAGCATCAGAGGCCCTCCGAGGAAGTCCTGTGTGCAGCTTTACTACAGAACTGGGCCCTAATTTATTATATTAAATTTGAACTAAAAAAAAAAATCCATCAATCAATGATATTGTTAGCGATCTATGTTTATGAAATACAAGTGTACAGATTAAATAATAAAATTCCTGTTAAATTCTCTAATGAAAGGTACAACACAAATACTTAGTAGAAACCACACCCAAAAAGAAACAGCAAGCAATAATAACCCCTCAGTTCTCCCTGATCGTTAAATCAAAAGCCTGGGTAAATAGATGGGTCTTCCAGCATGCTCAAAAGCTCAAGCTTTTTTTGGAGAAGTGAGGAGAGAAAGTTCCATAGTTGCCTCCAGATCCCACATTTCTACATCTTTGGGCTGTTAACTTGAGCATTTTGCATGACAACATCTCTTGGGGAGGAACACAGCTATAGACTGTATAGCTATAGCCCCAAGTAGAGCATACTTCACTAATCCAGTTTGGAGGTGATAAAGGTAGTGGATAACTGATGAGGTCAGCTGGCAAAAGAAAAGGTTACAGTCTCTGTTCTGGCATGTTCATTGGACAAATGACCAGGGAAGAGTATAGAAATATTGCTCGGGCATGCAGGAGTGAAATCAGGAAGGCCAAATCATACCTGGCGTTGCAGCTAGCAAGAGATGTCAAGAGTAACAAGAAGGGTTTCTTCAGGAATGTTAGCAACAAGAAGAAAGTCAAGGAAAGCGTGGGCCCCTTACTGAATGAGGGAGGCAACCTAGTGACAGAGGATGTGGAAAAAGCTAATGTACTCAATGCTTTTTTTTGCCTCTGTCTTCATGAACAAGGTCAGCTCAAGACTACTGCACTGGGCAGCACAGCATGGGGAGGAGGTGACCAGCCCTCTGCGGAGAAAGAAATGGTTCAGGACTATTTAGAAAAGCTGGACGAGCACAAGTCCATGGGGCCGGATGCGCTGCATCCAAGAGTGCTAACGGAGTTGGCGGATGTGATCACAGAGCCATTGGCCATTATCTTTGAAAACTCATGGGGATCGGGGGAAGTCCCGGATGACTGGAAAAAGGCTAATGTAGTGCCCATCTTTTAAAAAAGGGAAGGAGGAGGATCCTGGGAACTACAGGCCAGTCAGCCTCACCTCAGTCCCCGGAAAAATCATGGAGCAGGTCCTCAAGGAATCAATTCTGAAGCACTTAGAGGAGAGGAAAGTGATCAGGAACAGTCAGCATGGATTCACCAAGGGCAAGTCATGCCTGACTAATCTAATTGCCTTCTATGACGAGATAACTGGCTCTGTGGATGAGAGGAAAGCGGTGGACGTGTTATTCCTTGACTTTAGCAAAGCTTTTGACACTGTCTCCCACAGTATTCTTGCCAGCAAGTTAAAGAAGTATGGGCTGGATGAATGGACTATAAGGTGGATAGAAAGTTGGCTAGATTGTCAGGCTCAACGGGTAGTGATGAATGGCTCCATGTCTAGTTGGCAGCCGGTATCAAGTGGAGTGCCCCAAGGGTCGGTCCTTGGGCCGGTTTTTTTCAATATCTTCATAAATGATCTGGAGGATGGTGTGGATTGCACCCTCAGCAAGTTTGCAGATGACACTGAACTGGGAGGAGAGGTAGATACACTGGAGGGTAGGGATAGGATACAGAGGGCCCAAGACAAATTAGAGGATTGGGCCAAAAGAAATCTGATGAGGTTCAACAAGGACAAGTGCAGAGTCCTGCTCTTAGGATGGAAGAATCCCATGCACTGCTGCAGACTAGGGACCGAATGGCTCGGCAGCAGTTCTGCAGAGAAGGACCTAGGGGTTCCAGTGGACGAGAAGCCGGATATGAGTCAACAGTGTGCCCTTGTTGCCAAGAAGGCCAATGGCATTTTGGGCTGTATAAGTAGGGGCATTGCTAGCAGATCGAGGGATGTGGTCGTTCCCCTCTATTCGACATTGGTGAGGCCTCATCTGGAGTACTGTGTCCAGTTTTGGGCCCCACACTACAAGAAGGATGTAGAAAAATTGGAAAGAGTCCAGCGGAGGGCAACAAAAATGATTAGGGGACTGGAACACATGACTTATGAGGAGAGGCTGAGGGAACTGGGATTGTTTAGTCTGCGGAAGAGAAGAATGAGGGGGGATTTGATAGCTGCTTTCAACTACCTGAAAGGGGGTTCCAAAGAGGATGGATCTAGACTGTTCTCAGTGGTTGCTGATGACAGAACAAGGAGTAATGGTCTCAAGTTGCAGTGGGGGAGGTTTAGGTTGGATATTAGGAAAAACCTTTTTCACTAGGAGGGTGGTAAAATATTGGAATGCATTACCTAGGGAGGTGGTGGAATCTCCTTCCTTAGAAGTTTTTAAGGTCAGGCTTGACAAAGCCCTGGCTGGGATGATTTAGTTGGGGATTGGTCCTGCTTTGAGCAGGGGGTTGGACTAGATGACCTCCTGAGGTCCCTTCCAACCCTGATATTCTATGATTCTATGTTGGGGGAAGAGAGAGAGAGAAAAAAATCTTTAAACTGAGCAAATTTTAATTTGGGAATCACTGAGATACTAAATATGGTACGTAATGATGGCATGATAAGAGAATCATTTTCTGAGTAGAAATACACTTTTTTAGAGGCAGAAACTATCTTCCTGAATAAAGAATCCAATCTATTTCCACAAGATTTAGCCAACCATGAGGGCCAAATTGGATATATAGGCATGTAAAATATTTATGATTTAATAAGCATGATTACAAATCTTTTGCTGCGAATGAAGTAGTAAGCATTTTGCAGTTTTATAGCTTAATGGGTAATGAGAGAATAAAAACAGTATGTGTGTATTTAATTGATATTTTAATTTTAACAAAACATCAATATCACAGAGGACAGCAGTAACTATTTAGTATGTAGTTTAAATATATTTAGTCTTTTGTGAAGAGCATCAGACGAGACAATCAAAACACACTGAGGCAGAATCATTGGGCAGAAAAGCATGGTTGCTTTTCTGGTGACGTGAGACGGGTCACTCATTTGCCAAATGTCTTAATCCTAGAATCCAAAACCTTGTGTTTTACTCTGGCAAGGTTGTATTTCTTCATTAGCTCTTCCCAAGGTGCAGAAAATCCCAGAGGATGTCAAAGTACATCAGTTTTTATCATAACACGAAATCTGTCAGATCTGAATGGCAGCATGCTGCTGCTGGGGGTTTTCTGAACTCTATTACAGTTGCACATATCTCTAGGCAAAACAGAGGAAGGAGTTGTCATTGGCAAGTAAAATGTATGAAATGTCTTATTGTTCAAATGATCAACCATGGTCGTGAAAATATTTTCTAAGGACTTTGCTATTTCCCATGATAGGTGTCAACAAAAGTTACAAAAAAAGGCAGATTACTTCTTTTATTATAAACTTTTTCTGCTTTTAAGGGGTGCTTTGTGCGTATGGGTAAAAATCGTACCTCTTGAAATATATGCTGAAACAACAAATCATACCACAATTATTGTAGAAATTAATACTCATTGTGCACTTCCAGCAGCTTTATGCTTAATAGGTGCTGCCTGAAAATGTTTATAAAAAAATAATTAGGGTTTGAAAAAAAATGTGCTTGTCCACTTGAAAGTGGAAAACTGTCCCAGGTGAGTGCCTATAACAACAGAGTAAAGTTTACCAGACTCTGGACACTTTCCTTGCTGCTGCCTGTAACCTGCTGGGCAGTAGAGAGAAAAGCTTCTCCTCCTCCATGCCTGAGGTTGCAGGGATGAAAGACAAAAAGGTAGCTTAGCAGTGTTGGAGAGATTCCTAACTGCAATAGGATTTGGGGGCAGGAAATAGAGAGAGGGCAAAGCTCCTTTTTCTTCCCAACAGTCAGAAAGGAGGGAAAACTGCAAAGTTATATAGGTGCTGAGCTCAGACCAATGTGAAAGTTGGAGGGCTCACATCAGCGTCCAAGGAGAGTGGTCAGGTGGGAAGTCTAGTCTTCCTGCCGCAACTCCAGTGCTCACATTTTCAGGAGAGTGAGAGACATACTGGCTGGCAGAGGCTTCCATTCAGAATAGTAACATGCATTTTGGGTTTCATAGCTGTGCCAGGACACAGGAACTGGACCTAAGATAACATTTTTTCAAGTCACAGTTTGGTTTGAAATGCTGCCCTATGGAGGCATATTAGGGTGGAGTGGAGAGCTGACATTTGTTCTAGTTTGTCCCAATACCCTAAGTGTGGTACTTGCTGTGAGAGAGAGTTGTAACTGATGCCAGGTTATAACCCTGTCCAGTGTGGTGGATAATGATGCCGGAACATGGGAAATGTCCCTCACATGACTCCAGTAAAAGGAAGCCAGACACACTGGTATGCTTGGATGATAAAATCCTTTCTCGTGAAATGGTGCAAACTGATGAAATCTGAGGCATACCTCAAAGTCTGGAACATCAGTTTATCAGCCTCAGTGGTCTCGCGTACAGAGACTCTTGATCTGAGTTTAATAATATGCCCTGGTACGAGAAGTTGGTGAACAGAGGTGGAATCCTGGGCGCTGCTTTGGGTTTTTGCAGGAGTCTGGGGAATCAGGGTCTCTGGAGCCAATATGGGGTGACTAAGCTGCTTTAACTCAGTTCTTCCATAACTTCTTTGAGAAGTTCAGGAGGAGTGGTAGAGGAGGGAAGGTGCATGTTCAGGGACTGAATTGGTGAAAGGAGAAGGTATCCACAGTAGTAAGTCAAAACAACCTTGACCTTTATTTTTTTAAAGTTACTTTAAAAGTAAAAGTTACACTTTCAAATGACAAAGTGTGTGTGGTGGGGGCAGGGGAATTCCTAAGCCGCAGTATTTCTAACATCACATAGCATGTTTACAGTGTGTAAAATAGCTGAGTATATGAGACATGGCATGTTGACAAATTAAACTCTATCCCAGTTCTCTTATTTCAAATCTAACCCCATCTTGTAGTTTAAGATGAAATCCCACATTTAGATTATTTTTGTAGGAGTTCTGAGGGTGGGATAGGTATGAGAAAGGCCAATTGCAGGGTACATTGCATATGTTATATGAATTATTTCCTGGTTTTTTTTAAGGCAGAACCTGCCTTCCTTGTTCAGATGTTGACCTTTTAGTTTTTATATGTAGAAGAGCAAGCCACCCATAAAGAGGAGAACTAGGCCTGCCTGCTGGTCTGTTGACATCTACACTCTTATATCACCATAGTATCTGAGCAGATACTAACTCTTTCCCAGATTTAAAAAAATAACCAGTAATATCAGTATTTTTCCCTTCCTTCACAGGAGGAAGGAGTATGTTACTTGATGAGATTTGCTGGCTTTTTATGTATGTCCATTGTTATGCGAGAGGAACGTACTGGCAGGAAAAAAACAAGACAAAAGGATGAGTTTTACAGTTAGTTGTGAATGCAGTCTTATATTGGTCACTCTTATTTCTTTTTTTTTCTCTTTTATTTATTTATTTATTTATTTTAAGTTCTGGATTCACAGAAGTGCTGAATAATGTGGGGGAGAGGACTGAGCTGTACGGGCCTGTTCAGATGAAGTTTCTGGAGGCAGATGGACAATTGCCCATAATGGACTTGGAGTTTGAGCTGAAGGAAGGAGCTAAACTATTTCAGTCCATTCCCATTCACCCTTGCAGCCTCTTGTAGGTGGGGAAGGAGTATTTGCTGATCAACAGTTTTAAAATGCTTCAAAGAGGTACAGCAGGATGAAAGTGGATGTATTTCTCCTGTCTGTGGATAAGAGGAGATCATCCATCTGGGCTACAGGTGCTGTCTGTGTAGCTTGCCTTGCAGTGAAGCCTGTCTGACAGGCAACTGGAATACAGGAATCTGACAGATGGCATTGGAGGCTATTTTTTGCTGTCTTCTCAATCAGCTTCCTTAGGAAAGGGAAGTCAGACATTAAGCAGTAGTTTATGAAAACACCATCATCAAGCGATGGTTTCTTTAGTACCATCAGACTATTCCATGTTTTAAGATGGTTAATAGATACCCTCATTGAGACTCTGTTAGTGGGAGCTCTAGGTGTTCTCTGTTGTCCCACCATGTAAGAAAGACTAATATCAGAGTCACAACTGGTGGCTCAGATTGCCTTCATTATTACCATGACTTCTGTTTGCGTAAATGGGCTGAATTTCAAAAAGATGAGCATTGCTGTAGGCTTAGTTTGGTTCTAGTCTTAGCCTTATGGGCCACAAGGAACAATAAGCTATCTTGGATGTGGGTGAACTTTCTGTGAAATAAGATGCTTTTTCACAGCAAGAGGTGCCCAGTTTCCGGGGTTTATTGGAACAAGTCTCGGCTTAAAGTTATGTGACAGAAAAGTTCTGTGGGTTGTGACTTTGCTTCCTCTACAGCAGAGGTGAAGTCCCATCTCTCTGCATCCATTTGTGGCTGTGACATAGGTCTACAGTTGCTTATGGGACTTAGGGGATATGGCAAAGCCTTTTCTGTTGAATTTCTGTATAATTCCAAACAGTGTGAACTTTTCAAATCACTTGAGAAGTGCCCCAGATGGTGTGACATTCTGCTTCATGGGAAGATTTGAGAATTATTCCCTTTGCATAAAGTTCTAGTTAACTGTTTCATTGTGTTTTAAATGGGAGAACACCAAAGCCAAAAACTGCATTGACATTTTGGTGTTTGTTTAACCTCCTAATGCATGGGTACGTTTGTTGGAAAATATTATTCTTCCATTTGCAAATCTCCAGTAATTAATCCCCTTGAAAGTAGCTACTGCTACAGGGCCAGTTCACAAGCCTGTTGACAGATCATAGTTTTGCATCATATGCTAACAAATTGATTGTTAAATTCCATAACTAATTGATTTATAGAGATGACTTAATTTCCATATCTCATTCATTTATTAACATATTCTGTATATTTTCAAACAGTGCACAGTTTCTATTTGGATTACTTTATTTCTTCTAATAGTAGATTCAGCAAAGCACATATGATCTGAATAACTTGTCCAAGTGCAAGAGTTAGTAACTTGTCATGGATATGTGCAGTGCAGAAGACTGGAGATATTTTCAAGGCATTAATAGAAAAAATACCCTTGCTAATCAGAGCACTTTTTACAGTACCAAATTCTAATTACTCATCAGCATAGAGAGGTTTTTTTACAATCACAGTACTGCTTGCAGTTAAAACATTACATTCTTGAATCTGCTTTGCTGGGGATGGTAAGAAACAGTGACATTGTACTGTGGTAGAGCAGCTTATGTGCTGGTCCCAATACATACTTAAATTGTAATGGTAGAATACATTAGCTCAGTTGGTGCAGTGTAAGTCACTAGCTGAAGACATTTTAAGGAGACATAAGGGTAAATTTTCAAAACACTGTACAAGGTTTTAGCTGTATGGTGCTTACAGAAATGTCAAATAGGAGTCATACAGTTAAAGAGAGCTGCCTCATAATGTTAACACTAGGCATAAACATAACAGAAAATCCTGCCTTGCTGCTGACTTTTTTTGTTGCTATTTACCTGTAGCTTTAATGAATAATAGTAGCAGGCTGCTTTAAATGCAGAAGATTATTGTACAGGGGTCATAAGCAAGGCTAATGGAGACTGCCCCAGTTTCTTAATAAACTGGTGAAATCAAGGTCACAGTCCTGCTATCCACTAAAACTATTTCAGTCATAAAGCAAGGCTTTAGTATCAGATGTGTGGTGTGAATTGTCATGTAGCCTGAACATTCAGATACTGCACAATGAGATGTTCAGTGATAAAAAGCGCTGCACCTTGGAAACTAGAATCTGCCCTTGGTGGCTGAAATTCATGATCGTATGAGGGCTGTTACATGGCTAATGTGAAATAAGTAGGTGGTCTTTGTTCAGTTCTTATTGGCTAGGTGTCCGCATCACAAAAAAACTACCATCACACTTGACACTTATTGGCCCCTTGTTATCACAAGAGAGACCAGTGACTTAATGGACTTGGATCCTGAACTATCCTCTCGGTCCAAAAAGTGGTCCTTTTAGAACAGAAATGAGGCTGTAGCCATCTCTGCTAATGCTGCCCTCTGGGTAAAGAGGACTTCATTTTCCAGGACTGTAAGTCTTGCATCATTTACAAACACTAAAATTAACAAAAAATAAAAATAGTCTGCTAGTAACCATTTAGCTAGGGGATTTGATTAAAGTGTTTCTATTTTTTATTATTTGTATATTTTTGTACAGATAAAACTAATTCTTGTGATAGAATACTGCAGAGATTCATAATTTTAGCGACTCTCTTGAATCTTAATTACTTTTAGTAAAAAAAAAAAACTTTTAGTAAAAGATGTTGTTTCAAAAATAAAAAAAAACCTCATTAAAAAGGGGCAGAAGTAATTCTCTCTTTTTATAAAACTCAATTAAATGCCTTTAGAATTAAAAATTCACAGTATTTTATAGTTTTATATTCTGGAATCCTGTTTTTAATTAATTGAGCTGACAGGTTTAGGTACAGGGTACATATTTTGCCTCTGGTAGTTATTGTATAATTAGCATTAATGAAGGATATTAAAATATGGTTAGGTAGAATATAGTCCAGGTTCATATGTGGGCTCATTCTGTCTTATTGTGTTCTCTTACATCAGATTGTGTCGTTTTATGCGGTGTTCATTTGCCTTATAAATTTAAAGGCCAACTGAAAGTAACAATAAGGGATATTCTTTTTATTGTCATTGGTATATTGAGAATTCACAATGCAGTGTCTTGTCATAAAGTCATTGCCAAGTACCAACTACAAAATTTATATTAATATACCTCACAAAGTAGCTTTTTATTTTTGAGGAAAAAAGATGTCTTGTATCTAGGACACTAATTCATAAATTAAATCATCAGATAAATATGAAAAAGTGAGATAATGCATATTCACAATGTAAGCAGAAACTAAATTAAGCACTGTCCCTTGATTTTTATATGCTGAAGATCTGCAAAAATTAATGAAAGTTGGTTAATGGTGTATCTATGATAAATGTACACTAGGCTAACCTCTGCCCCTTGTCCCCAGCAGGTGCATACTAGAAAGGGAGTGTGTATGTCGAGATGTTTAACAGGCCATCCACTGCATTAAATAGAGGTTTGGGGTGCCTGACAGGGGAGAGACATGGGTGTGGCCAGTGAGTCCATGGTTAGATAGCTGGAAGGGACAGTAGCCTTTATAAGGGAAGCACAATAAGCACGGGAAGAACTATAGCCTATGAGTTGGAGTAGTGGTGCTCCTGAGCAGTTTTGTGGGTGCTCTATACTCTGGGAGGGAGACCCTTCACTCTGACACTGATGAAACTCCTCTGTGTCATGTCAGCCAACTTGCAGTTAGTGGCAAATGACAGGGTTTGATTCACTGCCTATTAGTAATTCCAAATGGTTAAAAGTGCCTTGTGTAAATCAAACCTACAATTATGAAAGAACTGCATGAAGATCAATAATTTTTAATAGTTAAGTGCTTAGTGTTTCCTGTTTAGTTTTTATTTGTACATTTCAATGGATTTTTTGCATATCTCTTTTGTGACCTGCTTTCCTGTCTTTCACTTAGTCAGGATGTGTGTGTACATCTGAGGGCAGCATTTGACCTGTAATATAGATCTACATATTTCAAGATGAGGGAACTTTGAGTCAATAGCAGACGCACACCGGTGACATACCATGGTTTCCACTGTTTACATACTGCAGCACAGTTCTAAATCGTATTATACTGCTGTCTAAAAAGACATGTATATATCTTATCTGCAAATGCATTTTTACAGGAGTGTCACATAAACTTTCTGAGGCGATACAGAGGCATCTAACACTTCATAAGATGCATTCTCTGAAGGCTTGTGACTTTGTATTCCTTTTGGCAAGCACAACATGCACCCTCATTTTTTTGTGAGTTCAAAATAAACTGACGACAGAAATGAATACTGGCATTGCATATGACTGTTGTGCAGTTGCAATTCAGGAGTGGGGCAAATTATGCCTACAAAAGGAAGGTTGCCCTTTTGAAAATATGGTCTTATGTTTCTGTGAAGGTACTCCGGGTTGGTCATCCTTTGTTCCTTCCATCTATTCCTACTGTGTGGAGTGGGTTTGCACAGGTGAAACACAGGCAGACTTTGACCCAGGATGCTTGAACAGAAACATAGAACCACATTTTCTAAAATGCAGCCTCCCTTTCGCATACTTCGAATATCCACAATTTATTTTGCTAGTGTAAAATGTGGGAGCAAATTTAATGGGAAGGTTGCACCTGCCAAAAAAAAAAAAAAAGCAGAAGCTCCGCCCATTAGAAAATAGAAAAGGAGTACTAGTGGCACCTTAGAGACTAACCAATTTATTTGAGCATAAGTGAGCTCAGATGAAGTGAGTTGTAGCTCATGAAAGCTTATGCTCAAATAAATTGGTTAGTCTCTAAGGTGCCACTAGTACTCCTTTTCTTTTTGCGAATACAAACTAACACGGCTGCTACTCTGAAACCTGCCATTAGAAAATGTACTTCAGAAAGCTTCCACATGTTTCAGTATTCTCCTCTAAAGGTTTCTGTGAAGTTTCTGCAAGAATGAACCTAAAGATAAAAATAAGGGACTGTTGACTACTGATCAGACATCGTTACATTACTATTTCAGAACTGTGCCATAGTGAACTGTTTCTGGGTTTCTAGTTGAAATTTATTTTTAACTAAAGGGTTTATCTATCTATCTATCTATCCTCATTGATGATAACATTCTCAGTATTATCATTTTTTAACGGATGTCTGTCACCCCTTTTTTTAATTTCCCCAAAAGTCTTTTAGATAATTAGGCTGTTAATGAAGATGGGACTTTCAACAGTGCCTAAAAGGTGCTCAGTGCCTAATTATGTTAGGCTTGTTTGGAAATCCAAGTCTTAATTTTTGACATTTCTCATAGGATTGTCTCTGTAGAACCCCAATACTGGGACGCATGTGCCCTGCTGCTGCAGCCTTGGAACCACACAGAAAAGTGGTGATTGTTGGCTTGTGCACTTGTCCTCTCATGGTACATAAGTAAGCATGGCCCACAGACATCCCATCAGCAGGCAGTGGGTAGTTGAAACAGAAGACAAACAAACCATTCTTCTGTTTCCCCTATACTTGTTCTTTGTTCTATTTTAAATTATACATTTTGGGGTTGGTTAGCTGTTTGTAAAAATTAGAGCTTTTTTTTTTTGGCTTGACTTTGCCTATTTGGCAGTTAAATACGTGACATAGCTGACTGATAAAAAGTTGGGTTTTAAAAGGTGTCAGGTCTGCAGCACTTAAATGTCCATAATGTCTGTGCATGAAGGTGACTTGTGTGGAGACTGCTCAGCTTGTGTAATCTTTACTCTTTGGGCACATTAAGACCAAGAATATGGGGTAGAATTCCTACGGTTAGAGGAATTATGTCTTGCAGATTGAGCCTGTCCCCTACTTTGGAGGTTTAATATTATCTGGAGTAGAATATCTGGAGGATCTGTTGAATGTATCTATGCATGTCCACTATTTTTCTGTCCATTCCAAACGTTTGTGTTGATGGTGCCCCTGGAGATGCAAAGTATTTGAGCTCCAGTTGTTCAGTTACCTTTGTTTTGTTCCTTTGTTTGTTTGGTTTTTTCCAGTGGACGTTCTGAAATGATAAGAGAAATCACAACAACAGTACATTTAATTACATCTAATTCTTTGTACTTTTTTATTTACTTGATTTGATTTGATTTTTTAATGTCAGCATATCTTGTTGATTATTCAGGCCGCTTCATATGCTGATCTGCAATGCTGCTGTTTTTGCTGCTCCATGGTCCTTGACAGAAGATGACCTAGAGGCCACCTTCCAGGTGAATCACTTGGGGCATTTTTACCTTGTCCAACTTCTTGAAGACATTCTACGCCGCTCATCTCCAGCAAGAGTTGTGATGGTTTCATCAGAATCACACAGGTTGGTTAAAATCAGAATAAGTTCTTGATTTAGCTCTGATTGGCCCTTTCTGCAATCCTTGGGATGAAACCACCACAGTGGATATACCAAACTTTAAAATAAAAATACCAATCCTAAAGTGCTTACTCTTGCTTGAGCAATTCTTTTTGAAGTCAGTAGGATTACTCCTATACAGGATCTGTCCCTGAGATTCTATGTGCATACAAGTTTCATAATACTGCATAGGTTGGTCTTGGTCACTCTTTGTATGAATGCAGATTTTTCACTGCACTGCAGGCCACTCATTGATTTTTGCTAGGAGATGGAATAATAATTGATTAAATCTGAATGGCATGACCTTTATTGATTTGTCATTCAACAACTTCAACATCTTACCAAGAAGAATGTGCAGTTATTCTAGCAGGAGAAACAATGCAATTAAAGACTGCTAGATGAAATCCAATTGTTTTATAATGAGAAATTAGGGAATTCAATGCAGACATTAGCTGTATAATTGTAGGAAGGGAAGTTTGTTAGTTAGTCTATATTAGAAATCTGGCTGTGCATCTTTTGGTTAACTTTTCAATTAAGGTATCAGATGGCACTTCTCTCCGATTACCTTTAGGAGTACAATTTGGCAAAAAGCACAGTATGAAATTTCAGACATGTTTGCAATGATTTTAGAACATTTTTAATAACTGAAGAGAAGGAAGTTTTTAAAAAGACAAAACAGTTACTACCTGAAGTAGATTATGGCCCAGATTTTAAAGGTAGTTAGCTGTTGCAACGTTAAATGCAGCAATGCCTAACTGATTTAGAGACCTAAATCTCTCTTTCAAAAGAGATTGAGGCAATAAGGAGTCTAAATCCCACCTATAGTCAATGGTATTTTGGTGCAGCAATGTTTCTAAATACCTTTAAAAATCTGGGCCTCAGGGCCCAATTCTGAATTCTTTCTGCATCCAAAGCACGTGCTGGCTTCAGATTTAGTTCAGAATGTGCAGGGATTGCAGGATTATTAGGCCCATGATGGGCCTGCTTTAAAACATTATTGTTGATTTCTATTTCACTTTTTTGCATGGTGTGCAAGAGATTTAGCAAAGCAAGAGGGTGCAACTCTTTATTTATTTATTTCTGCACTGTTTTAAGAGACCCAGAATGAAGCTTATTTTTTTAATCATGTTTCCATAGAATGTAACCCTGGAGATCCAGTAGAGAGAGACCAGCCAAGGGTCAGGCTGAAATCTTTATCACTTCCAAACAGAGAGGCTTATGGTATAAATGACACACGGAAGATAGATTTACTTTTACCATTTTAAATTTATGATGGCTGAAATGAAAGGAAGCAATAGAAAATGCCGGTAATAATCCTCCCTGGTGTTAAAAGACATGAAACATCTAGTAATTAGGTGGTAACAAAATCTGGACATCCTTATCTTTGCAAATCACACCAGGTTTGTGAAAGCAAGTCGCAGAGTCCTGTTAGGAGTGAGGGAGGCTACTGTGGGGCAGGCAAGATATCTCTAGAAATAAATCTGCCAGCTCCAATCACTTGCCAGATGTGGAGGGCACAATGGGATATATATAAATGAGCTGTTGTTTAATGGCAGATTATGTTGAATTGTCAGCTGCTTGTTTCCCTTTGTATGCTTGTATCTCAAATAGTATTTTAAATGACATCTTTGGGTTTTTTTCCCCTTAAGTGCTATGTGGAACTAGAGCCCATATCTTTATACAGCTTTATCTTTGTTTTGAAAAATAAGATTATTTTAAAGTGCTCGTTGCTAACTGAATGAGATGAGCCAACTTTTAGGAAACCTATCAAAAAATAAGTCGCTGTGCATGTCAAAATATAATTACTAATCCAACCTATTGCTTTTCTATTTTAGGGATTCATTTCTTGTGTCTTAAATCATATTTAAACATTTAAAATAATTGTTAAATGGCTGTTTTTTCTAGCTGTTCAGTGACAATAAGCTGATGAGGAGGGCTAGTTTAGAGAGCAGGTCTTAATACTGGTAGTACTTTCTAACTTACTTGAGAACGCTGAGCCTTAAACCGTGTTGTAAAATGGAAGTGTTGGTATCTAATTACTTCCATAAACCGTGGGTGAATCTTTTTGTTGGAATCAAGACTCCCTGTTAGGGGGAAAATAAAGTCCTATGTTTGCAGAAATTATTATGCTAGACTGCTCTGAGGCAAAACATTTATTTGCCTCTCTGGTCCTTTGCTCTATTTTATTTACTTATGTGGATTCAGTGCAAAGGAATTGAGTTTAAAGTCATTTTATATGTAGTTTAAGTACATTGTACGAAATAAGAATAATAAGTAGATTGACTTTCTTCCTATCTTTATTTGTTTATAATTAATTTGATTGTCCAACAAGGTGAATGGAGTTGCTGACGTAAGACTGACTCACAGGATTGGGCTAAAAACGTGTCACTACATTACTATTGTGTTGGTGACAGACACAAAACACTGTATTTGTATAATGACAGGTTTCAGAGTAGCAGCCGTGTTAGTCTGTATCCGCAAAAAGAAAAGGAGGACACAAGTCCTCCGCAAAAAGAAAAGGAGGACACAAGTCCTCCTTTTCTTTTTGTATTTGTATAGTATACTTTGGTGTTTTAGACAGCTACTAAGGGCTTGATTAGCAAAGTCTGCCACCCTTATTCATGTTGAGTAATAATTTACTCCTGGATTAGCCCCGTTGATTTCAGAATTGTGCCCTAAATGAATGTGAAAATTATGAAAGAGGCATTTTATTACCTGAGATCAAATGAGGGACTGATTCTGAAAGGGACAAAGCATTGTCAGCTCCTATTGACTTTGGAAACTTGTAGGCTTTTTATTTGTGTATTTTACTGTTATTGCCCCGACATAAGTTTAAAAAACACCAGCAAACACAAACAAACCAGTCAGTCGCTTAATTTGGAATGTATAATGCCAAATCAGGAAAGGCATTTTAAAATATTTTTATAATGTACACCACGATTATGTTTGTCCCTCATTTCCCCAGCTGATTCTAAAAGCTCTACATATTGAAGTGAGTTTGCTAGATCCCACCCTTTTTTTGTTTTTAAAGCAGCACTCTTGTGTGGAGCATAGTTTTGCAACTATCAGTGATATTTATTTCTCAGCACTAATATGTACTGGTAATTTAATAAACTAATAATGTAAGGATGGATAGAGAACTATCTAGAAAGTAATGTTTTTCATGCAAGTGTCTTTAGTAAATTCACTATTTTGTTATTATTAAAAAAAGAGAGAACCAAACAAACAGCTGGTGTTTAATGACTCTGTCAGACCCAATTAAAAAACATCAACTAGTTACTTTGATTTGTGTTCAATCATGTCATGGGTATACTTAAAAACATTATAGTCTGCCAGAACTCATTTTGGCTTTGTTTACATTTATCTTTTAACATATAAGACTATTGATGGCAAGTTACCAAGGTTATAACCACTTTATAATCATCAATTTTTAATCTAAAAAGAGTCTAAGAGGCAGCAAGAGTCATCTGTAGTTACTTGGACACTTAAACTAAAATATGCAGTACTTGAGCATTAGATTAAAATAATCTAGGAAAAAATGGTTAAGAACGAACACTGTATTACTCTTCTTTGAAAAGCAGAAATCTTTTATTCTAAATTATTTAAATGTATGTTAATCATGTGAGTCTTCAAAAACAAAATTAAAAAGCTGGTTTTATTCCTGTTGCAAAAGAATGTAGTTCGTATAGTATAAACTATGGCTTTTAAATAACCTATCTTTTGCTTCTGATGTGAATTCATTTAATAATTTTACTCCCATATAACATTAAGTTGTTTTTGAGGACCACAAGCAATTTCTTTTAGATTTTAAGAAACTGCTAAGCAAGTTGCATGTTGGTTGCAGTCCAAATTCTGCTGTCATTTGCAGGAGCACAACCTTTGTGACTTCCAAGGAGTTGTTCTGTTGTAAATGAGAGCAGAATTTGGCCCAGAATGTCTAAAGCACGTGCACTGTTTTTTAGATTTTCAGAAATTAAAGATTCCTCAGGAAAGCTTGACTTCAGCCTGCTTTCTCCATCTAAGAAAGAGTTCTGGGCTGTCGTGGCCTACAACCGTTCCAAGCTTTGCAATATATTGTTCTCCAATGAGCTAAACCGCCACCTTTCTCCCCACGGGGTGACTTCTAATGCAGTGCATCCTGGAAATATGATCTACTCATCCATTCATCGCAACTGGTGGGTGTATACCCTGCTGTTTACCTTGGCTCGGCCTTTCACCAAATCCATGGTAAGTGAATGCCTTGCAGCATTTTACACATCTTCAGTTTTTAAATCATGGGACTGGAGTTATAAAAATCCAGATGTACATATTTGCTTTAACCTTTTGCCTCTTTTTAATGCAAGCACGGTTTTAATGGTGATCATGCTGTCAAGCCTGTGAGCTGTAGTAAAGGGTCCTAAAACCATTTCAGATGAACTTTGTCAATCTAAAGTAATACATAGAATGTTGGAATGCCTGATTTCCATTGCCCTGTTAATGGGTAGCTGCACATATTAGGGGTGGAATGCTGTGGGGTTAGTGATGTGCTTCAATACACATTTAAAGAATTTAAAAAGTTGTTTTGAATTTTCAATTAAGTGCATGCTCAGGTACATTTGGTTTGTAAATAGATGAATATGTAGGTGCTGTGATTAAAGAACCTTGCTAATGGCATCATTGATAGCTGAAGGAAAGCACTTTCAGTGTACACCCTTCTTTTTCAGAGGCTTATAGCTTCCTGGTGAATATCATCTTCCTTATCCTTATTCTTAATCCAAAGGCAGTGATTTCCTTGTTTTTTTTTTTTTAACCAGGAGTGTGGGGGGAGGTGTGGGAGAGTGTGTGTGTGTGTGTGTGTGCGTGCTATCAACAGGTAGAATTCCACAAGGCCATTTTTTAAATATCTGAGCATGGAAAATATATTGACTGTTAAGACATTTTCAAACACGTCTTTTTGTGTTGGGATAACCCTCAAAGTTGCCTGAAGTTAAAACATACCACTCAATGGAGAGAAGACCCTTGGATTTATTCGAAGAAATTTGTTGAGAGATAAAGTTGTAAGTACCCAGTGCATGGGGTGTGGCCGGGGATTTGCCATTTGAGGAGCTAGATAGCCAATATAGTAGTCTCAGGTTCCTCCTGCCCCCAAAAGTCACTGATCTATCATTTTACAGAACAGTTTCTGCAGCCTTTTTACATATTTTCAGACAAACTATATTACACATGGATTAATAATTACAATATTTCAGTAGCCCCCCCATAGAATGATGAGTTAGCTAACAGAACCTCATGGCTTGAAAGGATTAAAAGTAACACATTAAAAATGGGTCTACTTACTGTTTGATTCCCTACAATGGGCCCTTTCCAATGCACACTGAGGTCGATGGAGTCTTGACATTGACTCTAGTGAACATTGGATTGGGTCCATTACTCAAAGAAGGTTAATTAGGCCTTTCGTGCCTACCATTAGCATTCTTCTTTATTAAGAGATTACAGTGCTGTCAAATGGGGGTGTTAACCCCTCTTCCTCCAGTTCCTCACCTCAGCTATTTCTAAAGTATCCAGATTGGTTTGTTGGGCTCAGGATGACTTTAACTTTGCTGAGAATTGACTGCTTTTGAACCTTATTGACTGTGTCTCATCATTTACTCACTGAGAGAGAATGATATTCCCAAAGAGGAAAAAAATGGCTCCATCCTGTTTGAGACCGAGCATTTGGGGTGTGGAAAGAAGGTATCTGTACCCATACTGAGTCGAGCCTATCTTGGTAGTTGTTCAGCCCCATCTTGGGCCCTCTCACAATAGACAAAGTGATGGATGCCAGTGGTTGTGAGGTTGCACAACTCATTGTCTCTCTGAGCCAGTGAAACAGACAAACTGAATTATTTTCATTTGAAAAGAAGCAGGGAAGGAGAGGACAGGAGTAAGGTATCATCCCTGAGTAGCTCCATCAATAATATTACCCCCAATAGTTTGTGAGATTAATGGCTGAGTCACATGCTGAATCTGTGTAATTATGTACAAGAAAGGGTCCTGATTGCATGTTCACTTAGTCCAGTTTTGCAGTGGTGTAGTTCCATTGTCTTAAATGGCGTTCATCCTAATTTACATAGGTGCAAGTAAGTAGAGAATCAGGCCCAAAACATATAAAAGCATTTTCTCTATAAGTGGCCTGTAGGCCAAAATTCCAGAGATATCTCCAACAGTAGGGCCAGATTCCAAGTGATGCCTAAACCAGCCTTCACTTGGGACAACAGAACTGAGCATACGCCTGCTCTCGCAGTTTGGCATACTAACAGTTGCACAGGCAATCTGAATAGTCTCTCAGTTCTGTGTGCAGGTTGCAGAATTTGTATGTGCAAAACACGTGTTCCAGTGGGGTTGGTCCATGAACACTATCAGCTGTTGAGGCAGGTGTTAGAATCCTTCAACCACACATGCAGTAGTCAGTATATCAAAATTATGCATGTACACGTGAGCTTGTTGTACAAAATCCAGTCCCTGGAGCATCTGCTAAGATAGGGTAAATGTCCTCCTTATCCACAAGCGTTACTAGAGTATGGTTGGTGTGTCAGGTAACGGTATCAGTTTACAGAAAAAAGATGCAGCTCCTGGGATCTGTTATGAATATAACAGTTTTATTTACTTTGATGCATCTTCTTTGATGAGCCCTTTGTATTTGTGTTTTGTTTGTGTGGCTCAGATAAACTCATCCTTTTCTATTTTAAATTGTAAAATGCTAATTAGGTCATTTCAGGAATTATTTTATCATTGTATCACTTCTTTTGATAATAATCTCATATGATATGATGGTATCTGTTTGTTTATGGCTGGTGTGTAAAAGAGAGTTAGAGATCAGCATTGACTAGACAACCATCCCTAAAGCAAGCCATATTGCTTCAATCAGTTCTTTGTGTGTGTTTCTTTTAATCAACTGAGGCTTTACAGGTGCTATTGTGATCCTCCTGGATGAGGGCAGATCTCATTATTACAGCTTAGTGTGACAAATCCTGCCTGAAACCTCATGGGTGCTACCACTGCCAAAGTTGGTATCAGAACCTGGGGACCCACAGAAAATGTGCATCCCTTTCACAGTGTGCAGCCCAGCTATGCTGTACTCCTAGTTAAGCCATAGGGAGGGATTTTTTGTTGTAGAAATTAAATGTTGCCCCTAGAAGTATGCTCTACTCCTTACCCACATTGAGAGTTTGTGTTAGGACCTCCTCACAGTTTACTCCTCCTGTCACTAAGCTGGAGTAGGCTTTCTGGAGCAGCTCCACTTTCACTCTATGGTTTGGATACAGGAGTCTTCTCCCCATTCCTATTGCAGATGTCCCCAGAGCCTAGACTTGTGTTTTGGGCTGGGTACTGCGTTTGTCTGAGTTTGAGGCTGCAGTTACTATGGGCACAGACCATATGTTCATAGTTTGTTGCATATGTGTAACATCAAAAATGGTTAGGACAGTGAGGCCCTGATCCTGACTGGGGCCTTTTGATGCTATTACAATAGAAACAGTTAATAATAATCATTTTTCATTTTATCTCACAAAACAAGGGTTTAGTAGAGAAGCACAGAGAACGGTGGATAACATGGTAGGGCTCAAAGGCCAAACTTTTTGGAAACCTAGTCTTTAAATTTTTACATCTAGTGTATCCACAATAATACATTCCTCCAATTTGCTAAACTGGTTACTGCTAATTACTGAGAGCTTTTCGTTTTCATTTTTGTCACATTTATTTTTGTGATAATGACCTAATGGCATTTTTAAATTGTCTGCTTAAATTACACTTCTTATAAATTATGCCAGCTTACCAGCTGGTCAGATGTTTCATTTTGATTCCAAATAGTGGGCAAAGGTATATCTTGTGTGTTTTTAAAAATGCCCCCTTTTTTTAGTGGTTAAGTTCATAAATGTGTGTTGCTCCAATCTGAATGTGACAGTGTATGATTCCTTCAGAGATGAATGTTGCCACGTACTGTATATCTCCATTCTTGAGAGAGGTCATGCAGCCTCTTGCATGTGGCAATGAGAATATTCTGCATGACAGAATTTAGTACAAGGAAACATTGCCTATAGGCCTCTAGTTTTAGCTGATTCCCTGAAGCATTGAAGAGAAGTGTTCTAATATAAACCTTTCTTTATTTGCTGTTACTTGCTGTGACTATAGTGACTTTAGTTACAGTAATTAGGCCACTCTTCATGGAGTCAGGCTATTTTAAGTGCCTGTTTTAAGCAATAGTGTTACAGATGTCTAACTATACTACTGGATATTCTTAAGTAACTTTCTTAAACTTACTCTTTCTTTGAAATCTAAGGCTTTTGCCCATATACCATTTTAATTATTGCTGTAAATAGATTATCATACTGAAAGTAATGCGACTCCACCCCATCCAAGCCTCTTTTATGGCTGCCTACCGTAATGAGTGATATACTGTATCAGTGCTGGTCATAGTGATTCACAGGAAGTTTGCAGGTGTTCTGCTGCTGAAACTTGTTAACATGGTGATTCCAACAGATGTTTATAATATTTAGACTAGTGAAAATTGAACTTGGATTCTTTCCCCCCTACCCCCACCCCCTACTTTTCCCAAACCAAGACATATTGAAATTAGTTAAAACGGATGTCCATGCTTGTTTTTTTTTGTGGCAGATAGTAATATCAGCAGCAGCTCTGTCCTGTTTTGTTTATTTACTGCTTCTGTTATTGCAGCAAGCAGAGGCCATAATCAGGACCAGGTCCCTATTTTGCTTGACATTATACAATCGTACAGTAAAAGGTAGGCCTTGCCTTGGAGAGCTTACAGTCTACTTCAAGACAAACTGCAACAAGTGGATGTTACAAAAAAACAAATGGAAGTATTGGAGGAGGGATTTTGAAGGTAACAGTGGTAGAAAATACATGGTTACATAGACTAGGTATGTGTCCAGCTGGCTTGATCTATGTCTTTAAAAAATAAATTATAAAACAAAAATATACACAAGGTTATTAAGTTGACTTTAAAATGACATGGCTAAATAGTCTCTCATGTTTTTAATTAATGTAAATCTGTCATTCAAAACCCTTTCTGACTTTTTGCTAGACACATGTACAATTAAAATTCAATACATTTATCATAAGATTTAAACTTTGATACAGAATATATTAACTAGTGTCACCACGTATGATCTTGTCAGTGTACAGTGGCATATAAAAAAGGAAGCACAGTGCTATTATCACACTCTTGCTATACTCTTACATAGAACCAAATATTTTTGTTGGCAGGTAATAGAGAAGAAAGAATATCATGTGTTAGGGTTTCAAGAGCTTAACAGATGTTTCAGTGAACTACATTTTCAAATCCTTTTACATGAAAAAAGGAATAGAATTTGTACAAGTTCTGAGATGATTGGGTTACGTTTCCTGTTGCAATGCAAAGCCAGCCATTGTAGTAGAGTTTTAACAGATGTGCTACTCCCTTTTTAATGGATGGGAATAAAAGACTGGTCTTTTGCAGAGTTATAAATTATAGCTAGAAAAGCACAAGATGTCAATGTCTTAACCTCACCTAGCCATAGCAGGGTAATTCTGCCCTTGAATAACCTGCCAGAGATTTATAGTTTCAAAATTTTTAAATTTCTAAGAGGTCAATAGATGTACAGCCTATGTTTTTTCTTGGAAAATATTAACATTTTAGAACGGGGATTTCACGATTAAATTATGTGCTACGGAGAAATATAAGGAATGCATTTTAGTTACAACCACATCTCAGATCTGGACATCAGAAGTGTAGATGCGGCATCAAATGTTTTGGTTTCATGTCTGATACTACCTCAAGGCTTTCATTCAAATATTATGCGTTTAATTTATTCGATAATTTGTGCAAAGAATTTAAAAGTTCTGTTTGTGTTGCTTAGTTGGCACTGTTGCCCCAAGCTGAAAGGTCCTGAGTTCAAATGTCAGATAATAATATGAAGCTTTAATGTTTCCATGGCTTCTTTTAAAGAATCTGGGATAATATTTATATTCTGGTCAACATTCCCTCTTAAAATAAATAGAATTTATTGTTCAAAGGTCTGTGTGGCTGTTGTTAATTTCATGATGGCTGCCCTGAATTACTGAACAATTAGGCCCAAATTCTGCCCTGAAATATGGATATAAAATCTCAAGACAAGTCATTGCATGAGAGGGGTGTTTGCCAGACTAGTATTTGGCCATTAGTAGCTGTATAGCTCATGACTGAAAAGCACGTTGAGATGTCTTGAGTATGAAGAACAGTAGGTAATTCCTTTTGAAAAGAACAATACACCTTAGAGTCTGACCTTAGCATTATTTCCTGCTGAGTCCTTAGTTTAAGAACATGATGTTAGAGGGGAAAGGGAGTAAAGCTGGACTGAGGACCTATGGGGGATTAGCACTGATGTAAAGCTGCAGGGTGTGTGGTTCCTTTTGAAGAGAACATGTAGGAGTCTGTATTTTTTTTTTTTACATAATTGCATTAAACGTAAACAGGAACTAAATGTTGAACTGTAGATTCCAGCTCACCAGCTGACAGGGTGGTGGTGGCTGTATCTCCACTCACAGGATAACTTTTGTCCAGTTGTAACCCTTACTAAATGCAAATGGATTTGTTTACCTGCCTGCATAATAGTAATAGCTACCCAGCACACAGGGTAGATGGAACCTGTAGAGCTCAAACTGTGGAGGGGAAAGAAAGAAGGCTAGTGCAGGGGAGTGTTCTGATTTGAGAGTACTGGGATGAGGGAGGAGGCAGGGATCCGAGGTGGATCATCTGTCAAGCATAGAGACACAATTTCTCTCTCCATTTAAAATTTCTGGACACTACTAATAAGCCAAAGTACAATTTAAGTTAAAGAAAAGCTATGTGTATTTGACTTCTATTTTTTTAAATATAAAGTAGTGAAACTTACGGAAAATTTGGGTTTAAAACCAATGCATTTCCTGCTGACTTTAATGGGAAAAGAGTTTCTTGCTGGCCTGAGTTTTATTTATTTATGTGATTATTTATACATACTACTTCTGTGTTAGAAATAAGACGGCATGGTCTGCGCAGTAGTCTCAAACATCAACAGCCTGTGAAAAATTAAAACTTGAAGTGGTAGTTCAAAAATAAAATTTAATATGCGTGCTGTTAAAGGTACACCTACATGTTTGGGAACTAAGTATCCTACATGTCTGAGAGTTAAGTTCTACTCTTTTCCATTAAAATAAGAGTAATTCACAGTATAGGGGAGCAAATGCTCTCCCTGCCCTATCCCTCTACCATAAGAATGGAGGGCCTTGATGGAAACAGAGCCAGTTCAGTTCCACTGCACACGGGGGCAGTGATAGATTCCAGAAGCCTGCCTGTGTGCCATGCAACTCAGCTCTGCAGCAGAGTCTAAATGTGTGGGTGTTGAACAGTCCAGCAGATCCATCACTTCTGCCTACCGAGGAATACATGGCAACCATGAGAGCAACTACAGCCCAGACGTTTCAGTCTCTTCTGTAAAGCAGCTCTGCTGCTGTTGGATGTCCTCAGGGAGATGTTTCCTTTTGCCCTCTTCCTCCCAAGATCCTGGGGAACTCTAAAGTGCCCAGCCCAGCTTCTTGGACTTTGAGCTGGGGGCAGCAGTTGGCCCATAATGATTGTACTCTAAATAATTATACTATATCTTGAAACTGAGTAGCATATTTTCAGCATTTCACCCTGGAAAAGCCTCCTTATATGAAACAGCTATATATTTGTGGAATGCTGCATGCACTTCAGTAACTTTCCATAATAAGGTTTAAATTTCCCATGTTGCAACTTCATATTCAGCCCAACAGCCCACCTGCTCTTCTGTTGCCTCCTCTTAATCTGAGATTTGTAGATGATTGCCCTCAGAGGTTAATCAGCACAAGGGAATATTGATTATTATTTTCTTTTGTTACTTCAGGTTTTTAAATCAGCCAGAAACAAAGCTCCTGACTGAGCAGCAGCCTCCTCCCTTCCCCCAAAGAAAAACCTTTGTGGGTTTAAGGTGTATTAAAAATGAAATAATGAGCATTTAACAAAGATTTTCAAAGTAATCCTTTTTATTTTCACGTTCTGATATGATTTATCTGTAACTTCTTTCTTGTCTGAAATTCCCAGACTCCATGTCTTTTCTCAGTTTGCTCAATTATTTACTTGCTTTCCAGTTCTAATATCTGTCTTTTGGTCTCCTCACCCTTCAAGATTTCATCTGTCTTTCTTTTGTTCTTCATTCTCTCTCTTTTGCTCATCTCTATCCCCATATCTCAGCTGTGGCTACATTGCCATGGCCTTGTCAGATCTGTTAAGTAGCATTGGTCTGATCAGCGTGTGAATGGGAGGCCTCCAAGGAAGGAAAGAATCTGGGGAGCACAGTTGTATTTAGGTGCTCAGGTACCATACTGATGGGCATAGCAACCTGAATAAAACAGAATTTATTATTCACCCATTTTGCTTTGTTCATACTCACTTTTGGTCTTTGGACGTCACCACAGTGTATTATTTACAAAGAGTTTGCCATGCCCTTGCTACATTGTTGCCAGAATGTTTCTTTTACTAAAACATTGAAATTTTGTATTGTTTGCTATGAAAGTTGATATTCCACTGTGAAAATTAGGAAACCAACAATATAGTAGTTTTGCTTGCAGACAAAAGGCAGAAATCCAGAACTCTGAGTTGTAGGGGAATCCTTAATTTATATTTGCAGTGATAAATATAATGTATATTTACTAATGCTTTGCAATTCAATGAAATTAAAATATTTTTATTCTGATTTTAACCTTTCTCTATATCAACCATTACCTTTTACTTTAATATTACATGGAGACATGGAGGTAGAAGACAAAGTTCTCAGGGCCATCAGTGTCTTCCACTGGGCAAGCATAGGAAATTAATTAGGATTAGGGCTGTCAAGCGATTACAAAAAATAATCACGATTAATTGCACTGTTAAATAATTATAAAATACTATTTAAACATTTTTGGATGCTTTCTACATTTTCAAATATATTGATTTCAATTACAACACAGAATACAAAGGGTTCAGTGCTCCCTTTATATTTATTTTTGATTACAAATATTTGCACTATAAAAAACCAAATAGTATTTTTCAATTCACCTCATAAAAGTACTGTAGTGCAATCTTTTTATCCTGAAACTTGAATTTACAAATGTAGAATTATGTAAAAAAAAGAAAAACTGCATTCAAAAATAAAACAATGTAAAACTTTGGAATCTAAAAATCTACTCAGTCCTACTTAAGCCAATTGTTCAGACAAACAAGTTTGGTTACAATTTACAGGAGATAATGCTGCCCGCTTCTTGTTTGCAATGTCACTTGAAAGTGAAACTAGGCGTTCGCATGGCACTGTTGTAGCTGGGGTCTCAAGCTATTTACATGCCAGATGCACTAATGATTCATATGTCCCTTCATCTTCACCATTTCATAGGATATGTGTCCATGCTGGTGATGGGTTCGATAACAATAAAAGCAGAACAGACTGATGCATGTTCATTTTCATCATCTGAGTCAGATGCCACCAGCAGGAGATTGATTTTCTTTTTTGATGGTTCGGGTTCTGTAGTTTCCACATCAGAGTCTTGCTCTTTTAAGACTTCTGAAAGAATGCTCAATGCCTCATCCCTTTCAGATTTTGGACGGCACTTCAGTTTCTTAAATCTTGAGTCGAGTATTGTAGCTATTTTTGGAAATCTCACATTGGTACCTTCTTTGTGTTTTGTCAAATCTACAGTAAAAGTGTTCTTAAAATGAACATATGCTGGGTCATCATCCAAGACTGCTGTAACATGAAATATATATGGCAGAATGCAGGTAAAACAGAACAGGAGACATACAATTCTTTCCCAAGGAGTTCAGTTACAAATCTAATTAGTGCATTATTTTTTTAACGAGCATCATCAGCATGGAAACATGTCCTCTGGAAAGGTGGCCGAAGCATGAAGGGCATATGAATGTCTAGCATACCTGGCACGTAAATACCTGGGAACGCCTGTTCTCACTTTCATGTGACACTGTAAATAAGAAGCAGGCAGCAGTATTTCCCATAAATGTAAACAAACTCATTTGTGTTAACGATTGGTTGAAGAAGAAGTAGGACTGAGTGGACTTGTAGCATCTAAAGTTTTACATTGTTTTGTTTTTTAGAGAAGTTATGAAACAAAAAAAATCTACATTTTTAAGTTACACTTTCACGATAAAGCAATTGCACTACGATACTTGTATGAGGTGAATTGAAAAATACTATTTCTTGTTTATTATTTTTACAGTGCAAATATTTGTAATAAAATAGTAATATAAAGTGAGCACTGTACACTTTGTATTCTGTGTTGTAATAGAAATCAATATATTTGAAAATGTAGAAAAACATCCAAAATATTTAATAAATTTCAATTGGTATTCGATTGTTTAACAGTGCAATTAATCGTGGTTAATTTTTTTAATCATGTTTTTTTTAAAGTTAATCACATGAGTTAACTGTGATTAATCGACGGCCCTAATTAGGATATGCTCATCTGCCCATTAGGATGTTCCATTGACACTCTATTTTCTAGTCCATAGTGAAAATCCTCATATATCATACATCTTTGCAGAAGAAGATAAAAACAGAAAGAATGTAAGACATGGGAAGTGTTGTGTTAGTCAAAGATGTGTCCACTCCTGCAAATAGCAGGTGCTGTGTGTATACCCACAGGACGCAGTTCTAAGGGAATCTGGTACATAGACCAAAAATGTGCTAAACACAAAAGGTTACAGGATTGTAATGGTCAATAAAGCAAAGGGAAGGGATCGCCATTCTTTTGATGAAAGGTCACATCTTAAAACCAAATAAAGCCAGGTGATTCCAACAATCCCAAGGCTGTCTTGGTGCTCAGCCTTCCAGATACAGCCAACTTTTTCAGACCCGAAATGGGTTAATACTCCGCACGCATACAGAGACTTTAATCACTCCCAGGTCGAGCCTGAACAGGAGGTACTGCTGGGTTTTACTGAAAAATTTGTATATGAAATATTCCTTTGTCTCCCAACCAAACAGATTGGGAGAGTGAGACCATCTTGCCCAAATTTTAAACTAGTGCTGTTTTGGGGCCTCCTACAAAGATTACTTGTTATCCAGCCCACTGAAATAAAATTTATCATATTAAGTTAACTAGTCACTTCACTCCCTCCCTTAAAAAATAGTAGAATCAATATTCTCACTGCACACAAGAATAGCACATTCTTTAGGGCAACAGCCAAATACCGGGTTATTACTGAAACTGAAATGTCACTTATCAAAATGACACTATCCCATATATTAAAGCTTCCTTTAGTAATAGTTAGGGGCAGGACGGCCCAGTCTTGCATGGCATCTCTTTGTATCTGCTCCGTGATTCAATGACAGAGCCAGTCTGGTCAGACACTCTGTTATTAAACAGGTTTTGCCTAATCACATGGCTGTCATACTTTGCACTCTTCCCCTGAAGAGCAGTGGCAACTCAGCTACTCTTAATGGACAGAGAAGTGGGCAGACAAATATATTACATAAACACAGGGATTGCTATCTATTTCTTTACAATATTGTCTTTGCAAGTAGATAATGTTACAGTAGTATTCTCGATATTCTTTACCCTTACTGGAGAGAATACCTAAGGAATACTGGGTGAAATTTGGACCTCATTAAAGTCAAGGGGAGTTTTGCCCACCCATTCTCCTCTTCCCCACCATTCTGACTGGTTCAAAATATGTTCTGCTCTATTAAAATTAGTTCTGTTATTTTATCACAGTGTTCCACTGCTAAGGATATAGTTAGAAGCAACTTAGCTCAGTTTTTGCTTACATGAAAAGGGAAATCATAAAATATTTCTTTTGTGCAGCTTACATTAAATCAGGATTAATCAACAGGGGTTTCTTGGCAGGCAGTGAGACACTTAGCTGAAGCATGTGAAATGCCTGAAAAAAGGTGGGAATAACAATGCAAGGGAAAACATGCACTGCAAACCTTTTGATTTATTTATGGCATATGTGAGTTGTACAAACCAGTGAAATAAATTAAATATACATGCTTGGTTCTTTCAGTGCCTTCTAGGCAAATAAGTAGTAGATTTTGTTTATCACTAGTTTATGATGAAAATTCAGCAATGAGGTCATCCTGTATAAATAGACAGGCAACCCTGAATGCTCAGAAGCCCTTTTTGGAGATTATTATGAAGGTTATTTTTTTTCTTTCTTCAGTTATTTTTGGATGAATTAATTTGGTGCTCATGAAACTGAGTGGCTGTTAGCACAGGAAAGAGTCAGCCAACACCAAGCAGCTGGGCTGCTTCCGGGTACCTTCCAAAAGTGCCTCACTTTTTAAACTTTTAGCACCCCAACCATCCCAGTTCTCTTGATTGGCAGTCTCTGAGGGAGGCTCAATCACGCTAACTTGTGTTACTTTTGTGATATGGACAAATATCCAAAAAGCACTGATTTGATCACAGAAATAAGTCTGTACTTGTTCCTGAAACAGGATTTCAAGGAGGTCTCCTCTGAATATTTAAAACTCCATCTTTTCATTAGATCCTCTGGGTGGATGTCTGGTAAATGTTCAAATAGACATTATCTTGGCTGTGGTGTATACCAGTCATTATTATTTCTAATTATTAGTTTGGGTCCTCTATGCAATACTTTCATACAGTTAGGATCAGCAGCCACTGTGCTAGACTCTGTACAAAGTAAAAGATGGTCTCTACTATCCCTTTTATAATTTAAATAGCATTAAATCATGTCTATATTACTGACATGGCCCCCATTACAAGTTTCTGAGTGCTTCTGCCTCACAATCTTTAATTTACTTGTTTTCACAACACCCTCATGAGGTAAGGAAGAATTGTTATCCCTGTGTTTCAAATGGGGAGCTAAGTCACACAGAAATGAAGGCAACTTGCCCAAGGTCACACAGGAAGTCTGTGATGGAGCAGGGAACTGAACTCAGGACTCCCAAGTTCCAGGCTAGCACTTCAAGCGTCTGATAATTATTCTTCTCAGTAACAAGACAATAATAGAGCTAATATTTTCATGGAACAGATATCTGTAATCAGAATAATAGTAAATACATTGCAGTATTATAATGCAGCATTTATTATGGTCTATTACTGACATTCTGAAAAGATTATCAAAACTACTCACAGGAATCAGACTTGAATTTTAGCCAAAAATGAGTTGCTCAGCACCTTTCCTAAAAAGTTAAGTTTCAAAACTATTTTATATGTTAATTAAATTTTTTAGCCTTTCAGAGGGAGTCACAACTATTATAGCATACATGTAGTTGATATTTTAAAAACAGCCAAATAGTAAAATACATGAGAGAATTCAGTTTAACCAGACACTTTTACCTACTGAAATTACTATGCTGTGAGTGACGTGAAATATGAAAAACAAATCTTAGGTTAAGATGTAAAATGGCACATTTGGTTTTCAGTTACAATTGTCTGACTCGCCAAGTTGTAAAAGACATGATAACATCTTAATAATGGTGGGTTGCACAGAAATAGCTGAAAGAAGACCATAAGGAACCTGAATTAAATAGCACTGTAATAAATTATTGTCCTTCCATAGTGTGCATTGACTTCCTCTGGTTTTTAAAACTAAAGTTTAATTGATCTAATTTAGAGTCCAAGATCTGGGGAGTGTTTTTTTTGGTTTGTCCGTGAATGTTATCATGGAGAGCTTCTTTGATTCCCTGAAAGAGTAGACACCACACATGAAGTCGCTTTCTCAACTGTGCCACTTGACTATGAAGCAGTTGGAGTTTTAGATGAGAAGGTCTTTGCCCCCACAGATTTGATCTCTCAGGCCTTTAAAACCATATTTGCATCTGCTTTTTGGCCTATGTCCTATAATTTTGAAAGTTGCCTACCTGGTGGTGTCTGTACTGCCACAGAGCCCTTTGGCATATAGAGCTGCTGATCCACAAAGAGCCATGTATTTGGACAAAGCTCACCATCTGTGTATTTGCCTTGCAAAGGCAAATAACATGAACCCCATTTTAAAAAAGCACTGTGGAGTTGCATAGTAAAACATGTTTACGCTGCCTCAGTTAATGAGGTATGGCCTACAGAAGTGGATACATTTATGTATTGTACAACTGCTTTATTCCAAGATGCTCTTTATGAATGGACAGATGTGCAGGAAACCTCACTGGCCACATTTACTATATGTTAGGTAGCATATATTTTTTAAAAAATACAGCTTAGTTTTCTATATAGAATTATAATTTAAAGACTATTTCCTAAATGGAAGGTGTTTTATTTAGTGACATTAATATTTCCCCTAGGCCTCCTGGGATACCTGCGATGCTTGACCATACCGTGGTCTTTTTATTTCTCTTTATACCATATTTGTAGAGGTGCCATACCACTTTAAACATTTCCCCAACCAGTTTCATATGATGGGTTCCCTTTAATCATTTACATTCTGAGAAAGTCAAATATTCCATAAGAAGCCAAAGTAATCTAACAGAAAGTATAGTGTTTGTGCAGCTGGATTTCTTATTTATTTGAAGTTCTGAGAGAAATCTCTTCTGACGTTAGAAAAAAGAGGGAAGGGTAAACAGTAAGAGTATCCAAGTAATCTGAACTAGAAAGTCCCTTCTTTTAGAGCTAAGTCATTTAAAAAAAAAAAAAAGTATATTTGCATCATTCCCCCCCCCAGCCCCCGCACCCAAAAAATGCAGTACATCAAATGCAGAGGGCTATAAAATGTTTTCTTAGTATTCTCACTATTATATATTATTAAAAACCTGGTGACCTTTTTATTTTATTTTAATTTAACATTCCTGCATAGGTGAATGCAATAAATCTCTCTTTCTGAAAAAGTGATTAATCTGTTTTGGTTTTTTGCATGTGACGTCATTTATTGTCATGTTGGCTTTCCATTGACATGATAACCACATAACTTAATTACCATTCCTGAAAACTTTTTTGTAAGACAGTGATTAAAAGAATGTAAGTGTGTCTGTGTATTTTATCTCTCTCTCTCTCTCTCTGTGGAAGTTGTCAGTTATCAAGTTATCATATCAATAGTGTTTTCCTCTCTTGTTGTCTCCTCCTTCCCAGAGTTATGCAATTGCTGGTATCTTTCTTCTGGATGAAAATGTGAGGGAATGTGCCAGTTTTTCTTTTCTGATGTCAGTGTTCCTTGCATATGTGGTAATTTTCTGTCTTCTAAAGTGTTATCGTATGCTTGCTACTCACTGTTCAGTGGCGCCTCTTCGTGTCTCATCTGCGGAATTAGCTCACTGCCCCCATCTGGTGGTTGTCCAGCCCCTTGCGTCAAATCACTCATTTGTGGTCTCTTTCTCACTGGTCAGGAGCTGCAGCACCTCTCCTTCGTGGTAATCCTCCAGCCAAGTCACAATTGTCCTCCCCTTCCAGGGTCTCGCCAGAGTCTCTCGCCACCCAGTTTCATGCAGTGTCCATATACATTGTGCCACTCCCACAGTGGCTTGTCCCATCCTCTACGCTGGGTTCCAACCCAGGGCCCTTGAACCAGCAGTTCAGATCTATTCTCTCTTACTGCTCCTTCCCTGGACTGCTTCCTACACTCCTATTACAGGCTCCTACTCTCCCCACTTGTATCAGAGAGTGACACTTCCTCACTGCAGCCCGTCTGTGGCCAGCTCCTGAGCTTTGTAGAAGCTACACCTGCTTCTGCCCAGATGAGCTTCAATCCCAATTAAGCCTCATTGCATCCTAGCGCTGCTGAGGCAGCCTATGGCTAATTGGCCTCTCTTGCCTATATCAACTCTGCATGGATAGTGTGGGGCGAATGACCCATCACATAAAGACATGGCTCTAAATAATTATGTTCTTTTGCCAGCCTGGAGAGCGAGTTAGATTCCCACATAGAGGGAAATGTCCTTGTGAAAAGAACCTAATTAGGAGATCTGGTTTGTTTTCCCACTGGATATTCTGTAATTTGGTAATCCTCTTGGCTGAGGTTTTTTTTTTTTTTTTTTTTTTTTTCAAATCACTCTGTCAGGGAGTGAGTGGGTGTGAAGTTTACTTAATGGCTCAAATCCTATGGAGTTCTGGCCCACTCTAACCCTGGGACCTCCCACTCCGCTCCAACTTCCTCCTAGCTTCTACTGTCCCTGTCTCCCCTTCCAAAGTGTGTGGTTGTGTCTCCCAGAACAGTAAATGAAGCCTAAACCATCTTTACTTTTCTTTTGGTTTTAACATTAGCATCTGTGTCAGCGATGATGTGACCTTCACCCTTTCTGTTCCTGGCCTGTCCCCTTAACCAGCAGAGATCCCCATTCATTCAGAGGTCTTTTTCTCACTGTTTGCAGGATAGACAATCCATCCCCTTCAAACTGGAAATAACTATCTTGTCCTTTGTCAGATATGAGAGACTTGTAATTTATTGTATCTTTGTCTCTAAAATTTAAGAATATCCTTTTTGACATTGTTTAACATATATCAAAATTGTGACACTTGGAAAAGCATTTTTTTTAAATGTCAGCACAGCTTAGAATATTTTTCAAGAATAGAGGAAGATTTGTTTCCCCTCCTCCCTTAAAAAAGAAAAATCACACCTGATCTGTTTTGCCAACTTTAAAAGATAGTTCCTTATTTTTTAAAGGGTGTTGGATGGCATGATCTCTGATTATTTAGCATGCACAGGGAAATGGTTGAATGTACCCAGTCTTTTATTTGATTCAGGAGGAAATGTGAATAAGTATTGCTGAGTTCATCATGCTTTGTTCAATATAAAAGCACACAGTAATCCAATCTATTATTTATTCAGATTAGTGTGAAAATAATAAGCATATAGTATAATCAGGGTCACCATAGATTTTCCTACCTGCTAAAATTTCAATTTGAGAATTATAAGACTCAAGCCATTGGGATTTCCTGACCATTTTATTTTGCTGTTTCTAGGAATTTTTAGAATGGTAGCATCAATCTTTTCTTGACAAGTAGCATGACAATAAATATAAACAGCACAGTCAAATTCCATCCATTATTCTAGTGACAACATTTTTTTGCAGTTATTTAATACCAATATTGATATAGCAGAATCTTCTGTGCATGTCAAAAAATCTATATACAGTATATGAGGAATTAAATTAATTGCAAAAGCATCACATTGAAATGAAATAGATGTATCATCCAGCTTTGCTATATTTTATTTAAAAGTAAAGTCATTTTTAATGTATACAAAGAATTATTTATCTAGAAAACCAGAACCTACTTATCTTGGATGTGCAGGGTTCGTTTAACAGAGTTGTGGATCTCTGTGTTTTATAGCACTTCTAGTAATACTATCTTTAAGAGCAGATACTTCTAAAAATGGAATTCTTCGGGAAGTACCACTTCCAGGGGCTAGACTTAATATATTTAAGATGGAGATTGCTATCAGTTCACAAGTATGTTAGACAGGCCAAAAAGTTGACCTTCGTGTGGTCAAACAATCCTGATGCTGTACTGTATCTATTGTCTTAAATTCACCAAAGCAGTTTGGCTCACAACCAAGTCATACAATGCAATTTGCTAATTCTAAATCTTTGATCAGTCATAAATTCCTTCGCAGCAACAAAGAATTGAAGATCGTACCATATGTCACTGGGATTGCAATTTTCCCTATCTGAGCATAAGGTCTGAGCTGTGTCTTCATGAAATTTTATGCAAAGTCCACCTGGGCTGTTAGGAGTGAACTTTCCGGCTGTACTTCATTGGAAGATGGTTTGTTTACAACAATGTTTTGCATTTTGTTTCCTCCTCATTGGACTTCGACTGAACCATCCAATGGTGAACCTTGGACCACTTTTTAGACTAACAGGAGTTGAAAATTATGCCATTTGTTATTGGAAGGGTAATTTTCCTCTATGTGTACAAGCAGGTCTCAGACTTTCATGTATGACCTCAATCTCATTAATAAATTTAGATATTTAGGGTCAGGTTTTTTTAAGTTTAGGATTACACAATTACAAGGATGCATCTTGTGCTTCATTTAGGCACACTTTACATCTTCAACAAATAGCTTGTTGGAAAGCTAACTTACCATTTGAACATACCAACACTTGATTTGCTCACTCATATAGGGATTTGGTACATAAATGTGAATACTTAAATGTGAGTACCAAACTTAAAAAACAAAAAAACAAAAGTCCACCTCTTCCATTTAGTGTAAACCCCTTCCTTGAACTGGTACATCCAGTATTATAGTTTTTGTGTATGCACTCTATACTTATCAATATGGAAATTACAACAAAACAGATGTATCTGACAAAGTCAGTGTATTTCAGATAATGATAATAATAATAAATAATATTCAGCAAAGTTCCTTTACAGCGCCATAAATAAGAACTATCCATAATGCCAAACATTGCCAGATACTTGGTCGGTCAGTCAGTCATGCTGCTACTCTCTGGGCATCTGTTGTCCATATCATTTTCTTAAAGACCCTGTGGTAAAGGCTGTGGACTGGGAATCAGGAGATCTGAGCTAAGTTCCCCTGTCTGAGGGGGTGGGGGGTTTCTCATGTTGACCAAGTTGCTTAGTCTATTTTGCCTGAGCTCACCATCTTTACAACAGGGAAAATACTTCCTTACCTCACAAGGAGAGGATAAATCATGAATGTTGGTGAGTAGCTCAAATACTAAGGTGTTGAGGCCATATAAGTCCTGAGACAGAGACTCATAGATTGACTACATTGCAGGTAACTATGTGCTTTAGGCATTACTCCTACAGAAGTATTTATTTCAAATTGCTCATGGTCTCTCTCCTTTTTTGAGAAATATTCATTGTATTCTTCCAAGGCACATATTTTCAAACTTTGCTTGAATAAGCTACTAACTGCCCTGGTGTCAGCACCAAATATCAAGAGTGCACAGATGAAAGCCTGTTCTATATTTTCCTTTGTGTTGTCAGACACCTGGCTTGTCATTTCCACAGAGTTCTATTTATTGCAGTAAATGTTGTTCCTGCTACAACATGCTTTCATATACTTCCCTTATAGCCAGTCTCTTGTGGGTCAAATGAATGAATTATCATCTTTATTTGTGTTATCCACTGAGCTGAATTAACTTCTGATACTTTCAAGTGGACTGAGTATTTTTGTATATTGTTGTAAATCAAGACCAGGTACTAGTGATATGTCACAGTGAACTAAATATGAGGCAACAAAATAATATAGGATGAGAGATATAATCTATAGCATGATGTACATAATTTAGCATGATTTATATAACCCCCACTTCCAGTGAGTTGCCTGTCAAGCTAGTTGAATGTGTTAAAATGTTAACTCTTCTAAAGCACTTCCTCATCTATTAGTTCTAGGGAGATTTGTTCTCAAAAGCAGTCATCCCAAGCTTCTGTCTTGGAAGCTACAGGTAGAGTGGATGACAAAGCAGCTTCTGTTCCTCCATTTTTGGCATTTGCAGAGAGGAAGAGGAATGGACTGGTTTCTATTTCTGTTATTATTATTTGTATTGTTGGAGTGCGTAGGTGAGCCCTTGTCTGTTTGGTGGTGGGGCTGGGAACTCTCAGCTGCCTTTCAGTCCTCTTGTCTTGGCTCAGTTCACATGGGAACCCCTGACCAGACTCCCACTACCTTTTCTTGGCTTCCTAATTAGTGAGCAAGTAAACATACCAATTCAATCCCCAGTCATCTACAATGAAGCACTCCAGTGTTCAGTGACACTTGTTACTTTGGAGTCCCCCTATCCACACACTCCACTATGGACAGGCAGATACATTGAAGATCTGTGCTGGCAGAAGGGAAGAGGGGGAAAAATGTAAAATTTTTGTTCCCATTTGTCTTAACATACTAGTTCCATACTAGTATGGAACTAGTAAAATGAAATACTAGAAAATGAAAGCTGGTTCTTGTCTGTTATTAATGCCCAGCACACTTGACGTCTTCATAGTTACCAGTTGACTAAAAGTTGCCTAGTATGCATTCGTATTAAGTGCACACTTCTGTACTTCTGTGTATATATTCTCTTACAAACACAGAATTTAAATAAATTATTGTCTCTCTCACCCCTTGTTCAGCCCTCCACCCCTTTGTTGTTTTCCAGAATTCTAGCTTAGTTATAAAGGCTAAGACTAATCTAAAGCACTTGATCATCTTAAACGGATTAAAAGATATAAGGCCTTTTACTGATAAAGGCACCTTTAAATCTATCCTAGGCTTTAGATCCATGTAAGCTGCTTGAGGTCTCAGATAGGTTTAAACTGTGAAAGTAAACAAACCATGAAAAAAAACACACACAAATCAGGGACTGAATGGAAAGACAAAGGAGAGGCTGTAAGACAGCGGCTGTGCAGGAGGGATGAGATTGAGGACAGCCTCAGTTACTTGTCTCAGTTCAGGATTCACTTCGCCAATTTACAACATGTTTTAAAAGTAGCAAACCATTTTTCTTAAAACTTGGCTTGTTTTGTAGATCTCAAAAAGGCTTAACAATGAAGCCAAACACGAAGATCAGTTTGGCAGTTTTAAGATGATTGGTGTTTAAAGTAAGTAAATCATAGGACCTGCTCAACTCATTTTAGAAGAGATCAAAGCTAGAACACGTCATGGATTTTTAAGACCAAAAGGGATAATTGTGATCATCTAGTCTGGCCTCCTGTATTACACATGCCACAGAATCTCATCCAGTAACTTCTGCACCAAGCCCATTTCTATTTGTGCTATTGTGCATTTTTTAGAAAGACGCTGAGTCTTAATTTAAAGAATTCTAATGAGGGAGAATCTACCAGTCCCTAGAAAGTAAAGATTCTCCTTCCATGTGTTCTTGTCTGATGTAGTTTTGAATAAGTTGATTGTGGGGGAGGAATGTTCTTAACAATAGATATTGGGCTAAATTTCTCCAAATCTGGCTTGACTTGTAAGTCTTAATAAGATCTACAAAACAAGTCAAATTTGAAGAGAATTGATAATTTTGAAAATACGAAAGTTTATAATCAGGAAACCATTGTGGGCTCAACTGTTAATTATGTGAGCAATGCATTTTTAAATATGAACGTATACATAGAAGAAAAAAATAATCTAGCCTGTATGCGCTGTATGCAGTGATTAAAATGCTCATAATTTTTCTTTGAGCCAGTTAAGTGTATTAGATCCTAATGAGGACTGTATCATTCCTAGCCACATTTCAGGTGTTAGCCATTTCTGCTGCTGTTCTATGTTAAAAACAAAACAATATAAAAAGGAAATAGGGTTTGATTTTTAAAAAAATGTGTATTTTTCTATCCTTGCTGAACTCAGAAATGACAAAAGGGACTTTTCTCAAACTACTAAATAAATCAAAAATTACTCAGGCCCAGGCCAACCAAGGAGATTTTTAGTCCCTTAGATGATTGTTTTTGAAAATTCAGAGCATGGGAAAACGGGGACAGATGCAAACTGTTCTCCAGCTTTAATTCTAATGGATCTTATCAGGCACTAGTTTAAAAGTGCTTACTTATGTACTGTACCTACATTCCTACTGTAACTATGTATTGTCTACACAGTTTGACCTACACCATTGGACATAAATTTATTGTTGTTGAATTCTCCTTTTTATCCACATTGTGTTGAATTATGAATTGTAGGAGTTCTTAATTCTTTATTTATTTTAGAGGAGGATCAGTGTTTTTCTTCAGTCACAGAATAAATGCACTAGCAACTGCTAGCAGTGTCAATTGCATTTAAGGAAATATTGTTATAAGGCTTTTATGTTCTGTACTTCAATCAGCTTGTGCCAGCAGTATCCCAATAGAAGGACCCCCAACAGACCATTTTCAGCATTTTGTTGCAATTAAACTCCTCTGGTTTTAGCCCTTAGGCAATTTAGTACCTTTTTACATATGCACATTATGAACTTTTGACCAGGGCCTGGTAGTCATATATTAAAGAGCAGCTTTTGAAAGCAGACTTAACAAGTTCCTCTGAGCATTACAGTCTGAGTCAGTTGTGGAAAAAGTAATTTAACCAACTTGCAGTGAGGCCATTCAGAATCTTACTGATGGTCCTAAATATGTCTCTCCCCCCACCTTGTTTCCTCTGGAAGCTGGTAGCAAAAGCTCTCAAAGTGTGTGATTGATCTTTTATTCAGTAGCTAACGAGGGCTGTGATTCTATTAGTGCTCTACAAGGCAAGGGAACAGTGATTTAATGAAGTGTCTAGTGAGCTGGTCATAGATTTATCCTGTTGTCTCTAATTTGCAGTGCCATTGTGAGTGTAAAAGAAACTGCACTCCCACTGCCATTAGGCAGGTATTTCCTTAGTAAATTGTTGTAAGGTCAGGTGTAGTTATCTTAGAAAAGGCAATGCCTTACCTCCTCAATGTCTCAAGATGACAGCCGCTGTGCTGAGCACTCACTGAAGCGGAAACATGAAGATCAGAGGTCCGTCTCCAAGTCCCCCTTAGCTGATGCAGGAGCAGATGAACTGCCAAGTAGGACTAATAGAGTCATAATTGGCGATTAGAACGGGAAAGGTGCAATAACATCTTAATACAAACTGGCGTATATTATAGTTACTGTCAGTTGTTGTAAAGTTACATGGTAGCTTGAACTAGTTACATTTCCCAGAAATGAGGCAATGCATCTTTTAATAGTCTCAGTACAACAAAAATACAAGAACATCAAAACTGGTGTTGCTTTAAAGTGACATTATTATGTCTTTAGTATATTAACTTGAGCATGTAACCCTGTCAGTCTTCTTCAGAAATGATGCAGTAACATTTGCCTTAACGCTATAAATGCAGTAATTTCATAAATACGCTTTGATTTTCACTTCATTAAATGGCAGTGGATTTTATTCTTATCTACTAGGAAACTCACTGAACTTTTGTTTTATTTGTCTTTGCTAAGATGAGATATGTGGTTCTTTGAGAATTACTATCACACTGCACAATGAAAGCCTTTGTGTCTGAGTTACCCCAAAACAACTGCTTTTAGGGAGAAAAATAAAATCTTGGGTTGAATTAAAGTTTGATGATGCATGGAAGCAATTAATTGTGGCATAAATTGCCTGGAATTTAAGTGTTCAGTTTGTACCAAAATTAGTACAAAAGCATGAGGAAGAAAATCTCATGCATGTATTCATCACTAAATTAATAAAGAACAACACGGATCAGATGTATGGCTTTGGGTTTGTATTGTATTGGCTGATGGCAGTTGCATCTCTTAACTTTAATTTCCTGTGATAAAAGATGAGCCATGACTTTAAAAATCTCCCAGTGTGGCTTTTTGATAGAAAATATATTTATAAGGTATTATGTCACTTCTTTTTAGCATATGCACAATGTGCCTCAGGTGGCACGTGACCACGATTCATCACCAAATTTGGTCCACTGGTTGGATCATCATCTGTCATTTGGAGAAGTTAGGGAGAGATGGGAAGAGCAATTGGAAAAGAGGGGATCACTTGAGTGGAGAATGCGAAGGTAGACTAAATATTTATTTAGTATTGCAGTCTTGTCCAAAAGGTCTAGTGAGGATCTGAGCCTCTTGTGCTAGGCTCTGTACATAGAAAACACAGTGTCTGTCCCAAAGAGATTACAATGTAATGTCAGACAAATTGCATGAAAAAGAATTGGAGAAAAGGTGGAATAGGGTGAGGGCAACAGAAATAGGTTCACCCAGTTAGAGTTGAGCTATATGCACAACTTGATGGTGCAGAATCTATTATGAAGGGTATGTTTCATAAATTTAAATATCAGCAATCCCCACTGGCCTCAGTACCTAGCAGTCCATAGAAGATGAAACTCTGTCAGGCTGAGCTACAAAACAGAGAGAAGAGAACGGGGAATGTTAATCTCTTGGATTGTATTTGCATTCCTGAAGCACCTGTGATTGTGTCTCTCTGTGTAATGATCAAACCAGAACACCTTAATGTCTGAACAGCTACCTTACAGATAGTTGGGTGAACCACAGTTTTTGTTTTGCAAATTATAAATATTGTCAGTTCATTGAGCCCTTGAACTTCCTGGAATTTGACACCAATGGACTATCATTTAGACTTGCTGTTAAATATATGTCCTCAATTAGTCTTCAGAAAAGGACACTATGTTTTTAAATGATCAGTGAAAGGATTTAAAACAGTAAACCAATCTTTCTAATTTTCTAATATTGACACTTGTGTCCCATGCAATCTGATTATAGTAGTATTCTCTACGGATCTACCATTTCATCAAAAAAGTCTACAGTGTGACTATAATCTAAGCCTTTTAGCCCATAGATCATTGCACTGGGAAACTCACTAAATGGCTTATTGTAGATTAGATGATGTGATTCAGAGCGCATCCAAATCAATAAAAGGCTAGTCTGAACCTAGTAAAGTACTCTGTCTGATTCTTTTTAGCAAGTAGGTCTGCCATAAGCAATGTGAAAATTTTAGTCTTGCTGCTTATCATGTCAGAAACAGGCCTTGCTTAAACTTCCTACATGGCCTTTTTGAATTCTAGTAAATATATGTTCTTATTCAAAGAAGACCTGTTCTTTAGAAGTCTATTTTCATTAAATCTAAATGAAACAATTTTTGTGTGTGCAAAATGATAAAAATTCCTACCTCAACAGGATACAGTATGCCACCTCTAAGTCCCCATTCAAATCCTGCTTCAGAGTTTAGCAAATGAAAACTCTTATCTATGAGCTCTTCAGTGGTCCATGTGAAATGAGTTAGTGTTCTTTGTCCAGTTCTCTCTGGACAGATGTCCACATTGCAAAAATCACTATCCGGGGGGATGAGGGGGTTGTGGGGGAAGGGGAAGGCACTAGTTGAAATCCTCATTGGCAATCTCAGCAAGAGAGGGACTAGGCATTGAGTGGTTTTGAAAATGAATGAATTTGGGGGAGCTATGTTGAGATTTTATGCTAATTATTTGGACAGCAGGAAGCAGATTAAGGAAAAAGAAAAATGGTGGTATTACATTCTACCTCTGCACACAATCCTCTGGGTGCTCTGTGGCTGTGCCTGGATCTCTAAAGGCACTCAGGTAAAATGATGATGTTCACAGCATAAGAAGATAGGAGGCAGCAGTTCCTGTCCTATGATGCCCCTTGTGGATGGTTTGTGGCTCTGCATAGTGTCCCCAACTCCTTGGTTGACCTCTTCTCCTGTGGGCACATGCAAAGAGCTCTGGTGAGCTAGGCTGCACAGCATGCAATGGTGGCTGTCATCCTCTCTGGGCTTCCCTAATCCTGAAGGGCCACATTTCTTATTCATGTTGATTTCATACTTCACTATTCAAATCTGGGGCCTGCTGCAGCCACAGAAGGGGAGGATAAATAGATCCCTTCCATTTCCAGTGCTATCAGTTTGGTATCCTGAGCACCAAAAATCTGATTAAGACACTTGGTGATTTTTCAAATACACTGTGGGGTAATAAAAGCTTTTCCTAAAATTTAGTGAGTAACTTGGTATAGTTTGCAAGCAATAAAGTCAGATTAATTGTAATTGGTCATCGGCAGATGTTCTAACTTCATCATTTCTTGATCATGTTATTGACCAGTTATGTGTTTGTCCATGTTGTTAATAATTTATTCTTTGAAAAATCTATGTGCATTATAGTCTTTGATCTTGTCATGAATTTCAAAGCCAAAGATTCCATTGTTTTTTCTCCCCCTTATTTAATTTTCAAAGAGAATAGAATAGAAAATCATTTTAAAACTTTTTTTTGCCAGATGACACCCGTCCATGTTAATGAGAGCTGTACATTAGTACTGTAAAAATAATAATCAAGGCAAGCTTACTGTACTCTGCAGGTGAAAAATATTTGAATAGAAGACTTAATGCATCTAGCAGATTAAAACAGAAATTAAAGACTTTAGACTAGGAAGAGATCAAAGGCTGTCTTTCATTGTTCTTTTTATTGTTTATTGACTTCAAAAAGACATTTTAGTTTAAGCTGACTTTAATGTCTCTTGAATGCTCTTTTGTAAAGTGACTTTGAAAACTCATGGATAATGTCTTCATTAAGTGGAGAAAAATCTTGGTAAAAATATAACTGTAACGTTGCTTTCATTCTAGTAGAAAGAGATAACGCTTTGCTTAATTAAGGTCTGCTTTCCCTCTGTTCTGAATTTTACGAACTTTTTTTGTTGAAATTAGTGCTGATAAAAGCTTGAAATAGACATCTCTAAACTGAAACCCTTAGTTTTCTACAGAAGTACAGAAATGTGAGCTCTCTATCTAAATTTGTTAATCAGTTAATCAGGCTGTCTTACTCTTTCTTCCAGGCACTTTAAAGAAGAGAATGAAAATACAAATCCATAACAGTGCATGCAAATTCTGTTATGTTGATACTTAAGTTTCTAATAAAGTACTTGAGAACTTTAGGTGCAAGTTATCTCTGTGATAGTTTCATACATTAAGCTAACTAAGGTTTGAATAGCAGCCGTGTTAGTCTGTATCCGTAAAAAGAAAAGGAGTACTTGTGGCACCTTAGAGACTGACAAATTTATTATAGCATAACTAAGTTATCAAAACCTGGCCACATTTACCCAACAGTGTCGAAATATTTCAGTATCTTTGAACTATATCAATGTATGCATTAGTAATGGCGATGCTCTTAGATAATATGGTGATGAGGGCCATACAAGTACCTACATAGATTTCCAAATCTGTCAAACTATGGTGAAAGAAAGAGTCTTTGTTATAAGGAGAGGTGATGAAATCTTTGTGGACCTTTTGTGTAATTTCCTCCAACTTTTGGTAGTAAAATTGCAGTTCGAAAAAAAAAAAAATCCCTGAATTTCTCCTCCACACCCCAAAAAATCCACATACCCCTACATACACTTACTAAATGCCCCATGAATTACAGTATTTCAAGCCTTATTTGTGGAAAGGGAATCTCCTGGGATCTTCAAGAGATGCCAGATAGCCATTTCCTCTGCTATGAGTGCTGTGTGTCAATGGAGCCTCAACGACAGAAGGATGTTCTGGGAGACAGGTAGGCTGTCTCCCAGGAATCAGTTCTTGTCCCTGTTGTCTGAATAAGTGAGAGATGCATCTTCAGTTTGCTTGATTGGTCCCTGGGGTTTCCCTAGTTACTGAACAATGTAGTCTAGAGCTCTTTACACTGCTTTACATTTTTAAAATAGATTTTATTAGTGGGGATGAATTGTTTGATGTGCGTCAGGGGGGCCTGCCTGTTCCCCCGAAGACATTTCCAGGATAAAGGAGAGGCAGTGAGTTTGAGAGGCACTCCCTCCCTTTCTTCCCCCCACATCCAAAGGAGAAAGTTTTGGGTGAAAAAACATGTAGTGTGCCCCTTGATTATTGCTGGACTACCTTGCAGGCTTCTTTAAGCAGGTTGCAGGATCTTTTATGTAAAGAAAAATGTCATGTTTAGGTAAACAATTGGCTTTCCATGAACATTTTGTTGAAAAAGGTATGCCTTGTGCTTTCTATAACTGTGAAAAATGCCTAACCTTGCTAAAGCTGTCAGGGATGTTGTCGTTCTTCAAAACCAGTAATGCACTTGGTAGCTCTTGCTTTCAGTCAGTGCTAGAGACATGTTGGCATGATGAAGTACTGTTTATAAGTTATCCCTGTTCTTAGCATATTTTAACTATGTTATGTGTGTCAGAAAGCTTTATGCCCTGATGCATACTCAGTGACACACTTACAAGGGAGTCTAGTTTAACGCTAAATAGATGAACCATAAGATCACCATTGGTATTGCTTTTGGGAAGCCTTGTCATTGAAATGGCAAGATGTATTCAGTTTGTATATGACTTTGTTTATGTCATGCCATTCACCTTGCTAGCGTGAGCAGCAACATTCTGAATTTTGCAGCTCAGTATACAGTAGTTTGTCTTGTACAATATTTTTTCATACACCTAGATTTAAAACAAATTGTGCAATATAAACATATTAATGGTACAAGTACTTAACTATTTTATGGATGTAATCTTTGTGTGTGGTTTAGAGGCTCAATTACCCGTTGTTGAAATGGGGGGAATAAATGTCCCTGAGGGTTTGCATCACAATCTTGTGATTTTGTGGCACTCAGAGTATGGACAAACGTCTACATCTCTGTTTATAACCTGAGTGTTAACAGAAATAGTGTTAAAAATACTGTAAGTTTATCAACATATCTTTTTGAGTTTGGTTATTTAAAAAAAAAGATATAGATAATAACAGTTAATTCTTGTATTTGTAGAGTGAATATCTTGAAAGGGAGGCTATTCATCCTTCAGAACCTAATGCAATCTTCATTAATTCTGCTATCTTTGCAGGAACATTAAGTACATTTTAGAAAAAAGATAGAATACTACCCTTTTTATACCTCGGCAAAGTAAGGATCTAGACCAGGAGTTCTTAAACTGGGGGTCGGGACCCCTCAGGGAGTCGGGAGCTTATTACATGGGGGGGGGGTTGCGAGCTGTCAGTCTCCACCCCAAAACCCGTTTTGCCTCCAGCTTTTATAATGGTGTTAAATATATTAAGTGTTTTTAATGTATAAGGGGGGTTGCACTCAGAGGCTTGCTGTGTGAAAGGGGTCACTAGTACAAAAGTCTGAGAACCCCTGATCTAGATGGTGGCGCTGGTTTTGTGTGTGATTCCATTTCTTGACTGCCTATTTTTTTAAAAATGAAACTCAATAAAAAAGTGTACCCTGTGTGTGGAGATTTATATGTACAATTCTTAGTAACACGAATTAGATCATTTTATTTGTTGTTTTATTTGTATAGTGTCATTGGGTTACCTTGCATTTGCATAGTACATACATGAAGGTGTGGGCAAGGTTCCTGACCATAAGACAAATTAATCAAAATGTAAACCAAAGAAAGGGAAAAGGGAGCATCATGAAAGCAAGACAACAAAGCTGTTATGCTTGCCATTAGTCGTCTTAGTTCCATTTTTTTTTGCTTTTTAATTTTCTTTTAATTATTATTGTTTGTGTTATACTGTGAACTACATTGGGACTAAATCCTAGGATGTGTTGGACATCAAAATTGGGACCGGAGGATGCTCATCACTTTGCAGGATTGGGCCCATACACGAGGAAGAGGTGGGCAGTCACATACACAGAGAAAAATCCAGTGCAACTTACTTTTGCACAAATACACACAGCCAAATTCTGCTTTTCTTTACAAGAAGCTGAATCTGGATTTACAATAGTATAAGTGAGAACAGACTGGGGCCTAGCGTAAGCCCTACTGTAAGCAAGTTTAATATTGAGCTCCCTGGAAGTTATGCCCTCTTATTCTGGGCCTGATTTTCCCCCTGGGCATGTTGATGATGTCTACCTCAGGGGAAACATAAGTTAAAGCATGTGGGTTATATCATGCTATTGATTTGCCAGCACAACTCCCCATTACAATTAATGGGGAGTTGTAATGACCAACTAGGAGCATGATATGTTTGTGGGGGAATTGTTTTCTCTTGTTTGTTTGCTGTTGGACAAATGTACCACTTCAGGACACTTTCTCCCTAAAATGCCTTTGTTCTTTTCAGCTGCTCTCTCCCTTTCCTGCTTCCACTTCCCCTTCCAAGTTAGATTTATTTTTCACATCTGCAGAATGGTGCCAGATTGGTAGAAGTTACTCTACTTTGACCCTTGTATCTTAAAGCCAATGATTAATTCACCTCACTTCTAAATATTGACTCTCCTTTTCCACATAAAAGTATATTTCCTATTGGGTGTTTGAAGTTCTGACAACTACAATATTACTTGAGGTCAAAGGCAGCTTCAGCGTGGAGAACATTTCAAAGTCTACAAGCACGTTTCCTTAGAGAAGAAGAAAGGGATATCCAACCTCTATTCCCTCTATTAAAACCACTAGTATGATATGGTAGCAGGGCACTGATAGTTAGATAGCTGGCATCCCCCATCTTGTGCTGAAGCTTGTGAGTTACACAGTGTAAAGAACCTGTATCCTTGCTAAGAAAGATTGCTAAAAATTCCCCTAGTCATGGCATCCCATGCATGACAGTGCAGCTAGTTCCTGTCATACCCTGTTCTCCCCAGAGACCTACATTTTAACACTGCATCCATTTACGTCACAGCTGTATTAATTACATGTAATGTAGTTATGAGCTAAGGTACTGTGGCCTTATTATAAAGGAGAGAGAGTGAGTGTCGTAATGAGACTTGAGCACAATTGATCTATGACTTGGATACAGGAGATTCTTAAGGGAGTTTGCTGATTTATGTAGAAGACAGATGTCTGTGGCCATTAGGAAACACCAGTTTTTATTACCTATCAATCTCATGTTAAACCTATGCAGCAAAACCTTGTACAATAGTTTTCTAATCTGTTAAATTAGGGGTTCGTGAATTTATAACATTGAGCAGGAAAATGCATCTTTGTAAAGTAGTCCGTATCAGAAGCACAATATACACTAGTCAAAATATACAACAGAGCCTTCAAAACACTGAAATAATAAATCAATACATTAAGGAATACTGTATATGATATTTTTCGTAACCCTTTTGTTATTTACAATATTGCTTCTTTTGGACAGTAAACATCTACCTGTATATAAGTGTTATTAAATTAATAGAGATTTTAGTGCAGAGATCAGACCCCAAAGTAGTAAAAATTTATTATTCCTTTAGAATAAAGCCTGCACATTCATTTTTAGAATAGTCCTAAAATTTTGTGTAATTTTAATTTGGATACTGGCTTTTCTCTTAGCTGGCCTCAATGTCTTAATCTGCATTTTTGTAAAGTTCAAATATTATTTATCCACCAATGCAGGTAAATCTAAAAATCAGGCTCTGTAGATGTGCCCGAAGAAAGTAATTGTACAGTATGTGTCTCCAAGATTTGTTATTTATGACTGCTACTTTTTGGAGACCTTAAATACAATATCAGGTACGTTCTTCTTCACAGTAGGAAAAGCCGCCACTCTCCCAACAAAATCTCTAAAAAGAAAAAAATATTTTGGGAGGGGAAAAATCAAGGACACTGTTTCTTTGAACATTTTATGTCTCAGCATCTTACTTTCTACATGTACTGTATATGCATTTTTCTTTGCAGTTATTAAATGAAAGTGGGGAACAGAACAGAAGGGATTTTCAAAAATTTCAGGAGCACCTACATATACATAAAACAGAAAATACTATTGAGGTGACCATGTGTGTCAGTATGTCACTTTTTCCACACCACCTGCTGCAATTAAAAATGAAATCACCAAGCAGCCAGTACAAACTTCATCAACCAGCTGATATCATAATTAATGACTATAGAGTCTCTATTATTGTGTACTTCCAAGGCATCAAGTGGAAAGCTGTCGTAGTGCTTTAAATAATGAAAAAGTTTCAGGCCTTGATAAATGGCTCAGTTGGATGCAGTTTAGAAAGTTGAGAGCATATGCTTCTGTCATTAAAAACTAAGAACTCTCGTTACCTTTGCTATGAGTTTTCAGATTCATCTGAAACTCTTTGATCCCTTCATGTACTTAAACTGTGGTGTTTAAAATGAAAAGGTGTTGAAAAATATGGTGTGCATGAACAGCTCAGTTTGTAGGGAAAGAACAATGAAAATAGAAGCTGCTGTTCATTAACATGTTTGTTTCTTACCCATGTAAAACAAGTAGCATTTGTCCATATCATCTTGTCTTGCAATGAGAGTAGGTAAATATTTTTCTTTTAAGAAATAATCAGAGTCCAATAAAGTAATATATTTAAGACAATGTTTGCAGTGAGATTTCAAAGAATTAATAAGAAGAAAGTGAAATGACAATAAAGATATTATTTTCATATTTGAGCTGTGTTTTAGAATAGTGTTGCAGAAATTTCTAACATTGACATTGTTCAAACTTACGTTAAGGATATTTTTATTGCATAGGTGCTCATCCTTTCCTATTATTAAATTTACTCTTCCAAAGAGCATAACTTTTTTGTTGAAGTTTTTGTGATTTTAACTGAAAGCTGATTATTATTTAGCTTTTAAGATCACTGATTATACCCTCTGCGGCAAATTGCCGGTACGATTATGATGGGTCCTGTGCTTCCTCTTCTTTGGGGGGGTGGGGAGGGCACGTTCAGGGCGCAGTTTTCTGCCCCTGAACTAGGGTATCTACTGTCCCACTAGTAACCCAGAGAAGGGTAGTGGAGAGGGAGGGACCCGGGCCCGCCCTCTACTCCGGGTCCCAGCCCAGGGGCCCTAGGGATAGTGGTAAACCACTTGAACTAGTGCTTCCTTCCCCTGGGCTACTTCCCTTTCCTGCTCTTCAGCTTGTGGGGCTTCCTGCCCCCTCTCTCTGCACAAGCCGGGTGTCTCTTTACCTAGGGTCTTGGTCTTCTAGCCAGCCACGCCACTCCTTCAAACTGCTCTCTGCTCCAACTCCTTCCCCTGGCTGATTGAAGCGGGGGGTTTTATCAGGTGGCTAGCTTCAGGTGCTTTTAATTAATCTATAGAAACCTTTCTTCCTCCACAGGGAATAAGGCTTCTCCTCATCCTGGGACTTACATATCTCTCCTATATCACTCTCCTGCTGCCTTCTGGCCATGCTGTATCACACCTCCTATAATTTGGTTGATTTCATAGATGTAGGAAGAACTGAAATGCATTGCTTGGCAGAACGTGTTATGGAGAGAGAAGGAATTTTATCTAATCCAGTTCCTTCTCAGTTATCATTTTGCTATTTTTCATGCACAGAAGTTATATTCCAGTACCATTCCTCAACCCCCTGCTATCCCTTACAAAAGGAATATTTCCCCTGGGGGTGCTGAATTAAAATAATGAACTGATACATATTTTGTTAGGCACGGATTGGCTGTTTTAGATCCAAAAATTCCCTTTCGTATGTAAGAAAAACAAAATGTTCTTCCTTCCTATCAAGCAAACACCTAGAATACTATGAAAAAAACATTTTTTTGGTGGCCAGAGGGGGCAGAAGGGGTTTACTGTGCATTTCATTATTGTTATCATTATTTGTATTGCCTCGACATCCTACAAGCATGTAATAAAGAAATGGCCCCACCCCCAAAGAGCTTAAATCGGTGAGGAAAATGTATAGTTAACTATCTGGATTATGAACTGGAAAGACCATTGAATGTGTCTGTTAAAACTGATGATGTGAATATTCTACTTTTGCAAATAGAAAAGTCTTCTCTTTACTCCCCAAACCGCCATATTGTGATAGCAACTTTAGCAGCTTGTGCTGAGACTGAGTCCCTTGGATTTGTAATATTTGACAGCCCTCATTGCTTCACTTTGTTGTCTTGAAAAAGGAATGATTGAGTGACCACTTTATAATGTTACCCTCGGTACACTTACAAACCTTCTGAAATGGGATACACTGAGGCAAACCAAGCACTGATGTAATATGCCCAACTCCATTAATTTCAAAGGTGGTGCACCTGCTCACATGAGCAGTGAATTTGTGATAGTTGATGAATATTAACCAGGAAGTTTGGACTTTCACATAATGGTCCTATATCTCTGCAGCTTCTCGGCAAATTAGATTAAAACTGAAGGACACAGGGCTTGATCCATTTTTAATTCATTATGTGTGAAAGTTGCACTTCAGTCAGAGTTGCAGGCTAATTTCTTGTGTAGTTGAAGACTTCAAGAAGTTATCAACAGAAATATTTGTCTCAGAATACTAAGTAGCTGCTAGACAATAGGCCAGGGAGTGAGGTAGCAAAGATCTATGTAGAAAAGGGGTTTTCGTGTAACTGTTCAAAATATTGTCATATTGTGCCATTAGATGCCTAGGATTTTGTCATATTTCAGAATTTGTGTGGTAATTGAATAAATTTATCCATTGTACACAATCTTGAATTAGTGTATTATTATCTTGGGCACTCAAAAGTATAAGAACACTTGAAAGCAAAATCCAGACATAGATATTCCATAGCACGTCTTAACAATCTAAATATTGCTCTTAGCCTAATCGAAGCAGCAAGAGTAGTCACAGCAGTTGATGGACTATTTTTCAAATTGATTTCAAAAATGTATTTAAGGGGATGATCGTCTACTCTAGATTACCTATTGATTTTTAATATGAAAAGCTCATTATATAAGCAGTAACTGCATATAAAAACCTAGCAAACCTTTGCATAAATCCTTTAATTGAATTTCCAGAGCCTGTGGTTCTACTTTTTTTTAATTAAATCTATTTCTTTTTTTTAAGTGTTACTGTGTAATTTGCATGCTGTGAAGTGGCCCTGTCCCAGATAAAATGCCATTGATCCTTATTAAACCTCACCTCTGGGCTTGCTCAAAACTAACTGGAAAAATTAAAGTGTTCATGCTGCAATGCACTTATTGCTTGTGTGATAGGATTATGGAAAAAATAATAAAACTAATTTCCAAGAGAGAATTTATAATGCAAGATTTTATTTTTTCAATTTGATAATTAATAGCAAAACCATATCCTAAATATAAATCATATTCTAGCCTACAAACTGCAGTGGTAATTAGGAAAGATAATATATACTTGATGTAAAACCATCATGTTGTATGAGGATAATCCTTTGGTATTTTAATTTTTTTAATTGTAGGTTGAAATGAGGATGGATTCAGTTAAACAGATTAGAGATTTGAACTGAAAAATCTGTATCTACAATATCTTATACTAGTAGTGATTTGCATTTTATTACTTCAAAGTTTAAAATATGAAAAAATGATATTCCGTAAATATTTCTGCTAACAATTTATGTATTAGAATTATCATGGGAAGAAAAAATATAAAAGATGCAATAGGTTTTTCTGTTTTTTATAATACCTAACATTTGTTACTTTAAAAGCAATAAAATCCTTTAAAGAAATATTCATAATCAATAAGAACACAAAATATGGAATGTATTAATGGAGTTATAAAAATGTTTGTAGAATGGCTCAAAATGAAAAACACAGCAAGTTATGTACTGTTTAAAGTGTAATCAGTTTTGAGGTTGCATGAAGATATAAATGATAAACACAAGTGGTAGCATTTTTAGTAAAGGCTGTGGCAAAAATACTGTATTTATGACCTATTCCATTCTTTTTATAGCTCATTAATGTAGAAAACAAACAAAGTGTATCCATCTTTTTAGACAGTTTAAAATGCCCTTAAATGATATTTTTAAATGGAAATACTGAGCTCATTTTGTATGCTTCTTTCTTCAGACACATGCTGTATTGAAAGGGAATTCAAACTGGATTTCCAGCAGGACCCAATACTCTGCAAGTTATGACGAGAAGCATTCCAAATCGTAGGGAAAAAATATGGAGTTGCTTTTCCATTTTTTGCAAATAGAACTGCCAAATCCACCACTTTTGAAAGGTGGTGAATTGCATGTAATAGCCAGTAATATATTTGGTGAAACTAGATTAGAATCATCAGTTGTGCAAACTCACTCCTCAGTGAAAGTTCTTTTTTCAGAACTTTTTCCTTATAGAAGGATAGTTAGTTTAACTGGGTTTCCAGTTTGCTCAGTTTACACTGGAAGAGTTTGAATTCCACTTCTCTAACTACAGAGTTTTAGTGAATCTGAATTTTTTAGAACTCGGTTTCACTGGTTTATCTCATATATTTACTTGAAGACTCCTGTATAAGCTTTAAAAACAATCACTTCTGTCTGAAAATGTTTTGCCTACTATTGTTACACGTAATGCCCAAAATGATTATAACTGAAGCAGAGGAAAGAAAAAAAAACTTTGTCTTTTTATCCTTACTGTGTGTATAGTCAGTTTCTGCTGCAGAGTGAGTCACTCCTGATCCTGCAATAAGTTTTCTGAGGGAATACCTCTGTGGTCATTTGGAACTCCACTGACATCAATAGGGCTCCCTGTGGGCACTGGGATCAGTTTCCCATCCTGTTTATCTGAGTCTTTCACACAGCTACAAAGGAGAGAGAAATGTGGCTGTAAAACCACACAAATTGGAATTTGTAGTTTCACGGAGCTACTTTGAACAAGACATAAAAATAAATAATGATAGATTTAAGATTTTAGAGAATTAGCCACATTTCTGAATGGCTAAACTCTGCAAAATTTGTTGTTTTGGATAGTTCTTTTTAATGACAGTAGAGATCTACACTGTGCAAAAATTATACAAAATCATTTAAATAACTGTTATTAATGGCAAATCGTACTAGCTAGATCTCTGCGTAGAAGACCTCTCCACACATGGATCTCCACTATCACATATCGAATTGGGTGTTCAGGTCCCTCCATGGCCCTCCAACCCCTCTCCCAGAATCCTGTGAAGATGACACCATATAGTTTGAGGTCTGTGCTTGGTGGCGACGGGGTGGGGAGAAGAGAGAGAGAAATAAGATGAACCGGGGATTGATTAGGCAGGTCTGGGAAAGAGAGTGTGTTGGTCCTCCCTGAGCCCTGTGGAAGTTCCCTGGAAAAGCTAATACAGCCCTAGTTTTATTAATGATTGTTATTTCCCTCCAGGATCCCTGGAAGTTGCTACACCCAGTGGAAGTTGCTTGTATCATGGCTTCAGGGGAGTTGTATGTCCAGGGAGGGGAATGTGCTGGGGGGTGTCATAGTTGAAGTTTGGTACCTGTCCCAAAGAGTTTATAGAGTATTATAATTACTAATAATTTATTTTCTACCAGTTGTAACCAAAACTTGATAGGTGCAGTACAAAGGAAGGCATGATCTCTACCCAATGAGTTTATAGTATCAAAAGGTTTATAGATCAATAGTAGAGGAAAGGGTTACAAGGAATATGGCAAAGGTGTTGATTGGCCAAGTCTTGATGTATTTTTGATAATACTTTTTTCCCATTAGATTGTTCCCAAGTGGCCTCTAAGCTGTGCTATAATTGGTGAACTAATATAGTACTCCCAACCAGAAGAATTAAAAAAATCATGAGATTGGCCTAAAAACCATGAAAGGTCTCAACGCAGACAGGTTAATGGCCTTGTGGAGCAGCTCAGAAATGGAGCAGAATGGAAGGAAAATGCAGAGATGATTGTAGGAGATGTGGACAAACTGTGTTGAGGCTGGCATTGTTGGCAGAAGTGGTTGATATGACATCAAAATTCTTCTTCCCTATTCTTGTTTAAAATGAGACTTTCTGTACCTGCAGGACACATGGAGTCTTAAGACTCTGGGTCTTTGAATACTGATCACTTTATCTGTGGTACTGAGTTCCTGTGGATATCACTAGGAGTTGAGAGTGCTCAGAAGCCTACAGGATGAGACTGCTTAGATGGATAATTGAATGGCTCTTAAGAAATATGGGAACACAAGTGTTTCCACTGGCATTTGCTCAAAAAAATTGGATTCCCATAATGAAGCATTCAAGCTCTTGAAGATTTTCCATAAAACTTCCCTGAGCCCATTTTGTTTAATCTGCTAATTTTTGAATGACCCTCCTTCTATCATAAAATAGTACTACAGTATGGGCCTGATCCTGCAATCCTTACTCACCCAAGCAGTCCTTATTTACACACAAGTTGCCCTGTTGACATCTGTGGGCCCACTCATACGAGTAACAGTGAGTAAGGGTGGCCAGATTGACCCTTTCAATAGCAATAGACAAGGTAATGTAAATAAACCACTGGTGAATTTCCAAAGAGCTGAGGGAGAAATCCTCTGCACGTTTTTATTTTTGTTGGCAACTAGATAGGAAACAAGTCATGAACCCAAAGTAATCTAAGTGTTTGCATGGCTTTGAAGGTACATATGAGGGTGACTTGTCTATCATTTCAGTCTCTTTTTCTTTTTTCTGCATCCAGTACTTTTCCAGAGGGTCATTACTTTGAGCTGGTATTACAAATAGGATATTAAAATTATGAAACTCAGGATATTGCTCTTTGAAATTTGCTTCTGTTTTATGTAAAGCAAATTACATGTGATCTAAAACAATACCTTAAAAAGTAATATTTTAAGATTCTTTCCTAAGTCAGTGGATTTGCTGCTGTTTCCTAATGGTCTTTAGTGGAGGAAGTAAGTGACACTGATCAGTGAAGGTGGACAGTAAGATTTATAATGTATTTGTGCTAGCTGATTGCCAACAGAACTGGCCTTTCCCAGCGGTGCTGTACGCATACTTGGAAAATCAATAGGGATTAACCTATGACCCTCCTCACATACTTATACTGTGGTCTGCATTGCTTACCAATATTTCATCTGTTTCACTTAAATGCTGTTATTTATTCAATAACGTGTGGCTGTTCTTGCAAGCTACTAATTAGTTTTTAAAATGCAGTATCACTTGAAACTGAGATAAAACACACCTTTAGCATCAGGATGGGTGGAGGACTCTTGGTTTATTTAGTAAATTCACTTTAATTAAAAATCCTACTTTGAAGGAGTAAAGCTATACTTTGAAATGAAAAGTATGCCCTAAATGAAGTGCAGAGACCTTTTCATGGCAGTTACCAATGCAGAGTTGCCAGTTTTGCCTAGTTTCTTACAGTAGAGTGTAACCTAATGTCTCAGTTTGCAGTAGAGAGGTTTATATATTTATATACTTATTTTATTTTATTTAGATAATAGCCATTGTTTTAAGAAGTGTTTTTATTGGATAGTAAAGAAGTTAGAGGGAGTTTTGCCATTGATTCTCATCAGATCACGAGTAGGTTTCCAATGTTGTATTTTACAGATTGCTAATTTAAGCACCGCTCTTTCAAACACTCACACACATGCTTAACTTTATGCAGATGGATAATCCCATTGATTTCAAACATAAGCGTTTGCTGTATTGAGACTTAAAACATTTCCATCACTTTCAACTGTCAACCAAGAAAGCACATTCCTTCTGAAAATTATATGCCTACTGTCATCATAATAACACATAGGGTTTCTACAATTCAGATAGTTAATGAAAAATAAAATATGTTTTCTCCTTACTTCATTTGTATTTTTGATAATACTTTGTTTACAGTCTGTTGAACTGTTTCCCCTGTGTAGTAAATTTCTCTCTTGCTGAAAAAACCATTTTAAACATCAACCAGGGATCAGAAATACATTTTTAAAATGTATTTTACATAATACATATATTGAATCCAGGACATATTATTGAAAAGTTGGGGAGCTGGATTTTTTTTTATTAAAGTACCAATCAGTTTAAAAGGAAAATAAGATATTGTCCCTTAAATAATGAAAATTTAAAAACTACAGCCCCTTAAGTAGGATAAATTCCTTGTATTTCCATTATATTTTGTCAAAATCCAAACACATTAACCTAACAAAATTATTTTTGATATGGCAGTTTTTCTCCGTATAGGAACACTTTTAAAATTCACAGTTTATTATGGAAGCATACCTATTCCCCAGAGTTTACTTACAGTTTGCTATTGATTTGGTAGCTGGTATTTGAATTGGTTGATGTACTCAGTAACTTGTTTAAGATATTCGACCTGAACTATTAGTTTAAATAATGTATTCATAAATTGATTAATCATTACAGTAAGAGTTATTAGCTGCATTTATATCTGTGTTATCCACAATTGACTCCTAGTCTAATAATCACACATACTTAAACAGAAATTCAGTTTTAAATTACAATATAACTGATAATTGCAGTGCTCAAAATAGTATGCTTACAGAAAAGGAAGGTGAATGTATTGGCTTTTGGAAAAAGTTTTATAATGTGGATAGTGAACATTAATGTGCTTATTTAATTAGCAAAACATGAGTCGCAAACGCAGATGTAGATTTTTACTCAGTGCACATGTGCAACTTCCGCCTATATTAATAAGACTAACGGTATAAGCACATGCTGCATTGTGGGAGGCAGAGGATGAAAGAAAGAAAAAGAGCAAAAGGGAGCAGAGGAAAGAGAGAGGAGCGGGATCCCCAGAGCAGGATTGGTGTCAGGAAAGGGGAGCCCCTTCTGTGGGTTATGAGGAAGATGTCACCTAATACCGAAGCTCCCTGGGGCAGCAGGCACTGCGTGCTACAGGGCACACAGCTGTGTATGTCTGTACAGGTTAGGGGGGACCTAGCCAACTGGGTGGCTAGGGGAAGCTGTTGGTTTTGGTGCGGTGCCTGAAACTGGGGATCTGCTGACAGAGCAGTGGGGTGCCTGGGGCTGCTGGGTACCTGCTGTCAGAATGCTGGGGTGTGACTGGGTGTTGAATTGGCTGGTGGTAATTGCAGAGGTAGAGGGGTTGGAGGCTGTGTGTGTAAGAGCTGGATGGGTGGGGGGAGCTGTTGGAGGGATTTCTGATCGGGAGCTGAATGGGTGGGAGAGCCTGAGGCCAGTACTATGCTCTTCACCCTATGACCTCACCAACTGCCGCCAGTCGCTCCTGCCTGGCTCCAATCCAGCAGGGTGAGTCTTCAGAGAGGGCACAGAAAGGCTGCCTGCCAATCCTGAACGGTAGCAACCCTCAGTTCCAGGAAGAGCAACTGGAAGTAGTTCTTGGAGCCCTGATACATTTTTGTTTTATAAATAAATATTTATCAAATGCTGCTGCCTCTTTCCCCTTCTGTACCTGCAAGAGATTGGTCTGACTTACATCCCCTCTAAATAGAGCTTTAAATCTTTAACAGTGCCTGATTTGACAACATCATGCTTTTAAAATGTCTCTGTCTCCATCATAATAGTGGATATATAGCTTGGGGAACGTCCTTTTAAATTTAGTCCTTCAGACTATTATGAGTAAAAATAAAGGTTTTGATTTTCATTTAACAGATTTGCAAAATATTTTATTATTTATTAGACACAAAATATGTTGATTGTGTTGTTGCACAGTGCAGAATTCCCGCCACTGGGATTTCCATAACAAAGGGTCCAACCAGCTCCTATTGAAGGCAATGTGAGTCTTTCCATTGACCTCAATAGGAATTGGATCACACCCCAAAGCCTGAGCTTTGATTAAACAAAGAAGTAGTCTCCAAGGAGTGTGTGTGTATGTCGCAGGGGGAGACTATGAACACGCCATGTAACCAGCTGGGCAGCTCCTCTGCCTAGAAGATAGTTTTAAATATGTTTCACTTTGGATTGACCTCAAGTGTTTCAAGCAATGGTAACACAGCATACACATATACTGCACCTTACCTCCGGCATATACTTTCCAGAACTAATGAACCCCTTTAGTAAGCATATTATGCAAAGCACACATCTAACCCATTTCAGTTTATTTTCTGCATAAACCATTGAAGTGCATCAGACTCTTGCACTTTATAATACAGTAACTAGTGGAACTTTTTTCATATTTAGTTTGAAAGCCATTTTGTTTCACCACATGCTTTTTCTACTTCATAAATTCTACTTTAAAACATTCAACAACCTGCTAAATTAATATATACTGTGTTCTTTCTTTAATGGGTAGGGGAACTTGTCTCACAGCAGTGCATTTGTTCAGCTCTGTTTTGAAAAAGTGCTGCCTGCCGTGTGAAGGACATCTGCTCACAAATGAATGATTGTGCTTTTGATTCGGAGCAGCACCTTCACTTTAAATGCTGGCTGCAGATGAAAGGAACAGATTGCTGTGGTACCGCTTTTGTGAGGATTCCTCTACCCAGCATGTGGCTTCATACATTATTGAGAGCAAATCCACTTTATACTACTACTCCTCACTGCACTTATTTTGCCAACCTTATTCAGAATGTCAGCATGGGTCACTTTTCTACAAAGGAATAAAAGGCCAGTTAGGAAGATTAAGCAGATAAATTATTTACAGTGTTTAATTATCATTGTACAGGTTTATTAAACTTCATGGTTACCTAGAAACCTAAGCAGCTGCTAAGAAGAGTCCACTAAAGTTAAATAAAAATGTTTTGTGTAAAATGAAATCCTTTTATGTGTGCTGTGTTAATATAAATGTTCAGGTTTTTTTGGTTAAGTGCCAAATTTGACTTGCATTTGATGTTGTGATTTTTTTTTCTTTTTTTATAATCCATTCCTAGCTCAGCTTATTTTGATAGGCAATCCCAAAGAATGTTCTGCTGAGTTGACTAGAATCCTGGTATACTACTAAGTGTCCCAGACAGCAAGCAGACCTAAAAGATATGCTTGGGAAATCTCAGAAGGCTCTGTTTCAGTGATACTAAGGACAACTGTGTTTTGCCAGAAGCTATAACTAGATGGTTTTGTAGCAACAAGATTGGAACACCAAAATAAATTCTACAATTTTCTTTAATATTTATACTAGATAAATAATTTACTTTGTTTCTTCTTCATAGCAATTGACGTAGGTTCTACTGAATCACAGAAGTGAGGATTGTATTAATAATCTGAAAGCGCAAGTGTTGGTGTGGACTGTCCTCTAGGAGCTGCTTCCACATCTCTGTATGCTATCGTAATATAAACTAATGAGATCCATTAAAGATCTGCCCACATAGTTGAAGGGAACCACCTATTAATCTGTCATCTTTGAATACTATGAGAAAATTAAGACCATCAAGCAACCGTGAATTTGAAAATGAAAAGGGCAGTACCAACCTATTATATACTCTAAGCATGAGTGCCAAATAGGTAGAAATTGACTTAAAGTACTAGTTTAAAAAATCCTGTTAAATACAATGAAATGAAATAACCAATAACATACCAATATAAAGGGTGAAATCCTGACCTCATTGAAGCTGTGGAAGTTTTGCCATTGACTCTTTCTATCCCTCTTGGGAACAATAGCCACTTATTTACTATCTAAATACTGGACTGTGATAAAACTAATCAATAGACTGTTTGGCAAGGAGGCATTTTTATCTTGTCCTGTCATTATATTTGGCTAATTGCACAATCTATCTGGTTATTCATTTTTCTCCCATTAAAGCAACCAATTCCATGAAGAATTATTGTCACTTGTAATCCCCAGCAATAGGCAGTGTTTGTATATAGCACAGTATTCCCCAGTCATTCAAGCTCTCAGTTCAAATTTTCAGAGAATTGGGGGCATAAATCGTTGGGGGAGTTAGAGCAGCTAGTTTTGAAGTCTGCATGAAAGAGAGTCTGTTTAGCCAGCTCCCTGCTGGACACCTGGCATGGCACCTCTTTTTATTATGAAGTTTAGGAGCTGGGGAGACCCAGAACTGGAGTCCCAATAGTCTTAGGAGTTCACAGAGCTCAGCTTAACAAGAGCCTGATTCAGAGCCCATTGAAGTCAATGGGAGCCTTTCCATATACTTCAGTAGGTACTGGATGTTTGGACCCAAGAACTCTTAAATTCTTCAGGGTGAATCTCTGGTTTTGTAGAAGTCCTATTCTCTGTAGGTCTGGTCATCTTATGCAGCTTAGTCCTTGCAGAGTTTCACTCAGACCTTAGGTGGGCATGTCTGACTTCGGAATGACTGAGAATTTGACTAATCAGAAACATCACTTGCAACTAAAACTTGACTTCCAGTAAAATGACTGATTTTGGATAGAATACTTGACTTGCAATTTATTCAAATGTATTTGATGAATGATTTCTTGGAATAATCTTTGGTCTGTATCTCACTTGTGATAAATTTGTCATAAAGATCTGATATCCAAAATTCTGGCTGTTTTTCATTAATTTTGATTGGACGCTTAGCTCACATGATATTTCTGTTTCCTGACTGGATGAGGCCAACTTTTAAAATTAAATATATGATGTGAATACTCATGTTTACGTGTCCAACATTTGATTTAGGGGAATATTCTATATTATTTGCATAAAATTTAAAATATTTGAACTTTCTTGCCAGTGAACTTGTCTAGAATAATTTTTTGCACAAACAGAACCAAAGCAAATTTATTTAGTTTGGGTTTTTTAAGGCAAATATTCATGAATAACTCAGACCAGCTTACCAAAAGGTATATCTAGGTTTGTGCACTTTCCATATGCCCTTTGCCAATGTATTATTTTAGTTGGAAACCAGTGGAGGGTGGAAATAACTGATGTTTTATGCACAGATAACTTGTCAGTTTTTGGGTTGTTTTACTCAAGATAAAACTCTGTATATAAACTAGTCTGAAACTAAGTCCTGCAAAGTAAAACTACTGCATTTCACAAAGCTCCAGTAACATTTCTTCTGCTCTGATGCCTGAAAAGAAAATTCACATGGTTTACAAACTCCATTTTAGAAATGCGGAACCCCAGGGCAAGGAGGCCAGGAGAAATATTAGCCAGCATCAGAGGAGCATAGAGTAGAAACGTGGCAGTTTGGCAAAGATCAACAAATCACATGCACTAAACAAGGATGCACTGAAACCACTTTTCACTCAAGTATGACCATGATTTCGCTGTGGCTAGTGCTGACACTGGGAAGCATGTAAACTAACCAACGTAGTTGACCGATGAGCATACATTGAACTAACAATGTGATTGAACTAACCATTGAGAAGCATGTAAATGTCTTTTCAGTGGTTCACAATATCGTACATATAATTATTAAACTAGCTGATAATGGATGGCTTGTTGTTGTGAATAAAGAGTTTATAATAGTTGGGTCTGTAGTTAGAGGATACTAATTTATATATTCTAGTGGGGTAAGCTTTGGCAAAGACCTATCATTTGCCAAATAAGCCATTCTTTTAAGAGAACATCTGTTGAAACAGACAATTTACAATCTCCTTAGTATGCAGAAGGACATAATTAACCCTCCAGGGAGACCAATATTAGTGTATTAGAAACCATTTCTAGTTCTCTTTATCTTTACACTAAATGGCTTTATCAAACTGATTTTTTTGTCTGTTTTTTAGTTCTGGTCAATATTTTTTAATATGATACAGAAATGTTGGGCTCACTATCAACAGCTGGACTTAAATAAAAAAAACAAACCAACAATAACCATCACTGACCATAGAAAAAGGTCTAGTTATTACTTAGTCCTGCCTCGAGTACAGGGGACTGGACTAGATGCTTTATTGAGGTCCCTTCCAGTCCTACATTTCTGATTCTAAGGAACACTGTTTAAAAATAGCAAAGACACTCGCATCTCACAAGTTGTATCAATGTCTGCAAACTGAAAACAATGACCGCACCCCACCTGTAAACGGGAGGGAATTTGGCTGGCTGGCCAAATTAAGGGAACAGTGTTTTATGGTTGAGGGTGGAGGGGGAGAGAGGAAAACTGCTGCAAAAGGAGACAGGAGGCCAGCATGGCGATGCTGACTCATCCCCTGGGAACTGGATGGGTGGAAGAGTTTAGAAGGGGCAGCCCTGTGCGTGATGCCCACTTTTACCCAGAGCAGGCTGAGGCAGCCACCCACCCTCCCTCACCTTTAGGTGGTGAAATACCAGGTTTGGTCAAGACCTGCTGTGGGCATTGCACTAGCTGCCCCTTGTTTAGGGGGGCTGGGAAGGAATTTTTCCCTTACATCAGATTGGTCTAGTTGGAGTTGGGTTTTTTCGCCTTCCTCCCAGCAGGTTCAGGAAGGGCTTTGTTCATGCATGGCATGAAGGGCGGTAGGTTGTATGGTGCAACTCGTTATATAAGTGTGGGGCAGATGTCCAAGTACTCCATAGGGAAGGTATACAGTGACTGGATAAATGGCTTGTAAAAGGATTTAAAAAGGAGGTGTTGGTTAAAAGAACGGAATGGGAGGGAGGTTGGGGACTCCTATGTTTGGTATGACAGGGAGCTACTCCCCCTTTCTTATTAACCCACCTTAACTCTCCTACCAGGGGGAGGAGGGATGGTGAGCTTCCAGGAATGGATTGGCTGTGGGGGGACCTGGATGGAAAAAGAGGGGGAGCTGGCAGAAGCCTCCCCCCCTATAATTATGGAATGACCATGGTGTTACCTGCATTGTACACTTTTGTCTGCCGGGTAGTCCCAGACATCTAATAATAAAGTTGTGGCCTGTCTAAAACCATGTCAAACATCTCCTGTCCTTCTTTCGATATGGTGGGACAGTAGCATATAAAGAGAACTGTGCTATAATAAAACTGATGTGTGATGTAGATATCCTATGACTATGTGAGGGGCTTTGTTTGAATATAGCACCATTAAGATGCAATTATCTTTACTACATTATTATCTTTTAACAATTTATGTATGCTGAAATTTCTGTAAATCAACCATGGGGCGGAGTGGTGGGGGAGAGGTTTCTGCCATATAAGAAAACTTTTGAAAACAGCGTTAATCTCTACTTTGGGTTTGTGTCTCAAGGAGGCACAGAATCTTTGGAGCCAAAAGATACCAACCAGAGTGTACTCTGGAAAATGCTCTTCCCAGTTCATTGGGAACAGCCACCCCCCAAGTTTTATCCTCATTTGTGCTGTTTTTATCCTCATTTGTGCTGTTTGGTCACATGATGGATAAAAACCTGCTGAAGTCAATGGGAGTTTTTCCTGTGAAATCACTTGAGCCAGGATTTCACCAATAGTTCCTGAATTTTAGCTCCCCCACCCAAATATGTATGAAATTAAGGCAGGCTTGTAGCACTATATCTTTGAAATGTTGCACGGGGAAAAAAGACGACACCTTATGAATGCTTAAGAGACCTTATTACCATGGTGGAAGTGGGAAATAATGAAGAGGACAGGTCACTGATTCAGAGCTATCTGCATCATTTTGTAAACTGGGAGCAAGCAAATAATGTGTGTTTTAATATGAACTAAATGCAAAAATATACATCTAGGAACAAAGATGGGGGACTCTATCCTGGAAAGCAGTGACTCTGAAAAAAGATATTGCGATGTAGTGAACAAACATGAACCTCACGGGGCACAGAAATGAAAATGCACTTGTATTTTCTCAATTCTGATCAGTTGTTTATTTAAAAGCAATTCTGAGGAGTGCTACTGTATAGAGAAGAAATATCCCTACCCTGGAATTGCAGTTACTTTCTGGAAAATTGCAAGTTTCTTCCCTGTAGTTCTCAGGCATGAATGCGGTCTGTAGCACTAATGTAGAAAAGGTTTTGCTGTGATGGCTCCACGCAAATAACAAATTAACAGATCTCATAGAGGAATCAAATCTCCATAATTCAGCATTCAGAGGAGCAAAAATAATGTAGGCTATCTCCACTCTTTCAGAAGTGACATCAAGATTTAGATTTTTAATGCACTGCCTCTTTTCAGCTCATTGGTTTTTAAATATACACTTTTTAATATCTTTCATCAGGCGTTCACACTATCTTCCAGACCAGATGTGAAATCCCCCAAGTTTGCCACCCGAATCTTAAGTTGTGGCAAAGGGCTTGCAGTGGTCTGACTTCTGTTCTGACCTTGGTCCTTGGAGTTGGTCTCCCCAGCAACAGGACCACTGATTTCATGTTTCTCCCCAGCCCCACACAGACTTTCTCTCTCAGGGACCTCTATGTTAAAAACAGCCAAGAAACCTGGACCTAACAGCTTGACTCATGAATAGGGAGCAATTTGAAAGTTGGGGTATTCTGACTCCCTCTTCAGTACCCTTCTTTCAGTAAGAAAGCCTCCATATTCATGTACGTTTTCTATATACTCCATCAATAGTGTTAAAGTCTCAGTTTCATCCCTTGGGAATTCATTCATCACGCCTTTGAACATTACTCTTTGTGCTGCGCTGTTTCCTATAAATAAAAATTATGTTTCTAACACCATTATATACTGCTATAATCTCCTCAAGGAGCCTTATTTATCCCAAAGACGAACACAGAGATGGTTACAGCTGCTACCAGGCCCAGCACACATACATTCACTAGCAGGGGTGCTGGAACTAGGGGTATTGGGGGGTGCAGAAGTACCCCCTGGCTTGAAATAGTTTCCATCATATACATGGTTTATAGTTTTGTTCAATGGTTTTCAGCACCCCCACTATGTAAATTGGTCCAACTCCACTGTTCACTAGCCATTGCAAACTGGACGCACATGTTTCAGCTGGAAGGCTGTATATGCCATGTTTCTCCTTAACCACCACATTTTTTCCTAGAAATATCCCCATTTTCCTGCCCCTTTTTTTCAGATACTGCCTACTTCCTGGAGAAAAGGGACATTTTGTCATACCTGTCTCTCTTTCATCCTTGCGAAAAAGTAACTGCACTGATCTGACCTCCACCAACTCTGTTGGGGATATGGGACAAAAAGAACAAAACTCAGTCCTTAGCTAGATACTTTCCTCTACTGATGGATTGATTTGTTTATTGCTTACTTATACTGCCATCTGTTTGTATTTAGTTTGGGTATTACTGGTATTTATTTAGTTGTGTTATCTTTGGAAAATATCTTGAAGAGAAAAAGAGAGGCTGAGATCCCCTGCTTTCTGCATGGAAAGAGACTAGACTCAAGTACAAGAGTCAATGGATATGCCTTTCTCAAACAAGAAAAATGGGCAAAATTTCTCTGTGTAGGCAAGTAAGTCCCTTTTAATTTTAAAACTCTCTAATGGTTATAAGGGTAGTCTTAATTTTCTTCTATTGGAGGATGTTAAACTAAGGGTGTCTCCTAACTGGCTGGGGAGCTGTATGGGGGATTTTAATTTACATCAGAAGATAATGCATGAGGGAAGCAGTACCTTGAGGATGGCAAGAATTCTATTGATGGATACAGCTTTACTTTTTAATTAACCCCCTCACCCCCCGCTTTTATGCTACTACAAAACATGTTAGTAGCGTGGTAGAGTTCTTTCTCTTTGTATTTTTTTAAAACTTCTTCCAAGTCTTTCTTTACTTTCATTTGAAATCCATTGTCTCTTGGGTTTCCAAAGTTGCTTAATGGATTAATACATTAGTCATCTAGATCCTCATTTCGTGAGCATACAAATTTAAATCTTGGTGTAGGTAGTTAGGTCAGCACTTTGTTCTTACTGGTGAGTCTCAAATTTCTTGTTCTTCACTATGTTGGCACAGACTTCTAGAAGGTTAGGGATGACTTAGTCTTGGCCTAAAAATTACAAATTTCTCTCACTTTATCTGCAGGTGTGCATTTATCATGGGTGATCAGATCTTTTCCATCAAAGAGTGGTGTGACTTCACATTAATACTCTATGGGAACACACCTGCAGAGGTGCCATGTCAGGAAATGCAGCTTACTGTCCCCACTGCATCTGTCACGCTTTGTGGTGAGATAGGAAGTAGCAAGATGGTTTGGCCCTTCCTCATCCCCACTCTCCTTTTGAGTGCTGTGGGCATTCCTTATGCTCCTCTGAGCCGTTATGTGGCCCTTATGCAGGAGACAAAAGAAAAAGCAGATTGGGTGAAGAGAGAAGGCTTTATGCATCCTATTATTTTTCCTTTGGGTAATCACCACCTACATTTTGACTAGGCCCAATCCAACGCATTGTTTCTCCTAAATTCTGTGAGTTCTCTAGATGTCTCTTTTTGAACTTATCTTCTTAACATTTTAACTGTTATCACTTGTATTGTAGGAGCGCCTCCAGATATGATTAGGGCCCTTTTGTGCTAAGTAATAAGCTTATCTAAAGAGACCAGACAAAATATAGGATGGGAAACTGAGGCACAAAGAGATGAAGTAAATTGCCCAAAGTCAACCAGCAACTGGCAAAGGCAAGACTAGAACCCAACTCTCCTGACTATAGTGTTCTATGCACTAACTCACATTGCTTATATTACCATATAGCCATGGATATCTGTGAAGAGAAAATGTTTATTTTAAATATTTGTATATATACTGTATGGTTAGAATTAAAGTTTATTACTAGAGCTGGTCAAAAGCAATGTGCTTTGGTCAAAATTCAACCAGTGTAATTTTCACCTAGAGGGGGATATCGTTCGCAGAACATCAAAACTTTTCCAGGTCCTAGAATCTATGGAGAACAAGTACTTGCCAGACAAAGTAAGAGGTATGTAACCTCACAGTGCAGAAATCACGTGATAGAGTTGGGACTGAGCAGGGGGAGCGGATTTTGGTCACATAGAGAGAGGAGCTTTGTAACAAAGGGCTCAATCCTGGAAAGGGCTAAAACTAAGTGGGATTTGAGGGTGCTCAGAACCTCACAGGTAGAGATCTGGCCAAAGTAAAGTAGAATCTAACTCCAAATATTTCTTGGGAAAACATTGTTAAAATGATGGAGAATTTTTTTTTTTCTGACACATCCTATCCAACATTCTATGCTTGCTTTTTTCACTGGAGAGAACTACAAGACAAACTCATTTGAGAATTAAGTCAAATTCAATTTTGGTATTTCATTAGTTGTCGGATTGTTTTCAGTGTGGTGGTGTTTATATTCGGTGGCAGTTACCCGGGGAAATTCATGGCACTGAGACTTAATGAGATCCATAGAATCTGTGCATATATTATTATTTGTATTGCCATAGTGCCTAGAAGCCCGAGTCATGGCTCAGCAGTCCACTGTGCTAGGCACTGTACAAACAGAAGAAAAAGATTATCCCTGTCCCAAAGACCTCGTAAGCTAAGGATAAGAAGAGACAACAGATGGATACAGACAGATAGGGGAGTACATGGAAACAGTGAGACAATATGGGTCAGCAAGGCTGGCAGTAGTCTCAGCATATCACTGGCCTAGCCATTGTCAAGTTTTTATAGGCATCACTGCAAAAGGAGAGATTTGAAGGAGAACAATTAAGTGGATTTGTAGAAGTTTACGGGAAGCTCTACCTAAGGGTGAGGGGCAGCATGGGAAAAAGCACGAAGGTGCTTGTTTGAAAATTTAACAAGCGGAAAGGACAAAGACGGCCTTTCCTGGGGAGAATTAAAGTCCCAAAACTGACCACAGAGCAGATTATATCTATATGCATCTTTTTATAGATCTCACTGATTATTTTGTAGATGAAGAGGAGTTCATAGTTGAGTGAAATAGGGAACAAATCTGCAGTTTCTGGTTTCCTGTGTTTAAGATATATTGCAGGATTGTGTGGAATACTCAGAAAGATACTGCGCTCAGAAATAAATCCTTATCCTGTATCTCCATCACTTTTCCCTTGCAACAAGCATAATGAAGGCAAGGCTCAGAGTTATCCAAAATAGAATGCTAATTAAGATTTTTAGTCTTCTAAGAGAGAGATGAAACTACTTAATAGGTTCTTCAGGCAAAAACTGTGTTTTTTGTCCTAGTGGGTTAGATTTCTGACTTGCTATTCATTCAGTAATTAACTTCTCTTGGTAACAATAAAAATGTGTATAGGCTTTCATGAAAAATTCATTTAAATTTGTATGGAGTGCAAAGAAAAAGAACTAATGCATTGTGCAAGATGGTGCATGGCTAAACACTCAAAAAAGTGAGGGCATGCAAAACTTAAAGCTTTCCAAGCAACATTAACTCTGCCAAGTTTCATGTCCTGTATGTTTTATAGTATACATTTTACAGTGTAAAGAGGAATATATTGAACCACACATTTAATGGAGAAAACAGGAATAGAAAATGGATCATATTATTTCATCAGATATTTCTTCTGTTGAAACTTTATTTTCTGGTTGGTTGTGATTTTAACCGTGAAACCTTAATATAGCATTAATATTTTTTCCCATTTAATTTCCTCCATCTCTGCAATTTTTCCTCCTTGTGTTCTGCAGGGCAAATGCACTAGTTCTGATGCATTGGTGGGTAATCTGAGTCTGAGTGTGGTGCCCCCTGGTACTATATTACCTAATGTGGAAAACTGTACAGTGATTGGATAATGACTTTCCTTAGGCCATCAGGGTTCCCCAGTGCTCAAATTAAATATATTAGGGTTACATTTTACTTTCAGTGAAATCCACATGCAAGTATTCCCATTATATGTGGATATGACACACAATTAGGATAGTAGAAATGAATCTGCCAGCAACATGGATCTTGCTGCACTGTCTGACTCATAGATTTCACAATCCAAATGTAAGATGAGTCTCTCAAATAGAGTGGTAGTAACTGTGCAAACCACCCCCATGAAGCCCTTTTTGTCTGCCCCAGCAGTCTGCAACTTACAAAGGTAATATCAACTGAATTTTAATGTATGTTTCAAATATGTTTATAGTTAGGTTCATTTAAAGTTTCAGTGCTGATCTGCAAAACACATTGACGATAATGATGATAATAATACTTTAGCACCTTACATATTCAGAACACAGTACAAACATTAACTACGTGTCCCTGTATATATATCATGATGCACATGGCAGAATTGTGTCTGTCATCAATACGAAACAAATTTTGTGATCTTTATGAACCTTTTATCCTCCAGGGAGTGTCATAAATGACATGTTATTCTTTAGTGCTAATATATGCAATAGTACTACTTGCTCGCTCACTCCAGACTACCGTGTATGAGTGACTCTATCTAAAAACTAAATCAAATAACATAATCACTGAAAGTGACCATCATTTAAGCAGAAACCAGGAGATTAGCTTCCAAATTGCTGGTTCATTGTCCTAAAGCAAAACCAATCATAAGAACTGCTATACTGGGTCAGACCAGTGGTCCATCTAGCTCCAGTATCCTGTCTCTGACATTGGCCAGTAACAGAGCTTCAGGGTCAGTGTACAGAATAGGGTAGTTGGAGTGATTCACCTGGTTCTGGTGTATCTGATCCACCTGATCTTCCCTTCCAGGCTTCTAGCAGTCAGAGGTTTGGGGTCGCTCTGAGCATGGGGTTGCATCCCTGATCATCTTGGCTTGTAGCCATTGAAGCATCTGTGCTCCATGAACTTATCTAGTACTTTTTTTGAATCCAGTTACACTTTTGGCCATCATAAAATCTCAGGGCAATGAGTTCCACGGGTTAATTGTGCATTGTGTGAAAAAGAAGTTTCTCCTGTTTGTATTAAACCTGTCATCTGTTAATGTCATTGTGATTTTTGTATTGTTGGAGAGGGTAAATTACATTTCTCTATTCACTTTTTCCACACCATTCATGATTTCATAGACCTCTATCACATCCTCATTTACTCATCTCTTTTCTAAGCTGAACAGCCCTAATCTTTTTAGTCTCTCTCCTCATATGGAAGACTTGATCATCTTTGTTGCCTTTCAGTGAACCTTTTCCAGTTTTACTATATCTGTTTTGAGATGGGGTAACCTTGGTAACCAGAACTGGACAAGGTGTGGTCGTACTAAGCATTTATATAGTGGCATTATATTTTCTGTCCCTTTCCTAATAGTTCCCAACATTCTCTTAGCCTTTTTGACTGCTACTGCACATTGAGCTGAAGTTGTCAGAGACGATGACTCTAAAATCTCTTTCTTGAATGGTAGCAGCTAGTTTAAACCCCATCATTATATAGATGTAGTTGGGATTATTTTTTTTCCAGTGTGCGTTACTTTGCACTTATCACTGTTGAATTTCATCTGCCAGTTTGTTGCTCGGTCACCAAGTTTTGTCAGATCTTGGTAGTCATCTTTGGATTTAACTATCTTTAATAATCTTGAAGTAATCAGAAGTACATGTTGGCCAAACTAGAGCTGCTCTTGAAATCTGCTAGCCAAGTTATTTACATAGTAAATGGATCCAGAGACTGGTTTAAATATACTTTCAGAGCTTTTGACCAGATTGTGCCAATGTGGTATTAGCTGAAAAATGCTCAAAATCTGTTTACACTGACTTATTTTGTTCTGCATTTTGGATTTTCAGAATTTAGCTACAAAGCGTAACATTCAGAATGTGAAACTTTTCCCTGAAATTAAAATGTTGACCCTTTGTTATCTGAAATTAAAAGAAAATAGTTCATGTCACAAGGTAGGTGAGGTACTATCTTTTAGTGGACCAAATTCTGTTGGTAAGAGAGACAAGCTCTGACCCACACAGAGCTCTTCTTCAGGTCTGGGAAAGGTACTCTGAGTGTCACAGCTAAGTGCAAGGTGGAACAGATTGTTTCGTATAAGTAGTTAGAACATATTATAACAGACCATTCAATGTAGAGTGGCCCATTAACTCCTCTGCATTCATAGGTCAAAAAGAGGGAATTAGCGGGTTACAGATTGCTGTAATAAGCTATAAATCTGTGTCTTTTTTCAGTCCATGGTTTTTAGTGTCTAGCAGAGTTATGAATTTCAGGAATATTGTTTGTCACACATAACTTCTCCAGAGGGAGTTAGCAGCTAACTATGATTTTATACATTTTTTAAATCAAGTAACCTAGAATGGTGCAAATGTTTAGCCTTCATGTTAACTGCCATGATTTCTTTTTTTTTTAAAGACCTCTGTAGGATGTGTGTATGTGTGCAATGTTATAGGTATACACATGCACAAATGTGTGTACACATCTTCTAGGTAACATGCCTCCCCACATGTGTTTGTTTATTTTATATATCAATATATGATTTATTTATAAAGACACTGAAAATAATTTAGTTTTAAGATGAATTAAGTTCCTATGACACAGTAAAAGAATTTGCATTTTCATGTCACTGATTTTAATAGCCACAAGGGGGCATTGTGGCTTGGTTGTCATTCACAAACTTACAGTGTGCCTGTAAATCTTAAGTCCGGGGAACATTTGTGATTTCTCTTAAGGAGGAATCCTGTCTAGTAGGGAACAGATGTGGATTTCTTTTGCTTTACTAGAAAACCATAGTGTTGTCAAATTTGCTAAGCACAGTCAATTGAAGATTAACATACAATAAGCAATATGAAAATATCTAACTACAGTACAAAGTAGATCACATTTTTTATGCTTCCTCTGAACTTGGAAGTTGTAGGTTTCACTAGGGTATGATAAAACAAATTCAGTTCAAGTATATCTTTTAAATAAACTTTGAAAACTTGGGCAATGTGGTGCCCTCATTTTTTAAGCAGGACCTCCAGTTAATTTCAATAAAGAAAACATTAGAAGGTACTGTAGGTCCTACACATCAAGTGGGATTAATAGATGATAATACTTTGTATTTGTGTGGCACCTTTGATGTGAGATTCTCAAAGTGCTTTACAAACATGTAATTAAATCTCATAAGAACCCTCTTTGATGGATGTAGTATACTCATTTCACAGGTGAGTACATGGAGGCACAGGGAAGTTAACTGACTTCCCTAATCAGCATTCAAGTCAGTGACAGAAAGAGGAACATACCCCAGAAGTCCTGGCCCAAAGTCTTCTGCTCTAACCACTGAACCACAACTCCCTTACTATAACTTGGAATTTCTGTACAGCAATTAAGAAAAGTATGGTGCAGCTGTTTTCACTAGAAATGCGTGTGTTTGGGGGGTGTCTAGCTGGGAACAATTGGCATTATTAAATATTGTTCTGCTGAGGGACCACTTTTTAACTCCTGTGTGTAAGATAAGTCATCATCAATAATTCTTGTAGAATTTCTTTTGTAGTTTATTTCTCAGTATATAGTTATGCACTCAGCACTGTGGCACACATTTGAATTATTATATTGAGGGAAACATTTGCAGTGGAGCCTGTGTTTGATGTTACTTTCTATTGTCTGGTGCAAAACCAGGGCTTATATCCAGTAATTTAGATATCAGTCCTCAGGTAATAGACTATACGCTGGATTTCATATGTTAAGATGAATGCCACTTACGGGCCACAAGATTGTGAATGCTGCTGTCTGTTCTAAGGCCTTGGGGCTTGTCTACGTGGTACAGCAAAGCATACCAGAGAGGTGTGAGTTGTAAAGTGCTCTTAAATGCTATGCTCTAGCTACCCTGTTTAGATCTTGCTGGTGCTTTGTAAAAGATGCCTAGTTCACATTAATGTAGTACCGATTTACAGATCACACCCCCTTTAGTGCTTTGTTGGAGATATGCAACAACTATCCCAAACTAAAAAGAAAAGGAGTACTTGTGGCATCTTAGAGACTAACAAATTTATTTGAGCATAAGCTTTCGTGAGCTTTAGCTCACGAAAGCTTATGTTCAAATAAAGTACTCCTTTTCTTTTTGCGGATACAGACTAACATGGCTGCTACTCTGAAACCTATCCCAAACTTGTTTGTTTTTAACTCACTTCCTAATCTTACGAGTCAACTTATTAGGGCTTCTGGCATCTCATACCTATAGTATCTGGTAGGATTTTAGTGTGAACCAATAATCCAGGCACTTTAACATCTCCTATAAGCAGCTTATCAACGGCTGTTGTCTCCTGTCCTGTGGCATAGGAAACAGCAAACCTCATCTGAATCAAGCACTCCACAGTTTTAAATACTGAATCCTCTTCTATTATCAGTGTTTCCCCTCTGTTCCACACTCCCTCCCTTCTAGTGTCAGGATACAATATGACATACGCTGATGTTACATTTTTTTTTTCTTCTCAACTTTTATATTTGTCACAATATTCAGCCTCACATTGAAACCAGACGCTTCTTTTGACAGTTTTATTTCAAAGTTTGTCATCTCTCCTGGTGACCTTACCTTCTTTTTCTTCTGCCCACATATTTTCTACACTGTGCACTCCAAACCCGCCTTCTCTTGGCAGGGCAACCTCTCTAAATGTCTCTTCTATAAATCTTTCATTCTCCTAAACTTTTCATAGTGTGGAAAATTGGCTCTCAAGTAACTTTGCTCTCAGTATGCTCAATAAGAGGACACTATGAGTACATGTGTTGCCCCTGGATGTCTTTACTTAGAGGGCACCAATTCTTGTATTACTTTAGCAAATCACTGGCTTTCCTTCCATTTTAGATCCTTAATTGCTAAGATTTACAGTCTCTTATAATCTGTGCAGAAAAAGCTTCCAAAGAGAAAGGATGCTAGATATAATGTAAAGATATTCACTGACTCTGTAGTCTCTCATTCTGTCAGCACCAGTTGTAGTCCAGTTAAACTAAACGGTTCAGTAATGGTTAGAAGAACTGCTTCAGATTAATTTAAATGTTATACATCAACATGGCCAGACAAAACCAGAAAAGAACCAAATGAGATACTTTGTACATGTTGAAAAAGACTTGAGGTCTTGTACTGGTTCATTTTAAAAGTGAATTTTCTTTCCAAAAGAAATTATTTTAAGCCTAAAAAAAGTTTCTATAGTAGAGATGTCTGCCCGTTGGAGCAAAAGATTATGAATTGATTATACTATGTTACTGTTTGCATATCCTCAGATATTTCTTGTTATTCTAGTTGAGTACAACATTCAGACAGAGGTTGCCAATAAAGTTTATTGTAGGAGCTAAGTGTCAATATCTGAAGTACCCCCCACCTAGGGTGCTTGTAATTAAAATGCCACAGATAGTCTGGGAGATGCATGAAAATTTGATGGCAAATTGATTTCAGGTTCATCTTGAAATTTGTCCTCAGCTGGACTCGATACTGCTGGCAGACATTGGATGGCTTTTGTCAAAAGGGTTTGCTGGGATGAGACAGAGGTGACTTGATCTGAATATTAAATACAGCACTCTGCTTGTGACAAATGGTTCACTTAGTACTAAAACACTCCTTTTTTTATATACACTTTATTGTCTGTGCAATGTATAGGATGCCATCATTCAGGTCTATTTTACACAGAAAAATAAGTTATTTAAAAGTAATTGGGCATATGAAAGAGAAGATTTAGAGATACCAGCTTCTAATCTCAATATAGATAGTAGAAACTTACAAACTCTGTAAACAGCGCTAGTGCTAAGATTTAACTGAGCAGCACCAAGAAAAAATATGTTGTCAAGATAGTGTGTAGATTTAAAACTATATCTATATTCTGTGGGACTTAATTTCTTATTTAAAAAAGTAGAGAAAGCAATTAGAGCACGTATATAGTTCTCTTGTGCACATTACTGATAAGAATCTTTGTAATTTCAATATAAACCTCTATTCATAGATTTACATTTTAGGAGTAAACTTCTGCTCATAGTAGACACTTTAAACAAAGTCTCATGATGAGAGTAAATTATATTTTATGAAATATGAAAATAAGTTTAGCTCTGTTTTTAAAAAAAAACAATTTGTTTGGGTGTATATGTTCTTATATACTGTGTCCCAAGACTGTAACATCTCTTTATCAGGGTTAATCTGGGATTTTTTTTTTAAGGTAGTTTCTCATGCTTGTTTAGGGCCTGCTTATGCTCATCCTTCAAACAAACAAAACCTGAATAACAAACATTACAGGATTTTTTGAGGGGTGTGTGTGGAGAGTTGTAGTGGGGTTCTCTGTGCTGAAGCAAGAGCAGGAAGGATTGTTGGAGAAAAGGAGGGAGTGGGGAGAAATGTAGGAACGGAGTAAATGAGAAGAGGAAGGGAAGGGGGTAAGTAGTAGCATATGGGCAGGGAGAACAAAATTGGACAGCTGTAGTATTCCACTGGTCGGAGAAAGGCAGGATGAAGAGGGATCAACAGCCAAGAGTAACACACATATGGCAGGTGGGGAAATAGGTTGAGGGTGAAGTCTTGGCTCCACTAAAGTCAATGGGAATTTTGCCTTTGACTTAATTGGGGGTAGGATTTTATCTTCAGAATTGGAGCATCAGAGTTGAGTGAGTGATGATGGCAAGTGACTGTGAAGTCTTCTCCTGGCTGCTTTTATTTTTCTCCCTGTGGAAGAGGTCCAGGCTTGATCACTCCCATTTGGACTTGCACAACATTTCACTCTTTCCCTATCCACGGTATATTGTTATATTACTGTGAGAGAGCAGAGGGAGTGAGGGGGCTGCCTGGAGCAGGCTTGCTAAATGAGCTAAATAGAGACACCTGGCGCAGGGAGGTAACCAAAAGCTGTTAGTTCCTTGAAAAGAGCTGAAGCAATCATTTGAGAGAGCTGACTCTGGAAGTCTACAGGGGAGTCAGTTCTGAGCAGGACAGCTGAAAGCTGAACCTGAGGTGGGTCACCCCGAAGAACTCAGGAAAAAGGAAAAAGACTAGATGAAGGAACCCTTTCGCTCACCCAGGCTCTGAGGGAAGAGCCATGCCTTGGCACTCTGCTTTTTACTTTTGAGTTACCATCTGAATAAACCCATACCCTTATAAGGGAGGCAATTGGACAAGCATGTGTGTGTAGTCTCTGTAAAAGGGCCTGGAAGAGGGAGAATACAGGGCAGGGCAGAGCAGAGGCACCTTGACCACAAGAGGACATGTGGGCAGCCAATTACATGCAAACAACCGCACTAAAAAGGAGTTATGTTGCAAAGTCAAGCACTCACAAATTAGGACGTGCCAACATTAAGATTTCCCATATAGCATTAATTCACCACCTTTTTTTCATAATGATACAGTCTTTAATTACATAATCTGAATATTTTTCCACAGTACCACACCTCATTCAGGTCACAGGGTGAATGGTGCTCAATGAATGAATCAGGTTTTGTATAGGGTATGGACCTGATGTGTATAGGGTACCTGCTTCATTTGTTTCAGTCTCCCTCCCTGCTCTCAGTTCTGATGCCTGGTGCTTGGTATGACAGTGGCCTGAATCAGCTGGGAGCAGCAATTGTTGGGGAGAAACCTCTTCAGTCCCTGCAGTCCTGGGCTGGAGCATGCTCAGTATGGATGGAGTTGTCACAGAATTTAGCTGCCAAACTCTAACAAGTCTCCACTGAACATGTACAGGTTTTGGGTTTTTTTCATGGCTTATAACTTTGCGAAATTTAGACAGAATTTCATGGGGATAAAGGAGGTACATCGCTGACACCAATGTGATCCCCTGGCCAAATTTCAAGCCTTTGCTCTAAAACACAGAGGCACTAGAGATACTCAATTAAACAATTGTATGAATATATTTTAACATAGACAAAACAACATATTTTCCCTGAACATCATCTTAGAAATGGTTGTTCCATTTTTTGCTGAAACTTAAAAAAAAAAAAAATCAGCCTTAAGATATCTGGCCTGGAACACTTCAGCCCAAACCATTTAAAAATTGGCAAAGTATTAAGCAACTGAAAACAGGGTCTTATAACTGAAAGTGTCTGGCAACCTTAACTATAGGTTACTGCTTTTTCTGCCTATAATATCAACTGACTATTCTGTTTCAGAGACCAAAATTCAGGTGAAATTATGCTGTTAAGCGTAATTTAAACAGCATTTTCTTAACACAGCTTTCCATCTAAATAATGCCAGAAATTGTCTCTTTGGGGCTTTAGAGCTGTAAGTTTAGGGCTGTTTCCTATTTTACCCACTGGCTGAACTGATCTGTGGGAAATTGAGAACTGCACGATAGTGACATGAGGATTCACTTTATTTTATTTTGATTTTATTTTTTAAATACACATACTAGGATTGCCCATCCCAAGCTCTTGGCAACTCTCCCAATATTTAAAATAAAATAAGTCAGCAATTGCACTGGAACGAGGGAGAGCGTGTCTCTTAGGTGACCCAGTTCTATACTTAAGTAACTGATCTTATTTCAGATGGTCAGTTTATTTCCTCCTTTTGTGACACTGGTGATATTGTGTTTTTATTTCCAGCTAAGGTTGATTTGTTCACTTTGTAAATATTATATGGTACAGAAGTCTTTATTTTTTCATATAATCCTTGTTTACAAAGTCAATACAATCAGCTTGAAAATATGTAGCAAACATTGCAGTATATTAGAATCTTGTGTATTGTGTTTGCTGTAGGTACAAATTCAATATAGCAACTCTCCAACAATTGACATGTCAAGTAATGTATCAACTTCTGGTATATTACTTTTTTCTCATCGTATTACTACTTATCAAAAATAACTCACCACCCACATTTTTCTTCTCATTACGAGCCAGAACTGTAAGATATACTGAGTACTATCCAGTCCTACAGGTCTCAATGGGATCTGACAATGCTCAGCATCCTTGCAGGAGGTAACCTGGATGTAGCAACATTGTATCCTAAAATCACACAAAGGCATCTTTGTGATTTCATTCAAGGAGATCATTCCTTACGTTTTTTGGGGGTGGGGAATCCATTTCAATACCAAAATATTTTAAAGAATAAATGTAAATAAAATGAGTCTGTTGAATGTATACAATATATATTTGAAATGTTTTCTATTACTATATAAACACAATTTCATTTATGCTAAAAATCAGATGTAACTCAATCTTTCCTTTAACTCATGAATTATCACATCTTATTTCAAATAGCAGAGAAATGGATTGGGCATTTGACTGGGACTCGGGAGACCAGAGTTCTATTCCCAACTCTGCAATTAGCCCTGTTGGGTGACCTAGGGCTTGAAGTTTTAGTTGTGCAAGCCACTGTTTTCCTTTGTTCTTCACTGCCCCAACATGGTGGGTCATGTGCAGCATTTCCTGTCAAACCCAAAGAGCTGTCACCATATTTGATCAGTGGCTGTAATATAGTGGAATTTGGTGTTCTTGAATTATGAATATGGAGGTGCCTTATCACACACGTGCCACTGAACAGCACAATTTCTAATATTTCAATTTAATCAGCAGTCTTTCCTGAGCTTCACCAGTGAAACCCAGAATTGGAGAATCCAAAAATAGCATCTGTGGATACATAGCACAATTGTGCTGGTTGCTCCAGTGAGTCAAGGGTCTCTACTGAAGCTGTGCCTTGGCTAGCCTGCACTGGTGGTCTACGGGCCAAATCCGGACCACCAGATGCTTTTGAACAGACCCCGAAATATTTTTATGTACTTATCATTGTTGGTTTTTATTACTATTATTTTCTCTGGAGTCTGGACCTTGACTATACCTTGACCAAGAAATTTGGACCTTGACTAAAAATAATTGATGATCTGTGCTGTAGCCCATGCTGCACTGTCTTCACTCTACATGCTAGAGTGACTCAACATAGCTTGGGTAGGCTAGCCTGTGCACCGCTTTTGCAGCAGATGCATACTGGTGTTCTTGATGGGTGGAAACAGACTTAATAACAAAGTTCTCATCTATTTTGGGTCTCATCAGAAAGCTTACATGAAACCGGCTGATATAACAGTTGTGTGGAACATCTGAGTGACTGCTAAATTGATCAAAGGGGCATGTAACCCTGGTCTACTGTAGCCTTTTGCAGCTTTTGCACTTCCACAGAAATGCTGTGTAGCCTAACTACATATTGATGTTTTGATGCTCTTCTTGGGGCCATTGAAAATCATATGACATTTTGTAAAAATCCAAGGGGATCTCAGCCCTGGGAAATTTCCAGGGAGAGTGGGGGGAATTAAATAAGGAAAGCAGCAGGTGGAACTTCAAAGCTTCAATGGGAATGGATAACCTCTTGGAGTGCAGAGCTTAGGAAGCAAGGAACAGCATTGTCAGGCAGCAGGAGGGAGGACTGAAGCAGAGAGGCAAGAGTCTGGTGAGGAACACGTGTGTGAGCATGCTGTCATTGACAGACAGAGGCTGTCTGCCTTTGTAGCACATCATGCATGATCTGTAAGTGCCTACATGGGGAGAACATTTCTGATAGCAGAGGGCTCTTTTGCATCCGAAGATTCAATGGCTGGAATCTGGACAGATTGAGAATAGAAATAAGATCCCTGGTTTTAATGGTGAGGGTAATTAACCACTGGAACTGCTTACCAAGGGTTGTGATGGACTCTCCAACACTTGAAATCTTTACGTTAAGAGTGAGCATCTGCTCTAACTCAACCAGAATTGGGCTGGATGCAGGAATCACTAGGTGGAAGTCTATGGCCTCTGTTATGCAGGAGGTCAGATGAGATGATCCTGATGGACAGTCCCTTCTGGGCTTACAGTCTATGTATTAAAATATCATCCCAGTAGAGTAATAGTATGTCCAAAACCAAACCAGACTTAAATTGTTTCCTCGGGGAAGAGCAGACTTCTAGTAGCTTTAGCTACTTCTTTCTTATTGTTCCAGTAGTTCTGTCTGAATTTTTTTTTTAAAAGTCACGTTTAAAAATCTGATTTGATATTTTTGCTAAGTTCCTCTGTGTGGCTATTTTCAGTCTGACTCCTGAACCAGAGCCCACAGGCTGAAAATTTACTATGCTTATGCAGTCTAGTAACATATGATTAGTCCATTATTCCTTGTAAATTTTTAGAATAATTATCTATCTATTATTTAGAGTACTATGTATGCTCTTTAACTTGTGCTTGTGAGGTCACATAAACGCGGGGAGGAAGGATGGTGGCGGTTAGAGCACGGGGCTGTAAATCAGAAAATCAGTGTTCAGTTTCTAGCTCTGCTGCAGCCTTTTTCTTTTTCAGTTTCCTCACTGTTTTTCATCTTTCCCACACCAAAAAGTGGGGATGAAAATACCATGAGATAGAGCTGTGGTGAGGCAGTAAAGCACTTTAATAACTTATTAAAATTACAGGCTTATGAGTCAACTTTCAAAAACTTCTGTAGCATTTTTGAAAACCTGCCTCCTATATTACCCTGACGTACTCAATTGGCAAAAGCGGCAAAGAGTGCTGTGGCCCCTTATAGACTAACAGACGTATTGGAGCATAAGCTTTCGTGGGTGAATACCCACTTTGTCGGATGCAGGTAGTGGAAATTTCCAGAGGCAGGTATAAATATGCAAGCAAGAATCAAGCTAGGGATAATGAGGTTAGTTCAATCAGGGAGGATGAGGCCCTCTTCTAGCAGTTGAGGTGTGATCACCAAGGGAGGAGAAACTGCTTTTGTAGTTGGCTAGCCAGTCACAGTCTTTGTTTAATCCTGAGCTGATGGTGTCAAATTTTCAAATGAACTGAAACTCAGCAGTTTCTCTTTGAAGTCTGGTCCTGAAGTTTTTTTGCTGCAGGATGGCTACCTTTAAATCTGCTATTGTGTGTCCAGGGAGGTTGAAGTGTTCTCCTACAGGTTTTTGTATATTGCCATTCCTAATGTCTGATTTGTGTCCATTTATCCTTTTATGTAGGGACTGTCCAGTTTGGCAAGTTACAGCTTAAAATTCAATTGGCAAGTTACAGCTTAAAATTCTTTAGTCCCAATAAGTGTTTAAAAATAAATTAACATAAAGTCTCGCATGATTTTCTCAATCATATCCTGTTTCCCTCAGTAAATGTTTGCACACATTCCTGTAATGACATTTGTGATTCTTTTCTACAGAACAGCAATAATTAATCTATCCAGTGCTCTTTGAATACAATCTCGCTATTCTGTATACGTCATTTCTGTCTGTGAGCCCCTCCCTTCCTTCAAAAGCTATTACATGACCTCCAGATCTCTCTTAGACTCCATGTATTACCATTAGAAGACATCCACACTGGGAAATCATTCTGTTCCTGTTGTTGATTAATATTTTATCAGCCACGAGAGGAAATGGTATTCTTTAGCAACACTAATAAGTAATTGAGCAGATGAGATGCCCCTGCTAGCTTTGGTAAAGGGGTATGTAGAGGTTATAAAAGAAGAGCTTAGACGAGACTTAGGATAATAAAGTGAAAAAATTCAGAAGAAAATATTGTCTATAGTGAAAATCCAGTAACAGCATCAGCAGAAAATAAACAGCAATCATCTTTCTTAAACAATAGCTTGCCAAAAACAGTAGTTAAAAAAGCGCATCTTGCTCAAATAGGTGTTTGTTTGTTTTAACAAAAGTACTTGCTTTAAGTCTTCCAAGAAAGTTTAGAATGATTCAATGAAAACTACATACTATAGACAGTAAAAATTGAGGAGTACTTAATACACAGGTTGTTCAAAGGCTTCTTTCAGCTCTTTCTTGATAACATCAGTAGTTAGAATAGGAAAATTCTGGAATACAAATTCACACATTTACTAACTACTCTAGATTTATTCAATGTTGGATCCAAAGATGACGGTGTGTGTGATGTTCTCTTCTGGGTGGATAATTCTGTCAAGAAACATAATGATTGGCTGATGTGCAAAGCACATCTGTTTGAAAGTTTCATTTCACTTTAATAGACTTTCCTGGGCTACCTACTACAATGTGAATAGAAAATGTTGTCTTAAAGATATGTCTATACTGCAGCTGAGAGCTAGTCTCCTAGCCCAGGTAGACAGATTCAAGCAAGCACTCTATAAATAGCAATCTGGGTGTTCTGGCTCCAGCAGAAGCTCCAGCTCTCATGCCCACCGACCCTCTAGGCTTGAGAGCCTGAGCTCCAGAATTAGTCAGAATGTCCACAGTCCTATTTTTAGGATGCTACCTGAAACCCCGCTAGCATGAGTCTGACTACCTGGACTGGGAGGCTCTCTCCCAGATGCAGTGTAGACATATGCAAAGTGCTCTATTATACCACAGGCTCACATAGCTGTATAATAACATTGCATTGGTCAATGTTCTACTCTGGCAATGGAGAAAGATAAGTGCCCATGTTAAATTCTTTTAGAACTGGGAGTAGCCTTTGGTATCATTGACCAAGAAAGGCTAACAACATACTATCGATCCAGAGAGGAGTTGATTGGGTCAGTTGTGAGTGTGGGCTCCTTCGTTTCCATTATGAGACTTCCAAGAGGGGGTATACTATCCAATTGCACATCTGTCCAGAGGGCTCTTTAATTTGCAGTACCACAGGGTTATATGCTCTTGGACCTCCTAATCAGTGTGTATGTGAGGATACTAGGATATATGGATTAACATTATGCATCTTGGTGTTTGTCAGAAGAAATGTGAAGGGTTCATAAGAGATCACTGTTATGGGAAACTGGTCAATGATTGTCAGATCACAGGCAGAGTAGGGCCAATGGGTTTTGAGATGTATTTTAAGCAGGGGTAGGGGTTGGTGAGACACAGGGAAATGGCTAGAATGCTTTACATCAGTGGCTCCCAACCTTTCCAGACTATGGAACCCCTTTGAGGAGTCTGATTTGTCTTGCGTACCCCCAAGTTTCACCTCACTTAAAAACTACTTGCTGACAAAAACAGACATAAAAATACACAGACACACTATTACTGAACAATTGCTTACTATCCCATTTTTACCATATAATTATAAGATAAATCAATTGGAATATAAATATTGTACTTACATTTTAGTGTATAGTATATAGATCAGTATAAACAAGTCATTGAATGAAATTTTAGTTTGTACCTGACATCGCTAGTGCTTTTTATGTAGCCTGTTGTAAAACTAGGCCAATAGCTAGATGCATTGAGTATGCCCTGGAAGACCTCTGCATACCCCCAGTTGGTGTAATGGCAGCAAAATGTATAATTATGATTATATTTTTTAAAAATTATACAGAAGAATGAGGTCATGCATCTGACACTAGCAGCAGAGTTGCGAGACTGTGACACCACCACTGGTTTGGAGGAAGTTGAGTGTTGCTGGGCTGAGTGAATGGATAAAAAAGGGGTAGAAGAGTCATATACTAGAGCAAAATAGCAAGCAGGGTGAGAAACCATAAGATAGATTGTATGGAACAAAAAGAGAAGAGCTATAAGGATGAAGGGAACCTTCAAGAAAAATCCCTTAGGGTCTAAATTTTGTTCACATTGAATGGAAGAATTTTATTGCTTTTATTGTAGGGGATATTCTTATGGAAAACCTTAGCAACAAAGTCAGGATGATGACACCATAATTTTAGGGCTGTGTTCCTCTAAGTCATGTATTAATGATTGTCTTTTTAATATACAGGGAAACTCCTAAATTCATGGTTTTGCATTCCATATTCAGTACTGGGACTGAGGACTGAACATTTAACCTTACCAGATACCACTTTTAAAAATTAGATTTTAGACCTCGGTGGTTTTGTATTGTCCCCAAAACAAATGAGGACACTGAGGCCCAAATTCTGCAGTCTGTGACTCTTCCCTAGTAGTTTTGCCTGAATAAAGGCCTCATTAGACCTGAAGCTACTTACTGTAGACTTTTAAAAAACTACAAGATTTTATAGAAGTGTTGAACAGGAAATACAAGATCATGGATTTACTATCTAATTAGATAATGTATGTAAAATGTCTTGTATATGAAGTGTTATATAGAGACTAAGAATTGTTATTCCTGTATGGTATTTACTCCTAAAAGTAGAATTGGCTGTGTACATTGCTACTTTGTATCTTCATGCCATCTTTAATGCTAAAATGAACTTCATGAATTAGAGGATCTAATTCACCAGAATTTATTATTATTATTATATTATATTATATTATATTATATTATATTATATTATATTATTATTTCTTTAGCAGTAAGCCTCTGTAATTAGCATCTTAAACCCAAGTGGCATTGGTGATCTTTATATCAAAGTAAAATCTTCCATTAACTATGTAATATATAATAGGCAGGAGCTAGTTTTGCTACTAGATTCAAAACTGAAACAGGTTCGTTTAATGTGATAAGTGATACAGTCTTGCTTGTGAGTTGATCTGATTCCTTTGGGTTTTAACACAGAGAAAGCTTTGGATATCAACGTGGACAAAAAAGCAGAGGGTTTATTCTTCATTTCCTCACAACATGTTTGAAATATTAATAGGCCATATATTTTATTCCAGTTTCAAAAACAATCACATCAAGCTAATTGTCATGCCACTTTGCTCCTTCGAAGCTGGTAGCCAGACATGTTCTGAATTACATGTGTGACCTCAACACAGCAAGCCTTCTCCCGAGGCAAGGTTTGAAGCAGGAAACATGGGTACTAATCAACTGAGTCTTTCTAATGAATATTTATCAATGTTCCTATCTGTTTTTTCATAAAATGCTATTTTTATTTTATATTTATTTTAAAATATTGAAATTTAAATCTCTTAAACTAAACATGCTTGGAGTTGTTTTATCTGAACATTTAGCCTAATGGAAAACATATTCAGATGTACCAATAAATTATTACTCTCCAATGCAGGTAAATGCAGACTACAATATTGATATGCATTCTTTTGTTGGAATGAATGCACTGTGGCATAGGCTGGCAGGAACTAGAAACTGTTATTCCTGTAGTAATGGAAACTAGAAATGACATCTCCCCTTCCCCTAATTATGATAATATGACAGATGACGTGTTTATGCAAGTGCAAAACCTTAATTTTCCATTCCTTTCTCTGGGCTCAATTATACCTCCCACTGCATAGGTGCACTAGGCTGATGAGAGGCCACAGGGAGCCTTCCCCCTCCCCCCAACCCTCTGAGCCCCTACACCTAATGTATCTACAAAGGGTGCGAGCAACATCTAGTCCAAGCATTTGGACTAACCAGGGGAGCACAGCCAGCACTGCTGAGGGCATGAGCAGCCTCATTTCAACTCCACCGGGATGTTGGGCAGTAGCGCTGTGGGGAGTGCTGATTACAGCTTTGTACCAGGTGCAGCAGTGGGTACACCCCAGCTCGTTTTCCCCACCACAGAGTGCCTTTTCCAGCTTTCTGCGCAGAGATTCTGAGCTGTCCTCTTCCTTACAAGCATAGCTTAGCCTCACAAGGCATATTTGAGCCTTCTAACTTAATGACTCTCCTGACCCTGACCAAGAGCATTTACTAAGAGGTTGAGGTAGATCTGTGAACACCTAATTGGTCTGAATGAAGGCCTTGAGTGCTCAGCCATCCTTTTATATTGCTTTGCTCTATTACTGCTTCCCTTCACTGATCTAGCTATGTTTATTTGCCTCTGATAGGAGATACTCAGAGTGCCGAACAGACTTATTTATCCTTTCTTTTCCCATCAGCTCCTTCAGACTTGCCTCTTCATTGAGCTAGGCAGTTCTCCCTTTTCTTATAATAATTAGAGGTGGGCCTCAACTGCCAAATTCAGCCTTTCTCAAAGATCAGAGAGGAAGGAGGTTATGTTTGGATCTGCAGTTTAAGTTTGGGCCTGTTTCAAATAAAAATGGGTAATGAGGTGTTGCGTTAGCACATCTTTCAGAAGTATGTGCTGCAGATTGCCTGATCTTATGGTAGACTGCAGTTAATTTCATTAGTCTAAGTGTAATTACATTACACACAGAGGAAGCAGTCTCAGATTTCATGGCCTGTTCTGTTTTTCCTCCAGTATGCCACAGCCTTCATAATTCTAAATATTTATTTTAGTTTGGTTTATATATTTAAAAAATAATAATTTGATCACTTTCTGCAGTGATCTGTGAATGGTCCAGTGAAGAGTTAGACACAAGGTGGCTCATGGGTTTAACAGTTGTGCTGCTTACAGATAGAACCTTTTGTTTCTTCTTCTGTTGTTTGTTACCTTTTCTGTTTGTCATTATCAATATATGGATAATTAGCAAGTATTATTGACTGGAAAGGAATGATATTTCTAATTTTTATGGCACAGGACTATTAGTTGTGGTTCACTCTCACACCTCTTGGGCAACGGTTGTGGTATGTGTTGGGGCTTTGGACTGGATGGCATCAGTGGCTCTCAGGAATCCATTCAGTTTAGTGTTTTATGGAGTAGAAGTATATTACAGGTGCTTCTTCCTTTTTCATGTAACTCTTCTAATACATTCTACCCCCTTTTAGGGATGTATTACACAAATATTTACGTTGTTCACCATGTATGCGTTATATATTTTTTGCCAGATGGAATTCTACTTTCCATGGAAAGCACTATTTCAAGACTCCTACAAGCTTTCTGAAGGGTGTCAATTTTTTTTTCTCTAAAGTTCTAGTGGACTTGGAATGAAGACTACTTTTTTTAATATTGTTTGAATGCTAGTTGTGATTTATTTGCACCAGTTTGGAGCTAGATTCTGAGAAGTGCTGATCACCTGTAACTCCTGTGGAAATTAGAGAGAGTTGTGGGCAATCAGACGGTGCTCTGTGCATCTCAAGAAGTGCCCCTTAATGCTATCTCTCCTATTACTAGGGGCAAAGTCATGATATCCTTATACTCCTAAGTCTGTGCACAGGCTCGTTGACTTGAATGGAACTACTCTTTGAATTCTGTCAGGAATAAGTGTATCAAAATCTGTCCCTATGTAAATATAGTAAATATCTATCCGTCTATATATATGCATACATGTTTGTGCTAATTGATATTGGACTGCTGTGAGAAGAAAGGTATAGTTCAATTTATATTAAAGAAATACTATGATTTTTTTAAATAACTTTAACAGGCTTGTAGAAACCCACCCTTATCTTTTCTGTCTGTTTGCATTCTAGAGTGTTAGGAATCAGAGACTCAGGTAGTTAGTGCTCTCAGTGGTTGTTAATTATTAATGAAGACTATTGTGCAAATACCAGAGCAAAAAAAAAAAAAAAGTTCTAAAGTTCTAATCCCTAGCCTTCAGCCGTATTATCGAAGGCTATGATTGTATCAGAGCTCATAAGCTAAGCATGGCTGGCTTGGTCAGTACTTGGTCTGGAGCTCTCCCAGGAACACCAAGATGTTATGAGTAGTGTCTGTTGCTGATTCAGTAGGTAGAATTCTTTCTCAGTCAGTACTGAACCAATGCTTTAGCATAATGCTGCTATATGCTGATGCGATCTAAAACCCAGATCTAGACTACTTATGATCATTTGAGATCCCATTGCCTGTTTGCAAAAAATGGGGTTACTGGCTAGAGTGTTCTAGCCAATTTCCAGTTTGGGTTGTTGCATTTAGCCTACCAAATTTCCCCCCTGAAGTTTCAGCTGGGTAAGGCATGCATCATTTCAGAGAACAAGTCTTACTACATTAATGCATTCTCCCCTTTATTTCTCAGGATTCTTGAGAGAAGTTTGCACTTGAGATGGTGACTCACAAAATATGTGAGTTCAAGCCAACAGTCTACCAGGTAGAATCAACTTCACTTTGACTTTGTTTTAAAGACAGGCAGCTTTAGGCTGCTACTTTTGGGGAAAGAGAAGAGTTGCCCATTTTGGTACATTTGTTAAGTCTTTGAAGAGAATAGATTGCAGAATTTTTTTAAATTAATGTTACTCATTGAAAAACTAGAATAGTTCACATTATATTTCCCTAGACTGAGAAGCGCAAACTCTGCAACATCTGAACATTTCTGTCCACATTCATTTATATATTTTAAAAAAAACCCTCCCTCCCTCCAAACAGTGGAGCGACATGCAAGTGTAGGCTTGGTATGTGCACCAGTACTATGACTGCACCATTGTAATGAAGATGAAATGACTGTAATGATGACCTTTCTGTGCCTTTGTCTATACCATGCCCTTCTCTTTAACTGAACACCTTTCAAATGAACATGTTCTGAACTCTTGAACTGTTCATTCTGTTCACTGAGCTTATTGCTCAATCTGCAGTTTATCATTATGTGTCTCCAAAGACTTCGTGTTTCCTTATATTTGACATCTAGATGGAATTTTTCATAACCCTTTACTAGTCATAAATTGGATTGTTAAAGGGCTAAATTAATCCTGTTTTTATACTAACATCTGATTTTTAGAGCTCTAATTTAGAGAGTTTTCTTTATTTGTATGCTTTAAACTACAAGAACAAAAAACTAAAATATATGATAAGATTCTGTATTGGTGGAAGTATTTATTTCTGCTCATTTCATTTGGAATAGTACCTATGAGGTACACTTGAAAAGTTGTTTGGTCATATTTTTTCTGTATTACTATTTCTTCCCTTCTGTCTAAATAGCTGCTCTTGAGAATGAGCCAAAGCAGTGTGTTGCCAAATAAGTGGGGTAACGGTAAAAGTGAAAAGACTGTAGAAGAATGTGTATTTCCCTGTCCCATTGGGAAAGGAAATAGGAAACATGACTTAATGCTTGCAGAAAATTACTCATGTATGTTGGTCACATCCTAGGTTTCACTCCCTTTAGGAGTGAGATATCAACACCGGCTGTTTACATACTCTGTTCACCAGCCAGCACCTCATGTGAAAACACAGAGTTCAATGTACTTTTGAAGGAGTGTTTCGTGTTATATGAGTGGTATAGTAGCCAATCTCCTTATTTTTGATTTGTTCATACAATTTTAAAGAGGCAGTTGAATAAAAACTAAAGACAACGTTTTTCACCATAAAATATGTGATGAATATAAATGCCATAAAGTCTGGTGCCCAGGAAATCATCATGCTGTTCTCGATTAAAATATTGCCAAGATCTTCAACGTATCTTTATTAGTAAAGTACATTGGTGAATAATTGGAAGTTTTGGTATTAAAAGCACTTTGGAATACATATAGTGTAACAAAACAGTTTGCCATAAATAACTTACACATAATTTTTACCTTCATTTCTGCAAAAAGGTTGAGACTTGTCAGACTGGTAATAGAAGATGAAAAATCTTGAGGTATTCTTTGACCTCCTTCATGACCCTGCCTCCCTAAACTCCACCAGTGACTTGAACTCTGACTTTGAGCACAGTGAGACATAATTCTTCATCCTACTGTCATAAAAACCCCACATTCTGGTCTAGACGCATTTTTCCCTTTTACCTATTGTCAACTAGCATTATACATAAAGGGTGAGGCTTTCAAAAGCTATGTACCCATTGAAGTCAATGGAAAAACTCCCAGTGGAGTGAAGCCAACACTGTATATTTTTGAAAATCTCACCCACAAAACAATGAAATATAAGCTTTTTTTTTTTAAATATAGTGACAGGGTCAGGCCAGATGGCTACAGGAGAATGTTTGGGTTTTTTTTGTTTTTGTTTTTTTTCCCCCCGGAAATAGGCCCCACAGTCACAGGAGACTCCATCAGCCAACCTCCTCATTCTTACAGGAGAGTGTTAGAAGGCAGATATATTAGTCCCAGATTAAGCAGGTCCATTTTCCCTGGGTAAAGTAACAGGGGCAGTTCCAGAACAAGAAGGAACTTGCTGGAACAAATTCAGGCAGGCTAATTAGGATACCTGGAGCCAATTAAGAAGCTGCTAGAATCAATTAGGGCAGGCTGGCTAATCAGGGCACCTGAGTTTAAAAAGGACCTCACTTCAGTTGGTGGGGTGCGTGTGAGGAGCTGGGAGGAAGAGGCACTAGGAACTGAGAGTGAGAAGGCATACTGCTGGAGGACTGAGGAGTACAAGCATTATCAGACACCAGGAGGAAGATCCTGTGGCGAGGATAAAGAAGGTGTTGGGAGGAGGCCATGGCGAAGTAGCCCAGGGAGTTGTAGCTGTCGCACAGCTGTTCCAGGAGGCACTCTAGACAGCTGCATTCCACAGGGCCCTGGGCTGGAACCCAGAGTAGAGGGCAGGCCCGGGTTCCCCCCAAACCTCCCAACTCCTGATCAGACACAGGAGGAGTTGACCTGGACTGTGGGTTCCACCAGAGGGGAAGGTCTCTGGGCTGTTCCCCGAGCCACATGGTGGATCAGCAGAGACTGCGGGGATTGTTCTCCTTCCTTTTTCCCATGATGGCTAGTGATGAGGTTAGCTGAGTGAACGGCAGGTTTAAGCCACTAGCAAAAGTGGCCAAACTGCGGGCTGCCGTGAATCTCTGAGGCAAGCAAATCTGCCAATAAGCACAGGACCCACCAAGGCAGAGGAGGAACTTTGTCACAATATATAATTAGTTCAACTTTCCAACATGAGCAGCATTAATTACAAGTGCCAATATTATTTTTAAGTAGTGCTAACCATAAGATCACGGAAGAAAATCAGTCGGAATATCTATTAAGAAGGTGGAAACAAAGCAAATCAAACTATGTGAGGACAAGAAAATGTTCCTCATTTGTCTCTTCCTCTGAAGCCATTTCATCCATTGTTCTGAACCATATTTGCAATATGTTGCAAGTGTCATTTGTAAACAGTCATAAATTCTTGACAGCACTTAAGAACAACAGCCCTACAATGCAAGAAAAACCATATATACCAAGCTGATAAAAATAATTAGGAGCACGGAAAAATTCTCACATGGAGAGAGAGTGAAAAATACTGGGATTGCTTACCTTAGAAATGTATAGGATTGAACATTATGAGGTTTTTCAAAATAGTGAATGGTATACAGATTATGAATCAGGGAAGTCTCATAATACCAGGAATTGGAAGGTGGCAAATTCAAAACTTCTAAAAGGAAGAACTTTCACAAAGTGTACAGTTAGCCTGTGGAACTCATTGCCACATGATATAATTAAAGAATTTAGTAGGATTCATAAAGGGATTAGGCAAGCATATCCAGAGTAAAATAGTAAATATTGAAAAAAAACACCATACATTCATAGAATATCAGGGTTGGAAGGGACCTCAGGAGGTCATCTAGTCCAACCCCCTGCTCAAAGCAGGACTAATCCCCAATTTTTGCCCCAGATCCCTAAATGGCCCCCTCAAGGATTGAACTCACAATCCTGGGTTTAGCAGGCTAATGCTCAAACCACTGAGCTATCCCTCCCCCCTAAGTCCTAGAAAGGATTTAAATCATCATGCTTCGAGGCATAAAACAAATGCACATTATACAGTTAATTAAAGATTCCTTATAATTCCTCTGAGTACCTGTTGCTGGCCACATTCAGAGACAGGGTAGTGGTTTAGTCAGTGTTTCTCAACAATCGATCCATGGATTGGTGCTGGTCCCTGAGATTTCCCTGACACAGTTTAGAAAGGCAGTAAGCCGGTCCCGGTTATCAAAAAGGTTGAGAAACACTGAGCTAGACCACTGGTCTAAACCAATATGACAAGTCCCATCCTCCTCTGTTCATATTACTAATACCAAGAACAGTTGGTATTTTCGCTGAAATGCTCGTTAATTCATAATAGACTGCTGTCAATTTCCTGCAGGCCAGGAGATTATTACTGTTGTGTCAAGAAATTATTTCTCACACAAAAGCTTGCATTAAGACACATGCTCTTCAGTTCTAAAACAATAGGAGGCCTGTCATATTACTAATATGAAACTAACTGACATCAAGGCAGTGTTTTTGCTGTTTACTACTTCCAGAGCAGCTTAATTTAAGTGGAAAGTTTAATCAAACTCAAGCTTAGAAGTTAGGTTTTGATTTGCAGCAGAACACAGTGGGTGTTCAAAGCATATGTTCTTCTTTAATCCTTCAAAGAGCTTTCAGGGAATAGCAGGCAGCATGTGATAAAATACTGTAGAGAGACACTATTAACAATTTAAAATGATTTATATGGATGATTATACTTTGTGCATTTTGGCTCACTTTGTTTCTGTGGGCTAGATTGTGCCTGTTCCTGTGCAGGTACACGAGGTTGGAAAGAGAGTGCAAAGACTTCTCCTCCCTCTCTTGCACAGGAATGAGATACAATCTAGGCCGTTGTATTCTCGGCACATAAATGAGGGAGACTCCATTCACAGACGAGGTAGAAACCCCATAGGGGTAGGGCAGGGGCAGCAATAGCGCTGTTTAGTGGAGGGATTTGGGGAAGCCATAGTGCATCCTATAGAAGAGTGTTGCAAAAGTCACTGCTGTACAGTTCTCCAGAGGTCCCACAGGCATTGTGCTTGTCTAGACACAATACTTCCAGGAACTACCACAGGCTTACATTCCTTCTGCTCCACGCTCCAACCCCTAATGTGGGCAGTGTCTTAAAGCCGTAATTTCCATATTCTAGCAAATGGATCTCTGTTTTTACACATTTGTCGCTGGGTATTTTGTGATTCTGTTTAGTGAGTGGCCTTCTAACTAAATGCAGTATGTCTCGTATAGCATTGAACTAGGAGCAGGTGTGTTCAAGTGCCTCTGAAAGGGGAAAGACATAGACCTCTTAAATCATCCCTCTTGGCAGCACACTTATTCTGTTCAGGCTGATTCTCTGTTGCTGTCTTTATTTTATCATTACATTATTATTTAGCATCTTTCATTTATAGTGTGGTAGTACCTAAAGGCCTCACCAAAGGAGGGCCCTCATTGTGTCAGGTGCTGTACAAACATGTCATAAGTAATGGTTTCTGCTCCAAGGAGGTTCCAGTCTAAAAGTCAAAATATAATAGGTGGGTAAGAAAAAACAAATTGTATGAACAAATCGAAAATAAGGAGATTGCCTACTATACCACTCATATAACACGAAACACTCCTTCAAAAGTACATTGAACTCTGTGTTTTCACATGAGGTGCTGGCTGGTGAACAGAGTATGTAAACAGCAAACACACTTTTGTCCTCGTGGGTGGATGTGCCCGGGGACTGTTTGGCTGTGATTATTTCAGATGCAGGAAGCATTCAGAGCTCAGGAGACTGGAAAGTACTTCCAGTGCATATTTAAAAGACAACTGTGCTGTGCAGTTTTAACTCTCTATTTATACCATGACATTTAATGTGCACTTCCAATATTTCCTGCATTAACCTCTCCAAAAAATGTTCAAAATATCCTTTCAGTCTGCTTTTTCTTCTAAAAAAACAAAAATTTTAAAAAATGAAACTCTGGAAACTGTAGTCCCCTCTGTATCTGAAGAACAAGTACAACACGGAAAGGACATACTGGGTGTCATTCTATGGCCTGTGTTGTGTAGAAGGTCAGATTAAATTATCACAATGGTCCCTTCTTGCTTTAACATCTATAAATCTATGATGCTTAGTGTAAGCTTCCCAGCACTGCAATTTAGTTCTGAGCTCAAGAGGTGAGAGGGTAAGGTCTCCATGCCCAGTCAGGCCCTGGCTAGCTTGCTGAGTCTGCCAAGGAGAGTTACCAGTTACGGTAGCGATTTCTGTGATGTGGAAACCTGTCCATTAAGAACTTGGTTAAGACTACAACTCATTTCACAGAGGCCAGCATACATCTGCTAGATTGCAATGTCTTTAGGTCACTATCCATTAATGACATATTCAAGCTAATAACCTGGAGGCGAAGGTCTCTGACTCTGTACCAGTCCCATAAACTATACAGGTTTCAGAGTAACAGCCGTGTTAGTCTGTATTCGCAAAAAGAAAAGGAGTACTTGTGGCACCTTAGAGACTAACCAATTTATTTGAGCATGAGCTTTCGTGAGCTACAGCTCACTTCATCGGATGCATACTGTGGAAATTGCAGAAGACATTATATACACAGACACCATGAAACAATACCTCCTCCCACCCCACTCTCCTGCTGGTAATAGCTTATCTAAAGTGATCATCAAGTTGGGCCATTTCCAGCACAAATCCAGGTTTTCTCACCCTCCGCCCCCCCACAGACAGACTCACTCTCTTGCTGGTAATAGCCCATCGTGCTGGAAATGGCCCACCTTGATTATCATGCACATTGTAGGGAGAGTGGTCACTTTGGATGAGCTATTACCAGCAGGAGAGTGAGTTTGTGTGTGTATGGGGGTGGGGGAGTGAGAAAACCTGTATTTGTGCTGGAAATGGCCCACCTTGATTTTCATGCAGGTTGTAAGGAGAGTGGTCACTTTGGATAGGCTATTACCAGCAGGAGAGTGAGTTTGTGTGTGTGGTTTTTGGAGGGGGGTGAGAGAACCTGGATTTCTGCAGGAAATGGCCCACCTTGATTATCATACACATTGTGAAGAGAGTGGTCACTTTGGATGGGCTATTACCAGCAAGAGAGTGAGTCTGTCTGGGGGGGGGGAGGGTGAGAAAACCTGGATTTGTGCTGGAAATGGCCCAACTTGATGATCACTTTAGATAAGCTATTACCAGCAGGAGAGTGGGGTGGGAGGAGGTATTGTTTCATGGTGTATGTGTATATAATGTCTTCTGCAATTTCCACAGTATGCATCCGATGAAGTGAGCTGTAGCTCACGAAAGCTCATGCTCAAATAAATTGGTTAGTCTCTAAGGTGCCACAAGTACTCCTTTTCTTTTTATAAACTATAGAACTCCTAGGGTTTTTTTAGTTTTTACATAAATAAGTAGTCCTTTATTGTATCTACAAGAAAATTGTTCGGTGTATTACTTTCATTTACAGTGTTCCATTGTATATGCAGTTATTCAGAATCTCCTAGTGTTAGATTTATTCTTTTCACTTTTGTCATCTCTTCTTCATGGTTCTCTCTGACTATGCAGAAAATCAGTACATTCCTGTGATTATCTTGATTATCTTTTTCCTTTTATTGTCATTTATTCCAAGTGAAAGTTATTCATTTCCACTTACAGGTCCCCAATAGATCTACCTATCAAGATATTTTAATGTAATCATCTTCAGACCATACTTTGAAAGTGAGGATACAGTTTTACCTTAAGATGGCCTCCAGTCTTCCCCAAACAGCTCCTATCCCTCAATAAATATTAACACCCTTCCTTGAAATTGTGTAGCATAGCAAGCTGACTATCAATATTATTATTATTGTAACACTTAAGATAGGGGACAACCTCTGCCCAGGAGGGCTTTCAGATGAAGAGTAGGGAATGTTGTTGTGACATACAAACAAATTAATATGGTGAAGAATTGGTACATCTTTGTTAGTTACATGCTTTGTTGGTGTGTTTTCTTTTTTGTTTTAATTGGGATTAGACGTAGGGTAAGGGATACGTGCAAGAGAGGTTATTGAGAATAAAAGAGTAGGGATAGAGAACATAGGGAAGACAGTCATGGCTTATCACCTGCCTTGATCAGATAGGTGGAATGAAGTGGGCTAAGTTGTGAAGAGTATCAAAATGTAAGACAAGAGGCTTGTGTCTGATACAGAGATGAAGCAGAGACTGGTGGAGGAACTGGAAGGACTCAAAGTGAGTATTGACGTTGTCAGAGTGATGTGTAAAGAAGATGATCTTAGTAGCAGCATTTTGAATTGAGTTGAGGAAACCAAGGGAAAAAGGCTAAATTGAGGATGATGACCCACCAAAGGATTGACATTGAAGGACTGATCAGACAGGTAGGAGAGCCATGAGAAGACTGAACCCTAAAAGGTAATGAAGGACAGGATTTCAAGAAGTAGGGAGTAGTCTGTGATGTTGTTAAAAGCTGCTGAGAAATCAAGGAGAATGAGGATTGAGTCAAAGTCCTGAGATTTGGCCAGGATAAAGTCATTAGATACTTTGAGAACAGTGTCACTGGAGTATAGAAACCAGATTGGAGAGAATCAAAGACAGAACTGGAAGAAAGGAATTGAAAGAAAGTGCCTATAGACATCATGTTTGCGGAATTTGGAGATGAAGTGAGAAGAGGGATAGGTGGTAGGTTGGGGGGATTTTGTTTTTTAAGGTATGGAAGGTCAAAGTATTCCTTTACTGAGCAGGGAAGGAACTCGAGACTAAGATTAAGGGGAAAAGTGGGAGAGGGGGCAAGGAAAATTAAGAGACAGGAAAGGTTGCAGAAAAAGGGGTAGGAGGAAGACATCAGGCTGGAAGTCTGTGTCCAGTGAGAAGGATGAGAGAGTACTAAAAGTAAGGAAAAAGGAAAGGAGTGGGGAGAAGCCATGCTTGATCTTACTAAATGTTTTCTTTGAAGATATCTGTACGATCCTTCACAGAGATCAAGCTCACCATAGATCCCCACCTCCCTCTCTCTCTCTCTCTCTCCCCCCCCATCTCACCTGATGGCTTGATTCATAAACTGTACATTGCTCTGCTTGCACATTATAGTGGTTCCCACAGTTTTAGATCTCCATTTTATTCTGACTACAAAAATCTACATCAGAATTAAATTGACCAGTTCACTGAAGACTACAGACATGCACTATTCACTCTATGATAATCACATACAAAACTTGGGATAGAGCAATACAATTACTAATTGCTATTCACACACAGACATTCAATATTTTGTTGGAGGCTGCCTAGAATGTATGCATTTCAAACCCCTTTAACTTAAACATCTGCAGTATTTGGCATAAAAGCCTACCCTTCACCCTAGCTCTTTTGTAATTGTTTCAGTGCTCAATAATTTTTTTCATGCCTACTTATTTATTTTATTTATCTTGTGAATGAGCTACTCATTTACAGTATATAGAGGGCAGCAGTTATATGTTGAGAGAGACTGGCATAACAATACTGAAACTGAAGCAAGGGATTGCTATGGGAATAAGCAAGGGGCTTGAATGGTGGTGGGAATTCTTAATCCAACCTTTAGGTTGGAAATGGGTAGTGTTGTGCTGTCTTTATACCATGCATGCATTCTGTTACACAAGGGGAATCCCTAGCTGGCCTTCAAGGGTTTCTGTCCTTTTTGTGCCACTGTAATGGTGCAAAGGGGATGGAGTCGGGGCTGGAATCTGTCCTACTGGGTTTTTGTGTGGTGAAGCATTGATCTTGTCTGTTGGCTCGCCCATTAATGGAGCTATCATTGTTTTTATGCACTGCTCTTGGTATTACGGGATTACAGGTAGGAGGATCCTTTATACTTCATTTAGAGGAAGCTGGTGTCTGGTTGGTTAGTTTTGTGACCCTTTCCCATCTTCTCACACGAAATTGCTGTGTCCTGTTTGTGTCAGTTTGGTTTGTCTTTCATGGATTATGAATATATATATATTCAACTAAATTATTTAGTGTAATAACTATAATGTTAATGGAACTGTATGTTATGGTTGAGTTAAGGTTTGTCAGTTCGAAAATAAACATCTTGCCTTCATTTCGACATTTGCCTTTCAGCGGCACTCTGTTAAGCTGTCACATGCTATAACTTCATTAACATCACCATTTAATTGTAAGTTACTATGCCACTGGTTTTTTTTGTAGGAAAGCCTTGCATACTGACTGAGTAATTTTGATCTAAATTTCCTACCAACATGATTCAAATCAGTTGAAACATTAAATGGTCTCCAAATCTGTTTTTTATCATGGAAATACTAAGCAATGGGATGCAACTCATCCTTAAATACAGCAGCATTACTGCTGCCACTATAATAAAGATGCAAAAAGATATTTTTTTAAAGTTAGAATAAAGTGAGAGAGTAAATTTTAGCCACATCACTACTGTGCTCTGTATGTGTAGCATTGTACTACATCTGTAATTGGGAAATGTTTCAATTATTAAAAGAGGGACAATGTAACCTCTATAAAACTGAAGATGGAATTAAAAAACTACATGCTAATAGCTTTGCTGCCAGTCAAAAATGGATTTGTTCTTTACATCTTGGATACATACAGCTTATTTCAAAATAAATTCTAGGTAACATTCAACCTGATTGAATCTGCTGAAGCTCTGTTAATATATTTGTTCAACTCACTTGCACTCAAAAGCTTTTAGACAGAATATCACTTTTTCATATTATTCATGGTAATGTAATTCCCGCCTTTAATCTCTTCAGGATTTCACATTAAGTCATGATATGCAGTTCAGGGGAATTTGGATCATCCATTAATCATAGTATCTGTACTTTTGTGTGTCTACTTTTTGTCCATCTCTTAAATCAGTCACTTAGTAATGGCAGAACTATGAGAATATTCAAACTTTTGATTGAGGAGACCTTATTTATTAAACTTGTCTTCTGTTACAATGTGCACAGATTAATGCAATACATTGTACATTGAAAATAAAGCTGAAACAGAATTACCATAATCACTAAATATAATGCCCTTAACGTTTCTTATGGAAAGCCAAGTATATTAAGTAATGACTTATGTGCAGTTGAATAATTAGCTAGAGGCACCTCGACTAATATGAAGGTCCCCAAGTCAAAAATTCTAGTTTGTGTCTTCATGTAATTAAAGACTGTATCTTGCATATGCACAAGGGAGCCAAATTAAGGTTTTAATGACAACCTTAATTGTGGCATTTCCTAAGTTGTGAGTGTTTGACTTTGCAACCTTAACATTCCTTTAACATAGGGCATGAGTATGTGTGTTTTAAAAACCTAGTGGGGCTGATGGGGGATAGAAGTTCCACTTATTGACACCCACATGGGTTATTAGCGGGGTGGGATCTTCAGATCCACAGCACAGACATCTGCCTTTTGAGATGAAGGAGTAACTGATAGCAGTAGTCGTTTGTCTTTCTCTATGTGGACCAGCAACTAGAGGGGGATGAGATACACACTTTGTAAGTGGGTTTTATAGTTATTTGCTGACAGTAGAATATTGAGACTCCACAATCTTGGGTTCCATTCCAGGTTCTCCAAGGAGTTGGTTCTTGCAGTCACACATCCTTATTTTCCTCCGGTGCAAGTCTTCTCCCATTTGCTATCATCCCACACCTGTCTTTTCCTCACCTCCTTGTCCCAGTACTAGTCTCCACCCCACCCCCCCATGGGCTGTTCATTCCAGTCTCAGTATATTTGCTCAGCTGGTGCCAGTCTCCTCCCAGACTCCCAGTCCTGATCTTTTCCACCAGGCTCTTTCTCCCAATCTACTCCCTTCCCCCTCTCCCCCTTTTTGCCTGGGTCTGTCTCATGTCCTTTCTGCACTCAAGTCAGTTTGCCTTCTCCACCAAACTCCCTGGAAATCAGCTGGGGAGTATTGGGACAGGAGAGACTTTGTCCCTGCTCTCTGTTTCTGTGCCCTGTGTCACAGCGACCCGCAGGAGTTGGAAGGAGCAATTGTAGGGAGACTCCTGTTTGGCCCTTGCCATCTTGGGCTGGAGCAGACTAAATCTTCAGAGCCTTTTGCTGCCAGGCTCTAACAAGTTTCTTGTGAACATATGAAAAGTGACACTTTCCAAAGGCTTATAACTTGGACAAAATTGTGCTGATTTTCATGTATCCCTCACATAAAGGCAACCCTCTGCGAAACTTCAAGGCCCTGTTTCCAAGCATGGGCTTGCAACAGCTTTTCCACAAAACACTTGTAGAAAATGTATTAAACATTGCAAAACAATGTATTTTCCCCTAATCTCCTTCTCAGAAATGGCTGATCCATTTTGCTGATTTTTTGGGGTTTTTTTTTTTAAGTTCAGTCTGTGGCAGACTCCCGAAATGGAAAATTTGCACGCAAATGGTTAAAGTTTGGCAAAGTTATGAGAAACTGAATCCAGTGTCTTATAAAAGGAAGTGGGGCAACCTGAACTACAGGTAGTGCTATTAGCTCCGCCTATAACAACAACTTTAAGTTAAAAGGTGGGTAGAAATTATACTATCACTTTTTTTAACTGGCAACTCTTCATTTACTGGGTTCTGACATCCTTGAAGCATTGCTGAGCTTGAAATTTTGCACACCTAAACTGGTTTGTTTTTCTAAGAGAATTATCAATGCTAAATATAAAAATAAATAAACAATTTGTGCCTTTGTTTTAAGGTTATGAATATATAGTACTGGCAAATGATATTTTAGCAGCCAAAGTTTCTAATTGAGTCAGACTTCTAATATTTATGTTCAGTGTATGCTGTAAATTGAGAACAAAAATTGCTCAAAGTATAACCATCTATCATGCTGCTTGTGATATGTATGCATTGAAATAGGCCTAATGGTGAATTACTGTATTCTTCACAATATTAAATGAAAAATGTGCAGCATACAGTTATTTTAGTATGAGTGGATGAAGATATGGAGACACAAGAGGAATGACAATTAAAGCCACTAACCCCCCTACTTATATTGAAAGCAAAGCTATATGTAGCTTTTGATTAGAGCTGGATTAGTTTAACCCCGGTTGTACAAATGGTTACAGATTTTTACCATTTAGACTAACAACTTCTCACTGTAAACTATAATATGATTTATATGAATCTATCTGCCTCCATAAAGGTTTGCCCCAAGCATCTGCATTTTCTATTGCCTCTGAATCATAATGAATAAGAACGTTGAGCGTTCTTTAAATCCACTAGCATGATTCTATTTATATTTTGATACAGTTTATTATAACATAAATCCACTTCCAATATTTACTGTTAGCCATGCAAGGAAATTAGCTTCTCTGCTTATTTTCTTGTACAGCTAATAGTAATCAAAAAAGTAACTGGTAGGTACTGGTAATCCAAGCACATAATGTACATGAGACAGCAGCATAATTCACCTGCTGAGAGTGTGTGATCAACATAATTTATAAACATTGCATGTGTGCATGTATCTCTGTGCCATGTAGCTACACTTTAACACACTAAGTCAAATTCTGTTTTGACCTTTACCGTGTGCAAGCCCAATGACGCAGAGTATGCACCAGAGCAGATTTGGAATCCTGGGACCTGATTCTCAAAAAAAGTAAAAACCATAGAAACATTAGAATGGCTGTATTGGACCAGACCAATGGTCCATCTAGCCCAGTGGTGGGCAACCTGTGGCCCGCGGGCCACATGTGGCCCATTAGGATAATCTGATTGCGGGCTGTGAGACATTTTGCTGACGTTGACCATCCTCAGGCACAACCACCCCCCACCCATGGCTGCAGTTCGCCGTTCCCGGCCAATGGGAGCTGCGGGGGCCATGTCTGCGGATGGTCAATGTCAGCAAAATGTCTCTCAGCCTGCAATCAGATTACCCTGATGGGCCGCAGGTTGCCCACCACTGATCCAGCCCAATATCCTCTCTCCGACAGTGGCCAGTGCCAGGTGCTTCAGAGGGAAGTAACAGAACAGGGCATTTTTGAGTGATCCATTCCCTGCTGTCCAGTTCCAGCTTCTGGATGTTGGAGATTTAGAGACATCTGGAGCATGGGGTTGTATCTCTGACCATCTTGGCTAATAGCCATCGATGAACCTATCCTCCATGACCTTATTGAAAACTTTTTTGAACCCAGTTATAACTTTGGCATTCACAACATCAGATGGCAACAAGTTCCACAGATTGACTGGGCTTTGTGTGAAGAAATACTTCATTATGTATGTTTTAAACCTGCAGCCTATTAATTTCATTGGGTGACCTGTGGTTCTTGTATTATGTGAAAAGAAATAACACTTCCCTATTCACTTTCTCCATGCCATTTATTATTTTATAGACCTCTACCATATCCCCTTTAGCTGTCTCTTTTCTAAGATGAACAGCCCCGTCATAATCTTTTTAAGCTCACCTTGTATGGAAGCTGTTCAGTACCCCTAATTGTTTTTGTTGCCTTCTCTTTGCCTTTTCCAATTCTAATATATCTTCTCTGAGATGGGACTGTATGCAGTACTCAAGGTGTGAGCACACCATGCATTTGTAATGACATTATGATATTTATTGTTTTATTATCTATCCCTTTCCTAATGGTTTCTAACATGCTGTTTGCTTTTTTGACTGCTGCTGCACATTGAATGGGTGTTATCCAAGAACTGTCCACAAAGACTCCAAGATCTTTCTTGAGTGGCAACAGCTAATTTAGACCCCATCATGTTGTAGGTATAGTTGGGATGCCCATAAGTAATTGTGCAGAAAAAGGGGAGGGGGCAGACTAGGAAGTCCAAAGGAAACTGTGGCAAGTAGAGAATTATCTTTGGAATTAAAATCGTATCACAAATTGGCAAAATATCCAATATATCCATCTTGTAGTGATGACTTCAGAAGTATCCATTGTGAAAACACAGCTGCTAAAAGATTTAAAATAACTCATCTATTCCACGTAACCAAGGGTCAGTTCAGGAGATCTGGGTTAAAATCTTGGCTTTGCCATAGATTTCCTCTGTGTTCTTGGGCAAGTCAGTTTCCCTTATGTAATAATACTTCCCAATGTCAAATGGATGTTGTGAGACTCAACTCATCAGCATTTAAAGTGATGATTAGATCCTACGGTGGTGAGCAACATTAGAAAAGCTTATAAGTACAGCTTACAAATATATACAGGCAAATATATAAAGACAGCTTACAACTGCCTGCATCCACTAGAGTCTGTGAGATAAAGAAACCAAAATTAAATTCTGTTCATGTCTCCATAGAAGACCTGGAGTGATTTCTTCCTTTCCAAACTCGATGCACCTCTCCTACAGAGCCGTCTGGGTACCTCTCTGCTGCGATAAAAGACCTGCAATTCAACTGGCAGGGTCAGCTGACTTGGGCTGGCAGGGCTATAAAATTGCAGTGTAGACATTCAGGCTTGGGCTCGAGCGTGGCATCTGAAACTCTGCGAACGGGGAGGGTCTCTACACCTAGGTTCTAGCCCAAGCCCAAATGTCTTTACTGCAGTTTTTAGGCCCACAAGCCCAAGTCAGCTGATCCAGACCAGCAATACCCAGGCCGCGGGTCTTTTGTCTCAGTGTAGATATGCACTCTCTTATTCAGGCTTTGTTCAATGAGGAAAGGTTAGGGTCAAAGTGACTTGAGGGACAAGTTAATTTGTTCCTTTTTGGTTCTCTTTGTAGATTTACATACTGAATGCTGCCTGTATTTCACAATGAGTTTAACTATAGAAATGAAGGTGCCTCTTGGCTACACTGTTATTAGGTTGAACTCCCTGTTTTTGATGGTGTATATTACAATACAGGTTTGATTTGTTTCATATATATTGACATGCTCAATGTGAGATGTCTAGTTTTACAGTGGTTTTCAGTTTTAGTTAATGTGCTTTGCAATTTTTTTAATAGTAGCATCACCAAGTATACTAAAGGTGATATGTTACAGTACACTATTCAATTATTTGACCAAAATATTTTACTGAATAGAAAATAGCAGTATCAAATCCAAGTAAAATTTGCTCTTTGGCTTGTCAGACAAAAGTCATAACTTTACAAATTTGCATTTATAACTCTCTTAGCCTCAGAATCTTAAACACAGACATTAAATATGAGAGAAGTTTGAAAGTCTCTTAATGTATTTTATAATATACCCTACAGCATTATAATCAAGCCAATCAAAAAGTGTATTAGTGTGATGTTCTTTATTACAGTGAAGAGTCAAGAAATGGAAATGTGACATCCTATTATTATGAACTAGACTCTACATGAAGGAAATAACTGAAACCTTGTAAGTGGTCCCCATTATGGTTGATTTTTTTCCTCTAAATCAAACACATGGATATATGATGACACTTCACTGCACTTTCTAGTAACACATGAGAAAAATATTGGTTGTGGGAAACTATTTTGAGTAACGCCAGTAATTCTTTTCTATTACATTATATCTGTAGCATCCTATTTTATCTAACTTTTTGGATTTATAACGGGATATTTGTAAATTGGCAGTAGTCTTGCTTATGAAATACAAGGAACAGATTCACCATAACAGTGAAGAAGAAGAAAAAGAAGAAAATTGTACAGTAACATAACTCCATGAGCCAGAGGTCCAGCCAAACTGTGGCTATTAATCATCACCGTCCATTATTTACTGAGGATTCATTCATTGTTCCACAAAGGTATCTAGAGGGTCAATTAGAGACAACAGACAGGATTTTTCAAAGACACAAGAGAGTCAATTAAGCCCTCCTTGTAATTTTCTGCTTTAACAGCAAATGCCAGCCTATCATGCAACAGATACAAGGGAGTTTAGAAATAAACAAGGTGCTTCTTTGTATTTACTTATTTATTTTAAATGAAGTCGGTTGGCTGCTGGTAGCACAAAGTTCGCTGTCAAGCCATGGTCAAAGCAATGGGAGGATTTTAGCATTACAAATGGTAAAGAGCAAAGTTCTTTTTAGGGTCAGGACACCCTAAGCAATCAGGGAATTTCTAAGATGAAATGGTCTGTTCCCGTCACAGAGGTGAATAATTTATCTCAGGGAGGGTCTTGACTACCTAGCTCTGCTGCTAAGCACTGCTTTAATACCGCTAAAAGACTGAAGTAAATTGTTACCTGTAATCATCTGAAGTAGATAGTTGAAATGCTACACTTTTGATCAAATGACTTGATCAAAGTTGCACAGTAGTTAGTGGCAGAATAGTATTAGGACAGTCCAGAACTTGGGAATCGCTCCCCTGCTTTAGCTTCTAAACATTCTCACTTGTTTTCTCTTTGTCTGGAAATATTCCTTCCAAAAGGTCAAGATTTACTCTGTATTATGAATATTGGTTAACACCCATATGAGAATAACTGCACTCAAGTTGTTTTTTTTGCTGGTTTTTGTTTTTAAATGGAGTTTGGTATTAATGCCGGGTGTGCTGTTCCATACAATGCTAAAAGATTTGGAGGGGGTTTCCCCTGTAACTTTCATTCAATTATACTTTTACTCTATTAAGATAGATTTTATCTAAGATCTAAATAGAGTAAAAGTTAAGATCTAAACTGAAAACAGTCTCCCTAATATGGCATGTCAGTCTTGTAAGGATTTTAATCTTTTAAAATGGAGTTTTAGAATTTCTGAGGATTTGATAGTCTCTTGTGAGAGCAAATTTCTGATTGTGCTGTATCAGTGTGATCCTTTCAGCCTTGGATGCCCCCTATTCTCTGTAGTCTTTCAGCAGAGACTTCTAACTAATGACTTAGGGCCAAATTTTGCCCTTAAGATAGAGGCATGCAACTCTCATTTATTCCAGTGGGAGTTGTATGCGCATATCAGAGAGCAGAATTTGGCTTTTAGTGTGTGAAATTATAAAACACATGGTTAAGAGATCCTTCTGCACATTCATCTTACTGACCCCAAGTCTACAGGACCAATAATACTAATCTCACGCTTTTTTTTTCCTTCGCATTTTCTCCTCAGTTTGTGCTGTAGCTTGCACATCACCCCAGTTCCCCAGCTCTCACTTGAATCTACCACAAACAGCTAAGTCCTAACTATATTGCTACTGTGGTTCTTCAGAGAAAATAGTGACATTGAAACAATTAGGTTGTGGGGGATTTTTTGTGTGTGTGTGTTTTTTGTTTTTTTTAAATAATGGTGCTAACAGACCCGTGAGCTACAGCTTATGCTCAAATAAATTTGTTAGTCTCTAAGGTGCCACAAGTCCTCCTTTTCTTTTTGCGGATACAGACTAACACGGCTGCTACTCTGAGACCCTTGGAAAGAAATTTTTTTCTGTTTTTGGGAGATTAGGGTACAAGAATATTTTGTTCATATTCTATAGGCCTTTTGTTTATGGACCACAGAAGATAACAATTAGGGAAGCATGTGTATTTAATATACAGTTGAGTGTGTGTGCATGTGTAATATACAGTTATGTGCATGTACATAAATACAGCAGTTGATGTGCTTTCAAACATACTTTTGCATTTTCACTATGTGTTGAACTTTTTTTGCTTATATACAAATGGGACAAATTTCACCTCACTCCAACACTGAGTCTCCCCCAACTCTAAGCAGCTGCTGGGTGGTTTTACATTCAGCACTCTTTTTGAGGCTCTAGCTTTTGGAAGCAAGTGGATTTCGTTTATGGGCAGCGGCTGTGGAATCGGCTCGTCCCTAGATTCCCTTTGACAAAACACTTCCGCAGCTAATGCTGCACAATTTTCTGTCTTTCTGTCTGTCTTTAATACACTGGCCTCTTGTGGCTGCTGGTGCTTGGGAAGTGGCTGTTGTTGTTTTGTGTAGCCGTAACCTCTCCCTGGAGGAATCTCTCCCTTGAAGGTTGCTCCACCATGATTTATTCTGATGAGTGCTGGTGTAAACCCTAAGTGGATTTGGCCCAGTGATTTTAATTTGATGTAACTGAAAATGTGATTTACCAGACCAATTAAAATCTCGTGCCTAGATCTACAGTCATTGTCATAAGCTGAATGCTTAGGGTCATCTGGGCTTCTCTTACAAGGTGGGAATGAGGTTTGCCTCATGCAGATCCGGTACAGTACATCAGTGAACGTGTGTTTTCTCTGCTGTTTGGGATGTCTTCCTTCCTTCCAAAACAGGCTTATCAGGACATGGTACATGTCTTGGAGATCCCAGCCAGACGCAGGATATTTGGGGGTTGTGACTGACCATCCTTGCTGTTTGACAAACTTCTGTCCCCCACATTTCCGGCTCAACACTGTTAGCTGTACAGATTTCAGGCCTCTACATTAGGCCAACCTTTGGGCTCTTTCTGTCTCTGGAGCCTCCTAAAAGGTTCCTTATTCAGGCAAACACTTTTTGGTTTCATTTTTCCAGCTGCTGCTTCTCTTAAACCCAGCAGAATGGCTGCTGGGACTCCACCTCCAATCTTCTGTCATACTCCATCAATTGGACCTCTATACTCTTTTGCATATTGCATTTTAAACTAAACATAACATCCAATTTTCACTTTATGAATGGCATGCTTTTTAACTAATCTGGTTGTAAAATTTTCTTATGAGTCCTTAAAAAGCTGGCCAGTAGCAGTATTATTTCTGAAAGGACTTGTGTAATCAGTGTGATTACCTTGGGAAATAAATTGTAATTTATTATTCAGAACATATAATTTGTAAATCATTCTGGCAGTGCATTATGTCTGTTTTCTACAGTGTAGGGGAATAACTGGCCTTATTAAGCTTTGTTTTTTTGGAATTAGTATCCTTCACCAATAAGCAAATAATCCATAATGAATTATTTATTTTACATAATGTACCTATTTTCCTGCTTCTGGATATCTACAAGCAGATAGTAATCTCCTCAAATTTATTCATTATTCACATTTATTGGATGCATGTCTTTTGGAATTTTATACTTTATAGATCGACCTCTAGTGTACAGAGTTCTCGAACTCTGTAGCTTATTTGCAGTTGTTCAGGAAAGTCATGTGATATTGCTTCTATTCTTCGATCACATGGGGGTGTCAGTACCTTCAATGTCAAAACTTGCATGTACATATTGAAAAGTTCTGTTGTCTGTTCATACTTATGGATGCATCTTCAGTGTTCAGTTTCTGCCAACTTTATTTAAAGTAAAACTTGATTACTTGAGTATTTGTAGTTTGCAGAATGTTGAACACAAAAGTGACATGGCTGCAAAACAAATTATTTTAAAAGACTGAATTAATATTTGCAGAAATGTCTTTTTGCCTTATCAACTAAGCAAGAAATCTTGTGGAGGTACAGACACAAGGCTGCAATGACACTTTTCTGAATTAAAAAATGGCTACAAACTTCTCAAACTGGCAGCAAGATACATTAAAAAGTTGTGGTGGATATTAATGCACAACATGCTATCAAGCATGCAGAAGAAAAAATAGGTGGCAACTAACATGTGCTGACACAAGAGGCATGGTGAGCTCCATAATAGCAAGAATACATCATACAAGCTGCATAGCAATGGAAGAAAAAACAGAAATACCTGTTACCCACCTCTTGGAGAATAATGGGAATGGCTAGGGATATCACATTTGTAAGCCATTTTTAAGCTCTTGTTATTATGAGGTTTTTCTATGTACCTGGGTTTCCACATGTGAATCAGAGTTGTTTTAAGTCTTAGGATGTATATGACATGTCAAGTTTCCAAATGCCGTAACTGATGAAGACTTGCCAAAGTCTATATAAGTGTATGGCAGACTCTCCTGATTTCTGAGGAGACCAGACTCATGCCATATGCCTCTGATACAAGTTGTTTCAATCTCCATGCTTGCTTGGGCCAGATATAAAATGGGGATAATAATGCTTACCCACATTTTTATAATGCTTTCAGATCTACAGAGAAGAAAGAATTAGGCAAGTGCAAATTATTGTTAGCTCCATTTTTCAAATAGGAGTAATCGAGGCACAGATAAGATGAAGTACTAATTCCTCGTTTAATTTAAATAGCATTCATTGCATCATTGGTTGGTCCCAGTTTCAGTACGATAGACTGAGTTAAAATGAAATGTGATATAAAAACATGGTAAAACAAGACAAAACTGGACCAATCACTAATTTAAAAAATAAAATGAAAGGACTGAGGAGCCCTTAAACATTTTCATAGCCTGGACCGCATCTAAATGGAGATGTTAGGCCACCTTCCCTATAGTTTACAATCACATGGCCCATCTTCCTTTCCTACTGCTGCTACAGAACTTGATTACATGGAAAATTAACATGGAAAGTTTTTGATGCCCTTTTAGCTGTTTTTAATGTAATTTAGCAGATAAAAACAAAGAAGAGGAGCCAGCGGCATTTGACTAGTCAGCTCTCTGGAGACCACAATTTGGGAACCACTGATTTAAATAGTTGGGCCAGTTAAAGGGTAAACTTCCTGCTACAATTCTGTCTACTTATCACTAAGGTCACCTACAAGGCTACTATATAGACCCAGATTCTGCCACCCTTACTCATGCTGAGAAGAACCTTTCTCCTCAAGTAGCCCCGTGTGGGATTACTTGTGTAAGTGCTCACCAGTGTGAATAAAGGTTACACAGTCTCACCCATAGTGAATAATAATGACAAAGAGCTATTAACAGCAGAGAGTGGTAAAGTGTGGAGAGATCCATCAACTCATCTTGTGTTTAATGAAACAGAAATGAACATCGTATTGCCCTTGTTTTCTGTCAGATTTTCCAGGTCTCCGTGAGGTTTATTAATGTTAGGATGTAATGGAAAAACGTGTTGCTATGTTACATACTACAGCACCCATTCAGTACTCAAAGGATTGAAGACATTATTAGTCTTTGTCTTAATTACATACTGTACTTTGGTGTATGCCATGATAGCTGCACTTAGAGCACAATGGAGAGTGCAGTTATAAAATGTTTGTAAATTTCAGAAGTGCGTATTAATGCATGTGACCAGATGGTTATCTGCAAGCCACTTAACCAGAAGTTACAGCTGAAAACACTCTTGTGAGGAACACAAACAGCGCATATTAAAGACCTTGGAAACTGCTTGGACTCTTAAGAGATACATGGTACAAGGGAAGTGTAGCTTCATAGCTGTATTGCATGGTCCTCCAGAATATCCGCATTTGTGAACCCATTTTGTTCCTGATACATGTGTGGAGCCTGATCTCATAGTTATGATACTAACTTATTCTTTACTCCACTGTCATATTTACATCATCCTGTATTCTGTGTCTTAACCATGGTATCATATGTTTAAAAAGAGGACTTCCAATTTCTTAAAAACAAGAGGCAGCAAACTGTTAGGGGAGATGCCACAGTATCAAATATTATATATTTATTGAATCCAATAAGGGTTGTATTCTGCTTGCATTTTTAAAGTTTTAAGGGCCATCTGTGGACAAGCCTAATAACATCAGTGCCGTCATATTTTCACTTGAGGTCTTATTATTTTTCTGTTAATGTAAACAGATGAATAATCGAGGTCAGACATCAGAGATATCTTCTTCTACCAAACACCTGTACAATGAGATTGTCAAGCCCTGTTTGTTAGGCTATATGGCTCATTACAGGTAGCAAGGTCTTTGTGCAGATAAAGCTATGACTGGGGATTAGAAGGGGTTATTAAATGGTGCTCTTGCTCTGTCTGATGAGCTATCAGGTTTGTGAGGAGTGTTTTTAAATGATGATAGAAGTCCCTGTGTTTTGTTTAAAAAAAAAAAAACATTCTGGTAACAATGCAGCTTTTTTCAACATGTACAGCATTGGCAATTTCAGAGATTAAACATCAAAATTGTGTATGTGATAGTGTCACTGGAAATATTTGTCTAGGGTTTATTCATTTTGTAAACTGATTTTTCTCATTTTTATCCTTTTACTTTACAGATAGCTTTGTTTAAGAACCAAGCATGTTTTGATACAGCTTTAATGACGTATTAGCCATCTATATACATTTCAGTGATAGTGTTCAGAAACTTCGATTATTATAGATGATTCTTCTCAAAGAATGTGAAGAATTTCTCTTTTAAATTATATTTTTTTCTGACAGCAGTTCTGTCAGTTTCTTGTTGTACATAGTATGGTTGTGAAGCAATTTGCATAACATCTACACTGCCAAATTTTGAAAATTGCCATGTTTGAAAAGGAACTGCTGCTGTACTCTGCACCACACTGATTAATCATAGCCTTAGACTAGATATAACATTTTTTATTAAAGTTCCAGTGAGCAGGAAAATTAGCACTTCCTGAAATAACTATACTAATTCCATTAGTGAAAGTTCCCATTTAAAGTGCTCTGTGTTCCTATTGTGCTTCCGTTATCGTTTTCAAGCTAAAGAAAAATATCTGATAGCTATGTGCAAACTCACCTAAAACTGCCTTGCTGTTATATAGACAAATTGACCACATGCTCGTTGTGGTTAACTGTATGTTTGTTCTTACATGAATCTCCAGAGTAGGTAAGTGTTTACATACTGCAGTTTAATACAACATGTACCCACCCAACATGTTGTGATGAGGGAAAACATACTGGGCCAACTCTTAGGCCTAGGAATCCCTGTGCACAGAATCCTCAGGACTTTGTGAACTGACTGCGGTTGCACTGATCCTGACCAGAAGGTCTCCATTGGAGGCTGCCATGAGAGTGGTCCAATTCTCTCCTTTCCCCAGAGGCAGAGTCTATTCAGCCAACACAGCTAGTTTGCCATCTGTAAATGGTCCTGGCATTGACTGGAGGTACTGTTACCATATAGCTGCTATTGTACTGGCTGTACAATATCAACAACCTATTAAAAACACAAGATTTTGGAACCTAAATCTAACTCTGTTACAAATAAACGTCTTAAAAATGATAACTAGCAGAATTCTACTGAGTTGTGTCCCATCTCCCCAACCTCCCAAGCACATCCATCTCCTCATCGCTGTCTTTATCCTAATAAATCATCGAAAGTAAGCTCCCCCACAGACCAGGCACTAGAGCCTGCCATAACAGATGCAAATCCTGCGGACGTATCTCCACTGCTACAGTCATCAGTACCCCCCATATCACACCTTTCCAGATCCATGGATCCTACACATACCTAAGGCCTTGGCTACGCTGCCACTTTACAGCGCTGAAACTTTCTCGCTCAGGGGTGTGAAAAAACACCCCTCTGAACAATGCAGGTTTCAGCACTTTAAAGTGGCCGTGTAGACAGTGCACCAGCGCTGGTAGCTAACCCCATCGTGGGGGTGGTTTTTTTACAGCGTTGGGAGAGCTCTCTCCCAGCACTGGTGCTGCGACTACACAGCCACGTTAAAGCGCTGCCACGGCAGCCCTTTAGCGGTAGTGAAGACATACCCTAACAACAGGTGATGTACCTCATCCAGTGCTTCAGCTGCCCCAACAACTGTGTGAGTGGAATCAGACAATCCCTAAGCTTTTGAATTAACTCACACAGAAACATGATAAAAGTAAAAACACCTATCACCCGTGAGTGAACTGTTTTCACAAAATGATCACTCCATAGTGGATCTCTGTCCTCATCCTCCAAGGAAACCTGCACAACACCTTCAAAAGACAAGCCTAGGAACTTAAATTCATAACTCTACTAGACTCTAAAAATAATGGATTCAACAGCCCCTGTTTTTGTGGCTCATTTCAACAATTTGTGACTATTAATCCTCCTTTGTCTTATGACTGCAGAGGTGTTAATTGCTCACTTCATTTCAACAGGTCTCCTGCAACATGTGTTAATCTCTTATGTTTAACAAAATGTCCCACTTTGTACTTAGCTGTGACACTGATTACTTAAGACCCGAAGAATAGCTCTGTGCAGCTCAAAAGCTTCTCTTCCACCAACAGAAGTTGGTCCAATAAATGATATCACATCACCCCTACCTTGTCTCTTTTATCTTAATAAATATTTTAAAATATACTTTTTCTCCCCTTTTCTTAAGAAGAAATCAGATTATCATAATTTGTTTGGGATATCAATGTGTTTATCAATATGTGATACGTTGCTGTACTCATAAAAGTATGATTCCTAGATAAACACAGAAAAATCAATTTTCATAAGGTTACATCTTTTTACCTCTCTGTATATACAACAGACTATATTAAAAAGAGATTACATTTTACTCTGCGGAGTAAAATGCAAACACATTTTTTTTTTTTTTTTTTTTTGCTTTTCAGGATAGGCAATGGATTATCATTTATTTATGAGACTTTTTTAAATCTAGAATATATGGAAATCTTTTCTTGAAGCACAATATAATATTGAATTGGGAATGTTGTCTGCCAGTTTGCTTCTTACAGTTGAATAGAATGATTCTACAGTATGAATTTTTTAAAAAGGCTTCAATATACTCTGCATTTGAAAAGAAGGAAGTAATCAGTGTAATCTTGAAGAATCTCATAAATGCACTTCCTTCTATCTATTTGTATTTCAAACAAACTCTTCTGCAGAAAAGGCTGCCTTAGTGATTTTTGTCATCTGACTAAATGTCCAGTTATTTTGCGGTTACTCACAATACGCATCTGTGTGCAGTAGTTCATCACTTGAGCCAAAGTACATATTCAGTCATCCATTTCTATGCTCTCTTGTCCTACTGAAGTCATCACTCCAACACACCCAGTACTGAGGGACAGCTTCTGATCCCAGCTGTGCTGTGCAAATCTGATGAAGACAGTGGAATTATTCCATAGTTTACACAATGTGACTGAGATCAGTGTCTGGTCCAAAATGTCTTGGCCCATTTCATGGGGGCAAAATAATTCTCTACCTTAATGTTTTGGGACCATATTGTACTAGTAAAGTTGGGCAAGCTATTTTACCTCAGAAGTATTCACCCACTGCTAGCCTTGGATGGGGCTGGGAGCATCTTCGGAATGGGAGGGATAAATCTTGTTTAGGAACAGTAGAAGAAGTGTTCACTTTCCCTCTCCTTTTCATCATCCCCCTCACCTCTGATGCATGGGGACTGTTGCTTCACTCTATCCACTTCCTCCTCCCCCACCACCTTTCTCCTGATGAATAATGTGGAGAAGGATGGGTCATATGCTGCTTCTGGGTCCATGCTCTGGGATTTATCCCACCCATTGCTGCTGCCATTGATTGGAGGGGGTGGGGTGGAACTTGATGATGGGTTCCCATCTGATGTGCATAGATGGGAGAGCACTAAAGGTCTCTCCCCCTATGGAGTAGCCATCAACAGCTCCCTGTTTCAGCCTCACCCTTCCACTAATATGCTGGATTCTTTATGATGCTGGGGGGAATTGCTGATGGCTAGTTTTAGGGAATGGAAAGTATTTTATATGGCAAAATTGACAAATTGGTGTAAGGCGGTTTTCACCTTCCACTCAGCATCCAGGAGGGGTATGTGTGTGAAAATTACAATTGTTGCAAGTTTGGCAGAAATACGTCATCAGAGCCATAGATCCCATATGCTCTCCTGGCTGTCTCAGCCCATCTCTTAATTATCAAGTCCTATTAAAGAATACATCAGATAAGTGGAGCAGAGTAGTGGCCCACTCAAAACAGAAAGGCACACTGTAAACTATGGGTGTTGTCAGAGTTCAGGATCCAGTCATTCTGATTAAGTTACCAAGGACCAAGTATGATGCTGTCCTTTTAAAAAATGGGCAAATCGCCAAAATGAAGGACACAGCAAATGATGCAGAAATAATTTCTTTAGTGTAAGTACATTTCTCTACAACATTAGTTTTATAATTTAGTAGTTCTGTTGTTAGTAAATTACAGTAACAGTGTGACACCAATCCATGTCCATGGGATATAAAAAAGTTTACATTAAAACATTTGATACTTATCTGTAGTAGAGAAAGACCTTTGAGAAGTGTGAAGCCAAATAGGAGGAACTAAAGGACGTGTGTGTGTGTGTGTGTGTGTGTACATACCTTCAATTAAATACAGGTATATAAGACAGAAAAATGTCGGACACCGTATTCACCAACTTGCCATCTCATTTTTCTTCTCTGAAAAATTTATCTGTGCATTAGTGATCACAGTATGTATCCGTAGGAGAAAATACATTATTTTCCTACTGCAGACCAATATGGTAAAAGAAAGCCGTTTCCAAAGGGGTCAGTCTTTTCAGTGCAGGGGCCATTTCTACCTCTGTGTTTATTTAGTGTCCTAATCAGGGCCTCTGAGAATACCTTCCTTCTCTGCTCTCCCTTTATCCCATTCAGGAATCAGTCAACTCACGCTACGCTCACTCACATTGAGTAGAATCTTCTTATTATTTATGATTTGTGTTGCTGTAGCTAGCATGTAGGAGCCCCAGTCATGGATCAGGACCCCATGGTATTAGGCACTGAATCAGTGATGCTATTTATGGAGTAAAAAAACCATAGGAATGCCTACTATGGGGTTCTGTTGAATCCAATATCCTATCTCTGACACTGGTCAGCACCAGATGCTTCAGAGAGAAAGGTGGCAGCAGATCTGGTATGATCTGTTACTCCACATTAGGTTTCATGCTGATCTGTAACAGCAGTTGGCTTAAGCTCTGAGGTGTGAGGTGCTATACAATTTGAGTAAGGGTATCAGAATCAGTCCTTCAGACTCCATCATGTCTGCTAGGCACAGCCTTGCATTGGAGGGATGTAGCATGCCTGCTGAGGTTCTCCTTCACCTACAGGAGCACCCTTTGTGGGTTGCAGTGTGCTAGGCTGCTAATCCCTCTCTGTGGTCAGTGCTGGGGGAACGGGGCTGAGGCCTCATTTCATCCCAACTGCTTTGGGGCACTGTGCCGTCCAGTGGGAGCAGAAACAAAGAATTCCATTGACCCTTTGAGCACAATTCTATCTGGTCCTTATCTGGGTGTTGCAAAGGCCGGGATGTTCTTTACACCTCATGCCCACATAAGGATGAGACATGATTTTCCGTGACTGGCTTGTGATACAGTGGCTAGTTCACAATGATCTGTAGTGTTTTGTAGGGCACATTGGGTGCTCAGGTTTTATATCTGCATGTAAGTCACAGTGGACCCAAATTTGAGTGCCCAAACCCACAACTGAATAAACATCTATTTTCGACAGCCCGATGCTATGCTCTGAATTGGGACTTTGTTGCTTGAAATGAGTTAGGGACACCAAAATATGGATTTTGGAACCCAAGTTTGAAAATTGAGTGTACAAAAATCAGCCTTGCGTAAGCCAGTTTAGGGGGGAATAAATGTGATAGTGAGAGCCATAGTATGGTAGACGTATGTACTTATATTTGGGCTTTTTAAAAAATTTTTTAAAAAACAGATTGTACTGTTGTAGTAAAATATTTTGTGATATTTAGTATTCTGGCCACAGTAAGCAAAAAGCTATTTGTAAAAAAAGTTACATATGGTCATCTGAGCTAATTGCAAAAATGACACTACATTAGACAATTAAGGACTGTGAACATGTGGCTATTGTATTCATTGGGCTTTAAGCCAACACCTTCTATAGCTGGTAAATTTTGTGTTAACATTCAAAATTCAGTTGCTGTACCCTTTTTCATGTGAAAAGATACGTAGAATGGGTCTTAAATCTGGATTAGAAAAACCTGTAACCGGTATTATTCTGAGTATTAAACACTATTCCACTGTATTTGTAGTTTAACCCTTTGCACTGATGGCAGCTTTGCTTTTCTAGCATCCATCTCTCAAATTAATAGTATTGATTTTTTTTTAGATTTGTTAGCATTTTGAAAAGTGTTCTGTAAGTGTAGATGCTTTGTAACATGAAGCCTAGTGCTTTCTTGTTTAATTTGAAGAGGATGAGTGTTGGCATGCAGTTTGAAGAAGTTTGTAATATCAGTAAATTGTCTGTGCCTTACCTTTACTTATCAAGGTTATTTGTCAGCAAAATTATCTCTTGTAACTGTAGGTCTATATCTGGGGGATGAGAGAATTTAATGGAAAGATTTTGCCCATACCAACTAGTAGTATAAGTTGATTTTATGTCCTTTATAAAATAAAAGTTTTGCTTATCATGTTTGTACTCAATTTGAAATTTAAATTTATGGTCGCAAGATGACCTTAAAGTAACTGACCCCCAAATCTAATCACTCCAGGCTCCCAGGAAACTGACAAATATGTCAGGTTTACCTTTGAGTATCAAAACATTGTTTTAAATATTTCATTTCCAGGCAGTACAAGAATAACTCTCAGGTTAGTTCTGATGTCTCTAAGGCTAGACTGCTTTGTTTGTAGCAATGCTGTGTATTTACTGTCATACAATCTTCATACTGTTTTACTCTGCATAATTTGTTTTATAAGAGTAGAAAATATTCTGGTGAGTGAGTTATTGATTGGTTTTGTCTGTGCAAAATGGTCACAAATGGTCAATACATGGTCAAAAAGTGTCAGACATGCAAAAAATTAGATCAATTTTTTTATATATGGATATTCTTTTATTTATTTTATGCTCCTCATCCTTTTTGCCTTTCTGTTTCTCTTGAAGTCAGTTGAAAGAGTTAGTTAATGACAGGAATGTAAAATGATTGAGGAAGAAAGTAATATGGAAATGCTATTTCTGACAAGCAACAAGTCACAGTTAGGCTTAATTTGCGTGCATTGTTTTTATCCAGAAAGGATTGTCATACTTCAGGTTTTACTAGGTTTCTGGTTGAAATACTCACTGGACGATATCATTGGCTATATTTTTTATTTTCCCTCTTTAAGATCTTTGATTTCATATTTTTCTTTTAAAAATGCTATTGCAACGTATAGTGTACACATGTGTCAAACTATGGCCTAGAGATCGTACCCAGCCCAAGCATGAAGGAAACTCTGCGGGTATATACAAGCTGCAAGTTCCTTCCTAGTGCAGGTTTTGCATAACTTGACAGGGAATTTGAGATGATCACTTTTATAGCAATATCACAGGAGAGGAGTAAATGCTAAACAGCTGTGATAGGCTTCACACTCCAGCAATACTCATTTTAGATGCATCACTGTACCAGGGTGAAGGATGTTAATGGGAATGGCCTCATCAGGAGAGAGACCTAGAAGACTTTCTGAATGACCTGGTAATACTGTATGCCAGTCAGAAAGATCATCAAGAAAAAGAGGGAGGCACTGATGGAATTTGATCAAAATATTATTCAGGACTACCAAGGTGATGGCAGGATGCAGTTCTCAATTCTGAGGTTTAGTCCAATGGGAGAGGCTGTCAGTTTAAAGTTCAGTTGGTTGAGGCAGGAGCATAGTTTAGGGTCTAGCTAGCCCCATTACTTAGGAAAGTTACAAAGAAATGTTAAGAAACAAAATTCTTTATTGTATATACATGGGCTTGTTTGAATAGCCAACGTAGATTTTACTCTGATGTATTTTAAACATTCTCCAGTATAAAGAAGTTAATGTGATTGAGCCTCCTCAATAATGTTGAAACAAAGAAGGCTGACCTGTTGGAAAAATGGTAAAAAATATCTGTTAGCACACAGATGAGTCAAGATTCTGACCCTGGGCCTACAAGGGCTGGAATCACATCATACTCAGTTCTTGTGAGGAAGCAGGCATGTCACCTGTCTCATCAATGATCCTCTGTCTGATTGAAGAAAGGTAATAACAAACTTTAGGGTAATCCACACAGTCTGCCACTGCAGGGCTTTGAGAGTAAAAGGAGTAAGGTAGAAAACTGAGGGTTGCCCTTGATGATCAAAGGACCCTATCGAAGATGATAAGAGGGAGAGAAATCAGGTTTTGTTTTTGTCTTAGTTTGTATAATTTTAAACACCAAATTGAAGTGTGGTTTTAAAGCCAGCATACATTGATAAATTCACTGTCCAAGTGAATATAGTGCCATAGGCTTCAGGGGCACCACTGCACTGAGCTTTTAAACTTTGCAGAAGTCTAGTTGTGTAAATTACTTTATCAACTATGGAAATTAATTTCTTATCACCACTCAAATGTAGTTCAGCATGTGACCCACCAAGGGGAGCTGTAGATTAGTGTGGACAGCCGTGTGGTTTCATAAACCAGAAATTCTCAATCATTTTTTGGAAGATCTATTTTGGCATATTTCTGAATTTTCACAGTAATTTTTTGGGGTTGACATAAAAATATTTATTTTTGGGGGGTGAAGGCTGTTGGGTAGGAGGGTCCTACTTATCCTCTTCACCAAAAGAAAGTCATCAGAATTTATAAAGACTGTGCTGGTTCTATTACAGTATTAAAACAGCATCAATATCTCCATGTGTGATTTCAGTGCATTTGGTACTGGATAATCTGGTACAGAAGTCAATGAATTTAATGCAGTATTGGTAATCCAAAGGGTTTGGAGTTAAGTGCTTTTGACATGCAGAATCAAGAGTCAAGGACAAAGCAGACTTTAAATATTCTTTCTGCGGTGCCTGTTATAGATGTAATTGAATACCTCACATGAAGCATCTTATCAGAAGTAAAGCTGGTTTAGTATCTCATCACCAAACAGAGAGGTTTAGGGTGTCTTCTCCACACAAGTGTTCTTTTGACATTGTAGAAGGTCCTTTGAGATCCCAGATAGTCCCTAATGGAAATGCTGCTGGGAATGCATCTGTACAATATAGGATGAACTCTGTATTATCCACGTTATCCCATAATATAAGAGCTTATAGTCCTAGTGTTTTAAGAGTTAATGCAAGAGGAGCTAAATTAAAAACAACAAGGAATTGAAAGTAATAGTATAAAAGGGAATCAGGACAGAAAAAAATGCGTGAATGTTTGTATTGTTGGAGAAATCCTAATAGTTAGGAACAGAAATATCTCAATTCAGATTGTACTTGTATATGCCCTTATGGGATGTATTGAGATACCAAAATGCCACAGAGTTCATTTCTGAGACAATTGCTGAGGTTGCAAGGAATTGTGGAGTCTTAATGTGAGTAATGCTTTCAGATTACTGTAATCAGAGTTCAGATATTTCTTCTGCAGTGTTGTCAGCCTGTGATTATATTGTAAGTCTCATGATTTTGGGTGTTTTTATTAAGCCCCAGTTCCTGTAGTCATATGATTGTGTGGGAATCTCAGCTTGCATTTAAAAAAAATAAATAAAAAGTTTCTAGCCCTCTTGGTTGTGGAGAAAAGCTTGCAAGTGTGAGCCTGAAAGACTCAAAAGCAGAAGTCAAATAAAAGGGATACAAAATATATTAAATATAAAATATAATGGTTTTAAGCAAATTTTATGATGGTTTTAGGATCTGACTTCCGATTTTTGAATGCTTGGGGTTGGTAATATTGGTAGGTCAAGGAATGATTATTTGATCCTTTAATCACAATTGTTTTCCTTAGTCAATTGAAGTCCATAGGGTGGAAGTGCATATACCTTAGTTTGGGAGCTGTTGAGCCATTCTTTAATTTTACTAGCCACACAGTATATATTCCTTAATAACCTGCTTTTGCAGTGTTCTTTCTTTTTTTTTTTTTTTTTTGGAGACTTACGTGATTCAAAGTTGTAGGTTAGTTTTCACTCATCCCCTAAATAGATACATTGGACCAGATTCTGATCTCGTTTACACCGATGTAATCCAGTGTAACACCATGGCCTTAGTGGGGTTAGTCTGGTTTTACCCAGGTATGGTTGAGGTTCCAATCTAGTATGAAGCCATGGATCATCTAAATTGGCATCCCATTTTTGTGATGTATACTTAAAGGGAAGGTGAAAAGTCTCCATCATATACCTCTAGTTGTGCATTACTATGCCTTTGGATCACCTTAGTAGGTGAGTTGCTTTCTGAACTCACCTGGTGATTAATTTGTGCCGTAAAACGTGATCACTGTGAACTCTTGTCATTGTTTATTGTAGGTAAATTAACTCCAGATGCCATTCCTATACGTATAAAATCCTTAGCAAAACCAAAAAGAGTTGACTCCCTTAGTAGAAAAAGATCAGATAATCTTAGACGGACAGCTTTTCAGTCTGGTCTCAGCTGAGCCTCCAATTTTGCAAGTGCAGATAATTGTGGGCAAAATTTAGAGTACTTAAAATCGATGATAAGCTACTGATTTATGGGCAGAATAAGAGTCACCAAAAGAGGTCATTTTCTGAAAATCTGCCTGATAGCTGCAAGTGTTAACAGTGTTGACGTATGCACTGTTATTGTAGCCGTGTTGATCCGACAATATTAGAGAGTCAAGTTGGGTGAGGTTCGTCCAATAAAAGATATTACCTCACATACCTTATCTCAAGAATATTGATGTTCTTTCTGGGAAATCAAACCTTCCATACCATGAGAACACTGGAGACTAAAGGAAGAAGACTCCCACAACAGTGCTGTGGGTGAAAGGTGGGTGAAAGGTGTCAGATGGCCATTTTTAACCTAAGAAACCTATTTAAAATTGTCACTGAAAACCTAACTATGCCTAATCCTGCCTCGGGGTGTGTGTGTGTGAACTAGATGACCTCTTGAGGTCCCTTTCAGCACCACATTTGTATGATTCTATGAAAATAGTCCAGCAGAGGGTCAAAGAAATGGTGTGATCTGATTCCGTTTGGACTAAAGGAAAATGAGAGCTACATAGCCAAATGTTGCCCAGACTTGGGGGAGTAAAGCCAGGGCCCAGGACTGACTTATTGAATTTACTAAATTTTAATAATTTGCTTGATGTTTATCTTCCACAGCCCATTTCATGTGTGTGTAATAAATACTGAAATAATGTCATGTTTGGGAGTGTAAAACAAGCAAAACCAAATCTCTGGCCAGAGGACCTCCAACTAAAAGTAGTGTAACAAATAGGATAACTTAAAAATTACAATATCCTTCAAGTCTATACTCACAGAGAACATGATCCAGGAGTTTTAGGAATGAAAAATGTGCAGACTTTAGTACCATGAGTGGTTTAACTGGATGGACAATGATTCTTTAAAAATATTTACTGCATAGTTTGATTGTTTTGCATCATTTGGAAAAATCTAGTAAGATGGAAAAAGCATAATTCTCATATAAACAAATCTTCAACCACTAACATACACCCTTTTTCATTATCTTTTCCATTCATAATTGATTCTAAACTTACATGAATCTTTTAAAATAAGTGTCTTATTGATTATACCGGAAGCTGTAAAATAACATTACAAGATTCATTCACTCTGTCTCTGATTACTGTAAACAGAGATGCTGATCAGATGAAATGCTATTTTCCCCCTTTTCATATATTGTATAATTTGGAAACTATTACATATGGAAAGTAGTGAGAGGAAAATGGCATACATGCAGAAGGGTATTTATCATGGATAATATCTTGTCTTAATGTAGTTTGAGATGGACGATTTTATCTTCATGCAAAATGTGATGCTCTCCCCTGTATTGAATTGTGTTACAAAACTTGTGCCACAGCCTTTTGCTAGTAAAAATGCAAAGTATTCTAATGAACAGCAAATTCATTGCTGTCAGGAGCCATTACATTTATTAAGTTATAGCCATTTTGGTACGTTTGCTTGCATGTAGTCTAAATCAAGTACAATTTCTCCTTAGAAAAACAATAGTGGTGGTTCTGAAAAAGTATTTTCCAGCAAATAGTCTAGTCTAGTTACTGTAGATACAATGTTAATAAAAATAGAGTTCAATAAATAAGTATTAAAGTAGCTGTTATTATTTCCTATTTAATAATTATGCAATTGCTACATTCTTCATTCTCCACTTTTTAACAATTAAGCCTATGCTGTGAGAAGTGTTTTTTAGTTTCTCTCTGAATACAGGGAAATTAGAACTAAAATGTTGATGATCTAGGTGGCCATACTAACTGTACATCTTAAAGGTAGAAGTAAGTTTGGGTTACTTGGGAAATTGTTACATATTCTCGCTCTCTCAACAAATCATGCCTATGATCCATGTGTGGAAATATGTGAAAATCCACAGAAGTTGACATAAAAGCACTATTTAGGGAGCTGTTATTTTGAAGTCTGAGCCAGATCCCTGAATCTGGCTGAAGTGTGTTTCTTACAGAACCTGGAATGATGGAGGAAAATGGAGCTTAATGCTACCTTTCTTCTCCCCTCATTCTCAGCCCAGCTGGGTGTCAAATCCATCATCAGTATAACTGAGAGCAGTCCTTAGGGATCAAACTTGGCCACTGCCCTAGCTTACTCAAAAATACTTTTGTTTGCCTATGGGATGGGCAGGGGAAGCAGTTGACTTGGAGTTGGTTACATCAGCTTTGCGCCATCCAGTGATTCCCATATGCCAAGCTGCACAGTGGGGAGTGAACCATGCAACAGCATCTGATCCTATTTATATTGTTTTTGGTTGGTTGTGAGAGAGTTCAGAATGGGTCTGTTAGCAAGCAACTGAGGGATGGCTGCCTAGAGAGGCATCACTAATCGTCTTTATAATGAACTTTGTTGATCTCTTTTCAGGGAAGCTTCCATGAACTTCCTCTGTTATAGTCTATTTTCTATATGATAAATGTTGCTGAACATAAGGGTGATGATCATTGTGAGGGCCTAGTGAAATATGAACTTTTGGTACACACACTAGGGAATTCTGATGCCAGTGGATTTACTGCATTTACATTTTGGTCCAATCCAATTTTCAGAAAGGATGTGACTTATATGGCAATTTCTTGTAGTATTGTGGACAAACCTTATTGAATTAAGTTTGTGTCTCAGGAGTTCATTGTAGTAAAAATGCAAATGTGTGTGTATTATCATGGGGTTGTGTGTAATGTCTCTAGGAGGGAGACAAGACTAATATAAACCCTGGGAAGTGTTATGAGCTTCAAAGACTAGACAAGAATGAATTTATAAAGTTAAGTGGGTTTTCCAGCAAATCTCTAGGGGGAGGCATATGCAAATGGACTTCTTCTGATTATGCAAGAACTCAGCCTTTTGAATCTTTGTCCTGAGGAGGGACCTTTGTCTGCTGATCACCTGTTACATGAGGACAAGATCAGAGGCTTAAATTGTATAAAGAAGTGACTCTCAGATTCCTGGGGGTTCTTGTACTGAGCAAATGACGTTATGAATTTGTAACTGTAGAAAAAACCCTTGTATGGGGTTATGAAATTCTGACTTCTACCAGAGACCTTGTTGAGTTGGGGTGATCTCTGGTAAGCTTATTAGCATGTGCGTAGGCTCTTTTATTGTTTTAATATGTTTTTTTTCTGTAATGCTTTCACCTTAAGAATGAATGTGTTTGCTTAGGAAAAGCTGTGTGGTACCTTATAACTGTGGGCAATTATGCTGTTGATAGCCTGTGAGGAGAAAGCAAAGCAGGCCTGCTTAGACAGTGTGACTTGCTTGGGAACTCACAGTCGTGTAGTCAGATGCAGCCTGGAAAAACCTTGGTCAGGCGAGAGAGAGAGTCACACGTCTCCACCCAAGAGAAGTGATAGCTAAGGAGCTGGGAGCCTAGAGTGGGTGCCCTTGCTGGAACACGAGAGGCAAATACAGGTACACTTCCCTGAACTGTGACAGAGGGGAGCCCTTTTATTTTTGCCCCTTCGTTTGTCTTTCTCCACTGTCCATGATTCACTTACGCTTTTTAATAATAAAATCCAAAAGCTACAGCAATCTGTTGTAGACACTATGGAATTTTAGGGCAGAAGGAATGCAGTCAAGGAGAAAAGTCATAATAGTCACAGCAAAGAACAGCTGCAGAAGAGGGGGAAACAAAGGGGAGATAGGAGGGTGAGCTGGAGGGAGAAGGTAGCCATGCATTATGTGGAGTAAAAATGAGGACAACTGAGAGTTATGCTTTGAATGCTGTTCCTGGGTGTGCTTTATCATCTTCACATGAAGGTAAATCAAAGCAAGGGAAGATTACTCTGTAAATGAAGTGGGGATATTATTTCTTCATATGGTATATTTAAGCTGTTTTTGTCAGAGTGACAGATCAGGAGCTGTAAGGCATGTCATTTAGCAGTCACAATCCAACATTTTAGCAGATAGATTTGCCATACTCTGCAGGTCCCTGACGCAAATTATTCCATGGGGAGCAGCTCTTGTGTAATAAAGGCTGCCAGATTATACAACAACCTTGCCATAAATTGACAAGACATGAGGAAAGGTGCCTGGCCTCCTTTAAATATATTCAGACACCTGTTGCTTTTACCCCTCCCACGTAGATTTAAAAACTAACCATCAGGAATTTGGAAGCCTTTAGCACTCGGTTCCGGCTGAGAAACAGGCAGTAATTGGAACTCACTTTTTATTAGAGATACTAGTAGTGGAATCAGCTGGGCTTGAGGGCAAGCTAGAAAAACAGAATGAAAGCAAGAAGTGGAGAAATTTTCAGAGAATTATCGATTTCCTTGATTATGAGCACATGGGAACATTGACACTCAGGGTACCTAATTCTGATGATGATGACTCTCATTTCTGTCTTGTTTATGTTGCCAGAGGCTGTCAGTCACTGCGATTGATGGGCTTCATTCATTCATTCAAAGTCTTGCAATTCTGTCCACGTGGTCCTTTCAGTCTATTCACTCTTTCTTAATACAGCAGCAGTCCATGCCAAGTTTCCTGTGTGCCCACTGTTAAAATGGAAACTAAAAGCCCTTTAGCTAAGCCTTAGGCTCTGAGAGGACCTCCTTTTATTATGAACTTTGGTCATTTTTTCTCGGAAAATCTTCTGAGAGTCACTTGCTGAAATCTCAGTTGATAGTCACAGCCAAAGGGCAAAAGGTAATCAGATACCAGGTAATTAGGTAATAAGTATTGATTGCGGTGATCATACGTGTAGATGTTTTTTTCTTTCATTAATTTAAATATTTCAGCCATTGATTGATAGACATTGTACAAGTTACTCTTCATGCCTGGGCCAAACAGGTTTCCTTTATATTAAACAGTAATAAAAAAATGTGATTATGGAACTGCAATATCTGTTCTGCAGGAGCAGAGAGAGAGAGAGAGTCATCAGTGTAATGATTCTCCTTAGTTTATAAGCTTCATGGGAGCAGAGTGAATTGCCAGGGCAAGAGGTCCTGCTTAGCTTCTAAGCTCCTTATGAGCCACACAAAACACAAGGGCTGGGAATCCTGTTGAGTGAGCTATGAAGAGTCAGGGAAGAGACACCTGGCACTGGGCCCACTGCAGAGTTTCAGACCATGGGCACCAATGCAATTGCCACAGAATGTGCACATGCACCTCTTGTCTGGGCAAACTCAGCATTTGCATGTATATAAAGGTTGGTTGTGAACCTTGTTTAAATGAAATTTGGTTGGGATGTAGATGTCAGTTTTAGCCTGTTCTATTGAAGTCTTTTGTGACAAGGCTAACGAATGGGATGGTGAAATCAGTTTTGTTTCCTCTTCATCTCCATGCAGCACTCAGTCATATATAAAGAAGCCTAGCATTTGTTACTACTTCTTCTCCAAATTAGTTCAGCTGACAGCTGGAACAGAGATAGCAGAAAAGTCTGAGATGGAAAAGTTTGGGGGAAAGCAACAATTGGAAACATTTCTGCTTTTACAGTATATATATTTTCTGTTTTTTCCCTCACCTTGTTCTTTATTTCCAAAGCAACTCATTGTAATATCATAGAGAAAGGATTGCTATGATTTCAAGTGAGGTATCTGCATGAAGTTCAGATGAACTCCTAAGTAATTACATTCTTTGTTTAATTCCAATGAGCAATTAATGACGACCAAGAGAAAAGGAATGTGTGATACACCAACAGCACAGTTTATAAATTAGAAAGCTTTCCAAAGATTTCAGCAAGGTATCAGAAACAGTATCAGTAATAAATTCAGGTGCACTTTCAACTATGTTGGTAGAAGCAGCAGAAACAGTTGCATGGTGATATGCAGCAGTCATGGCAGCAGCTATAGCTACAGGTTCAGATGCTGCAATGCCAACAACAGCAAAAATAGATTTGGAAACAGACCTTGCAATCATGGCAGAAGAAGCAGCAGTAGAGGAAAGGCCTATAGCAGCAAGTGCAACGGCAGCTGTAAATCAAGGCTGTTTTCTCTTCTTCCATAAAACAGGGGTAAACAGAAACAGCAGTTAGTGCTTCTAATTTACTAACAAGAAGATTCTTCGCATTCCATTAATATCTCCTCTATCAGCTGTTGTAAAGCCTCTTTCTCTGCCAGAAACTATGTGGATGTATTGAGAAAAGCACATACATGTACTAGTTAAGGTTAGCAATATCAAAAGATTAGGAGTACTTACGGGATTTAGCAATGGCCAGCTTCATGCAGGACTAAACGGCTTGGCAACTTGGGTATTCGTTATGGGATGTGCATCCTTTTTATCTTTATGATGGGACACTGTTTCATATCTTGCCTGGGTTACTACTGACAAAAAGTCATAACTGTCTGATGGTGGTTCAGTGCCCTCCTGCACGTAAAGTTAGATTAGTCTCAATCCATTTGTTAGTGGACTCAGTGGATATGTCACAAAAATCACCACCAGGTTAGCAATGATTGATACTTTTCAGAGAGTCCATGGATTGAACAGACATAGAGACTCTATACTGTCTCTCTGAGTGACCAGCAGTTTGCTAGGTACTTCTGAGGCACAAATAAAGAGAGATCTTCAATCTAAATTCAGACCTGGCGCATACAAAATGGGGGAAGGAGAACAGAAGGACAAAGGCTATCAGAATAAGTTTGCATAGTTATCCAGTAAAGCATTTAATTAAAATTCTTTAATTATTTTATCTAAAGATCCAGCTCCAATAATCCTGAGTCAGGATAACCCAACTGTATGTCATTGTTGCCTCATAATACACCGTCTTAACTTCTTGACCTGAACACTGTAGTATTGCGCTAGTGGCAGTTAGACTGATTACCACGTCTACCTCCATACACGTCTGCATGGCAGTAGTGAATAGAGAGATCTCCGTATGGAGGGATTCTGCAATTCTGTATACCACCTTGATGCTTACAAAAGGCTCTGTAAAAATTAATAAATAACCTTACTAATAGAGGGTAGTATTTTTGAATTCTCCTGATCGGATAAATGTAGATATAAAAAATAAGATGTAAAGGTGTGCAAAGGAAACGTATTAAATGAGAACTGAATCAATGCTGAATCCGTGATGATTATGGTCAGCGTCATTGTATTACTGATGAAACTTTAGTGGAACGATGATGAACTATTAAACTTCTTTCCTCCTTCCTCCCCTCCCCCCCATTATCTGTGACATTTAGTTGTCACTGTTTTGCTGTGGTAGTCACCAGTAAAAATAGTGAGAAGATTGTGGGTTTTTAATTCTGTGTACAAATTCTCAGCTAGTGCAAATTGGTGTATCTCCACTGACATCAATGATGAATTAATTTGCACCAACTGAGGATCAAGCGGTTTTGTGCTCCTCTTTTACTTATAATTGAAGATAATGCTTGTGAATGGGTAATAATATCTGTTGGCAAGTGCTAGGTTCTTGGTTAAAACAAAACTCAGAGGCATTATTCTTCTACCAATGGGATATAAGTAACTCCCATTTGCTTCAGTGGAAGTTACTTGAGTGGGTGTGGATCATGCTCTCCTTGGGTAGAAAACCCTTGCAGAGATTGCCCCATATCTCACCATTGGGGCAGAGCCTCCTTGCACAGAGTAGGCCATAGAACCATTCCCCAGCTGTTCACATCCTAGGTGATTGGTGGGAGCTCTGTCCCACAGTCTGCCTCCTTGCAGTGCACCTCTACTGGAGCTGTGCTGCTAGGACTTCTCCTGTTGCAGCTGTCATGGGGAGCCCCACCACAGAGGTGTGGGGCAAATATAGTATTGTCCCGTGCTATGTTATCTATTTTCAATAAACTTTGACAAGAGTGGAGGTGGACAATGTGGCAGCTCCCCAACTCAGTGCAGGGTCATTCAGTCTCTGCCTCCTTCCCCTGCACAGATTCTGACTCTATAAAGTGCTCCCGTGGGAAGAGGGGAGATTTTGCCATGGAGGAGACAGACACTGCCCACCTTCGGTGTGAGAGGGGAGATCTGTGTGTGAAAGATGATGATTCCCACCACAACACACAAATCCTGCAGTGGGGAGAGAAAGGCCCCAGGGATTTTTTTTAGAGTTCTTGTTACTACAGAGCAACTGTATAACATGTGCTTATGGGAAAAAGTACAGTCAACAAATTCCTGTTCAAATAAAACAAACAAACAAACATAGCAGCCAGAAATATTAATGTCCCTTCTTCACATTTTCCTGGTGCAGTACATGGTATTATGTCATTTAGAATGTTATGGCAATGGTTACGCTAGCTTTGTAGACTATTTTTACTAGCATTTTTTACTGTTACATTTGCTTACATGCCTAATTTTCTGTTGTTGCAATGATGTTGCATGTTGTGTTCAAATAATCGAAACTAGTACAAGGGCTGTTCCACGGGGATCATGTTATATGAGTTTATAATATACAATATGTTCTTTGATGAATACACAGAGCGTTGCTGGGTTTTTTTTTTCTCTTTTTAAATACAGAAATTTCTAGTTGTGTTTATTCCCCTCGTCAGCATACTTTATCATATCAAAGCCTTTACAGACAGTGTAGAACTACTGAGTTATGTTTGGGTCATGTTTTGCAGTGTGCCCTTTAATACTGTAGCTTTAGAAATGCAATTTTCAGCCTCTGCTTATTAGAATATGATAAAGTATTCCTGGTCTATGTCCAGCTCCACTAATCTCCAGACTACACTTCATGAATTAGGCATGAAGATTTTAGTCAATGTGCTTTCAAAGACCAATGTTTAGGGAATCATGGATTTTCTACAAGCTGAGGGAGAAATCTATAATAGGAGGAACTGATTTTCAAACATCATATTCTCTAGAAGAAATGACCAGTTCGGGCTTGGAAACAGAAAACATTTCCTTATTAGAATACTCAAGAACTGGTTAAAAATGCTGTATTTCTTTTAAAAGCACTAGTTGTTTTTTTTTTTAAATGCTATGTAAGTACAGCATAGTGTATAGTGTCTCATTCATTTATTAGGTACTTTGTATAGACCTCCTGAAGGGTAACAACATAAGAATGGCTAGACTGGGTCAAATCAATGGTCCATCTAGACAGTATTCTGTCTTCGGACAGTGGCTAGTGCCAGATGCTTCAGAGGGAATGAACAGAGCAGAGCAATTTAGCAACTGATCTATCTCCTGTTGTCCAGTCCTAGGGTGGGTTAAAAACTGGAACAAGTTGAATTAGTTTAGCAATATTAACGTACTCACTAGTGGACATTTGTCCGCTTTACCTCTGCACAGTTCACACAGCTGACAGTTTCTACATTTGTGAGGTCTGTCACAGCAATGCTACCATGTTTTTTTTAACCAATTTACATTTTTTACCAATTGTTGTGTATTGAAACACTGATACATGAATAGAGCTGCGTGATAGAGGTTGATTCCCCAGTTAGCTTTCTCAGAAGGCTAAATGCAACATAACATAATAAAAAAAATACACAAAACTAAGCATGCAAAGTGCCATGCAGTCTGACCCCGAAGTACCAGTTGATGACCTTAATTATCTCTTGTCTCTGCAGCTAGACACATCATCTTGACTTTTGTGAAACAGGCTCAAAGATGATTCATGTGCTAATCATCTTCAGAAAGATCTGAAGCCATCAGTCAGGCTTCATAAACAATTTCCTACTCACTGATAAAGTCACCTGTTGGTATCCCACACATATTTTGCTTCAGCCATGATACTTTTTGAAAACACAGATTATATGTAATATAGTCCTGGGCCGATAAGATTGACCTTTCTATGCAAAAATCCACCAGAGCTAGATAAATCAGTGTGTTTATAGCACCGATACCCGTCAATGAAATTACAGTGGCATTACATTGTCCCTTTTATTGAGAAGCATTTTTGGAAAACAGTTATGGTATATGATGTACAGAGTGTCTTCTAAGCATTCTGACATCAGTTTAGAGACTTCCTGTGTGTATTCATAGTGTCTTGCATGTAGTGGGCACTACTGGAATAATAATGAACAATGATATTGACACATCAAGGTATAGGAGGAAAGTTATTGCCTGTCTGAATGTGGATGAGAACACCTTTGTTTTAAAAAGCATAATTCATAGAATAATGATAATTAAAATAATAAATACTCTTTGGGAGGGCAATTATTTTTGTGTGTATTTGCCTGCATTTCTTCCTGACACTGCCTGGTATTCAGATATTTTACTAAAAGCAGAATCATTTATTCTCAGCTGTTTGGTAAAGATCATTCTTGCATGTTACCCCATGAAATCCTGGCACCATCAAAGTCAGGATTTAAGTGGGGCTGAAATTTCATGCAAAATGTAATATCAGTTTAATAATCAGAATAGGGCATGCCCACTCTAGGAGGATGGAATCTGATGCTAACTTGGGGGAGGTGTAATGATGGCCTTTGCCATCTCTATGGGCCCGATTCTTCAAATGCTAGTATCCGTGTTATGCCTTCATTGGGCAAATGGCTTCAAAAAGCATAAGGTCTAGTGACCCAGGCTTTTGAACCAGCTCATCTATTGCCATTTAAAATGTGTTTCCAATAAGTTAAGTTTAAAGCCATGCTTAACAATACATTTCCTTTGCCACTTTGGATGATCCCAGGAAACACACAGATGTGTGCTTGGGATCTATAGTAGCTGACTGCAACTCTGTTAATTCTTGAACCCAGACTTAAAGTAACACCCAGCTCAGCACAAACATGTAAATATCATGACGTAATCCATAAGAGGGAAACCTGGTCCCCACTCCCCCATGCCTCAAACCCCTTCAGACAAACCTTCTGCCATGGAAATTTGGCTCACCTTGGACATAGGCACAAAGTGCTGGAGTGGGGTTATTCCCCTCAAGTGGCCTCTATCTGAAGGAGACAGAATAGAGCTGCTCCTTTCCCATGCTTAGGAATCACAGGGAGGGGAGAAGCACAACGAAGTAAAGGCAGAGAGACAGACTGAACTTTGAGTGGGATGGACAGAGATAGGGGACTCAGCGAGAGAAGTTATAGGTAGAGTTAGGATAGCGTGTGTGAATTTTTGTGGGGAGGAGACAGTGTGTGAGAGAGTTTTGGGATGGAGATAGTAGTAGATTTTGTGTGTGTGTGTGTGTGTGTCTGATGTTTGGGTGGTAAGTACAGGAGAGACGGTGTGAGAGATATTTCGGAGAAGGCAGAGAATGTGCATGAGATGAAGATGAGATGAGTACAGAGAGACTGGGAAAGTGGAAGGTGAGAGAAAAATGGAGTGGAAGAGGGGAGAGTGTGACACTACGGGGAAGGAAGGAGAAAACCACATAGGAAAGAATGAGGCAGGTACTGGAGGAGAAGGGGAGAAAAGAGAGGGAGCGGGCACTACAGAATGTAGCAAAAAAATGGAAGGGGCAATAGCTTGTAAAACACTCAGGAAAAGAACAATGTGTGCATTAGAAGGAAGGTAAAAATAAAATGAGGGAAGTGAAAAGAACGAGGGTAGGAGAACCAAAGTTAACTTGCAGTGAGTTTTAGTTTTATTACTCCACAGAAGTTTTTAAATATACAAAATGTTACAATAAATAAGGGTGTTTTGTTTTTCTTTTAAGGGATGAGGTACAATGTGCCAAGAGATAGGAAAAGAAACTCTTATTGTAACTCCTACATGCAGCCTTTTCCCTAGTTCCCACCCCAGAAACTCAGAAACTTTTTTCATGTGGTTATGCCTGTAGTTGTGGGGACATGTGACTAGCATCTAAGCTAGATTTTAATGTTCAACCCCCTGTCCATTTTCTTTTTCCTGAACTTCAGCCACACCAGCTCCTAAATCCATACCAGATTTGGGAAAAAGAGGCAAAGAAAACCCAACCTTACCAATAGGGTCTCCTACTAAGGTTGCCGCAAAGGAAATAGCAGAATTGTGACTGAAAGTTAATGCTGCCAAATACTGGACCCCAGCAGAGGTCCTACAGCATTCTTGTTCAAGCCATGAGGAATGATAGCTAATAAGCAGAGAACAGAAGACCAACAGACAGTGAGCAGTAGCCCTATTTAGTGACCATCATGAATGCAGAAAAAAAAATACTCTGAGGGAAAATATGCTTTCTGACCCCTGCATGTGGTGATCACTGCACACGAGCAAGCACCACAAGAATCAAAGTGAAATTTGACTGACTCATTATCTGCAAGGAAGGGCATTGGTAGGTGAATCTTGCTGCTACTGGAATGAGTGGTATTGCACCCCCACTGGCATATTTATCCTGCCTAGGTCAGGAACCAAATCTAATCCTCCGCTGATTTGGAAACCCATCAGTCCCCTGAACACTACTCTTACACATCAGCCAATCTGGAGGTCACAGAGCTGGCCCCAACCTTGATGTCCACACATCTAGAGAACAGGTGAGGTTCCATGTGAAGGCAAAGTGTTAAATAGGAATCTTCTTTTCAGTACAAAGGCTTTATAAGCTAAAAGTGTGTAATAAATATAAAGTCTAATAAAAAGAATGGGGGTGCATTAATACTGCAATAAGAATAAGGTAAAAAATTCCTGATAAATTGTAAATTGGAAGGATAATCAGCAGCAGCAGCTCTTTCTTTGGAAAGAACAAAGGACTGAAATAGGTGGACAGTAATGGTTTTGTTAACAGTCTAAGTTATTTTTCAGTGGAAGAGTTGGGAAAGGTGAGATTATTACTGGGAATATAAGACTATGCAGATCTCAGCTCTCGAGTCTATTGCTCCATTTAAATTGCTGTGCTGTGCTTTGCCATATGAGCCAAATGTTTTATTAGAAAAAAACCATTGCATATTTCACTATGCTTTATTAAAAATTCACTATCTGTCTTTTAATAAATTACAGAATTAGCCAGACATTGGGTATGCATTTGAGATGCATTGAGAGAGCCTTTTAAAACTCTGTCTTTGAGGTTGTGAAATTTAGAATCTTATTTCTGAAGAGTACCATTGAGGGCAGTACTGTTTTATAAAAATCACTATTAATTTGGCAGCATTTCCATAATTTGTACAAAAGAACTCTAACACTTTGACAAAGGTAAGGATAAGAAGGCTTTCTGTGATGTACTTGTTTCTTGAGCGACAGTGCACAACTCTGTGCTTACAAAACCCTAATTATCAAACAGTAGTCTGACCGTCGTTCCCTTCTTTTCGCACTGTTTGCCGTGTTCTTTCAAGGAATACATGAAGCAATATTTTCAAATGTGCCTAAGTGGCTTGAGGCCAGAAATTCAGAGGTAGGTACCAAAAATGTAGGTAGATGTCTAGTGAGATTTTCAAAAGCACCTAAGCAGGGTGCCTAACTCCCATTGATATCAGTGTGACTTTGGCTCCTGTATGGCTAGGTCACTTTTCAAAATGAGATTTAGGCTCTTAAATCAGTGAAACATTGCAGTGCCAAGAAGAGTAATGCCTAAATGCCTTTACAAATCTGGGCTATGTCACTTTTGAAAATGGGACAGAGCTTCCTAAATCACTTAGGTCCAGATTTCTAAAGGTATTTAGGTACTGCTGCATTCAGCATTCCAACACCTAACTGATTTCCTAAATCAGATTGATATAGCCCCTCTGAGCACAGCAACTCCTAAATACCTTAAAAAATCTGGGCCTTAAGGATTTTTGAAAATGTTGTTGAGGGTGTTTTAAAGGGGCATCCTCTTTGCTACATCTTGTACTTTGCTCTCATAAGAGGAGACTACAATTAAACTGTCTCAGATTTTCAGAATTGCATGTGCATTTGCACACATAACTTGTGCATACAATTCACATGCCTAATTTACTCATGCAGTTCCTGTGACTGAACATGCAATCAGATTAATATACCAGCAAATGACAAGTGAAATGTTGTTGAATGACCAAATAGAGCAGTATTATACATATAGTTTAGATGTGCAAGTGTTCACATAAAGTTCTTATAATCTGGGTTTAAAACTGCACACTTATTCTGTATGTTTGTGCTACATTTTTTGCTCTTCAACAGTACCTTATTTCCTCCCCCCATTTTTATCTTTTGTTCAGGCATAAAGTAGATGCCATTAATAAAACAGCATTTGTCGACAGTTAAAGCAGATTAGTATCTCAGATTATTACAGTTTTCCTTACATTTATTACAGGAAATATCTATGGTAAATGGTTGGCAAATGATGTCTTTTTAATGTCTTGTCCTGCATCTGTGGGCTATAATGGATTGAAGAGCATCTTATATTTTCATTTTGTCAAAATCCATACTGGTTATACACATGCCCATATTTCATAGTGTTATAACGATATCATTAGAACTCATGCTGATGATTAATAGGACTGCGATTTATAGGACTGTCTCTGAAGGCAGTGCTAGTGTAGAAGGTGCTCCAGAAGAAAAAAATAAATTGTTAACATTATAATTATGCCAAAATATGTTAAACTTCTGAGCATTCTCTGAGTGACATTGGGGGATACTAAAGAAGGACTGAATTTTTGTATGGAGAATATGCAGGTTAAAGCATGGTGTAAGTCCTGACCCCATCGAAGGTAAATGTGAGTTTTGCTATTAAGTTCCAGGGGTCAGGATTTCACTGATGTCTTCAATGATGGATTCATTGGCTTCAATAGAAGGGGCGGATTCAGAAGCCTGGAGATCAGGGCAGTCTTTTTTTTTTTTTTTTTTATTACTGGCACTGCTCTGAACATTACCCATCTTGTGAAAAGAAGGATTCATTTGCCAGTTACTTTACTGTAATGAGGGTGAACATTTATACAGACTCCTCTGGTCCTGGCAAATAATATAGGAGGATTAGCTGAAGTTTGGGGCCCTACAGGTTATTTATGTTAGGAAGAGAAGTTGATGGTGGGGTCAGGTATCTTTGATGCAATCCTGTGTGTTGAGAAAGAATGTAGAGTCCTGTGTCCCTGAACACAGGAGCAATCAGACAGTGACAGTTTATTTGCTCACAATTCCAGACCACTTTCAGCCAGCACTCAGCCCCAAAAAGTTCTTCACAGTACTTTTCTCAAGGTCATGCTCTTGGAGCTTTGTTCAAGTTGTCTGGCTTTTTGCTCCTTTTCTGTGTCTGTTGATGCTTTTCTTCTGCCTTTCTCTGTCTACGCAGGCACCTCTAATGAGACAATCCCCAGGAGCTCATTGCCTTGGGATGTTGTGAAGGCCAAAACTATAACGGAATTAAAAAAAAGAAAGTCCATGGAGGGGTAGGTCTATTAATAGCTATTAGCCAAGATGGTCAGGGACACAACCACATGCTCTGGATGTCCCTAAGCCTGTGACTGTCAGATGCTGGGACTGGACATCATAGGATGGATCACTCAATAATTGCCCTATTCTGTTCATTCGCTCAGAAGCATCTGGCATTGGAAGACAGTTGTCTATCGGAAGACAAGTTACTGGGCTAGATGGACCATTGGTCTGACCCAGTATGGCCATTCCTTATGTTCTTATGCAGGAAAATTTCCTCTGCCCACGTATACCTTTGTTTTGGACGGTGATGTGCCTGTGTTTTAGGTGGAGGCTGCTATTGTTTCAGATTTCTTGTGCCATAAAAGAGCTCAATGGTTTCTTATAGTTACCTTAAATGAACAGTGGTGGTTACACCATCCTGCTTCAATGGTTTTGCCCAATCCACAACAGTAGCATTACAATCTTTTCCAACCTTCTTTACAACATCATTCTATTTAGGCCTGAGATTCTATTATACCCTTTGTAGTGCTGTAAAGAAATGACATATTGCAGGATCCTATCCCAAACCAGTGTTTCTTTTCAAAACTCCAGAACCAAACATTCTTAATCATTCTTAATTATTTTTTTAACACCAGGATTTCAGTCCCCTCATGGTTAAAGCTAATTTTTTCTTCTTGGCTTGTAAAAACCAAACTGACCCTCAAACCAATATCCAAGTGCAGGTTTAGCTTAGTGGCAGAAGACGCAGAAGCAAGAAAACTTGCAACAGAATATCAAAATTAGAATGGAAACAATGGCTTCTAACATGGCAGTTATTCAAACTGTTGTCAAAATGTATCCTTATTGGGAAATATATTCTTAAACATGGATTTTAATGCTTAACCATGAGATATAGTAAGGTTTGATTCGACTCAAAACTAATATGGTAGTGGGAGGCGTGGATGGCAGAACTATAGAAGATTTGGCTTCAAATTATTCACTAAACTTGTGATTATTTGCCTAGTTAAAAACTCACTTGTCTGGTTGAGTCCATTATGTGTAAAATTATGTGGAAATTGCAGTCAGTTAACATTACAGAATAAAGCTACATGGAAATAAATAAAAGGTCATTTTTATATATTAAACTTCATCTAACTATGGCACTTTTTATATTCTATCTTGCACTATATTGAGTTGTCCCTTTCAAACTCTGATAAAATGTAACTAATGACGTAAAAGATCAAGTATTTCTACAGTGCTGTTCCAATAGTGCCATTACGTTAAGGTTTGTTTTTTAATAAAACCCACTCCTAGAAGAACAAGCCTATTACTTCTTAATTAAATACATATACTTTTCTGATCTAATAGCTGGCATGCTAGGGACTGGCTGAAAGTGATTTTTTTTAATTTTATGTTGGAAACAAATACAGGTTTTTTTTAAAAAATTCACAATAAAAAAGATGAATTTTTGCTGCTCTTAGACATTTTTGTGCTTGTATATGATGAACTGTGTTTTATAAAAACAGTGTTGGCAAGAATAGCTTGGACTTATTTGCCAACTCCATCAAGGCAGTGCCATACTTGGACTTCCACGTCACAGTGCTCTGATGAAAAATTTTTCTTCCTCTTTTTTGTTTTGTTTTTTTGTTTAAGTAGATACTTCTTGTCATCAGTTCTGCACAAGTTTATCAAGTCACATACCTTCTTTCTAGAAGCAATTTTATCCATGGCATATAGATTGAAATTTCTGTGTGTGTCAATTTGATAACGAGAACATGGGCTATATCTTTGCTGGAACTGTACTACAGTTGACAGATTCTCCCCCCTCCCACCCTTCAACTCTTGACTGAACATATGTTTTGGTTATCATGAATTGCATCAGTTACAGTAGTCCATCTTTGCAGCAGAATTACTAGAGTGTATTAGTCTCATTTAACCCATAGTTAAGGTTCTCAATTTTAAGACTCTCTCAGCCATGTGCACTTGTGCACGCAGATGCAAGCGTGCACATATATATATATTATTTGGAAAAAATAAAATAGAATGTAATTTTATGAGGAGGAGCTAGGGATCAAAGCACAGCTGACCAGGCTGTCAAGGGAAGTTGGTTATTAGGGCCAGAAGCACATCAGTTGTGTAGCTCGGGAAAGCGCCAAAGTGTCATATTTCTGCCCTGTGGGATGTCCTTTCTGGTTCCATTCCTCTCTGGCTTCACCCCCCTCCCCCCCCGTATCCCCCAACCCTGCACACGTAGTGGGGGCACCACAGCAGCACCTGGACCTCTCCAGTATTTGGATCCCCCATGTGAAAAAGGCAGCTCTGCCTAGCTGCTGAAAATCACCCACCTGAAAGCTGCTACCTCTGACTTCTTTGTCAAATAGAATCCAGCCTAAATGTCCGGGAGCTTCCACCAGGAAATCAGAACTCCTGGCAGAAGAGGGACAGAGGGGAAGGGTTAAATAACATTAACTTTGGGAATAAAGACAAAAAACAATCATTGTTCCAGAGCTTCCAAATTTGAAAAGTTAATTTAAGGTAAAAAAAACCAAACATAAAACATGAAGATTGGAACATCATGACCACAGCACCATAGTTTCACATGTGCCTAAAACCAACCATCTTGAGTTCTCTCTTCTTGTGAAAAATCATCAAAGAGCAATTTTTCCTCTTATTTTCCAAACATAGATGGTGATTCTTGTAATTTGTTCACTTTCTTTCCCTCTCTGCTTATTTATTTAATAGTTGTATGTAGTGCCACAGATGTGCACAACATTTTACACAGGGAATGAAGATGTGATCCCTGCATGGAGGTGTGAGGTATTTGAAACCTGTGTTGGAACTGTAGGTTGTCTCTTTAATTTGTAAGGATTTTCCTGATCCTGATGGTAGGAAAACTTATGATCAGAGTCACTCACACCTTCTTGTCAACTGTCTGAAATGGGCCACTCTCATTACCACTTCAAAAGTTATTTTTCCTCCCTTGGTATCCTGCTGTTAATTAATTTGTCTTGTTAGACTGACCTCACACTTGGTAAGGCAACTCACATCTTTTCATGTATTTATACCTGCTCCTGTATTTTCCACTCCATGCATCTGATGAAGTGGGTTCTAGCCCATGAAAGCTTATGCCCAAATAAATTTGTTAGTCTCTAAGGTGCCACAAGGACTCCTCGTTGTTTTTGCTGATACAGACTATCATGGCTACCGCTCTGAAACCTGTCAGCATGAAAAAAGGCAGCCTAAAACTAGGTGGGATGACTTGGGGCTCTCTGCCTTATAGAGCAGGCTGCTTTTTCTCTCTTTTTTTGGTTCTTGTGTGTTAAAAATTTGGATTTTGAGGTATTAAATGTTATCCCATTGCAGGCTTCCTAAGAGTGTTTTATTGTTTTATCTAATTTCTCTGTTCGTACACGGTTAACATAACAGGAAGGGTTTAAAATCTAGTTGATTGACAGGTAGTACTAAAGTGTAGTAACAGCAACCTTTGGTGCACATGCACACCAGCAAGGTTTAGATGGGCCTGTTAGTACACAACACGTTGGTGCACTTTAGTGTTTAGTATTACACTAGTATTGTGTAAACAAGCCCTTATGTAAGCAGGGAGCAGGATTAGCAAATAACTCCTAAAGACAGTGAGAACATACATCCTAATATGGGAAATATCTATAATATTTTCAGCCCAGAAAGGAATGCGGGTCAGTTGATAGTGTCAACTCTACAGTACAGGCAGGTGAAATAGGTTTGTGAATGCTTCATGAACCACGTCTATGCTGAATATACTGACAGAACTAAACAAACATGAAGTCATCCTAATTACTGATGAGCAAAGGGACGTTTTCCACTGAATTCCTTTCCCTTTCTTTCTTTTTTTTTTTTTTTAATGCAGGATGCTATTGTAGTTCAGAAAGCCCCAGGCAGCTTAGAAAACAGGCAAAAAATCAATAGCCCACTTGTTGAGGATAAGTGAATTAGCTTGTGTTGAATGTAACTGAGTACCTGAACACTTCAGTGAGCAGCCTTTGTTTTGTGAGAAAGGAGAATTGTAAGGATTCCTTTCCAGTGCCTGTGATGGTGCAGATCTTTAATCATGCCAAATAAGAAGGAGCGGGACATTTCTGGTGGGTATTAATGTGTGAATTTTCTTTCTTTTTTGTTGGTCTGTCTGGCCGGAGCATACCACAGTGAAAAGAACTACACATCGTTCAAAGCCAATTATGAAACTCACAGAAAAATCTGAGACAACTATATATAAAGGAAAAATGTTTTGTACAGTACATCAGCATGGTTCAGATTCTTACCCATTCTTTTCAATGTAGTGGGATTTTGGCAAGATGAGGACTGTAGATTTGGCCTTATCTTTGCATCTGGAATGCAAACAATGAAATATTTTCCTAGATTTCAATAAACTGTGCAGCCTCTCTTGTGAAACGTTGGGTGCTTTGCAGAATTGCTGTGCATGGTGACGGTATTAAAGGTTTGCTGAAGTTACCTCACAATTTTCAAAGTGTTGTGAGATTACAGCTGGGACACAACTATTAGAGTTGCATGACTCCAATTGACTTTAAATCCATGCAGCACTTTGGAATTTTAAGGGCAGCAGTCACAATCGTTGTTCCTGCAAATGTTTGCTTTGAGCTATATACAATCATGGACTTCAAATTAAAGTGGTTACACCAGATACTTTGAGGAAACTTTGATCCAAAGCTTTCAAGCTTTGTCCCACGTAGGCAACTTGCTCCCCATCTTCAGTTCCTTCACCACCTCTCTTCTTATCTCTTTCCAGCTGCCAGAGCTCTTTTCTTGCCTCACCCCCATTACCTGCGCAGATGTGCCTGCTATTTCCACAAAAATTCTCCAGACACATCTCTAGTTCTGGGGGCCATGTGCATGCATGGTGAATTAAAATTGCTATTTTGATTATCAAAATCTATGCAGTTGGGATAAGCAACCAAAAGTCTGGAGGTCCCTCAAGCGACCCTGTGATCTATTACCCCCAAACTACCATTTTCCAAGAAACTGCCCCTACTTACATTTATGTCCTAGACAGTGAGGGCCTGTCAGAGGGAGAGTCCACCAGTGTATTTAACACTTAGCATTTGGGCCAGTTCTAACTCCAGTTTCTGTAGGGGAAAGCTCCCCATCGTCCATTCCCCAGGAGTGGAGTGAGGGAAGGGAAAGATGTTTTTATGCCACAGTTGCAACTTCCTTACTCTTTAGCCAGTTGCAGGCCAGTTCAGCTCCTAGGGTAACCTACAGCAGCCTCAGGATACATCTATGGCCCCAAAGGGCCATTTGAGCAGCAGGAGAGTGCCCTAGTGCATTGTTACCAACTCTTGTAATTTCTTTGCAAGTGAGAGAAGCTTGGGAGAAGCTCCAGCCTGCTCATGAATTTCAGCCTTACATGAGGAGTGGGGCAGAATTGATGTGGGTTCTGAGGCAGGGGCAGGTGTGGGTGGGGGGCAATGCAGATTTAATTAATACAATTTGGGGGTTTGGGTAGAAGCTGGAAGCTCCACACCATGTGGCAGCCAGTGAGAGCTCCTGTATTGGGGACCAAAATCACCTTGCTTTATAAATTTGGGAGAGTTGACGACATTTATCATACATACACACACTAGAGGTGACCAAGGGGAGTTGAAAAAACAAAAGACAGACCAAAAAAACACAATAGCCCCATACCCTCCCAACAAAAACATGATTTTTGTGCCAATTTCATGAATTTGGGGGTTCCAATTCATGATTTTTGAACTTTTGGGGGTTGCTTTTCCCCTAGTAACATTCTCTGTGCTGGGTGCTGCAAGGCAGGGGTGGCATAGAGCTGCTATGTCAGCTCCATGCCACCCATGGGATCCCCAGCTAGCTAGGTTTGTGCCAGTTAAGCAATGTTTGCGGCATCTTCCAGAGTGGTGCAAAGGGGTTGAGGATTTGGCCCTATAATTTCTAAAGAGGAGAATGGCTTTCCCTAGCTGCGAGACTTTGGCTTGGCCCCTCTGCTCTTGGGAATGCACTGATAAATCAAAGATAGATGGGAAGTAAACGCTTGTCTATTATGCTATGAAGCATTTAAAATGAAACTTGCAAGTGTCAGTTTGCAGCTCCACCAGCAATGTGAGCTCAGGGCAAGTGGGGAAGCTCAGCAGCTCTGCTGTTTTCTTTTCCTTGTGCTGTATGTTCACTACCATTGCAACAGCAAAGTGTCGCGGACTGGGTGTGACAGTCACACCCATGGGCATCTACACTCATGCATTGCTGCACCTATGCTGGAACCAAGCAGGATTTCTCCTGCAGTTTCTTCTCCTGGCCACTGGGGAATGCAGTGGTGCCGGATATGACACATGAGTGCCTCCAGGCTGCCTGTCTGCTTCCGGGCTGACTGCTCACCCTGGAGCCTGTGGAGGCAGTACACACAGTTGGTTGATTCTGTGATCTGCCTCTAGGGGGTAGTGAGGGGCTAATGGTGGGGGACATAGTGGGATAAGGAGCTCATAGGGACAGAATATGAGTGACTGAATGAAGGAGATGAATGGCTGCCTGGGCATTCCCATAGCCCTCCTGTCCAACCCCAACATCCCTTGCTCTGTGCTCCTCCTCAAACAGCCCATGATCTCTCTAGCTGCTCCTGAGCCCTCCTCCCGAGAGGGAGAAGCCAACTACCCAGACCCAACATCTTCCCAGACTTTCTCACCTGGGGCCCCTCCCCTGCCATAGCGATCCCCCTAGTAACTGTCTCTTTACCTGTGCTGCACCCACCATCCCATCTCCTACCAACACTTCCGAAGGGTGCAGGGCAAAGCTTCTGAATCCCTTCACGGCTGCTCAGGGAAGCCCCGTGAAGGGAATCAGTGACTGATCACCAGTGGAGGTGCACAAAATGTCACACGTGGAGGTGCACAAAACTTAGAAAAT